>NC_059331.1:153360392-154751226 GCF_018350155.1 Leopardus geoffroyi | reverse complement strand
TTTAGACTTTGATGTTAGAAGCTTCCTTTAATATCTGGTTATCGTTGGCTGTTCACTTGTATTTAAGACTGGAGCACTGGAAAGCTAATTTGAAAGCTGCAGAAGGGGCAGGACTGTTGAATGTGGTCTCTCTAGTCTGAGAGGGGTGAGCCCGTGATTGTCATTGGCAGACTCCCTACTCCTCACATGTGTTTGTAGTTCTTTATCTTGGACTTGTGGGTTTTCCTAGAGAGGATCTTCCTGCCTCCTGCTTTGGTGGGGAGTGGGGAGGGACGGTGTAAGCCTATATACCAGGGATCTGCAACCTGAGGGGTAAAGGAATCTCACGGTTTAATATGCAGACTTGACCTTAGATGCCCCAGTCTTCTGACTCCGTAATTGCCCTTCTCTTTCCCAGCTTCCAAAATTTTGCTAATGGTTATTGTCTCCCCTGTTGTTTCTGTCCTTACGGATCTCTGTATTATGTTTTTATTCCTTCACTATCATTTCATTTGGGTTTAGAGAAGGAGTGCAATAAATGTATACGTTTAATTTACTGCCTTTTTGGGTAGGTTATTTAGTTTCTGTGTAGTTCAGTTTATCCATCTGAGAAATGGGAAAAAATAATAGTCCTTAGCTCACAGAACTGGTGTTAGCATGAAGTGAGAAACCTATCTATGGTCTTAGCTCTGTGCTTGGCACCAAGAAGTATGGGCTGTAATCTTAAAAATGTATTACAAAGTGATAAGTTATAAACTATACAAGTGTATACAAGTCATTATACAAGTATGAAGCATCATCTCAAATGAGTTGAACGTGTCCATCAGTGAAAGGGGTCAAAAACAGCCTTTACCCCGTCTCTTGCAGGTAAAATGCTAACATCCATTTTAGGGGAGTGGGGAAAAAAATGTCCTTAACTTGTTATCAAGATTTATTATTTATTATTTTTTTTTTCAACGTTTATTTATTTTGGGGACAGAGAGAGACAGAGCATGAACGGGGGAGGGGCAGAGAGAGAGGGAGACACAGAATCGGAAGCAGGCTCCAGGCTCTGAGCCATCAGCCCAGAGCCTGACGCGGGGCTCGAACTCACGGACCGCGAGATCGTGACCTGGCTGAAGTCGAACGCTTAACCGACTGCGCCACCCAGGCTCCCCTCAAGATTTATTATTTAAAAGTGACCGTCAAAACACATGCTTTTCCAGAAAGCTGAAAAGAGTTTCAAAGTTGTTTAAATGTTACTGCCAACGAAATTGTTATTCATTTAACTTTTTGAGCTCGTAACTGTTTTAATTGATCGATTAAATTATTTTTCTGCTGTGTCTGAATTCAGTAAGCTTGAAATATAGTTAACTATAATTAATTGCCTTGGTAGGATTGCTTCTTTCATCTTACAACGAACATTAAGCGCTTTCTGTATGAACTGTTGTCCCTAAGCTTTTTGCCTGTATCAAAACAGATCAGTAAGCAAACAGGCAATGTAAAAAAGGTATGAGACCTCATGGGGCCTCCTCTGCACCATGAGAAGGATGGACCAGGTGAACCATCCACTCAGATCTAAAATGTGCTTTTGGGGCACCTGGGTGGCTCAGTCGGTTGAGCGTCCGACTTCAGCTCAGGTCATGATCTCACAGTTCGTGGGTTCGAGCCCCACATCAGGCTATGTGCTGACGGCTCAGAGCCTGGAGCCTGCTTCAGATCCTGTGTTTCCCTCTCTTTCTGCCCCTCCCCCGCTCACACTTTGTCTCACTCTGTTTCTCAAAAATAAATAAATATAAAAAAATTTTTTTAAATAAATAAAATAAAATGTGCTTTTATCATTTTTATGCACATCACTTTTTATAACGCTTTGACTCAAGTTTGTGATTCATTTCCAAGTGTGTGTTTGTACATATGAGCCAAAACACACATATTGAAGATGCAGCCAAAAAAAAAAGATACAGTTTGTGGAGCACTGTATTACATAAATCACCCAGTGTTAGCGATATCCAGCCCAGTGGAAAGAACAGTGAAATCATACATCTTTAAATTCTTGACCTGCCCGAGATTTTACCTTAGTGGTGTTCCTTTCAGTGTCCAACTGTGGACAACTGTGTTCAGTCTGAATCGCTTGATAACCAAAGGCAAGCAGGGTAGTGATTGAGAATATAGAAAGCAGAGAACACCACATATATCCCCCCCGCCACCGTGAGTCTTTTCAAGGAAGAGTCAGGACAGTTCATTTTAGACCTCTTAGGAAAATCTTAATATTTATGTAGAATCAAGCTATGACCCTCCAACTACATCTCATTTTTGCTTTGAGGTAAGGTCAAGGTAATTCTCAGTTAAGCTTCTAGTCCCAGCTAAGAATTTTATTTCATGCCTGCTTGCTTGCTCTCAGATGTGGGCGAGTAGTAGATATTTGGTGATCTCAGAATTATGTTAACTTAGCGGTGCCTGGGTGGCTCAGTCAGTTGAGCATCTAAATCTTGATTTCGGCTTAGGTCATGATCCCAGGGTCATGGGATCAAGCCCCATGTTGGGCTCAGCGTGGAGCCCACTTGGGATTCATTCATTCATTCTCTCTCTCCCTCTCTCCTTCCCTTCCTCCCTCCCATGCTTGCACGCACGCACTCTCTCTCTCTTAAATAAATACATAGTTTTAATTAAAAGTAAAGAATTATGCTAACTTAGATTCAGAAGATAACACAAATTGGAGGTCTAGACTCTAAAAAACAAATGGTAAAGTAGTAAATAAAGGATATTAGATGGAAAACTTCTTGAGGGCAAAAAGTCACCCTTGTGTGGTCCAATTCAACTGTCTCAATCTGTTGCACATGGTTGTGTGCCAGAACAAATCAATATGCGAACTTTTGGAAGCTGTGAGCACTGTTCTTAGAGCAAATTATAAATAAATCATTCCTCAACATGAATAAATCCCTTCCATACGACTCTTTGCCCATGTACTTACTATCTTCTAGGTAGTTCACAGATGTGACTTTTATCTCCCCTTACCTTAGTTTTTGAGGCCAAAGACCAGGTCTCCACTTTGACACCCATCACAGGGTCCAGAACAACCTGGGGCACAGAATAAGGGCTTGACTCATTATCGAGTGATTGTGTGATTAACAAACATGTTGATGGCCCATGTCCTCTGTTCTGCAGCAGGCCTGGCCAAGTGGGACCCAGCAAATCCTGCTTCCCCCAGCATGGCAGCAGCTGACCGGAGTGGCCACCCACACGTCAGTGCAACACGCGACTGTCATTCCCGAGACCATGGCAGGCACCCAGCAGTTGGCCGACTGGAGGTAAGCAGGAAAGCACGTGTGTCTGTGTCCACGGCTCACCCGGAGAGCTGCCGGACTGGCCTGCATTGTGAATTCTCTGGTTTACAGGGAACTTTTGAAATTAAACAGAGTATTAGGTGGGATACAACTACAGTGTAATGAGGGTGAATTTCTAAATAAATGTACCAGGACATGAGAAAATCAGCTTCATTACTTTATGGTCACTTGTCATTTTCGACCCCAAATTCAGTTCCATCATTTGATCGCCGGTGTGATCCAGGGACCCGCATCTGGATGGTTCTTGGTTTGTTTCTCAGAATTAAATTCCACTCCCGGAAAACAAAGATTTGTCGGCAGTGAAAGAATGCGGAAGAGAGTCCCTGAGGCTCCTACGCGATTCTAGAAAGTGTTCTCAAGGTGTTTTGAGACAAGGGCACACTGGAGTTGTATCTGCCCTCTCGGGGGAAAGCTGACAGAATGGGGTTTATTTGGAATGGTAAACTCTGGCATGTTTGCTGAACGTGCCTCTTCAGTTAATAGTCATAGCTGATAGATCAAAGTCCATTTTCCACAGACCCCAGAGGCATGTGCTGACAGCCACCAGCACACCATAGCCCTGTATGTTTCCAGAACCCCACCCATCCCACTCACTGACTTCCTCACCAACACCTTGCTCTGTTGTTCTTATGGCCACTTTCCACTTCTCCTTGTACTCTCCACCCACTCCGTCCCAACACCACCACTGTGCCCCCCGCACCGATGGCAGTCCCCAAGTTGTTTCCGGCTTCCCGTGGCCCTCTGGGCTCTCTCGTGCAGCCCGAACATCCGGCGTCTCTCCACCTTCCGACACTCTCCATACCAACCGTGGAGCCGCCTTGCAATTTCTTTTCGGATCTAAAAGGCTGTTGTGAATGAAGAGCGCCTGGTAAAACCAGAGGCGTGGAGACAGAAGCCCCAGGTCAGGCCTCAAATGAAGCTTCCTCTATTCCTCCATTGAATTTTCTGACTAGTACAAACAAGAGAGGACGCAGGCTCTTTCCTGCAGCCCCACTCACTTCCCACCGACAACACCCACCAAGTCCACCCCCACTCATTGGAAGCACTTTCAAACAAGGTAAAACTGCGTTCAATTCTGGTTCTGCATGATCCGAGTGAGGACTTTATGAGCCTCGGTTTCTTCTTCAATACTGTGGGCATAACAGTGCCTACCTCCCAGAACTGCTGGGAGGTTTAAATGAAGATAAACTACAAAGCACTTGACCTGTATTTAACACATATTATACTAGCACCTGGTACATGACAGGCAGTAAATAAATCTGTTATCTTCCCTTCCCCCATTTACGCTGGTTCATGCTCAGAGAGATTGCCTTCCCTCTCCAGTTCATTAGGAACAGTGACCAAGTGGAAAGCTATTTGACCAATTGGTTTTCTCTCCGCCCCCCCCTTTCTCCTAAAAGACCATACACATGCCGTGCTACTTTTTTCCTTTGTCTTTCAGCATTTATAACTCATTTAACTTCAGCAAAACTCACTTACTCACACAGATCTTCTCATTCCTCCTCCCTCCTCAGCTCTTACCTGGTTACCACAGAGAACACTTAAAGACAACACTTTCTTTCCAATCTCTTCTCCATTTCATGTGTGGGCCAAAGAACATGCACTATCATGTAAACAAAAGAGAGAGGTACGGATCCTAGACTTTCCTATCAAAGGAAAAAGAATGCCATGTCCGTAGAAGAAATAGCAACAACACAGCAAAGAAGCCATAACATCTGTTTCTAAATGTAAACGTCCAAGACTCTATCAAAATCTCTACACAAGTACCTACTTACTTCTTTTTCCTTATTCATCCTTTTCCCCAAGTTGCAAAGATGAATTTTGTAGTATTTTTAAAATTCAAATGAAGTCTCCTTTAACTTTTCATCTCATTGTGTGATAAATGGGCTTTGATGGGCAAGTCTCTGAATTAATCACCACTTGTAATATTTCGTTGGGAAAACAACCCTCCGAACTCCATACAACCCAGATCGGAAGAACTTTGAAAGAGAACCGGCTTTCAGGATAATGGCTGCCAGCAGTACTTCTGTCGATAGGTGTCTCGTATTAACTCTGACTTAGTACCAAGTTCCATTCACATCTCGTCAACCTTCAGTTAATCTAATTGTTCATTCAGCAAGCATGTCATTAACTGATCAGCTGCTACACGCCTGAGCATTGTGCTAGCCACCGAGAGAATTCAAAAGAATGTTAACACTTCCAAACAGCAGAAACCTACGACTCCTGGTTTCCAAAGCTGTTTTAACAGAAACGACAAATTCCTCGTTTGTAAAGTGGTATTACAGTATCCTACCTCACAGAATGCAAGAACCCATTTAAAAGCACTTGTAAATTCTAAAATAAAATGCACAGTGCAGTCATCTGTTCAGGGACTTTAAAAGGTAGAGGGGATAGTTATCTCCTCTCCGCTGAACCTGCAACTTGCCAATTCTTCCCCCTCCAAACGACCTCTTTCTCACTTACCCACAAATTGTGTTGCTGCCCACTCCTTCAGAACAGCACTTAAACTTCACCACACCTGGGAGACCTACCTGGTGGGCTCATCTCTTCAACAACTCCCTGAGCTAGTGAGAACCAACTTTTAGTTTTAATTTGGCTTTTAATCGGGGAGGAAGCTTTATCTTAAAAAGAAGCTCCATATTTATAAAATCAATAAAGAGCCTTGTTTCTCCCATCTCCCGCTCAGGAACACCCACGCTCACGGCAGCCATTACAATCCCATCATGCAGCAGCCTGCGCTATTGACTGGTCATGTGACCCTTCCAGCAGCCCAGCCCTTAAATGTAGGCGTGGCCCACGTGATGCGGCAGCAGCCAACCAGCACCACCTCCTCCCGGAAGAGTAAGCAACACCAGTCCTCTGCAAGGTAGGTGGTGGGAGTTGCCCTTGAGGAGAAAAACCTCAGAAGATTGCAAGTTACAGAGATGTTTTTTAAGTTTTATCTATTTATTTTGAGAGAGAGAGATCAAGAGCGTAGAGCAGGGGAGGGGCAGAGAGAGGCAGAGACAGAATCCCAAGCAGTCTCCACAGTGTCACCACAGAGCCTGATATGGGGCTCAAACTCACCAACCATGAGATCATGACCCAAGCCGAGACCAAGAATGGGATGCTTAACTGACTGAGCTACCCAGGCACCCCAAAATGTGCTTTCTTTGAAATCTGAGGTCTAAGGTAACTCATTTAGCTGCTTCCTGAATTATAACCAATAATTTTGGTTAATCCTAGACATTACCAGCAGAATAATCTTACTCATTCCCTTTCAATTCAGTCTCATCTCAATGAACTCTTAAAAATCAAGGCAGAGAAAAGGCCACATACTGCATGATCCCGTTTATACGGCATTTTGGAAAGGCAAAAGTGGGTCAGGAGTTGCCAGGGACTACTGGGTGGGCGAGGAGGGGATTGACAAGGAAAGAGCATGAGGGAACTTCCCAGGGTGATGAAAAAGTTCTCTGGATTGGCAGAGGCAACATGTACATTTGTCAGAACTCATCAAACACTTACAAAGGGTGACTTTGTGTGTGTGTGTGTGTGTGTGTGTGTGTGTGTGTGTGTGTGTGTAGTCAAAATTGTGTGGCTGCAGAATTGCTTCTACATCTTTCTCCAGCAGCACTGACTTTGGAGGCCCTTAATTGTTTCTTTGGAATAGGTTAATCAAGAGGAAGAAGTCCAGTACATAAAATGTCTAGTGAATTTTGGTTTTACTTCCTCATTTAACCAGGGGCCAGATATTAGGCCTATGTTTTTTTTTTTGTTTTTTGTTTTTTTTATTATTCTCCTCTGAAGATTAACCCAAGAGCTGACTTCCTTTGAGTTGTCATTCTTCTTCAAGATTCCTTATTTGGGTGTTTCTGACAACCCACAGAAATCCATCTCAGATCTGCGGCAGCCCCGTGACAATGCACCCATGTCGTTATTAGACGGGGTGGCAACAGAGGCCACCGCCTCAGTCCTTTGCTCTGTCATGCCCAGCCGTGTGGGTGGTCACACGGAATACCAGCCTGACCCTGTGCTGATCTTAGCATCCTCATGGCTCACCTTGTCAAGCGGGGGCAGTAAGAACTCTTAGCCTCCCAACCTGTTGACAAGCCCCTCCCTGTTACCAAGTCACCACCCAGCTGGCTTTATGACGGCTTATTGCCAGTGCTTCTCAAGATCGGTATAATTATACTGAAAGTTTTGTATTTGCCTATTTTTAAGACCAATGCCTTAGGCAAAACAGAAGGCTCTCCCTTGTTGGGCGGTGCAGCCAGGCTCCCTTTCCTTTCAACAGTGCCAAGTGGAGCTATTTTAACTGCTGGGGTAGTGAAAACATAATCTCAAAATTGTAACAAAGCAAGCAGTAACAAATGTATAGGTTTATGCTGACTACAAACAGTGGGCCAGTGGTATCGGTAAAAGTTAGTGCCCACCCCCAGAAAGGAACAAGCAACATATCTGACACCAGCTAGATAGAAAATTAAATAAATCTACAGAATTGTTTTCGTCTTCCTGCCTTTTAGCTAGAAAGCGCTAGAACCTGTAAGGACATACCAGGATCTTCAAAAGTTTCTTTGGCCTCTCACTGTACAGATATGACCGAGGTCGGCAAAGGTTGGTGGGTGGGGAAAGATAAGGCATTTTTTTTCCCCAAAGTTACCAGAAACCACAGTTGCCAGTTTGTTGAGGAATTTCGAATCGATCAAAAACTCCAGATTAAAAGGTCCCTGGTTAAGTACACCTTTTCCTCCTGCATCCTGGCCAGCTTTTCATTCCAGCTCAAACAGACTGGTAGATTTCCTATGAGGCTGGTGTTTGCATTTCATGCGTGGCAAAACAGCCATTAGCAAGGACACCAAAGCTTTATGTGGCAAATAACATTTCTTTCAACTCCCTTCAAAACAAGACCCAAGTACACGACCAGAGAACCACCAGATGGAGCTCAGGAAGCCAGGCCTTGACCCCCCGAAGATGGGGCTGCCGTGGAGCAGACAGCCCTGAGGCCCAGGGCACTGCACCTGGCCCCACAGACCAGCCGGGTCCTTGAGCACGAGCTTAAAGCCCTGGCCGCTCCCTTTGTCCTGCTGGGAACAGGCACGTGGCCCCGAGCCAGAGCCCAGACAGGGCCATCTGCGTGCATAGCAAGTAACTGAAAGAAAGAGCTTCAGGGGCAGCCGCTTCTGCAATTACAGAAGACACCCGAGTGCCCGAGCCTCCGACTCTTGAATGGAGATCGGGCAAGGCTGGTGTCTGTGGACCTCCTCGGGAGGAGCCGCGGGGCCCGGCCTTCCTCCGTGAGCGTGCGTGGCTTTGTCGTTACAGAAACGTCTCCACCTGTGAGGTGTCCTCCTCGCAGGCCATCAGCTCCCCTCAGCGGTCCAAGCGCGTCAAGGAGAACACGCCTCCGCGCTGCGCCCTGGTGCACAGCAGTCCCGCCTGCAGCTCCTCCGTCACGTGCGGGTGGGGCGACGGGGCGTCCAGCACCACCAGGGAGCGGCAGCGGCAGACGATCGTCATTCCCGACACCCCCAGCCCCACGGTCAGCGTCATCACCATCAGCAGCGACACGGACGAAGAGGAGGAACAGAAGCATGCGCCCACCAGGTGAGGCTGTGCCACCTTCGGACGCGCGGGAGGGAGCAGGGCGGGGGCGCGCCGGGTCCTCCGTGGGCCCGGGCCACTGTCCGTCGTCAGACGTGATGAGCTCTGGCTCCTGGCCCCCAAGTTTTGGTCTTGTCGTGTCCTAGAGTCCTGAAGTGACGTCAACGGACCATCAAACAGAGTTTCCATAATTGTTCAATGCCAAAACAATCCGGAATCACTTTGGTCTCGAAAAATAGTTCTAGTCTCCATACATTTGGGCGACTTGAGACCGATTGTGCACAACGCCAGTGTATCCCAAGTCCTGTGTGAGCTTAAACATCTCTGCCTTGGGCTGTTGAATTTGTTCCCAGTTGGTCAGGATATTTCTCTAGCATCGCCTTGGCTCTCTCGGAATTCGAAATCATTGTCCAATTAATCAGAAATTTCTCTGTGTCTGATTAACCCAATCTTTCAAGCTGCCAGTTGGCTCTTCACCCAGAGAGCGTTACTGTTTATTCCAAAGTAGCAAGAACTCCTTTTATGCTCTGTATGCCTCCTGGGAAGGGGAAAGGAATATTTATTATATTTGCAAGACTATTAACCCTGGCACCAAAGCCTCTTTTCCTACATTTTCCAGCCAGACTTCAGCAGGGTGCGGTTTGTACTTGGGCTGCCTGACGAGCCCCTGGAGCTAGCCCCTCCGGAACAGTTGGTCCCCTGGCCTTCTGCATCCCCAGGGGCCTCTGGGCCTCGTAGATCCCAAAGGCTCACAACCCCAACTCCGACCCGCTGGCCTCTCCCGCTGGGACCAAGAGTCGGGGACGGGAGGAGGCCTGTCACTGCCGAGCCCAGCGCTTCTGGTCAGCACATACACCGCTCCCTGATGCGAAGCTTAACATTCACAATTCGGCCCCGGTTATTCATTCCTGATTGGATACAATGTAACTAATTAGTAATCACCAGTCTTCTTGATTAAATAATACATTCCCACACTTGAGATCATTACCAAATGTACAGATAGACTAATTAAAACAGTCTCACTATAGCTGTTCCAGTCCAGGCTCTCCCCTTCCTGTCTTCATAATGAACTCTATTTTGTTTTGTTATCTCATGATAGACCTAGTACATGTCCCATTCCAGTATCCTCCTTCCCCTCTTAACGTCTCAGCGTGGCCTTCAGTGTGCCTCAGAAGAGAATATAGTGGAACACTTCTGGGGCGGGGGAGGGGGGTACTGGGGGATGCCGTGGGGGGTGGGCTGCACTGGGGAGACCGGGCTCGGTGTTTCACTCCCCACCTGCCTGTTCCGGGACTGGCCTCGGTTTCCCTTTTTGATAACAGCCCCCAACTTGAGTCAATACTCTGTCCTCCCCAGCGCCTCGTGCCCCCCAGCCCAGGAATGTCGTGGGCTCAGGTGGTCCCATCACAAAGAGAAAGGTTTTTCCCAGCCCGGAGCGGTCTGTCCACACGTTTATAGCATTGGCCATAAAACGGGCCAAGCAGCCCCCACACAGCCCTTCGCTACAACTGGGAAAAAGAAAAAGCAATTTAAAAATCTGACAATCAACTAGATTGGACTATCGTTTTTGAAGTATGAGATTCGAACTGACACGGAATCTCAACATACGTGCTCAGGAGAGAATTGAATAGTGTGTCTAAGGAAAAGCAGGATGAGAGAGCCGTCTCTCCACCAATCAGACGGCTACCAGGGCTGAGCACAGCGCCAAGCCAAAGCACAGACTGCTTCCGCGGTGGTCCCCAAAGCCCCAGAAAGAAACAGAACTGAAATTCTTGGCAGCGTGCAAGGACCTTGTTGTAAATCAGTTGAGACCTAGGGGAGAACATGGAAGGAGACCGTGGCAGGTGCACGCGTGAGGAACAACCACCAGTAGTGACGGTGGCCTACCGAGCATCAGAGCTTCATAAAATGAAAAATGCAGGAGACTGCCTGGGACGTTACACCACATGGGGAAAGCTGCAGAGTGAGGCTAGAGAGGAATCGGGAAGGGTTCCAGCGGTCGGCAGTTGTGACAGGAAGCTCGCAGAATGAGGGGATGGGTGTTTTCTGGAGAGATCAAATGACTGTTGCCTTGAAAAAGTGTCTCAAGACCCAAGAAGACAGGAAAGTGTATTTGAGTCTGAGGAGGATAAAACAGAACCCCATAGCTGTTTTATTTATAGACAAACCACTGGATAATGTGATCACATTATTGTGACTGTGTTTTGGAGTGAGAGAAAAACGGAGAGGAAATATGATTACTCGTTCTTAAAAATCAGAATTACCATAAAATTTAACACAGTAAATATTTATTGCCCCCACCAGTGTGAGAGATCATGCTAGGAACTGCAGGTGTGACATAAATAAGGTAGACAGTCTCTGTCCTCAGGAGGTTTGCAGGGTAAGAAGCAAGATAAGACACGTACAAATCATAACACCAAACGGAGTATCAGTCCCGTAAAAACTAGCAGAGTGCTGTGGACATTCAAAGGGAAAATAGCTTGAGAAAATAGCAGGAACAGCGGACTTTCTGGGGTCAAAGGTCCAAAGGGTGCAGGAAAATAGGAGAGGGGGTGAGATTGCAGATTCCAGGAGGTCAGTGGCAGGCAGGGAAGCTGGGGCCTCAGAGGTGGGCTCGTAGGATCCAGAGCGCAGAGGGGCCGCAGATCAGAGACAAAGCAGAGGCAGGGACGACAGGGATTTCCGAATGGAAAGGGGATTTGAGGGTCTCCCCTTCAATGGAGGTGGTCGACTTCAGGAAATACTAAGGAGCTCACGGGAGAGCATCAGTCTTGGGAAAACAAGGATGTACCCCAAGGGCAGCCCATCGGGGAGCCTCTTGGCCTCCCTCCAGCTAGAAGCTTTTCTTGCCTGTCCGTGTTCCCATTTGAACACTCAAGACTTCCCTGCTCATTCCCAAACCTGGTTTCTCCTGTGCTGTGAGCGTCTCGATCCTGAACTGCTGTGTTCCCGACCTCGTTTCCTGTTTGCTACTCACCCCAGGACCAGCCCTGGGACTCTGTCTAAAATGCTGATTGCTTCCCCTAACGTGACTCAGCCCCCGTACAGCAGCCAGAGGGTGAGGGGGCCGATGACACTCCCAGAGACGGCGATCATGGTGGCACATGGAAGCCCTTCCACCACCGGTGGCTTTTAGAGCCGGTACGAGGCACACAGTGGCGAACCCACAATGTTAGGCCTATTTGAGGGTGTCACCAAGTCTCTGGGACCAGAGGACATTGCCTAGATTTTTGGGGGGAACGCAAGGCAAAGTCACTATTCCAGACCCCCATATTTGACGCTGTTAGTTGCCAGAGCAGACGGATAGTCACCAGCTCCTACCTGTGAGGAAGGTTCCAGAGCACAAGGTGCAGGCTGGGAGTGAGCCGATTAAAGGGGAGGGAAATCATGACACACATTTACTGAGTGTTCCCATTTGCACTGTCCTGTGTGTCTTTCAGTAGAGTATACAAGGCAAGTAGTTCTACTCCCACTCGATAGATGAGGAAACCAAGACCCAGGAAAGATAAGTGACTCACCCCGATTGATGACGTTTCTGAGGAGCACAATTGGAATTCGGGTCCCGTGCCATGGAAGACACGGCAGTCTCGGGTTACTGGCAAAAATAACTGATTTCTCTTTGGTTATGAACTTGACCAATGTGAACTCTGTCCTGCCCCCTCCTCTGACCACCCCCACGCCCTCACGCGGTCATGCCTGCTGTGTGCAGGGCAGCAGCCCAAGGCTATAGGGGGTCCAGAGTCTGCCCACCGAGCCCCAACTGGGTACCCGGTGTCAGTCACAGTGCTGAGCTCTAGCAGCAAGAAGGGCAGAGGTCAGCTCTTCTGATTCTTCGAGAAGACGTTTTAAAGTGAGGGGACCGACAAAGACCCGGCAGCCTGCTTTTTCTCAACCAGTGGCTGCTGGACTAGGGGGCTCCTGGGGCACGGCTGGAGAATTGTTGTAAAGATAGAAAGCACACCAATCTGCAGTTTTTCCGGGTGCCCTGAGAGGAAGTCATGGAACCAGTCTTATTTTAATCATTTATAAATGATTTTGATTAGAGGAACATTTGACTGTATGTGCTGAATAAGCCATCTTCTCTCCCTTGAAATCTCCTTGAACGAAGTTTATTGGTGCATATCTTATTATTCAGACTCTTTGCTAACCTTGCCTTGTGCTGAAACTGCCCTTTAGAGGCCGTATCACACACGCTTCAGTCATGAGGATAGTTTTTTTTAAGAAGTTTTTTTTTTAAGTTTATTTTTATTTATTTTGAGAGAGAGAGAGAGAGAGGGAGAGACGGAATCCCAAGCAGGCTCCTCACTGTCCGTGTGGAGCCCGATGCGGGGCTCGATTCACAAACTGCGAGATCATGACCTGAGCCCGAGTCAAGAGTCGGACGCTTAACTGACTGAGCCACCCAGGCGCCCCACGAGGGTAGTTTTTAAAATGTGTGACCAGAGTGGCTCATGTCGACTGATCAGCTAGAAACCATTCCTTCATGTATTCCTTCATTCAGTTACCGGGATATTTCTGGTAGACAGGTTTTCCTCTCCTGAGGTCAGCAGGGCTCTGTGACGTCCTGCATCCCTTTGTGCGTGTAGGCGGCCGCTCCAGAGTATTACCACCGGTGTCACCCAAATGTAAACTTTAAGAAAGTTGCTTCATTAACATCACTCAGTATTTCAGATAGGGATCACTCTTAAAATGTTTGTATGAAAAATATTTGACCCTAAATGTTCTTCTTTCCACTAAATTGCAATTCTGGACCCATAACTGCAGACAAAAGGTGTAGTCAGGACACCGATAAGCTGCTGCTCAAAAGAGTTGGGCCTGAAAGACTGACGTGTCCTTGGCAGAGGGGAACACCCACACTCAGGTGTTACCAGCCAGGCGGAGCCACCCCAAGGTGGACCCCACGTCCTTGGCCACCTGCAGCCATGCCTCTCCTCTACTCGTGCTCCTGGTTTGTGAGCCTCAGAGAAGAGACCGGAACCCAACATGTGGCATCATGAGAAGGGGCTTTGTTGTTTTGCAGTTTTGTTTTGTTTTTTAATACGGAATTTATTGTCAAATTGGTTTCCATGCAACACCCAGGGCTCATCCCAACAGGCGCCCTCCTCAAATTTTGCAGTTTTAAGTTGCAACACAGCCCCAGGTTGGAGGAGTTCTCAGTCATCCGACTCCTTTCAGGAGACAGAAAGGTGTCTTATCAAGCTGACCTCAACGCATCGTCTCTACATCCTCTTCTGTGCCTTCACAACACCCCTGCGGGTTGAGTAGTGTGGCCAATGGGCTGCCTTTTACGAAAGGGCAGCATCTTGAAGAAGGGACCCTCCACCCGACCATTCCCAGCAGCCTGTCCTAACACTGCAGCCTGTGACCAGGCCATCACTGACCGATGGCAGCTTCCACAGGCCAGAGGGAAGAGGGGCAGGACAGTGCTGGGTGTCACACAGGCAGAGCGGTGTTCGGTGGCTGGATTGTAGAAGGAAGTGGAAGGAGAAGGAACACCATGCTTGTACTGTGTGTGGTGTGGTGGGGACCGGGCCCGTGGCTCATCCACACCTTGCTTCCGATTTCTCAGGAAGGTGGTCTTGCAAGACTGTCTTCCTGCTGGTGTGTGTGTGTGTGTGTGTGTGTGTGTGTGTGTGTGTGTGTCTGGTAAGAGAGAGACCTACACATAGATATAAACATGTAAATAGGGTGCCTCGGTGGCTCAGTCAGTTGAGCGTCCGACTTTGGCTCAGGTCATGATCTCTCAGTTCATGAGTTCAAGCCCCGCATTGGGCCCTGTGCTGTCAGCTCAGAGCCTGGAGCCTGCTTCAGATTCTGAGTCTCCCTCTCTCTGCCCCTTCCCCACTCATGCTGTGTCTCTCTCTGTCTCTCAAAAAATGAATAGGCATTAAAAAATTTTTTTTTCAAACATGTAAATAATATAACTTGAACGTATGTGCCAAATTTAAAACGTAGGGTTTTGTTGTTGTTGTTGTTGTTCTCACTGATGACTTCAAATTGGGAGCTAAGAAATATATCACAAGGAGCACATTAGCCTGGAAGTATCAGCTTCTGGTCCCTGTCCTCACAAGGGCAGATGAAACGTACTCAGCCGTGTATTTCGAACTGGGTGGAGGGGGTGTGGGAATAGGACAGCGAGCCACACGCATCCCCGTGAAAGTGGTAGAACCAGCAGCCCTCCTCTCCATCAGCTGAGACACCTGTCAGTGTGCAGGACTCCATGCCCTGTGCTTAGATGTCCTGTGCTTAGAGCAGAACACTGTCACCGGAACCAGAAAGAGGAGTTACAGTCAGTTTACATTTCCAGGGCTTGTGGGTAGGAAAGGTGGGGTAAAAGGGAAATGGCATAGTGACAAAATGAGAGCATGCTCACGATAACTCAATAGCAAAAAAACTAAACGTGACTACAAAATGGGCTAAGAACTTGAATAGTTGTTTTTTTTTTTTTTAAGCTTATTTATTTTGAGAGAGAGAGCGTGTGTGTGCTTGAGAGGGCGAGGGGCAGAGAGGGAGAGAGAAAATCCCAAGCAGGCTGCATGCTATCACCACAGAGCCCCATGCAGGGCTTGATCCCACAAACCATAAGATCATGACCTGAGCCAAAATCAAGAGTCAGATGCTTAACCGACTGAGCCACCCGGGCGCCCTTGAGTAGTTATTTCTTAAGACACGTAAGTGGCCAGCTTTATGAAAAAATGCTTAACATCACTAACGATCAGGGAAACACAAATCAAACCACAACCAAGTATCACCTTACACCTATCAGAATAGCTGTCATCAAAAGAACAGAAGAGAAGTATGGGCAAGGCTATGGGGAGATTGTAGCCCTTGCACACTGTTGGTGGGAACGCAGTGTAAACAGGCAGCTGCTATGAGAAACAGTATTGAGGTTCCTCCAAAAAATTAACAACAGAGCTACCATTGATCCAGCAATCTCACTTCTAAGCATTTATCCAAAAGAGCGGGATCAGGATCTTGAAGAGACATCTGCACACTCCCATGTCCATTGCTACGTTACTCACAACAGCCAAGAGGTGGAAACAGCCTGAGTGTCCATCATATGGGCAGACAGATGAGGGGTAAAGAAAACATGGCAGGTACATACAATGGAATGCTGTTCAGCCTGAAAAAGAAGGAAATTCCACAATGAGCAAAAAACCTCTTAACACAAGGTTCCTAAAATAGTCAAACTCTTAGACTTAAGCAGAGGAATCTCTGTTGCCAGCGGCTCTGAGTCGAGCCAGATGAACGAGCTTCAGAGATGCGCTGTGCTACCGACCCTGCGGCCATAGTCAACCACGCGGTACTGTGTACTTAAAATCTGATCGAGAGGGTGGATCCCATGTTAAGTATTGTTAAAGTCAGAACTGGAATGTTCTTTACTGCACTGTCTTGCTGTGAGGATCAGAGATCGATGTCTGTGAAGTACTTCGAACAGCCGCCGCGCATCCTATAAACGCTGCCTATGACTATTAATCAGTGTTGTACGAGCCGCCCGGTTTTTATCACATACGGCATTGACCGTAGAATCGGGGCGGTGAAGTACGTCATGGAAAGTTTGTTAGTGGAGATGAGTCTTGAGCCTGGTCTCGAAGGATGAGGTTGACTGAGATTGGCAAACAGAAATCAGAGACACACTCCAGATAGGGACCTACGGGGAGGAGTCACAGGCTAGCATCCGCTCCTCCAGCAAGGTTTCCTCCTTCGGGGCTGATTTCTGTGGCTCCTGGCTCTTCGTTTCTTGTCATCGTTTAAAAATGATGAACATCAGCTATCGCCATCACAACACAGTTGTGGAATTCTGGAAGCTCTGCTCTTCATTCGGAAGTGATGTTCTGCCGAGGCCACTTAAGCATAGATTTCTCATTCTACGCCCGATTCTCAATTCATGATGAGATTGATAAACGATCGGTAATAATTAGACACTAGTGGAATGAATCCCGATAGAATCAGTATAAATGAGCCTAAAGAATCCGTAGTAATAAATGTCACATGGGTGCTCATTGTTAAAGTGACTCATTGAAATAACTGCTTCCCATTCGTTGTCGAATCTGCATAGTGTATTCAGTTAGAGCACAGAGCTCTTTAACGGTAGAGGAGAGTAAAAACAGAGCTGTCAAAACTGATTCACCTTTTCCAAACCGGTCAGAGGCAAATCCAAAAAGGTAGGTAAGTTAGCCCTGGACTGTGTCGACCTATTTGCTCATCAGGCAGAGGGACTTGTCAACTCTGAAAACAAAGGATGAGACCCATGAACCGTTCATAGAGATCTTATCCCACACTCGTTGGTAGATACCAAGGCTCTGACGTGCGGGACCCTCAGCCTCTGGCCGAAAGGCTCCCTCCCTAGGGGGTTTCCGTCAGGAGCCGGCCCTAAATTCTCCCAGGTCTTCCAGACTAAGCTGTCCGCTGCTATAAGACCTTTGCCAGCAACTCATTCTTCTTCAGTAATAAGAAGCCCACTGATCCGCCAAGTGGCCCGTTGTGTGTTTAGATTCTGACTCACGCTGAGGTGAAGCTGCTCCACAATTTAAATTGAAAAGTGAGAGTTTAAATACATCCAATTTGAATTTTATTCCAGTTTGGCTGAAATTACTGGTGTGCGTGTGTTTGCTTGTTTTCTAAACTACCCAGAACCTGAGGAGGATCTGGTCAGCAGAAACTGGCCATGTCTGGGTCTACATAGAAGGTACACTTACTAAAGAGATTTATTTCCCCTCCAAATTAGGAGTAAACCAAATCCTATGTTAAATGCCTTCAATAATGCATTTTTGTGGGGCCCTCACAATGGATCCCTTCGTGCCACTTTCCCTGGTGGATTTCAGAGCAAGTTGGAAGTGGAGGGATGCCCAGGGTCGTGCTAGTATCAGGCCACTGTCCTGGTGATGAATGGACAGTGGAGCCAGGACCAGAACGAACACCAGCCCCCGAGACACATTTGGAAGCCAGGCTCTGTTCTTCATGTGGGGTTCATCACCCACGGGCTGTGCACCTGCAGCAGGACAAGTCTGCGTCTGGCGAGGTGACCCGATGAGCCGCTGTGTGTGTGCGTCAGTTACGCACAACTGACGGTGGCGGAAGCTGAGAGTGAAGGACAGGGCAGCACAAGTCCCTGCGTCCCCTCAGGAACCGGGAGCACTTTGTGATGGCGTGTGCGTGGTATGGGAAGGGGGGGTTCCTTTAGTAACATCTTAATACACAGCAGACCATGCACAGGCAGTCGTTTCCATCATCCGCTCCCTCCCCCCCGACCACAGAAAACGGCTTCAAGTCTTCCTTGTCTTTTTTTTTTTTTTTAATCATCCTTATATATTTTTGAGAGAGAGAGAGAGAGAGAGACAGAGTGTGAACGGGGGAGGGGCAAGGAGAGAGGGAGACGCAGAATCTGAAGCAGGCTCCAGGCTCCCAGCCGTCAGCACAGAGCCCGACGCAGGGCTCAAACGAACTCATGAACTGTGAGATCATGACCTGAGCCGAGGTTGGACACCCAACCGACTGAGCCACCCAGGCGCCCCTTCCTTGTCTGCCTTTCTAAGGCAGCGCTCCCTCCTCATTCCACAACCTCAGGGACTTTTTCCTGGTTCCCCACTTTCTAGGTTTTGCACCAGGTCTCCGTGCCCTCCACCTGCTTCCGCCCTCCCTCCCCCCTCCCCACTAATCCCATTTGCTTTGTTGTCTCTCAGGTATAGAGTTCCGTGACATTAAGTACGCTCACAATGTGTGCAACCGTCAGCACCATTTCCAGAATTTTGTCACCACCCCAAACAGAAACTCTGTACCCATTAAGTAAGAACTCCCCATTCCTCCCTTCCCTAACCCCTGGTAACCTTGAATCTACTTTCTCTATGAATTGGGTTATTCCAAGTACCTTATGTAAGTGGAGTCATGCAATATTTGTCCTTTTGTATCTGGCTTCTTTCACTTAGCATGTTTCCAAGGGTCATCTATATCGTAGCATGCGTTGGGACTCTGTTGGTCTTTATGGCTAATATTCCACGGTGTGGATGTACCAAATTTTGCTCATGCATTCATCCATTAATGGACACCTAGGCTATTTGCACCTTTTGGCTGTTGTGTATAATGCTACTGTGAACACTGGCAAATGAATTTCCGTTCGAGTCCCGGCTTTCGGTTCCTTTGCGTATATAGCCAGCAGTGGAATTGCTGGGTCCTGTGGTAATTCTGCGTTTAGCTTTGTGAGGAGCAAGCATATGGATTTTTTGCATTTCAACTGTTATCAGTGGGAAGTGTCGGTCTTTATTAATTAAAATGTATCTTATCAAAGTTAACGTGAAGAGCCGTAAATATATGCAGTCAATTCATTCCTCGCCTTCTTTTGAGTTCTTAACAATTACCATCTGTACGACTCATTTGACAGTTCATCACAGAAGGCTTTGTGACATCCATTATTCTCTTTAACCGATTATTTTAAAGCTTTTACTGTTTAACTTGTCATGTTTTTACACAGTCCCCCACTGAAATTGTAATCACCTCCAGGGCAGAGGCATGTATTATATTTCTTTGTACAGGAATTCCCCATGGCACCTACCCCAGATCTCCAAGATCTCTGACTAATGAGTTTTAATTTCTTTCGTATCAATCTTCTGGTTTATTCACAGACTAGAAACTTCTCCGTTGAGTCCATACTTTGATAGAAATCACTTTGCCTAGATCTGTTCTTGCAAACCTGTTTTCACATGTTAAATGAGGCAGCACAACAATAACGATCCTGACGGCTAACGTCTGCTTACTATGTGTCGTAAGCCATTCACAGCACATCCTGTGGGTTTTCTCACTTCTCAACATAAGCCTGTATGCGTAAGTGCTGTCGTTATCCACATTTGACTGATGATGAGACAGTCACTCAGAGGCTGAGCAGCTAGCTGCCCACAGCCACACGCCCGGCACACGCCGAAGGTAGGCCCCTGGCCGCAGGGCCCGTGTTCTTACCCACAGACACTGTTAGGAAGGGACATTTCTACCCTGAACCAAGAAGGACACAACGTGCAGCCACTAGAAGAATTATTCAGCCCAGATGTCAGTAGCATCAGGCCTTGGGGCGCAGGGGCTCAGACCTTCCGTGGGCTCACCTCTCAGCCCTCCAGCCTTTTGTAGGCCACCTACCGCGTGTCCTTCCACTTAGCTTCTTTCTGCCCGGCTGCCCGGGGTGCTTGAGCTCGTCCACTTCTCTGCTGCCCTTAGGGTGGCAGAGATCTATCTTGGAAAGAGTCTGGCCCGTGACTGACCGTGTGACCTTGGGCGAGACACCTCAGGGGGTTGTGGTTCCATTAGGCACTCCATAAATAGCAGCTTCTTCTCTTAGCAAATCAGTTGGAAACTGACCGTCTTACTTGGCAAGGTGATCGATATTTCTTAAAAATAGATGATCAGTATATAAAAATAGATGGAATCCATTTTTACAACCTTCACAATAAGCAACAAATTCCACATCCATCATCCCACCAGCCCATCCTGGAGGCAGACGGAATTGGTTCCCCTAGTAGCCGCGCATGCATAAATATCTCAGGACAGAAAATGTGTGCTGGCCAAGAGCCCTCCAAGGCTGGTTCCTCCCCGTCAGCAAAGAATGAAGTTTCAGATACAGGAGAGTCCAGGCAACTCTTTTGTAGGCATCATCCCCACGGGAGCCCTTCTGACCTCAGTAGGCACAGTGTCGTCCCCTCCCTTGTCCTGGGCCGTGGCGGGAGGGAAGCTACAGGAGGGCCAGGCCTCCCCTGAGAAGGGGACTCTCAGATGTCCTGGTGGCCTTTGCCACAGAGTCATCCCACATAATACCGCACAGCAAAGAGGTGGCTGAGAGTGTCACGGCCAGCTCCCGACTTCTGTCTCTCAGCATGTCAGAGCTGCGTTGTGTGGTCAACCTCCTCAGACCCTCCCTCTTTATCCGCCCCTCTGTCTGCATCCCACTCCTTCTTGAACACCTTGCTCCCTGCCTCAGATTGCGGGGTGTCCCAGGCCCCGAGCCTAAGCTGATGGTGCTCCGCTCCCAGCGATGTCCTCCCAAACCGGGGCCTCGGGGTGCCAGGGTCTTGCTGGGCTCTCTCTACTTGCTGAGATGTCCCCTTCTGGTGGCTCAGGGGGTGTTTCCACACAGCTCTGGGCTACAGGCAACTCCCCTGCAGTTCTGCTTAGCTCTGCTGTGGGAAGGGCGTTGGGAGGAAGTCCAGGCCCACCTGGAAGCTTCTCTCCAGATTCCAGAAGTGCCTGTGGGCCCAGCTCCAGCCCCCTTCTCATGTCTTCACATGTCCACTTGCTGCCGGTTGGACAGGTGACACTTGTGTGCCCACCCTCCCCGTTCCTACCCCCTCTCCTGCCCCGCTCCCCAGCCCCGTCCCGGAGCACAGAGAGGGGCTTGTCCCACAGGCCAGTTCTGGAACGCCGGCTGGTGTCTCACTTCACAGCTTTCTCGTGGTTCTGATTTCTCCCTTTCCATTTTCAGCACTGTCTCCAAGCAGAGAAAAAACGTCATCAGTTGCGTCACGGTCCACGACTCTCCCTACTCCGACTCCTCCAGCAACACCAGCCCCTACTCCGTGCAGCACCGCACTGGGCACCACACCAACACCTTTGACACCAAGGGGAGCCTGGAGAATCACTGCACTGGGAACCCCCGGACTATCATCGTGCCACCCCTAAAAACCCAGGCCAGCGAAGTGTTGGTGGAATGTGATAGCCTGGGGCCAGGTAACTTGGGGCCAGGGCAGGCCGGGAACCTCTCTCTGTACACTGCTTTGCCCGTTTTCCTGCTATTGGCAATCGTGTTGTGTGAGGCTGATAAGCACCGGGTTATGGTCGATCCTCCCCCCGAGGGTCTCGCTCAGGCAGCCAGGGTAGGATTCTGCTCACCATCACTTTGCATAAGCAGCCTTTTCAGTTTTCAGTTCTATAATTAATACCTTGCCACCTTTATAGTGGCTCTCCCTTTGACTAGGTTGATAAGGACGAAACAAAAGCCACCCGGTTCCTTATCCACGGGTCGGCGATGACCTGTTTTAGGGAGTTCCTGACTGACTTTGAGCAGGAAGAAGCCCTAGTGGTAGAGCAGCTTCCTGGGTGGAAAGAACTTTCTCTGAGTCTTGGCAGGTGAGGATGACGGAGGTTCAGCTCGGCATCGCCTCGGGGCTCACTGTTGGGAGGAGAGGTCGTGGAGGGTGTGTTTGTTTGCTCACACGGTGGCTTGAGAAAAAGGAGTCCTTCCATCCCCTGGAGACTCGCCCTGACAAGTGCGCTCTAGAATAAAGACCGAGAACGTAACCTTCCAAGGAAACTTAGTGGCTCTGCCCACGTTTGGTGGCATCTCTTCAGTGACTCGCTTGTTCACGCTCACCAGTGGCAGAATTCGGGGAACAAACCAAAAGCCATCCGCTTCCCCGCCACAGACCGTCACCAGCCCATCCAAGGCAGCACCTTCACGAAAGCACTGTTTAGAAGGAAAGAGGAACAAACTGCCAAAAAAAAAGACCTTGCTTAGATTCAGGGAGCTGTTGGGGCCCCTGGCTGGCCCAGTCAGTTAAGCGTCCAACTTTGGCTCGGGTCGCTGTCTTGCGGTTTGTGAGTTTGAGCCTCTGTCTCCCTCTCTCTGCCCCTCCTCCCCCCATTCGTTTTCTTGTTCTCTCTCTCTCTCTCTCTCTCTCTCTCTCTCTCACACACACACACACACACACACAAAATAGACATTTTCTTTAAAAGAAAAAAAAAAGATTCAGGGAGCTATTCACCAAGAAGGACACCCATCTGTGTCACCTGCTGCAGGAGACCTTGGAACCTTCTTGGGGCAGTCGCCATGTGTGAGGCCCACTAGTCATGGGCCAGTCTGGTTCTGCCCCTGAGAGGGAAGAGCAGAATTGAGGATGGGGTCCTTAGGAAGTTTCCCAGCCCAGCACCATAGGCCGGCCCGCATAGTGTGGGACACAGGATATCTCTCTTCCAGAACCCTCTTTCTCTCCCAGGCAAGGGTTTTAGTAGTAACCTTGGCAGAAAGCAACACTCTCTAGGACCAAAGGAACCCGTAAGACAGTCAAAGTGGTTTGCCCAGGAGAGAGGACTCCTCAGAGCAGCGGCCCTCATACTGTGCTGCTCATATAACCCTTCAATGTTTAAAACGATATCCATCGCATGTTTTTAAGTTCACATCCTGGCAAAGATATCACTTCTGTCACGTTGTGTATGTCGCGTCATTACTGAAGTACTTTAAATGTTTGTTAAGACCTTGGAGCTGCACAGTCAACTCCCCCGGGTCCCGGCACCCCGCCTTACCCCCTAGTGAGCAACTCCTCCTCCTCGGCCAGGCAGCCAAAGCCGCTCTCACCTCTGTCACACCTTCCCCTTGACCACCGCCTCACTTCCGAATTTTATTTCGTGAATGGATGGATAGGGTGGGGAGTTTACAAAAGCGTCTGCAGCCTGAATAAGGTAAGGCTGGACAGCCTTCCGTGTTTCTTACTGCACAAGGCTTGGCTTTGATATCAGGGGACTATCTGCCCCTCAGGAGCTGGTCAGGCTTTGCATGCCTGGAGGCAACACACCATATTAACTTTCCAGAAGGAATAGGAGACTGTGGATGTGAGAGAGAAGGTGGGGAAGGAAAACCAGTAGATGTTAGTGCTGGTAAATCAGTTCAGGAAAAGATACATTTGCAAATTGGGAATCTGGAAATTGACCCCTTAAGTCTTTATCGCCATGGACCCTCAAGCCCTCAGGTAGCCCTACGCACACCGGCTTAAGACTGCAGCTTTTGAGAGGCCACCTGGCTGGCTCAGTCAGTAGAGCATGCGACTATGAATCTCAGGGTTGGGAGTTCAAGCCCCATGTTGGGATTACTTAAAAAAAAACAAAATCTGAAAAACAAAACAAAAAAAGATGCAGCCTGTGGTGCACACGGTTTAGTGGGAAGGGCTTTCCTGCTTAATCAGCAGGTCTCAAGACTATGTTGTTGAAACCCTTAAGGAGGCCCGGCCCTTGTATTGAACAGGAAGAGGAGATAGTCCTTCCTCATCTGCAATCCAAAAAACTCTGAACACCAAATTTTAACTTTATAGCAAACTCATTGGTGGTGAAACCTGGCCTGAGTCAACGAGGGGCCGTGCACAGTCTCTTTGTCGTAGTCATTTGTGCCCCTTAGTGAAATATCCCTGTGTTTTGGAGCGAGAATCTTCACGTCTTTGATTACAAAGTGGTGCCCAGGGCTCTGCTGGGGGTAACCTAATGCATTGAACCTTTCTAAAACCTAAACTTCTGCATTTCAAAAATGAATGTGTGGCCCCAGGGATTTCAGATCAGGGATTGAGACCTGCAACCATGAGACGGTGATTTTTGTTACTCTGTTATGTCGGGAATACCCCTGTTCTGAGACACCCCAGGGGGACTCTGTCACAGTAATGATCCCTTTAAAAGATGGATAATGGCTCAAGATGGATCTTCTTGAGGTCATCTACGAATTCATTTGTTTTTAAAGGTGGCTGGTGCTAAATGTGTCTTGGCCTTTTAAAACGAGATGAAGGATGCATGAGAGAGCGGCCAGATTTCCGCAGGTTGGAAATCTTCCAGCACGGGGGCACCTGGGTGGCTCAGTCAGTTAAGCGTCTAACTTCAGCTCAGGTCATGATCTCGCAGTTCATGAGTTCAAGCCCTGCATCAGGCCCTCTGCTGGCAGTGCTGAGCCTGTTTCAAATCCTCTGTGCCCCCTCTCTCTCTCTGCCCCTTCCCTACCCTCACGCGTGCACGCGCGTGTGCACACACATACACTCTCTCTCTCTCAAAAATAAACATAAGGAAAGAAAGAAAGATGTTTAAAAAAAAAAAAAAAAGAAAGAAATCTTCCAGCTTGGAGCTTTGTCAGGCTTTGATGCTGGTGCCATTCCATGGGAGGTGACAAAATTTTGAGGAGAGTTACTGAAACTTTAAGACCACCTGGTCCAACCCCTGGTGGAGACGAGTGAAGAGGCTGAGGGCCAGCTTTGCCAGTGTAACAGCAGTTGTGTGTCCTGAGAAGCCACGAAGGCAAGAGAAGACAGCTCTGTGGAGCCGCATTTCACGCCTTTCAGGTTATATTAACCGGTTCCATACTCGGCCCAGAGCGCTCTGTGCCTGCGGGCGGCGGGGCGGCTCAGAGGTCTTACCCCACTGTCTTTCCACAAGGACTGCGTGCTGTCTGAACGGCTGAGAGTCTCTGAGGGATATTTCCAACCAAAAAAAAAAAAAAAAAGATTGGAGCGGGGGAGGTCATTCCCCGCGGTAACACTACTGGTTCTAAAGCAACCAGTGCTGCTGTCTCCGGGGAACCCCATGGTCTAACTTTCCACTGTGAAGAGAGATTTATTTTCCCCTGTGGGGACATGCTGCAGAGTCTTTCTAGTGACAGGTAAGAGGCAGGAAGGAACTTCATTCCGGTGCCTGCTTGTCCCCAGCCTGTGGTGTTGAGAAACACCCAGGCTCAGAAAAATCCGAACGGCAGCCTTCTTCAGCTTCCTGGTGCCCAGGTGGCCCACAGAGGCCAAGGTGTGAACAGGCTGTAGCCAGCCAGGTGTTCCCTGGGCTCAAGTCACAACAAATGCTGTGCAGACCGCAGTCCGTTTTCTCACAGAACTTACCCCTCCTGTGGTTCTGAGCTCAGGAAGGAGCCCTGGGGATTTCTCACATAACCTTCCCAGGTCTCTTGGGTTAGTTAAGGCTCCTTTGGAAGGCAGCTGAGTGCACTCTACACTTATGCAGTCAGACCCATAATGTATTGGAAGGAATTAAGAGAGCTGAGGGAAAGTTCAACAACTACATCCCAGGCTGGGCAGGAGCCAGAACTCCTAAGACCTGGGCCGTTGGGGGCCCAACGCCTGCTTTCTGGAGCACTGCCTCACCCTGACCCGGTGACTCCCAGGCTTCCAGCTTCCCATTTCCAGGAGACAGGATTTGGTTGTCCCGGCTTGGAGGAGACACCTGTTCCTTGAGCGTCAGCTTTAGCCAGGAGACAAGGTTCAATAAGAAAGATATTAACAATAGCTAATGCATTTAAGAGCTTAACACATGACAGACACTAAGCGTTCTATGTACATTAACTCATATGAACCTCATGACCACCCTATAGAGTTACCATTATTCTCCCAGTTTTCCGGATGCGAAAATGGAAGCACCGAGAGATTAATTAAGTCGACCAAGGCCATGCGGCTGGACCTCGCAGGAGTCTGGCTCCCCATCTTAATGTCTTGGTCCCTCACAAGACCCCACCCCTTATCTGGAGGTCCCCTTCTCTGACCCAGCCCCCCGTTCCCTGTCCCCGCAGTGCTGGTAAGAGGTGCATGCTGGGCTCTGTCACACCATTTCATCTACAACTTCTGACCTCTTCACTGTAGACTCAAGCTCTGGATAACTCGAGCTCAGGGTTTTCCTTCAAATATAATCACCACGCAGTGCCCGGGAAGTTGGAAGTAGGGACAGAGAGACAGCCTCCACCGCTGGGGCCCACACAGCAAGCACAGTTGTGGCCTGCTACTGACCAGCAAGGACTCTGGCCCCACCACAGTAGCACTGTGGCTGAGCAAAGGGGAGAAACCAGGCCCTGCCAATGGCCGACATTTGCGGCTGTCCTTCTCTTACCCTGCAGTGGGTCCCCCAAACCCCTCAACCCCCCAGGTTTTGGAAGGCCTTTGAGAGTCTGAATGGGTTTGTCTTTAGCATAGCTCCGTACGCCAGGGCCTGGCTGCCTCCTCTCCTGGGGCGCTTATTACTAATACAGATTCCCAGGCACCTCCCCATGGGGTTCTGATTCAGTGGGTGGGAGGAGAAGACCCACAGGTGCCAATGCACAGATCTGGGGGTCCCTGGTAGGACCCACCACCTCCCTCCCCAGTGAGGCAGCCCTCGCTCTCCGGGGTGGGGGTGGGGGGAGGGCGTTCTGCTGCCTGTGGGGCAGGGAGGCTCCTCGTGGACTTCAGTGTGCACCCCCGTCTCCCATCCCCAAGTTGCCGGTGTCCCAAACCTTCACTCTTCATGTTTCTTTCCTTCAGCAGTTACTCAGTGTTCCCTCTTGCTGGCCCTAGCCATCTCCTCCTTGACTTTGGTTTCACCACCCTGAGATTTGTAATGGAATTGATCCAACCCAGTTACGGCAAGGGCCTGCCTGCTCCCTGGTGGATGCTTCATTCATACTTAGCATCTTCATTCATACCCGCCTAGTTCACACTAGCAACCATGAGTTGTTTTTCCCTCAGGACGTGTGTGGTCCTCTTTCTGAGGCTTGTTTGTCTGTGCCCTGCTTATCTGTCACTGTGTCTCTGGATCTCAGCAGACAAGCCCCATGGGGCACGAAGAGCTACAGAGACCTCTCCTCCTTTCCTGCGTTACACTCTCCTTGTGCTTTTCCATGTCACCAGATGAGAATCCTAAAGTCCAGCAAGCTGGGATGGGCTCCTAACCCCTGGGGCGAGCCAAAGCCCAGCGGCCCGTCCAGACTCTGGGCAGACTCTTAACTGGGTCCAGGGGAGACGAGGCTGACTTTGATGGGCCAGTCTTGGGAACCCATTCCTTCCCGGAAGACCACCGTTGTTTCCTGGAGGGGCAGGGTCTTCTGGGCAGCGGAGGATGTGTGATCCCTCTGTGACCTGTCGCTCCTCCTCACACAGTCAACACTGGCCAGCACTCGTCCTACAAGTCCAAGTCCTCCAGCAACGTGACCTCCACCAGCGGTCACTCTTCAGGGAGCTCGTCCGGAGCCATCGCCTACCGGCAACAGCGGCCGGGACCGCATTTCCAGCAGCAGCAGCCTCTCAATCTCAGCCAGGTGAGTGCCTCCTGATCCTGTCCCAGCAGCCAGCACGTCAGTGCCATCCCCTCCGTTCCCCAGCCCAGTATCAGGTCACCGCTGGGGCCCCTCACCCCGCCCGCAGAGCCTCAGCCCCCTCGCGGCAGGACGCATCCTGAGCGACCTCTGACTTCTTTCCGCCATGGGTTACCATTGGGGGAGCTGGTATGACTGGGTCACACAGAGCCAGCCCAAAGTAAAATGAGTTGTCCGATGTCACAAAGCACTTAGTGACGTGTTGCCAAAGCTTAACAACAGGATGGCCCACGTCTTGCCAGTTCAGCCTAGCGAAGGGTAAGCCACGGTGTCCTGGCCCAGTCAGACCAGGATTCCAGGGAGATAGTCTGACGGAGTTGGGCTTGCTGTTCATTGCAGTGAGGGAGGCCAGACCACACCCAGAAAACCCCAAACCGAGGGCAAGAGACGATTTGGAGAGGGTGGGTGGCGTTTAGGTGGAATTATAAATGAAGCAGGGTCTCCATGGACGGAGCCAGCCTGAGTGCAGAGGGTCTAGGTCAGGTCTGAATTGCAAAGCGGACCCAGGGGCCTGTTTCCTCAGACACCATGGAGGTGCAGTGAAGGGGGAGTTTGTGTTCAGAAACCCCTCATCCGAGGCGGTGCACTTGATAACCTGAGGCCGCGTCCCTGTGTCATCATGACTCAGGCTCTCTGGAAGAGATTTATACCAACATAACTTCAAACGACAGAGTTTCCAAGAGCCTAGGATTTTAGAGAAGAGGGTTTCACAGTGAGGGAGGAAGCACTTGTCACTCAAAGAGGGGCTCCTTTGACACTTCCTGGACCCATGTGCTCTGAGGAGACACAGTCTCCTGTTACCTTTTCAGCTGGCTTGATCTTACGGCCATTCTGGCCCCTTCTCAGTCCAGGCTAACGTGGCAAGGGGGACACCTGCTGTCACTCCAATGGCTCTGGCCTCCTCCCCTCTCCCTCCTCCCTCCTCCTCCTCCTCCGCCCTCCCCTCCTCCCTACTCCCACCTCTCTTTCCTCCCCTTCCTCTCTTACCCCTTCTCACTTCTGTCTCTTTCCCTCCCCCTCCCTCCCTACTCCCCCCCCCTTCTCCCCCTCCTCCCTTCCTCCCCCTTCTCCCTCCCACTTCTCCCTCTTCCTCCCCCCCCCTCCGGCCCACCTCCCCCTCCTTCTCCCGCTCCCTCCTCCCCTCCCCCCTCCTCCCCCTCCCCTGCTCACCAACCTCCCCCTCCTCCCCCTCCCTCCTGAACCGTCCTCCCCCTCCTCACTTTACTCTCTTCCCCTCCTCTTCATCCTCCCCCTCCCCTCCTCTTCCTCCCCTTCCTCTCCTCCCACGTGTCTGGCCCCCAATGCAGCCCTCTCCTGGTGCTTCTCCTCCTCCAGGCTCAGCAGCACATCACCGCAGAGCGCGCCGGGAGCCACCGCCGGCAGCAGGCCTACATCACTCCCACGATGGCTCAGGCCCCGTACTCCTTCCCGCACAACAGCCCCAGCCACGGCACTGTGCACCCCCACCTGGCCGCAGCTGCCGCCGCAGCCCACCTCCCCACCCAGCCCCACCTCTACACCTACACGGCGCCCGCGGCCTTGGGCTCCACCGGCACCGTGGCCCATCTGGTGGCCTCCCAAGGCTCAGCACGGCACACCGTGCAGCACACTGCCTACCCGGCCAGCATCGTCCATCAGGTCCCCGTGAGCATGGGCCCCCGGGTCCTGCCCTCGCCCACCATCCACCCGAGTCAGTATCCAGCCCAGTTTGCCCACCAGACCTACATCAGCGCCTCTCCAGCCTCCACCGTCTACACTGGATACCCACTGAGCCCCGCCAAGGTCAACCAGTACCCTTACATATAAACACTGGAAGGGGAGGGGAGGGGAGGGAGGATGGCCAGAGGGGAGGAGGGAGGAGGGGTGAGGTGGGAGCTGGGCTTTTTATACTGAAGATGCGGCACACAAACAATGCAACGGGGCAGGGGGGGCAGGGGGCAGGGACAGACACAGATGAAACTTGAACTAGGAGGTGGGGGGACTTAGAGCAGAGAAGAGAACGTTTTTAAAAAGAAGGGATTGAGGAGGGGGAAATCTATGCTTTTTATTTTAAAAAAGAAAAAGAAAAAAAAGAAAACGTCAGTAACAAAAAACACAGCTCACGAACCCATTCTGCACCAAACTGGAAAGGAGAAGAAGAGAGCGACGGAAAATTCTGGAAGTGGGGGGCCCCAGTTTTTGAAGAACTTTATCTATGAACTTCTCAAAGATTATTTTCATATGGCGGCAAGTGACATTTAAGAATTTGCTGTCAGGGACACCTGATGTGGAAATCCAATAGATTTTTAATTATGGAACATAAGAATTAGGGATTTTTCCAGAACTCTAAAGGGTCAGCAGCCCTCTAGAAGGTCAGGCCATGGCCTGAGGAGGCTGATATCTGGGGGTTGGTGTGGGGTTGGCAAAAGCCCAGTTCTGGCTCGTTTGTCAGGACTGGAGCGGGGGGTGGCCAGGGCTGACGGAAGACCCCTTAGCAGAGGGCGCATTTTCTCTTCCTGAGCACTCTGGATAAATCCCTAAGCAATGTTACTCCTCCGGTGTCATTAATAATGTGTGTTGCAAACTTTAGGGTTTTTTTTTCTTTCCTGAAGATTTATTTTCTCTTTGAATCAATCCCTAGTCACGTAGCATAGGGCTAGTGGTCGTCGCCGACACCCTAGTAGAATGTAGCAGTCTACACCCGTTTTCTATTTTGTGTTCAACTCCAATGATACCAATAGACTATTACTCAATGTAATTGCACAAAAAAAAAAAAAAAAAAAAAAAAAAAAAAGTGGTATAACATAGGCATGTAACCAGTGTGGTGGTCCAGGTGTGTGAGCACGAACGAGTGTGTGTGGGTGTGAGCGTGGATGCCACCCTCCCTGTGTGTCCCTCGGCGCCGCCATCACGGTTCTCGCATCCTTGATTTTACACCGTTCCCTCCTAGTGCCTTACCGACCGACAGACGCGGTGTGAGGGTTGATTTCCATGGTACTCCAAGAAGCTGACTGAGGCGAGTCACATCACCTCAGCTCTTCTCTTGTGCTGTTGTAGATCTTACTCTGGTCTTTCCTTGTTTTGTTTTGAGTTTTAACTTTATTTTAATACCTGTTGTCTTTTTTGAGCTGTTTGCTAACAGAGGGGCATCAGGGAGCTGGCAGGAGCGGGGGGGCACCCGTGGATCTTGAGAGAGACGTGGGAGATGGATGGCGGGTGGACAAATTTGACTTTTATCTTGGAGACAAAGAACAGGAGAGACTCCCCACCCTGCACCTTCTCCCCACTCTGCCTTCAGTCCACCAGTGGGGCTGGCTCTAGTGCTGTGGGAGCAGAGGTCCCAGCTGTGTTTGTGGAAATGTTGGCCTTGCCTGGCGGCTACCTCCTTCCTAATATGAAAGGGACAGAGGAGAGGAGGCCTGGTACCCAGCACCAGGCTCTCAGACCCACCCCACGTTCACGCACGGCCCTGCCCCTCTCTCTGGTTCCACCAGCTGTGTTTTGCTCTCACGATTCTGCCAGATCCCTCCCTCTGTAGACAACCATCAACCTTGGTTTGCTGCTGAATCTTTCCTCACATTACCAGGCCTACCCAAGACTCGACTTTGGCTTTGGTTTTTAGAGGGGTCTGGTGGGCAGAAGGTCGGAGGGACATTTAGGAGGGTCACGAGGGGGTCTTACACTGCACTTTGGAACACTCCCACGGGCACTTAAGTTTCCAAAGAAATTTGCCCTTTGCCCTCTTTGCACCTTTGATACATTCTGGAAGTTTTCTCAGGCTTTGAACACTGCAGGGGTGGGGGGGTGGGGGGGAGTAGGGAGAGCTCCATTCATAGCAAATTATTCTTGAATACGTGAATGTTGGGAGACTCTGTCTGGTCACAGATGGGGCTCGGAAGGGTGGTCCTAATTGTCTGATTCTCGATGCTGAATCCTAACCGATCCCAAAGCCAAGTTTCCAAGGTGCAAAGAGATGGCTCCTGGTTTTGTCAGTTCATCCTCATGCTCCCCGCCCCCCTCCACAGTCTCCCTTAACCATCTACTGTGAACAGTGGTTTTATAGTGCTATCCAGCCTGATTCAGTCATGAAATCAAGCCACTACCTTAGCTGTTAGCTGTGAAATGTAAAATAACTCTGGAAACTCCCCCTCCCCCACCATAAATTCTGCTCATCTAACAAAGAAATAGGTCCCCGAACTGGAACCCACTTAGTCCAGGCCTTAGGCTGGAAGGAAGGACCCCACGGCCCACTAGAGGCACGCAGGCAGCTCCCATGTCCCCAGCAGGCAAGCCCAGGACAAGACCCTCTCCTTGTGGAACCGCCAACCGATCGGCCGATCGATACTCTTTACCCAGAAGTGAGGAAGTGCTCTCTGTCAGAGACCACAGGGAAAATGGCCAGTCCGGAGAGAGTGGGGGAAATGGGAGCCAGGGCCACGCCGGCCTGGAAAGTCCGCCTGCTCCTGACGTGCAGCAGAGCCCCAGAACATTTCCTCATGACCAGGGACAGAAGTCTTGGCTGCAGATGAGACTCTCTTTGCCTTGCTGGGTCACATCCTGATCCCCTTGCACAGTCGACTTCCAGCCCTTCCTAGATCTGATCTCTTAGGGGCAAAGACAACATAGCCTTCCATTTTAAAGAAGCTCGTTTCGTCTACTTACGTTGGAAGTCTCTTACTCTTTCCCCTGATATTTTCTTTCTTTTCTTCCAGATCAGGAATGAAAGTTCCATGCTGCTCATAAAGATAATATTATTGTACTAATTATTTTGGTTTTTACCATTGTAATTATTATCGTTTTCATCATGTTGATATTTTAGCTGGGGTTTTAAATGCACATTTATTCCCAGTATCTTTGTGTTTTCTCTTTAATATTTAAACTTATTTTATTATATCTGTGAGTCTCTGAGTAGGCAGGAAGGACATATGGATGTCCAGTTTTGTTAGACAAAAAAAAAAAACAAAAAAAAAAAAACAAAAATAAAAAGGAAAGACGCAGGAATTAGGAAAACTGTTTTTGTCATCTCTAGTTCACAAAGAGCCGTCAAGAAAGATCGACCATAGAACAAAAGTTTGAAGAAGAATCAAGGCCTTGTCTCTGTGCAGGCCAGATGGGACTCTTGACAACATGGTCACCATCTAGATTCTCACTGGCCTGGGAAGAGTTCTGAGGTGACATCTCCTGGGCCGGACTCTTAGCTGTGGTTTTTCCCCACGTCCTCTGTGCTCTCCTGTGCTTCTGGAATCTGCTGACTACATTCTTGGCCTGCCTCGCATCTGATGCTTACCTGTCACGCAAAAGAAAGCCCCTCTGCCTAGAGCTGACCAGATGTCCTTCCCTTTCCCCTCAGCGCACCAGGAGTGTGGCCTGTCTCCTTCAGTGCAGAGACGGTTGTCCCCTCCCAGAAGCCACTGAGTGGAATGAGCTGACATAAGGGTGCTAGGCAGGTGGCACCTTCCCCTGGGAAGTTTCGGCCTCACTTCCCTGCCTTCCCGCTCACTCACCACACTGCCCACTTCTCCCGTCTCCCCCCCCCCCCCTCCCCCAAGTACCTCTTCTCAGCACGCAATTCTAGGGACAGAACTAGGAGCCAAAAAAAAGGTCGAGGGATGGTCAGAGGCCAGAGGAGCGCTGGCGACGGCAAGCAGCCCCTCAACATTGTGGGCGCAGCCCCACCTGAAAGCATTGGCCAGCGGAGGGGCACAGTGGGGCCTCACGGCCACCTCCTCAGTGCGCTCTGCCCTGTGCGTGATGGGCTTTCTTTGATCGGCTTGAGGTGCCCACAGACTGCCCACCAAACCCAGAAACTATAGACTTGGGGTTGAAATGCCGGTTTTGCGGAAGATTATGACGAAGGGCGCTGCCGGGCGGTACCCAGCCCTGCAGGCGCTCGGCAAACACGAGCGCGTACTCCCCTCGTTCCCCCCCCCCCCTCCTCCTCTAGTCCCAAGCACAGAGCTGTGGGACCAGAAGACCTCAGTGGGAGAGGCCCCACTCCTTGTGCGCTCCTTAGCACTTGCCCGGACCTCCTGGCCCGTCCTTGGGCTCTGAGTCACCCTGGCCAGTCGGGTGACTGAAAGCCTGCCCGTCCCTAGGACCAAGCTCCCAAGTAAAGGGATGCCAACCTCAGCCTTGTTTCGACCACAAATAACCTAGAGCATCATCTTTTCTTCACTGGCTCAAAATAAGGAAGCATAGCAAAGACGAAGGGGGAAAAATGCAAAAGGACAGGTCAAGGAGAACCATCTAGTTGCAGCCTCGGGAAGGACAGGTGGATGATGCTTCTTGTGCTTAGTGCCTCTTTGATGACGTTTTGGCTGTTTCCAAGGGAAGGGGTGAGCAGGCCGACGGGTGGGAGAGTCTGAGGCTCGATGCCAATTAATACTGTGAAGCGGTACATGGCGGTTGATGGAATTCAGAGGGAAAGGAAGGGTCGAGGCGAACCCGACGGTTGTCTCCTGGACTGTATCTGCAGTCTGGCCTTACTGGCGGTGAGTGGCTTGCAGGCTGGGGGAGCCAGCTGGCCTTGCCTTCTTCACCCTGGAAGACTCAACCCGCCCAGACACCAGATTGTTGGACGTCAGGAAGGGAAGGTGAGATTAGCACAGCTGCTAACGGGCTGATTTCCCTTGACCGGATCTTTGGAAGGGCAGACACTCATTTGTGAACAAGCGTGTGGTGGAGGATTTCGGTTGTGTGAGTGCGTGTGAGTGAGTGGAGCAGACTTTCTTGGAAACTGGAGGAAGGAGATGAGGAGGCTTAAGGAGCTACTGCTGATGGGCTGTGGTTGGTGAAACGAGGTGTCCGTGAGCCAGCCCCAGCTTTCACCCCAGGCCCTCTGGTGCTGGGGCCCGGGTGGGGCGTGGGGCCCCTGCTGGCCTGCCCCGCAGCTGCTGGGACAGGGAACAGAAACCAGAAGATCACTAGGCGCCCGCACGTAGCAGAGGGAATTCAACAGGGAGGCGAGGACTCTTTTCCGCAGGCCTGGCCTGCGATTGCACGACCCCCGGCGTGAGCCATTTTGCCAGGAAACATTCCAGCCCCGGAAGCGCTTTCCATGCCGTTCTTTCCGACGCGTCTGGCAGGTTTCAGATGGGGAAGCCTCAAAAATTCAGCAGGCCAGAGATGTCCTTACCAAACTGGAAAGGAAGGTGAAATGTTCCCTTTTTTAGCCAAAGAACCCTTCTCAAAGACACCTCCAGACAGGGACAAAATGGCATCCCTCTCTTTCCTTTCCGGGCAATAACGACATCATTAGTGATGCAATTCCATTTGTCTTTCTCTTTCCCGTCTCCTGACTTGTATTCTTTTTTTATTGCATCCATTTCAAACTGTATTCATCTTTGAAGGGGAGTGGAGATTAGTAACCCTAAATGCTGCTGCTATTGGCAACCTGGAGGCACCTCACAAATACGTGGGCTTAACTGATGTCATGTCACCACGGGTACAGACCGGAGCGGACCCTCCACGGGGAAGCTGAGCTGCATCGGGGGTGGGGGGGGGGGGGGGGGGGGGGGGGTCCCGCGCACGCTGGAGCTGCTCTTGGGGTGTCAGTACTTTTCCACTTGGATGCCTTAGGACTCTCACTTCTACTCTGCACAGACTAGACTCAGTCGAATCTCAGTTGGGCTACTAGAGAGCTGAAGATGGCGGAAAGACATTTAAACGCAATAGAAACTTCTGAAGGCTTCTGGCACCGATGCTCGCTAGAGTGGCCCAAGCTAGTGGAAGGCCCTCACATCTTTCTCGCGGCTCCCAGAAGTTCCCGAGGGCCAGCTCCCGGCCAGTCGCTCCTTTCAGACTCAGTGAGCAGTGCCGAGAAGTGACCCTCCTGCAGAGGGCGCTTCCTCAGAGATCCTCCTACATTCCCCCGGCTCGACTCCCCGCAAGTCGTTGAGGGCCCCTAATCTAGACCGCAGCGATAGAACATTCTGTTGACTCCCTCCCGTTTGTTAAAACTCGCAGTGTCCCTCAAGGAAGCAACAGCCAGCATTTGCTGAATGCTTTCAGTCCTCCAGGCCCCACGCCAAGCCCTGTACCCGCTCACCTCTTGGAACCCTCGCCGCCGCCCCACTCACAGAGGAGGAAGCCGACGCTCTGAGAAAGTGACACGTGTCAAAAAAAAAAGGAAATAGAATGGTGGTCCAAAATCTCCACGTTTCTAGTGAAATTTTTGTTATTCGGGACTTCACTGAGCTACCGTTTCGTTTCGCTTTTTTTTAATTAACAGCAATGAGTGGCTTCGTGTTTTCTGAGGAACCATTTGACGGCACTTCTGTTCGCTGTGTGCCAAACACTGTGCTAAAACTTGCTCACCGGTCATCTCGAGTCATTTAGTCTTACCACAGTGCTCTGAAAGGGGCACCATTAGCCCCTTTACAGATGAGGCACCCGGCTTGGAGAGCTGGCAGCGTGCCCAGGGCTACACGGCTAGTGAGGGAGCCAGGCCTGGCCCCCGGGGACGGCCCAGGTCCAAAACCGGGCCCGCGGCCGCCAGCCCCCGCCACCTCCGGTGTGTGTGCGCGCAGAGAAGACCTTGAAGGAGCGTCACCCCGCGCCATCCCCAGCAGAAGTTCTGCATGAAGAGGGAGCCGTGACCTGGATGCAAGCAGAAGGGGCAGAGTGCGTTTGACTTTTAGAGAAAGTCTTAGGGGAGTTTCTTTGGATTCATAGTAGAAGTCATTTTAGATTCCTTTCCAGCGTACCAACTAGCTTTAGTAGTGCTGCTACAACAAACTCTTACGAGTGAAGAAAAAAGTGTTCTTTTCTTCTTTTAAAAAAAAATAATAATTTTTTCTTGCTTATAGTTAATTCTAGAAAGGCAATACTAAAGGTATATATTTTTTTTAAAATGCTATTTTTTACTGCACTGATAAATATCATGACAATTCTGGTCTCTATAAATCGATCCACTTGTCAGCTCTGGGTAGAACCAGATGCAGGATTCACACCAAATGTGTAAATACCGTGTGTGGGTCTGGTGTCCAGGAACTTTTTTTCTTTGTGTAAACAAAAAGAAAAGGGGGGGGGGGGAGGAGAAAAACAAGATGACTCTTGGAAAGAGGAACCAAATAAGGGTTTCTTTTGAGATAGCTTTCTCACAGAAGTAGAAGGAACAGTTGTGTAAACAGAAAAATCAACCAACTTTTAGGATCCAAGGAAGCAGAGTCTCTTGCCGCAGTATGAGATTCACAGTAACACTGAAGCATTTTTAATTTGGTTGAAAGGTGACGAGAATTTAGAAATGCTTTAGGACGAGATTTTTAATTTTTTAGGAACCTGTTATCCTTTGTTATGAAACATCTCCTCAGTTGTTTGGGGTGGGTTTTTGTTTCTTTTTTATTTAAAACAAAAAACAAAAAACTTCTTTATTGACTGGCTCCAGGCTTGTTTGCCTCAATTCTTAGGTAGTTTACACAAGTTCTAGAACCTTCTAGAACTTTAACTCCATTGGAAGCAAACCCAACTAATCAGCATTTAAGATCCTGGTTGGTTTCAGTAGGTATTCTGGAATTCTGACAGAACACCTAAAGATTTTTTTAAAGAAGGTTTTAGATGCATTACCTTACACAAACTGTGACCTAATGGCAATAATTACCTCAACTGTGGGCATTCATCCTGGTTTTAGCCTTTTTTGAAATCATGTAGCCAGCTTGATCTTGGGATTTCAAAGACTATGAACTCTGTGTGGGCTGCAGATAATGATTAATGCACACCCTGGTCATTGTTGCTTAAGTGAATTCTGAAAATAGCTGATCTTTACAACAAAAACTAAACCAAGGAAGAGACTATTCTCTGTGTGTTGTAATGAAATGTGATATTCAAATGCACATGTTGAGTATATATGTTTTTAGCTACTGTAAAATGCTGTTAGCCTTCTAAGATCTCGAGAGAGCCACACTTTAAATGCGTAGACTAAGTAATTGACTGTGGATACTTAATCATATTTCTGGCTACGTTTTATAGCTAAAGTGTTTTATAGTTTACATTTAAACTGGTACTTTTTAAAGAAAATTTCTGTTTATAACTGACATCTTCAAACCCCGGCGACTGCCCCTCCAAGGCAGGTGTTCTCTAACCGTACTCTTATGCAGCCCAACACACACATTTCCCTCCACGTTACTGGTCGTGAACGCGAGAGATTGTGAACGGGTTTCTGGACTGAGTGGGAAGGGGTGAGTCCGTAGCCTGGGCCAGATGTGAACACCTCATGCCATGCTGTATCAACACTTGTCTCTAAAGAGGCCTTCTCTCTGACACCGTGGAAGACGCAGACAGAACAGATACCTGGTTCACTGATTTTGTCTTGATTTAAATGTTTCATTTCTGTCAATCCACTGACGTCCAGTCACCAGGCAGTAGAAGACACTGGGCTTCGGGTGGCCCTGGAGGTACAGCTGCTATTTCTGGCCCCCGCCCCCCCCCCGGCAATACTTTGATCGGTATTTTGCAGCGGGGGAGTCATACACCCCTACGCCCATACTCAATGGCCGGGTTTTCCATATATCTGCTGTCATTCATTCCTTTTCTCCTTTAAAGCAAAATAAACACAAAAGGATGTGTTTACTTTTTACTCTGTCAAAGTTAGAGTTGAAGCCTAGGCCAGTGGGAGCGGGGGAGCTAGACTGCTTCCTAGAGATTGTGTAAGTTGCTGCTGAGCAGGGCAGGGGGCGGGCCGGGGGACCTAGGGGCAGCTGGGGGAGGGGAGTGGGGCAAAGAGCCCCTGGGAGTAGAGATCTTCCTTGGGACGCTTCAGAGAGTGGGCCCCACTGTCTTACAGGAACAGGCTAGAAAGTGCTGGTTCCCCTAAGAGTTTGGGTTTGTTTCTTGTTTCCTCGTACCACCACAACCGAAGCGCAGAGGACCCGCTGTGACAAAGGGCATTCCGTTAGCAGAGAAGACCTTGAAAAACACCCGGGACCAGGGAACCGTTGGTGTGTGTTTTCCCTGTGAACTCTGTGGACAGTATGTTCTCGTTACAAATGTTAGGGTAAAATTCTCTTTATCTCGCCCTTCCTACTTATCCTTCTGCTTTTCCTCTGTTTGGTTTCTGCCTTTGCTTTAACTAACCAAATTGACTTTGTGTCATTGTCTCTGGGGCTTAGCCATGTGTTTAAAAACTAGAAGCATCGAATTTAGCTTTAAAAAAGAAAAACAAGCGAATATGCTGTAATCTGAAAAAAAGAAAAAACTATTGCTCTCTCTAGTTTCCTTTCCACCGCTGTCCACACAAATCTCTCCTGGAACTGCCTCCTCACTTCTTGCGTGGGGTCGGTGTCTCCGTGGCCACCTCAGCCTCCACCCTGCTGCCACCACAGCCCCACACCCGGGCACCCCGGACCCCCAGGACGCTCTCAAGAGCCAGGGAGAAGCACGCCCTTGGCCTCGCGAGCGGTGGTCTTGCCTCCCTGTCAGATGTTCACCCGCTTGGTTGAAGGGGCAATGGATTGCTCATTATTATTAATATTATGATGATGATTTTAATAGTTTTCGGCTCAGGTTATAAGGAAGAACTTGGGAAGTGGAAAGTGACTTGACCATGCCCATCCTTCGTAGCTTTTCCGTGACTTCTGAATGGAACATGAAGCGTCCCCCACCCCCTTCGCCTCTCCTCACTTCCAAGCAGACACCCCCCCACCCCCACCCAGTGGGCGCCCCCTCCGTCTCGGGGTCTCTCGCCGCCCCGTCACCCTCCCTCTCACTTTTGTGTTACTGCTCGTTTAAAGCTGTCTTCCGTGGCTTTTCCAGGGCACAATCATTTCTGGCCCCCAAAGCATCTCCATCCTGTTTGTGTGCGTTTTTTAACCAAATGAAGTAGCCCAGGAAGTCCTACTTTGGGGCGGCAGGCTTTCTAGTTTAGTAGAATCACTGTATAGATATAGATGTTGATATATATGTTAGTGTATATATATATCAAACCAAATTTCTGATAGGAGAAGTATAGCTTTACCGATGAGGGGGAAAAGGAGCTGTCAGAAGTCAGGCAGCATCGGCAGCGTAGACGAGCCGGGGCCGGCCCCAGGTCGCACCTTCCCTGAGTGGGCCCGAGGCATGGCGCCGGGTGCCTGTCACCCGCCTCGCCGCAGCGGAGGCAGGCGGCCCTGAAGGGTGCTACTGCTCTCTCTGGGTCCCCAGCCTCCAGGGCATAGATGGATGAGTGAGGGGGTGGGGGGGCAGCAAATCAGAATGACTGGAATTTTCCATCCCATTTTGCTTTGACCGCACATATTGAGCTGCAGCCTCTGATACTATATCACGTTTCCGAAAGTGGGATCCATTAGGGTGGAAAGAGAACAGATCTGTAGACACGTTTACCTTCCAACTGCCCATGCATTCCGGACACTGGATAGAAAGACTCACTCCCCAGAATGAGAGCCGGGAAGAGGAGACCCGGTGATGATTGGTCACCAGTCCAAGGAACATGGCTCCCTCCCCAAGGTCACCTTGCCTCCACCTTCCTCCACCAGGTCATCTCAGCTCAATAGCCCTACGAAAGCCCCGGTCTGTTGTGTTCCTTCACTGTACGGTTTCTGTAATGAAAAGTGTTAATCCATGTTAATCTTTGTGAAAATTATTGCGTGCAACAGTATTTTCTCGTGTACCTCTTTTTCCTATGTGAATTGTCCCTCTTTTCTTTTTTTATTTATAAATGTCTACTTTTTTTAAAAAAAAAAACAAACAAACCAATGTGTTGTAGACCTATATGTAACCTATTCCTTAGTCTCATATTATAGGTATGTTATAAGAATGGATATTTTACTTGGCTTTAGAATGTTTTACAAGAAAAATAATTCTTAACTGATCAAGTCCTTGCTACTAAAAATGCTTGTGTTTTTCATCATGATGTCGTGTGCTTCTAAATTAATAATCATTTTCGTTGTAGAAAAATGGAGTGAATTTATATTAGTCTTGGAAACTAATAATAGCATTGTAAATTTATGAGATGATTTTAACAGAAAAAAATTATAGAAGAATATAGTTATTTTAATTGTAATATTACTAACTGTAGGGTGAGAAAGGGGGGTCCCGTTGTGGTGAACTATGTTATAGCTTGTTACTCAGTTTCTTTTTGATCATTTTTTCGGTCTCTGAGGTGAAACGAGTTATTAATTAAAATTTGTAAACTCACATATGCATATTGTATATGTGTAGAAATGTAATCACACTTTGTCTTGGAATTACATTAAACTGTTTGGAATCACTGTACACTTGGCCTGCCTTGCTTATTTATTCTAGAACTATAAGACTAAAGAGGTTACTGTCACAAGCAACATCTTTTGGAAGTTAATTTAGCCCTTCAGAAACTGCTTCATACCCCTGAACGCGTTCATAACCCACCACTGCACCTACGGTTTGCCAGGATGCCTGGGGATGGCTTTAGAGGGAGGGCCTTGAGTCCATTTCAACCTCATCTGTTGGGCAGTCATCACCACGAGCTATTTCTAGAACTTTCATCAAGCCAAACAGAAGCTCTGTACCTATTAAACAGTAAAACCCCACTCCCCCTGCCCTTAGCCCTTGGCACCTACCCTTCTGTTTTCTGTCTCCGGGTCCCTGGTGCAAGTGGAATCATACAGTATTTGCCCTTTATCTATTTGCCCTGGCCTATTTCACTTAACCGTGTTTTCAAGGCACATATCAGAATTTCCTTCCTTTTTAAGACGGAATAACATCGCACTGTATGTATATACCCCATTTGGATAATCCATTCGTCTGTGGATGGGTAAGTCAGCTGTTTCCACCTTTGGGGTTTTGTGAATGATGCTGCCGCGGACATCGGTGTGTAAAAATGAATCCCTGCTTTCGGTTCTTTTGGATCTTCGGAGTGGGATTGCTGGATTAAATGGAAACGCCGAACTTTCTGAGAAACCGCCAGACTTTTCCGCAGTGACTACACCACTCTACATTCCCACCAGCCACACAAAGGGATCCAGCTTCCTCACCTGCGCTCTCGTCCCGCCCTCCATCGCCAGCATTCTCAGGCCTTGGGACCGCCAGGCTCCTGGCCCCCTCCCCCACCCCCCATTATCAGTTCCTCGTGGCTTCACAGGCTTCCCAGCCAATCAAAACTGCACCCACCTTCCCACCTGTACCCTCCGCTTCCTGCCACCTTTGCTTCTGCCACGCATGCCTGCTGTGATCCGTCCAACCATCCGCTTCACTGCTCCTACTGGAGAAGAACCCCCCAAGCCTGTGGACCTCTGCCCGCCTTCGGTGCTCATCAGCCCCCCCCCCCCCCGGTGGGTAAGTGGAAGCCTCCCACGGTGCCCACGCCCTTGACTACCGAACCCTTACTCTGCAGAGTAACCCAGAGAAACCCGGGCCACAGAGCCCCTCAACCCCCACGGCCTCCCACAGACCCATCGGCCTCAACCTCCATGCTCTCTCACTGCGCAGGCTCTTTCTTGCCAAGCGTCCCTGCTTTGGACCTTCCAGCTTTCCTCGCGCGGTGCCCGCGAGAAGCTGCCTGCGTCCTCTTCCGGAAGCCTGCCCTCGCGCTCCTGACGAGGTCGGTGACCCCCCCCCCGCCCCCCTCCCCCCGTCCTGGTCCCCAACCCCTGTGCCTGGTTCTCATTATGCCACACCGTCAACATTTCCTGATTTCCCTTCTCTGCAAAAACCACAAGACCCTTGCAGGTAAGGAACCGCCAGACTTTGTCTTTCACCTCTGTTGCTACGGCATCTAGTACAATGCCAGGCACAGCTGATTTGGCTAAATCAGCAAACTACTCAGCCCGTTTCTCTTGCCCTATCAACCCACCTTTTCCTTTGAATTCTGGGTCTCCCAGAATTCAGAGAATACCAACGGAACCTAAATGCTGCCAACACGTGAACTTGGTTAAATACAACTCAGCCAAACTTCAAATTACATAAAAACCGATGCAAAAGATTCTGACAGAACTTCAGAACTCTTCCAGGGTATATCATATTTTTGAATTCTAAGTGCACCACCAGGGATCACAGCCCATGGAGGACATGCCCCGGAGCCTGTTCCAACCCACCAGGTGTCCATTTTGGATGAGTCTGACTTACATGTTTTGTAACTATGCCCTAGGATAGCTAGGCCTAAGCAGATATCAGATACGTATACAAGCAGAGAATACACTAAGAACAGACTGTAAACATAACACTGATGGGACCGTGTCCTCATGACCTCGTGATCTCTGAACTTACCTGTTTCGTCCCTCCTGTCTGCCAGTACGAAGCTTTGAAGCAGGCCGCTTGGGCCCCCTCCCCCACCTTGCACACTGTGTCCCGCTTGGGCCACCCAAAGCCCTTCTTAGGAGATCTGTTTCGTCCAGGAGATCTCCCTCGGAAGATCTAATTCCGTTACACCGTCTGGCACTGCTTGAAGATGGAAGAAACCCCCAGCTCAGCGACAACCCCAAGCCTCACTCCTCAGGGAAGAAACAGGGCTAGGAGCTAGACGGTGTGTAGGGGGGCCCATCTAATTCGTTTTTCCTGTTGTTTTACCCATGCCGATCTGCAGGAGGCATACAGTCCTTTCTACTGCGACACCTGCCCTTTGAAGTGCTTCGGAAACAACACTGGAGTATAGGTACTCTTGCAGAGAAGCCACTTGGCGTGTGCTTTTATGTCTTTTCATGTGCTGTATAAACGTCTTCTGTTTATTGCGGTGGCTCTCAGGGGCCTTAGCAGTTGCAGACTAAGCCTGTGGACCAGGCTGCTTGTGAGAGAACCAAGTACCCACTGATAGATAAAAGGCCAGAGCCGGAAAGAGAAAGTGGATGTTCAGAGGCAGCCCCTGCTGGGGGAAAAAAAAAATCACAGGTCTTAAGGTAGCACAGGCCTTGACCACCAGGCATTGTGTGAAAGTGACGAATCACCAAAATCTACGCCTGACACTAACACTACACGGTATGTTAACTAACTGGAATTTATTTCTTTTTTTAATGTTTTCATTTATTTTTGACACAGAGGGAGACAGAGCATGAGCAGGGGAGGGGCAGAGAGAGAGAGGGAGACACAGAATCCGAAGCAGGCTCCAGGCTCTGAGCTGTCAGCACAGAGCCCGACGAGGGGCTTCGAACTCGCAGACTGTGAGATCATGACCCGAGCCGAAGTCGGACGCCCAACCGACTGAGCTACCCATGCGCCCCTTAACTAACTGGAATTTAAAGAAAAACTTGAGGAAAAAAAATTTTTTTAAATAAAGAACATTTAAAAACGAAAAAAAGAAAAAGGATAGCGGCAGCCAGGGAGGGAGGCAGTAGGGCAGTAGGAGAGAAGGCACTATTGACAGCATAGTGATTCGGAGCAAGGATGTGGGGACAGCCACCTCCAGCCACTGTTGTTCATGACTGTGAAAGCTGGGAAATTGCTTAATCTCTCGAGCCTCAGTTTTCTTATCTGCAAAATGGGGATGATACTACATGTGACAAAGACTGGCTCCATATTCCCCAAAGCCGTTTCTTCTTCTTACTGAGCACACAGCTAGAGTATATCTCCTAGCACGCTTTGCAGATATATATGACCAGAGCTGGACCCTTAAAAAACTGTCACACATTTATCCACAGTCTCTTCCCTCAATTTCTGGCTAGATACGGAAGATCCAGTGAAGGACTCTGAGGGCCTGGGGAACGGTGGGGCCACCAGGTGGAGGAAGCCCAGGGTGCTGAATGACTGGGTGGCCTCCTAATACAACCACACCGGACAAAATCACAAAAGAGCAAGAAATAAGTGTTTCTCTTATATTTAAGACTCTGAAATTGGGGTTGTTTTTATTATAGCAATTAACCTATCCCATCTAATTCAGACATTGGTTCCTGGAAGTGAGGTACTCCTAAAACATCTGAACAACAATACATGGGGGCACCCAGGTGGCTCAGTCGGTTAAGCGTCCAACTTCGGCTCGGGTCGTGATCTCACAGTCTTGAGTTCAAGCCCCGTGTAGGGCTCTGTGCTGACAGCTCGGAGCCTGGAGCCTGCTTCGGATTCTGTGTCTCCCTCTCTCTCAGACCCTCCCCCGCTCCCACTCTGTGTGTGTGTCTCCCTCTCCCAAAATGAATAAACATTAAAAAAAAAATTTTTTTTTTTAACAAGAATACATGGCATTGGCTTAGCAGCTGGACAGAGAAATAAGGAAATTGATTTCAGGATCTGGAAAAGTGACAGCCCATGCTATGCTTTCATAAAACAGTGGATAATCATGCAGAAATTCTAAGTAGTCTACAAAAAAATCGACCGGAGCTAACAGGTCAACCTGGCCAGATTATAGGATAAAAGGTCAATGTACAAGAATCGATTCTGCTTCTTTATACTAGCAACAAACCGTTGGAATGTGACAATTTTTTTAAAAAAAAATTATAGTAGCATGAAAAATAAAAATACTTGAGGATAAGTTTTTTTTTAATGTGTGCAAAAACTCCACCCTTAAAATTTGTAACAGGTTGCTGAGATTTGACAAAAAACTTTTAAAAGTTGAGAGAGCTACACTGCTGATTAGAATAGTCAAATTATTAAAATGGCACAGCCCTTCAAATTGATTTACAGATTCAATGCAATTAACAATTGTTAATTACAAAACAATTAACAATTGTTTTGTTAACAATTGACAAAAATAAAACAACAGCAAACAACAAACTAGAGCATTAGAGCCCCACGTGATAACATCAAACAGCCTTACTTGGAGTCCTGGAAGGAGAAAAGAAGGGTGGGGCAAGAGAAATATGTAAAGAGGTAAAGGTGAAGAAGTCTCCAAAACTGATTCCAAGACATCAACTTGCAGAATCGAGAATCTCAGTGTGTACGAGCGTACAGCCAGTCTGCAATCCTCAGCCTTCCACAGCTGTCTGCTGCCTGCCACATAGGTGGCCTCCCCAGGGCCCTGTCGAGCGGGGCTGGGTTCGAATCCTGCCTGCACCGCCTCCTAGCTGTGTGATGTGGAGCCAGCCCCTTAACCTCTCTGTTCCTCATCTGTAAGCATGGGCAGATGATAATGCAGGCCTTGCAGGGACGACCAAGCAGACACCAGATGACCTGGCAGCACAACGCCACACGCTTAAAATGGCCTCCCTGTCGTCCTCCAGCGTCGCAGAGGTCATCTGCGGAGGGTCCGGTGTGCAGGCTCAGCCTTCTGCGGGGGGCCCTGCCCGCTCCTTGGGCTCACCGAGGATGGGACTGGGGTTTGGGCTCAAATCCGCTCAGGGCACAGCAGCCCAGGCTCCAAGCTAAGCACTCTCTCAACTCCAGGGGGGGTCGCCTTGGCAAGGAAAAATCTTCGCAAGGGGCTAAGTAAGGTGGTCCCTGCTCCAGCGACGGTGGGGGTTGGGGTGGGGAATCCAGCACCGGCGGGGTGTCCGCCCTCGGTGCTGCCCCCTGTGGCCGCCAAGAGCACAGCACCCGGCCCTGCAGCCCGGCAACCGGGTCCGCTCAGCCACATGGGAGACCGAGGTGCTTCGCCCGGGTATAAGCTTTGGAAGGATTGCCTACGTTTCTGAAGTTTGGCCGTGCTCCCTTCCCAGCCCTCTCCAGTGCCTGGTTGTCTGCAGGTGAGAGCACAGCCCGGAAGCCCCGGCCAGGCGCTACCACGCCTCGGGACCCCGGGATCCTGCCACACGCAGTCTGGCCACCTGCGTCAGCCTTTCCTCCTTTCCTGCCTTGGGCATTTCTGTGAGAATTAAATGACGTACCACCGGCAAGGCTTTTGAGCCTCACGTCTTTGAGGGGAAGAGATTGTGCATGACTGAGAATAGGGGGAAGTGAGACTCCCCCCTCGGTCCCCCAAAGTAGTCCCCGCGGCAGCCGACCGTTGCCTCGGTGCTCAGCCCCGCAACACGTTTCCCCACCGGGGCTGAGAAGGTGCCGGGCTTCCTGCCACCCCGCCCAGGCGCCACCACTGCCCTGAATCCCTATCACCTCTTAATAGTACGCTTGGGTTCCTCACTGGCTTCCCACTAAAAACAAAATGTGAACTCTCAAAATGCCCATATTTTACTAGATATCTGGAAAGCACGCAGAAAGTTCAACACCACTAAGTTGACAGCTTTGTCTGAAAATGGACAGTAGAAGGGCTGAGCAGAACACAGCAGGACCTGGTTTCGCTCTGAGCTATTTTCTGAAAATGGGCCAGGACCCACATTCACATGGGCCACTCCCGGGCAGGCCAGCCCTCTCAGCCAGCCCGGGGCCCTGAGAGGAGGCCGGGGAGGCCGGGCTCCACTGTGTGTGCTGGGGGCCGGGCGCCCTTGGAGCCTCTGCAGGCCCAGCGGAACTGCCAGGCCCCTGCTGCCTCCCCAGGCAGACCAAGGGGGACAGGAAGGGGCCTCGGGGCCTTCCCAAACTCTTACCCGCCCAACATGAACGTCATCTTTTCTGCACGGCTAATCCTCCCGCTCATGTCACCCCCCTCCTCCCCTAAGGCAGGATAAGCCATCCCTCAACTGTGTTCCAGAACGTTCTGGTGCTTCCCAAGCTGTTGCCTCTGCTCTCTGCGTGCTCCTTGGGGGATAAAGCTGTTGCTCCCCATGCCCGGCGTGGTGTCCGGCACGCAGTAGGTGTGATGTGAATAGAAGTTTGTCACACTGAGTGGAACAGTAATGAGGGAGCCAGATGGATACCCCCCTCCGACAGCTAAGAATAACTCGGTAGCTTAGCAAAATTAAAGGGTGCCCTGAGGCCACAGAATGTGCTTTTCGTCCTCAGTTCCCACACGCTGCCACCTGCCACACCAGATCAAGTGCATCTTGGTGGTGCCTTCCCGCAGACAGGAACCCAGAAACGTGTCCCTCTGCTCCTCCCCCAAGCCGTGACCCTGGAACAAACAGCGGCAGATTTCTCTGGACGCCAGTCATCTCTTTATTCCATCAGTGACCAACACCACAGCACCACAGACGCAGCAGGGGCCTGCCTGAGAGCCCCGGGCGAGGCAAACAGGGCGGATGGAGGGGGCCCGGTAAGGGGAAGGCCTCCCTCCCGGCCTCCCCAGCACCCCGGAGAAATGACTGTAATGCACTCTGTGACGGTGCCGGAGGAAGTATTCCAGGTCTGGGCCAGGGAGGGATTTGTTGGGGTGGCTAAGGGTGGACTCTGAACTTGAGAAGGGACCGTGTGCAGACGTGTGCGTGCATGCGTGCGTGTGCATGTGTGTGTGTGTGTGTGTGTGTGTTTGGGGGACGCCTACACTACTGAGCACGTGGGATTGGACGGCTGAACCACAGGACCTGCCTGGGGCCAAGGAAGCCAGGAACCAGGGCTGTGGGACCTGAATGGGGGCCAGAGCGCAGGCCACCCTCCTCACTGCTTCGCCTTGGAGAGCAGCCTGGGGCGGGCAGGTCTCGGCTCCTGGCTGGAGAGCTGCCTCTGGCCTGACCCACCTCATGTGTAGGCCATCTTGCTGCACACCCAGGGCCGGGTCATAAGACACTCCGTCGACACCAGCCTGGTGGGCTCCACGAAGACGCACTCTCCCAGGCCCGAGATCGGGAATCTGGGGCCAGAAGACAAGAGAGCAGGCAGTTAGAACCTGGCACGCACAGCCTGTCACTGCATGGCCCCGGAGGCCCTGTGACCTGTCCCTTCCCTCCGGAGCCACCTTCTAGTGCTTTGGGCCCCAAAAGAACTTTCTCGTGCAGCCTCTCATTGTTTCCCTACTGTGTCCACCACGGCTCCAGGCACGCTGGGGATGTCCGCAGACATCTGAACACAACTGCACTTTCCTGTCCTTCCAGAGTTAGCTCGCTCATCCGTCCCGTGAGCCAGTATCCGGTTCAGGACCACCCTCTGCCCCTGCTCCCCAAAGCACCTGCCTACACCATGGGCACCGCCTGTCACAGCTCGTGGGGCCTGTGTCTGTCCCCGCCAGCCCCCCAGGCAGTCAGCTCCTGAACAGCGGGCTCCATGCCTCCCTCATCTCGGCTCCCCTGCAGCACACGGTGTCCAGCACAGGAAGAGCTGAGCAGAGATGAGCTGAATTAAACTAGCTCACAGGGGTGGACCTGATTAACCCCAGCGTTTGATACCCAGGCTGTGTTGCCCACAAATTCACTGACATCATCGGTGGACGTGGGGGTTGGGGGTCCTTTCTACCTCAAATCATTCCTGTGAATTTCAGTATTGTTTCTTAACCTCATTGGTCACCCTGATCCGAGTTCCCTGCCAAGGCTGGAGCCAGGGTCTCACAAGAGAGGACACCAGAATGACCTCAAGAGAGAGTGCCAGGCAGGACCACCTCAGTGCCAGAGAAACGTGGCCTAACGGCCCTTTGGTTGACAGGTGGTCGGCACACTGGGAACCCCAGCCTCCGGGGCTCTCCCAGCTTCTGAGAACAGGAAGCTCCCAGATGAGGGGAGAAAGGGGCAGAAAATGCAAGACTTCTCAGCAGCTCTAAGGATAGGCCTGGGGTGAAGGCAGAAGACCTTCAGAAGAGAGAAATCTTCAGAAAGAGAGAAAAAGGAAGAGACAATGAGGACAAAAAGGGGTGCAGAATGAAGGGCAAGGGAGCCCCAGGGAACGGAGGGAAGGAGCTGATGAGCTGCTCGCCCCCTAGAGGCTACCAGCGACTGATGCAGCCCCCAGCCAGTTTCGAATGGGAAGGCCATGGTGGAGCGCTGGGGGTCAGTCCTCCCGCCTCTCCTGCCTTGGGGTCCCTCCTGCATCATCATCACCATCATCAGGTGAGCAGCCTGGTCTCTCGGGTCTGGGCTAGAAGCTGAGGTTCTTATTCCCCTGTACGCACTCCCCTGTGTTTCCCCAAGCCTGGACTGCCCCCCACCACTATCATCACCCCCCCACTGCCACAGACATACACCCCCCCACCGCCCACGACCACTGCCACCGGCACCCCACAAACCAGTCCCTGAGACGGCACACCTGCCACCCCATCACACACTCCCATCCACACCACTTGGGTCGCACAAGGGACACCACCACTGCACACGCCCCCAGTACCCTCACGAGATGTTTTCTCTAAGACCATGCGCACAGCGCCCAGGGCTCGGAGCCCCCCCTCTTCCATGATAACAATGTTTAAGCAGCACACAGCTGCCCGGAACGGAGGCCCCATCTCCGGCAGCTGTGGTCACGTGGCTAAGTTCTGGCCAATGCAGAGGAACATCCGGGGCCTGTCTTCCCCTTCCTCGGAGCCACCCTGAGCCACGCAGACCGGCCGCTACACGGACGGGGAGCCCCAAGATGGAAAAAGCCTGGCGGCGAAAAGCTACGATGGCTACATTACAGCAGAGCCGCCAAAGCAGGCTGCACAGGAGAGGACAGGGAAGTAAAGCCGTTATCGTTTTCTCTGTCACACGCCGCTGAACCTGGAGGTTAGTAGCTCTAGCCGGCCCAGACCCAGGGGTCTCTCTCTGGGGGGTTGTGTCCAGGGAGCTAGGCCTTCCCCAGTCCAAGCTCAGGGGCCAGAAGATGAAGCCTCAGCTCACGTGTCCGGGTCAAACGGGTCCCCGTTGACCCAGTGGAATTCGTCCCCCACTCTGCGCAGGCCAATCCAGGGCTCCCTCCGCGTGAACTTGAACATAAACTCCTGTACCAAGGAAAGAGGGAAACCTGAGTCATATGAGGTCTCCTGGCTGTTCAGACATGCCAAGACTAATCTCGGCTGAGAAGGCCGGCTCCCAGGACGCACAGACACTGAAAGGGGGTCCCTCACTGCATCCCGAAAGTAAGGAGCTGGGGTCACAGAGTGCCCTGCGCTCCCACTGACCTCCGTCCCAGCACTGGCCCGCACTAGCCTTGGGGCCCGGAGCGTGCCTGCTGAACCGGGAAGCCTGGAACAAAGTTCATCTGAGCTCAGATTCTTCGGGGCACCTGGGTGGCTCGGTTGGTTAAGTGTCAACTTTAGCTCAGGTCATAATTTCGCAGTTTGTGAGTTCGAGCCCTGCTTCAGGCTCTGTGCTGACAGCTCAGAGCCTGGAGGCTGCTTCAGATTCTGTCTCTCTCTCTCTCTCTCTGTCTCTGCCCCTCCCCTGCCTGTGCTCCCTCTCTCCCTTTCTCTGTCTCTCAAAAATAAACATTAAAAAATATATATTTATAAAAAAGAAGTGATTTTTAGATTATCCGCTATTTTGGATTGCCACACCACTGTTACCCTCAAAATGCAAAACGGACCACAGACTCACTAATTGCATTTCTGTCACATTTATACCGATAAAACTGTTGTGGGCGTTAAGTGAGAGCTCATGCCCTGATGTGGACTCGTAGATGCCAGCGTGTTCTTCATCCACAAGTGCCCTGGTAACTTGTAATTCTCACGCTTGGCAAAACTGAGTTGAGCTCGGCAAACCGGCCTTGGATTGAAACCATCGGCCTTCGCGACAGCCCCAGAAACGGGAGCCACTCGGGCTCCCGCCCCGTGGGGCCCACCAGCACACCCCAGGCTGGGTGCCTTCTGGAAACACGCCACGGGGGACGCCACATCCCAGGAGTGTGGTCCTCCCCGAAGGTCCCCCCCCCCGGCCCAGGGCTCACCAGCTCCTTCTGGCTCTGAATCACAGCCAGCACAGCATCGTGAGTATGGCAGTGCTGCCTGCCCGTGTTCCAGTCTCTCGGCTCCTCAGAAAAGAAGTAGCATTTCCTTCCGTAGAGCAGCCAGTCCTCTGGGCAGGGCGCTTCGCACTTGATACAGCCCTTGGAAGCTGCCGGAAGACCGAGAGGACTCAGTGTCCGCCAGCACGCCTGGCCCCTGCCTGGGCCTAAAGGATCCCCAAATCCCTCCCCCCCACCCCCCCCCGCCTGACTTGGGTGCCCTCCAGTGATGACTCAGGTGGCTCCCCACCTGACAAGGGGTGTATATAGATATATATAGATATAGGCATCTCTGTATACACTTGCATAAATGCTCTGACATGCATGCTCACCCAAGATGCTCATCACCACCAGGATAGCGAACAGAAGGACTGCGATGGCCCCCAGCAGGAGACGTGTGGTGGTGTCTGAGAAGAAAAGAAAGTGGTTCAATACCCAGCCGCCCACCCCACCGCCAATCCCCATCACCAGCCCCAAGTCCTCATAGTGAGAAAATCTGGCCTGAGCCCGGCAATCTGTGTTTTTTGTGTTTTTTTGTTTTTGAGAGAGAGAGAGAGAGAGAGCATGAGAGAGGGAGGGGCAGAGGGAGAGGGAGAGAGAGAATCCAAAGCAGGCTCGGCATGGAGCCCAATGCAGGGTTCGAACTCATGAACCAATGAGATCATGACCTGAGCTGAAATCAAGAGGCTGATGCTTGACTGACTGAGCCACCCAGGCACCCCCCCTCCGTGTGATTCAGATGCATGCTGAAGTCTGAGAGCCTGTGTTCTGGAACACAGTTCTGAATCTGTGACACTGCCCTCTCCCGGCTTAAAAGCCCTCCTTCCAAGGCTCTGCACTTGACCGTCTTCTGTGATTGTTAGGCTTTCCAGTCCTCACCTCCTGCTGCTTCTCTGCCTGGTCCCCGGTTTTGGCCACATGGACTCCTTGAAACAACCCAACCCGTCCTCACAGCCCTGGGGCTGGGTCTCTGCCCTCAGAGCTCTCCTCCTCCACTGCTACCTCTGGAAATCCTGCCCATGTCTATACCTGCCATCCTCTTCACAACACCTCTGCCTTCTCCCCTTTTAATTATTTTTTCTATCACTGAAAATTTTTATTTTATCTTTAAGGGAAGAACCCTTTGAGACTTTAGACAGCCTATTAAAGTTCTTCTTACTGTCAGAACATAGACATCACATAAAAGTTGCCATTTTAACCACTAAGTGTACAATGAATGGCGTTAATTACATCCATGATGTTGGGCAACAATCCCCACTGTCTTTTTAGTTTTACAAATAAACTTTCTCGTCACCCAAACAGAAACTCCATTCTGATTAAGCATCCATTCCCTGCTCCCACCTCCCCCTGCCAGCCCCTGATAATCTCGAAATCTACTTTCTGTCTCCACAAATTTGCCTAGTCTAGATACTTCATATAAGTGGAATCATACAATATTTGTCTTTTTGTGTCTGACTTATTTCACTTCAAGGTCCATCCACATTGCAGCATGTGCCAGAACGCCATTCCTTTTTATGGCTGCGTAATATCCCGTTGTGCAAATACATATATATGTTATATGTGTATATATGGTTGTTGTTATTTACCCATTCATCTGTTGATCGACACTTGGTGGGGGGGGGGGGGGACACGAACACCCAACCCATAACAATGTTCTTGAAGAAGCATCCCCCAAACCCTTCTGAGCTTCTCTAATCTAATTTTGCCTTCTAAGCCCCCCTGCCACCCTGGAATCTCCCTTTACCAGCAGCCTGAGGATCTCTCTGCCTCCCTCAGGTACTGGCTCTCCTGCACTTTCTGTCCCACACCTTCTTTTTTCTTGGTTTACTCCCTTGTTTGGGTGGAGCACATCTTCCAATAGAGAAAGGACAGAGCAGGACCACCACACCACACAACCACCAGCGGTAAACCATCACACCGTGTCCTATGGTGAATGCTCCCCCCTGGAGCTGTGAAGTCAGAGGCCTGAGTACTGCAGGTTGGACAGAATTCTCCTGCAGAATGTCGAAGGCATCAATTAACTGTCTTCTAGCTCCAGTGTTGCTCTCGAAGAGTCTAGAGCCATTCTCACCCATGATCCTCTTCATATCAGTTGCTTTCCAAGGGTGCTGCCTGGCTCAGTTGGAAGAGCCTGCCCCTCTTGATCTTGGGCTCGTGAGCTGGAGCCCTACGTTGGGTGTCGAGATCACTTCAATAAATAAATAAACTTAAAAAAAGAATAATATCAATTGTTATCCGCCCCCTGCCGGAAGCTTTTAGGATCTTTTCTTTATCCCTCGGTCTTCTAAAATTTCATCATGCATGCCATGCCCTAGTTTGGGTCCATTTGCGTCCACTAAAGTAGGCAATCAATGGGCCCTCTCCGTCTGGAAGCTCATGTCCTTTGGTTTCAGGAAATTTTCTTTAATTATATCATCAATGGTTTCCTCTTGTCCATTTTCTCTGTCCTCTTTCTGGAAGTCATATTCTGCAGATGTTGGACCACCTGAACTGGTCCTCTGAGTTTCTTTTTCTTTTTTCCCCCCTTATCAACTATCTTTTTGCCTTTTTTGCTCTATTTCCCAGGAGATTTTTCTCAACGTTATCTTCCTGCTCTCCTGACTTTTCCATTTCTGCAAGTATTTTTAATTTTCAGGGTGGTTTTTTTGTTTTGCTATGGTCTGCTCCTGTTCTCTGAAGACCCATTCTCAAAGCATCCTGTTTTTAATGGTGCCATATTTGCTCTGATCTCTTTGAGGATATTGCTAATAGTTTTTTGGAGGGGGAGAAAAAGAGGAGAGGTGGACAGAAAGCTTAGTTCTCCTTGGATTGTCTGGGTTTCTTCCAAATTGCTTTTTTTTTTTCCTGTTCATTTGTTTTGGTCTCTAGTTTCCAAGTCAGAGAGTTTCCTCGGATGTCTGGAATTCCTTGGTTATTTGTTCCTGATTAATGCAGGAGGAAAGAGTCCATTGGGGCCTCTGAAGCTGGGAAAAGGCTTATTAACTGTGGGGTCCCAGCGGAGTGACCAGGTGGGGCTCTCTGAATGCCCCAGGTTTTTCCTCTTGGGTGGGCCAGAATTCCCGGAGAAGTCTCTTCTGTTTCCCTCCCAGGCAGAGAGGCTGGGAGACCATGCTAAGTATTCAGTATGTAAATGTCCGCTTACCTGCTTGCTCCCAAATGTACTGCTGTCTCAAGACCCTCCCTAAGACAGCCTCAGACTCCTGCCAGCGCTGGGAAGATGCTGGACAGCTGGCAAAGAGGCTCTGGGGAACTAAATCATTTCTAAAATGTTCGACCGGCTCTCCCGTTTCAGCTCCATCTTCCCTCGCTGCCGTGATGACCGGTGTCCCCATCTCCATACTCTGGGGTTCCTGCATGTGACTCAGGCCATTCCTCTGTCCAGCCGGTGGAATCAGCTGGCATTCATCATTGACCCTTAGCTCCCAGTTGTGTTGCTATTGTCTTCTCTCCTTCTCTCATTGTCCTTCTGGCCTTTTAAAAATCCCTTTACCAATGTGTTAGTGGGCTTCTGGAAGGAAAGAGGATAACTGTGTGCATTGAGTTTGCCATCTTTACCTACGGGTGCAGCTGGCATTCTGGAATCCTCCCTATGAGCAAGTTCTCTGCTGGCAAGTGGCCAGGAGCCTAGGGGCAAGCGGCTGCAGGTGCGAGCAGAGACTCACGTGTGCCCTCCGGGGCTGGGCTCTTTCTGCACCTTCTCTGTTGTCCTCAACAGCAGCTTGTCATAGGGCTGATCCCCCCTGAGCTGCCTGGTAACTGCCTGTGGCAAGTGCCCTGTATGTATCCTTCCTCTCCCTTCTCTACTCGCCCGTCTAGGCCGATACACGCTGGCACCATAACGCTTTGTGCCCTGAAGATAAGAGCATAGCATCTTAAACCACTTTGGTAGGTTCAAATCCCAGCTCTGCCGCTTTCTAGATGATTTAGTAACTTCGCGGCAAAGTTACTTAGCTTCTATTTTTACTTCATTTTCTCCACCTTTAAAATGAGGTCATAGTAGTATCTGCCTCCTAAAATTTTGTGAGAAATCATTATTCAGTGCTTAGCAGGTGTCTGGCTTAGAAAGCTCTACTTCAATGTTAGCAATCACCATGGTGATGACGATGACGATGATGATGAGCCCACAGGCTCCTTTAGGGAAAAGCCCGTGCTTTACTCACCTTTGCATTCCCTACATAGGGTACAGAGCACCCGCCAGTACTCAAAAACCTGGGGGGGACTTAGCTACACTGAGTGACAATGTCCTTAGTCAGCCTTAAACTCTGCTGAGTTTGTAGGAAAGGCCACATGGATGTACAGCTGCTCTCTGGGGGTGGGGATGTGCACGTGCATCTCTGATGTCGCAGAACCAGGGAGCCTCTTGGGACTTTCACAGGGATAACTGCTCTGGACGTTGCACTGTGGACAGAAAAGACCCTCTAGGGAGTCCCGACTCCTTGCTCACTACTGCTGTCACAGAGGACGGCTGTGGGGCTGGACAATCCAAAACAACGCTGTATTCGTTTCCTAGGGTTGGGGTGACAAAACACCACAAACCACATGGCTTAAAACTCCGCAAATTTATTTGTCTCGCTTCTGCGGACGTGAAGTCCACGATCAAGGTGCCAGCAGGGACACACTTGCTCCGAAAGCTAGGGGAGTCCTTGCTCTCTTCGTCCTGGCTTCTGAGGGTTTGCTGGTGACCTTCCTCACCCCGGGTTTGCAGCCCTTCATTCCAGGCTCTGCCTTCTTCATCACATGAACTTTCTCCCTGTGTGTCTCTTGTCTTCCTGTGACCGTGGTCTTATAAGAACACCAGTCATATTGGATTAGAAACCCACCCACTCCAGAACGGGCAGCCTGGGGGGCTTAGTCAGTTGGGCGTCGAACTTCAGCTCAGGTCATGATCTCACATTTGTGGGTTCAAGCCCCGCATCGGGCTCTGTGCTGACAGCTCGGAGCCTGGAGCCTGCTTCGGATTCTGCGTCTCCCTCTCTCTCTGCCCCTCCCCTGCTTGTGCTCTCTCTCTGCCCCTCCTCTGCTCACACTGTCTCTCAAAAATAAATAGACGTTGAAAAAAATCTTTAAAAAATACAGTAAAAAAAAAAAACAACAATTCAAGCCATAACAAATGTCTAACTCAATCATTCCTTCTATGCAATACTCCACAACAGATGGAGTTTGAGGGTGCCGTTTATTTGTGTTTATAAATATATATGAATTAGCCTCATGTTAGAAGGAACCGCTGAAAATATGGCTCCAACCCAGAAGATGCCCCATCACCCTCACACCCACAGCCCAAGAGACTCACCGCTGACCTCTCTCTAAGTTGTCAGGGCCACAGTCTGGCAAGCATAGTCTTGACTGTTCAAAACTATCAAATGCAGAGTTTGGTAATTTTTAAAATTTTAAAAGGCTTGGCTAAATGCATGTGTGTGGTTTTGACCAAGAAGTTGTGGGTTTATGTCTAATCAAGAAACTTTCAACATTAAAAATTCAGAATCGGTGAGCTCTGAAAAATCTATAGCCTGTGATGTGCAGAATCGCCCGTCCCCTCCCGTACCCCCAGGCTACTCGCTCTTCCCCAATCCCACCCCCACGGCCAGAAATATCCCCATCTCCTGTCACCCCCAGTCTTTCTAGAACCCAGGCCTCGGCAGCACGCTGGGTCACCTTTCCTGGCTGCTCCCCGTGGCCAGGGCATGGACAGAAAGGTTAACAGCCACAGGGAGAGAAGGCTTGCTCAGGACAACTTCTGTCTGGCTTTCTATTTATAAAGCTAATTGTTCATCTAAGGAAAGTCGAGAAGTCGTGAGCTCTAATTCTGGTTTAAATTTAAGAAGTCCTCAATTTCACTTAACCTGTGAGGAGGAAAAAAAGGTCCGTGCGGGAGGTAGCAGCGTTGTCTGGAGAGTCTGGGCCAGAGAGCTACACGCATCACAAACACAACTCAGTTCTTCCCGATTAGCCTCATGAAGCCCGAGAACTCTCAGGTCCGAGGCCCTCCTGGCAAACACACGTTAGCAAACAATTAGCAAACAACTTGTGTTCTTGGGCAAGACGCTTAGCCTGTCCCAGTGGGCTTGCTCATCTGCAAAATAGGTAACAATACTCAGCAGCCCCTGAAGGGTGTGTGTGTGGGGGGGGGGGGGGGTATTAAATGGGACAGTGTCATGAAAGCCTCTGGCCCGGGGTGGGGCACACAGTAGGTGCTTGAGAAATGCCTGGCACTTGGTACCAAAGGAGCACAGCCCCGCCCCGACCGTTCGGCTTGGTCAAGTCAAAAAGTCTCTCACTTGTCTCAAGACAGGTACTGGGTGGGCAGACCCCTCATCCCATCACAGGCGTTTTCTCAGTGTCAGCTGACGGCTCATTCCATGGACTTCAGCGGGGGGCAGGGAGCAGACTCAAGGTAGGCAATTGCGCTCCCCCATCATGGGCGCAGGTTTGAAAGTTTGAAAACGGCCAGCCCATGGTGGTGGAAGGATCTGGCTTGGGTTTACCTGACTTTGAGTTCTTTGTACCTCACCAAGCTGCCTCAGCCCCCGTCCTGTGATTTCTGCCCGCACAGCAATACCCTGGAGAGACCAGGCCTGGTCCCTGAGTTCCCCTCTTCTGACAGGAGATGGGGGTGCCAAGGGAGCACCCAGCAGGCTCTCAGAGCACCGGGGGGCCCTGGACTCAGACCCCAGATACTACAATTCCTGCAGAAGAAGTCCATAGGCCACAGATGCTGGGCCTCCAAGGACATCACGGGTGGGGCTGCTTCTGGGGGGACCAGGGGGAGAACCAGAGGTGGCATGAGATGAGACTCAGAGCCAGGCAAGGACCGGCAAGACAAGGCTGGACTGCAAGAGACACTAAGTACAGATCAGCGAGCTTCTTCTCGGGTAGAAGAGTCCGTGTCCCAAGAGAGCAACCGGGCCTGGGCCTTATTCAGCCTAACCGCAGATGGTCAGCCCAGCCCCGGTTGGGAGCAGAAAGCAGGATGGTCAAAGTCAGGGCCGGGGGTAAAATAGGAACCAGCAAGCCAGAGGCATTGAATGCGGCCACATCACCCCTGAAGCGGCCCTGACCATCAGGGGGCTGGAGTTGGGCTAGGGCAGACCCTGCAGGAATGCCTATGAATGAATGAATGAAGACTCACAGGCAAAAGGAGTGAGCAACTTCCAGACATAACTTGGGCGGGAGGGATGCGGGGATCACAGGCAAATCTGACAATGCCCGACAGAGAAAGCGGTTTGCCCACCTTTTTTCAACTCTACTCTTCCCCGCCTGCGATGGCTCTTCTATTCTGTGACCCAACTTCTTTGCTTCCTTTGTCCCAAATCACCACCCAGGCATCTGACCGTCCCTCCCTCCAGAGTTTGCATAGCCCCTCCCCCACACAGGCAGCCCAGACCCCCAGCCCACCGGCCTCTGGGCCAAGAGCTGATACCGCAGCCCCCACCTCTCCCGCCTCGTCAAGGTACCTGCCCTGGCAAGCGCTGGCCAGGTCTCGCCCCCGACCACCACCCCACCTTCCTCACTGACCTGGTCTTGGCCTGACCCCTCTTGATCGCCACCACGTTTCCAAGGGCAAATCCACTGTCTCATTCTACGCTTAACTCTCCACAGTTTCTTCAGAACAAAGTCCAATGCCTGGGTGACCATTCACAGTCTGGACCCTCCAGATCCATCTCTTCCCATCCCTTCCCCTCCATTCTGTTACTCTGGAGTTCAGTTTGCCACAGGGACAAGCTGGTTCTGGCCACCTGGCCCCTGAACTGTCACTCCTCGAGCCTGGAGCACCCTGCCTTCTCTCCACTCCAAGAAGGCTTCCTTTTCTTTTTTTTCTTTTCATTTTTATGCTTATTTATTAATTTTTGAGAGGGAGAAAGAGAGAGAGGGAGAAGGGTAGACGGAGAGAGAGAGAGAGAGAGAGAGAGAGAGAGAGAGAGAATCCCAAGCAGGCTCCGCGCTGTCACTGCAGAGCTTGATGCTGGGCTCGAACCCACCAACTGTGAGATCATGATCTGAGTCCCTGACAAGAGCCCCCCAGGTGCCCCACAAGTCTTCCTTTAATATTCTGCCCCCAAGGGTTAGGTGACCCAGGTTCTGGGCTTCCCTAGTTAATGCTGCCCAGATTCTCAGCCTTTGGACTGGGGGCGTCAGGAATATCCAGAAGTCCAGAGGGCCAGCCCTCTCCCTTGACAAGTCTAGCATCTCCCACACCACACACCCCCTGGGGCCACAAAGTTTCCCCAATGAGCTCATGAACTTGAATTCTATTTTCCACTTGGTTACTGCCCCTTGGCTGACCAGGGTCACTCCCTGAGCCCATTTGACTGGAAGAGGAAGGTGGCACGCATGACCTTGCCAGGAAGAGCCTGAGGCGTATTCTCCACCTCTCTCCTTCCTATGTGGCCCCGTCACCGCCAGCGCCCCCTCCCTTTCCCACAGCGCAGGGGCACCTTCCCCGGCGTCTACAGCTTTTGTCACTTTGCCCAAAACATTTCCACCACTACAGATCGAAGCCACCCTCTCAACGTGCACATCAGGTGAGGGCCGGTCAGGAACCGTCCCCCTTCATTCTGGAGGAAATTGGGGCTCAGAGCATGAAACCCGCTCCCAAGGTCAAAGAGTGGGTCAGCTGCCTAGGTAGGGTCAACGCTGTAACTGTAGGTGGTCCTTAGCTACGGTCCTCCCCAACTCCGCCATGTGGCATCTGACTGCCCTGAAATCAATCCTCCCGGCGCTCCCGCCCTCCCTCCGGGAGCTCGGCCAAGGTGACTCTGATCCGCCTCCCGGGTCCCGGGTCCCGGGCCGGGGGGACGGAGGGCCGCTCGGCGCTTACCCTCCAAGGCCGCCTTCCAGCTGGTGCTGCCCTCATAGCCCGACCCCGATCGCCGCAGCAGCCCCTCGGGTCCGCGGCCCTCCGCCTCCGCCGGCGAGCGCGGCCTGGGCGCTGCGGGGGCGGGCGCGGGGCGGGCGGCGGGGGGCGGCGGCGGCCGGGTCCGCGCGGGGGGCTCCCGGGCCGGCTCCATGCCCGGCGCTCCGCCGCGCCGCGCCCGCGCTCCTGCGCCGGGGTGCGGGGCCCAGCCCGACGCGCACTCGGCGCTCCGCGCGCCTTGCGGGCCCCCCAGGCCGGCCTCGGGTGGACGAGGGCCGCGGTTGGCGCAGGCCGGGGCTCAGCCCGGCTCCCCGCGCCGGACCCCCGTGCCCGATCGCCGCCGCCTCCGCCAGCCGTGCGCGCCGCGCCTGCCCTGGCCGAGCCGCAGCCTCCGCGCACAGCCGGGGCACGGGGAGGAGCGGGTGGAGGCAGGCGGTAGCGGGGCTGGCGGGGTGGCGCCTGGGGGGTGGGGGTGGGGACGGGGAGGGGACGGGGAGGGAGGAGGCGCCGAGGAGCAGGGACAGCCCCACAGCCCCGGGCCCCGCCGGCCACCCGCTCCCGTGGCAGGATGCCAGATGCTGCAGAGAGAGGAGCGCGGATCCTGGAGCCGGGAGACCTGTCCTCTAATCCGGGGCATGCACCTCCCAGCCTCCCGCCTGTCCTCTGTGAAATGGGAATAAAGTTTACAGGGATGACGAGGTGAGATTCCAGGAAGATGAGGGGCTTTCCTCTGGGCTGTCGTGGAGTCAGGGCAGAGGGGTGAGGCCGCCACTTGGCCCAGACTCTTGACACTGGAGAGAGAGACGGGAGGACCAAGGTCTGAGGGGACAAGTGGAGGAACATTTCAGATTCAGGTCACACTGGTGAACCTCCACGAAGTGCTGGGGACTCTTACATATGTGCGCTGACAACATCCTCGGCTTCGGTTGCAAATCGCAAGTCAACAGCATTTCTGAAGGCTGCACCCTGCGAGCGCGGGCTGGGTGGGTTCTCTGACTCCCAGGCCGGGCCTTCCTCCATGGCCTTCACTCAGCCTGTACCCCCTACCTGGCTGCCCCAGGGTCACCTGAGCCTCTAGCTCTGAACCTCCCTCTCCAATCCCAGTCCCGCATCTGTTTCCTATCTCATTAATGGTCCCTCACTCTCATTTCCTCCTGTATTTCCATGGGGATGAGGGCTTACCCTACATATAAATTTGTAGGTTTCTCGGCTTATTCTTTTGGATTGGACTTCAGAAATCAGATTGCCTTCCCACCACACTACACCCAGAAGTCAACCAAATCACCTAAGATCTGCAATCAGAATGCACGTTACCATGAGACACCAGGGAGGTCTTCCCTCTCGGCAGAAAGAAGGCTAGGAACACATCACTTACAATCATTTCACTTTACACAAGTGAATAAAGTGAAAAATTGTAAAACCACCCAAAAAGAAGAAAAACTAAGTATTGGTAGCAGAACATATTTTATTTCGTGGTTGCATTTTGGCAGAATCCCCTTCACAGAGTCTATTCTTGGCTGTCAACAATCAAATTCTCATTGCCAAGTGCATGTGAGTGTTGCTGTATGATTCACAACTCCGATTGCAGCCAAGGGTCTGCAAGGTCCTTCTTCCTTGGGTTCAGGAAAGCGAGAGGGATGGGGGCGGGGCCAGGCATCTTTCTGTTAAAGAAATGCTTCTCGGGGCGCCTGGGTGGCGCAGTTGGGTAAGCGTCCGACTTCAGCCAGGTCACGATCTCGCGGTCCGGGAGTTCGAGCCCCGCGTCAGGCTCTGGGCTGATGGCTCAGAGCCTGGAGCCTGTTTCCGATTCTGTGTCTCCCTCTCTCTCTGCCCCTCCCCCGTTCATGCTCTGTCTCTCTCTGTCCCAAAAATAAATAAACGTTGAAAAAAAAATTAAAAAAAAAAAAAAGAAATGCTTCTCTGCTGGGGCAGAGCCTCCCCTCCATCAGGTGTTTCTCTCTGGACCATGGCTCATCTTGCTGGAACAAGTCTTCCCAGGAGGAAAGGACCACTCCTTCGTCCTGCCCTTTTTTTACCAACAGGTTCCCAGTGATGTGTGTGATTCATCTTCTATCAGCCCCTTCTCAGGCCAGGTGACAACCCGGAAACTTTTCCATCCTCAGCCTAGCCCGAATATGCAGCCCATGTTTGCACACCCAACTAGAGCACACAAATAGAACATTCGGAGTGGAAATAGGGGGGATCATCAAACGTCTTTGGCCAAGAGATGTTCCAGCCCCAGAGCCAGGTGTGAGACACGCTGTCAATGATACTGTGGCCCAGGAAATGAGCATGAGCTTGGTTAGTTCCCCGGCACACGCACTTCAAAAGATGATCGTGGTGAAGGAATCTTTGAAGGAGTGAATCATTTTGCACAGCCAGGGGGTTCCCTAAGCTGCTCCAAAGATTGTCCTCAGGAAGGGAGAGAGTCCATAAGAGTTAAAGAATGTGACAGTGACGATAAGGGTGGGCATGGCGGTAGCTTGTAAATCCCCACATTACCATTTCTGCACCTGGGATCAAGGCACAGCCTGCTTGTCATTGGTGCGGCAGGGCTGGAGATGTCCGTGTGGGTTAACCAACACCAGCCTTCGTGAGTCACACGCCAGTGTCTCTGATAACACAATTCCCTTAGGATTTCAGGGGCTTGTAGGCTGTTTGCTTCCCAGTGCACGGGAAGGGTCACAAAGCCATCTACTGCCCAAGTCACAGTCCTTTCCCTGTCCCTTACTGACTTCTCTTTCCTTAACGGTTTGAATAAAGTCCTGGCCATGACTGGCATTGCCCCGATGTGACATGTGACAAGTGGTATTGCCAGAGTCACATGTCCATCGCTGAATCAATCCTTGCAGTAGGGTCCAGGACATATGTCCAAGCCCGAAGATGGGGTCAGGGTCATCCCCCCACCCCCACCCCTCACCACCGCGCATCGCAGGATTGCCGTGAGGAAGAAATGATTCCCCAAAGCAAATGCAGGTTACTATTCCCGGAAGAAAGAGGAAAGGCTGCTGGCAAGAAAAGACAACAAATATATGCCATATATTTGGAATAATATGCAGCTGTTTAAAAAGAACAAGGTAAATCCGCATATACTGATTTGGAACAGTCTCCAAGATAAATCAAGCTAGAAGAAAGCAGGGTCACCTGGATGGCTCAGTCAAGCGTCCAGCTGTTGATTTCAGCTCAGGTCATAATCTCACGGTTTGTGGGACGGAGCCCCCAGTTGGGCTCTGAGCTGACAGTGCGGAGCCTGCTTGGGATTCTCTCTCTTCCTCTCTCTCTCTGCCCCTCCCCTGCTTGCAAACTCATGCTCTTTCTCTCTCTCTCTCCAAATAAATAAGCTTTTAAAAAAAGTTAGGAGAAAGCAATATGCAGAAGGGTTTGTATGGTGTGAACTCATGTGTGTCTACTAAGATGTGTGTGTGTGCTTCTATGAAGATTTTTGCAAGAATACCCAAGAAACCAAGTTCATGGGTGTTTATCTCCACATAGTGAAACTGGATATGGAGGGCAGAAGTAAGACTCTTTTTGTTTGTTTTCTATCCTTCTGAATGTTTAACTGAGTACCTGCGCATTTTCCTTAAACATCACCTTTAGGTTGTATTCAGAGCATCTATGTTAGAATTTTTGCCTCATAGCTACTGGGGAAGATTACTGGGTGCACATAATTGGTGACGTGGCTGAGATTTTGGTTGCGAGGCAATTGGCCTGGGATAGCAATCCTCAAGGCCACAGACCAGGGACTGGGCAAAACAGAGCTGTCATGTGCCTTGGTCAGGAGCAGAGGCTGGGGAGACCTTCAGGAGAGGGGGGCAGAGGGCTTGGCTCTCTGGGGCCTTGAGCCTTGGCTCAGGGCTGGGGACTTAACTCCTTTTCAGAAACAGAGTGGGCCTGCATTTGGGGTTCAAAGGGTCTTTGGGGGGATCCGAGGACTATTGGGGCCCTTTTTTGGTGCCCTGCCCCCAAGGATGCCCAGAAGTGCTTGATTTTGCTGTGGCCATTTACGCCACTCACCAGTATTAGGGTGATGAACGTTTACGTGTAGCTAATACTAGAAACATTCTGCAAATCACCAAGACATGTCAGATCAACTCCGTGGTATTGTTTCTGAGTCCAGGGACAGTGTCTGCCCCTGGGTTAAATCTTCTTCAGGTGCCACACGGGCGGTCAGGCCCCCCTGCTCACAACTGTGCCAAATGAGGGACCTAAGAGACAACGCTGACTCACCAGCCAGGAACTGCCGGCCATTTCACAGACACTCCTTTTCCCATGATACGTGAAAATCAAGTCGACAAGAATCAAAAAATTCCCCCTTTAACAAATTCATTCAACAATTATCGAGTACCAACTACGTGCTGGGTTCCATGCCGGGTGCTGGGAATACGGAAGTTGACGGTGTATCGGGTGGACAGCATACCCAGTCCTGCACCAGTGGGTGGAAGCCGAGCCTCTCCACGGTCTACCTTTCTCTTTAGAAGTTTCTGAGTGAGAGACCACCCGGCCTCATGCACCACAAGGGGGAGTGCCCCGGTACCCGCCCTGACGGCATGGAGACAGCTATGTTTAGCATTTCCTGATGGAACCGAAATCTGCAGTCAAGAAAAGCTGGTCCTGGCCAAAACATTGACTTTTGGATGAGAACGATGTCTTCAATAATAATCCTGCCAAAACCACTGCCTCATGCATTAGCCCTCTCCCTAGAGGGTGACAGGAACCAGTAAGTGACAGAAAACTCAACTTGTACAGACTGGGGGAAAAAAAATCAACTCTGATTTTGTTTTTGTTTTTGTTTTCTGTAAGGACAAAAATAAATGCATATTTTACTACCAAAGTAAGACCTAGGCTGTTCTCATGCAAACATATACATTTTTTTTTTAATTTTTTTTTTCAACGTTTATTTATTTTTGGGACAGAGAGAGACAGAGCATGAACGGGGGAGGGGCAGAGAGAGGGGGAAACACAGAATCGGAAACAGGCTCCAGGCTCTGAGCCATCAGCCCAGAGCCTGACGCAGGGCTCGAACTCACGGACTGTGAGATCGTGACCTGGCTGAAGTCGGACGCTTAACCGACTGCACCACCCAGGCGCCCCAACATATACATTTTTAAAATAACTCTTCTCCCAGGGGGCACCTGGGTGGCTCAGTCAGTTGAACATCCGACTCTCAATTTCAGCTCAGGTCGTGATCTCACCATTCCTGACTTTGAGCCTTGAGTCAGGCTCTGCACTGACAGCACGGAGCCTGCTTGGGATTTTCTCTCTCCCTATCTCTCTGCCCCTCCCCCACATGCACACACGTATTCCCCCGCCCCGCCCCCCACCTTTTTTAAATAAATAAATAAAGGGCGTTCTGTTGGTTAAGCGTCCAACTTTGGGCTCAGGTCATGATCTCACCATTGGTGAATTCAAGCCCCACACGGCTGACAGCTCAGAGCCTGGAGCCTGTTTGGGGTTCTGTGTCCCTCTCTCTGGCCCTCCCCCGCTCACACTCTGTCTCTCTCTCTCTCTCAAAAATAAATAAACATTAAAAATAAACAAACATTTGGGGCGCCTGGGTGGCTCAGTCGGTTAAGCGGCCGACTTCAGCTCAGGTCATGATCTCGCGGTCCGTGAGTTCGAGCCCCGCGGCGGGCTCTGTGCTGACAGCTCAGAGCCTGGAGCCTGTTTCAGATTCTGTGTCTCCCTCTCTCTGACCCTCCCCCGTTCATGCTCTGTCTCTTTCTTTCTCAAAAAAAAATAAATAAACGTTAAAATAAATAAATAAATAAATAAATAAATAAACAAACATTAAAAAAAAAGATATTAAAAAGGAAATGTTCCAGTTTCCTCATTAGGACAAGAAATGAGCAGGACACGGTTCCTGAGTCGGTGTCTCCCTGATGCCACTGACATGAAGGTGAGAAAAATTTCAATGTCAGCATCAGGATTAGTCATGAACTGCACACATCAGTAGATCCCACGTGAGGCTGGATCACACAGAGCGAGATAAACTAGTGCCCCCAAAACGAGTTTGGGTATCAGCCCCTGTGTTCACACAACGGGGACCGATCCCCTGCCTGTTTAGGCAATAAGCTGGGGGTCAGTTCCTCACTTATTCTTAAACTCACCCAGTAAATATTTGCTGTCTAAACTTCTTCTTAAATAAACGTAATACAATCTAACACAGTAAGACTCTGGGTAAGTCTTAGTGAGTCTGAGTAAGTCTTCGTGTTTGCATTTTGTGAATAACCAAAGGCCCACGGTAACCAGTCATGTGCGGTTTTTCAGACAATGGTGTGGAAGAATATTCAATCTAGTGGGCAGGCCTGGCCAGCTAGCCAGCTATCACTGCATTTTGCTGTTGTCCCTACATTGCTGAATATTCAGCAAAGTTCCAGAAGTGATAGGAAAGGAAAGAACACAACTGTTTGAAAGGGAAGAGCAGACAAGGAGGGGCGCCTGGGTGGCTCAGTCGGTTGAGTGTCTGACTTCAGCTCAGGTCATGATCTCATGGTTCATGGGTTCAAGCCCCATGTTGGGCTCTGTGCTGATAGCTCAGAACCTGGAGCCTGCTTCAGATTCTCTGCCCATGCTCTGTCTCTCTCTCCTTCGAAAATAAATAAACATTAAAAAAAAAAATTTAAAAAACAGACAAGGAAAGGGTAGTTAACTTATAGAATGAGAATAAGCACAGGACCAACTCTGTGTTCCTGGACTAAGATTTTTTTTTTTTTTAAGGGGCAACACAGAAGCTAAATAAACATTCCCATATTCCAGGGTTTCTCAACTTCTGCACTGTTGACCTTTTGATCTGGATGATTCTTTGTCCCGGCGGGCTGTCCTGTGCATTGTAGGATGTTCAGCACCATCCCTGGTGTCTATCCACTAGATGTCACGAGCAACCCCACGCAGTTATGACCATCGTTAATGTCTCTTGAACTATTGCCATTTTTTAAAAAAAAATTTTTTAACGTTTATTTATTTTTGAGAGACAGAGACAGAGTGCGAGTGGGGGAGGGGCAGAGAGAGAGGGAGACACAGAATCTGAATCAGGTTCCAGGCTCTGAGCTGTCAGCACAGAGCCCGACGCGGGGCTCGAACTCACAAACCGTGAGATCATGACCTGAGCCGAAGTCGGACACTTAACCGACTGAGCCACCCAGGCGCCCCGAACTATTGCCATTTTTGAACTTTGGGAGATTCAAGAAGCTCTTGGGAAGTATCTCTCCTGAAGACCAAGCAGCCGCCATGGGCTCTGACCCCAGTCACAGGAACCAATTAATTGGGACTTTTGGTGGTTATTATTTGTTGTTTTCTCTCATCCAGACCCGCAGCCTGAATTCAGCTACCATGGGGCAGAGTGAGTGGTTAATATGGAAGGGAAGCGGACCAGAGGTCCTCAGAGGACCAGAAGCCCCGCAAACAAGTAAACCTATAACTTGGTTTCTGGAGCAGAAGGTTGTGGTTTCAGGGAACCCTTCCAGAAAACTGGTAACTCTGGGGCTGTCCTGCCAGGAGGGAGATTAAGGGAGAAACCCCAGGTGAGGGGGCTAGTTTGGAGAATTGTAGGCAACGTCACGCACTGCCCAAGTGCACCTGCTCCTGGAGTGCATGCTACAGCGGCGGGAGAGGGAGAGAAGACAATAAGCTATCAAGGTGGGGAGCCACTCTGGTTTTTCGAGGAAACTGTTCTTGCAGTTGACGCTCAACTCCCACCCTGGGTGGTCTTGAGTCCCGGGTCGACGCCTCAAGGGCCCCTGCTCGGCCGGGTGCGGCTCTCTCCCCCTCTGGGGCTCACGTCCCAGCCCCAGAGCCACTGCCTCACCAAAATCCCGCAGGGGTCGCTGAACGGGAGGGGAGGGGCAGGGGCAGGGGGCGGAGCACATAGGGGGCGCTGCGGGGGCAGGAGGCGGAGCAGCGCTCCAGAGCCCCGCCTCCGAGCACGGGGCACTGGCGGCCGGCCACGCCCGCGCACTCCCCTGCAGCCTCGCGCGGGCTCAGTCCCACCGCGGACCCCGCCTCCGGGAAGGCGCCCCGCGTTCCCCCTTCCGCCTCGGGCAGCGGGGCGGGGTACGCGAAGTAGCGACTTTCTGCGGTACCTTTACGCAGGGTCGCCATCTAGTGACGGCAGGATATACTGCTGCGTTCGGCCGCGAAGCCGGCCGACGCTACAAGTTGGGAACGTTTCTGGTTAGTGCGGGAACGCTTTAGGGTGGGGAGTAGATCCAATCCTAGCCCCCGTTGCGGGGCTGGGGTGCGCAGATTGGTGGCCCTTCGCTCACACCCCGCGGCCCGGGCCCACCTCCTAGAGGAAGGTGGGCCTTGGCCACATATGAGTAAGGCCTCGTGTTAACAGTGCCCTGGTCTTTGAAAGGGCAGGCCCGTGGCCCCAGTAAGGTTGGCTCTGAGAGCATTCTGCAGAACACCTGTCTGCAAGGGTGGCTGGCTTAGGAAAGCCCATTCTTTGTCGGGGTGGGGGGGAGGGAGCGGGGAAAGGCGTTCGGGGAGACAGGGGTCCCGGAGAGAGCTCCACCAGTGACTAAGAGCTCAGAACAGGCCTGTCCTCCCTGAATGCCACCTCCGGAAGAGAGGGCAGGGGAAGACAGAACTCTCGGGTTCCTGAAACAGCCTCTGGGAGAGCCACCTCAGCCCCACCCCCACCCCCACTCCTTGGGTCTGCAGGCACAGACCCAGGGAACAAGAGCCTTCGGCAGCACACATTCAGGTGGGGACAGGACTCCAGTCTCATATTTTTAGACACCCCTCCCCACACACACACAGTAAAGTTTACTAGGGGTTTTCTTGCATCCCCCAGCTTGGCTACATGGGGGGAACGTGTTACTGGACAGAAAACCGGTTCCTAGTTGGGGTTGGGGTTCTCATTGCTGGAAAAATCACTCCTCGGACAAAAGATCAGTACTCAGAGACAAGTTATGCTGGGAAACGAAAGTGATGCTGGGAAAGGAAAGGTTGCTTTTTTCAGCAAGCCCGCAACTGGGATGATGGTGGACTAATGTGTCAAAGACCATCTTCTCCGTCCTGGCGAAGCCCGAGGGTTTTAGAGAGGAAAAGAGAGGAGGGGAGAGAAGGGGGCGCTGGATGCAGGAGAAGCAGGTGCCCAGGTGGTTAGTCCTATGTTGTCGGCATGATCCTGAACAGACTTGCTGGCGTCTGAGGCCCCTGTTTTTAAATGTAGTCAGGCCTTCTCTCCTGGAAAAGTCTGGCCCTTCACTCCTCAAGGCCAGGGGTCTGCAAATCTCAAAGTTAGTTCTGCTACAGACGAAGGGACTTAGGTCAGCTAGCGAGGAGTGCATAAGCTTGAAGCAAGGTAACTCTTAAGACCGGTTACAAAAGCTGTCACAAAAGCACCACCCCCTTCAAGGGAATAGTTTCTCTCTATAGGCACTATACTCCCCACGGTTGATGACCTCTTTCCCTCTGTGATCTTATATTGGGAGGGAAAGAAAGTTCTCAGGACACCACTCAATAACCCTGCAGATAGGCTTAATCTGACTGCAAGGGTTCCTTGGATTTAGAATATAGGGTATTTAGTACCTCTTATCTACAACTTTGGACCTTCGCTGCCATTCTTGGGCAACAGGACAAAAGCCTCATCCATATGGGATGCAGTCATTAATAGAAGCAGATGCAGACTGGGGACGGAGAGAGCCGTCAGAACTGCCATGTATGTTTGTGCAGGTAGCTCACTGCACAAGGCCACCTAGTTGAGGGTGGGACCCTGGGATCTGGAATTCAGCCCTTGCTCGAGCACAAAGCCATGCAACCTGGCGAGGGCTGTGTCTGCCAAGAGGAAGGGGAACAGTCTTCAAATTTACCTGCTCTCCATGAGCCTGCCCACAGGGGCCCCCTTTTCCTTCTCAGGCACAGATAGGAGCAGGCTGTAGCCCTTAGGGATTTAGGTGACTGTCTTTGGAGAAAAGGCTCCTGCATGAAGCCCCAGCCCGGGATTCTTTGGCTTGTGTGGGCCACAACTCCACTCTATTCTCCCACAAGTAGAAACTCCCCTGGAGGCACACAGTGTATTAGCCGGAGGGGCAAACCTCTTCTGGTGTTTGTGGTCTCCATGGGGGCACTGCTGGGGAATAACGTCCGTGCCTGGTGTTTGATAAGGTCTTTCAGGCAGAAGACACGTATTTGCCCTCTTCTGTTCATTCTGGTTTCTTAAGCCCAGGCTTCCTCTCTCTTGTTCCCAGAATACTTCATGTGCAAAGACACATCTCCAGACTGAAAGGTCATTACAGTCCCAGTGGACAAAGATTAAGGTGAGTCCAAAGACAGATTTATGTTTCATCCATCTGGTCTATAAAATCTGAGCAGTTAAGCACTTTTTGGTGTTTGAGATGGGTGAGCTGTTTCCTCATAGCCTACCGGAGAAGCAGGCAAATGTATTCATTTGCTGTAAGAAAGTACTACAAAATATGTGGGGTAGACAACGGAGTTCAGAGTTGAAAAATCCAAGAACAGTGAGTCAGCAGGATTGACCCCTTCCGAGGCCATCAGGGAGAACCTGCTCCCATCTCACAGCTTCCAGGGGTTCGCCGGTGATCTTTGGTGGGTTTTGGCTTGTGGACACATCACCGCAGTCTTTGTGTTCACACGGTATTCTCCCTGGATGCATGTCTGTGTCCAGATCTCCTCTTGTGAAATTACACAGTTATACTCTATCAGGGCCACCCTAATGACCTTATCTTAACTAACTACATCTGCGGTGACCCTGTCTCCAAATAAGGTCACGTTCTGAGGTGCTGGGGGTTGGGGTTTCAACATAGGAACTTGGGAGGACACTATTCAACTGATAACATTAAGAACCGCAAACAAGATGGCACTAAAACCCTCATCTTCTACCCACTGCCACGGTGACAGGAAACGAGATGTTGGAGGGAAGAGGAGACTCACCTCATGAAAGCTACAAGAAAGGGGCGCCGGGGTGGCTCAGTCAGTTCAGCGTCTGACTTCAGCTTAGGTCATGATTCACGGCTCGTGAGTTCAAGCCCCATGTTGGGCTCTGTGCTGACGGCTCAGAGCCTGGAGCCTGCTTCGGATTCTGTGTCTTCCTTTCTCTCTGCCCCTTCCCTGCTTGCTCTCTCTCTCTCTCTCTCTCTCTCTCTCAAAAATAAATATTTAAAAATTTTTTTTTAAAAAGCCACAAGAAAGTTTTTCTTTCTGCATCAGGTTTGTATCAGGATTGTATCTTATCCCCAGGTAACCAATGAAATCTCTAAGACAGACAAACGAGCCAGAGGGTCTCTTATGTGTTCCCAGACCACAAAGGAGAGGGAGGTTTCAGTAGCCGGAACAGACCATGAGCTGCCTCAGTAGCCAGAGAAATGTGGGCCTGTACAAGGCCTGGCAGACCTGGTCTGTGTGAGTGTCACAGACCTTGCAGGACTTGCCCCCCTCCTTTTTAAATGTTTTTATATACTTTGGAGAGAGAGAAAGAGGGAGGCAGAGGATCCAAAGGGGGCTTTAGGCTGACAGTAGAGAGCCTGACGTGGGGCTCAAACTCATAAACCGTGAGATCACGACCTGAGCCAAAGTTGGACACTTAACCGACTGAGCCACCCAGGTGCCCCAAAGCATAAGTTTTCTTTTCTTTTCTTCTCTTCTCTTTTCTATTTATTTATTTATTTATTTATCTTTGAGAGAGAGCACAAGTGAGTGAGGGGCAGAGAGAGAGGGAGAGAGAGCACAGAGCCTGAAGCGGAGCTCGAGCTCATGAACCTCGAGATCATGACCTGAGCCGAAGTTGGATGCTTAACCTACTGACCCACCAGGCGACCCTCATAACTTCTCTTAATCATCGTTGTGAAGGTCTCCTTAAGATTCATAGTAACTGAAATGCCTGTTTTATTTATTTATTTTTTTTAATTTTTTTTTTCAACGTTTATTTATTTTTGGGACAGAGAGAGACAGAGCATGAACGGGGGAGGGGCAGAGAGAGAGGGAGACACAGAATCGGAAACAGGCTCCAGGCTCTGAGCCGTCAGCCCAGAGCCCGACGCGGGGCTCAAACTCACGGACCGCGAGATCGTGACCTGGCTGAAGTCGGACGCTTAACCGACTGCGCCACCCAGGCGCCCCAGAAATGCCTGTTTTAGTTGATGTGTTTTGCTTGCAGAAATGTCATAATTCTGGTTGAAAATCAGTGTTTAATTCTCAAGCCGTGTGGCCAGAGTGGCTCCCATGTTATCTGAGTCATGGTACTTGAGTTATTTAAATCTGTTGGCATCTGAAGTCATCCATAATCCCAGTTTGGGGCTCTGATGAGGCGGGTGGAGAACAGCACCCCCGGTGGCCTGTGAAAACTTCATGGGCAAAGATGTGGTAGAATCAATAAGCCACTGGTTAGAGCTTCATCCTGTAGAGCATTGCTGCTCATGGGTGGCCTTCAGGGAATCTGTGACCCTCCTAAAACTGAAAACTGCAAAATGTGTGTATTTTACTACATAGGGGAGAAGGTTCCCAGCTTTCGTTAGACTCTCAAAGGAATCTACGTACAAACCAAGTAAACCTCGCACATCTTTATGGTAAAATAGTAAATTCAATTTTCTTCTAAAGTGTAGAAGTTCATCATGAAATTTAGAATTGTTAGCAAAGGGAGCAAGACCTTTAAACTTGACGATGGTCGATCTCCCAGTTTGGGCCTTGAACGTCCTGTTAGGATTATATATGTGAATTTATAATTTGGAATGTGCAGGGTCGGTTCCTGTGGCCATGAATTGGCATATGATGTGGCCCCTGTGGCCTGGCGTCTCTGATGGGTCCCCACTAAGGAGGGGACCTTGATGGGGCCCATGGACTTGGCTTTAAGATCGTTAGGGATGTAAGGCCCTTCCCCCAGAAGTTTGCTTCTGTGGAGGGTTTTTGTTCATATCAGCTGGAGTTGAGTGGCAGACAACTTCTACTTGGCCAAAGGATTCACATGTTTAGAATTAGGACAGAAACTGGTCCAATACTCTCTCTCTTTCTCAATCATACTCCCATTTGTCTGACCCTCCTCCACCACTCTACCCTATTACATATATAGAGATTTGATATGTATTATATATATGTAATGGATAATTTTCACGGTACCCGGTAGGGAAAGTTCTGCCTGCGTTATAAAAAGGACGACCAGATATCCAGTTTTACAGAAATAAAATAGGAAATTTTAGCAAACCGTTTTTTTTTTCTTTAATAGAGTTCCTTCACAGCCGGAGATCTTCAGTAACCTCCCCGTCAAGACATCACTTCTTCATAACTGATGAATTTGGCCTTTAGTTTGGGGAGAGAAGCTTCGTTTCCTCTACCTGCTTGCATTGTCACTGCAGTGTCATCTAGAAAGCTTGGGTCACTTTGACGCACATGTCCGGCACCCCAGGAGGACCTCTACCTTGCTGTGTGCCATTACTATCTCTCTCTGGCCTTCCCTCTCCTTATATTTGACAGGCTGGCAATCATCTTATGCTCATAACCGGGCAGGACCGAACAGTGTCTGCCCACATAGTCTTGCTTTTCGGAAAGCATTTGCGCCGTCCGCCAAGAGTATGGCCTAGTGACATCCCCTTCCCCAGCCAAACCTTAGGCAGCAGTGTTAGCATCGATGTGTCATACTGGTCGAGTGCTCCTGGTCTCCATTAAAGGACATGGGAATTACCTGCATTGTTAACCTGGGCCATGGAAGGTGCCTAAAACTCCCACTTTGGGGGAAGGAAGGGGATTTCGGGCTCTTTCTGAGCCAGACTTGTTCAGACATGGAGAGTCTCTACTTTGAGGGTGGTCCCAACAGGTCGGGAGAGGTTGGCACAAATGTCTGTGGTCAAGCAACGTCCAGGGTCTGGGGCCTCCCCTGCCACTCAAGTGTTGGGTCACTGGGGACACTGAGGCATGGCTGGATCTGTGGGTGAGAGTGGGGGATCAGACCCCTGAGCCTCTAGAGAGAAGGGACGCGGGGTTTGGTTTCAGGAAGCAGGCCCACCTACCTTGAGGTAAGCAGAGGGGACCAAGGGGAGAGTTGGAGGCAGGTGAGAGGGAGCCATCACAGAAACAGGACAGGATTGAGAAGGACCGGGGCCTAGGAGGGCAGGGAACTCCAAGCTTCAGATAGCAACCCACGCCTCAGACAGGTGACCCCATGCCTCGGACGGGCAAGCGCATACCTTGGACAGGCGACCTCGTGTCTTGCACAGGCAGGGGCAGCCGGGTCAGTTCCCAAAAGACCCAATTTCAGAGCCCAAGGCAGTCAGGGGAGACCGACCCCCAAGCTGGCTATGGGGTCGCTGAGGCCTGGTGTCTGATCTTTTATCCTGAGCAGCCCAGAGCTGCCTGTTGGCTCCCACCCGCTGTCTAGTCTGGCATCCAGCCACGCTGGAGCAGCCCAACTTCCCTGGGACCCTTCGTTTAGATCCAGCTGGAAACAGAATCATGTAGGATTGAAATGAACTCTGGTTCTCTGTCCTCACTGAGCTCTGCACAGTCCAGCCTGGAGTGGGAAGTGGGATCTTGCAGGAAGACCCCCCCCCCCATCTTCTCTGTAGTGAGTCACCCCCTGGGGCCCCGGGCACAGGGTCCAGAAGAGGGACTCTTGAGCAGGCTGTACACCAGCAGCACAGGCTGTGAACCGCTTTAGCCTAGGGTTGCCGCTCACCTAGACTCTAACGGACAGACCGAGCCCCCTGGAGCGGAGCACCTCGTCCCGTCTGCTCCTGACGGCAGAAAAGAAACAAAGCCGATGGGTAGGAAGAGCCTGATTCAGAGTTAGCCATCTTATTTTCCTCCTGACTCGTTACCAAAAAACAGAGGGATTTTCTGCTTCTTCCTCTTCACAGGGCAATTGGACTTTTTGTCCTGAAAATGGACGTGTTCCTAGCCCCAGGGGAGAGCTGAGTGTTTTATTTTTAAAAGCTTAGACTTATAAAATAATCATAACACGGGAGATTTGGGATAGAGGACTCTGGATTGAGTCCAAAGAACAGCCCAGGGCTGGAGGATACGGGGTGGAGACAGGTGTTCCCACAGTGCCAGAGACCTGCTCTCAAAGGGCGGGGAGGGGATGGTTGTGTGTGGAGGCCAGCTCTGGGCGGTGCGGTTGTGTAAGGACAGCCAGGAAGAGGAGTCTGTGACACTCACACAAGGGTCGTGTTAGTCAGGGTTCTTTAGAGAAACAGAACCAGCAGGGCCTCTCCTGGGATTTCTCAGCCTCTATAATTGGGTGAGCCAATTCCTTCCATATATGATAAGGAAATACATATGTTATGCAATATTATAAGGAGGTAACTCACCCAATTATAGAGGCTAAGAAATCCCAAGATCCATAGTTGGAAGGCTGGAGACCCACTAGGCCAAATTTGGGGCCTCCTCACCAAGGTGCTCGAGGGCATTTGCTGCTCTCTCCCAGCCTGGTGGAGTCTTTTACACACATGTGAGGTGAGGCGTCTCATGTCCCCTTGCCTTGTCCATTCTGTCTCCTGGGGCTCACACCTGCTCCATCCAGATTGTTTCAAGTGCTGAGCCCCAGACACGGATCAGCTAAGGTGGGGGCCGTTATCCACAAGAGAGCTAGGTCTGCCCCAGATGTGATGAACGTCAGGGCTGTTTACACACACGCGTGCGTGCACACACACACACACACACACACACTAGCTCCTCACCACCCAGCATGCATGTGCTGCTGTCTACAGGAACAGATTCCAGGGGTGGAGCTCCCAGCAAGAGAGGGCCTCTGTTTGGACTTGCAGAGAGCAAGCAGCTGATGACTCAGGGAGATGTTTTCCTGCTCTCCTGTGAGTCTCCTTCGACGAGCTTGCATGCGCCCAGGTGGACTGTTTTCTCATCCCTGTTGCAGCTGTACCCACACGCCTGACTGGAGGCCACCTTATGTCCCCCGCCCCTCCCCCCAGAGCCGGGTTTGTCTCTCCTCGGCCCAGGTTAGCTGCAGGTGGATCCTCCACTAAATGAGGCAGAAACAGGACTGCCTGTCACTCCCAGCTGACGGCTAAGGTCTCAGGAACAGAGACAAAGCCAGGGGTGCAGAGTGAATGTGTGGCTGGAGGAGCTTGCCTGCTTCAGATTCTGTGTCTCCCTCTCTGTCCGCCCCTCCCTCGCTCATGCTCTCTCTCTCTCTCTCTCTCTCTCTCTCTCTCAAAAATAAATAAAACATTCAAACAAATTTATAATATACCCTAAGCCACTGGGGGTGACATCAGCCAAGAACCAGAGACGAACATGCCAGATACTCTTCTGGGGATATGGCAATGATTTCTAGAAGGCCAGAGACAAACATCGAATGACAAAACAAATACGTGAACTTGTTAACCAGAGATAGCCCCGAAGTGCTGGGAAGACAGTTCCCAAGTGAGGGACAGGAGTGCCACTCACTGGCTTGGGTGCCCCTGAGCCTCTGAGCAGGTGGGATGTGGGCTGAAGGGGGACTGTGCCAGGGAGCCGGCCGTGCAGAAACCACCCCTCCTGCTTTCATCTGGGTGTCCACACGCCCTGGAAGGGCTCAAGAAGCCAGAGGAGAGGACATCAGCCAAGAACCTGGTGTGGCCATGTTTGCTTCCTCCCCAGGAGAAGCCAGCCGTGCTTTGGTTTATGCTTTTAGAACTCTTGGGCCTGTTCACGTGGGTCAGATACCATCACTCTTCCCGGGCCAGTGAACGCCATGGTGTGGGGGCAGGAAGGAGTGACAAGGGTGCCTGCTGAGCCACTCCCTGGAACCAGCCCCTGACCTGGAACTGGACTTAGAGGCCCTGTGCCCAGCCCCTGAGACTGGTAAAGACACTGCTCAGTAACGCAGTTAACAAACGAAGAGATGGTCAAGTTCACCCATAACTAAAGAAATGCAAGTTGATGTTTCACATTTTTGCCCATCAGATTGATAAAGAATAAGAAAATTGATCATATCAAGTGCTGGGGAGGCTGTGGGGAACAACCCCTCATCCACTGTTTGTTCAGCTTCTTATGAAGAATTTGGGGACTTTCGACACTGTCCATCAAATACAAAACTGTGACCACCCTTTGGCTCAGCAGTTTCATTTTAACGAAGCTATCTGAAGATAACATCGGTTTGATTTTTAAAAACAGGGGCGCCTGGGTGGCGCAGTCGGTTAAGCGTCCGACTTCAGCCAGGTCACGATCTCGCGGTCTGTGAGTTCGAGCCCCGCATCAGGCTCTGGGCTGATGGCTCAGAGCCTGGAGCCTGTTTCCGATTCTGTGTCTCCCTCTCTCTCTGCCCCTCCCCCGTTCATGCTCTGTCTCTCTCTGTCCCAAAAATGAATAAACGTTGAAAAAAAAACAAAACAAAACAAAACAAAACAGTGCACGAGGATGTCACTGACTTATAACTGTAGCTTTTGCATTGATTTCGCTCAAACAGGACTGCCTGTCCACGTGGAAACAACTCGAATGTCCACCAGCAGGAGACTCCTTAAATAAATTATGTATGGGTATGTATTTAATAGCAATGTCTTGGAAATACAATATATGCACATATAATAACAACGTAGGTAAGACAGGCATGGAAAAAAATCCAGAAGACAAGATATTGAAATGTTAATAACTGAGATGTCTTCTGGGGGGCATGAAATTTCTTTCTATAGCATGTATTTCTGCAATATTTAAATTTCTGTAAAATTTAAATTTACATCACAAGCATGTATTGCTGTTATAAGCAGAAAAAGATTTTATTTATTTTTAAATGTTTATTTATTTTGAGAGAGAGAGAGCGTGAGGAGAGGCCAAGAGAGAGGGAGAGAGAGAATCCCAAGCAGGCTCCTCTCTGTCAGCGCAGAACCTGACACAGGGCTCAGTCTCGTGAACCGTGAGATCATGACCTGAGCTGAAATCAAGAGTTGGACGACGCTTAACCCATGGGTCACCCAGGCGGCCCGTAAATGACCTCCTGATGACAAAGCCCCCATGGCTCTACATTGAAGGCACAACGGAGACTGCTCCAAAGCCTGGGCCTCACCCTAAGGGAGCCCACAGGGCCTAACACAGCTGGTGGCTGAATTGGGGTTTTCTGCTAATTACAGTTAGAGTGGTGAATGCTACATGCTAACTCGAGATTTAAAAAAGGGAGGTAAGGGAAAGATACTCCAGGGTCATATGACATCCACAGATACGGACAAGCAAGCTTTAGGAAGGGCTGGGACCAGAGAAATTCCAGGGACCTGAAGAGGAGTTTGTGGGTCTTCCCTCCAGGGAGCTGCCCTCCTGGAGCTCTGATACCTCCCAGCCCTGGCTCTCTCAGATCCGTGCCAAATTCCTGCGAGGGAGAATCCGATTGGCCCAACTGTTAGCTGTGACGAAGGGTGAGGCACAGAGACCACCTGCATCCTGGAGAGCCATTGCCACGGGGCGGGCAGCCGCCTGGACGGTGACTTGTTTGCAGTGGCTGCCTGCGGTAAGAAAGTAATAAACTGAGAAGCTCGAAGGACAGAAACGTATTCTCTCATAGTCGTGGAGGCAAGAAGTTCAAGGTCGAGGCTTTGGCAGGGCTGGTTCCTTCTGAGGTCTGTGGGAAGAGAATCTGTTGTAGGCCAATCTTCTAGCTTTCGTGGTTTGCCAACAATCTTTGGCCTTCCCTGGCTGGTAGACACCCTGATCCCTGCTTCATGTTCACACGCTGTTCTCCCTGTGTGTGTGTTTGTGTCCAAATCTCCCCTTTTTTATAGAAGGATACCAGTCATATGGGATTAGGGAACCAGCCTGATCCAGAATGACCTCATCACAGTAACCACCCTAATCCCAAATGAGGTCACGTTATGGGGCTCTGGGGACTAAGACTTTAACAAATGAATTTGGGGCGGGACATGCTGGAGAGACCAAATTCAACCCATAGCTTACCTGTGTGGTCAAGGTCCGGAGAAAGATCTGGGCTGGAGGGAGAGCTGGAGAGTCAGTGACCTAATGGAGTGTGAGGAGTCTCTGGAAGCAGATGGAAAACCAGCAGAGTGCAGTGTTAGGAAACCCACAGATGTGCGGCTTCTGAGAGAGAAAGCGAGCACTGAAGAAACCTGCAGGAGCTGGTGATGTATGGTGCCCTTGGCAAGGAGAAATTTGGCAGACTCGTGGGAGAAGAAACACTGCAGTGGCTTAGGGAGGGCTTGGGATGTGATGGAATGAGAAAGTGAGTGATAAGGAAAGTTGGTCGTGCAAGGAGGAAATAAAGAGTGTTAGCTGGAGGAAGAGACAGGGTCCCAGGAGGCATTTACAACCTGCTCATGTTTACCGATGAGGGAAAGAACCAGTAGAAAGGAAGAGATTAAAGGGGAAGAGATCATCTCGGCACCAGCTCCCCTGAATGCGCCAAAGCCGTATATCCGCAGGCTAGGGACCCTGCTTGGCGAGTGTTTGTGAAATGAAAGTGTGACTGCAGACAGAATCCAGAAAACAGGTGGGAGGGACTGGCCACGGCCACATCTTCAGTCCCTGCAGCTTCCTGCTCATACTTCCTGCGGCCGGTGGTGGCTCCACCTGTGGCACTGTTGATGCCAGTGCCAACCCCCGTTCAAATTCAAGATGGAATTTAGATGCCCCTGGGTGCCTCTGAGTCAGGAGCCTAGCCCAGTTTAGTGGGCTGTGGCCAGAGGAGCCAGGTCTTGGGGTATCCCCGACAAGGTCACGGGAGCATGGCTAAATGGTAAGCACATTGTGTTTTCCTCACTGACATTGACTCTGAGCCCAAACACCTGGGACATTAGAGATGCTTGATGTTATAAACTATTTGATAATCATCATCCCAGGAAAAGATATGTAAACAGAAAAGCAAAGTCAGGTTGCTCCTCTCTTACCCCAGGTCACTCCAAAAATGGATAAGCAACTAATGTCAGCAGGGACAGTGGCTACCTCTGAGAGGGGAAAAAGAGGGGAGAGACCTTTCCTTTATATTTTATATACTTCTGGGGTGCCTGGGTGGCTCAGTCAGTTGAACACTGACTTCGGCTCAGGTCATGATCTCGCAGTTCACGAGTTCGAGCCCCGCATCGGGCTCCGAGCTCTGTGCTGACAGCTCAGAGCCTGGAGCCTTCTTCAGATTCTGTGTCTCCCTCTCTCTCCGTCTGTCCCCTGCTGGTACTCTGTCTGTCTTTCTCTCAAAAATAATAAAAAACATTTACAAAAATAAAATAATATTTTACATACATCTGCATTATTTTAATTTTTATAGTAATCTCCATCAGCTTTAAAAGAACCTTACAATATGCCATCTTTGTAAAAATGGATTTTTATTTAATATGCATACATTCTCTTTCTAGAAAGTAGAAACATTACAGATAAGATTAAAGTCTCTTAGACTGTCTCCCCAAACTATCTACAGCAGCATCTACTATTATCACTTTGGTGCGTATCATTTCACATCTTTTAAAATGTATTTTCATGCATGGATAGGTCCCCACATTACATATATGGTCTGGATTTTTTAAGGGATTAAACATAACATGTATTCTTTTTTTTTAAAGTTAATTTATTTTGAGAGATTGAGGTCGTGAGTGGGGGAGAGGCAGAGAGAGAGATAGAAAGAGAAAGAGAGAGAGAATCCCAAGCAGGCTCTGTGCTGGGCCAAATCTCATGAACCATGAAATCATGACCTGAGCTAACATCAAGAGTTAGACACTTAACCTTCTGAGCCACCCAGGAGCCCCTAAACATAACTTTTTCATCTAGCACTTTCTTTCCACTGGACTTTTTCTCTCCATTACTTGTCTTCTGGTGGGGGGGGGGGTGGTGGACATCTGTTCCTAGAATCCCTCTTCCACATTCTCCTTCCTTCCCTCTCCCCTAGGAGTAACAAGTATCTGGTCTTTCCAAATGTTGCTCCTAAAACCAATCCAGTAGAAGCCCTTGGGGTAAGGTTGCCGGATTTAACAAATAAAAATATAGGAGGCAGATTAAATTTTAATTTCAGATAATGAATAATTTTTAAATGGAAGGACACACAGTGCTTGGGGTGCACTTATACTAAAAACCTAACTCTTATTTTTCTGAAATTCAGATTTAACAGAGTGGCTTCTATTTTACCTGTCATTGCTACCTTGGGGCACTTGTTAAAAGTGGCCTCATCACCTTAGGAGATTCAGTAAGTGTGGGTGGAGCCCAGCCCGGAATATGTGTATTTTTAAATGGTATTCAGATCACTAGCCAGGTTTGGGCACCCCATATTGCACCACACCAGGCTGACTGGGGACCAGGATTCTCTCCCCGTGGAAAATACACATCCATGCTTATACACCCCTCAGTTTTCAACGAGTTAAGCTAGTAGGAGTCAGGCCTTCAGAGTAGCTGTCCCGGGGACTTTTGCTGTGGCGGAGTCCTCTCAGGTGTGGTGCCCCTTCCCCCACTACACTGTCAGGACAACCAGCTCTGCTCCTTTTCCTCAGGCCGCCCAATTTCCTTTGCACCTGCTGACCTGAGTCCCGGGCTCTCTCACGGGTTTGGCCAACCGCTCTCAGCCCAAAGCTGTAACCCTCGAAATCAGCGCAATGGCAGAGGGCCGTGGGACTGGGTGCAAAGAAGAGGGAGGAGTCAGGCGTGGCTCTGGGTTCTTCCTTATGTCTCTGTTCCCAGCTCTGCTTTCTGGGTTACCCCTCCGCTAGGTCCACTGCCCCTCTCCATTCCTGGTGCCAGGTGAAGGAGGCTCTGGTAGCCTAAGGGGGCGTGGCCAATAGAATCCTAGCCACAGCCAATCCCAGCAGGGGCCCTTGGGGTGGGCGGGGGCACGGGTGAGGGGCGTGGCCTGAAAACAATTGTCCAGGCTGGACCAATCCATACCGGGGAGGTGCCTACCTGGGCCCAGGTGCGCCCCGCTCTTCGTCTGTCGGTGATGAAGCGGGCCCAGGCGGCATCGGAAGGAGACCAGGCCGAGTTCCCAATGGAGCCCCTGGGGAACCAGGTCGCGGAGCTGGAGCAGCTGCAGGTCCCCGCCGACGAACTACGGCTTGAGGGTCTCGAGAGCAGCCCGAATCTGGTCCGAGCCGTAAAGAAGGCGGCGGGCGCGGGCCAGGACCTCGCCGGCGGGAAGCAGCAGCCCCCGGCCCGCCCGGCGCTCACGCGGCTGCCGCCATCCAGCCTGGGCTACGGCGCCTTCCGCCGCCAGACGTCCGCGGACTCCGAGCCGCCGTCGCCGGGCCCTTCCGTGGCCGAGCGGCCCCACGCCGGCGAGGCGCCGGGGGCCGAGCTGGTGTCGGGGGAGCAGCTGCCTGGCGCCTGGGCCCCGGTGGAACTGCAGGTGGACGTGCGCGTGAAGTCCGTGGGCGCGGCCGGGAGCAGCCGCGCGCCCTCGCCGGCGCCCTCCACGCGCTTCCTCACCGTGCCGGTGCCCGAGTCCCCGGCCTCCTCCCGCCACGCCTTCCCCACCCACCCGCTCCTGCCGCGGACCCCAGCGCGGCCGGAGCGCGGCCTCGACGCCGAGGGCCGGGCCAGCCCCGCCGACGGGCGCGCGGAGCCCGCGGGCTCCCCCACCACGTGCGGCGGCCGCTGCAGGGAGCTGGGGCTGGAGAAGGAGGACGCGCTGCTGCCCCGCGCCGAGACGGACAGCGACGAGAAGCTGCCCCGGGCCATAGAGATCATGGGTAAGCGCGCGCCCGCCCCGGGGGCCCGCGCGGCCGGGGAGGGGGCGACGCAGCCGGAGCGCTCCCCTTTCCCGGCGCCCCGCCGACCACCCCGCTGCCCCGGCCCTGCCTGGCCTGTCCCGCCGAGCTGGGATCGGTAACGTTCGGGGCTAGTGGTTGTACTTGAGCTGTCTGCGATGAAAGCGTAAAACCACTATTTCCACCACCACTCCGCCGTCCCACCGCAAGAACCTTCTCACTCCCTCTTAGTGTGGAGAAGTAGAGGAGGGAGGAATTCCGGGACAGGGGAGGTCTTCCAGGATCACGTGACGGTGGTGGCAACCCGGATGGGAACACAGGTCCCCGGACTCCCGACTCCTGGCTCCTCTCTCAGGCCCAGCCTCCCTTCTCTTGTCAGGGAACCAGAAGGAGCCTGGAAAAGATATAAACAACCCTGAACTGGGAACTGGGAGGGAGTGGTTGGTGAACCCTGGGGGCATGGGAAAGCTTCCTGGAACTAAGCGTTGAAAGGTGAGTAGGGTTTAGGGGTGGCAGAGGCAACCTTCTAGCTGGAAAGCTCAGGAACAGAGGCCAGGAGGGCTAGCCACCTGCCCAGCAGGCAAAATGCCAAAACCTTAGCCAGGTGAGAGGAAGACCAGGCCAGCTAGACAGGCCGCAAAGCCCGAAGGTCTCTGCCATGTCTCAGTCGTGGGTAGACTTCAGGGACGCACATCGTTCCTGGCTTTTGCAGTTTGGTGTGAGCACATTGTCTGCCTGATGATGTGTTTTCTATCGCTGCTGTAACAAATTGCCACAAACTTAGTGGTTTGAAACAATACACATTTATTATCTTACAGTTCTGTAGGTCAGAAGTCTGATGTGGGCTCACTGGTCTAAAGCCAAGGTGTCAGCAGCACCGTGTTCCTTCCTGGAGACTCCAGGGGAGATTCCGTTGCCTTGCCTTTTTGTAGCTAGAAGACTCTGCATTCTTTAGTTCATACCCCTCAGAATATTCAAAGCCAGCAATTTGTGGCTGATTCCTTCTCCTGCCGCCCTCTCGGACTCTCCTGCCCTTCTGCCTCCCTCTTCTGTTTCTAAGGATCCTTGTGATTACGTTGGGCCTACCAAGAAAATCCAGGAGAGTCTCCTCATCTTAAAGGCAAAGGATGATCAGCCTTAATTCCTTCTAAAGCCTTAATTCCCCTTTGCCATGTAACCTAACATACTCACAGGTTCTAGGGATTAAGAAGTGGGCATCTTTGGCGGGGAATATTATTCTATCTACCACAATGAGTCTTTTAAAGTCAATAGCTTTTGATCAGATTAATAAGAGTCTAGGACTAAAGTTTAAGTGCAGGTCAGCCTGGGACGGAGCCAGGAGGGGTCTGGGCAGGAGCCTTCTGGAACGGAGAACGGGAGCAGAGGCTGGGGTAGAAGGTGTCTTTTGGAGATGGTGGGGCAGCCTAGGAACTCCAGAGGTGGTTATAATTTTGGTGGGACGGGCAGGAAGAATGTACTCACCAGTGCTGGGGGCATGGAGGAAATGGGGCCCAGAGAGGATGATGCCCCAGCATGGTCCTGCCCAGCGGGAGGAGCAGGGCCATTGTGATAGATTTTACCTGAAGGCGATGACACAAAAGCAGAGCCTCACTGGCAGGAGCCCTCTGAGTCCTATGCCAAACTTTGTATTTGGAGGTTTTTATTATATTTTTTAAGACCCCTTCCCTCACCCACCAAATTGAATAAATTTTTTTAATGTTTATATTTGAGAGGGAGAGAGAGAGAGAGAGACAGTGTGGGAGCAGGGGAGGGGCAGAGAGAGACGGAGACAGAATCCGAAGCAGGCTCCAAGCTCTGAGCTGTCAGCACAGAGCCTGACATGGGGCTGGAGCCCATGAACCGCAAGATCATGACCTGAGCTGAAGTCGACGCTAACCAACTGAAGCACCCAGACGCCCCTCTAAAAAAAAAATTTTTTTTTAATGTTTATCTATAGTTGAGAGAGAGAGAAACAGTGTGCAAGCAGGGGAGAGCAAACTGAATAAACTTGAAGCCCCACAAAACCTGGTTCCACCCCCTGGTGCCCGGATTTGGCTAGGAGGGAGGAAGCAGACAGTGTTTCAGTTGCCTGTAGGAAATATGGCAAGTTAAGATGGGGTTCGAAGTGAGAGAGTAAACAGAGGGTGTAACATCAGAGATGGTCAGCCCAAGATTTGGAAACAGAATTGGGTGGAAGCTAGAGAATGGGGCCAGAGGGAAGGACTGTGTGTAATTACCATGTGGGACTGGGTAGGTTTGCAGACCCTGAGCAAATTCCATTTAAGCAGGTCCAGAATTGGAAATAGGGAGAAGACGAGTTTAGAGGGGACTTTAGCAGGCTGCCTGGGTGGCTCAGTCTGTTAAGTGTCAGGCTCTTGATTTCAGCTTAGGTCATGATCTCATGGTTCATGAGTTTGAGCCCCGCCTGGAGCTCTAGTTTGGCTGAGTGCTGACGGTGTGGAACCTGCTTGGGATTCTCTCTCACTGTTTCTCTGCCCCTTCCTCCCTCCATCTCTCTCTCTCTCTCTCAAAAATAAATAAATTAAAAAATAATTTTTTTTTAACATTTATTTATTTTTGAGACAGAGAGAGACAGAGCATGAATGGGGGGGAGGGTCAGAGAGAGAGGGAGACACAGAATCAGAAGCAGGTTCCAGGTTCTGAGCTGTCAGCACAGAGCCTGACACGGGGCTCGAACCTACAGACTGCGAGATCACGACCTGAGCCGCAGTCGGACGCTTAACTGACTGAGCCACCCAGGCACCCCAAATAATTGTTTTTGAAAGGGGGTAGGTGGGACTCCTGCCTGGAAATTTGGGGAGGACCCTGGCTCTGTGGGAGGCCATCCCCAAGGTCAGCACTGCAGCCCAGAGTGGAAGGTGTGTGAGACTATGTAACCTGCTGTATTTCTTTTCTGAAAGGTCAGAGCTGAATTTAGTGTTCAGTCACAAGAGTTACATTGACAGAGGTGATTGGTAGATTTGTTCTCCTTTTCTTCTGCAGGCTTTTCTGCTTTTAAGACTATCAATGTGTATGTATTTTTTATTCCAAGCATTTTCAAATCACTTTTTTTGGTAACAGCTTCATTGAGTCATAATTCATATACCATAAAACCCATCCATGTAAAGTGTACAATCCAGTGGTCTTCAGTATATTCACAGAGGTGCACAACCATTACAGTTGGTTTTAGAATATTTTCGGGATGCCTGGGTGACTCCGTCAGGTAAGCGTCCGACTCTTGATTTTGGCTTAGGTCATATCTTGCTGTTTGTGAGTTCGAGCCCCACATCTGGCTCCACACTGGCAGTGCAGAGCCTGCTTGGGATTCTCTCTCTCTCTCTCTCTCTCTCTCTCTCTCTCTCTTTCTCTCTCTCTGCCCCTCCCCCGCTCACTTGTTCTCTCTGTCCCTCTCTCAAAGTAAATAAATAACCTTAAAAAATGTATTTTTTCAATACCCTAAAAGGAAACGCTGTATCTTTTAGCCATCACCCCCAGCCTCTCCCCAGCAACCACTGATCTACTTTCTGTCCCTGTGGGTTTTGCCTGTTCTGGACATTTCATAAATGGACTCGTAATATGTGCCCTTATGCGACAAGCTTCTTTCACTGAGCATAAACTTTTCAGTGCTCAGCCACGTTGCAGCCTACATCAGCACTTCCTACCTTTTCATGGCTGAATATTGCGCTGTATGGATATACCGCATTTTGTTTATCCACTTATCAGTTGATGAAAATTTGGATCAAATCCCTTTAAGAAGCGGATTATGTGTTAAAAAAAAAAAAAAAAAAAGAACAAATTCCTAAAAGGTCATAGATGGAATGTGACTCTTCACAGATCACCGTAACATACTTCCCTTTCCAGTCTTTGAAGCAAGCGTTTTTCCTAATGGAAAAGGGAAGTCAAAGATTTCAAAAGTGCCTTTGCTTTTAAAGTTGAATTATGATTGCAAACATGTTTTCTTAAAAACCTTGGAAGTGTGTCCCAACTTTCTTTGTGTATAAGTTGTGTGTACCATACACACATGTGTACATTCATATGGGGGGTGTGTCCTGTGCATATGGTTTTAAAAATGGCGTTAGTCTTTTCAAAATAGTAAAATATTTGCTGGAGAATTACCTTTGCTGTTTCAGGCTTTGACAAATACGATGACTTGCGTTCTTGGGACCCTTACACTGAATATGTAGCTTCCCCAACCCTCATCCCCGAGATGTGGCTGGGTCCCATGGCCCCTTGCAGCCAAGTGCCTGGGAGAGGAGAGGCCTCTTCTTACATTAATTGATTTCATGCTTCTGTGTCCTGGCAGAGGTCAAATTCAAATTCAGGAGTACTCAGTTACTCGTTTATTTATTTATTTTAAAGTTTATTTGTTTATTTTGGTGGGAGAGGGGCAGAGAGAGAGAGGGAGAGAGAGAATCCCAAGCAGGCCACACTGTCAGCACAGAACCCAACGCGGGGCTTGAACTCACGAACCTTGAGATCATGACCTGAGCCGAAGTCAGACACTTAACCAACTGAGCCACCCAGGTGCCCCAGGAGTGCTCAGTTACTTTAGATGTTTCTGGGTAGAAAGCCGCCGTGAGCTGTCTGAGGCCGCGATTAACCATTTACTGTGTTTTATTCCCCATGTTTCCCCCCTGGCCTCCCTGATTACTCCATCACCGGGGCGGGATGATTCAAATATGTTCTCTCTCTTCTGCCTGCCTATCTCTGAAGTTCCTTTCCCCTCTGCAGCCTCGTTCTAGTTATCTGGTCCCCTGGGTCCAGCTCACAGGAGCTGCTGACAACTCACGTCTGTCTCCTGCTCTATGGCCTGCAAAGCACACTCTGCACGATGCCTCACCAGTGGCCTCCAGTGGTCTGGAGAGATCGGAGAGGCAGGTGGGAAAACACACCAAAAACACTTGGGGGACCCACAGAGCCAAGGCTGGAAGCCAGGTCTGCCAACATTTAAACTGAACCCCCATCCCTCCCGTTTGGAGCTTTATCTCCTGGTACCTTGAGCCCCATGAGTGCAGGGGTCTTGCCCTGTCCCTGGTGGTATTTGTGCCCTGTGTCTAATGCACGGTTTGTGCTCAGCAGATGGTTGTCAGCCAATCGTTTGTTCTCCTTCAATGGATTCTTATGTCTTCTATTTTTTAATTTAATTTAATTTTTTATTTTATTTATTTATTTTTTTTTAGCATTTATTTATTTTTGAGACAGGGAGAGACAGAGCATGAACAGGGGAGGGTCAGAGAGAGGGAGACACAGAATCTGAAACAGGCTCCAGGCTCTGAGCTGTCAGCACAGAGCCCGACGCGGGGCTTGAACTCACAGACCGCGAGATCATGACCTGAGCCAAAGTCGGCCACTTAACCGACTGAGCCACCCAGGCTCCCCTGTCTTCTATTTTTTAAAGAAGCAGAACATCTTCTAGTGATTTCTCCTCAATAATAATTTTCTAACCTAGATTGAGTGGGTTTCTGTGGTGTCTTGGGCCAAGGTGAGGGGGGTGCTAAGGCAGGCGTGATGCTGGTGTACGAGTCTTGGGTTCTAACCTGTCTCTCCTGGTTGTCCCCTCCCCCAGGGCTGCCTCTGTACATGAAGTCCCTGCGCTGGGCCCTAGTGGTCATGGCTGTGTTTCTGGCAGTGTCCACGGTCACCATTGTGGCCCTGGCTTCTAGAGTAGGTATGGTGCCTCCTCCTGGTCCCCTCTCCTCCTCTGGCCACCACCAGGGTGTGTAGTCCTGACAGCAGCTTTGTGAGAATTAGAAACACACACACACACACACACACACACACACACACACACACACCCCTGCCCCGGGCAGGTGCAGCATGAAGACATGGGGCTTGTTGAGCACAGAGAGGGGAAAAGAGCTCCTTCCTCCCACTGGACACAGCCTGTGCTCTGACGAGCAGTGGGTTGACGGCCCCCGCCTCGGGCGGCTTTGGCCATTGCACAAACTCTACAGCCTGCCCGGGTCCTTGCCCATCCCGCTTGCCCTTCCCAAGGCTTACCACTTCCATGCTCCGGATCTGTCCCATCAGTCAAGGCCATGGCCAGACTTTCATTTTTTACCGCGCATCCGTTTAGCTCTTTACAGTGGTCTCTGTGCTTGCAGGGGCCACTTGCCAGCCGTGCCCCCCGGGCTGGATGTGGTGTGAGGAGCATTGCTACTACATCTCTGCCGAGGCTCGGGCCTGGGAGGCCAGCCAGGCCTTCTGCTCGTCTCACCATGCCACCCTCCCCCTGCTGGGCCACATCCAGGTGAGAAGGGGGCGGGTGGCGGAAAGATGGACGTATCGTTACGGATCACCCATTCCTAGCGCTGGAAGGAATCTCAAAGATCTAGTCCAATTCTGCATTGCAGAAAAAGTCACCTAGGCCTGGGGAAATAAAGTTACATGCGGGAGGACCAGACATCAGGGCTCCCAAGGTCGTCAACCTACTCTTCATTCTAAGACGCAGAGGTGGAGCTGGGAACACGGGCGCAGGCGTGCTCCCGTCCAGCCTGTGCCAAGCCCTTCACAGTGAGGGTTCCTTCGGTCAGTGATTTGATAAGTACCTATTGACCACCTACGCTGTGTTTGGCCCTGGGGAGTCAATGATGAGCCAGAACAGCCCATTCCTTAAATGTTAGCATTCAAGGAAGTTCCTTTCTAGTCCCATTTTTTGAAGAGTTCTAAACATGAATGAGTTTCATTTCATGGGATGCTTCTTTGTGTGTGTTTCGAGATGATACCGTTGTTTCCTCTTTAATCTCTGTGGTGAATTACGTTGGTCTGTTTTTATTTATTTATTTTACTTTTTGTTTTTTATTTTTTATTTTATTATTTATTTAGAGAGAATCCCAAGCAGGCTCTTCACTTCAGTACAGGCCTCTTGTGCTAGTTGACTTAGCCGTGATGTTTTCTTCCTCAAATACTTCTGGATTTGACTTGTTAATATTTTACTTAAGATTCCACATACATAACATTCTGTTTTCTTGGACTGTTTCTGCCCAGTCTTGACACAGAGCTGTTCTGTGCTGCACAACAGGGAAGGTGGTTCCTGCCTTCTTTCTCTCAGAGAGTTCCCTGGAGATGGACAGAAAACCATGCTGGAGAAAATGTTTTACAGTGAACATGAGTTGTTGCATTACCAGGAATAGCACTGATGTTTCAGAAAACATGGAGAAATGAGAAAGATACAATGTAGATTGAAAACCATCGAATCTCAGTATGGTAAAAATAAATATACAAAGGAAAAACAGAAAGGAAATATGTATAGTAATATCCTAATTGTGGTTACCGCTGGGGGCAAGATTACGAGTGATTTTTTTTTCTTCTTTGAAGTTTTAATTTTTTCTAATCTTCTAAATGTTCTGTGAATAATGTGTGCTACGTAATTAGGAGGAAATGCTAGAGGGACAGTAGCCCTGTAAGCAGGAGGTCAGTATTTAAGCATTTTTGTCGGGGGCCTGCGTCAGACCTGAGTTCTTATATTTGTCAGATAAGAACATTCTCAGGCCCCTGGTTGCGTCTGCAAAATGGAGGCCAGTGGGAATGGAGGTGGGTCCCTAGAGAGTGGCTGGAGCTGGGGAGGGGACCCAGCTGGGCAGTGACCCACTGAGCACAGCAAGCGTCCTCGGAAAGCCTGTCCCTGCCCTCCAGCCTCTAAGCAGACGGGTTGAGTTCAGAATGACCTCAGCCTTCTGAGCAAAAACTTCCCTGTGGCTGGTGGGTCTTCCAAGGGGGAGATGAACTTCACCAAATTGCAAGCTTCAGATAAAGAATTCTTTTAACTTTTTTTTAACATTTTTTTTAAATTATTTTTTTTAATGTTTATTTCTGAGACAGAGAGAGACAGAGCATGAGTGGGGGAGGGGCAGGGAGAGAGGGAGACACAGAATCCGAAGCAGGCTCCAGGCTCTGAGCTGCCAGCACAGAGCCCGACACGGGGCTCAAACTCATGGACCACGAGATCATGACCTGAGATGAAGTTGGACACTCAACTGACTGCGCCACCCAGGCACCCCAAGAATTCTTTTAAAACTAAGCATACAAGATCAATTATTTGAAACATAAGTATATAGGAAACATATCATGAAATCTGGATAAGCTCCTTGCAAGAAGACAAGGGTGAAGATTTGGGTCCCGGGCTGTTCAAATCTGGAACGTGATGACTGTGGAGCTCTCCACGAGGACAGAAGCTTCAGGAGGCACCGGGCGAGGAGGAGCAGCTGAGGGTTGGCAGGCAGAGGGAGCTGGCAAAGGCCAGGCTCCAGGAGCTGGGACACACACACCCGGGGACATTCCAAGGTGCCAGTGACACACACAGCCCTGGATCAGCAGGTCTCAGCCTCCCCAAGAGCTGATTTTGCTCGCAGTTAGAGAAAAGGAGAAAGTTTAAGTGTCATCGGTCAGCAGACTCACTCGCCATTGGTTTAAGAACGGCTGTGTTTGTGGGGTGGAGGGAGGAAGAAGCCACAGTTGACTACAGAAAGGTGAAAAAAAAACCATGAAAAAATCTCCATCGTAAGATTACGAAGATTAACTAATTGGAGCATTTGAATATGAAAGCTGAAATGTATGCAGGCAGGAAGTAGAGTGGTGCTCCTCAAGCAGGTGGGGGGATAGGAGGGTGTTTAATGGGCCTGGAGTTTCCGTGCAGGAAGATGAGAAGGTTCTGGGGATGGACGGTGGTTGCACAACAGTGTGAATGGACATGATGCCAGCAGCTTGTACACTTAAAAATAGTTAAAATGCTAAATTTCTTGGTATGTATTTTATTCACAATTTTTTAAAAAGATGTTTGAAGGCTAATTTAGTGGATAATTCAGCTCACTTTTAAGATGGAAAATATGGGATTTCAAGGAAATTCTGCTGAGGGTCATATTCCCACATGTTCCCACATTGGTGGCAAAGTTGGAGAAGCACCAGCTGAAGGCCGTGGAGGCCCTGGGATTTCGGCGGCCTCATACACAGCAATTCTTTGGACCATAAGTGACTCAGAAGTTTCTGGAACTTAATCTATGGATGATGCTTTCCCCAGGCCATATTTTTGCTCTTCTGCTCTTCTTTGCTTTGCGTGTTTTCATATTTACATTTTCTGGCATTACATTTTCTACGTACTTGTCACTGTTACCAGCATTGTAATTTTCCATCGTGTTGATGTCCCATAACGTGCCTAGTTATTTCCTTATTACTAAGCAATTGGGTGGTTTCCATTTTTTCTCTACAAATAACACTGTGTTATCTTTGGAGAAGTTCATTTCCTCCCCCTTTATGTTCTTGGATTTTTCCTCCAAAGTGGAATCACTCACTCAAGTGGTCAGGATGTCACTGCTCCTGTTAAGGTGGCACCGAAGTATGTTTTGGAAGATGCACCAGCATCGCTGCCCCACACCGGGACTTACAGCACTGAAACATCTTTTTCCAAGTTAAAAAAATTTTAATGCAATGTTTTCGTTCACTCTGTTGCCAAAAACAACATGACCTCAAGGACAAATACTGAAAAGAAAAAGAAAAACGGTGTCTAATAGCTCTCCAACGCACTCCCGGCTTTTATCGTTCCTTGCGTGTCTGTGTTTGTGTGCGTACGTGTTTTGTCATGACGGTGATAATGGCGCAGCTGATTGACGTTCTGATTCACACTGTAACCCTGCCTGATGACTTTCCTCATACCGCTCCGTGGCCTTCGTTCTTGTCTTCTTTTTGTAAATGGTCGTGACATCGCGCCCAACTGGTGCAGGGTACATTACGCTCTCGCTGACAGGTGCGCTCTTGCTGGCCATCTGCTCCCGGGCCCCCTCCGCGGCCGCCTCAGCCCTGTCATCGCCTCCTGCACAGTCAGGCTGTTTGCTCCCCGGATGTACTCTGGAGTCTCCCAGCTTTCTCCCCGCCTCTCTGGCCGCTCAGTATCCATCTCGCGTTGCTGGGTGGGGACTGGCATTCGCATCCTCTCTCCCCGGGAAGCGGAGATGGGATCACCCCCATTTCTGGTCCCCAGTCCTGAGCACAGTGTCTGCCAACCCACGAGCATCCAATACAGCTTTCCACCTCCTGATGTTCTGGGAGAGCCGGGTTGAGCCGAGTCACTTCTCTGGTCACTTCTCTGGCTCAGTAAGTTGGGAATCTGCAGGAGGTGGGGCAGGGGTGGGGCAGGGTGGGGCACAGAATTCCCCGGGGAGGAGCCTTACTAGTGTCGGAGAAGGGTGACCAGCTGCTTTTCTCCTTCAGGACTTCCTGAGCAGATACCCAGTCACCAAGTACTCCTGGGTGGGGGCCCAGCGAGGCCCCCAGGGCTGGCACTGGATTGATGGGGCTCCACTACCACCCCATTTGTAAGTGACCGTGGGCCTGGGTGGGTGGCCTCTCTGTCCCCAGTGTGACCAGAATGACATCACGGCAGGCACCGAAGAGGGGTCGAGGCCTTCCTTTCTGCTGACACCTCCCCCACTGTTGATCTGGATCCTCCTTCCGTTCCCAGTTTCAGCCCCCTGCTCCACCACCAGCCTGGGGTAGCTCTTGGGAGACACCCCTCCCCCACTGCCCCACTCAGGGCCTGGTTTCATTTAGCCCCAGTCACCCCATCGGGCCCCCTAGCGCACCCACCCGAGCAGGAGCGTCACCCTGTTCGGTAGATAAGGGGCACTGCACGGAGGGGGTGGGTGGTTCTCTCAAGCTATGGGGCATCCTCATTCCAACCCCAGAGCCCTTTGCAGACTCTCCTGGCTCTGTGCAGTGGTCACACAGTCCCCACGCCAGCCCTGGCATCAGGCGCAACGGCCGGCAGAGCCCGTCATCCTGAGCCCGGCCCCTCTTCTCACCCTCCCCAGACTCCCGGAGGAAGATGAGGACCAGCCGGATCTCAAGTGCGGGGGCCTGGAGGAAGGCAAGATTGTGGCTTGGGACTGTGCCTCTCCAAGATCCTGGGTCTGTGCCAAGGGGACCAAGTGATTTGGGTTCTGCCCATCCAGAGACATCAGGGCCTGTGGCCCTTCAGTGGAGGCCAGGGTGCCGGCTGGGGTAGCCGCTCCCCTGGACCCAGGTTTCCAGGTGTCCCTGCCCTGTGCTCGAGGGGCCCTCCCTGAGCGAACCCGGGACTGGACTTCTGGTGCAAGCAGATCACGTCCAAGGGAAAGGAGGTTTCCTGTGGCCCCGGGCAGAGTGTATTTTAGTCTCCGGCTCCCGAAGCGGACTTGTTCGGTGACCTTGGGATGGCTTCTTAGCATCTTGGAGCCTGGGTTTCTCCCTCATTAAAATGGCCATTTCCCATCCTATCCCTGTACCTGTTTGGTCACACGTGCACACCCTTTCGGTCTTAAGGACCAGGAGGACTTCACGATCACAGGTGCTGCCTGTCGGTTCTCGCCCGGGCCCACAGAGCCGGGGGACTTGGCAGCCGCCGGAAGCGCCATCCCCGGGCACTTGGGGGCACACCACCCCCCAGCAGTGTCTGCAGGACAGGACATGCGAACTGCACCTCCCGCCCCGCCCTGGAGGCGGGAAGAGGGTTTCCTCCCGGGCTGGCGGGGCTCCCGAGGCAGGGAGGGTGCAGCTCTCCCGCCCGGGGCCGGAGATGCCACGCGAGCCTCAGAGCGTGGGGTCCCAGTGAGAAAGGAAATCAGAATTGTGGGGACACCGGCCTGAAGAGGTCTGTGTTGGGGTTCAGTGAGGGGCCTTTGGGCCGAGGGAATGGCCACAGGGTGAGCCGGAAGGACTGGTTCAGTGTCTCCAGCCTGCATAGACCTCTCTCCAAGTGACAGGAGGCTGTACCTGCGTCGCATCTTGGCGCTGAACATCCGACGCGACTGTCCCGTGCGGACCGGCCTTACTCTCTGGAGGTAGGCCATGCATTCGGGTTCCTGTCAGACAGAAGCCTTGAGGGGTCCGTTCAGACCAGAGGTTTGCGCGGCACGGATGGGCCGACCGGCGGAAAGTGGGGGGGGGGGTCCTTAGGAATACTGGGGTTTCTCTTGGCTTGCTTATTCCAACTCCAGTTGAACCCCGCAGCCTGGTAACAGGTTCCGCTTTCACACCGCAGACGTCCTGAGTCCGGCGTGTCGGGCCGGCTTAAGGCGGAGGGCCCGGCTCGCAGCTACCTCGGGCCTGCAGCTGCTGCGGGGGCACAGGTGCCCAGGGCGTGGCGGTTTGGTGGCGGGGCCTGGAAATTGGCAAGTGTTGTAGCTTCCCTTGGTGAGGCAGGGCAAGAAGAGTGAACATGGGATCTAGCATCCTAAAAAGCTGCTAGTTCTTGCCCAAAGCAGGCAGACCTGGAAATAGCAGTGTTAGTATATCATTTAGAAATACAGAAACAAATGCTAGAAGAAAGGACAAAAACAATTTTTTTAAAGTTCGTTCACTTACAGAACCAGTGGGGAAGGCGGGCAGAGAGAGACGGGGACAGAGGATCCAAAGCAGGCTCAGTGCTGACAGCACAGAGCCGAATGTGGGGCTCAAACCCATGAACCGTGAGATGGTGACCTGAGCTGAAGCCTGACGCTTAACTGAGCCACGCAGGCGCCCCATGACAAAAATAATTTAGAGTGGTTGCCTTGAAACTTACCAGTGGTGACAGAAGTCAGAATAGTGGTTGTCTGGGGAAATATGAACCGAGAAGGGGCACCTAGCAAACATTCTAGGGTGCTGGAAACGGTCTGGGTCTTCGTCTAGGCGGGCTCGGGGGGGCACACATGTAAATATTCATCAAGCTGCACACTTAAGAGTGAAAAGCTTCTCAGTGTCTCCAAGGAGCAGAAATAAGGTCACAGAGGGACCAATCTCTTTTGATTTTTGGTGTTACTAAAGCCATATTCACATGTTTGTTTTTTTAAGACCCTGTATTTATGTACTACTATGATTAAAAGAGGAGTTGGACGGGGCCCCCCGGGTGGCTCAGTCGGTTAAGCGGGTCACGATCTCATGGTTCGTGGGTTCGGGCCCCACGTCAGGCTCTGGGCTGACCACGTGGAGCCTTCTTGGGATTCTCTCTCTCCCCGTCTCTCTGCCCCTCCCCGGCAGTCTCTTTCTCTCAACAAATTAAAAAAAAAAAAAAAAAAAAAGGAATTAGACTTTTTGAAAATGTCCCCAAGATTCCGAGGCACAGCCTGGCTGGAGAGCGGCGGGCTTCGGAAGGGAGCCCCGTGGCCCCCCTTTCTCACAGCCCATAATTCCTTCCTTCGCCGGGGGCCCTTCTCACAAGTTCCAGCCTGGCCTTCAGAGCCTGTCTTTCCCTTTGTACAGAACAGAAGCTGGCAAATTAGGCGGCAGATTGGTCGGCCTGGGATTCCTCTCGAGTCATTTCTCTAGTCTCTTTCCCCACCGGGCACCACCAGCTGCTATTGCGTGAAATCCAGACGTGGCTTGTGTCCCCGAGCTGTGACACCGGCCTCTGGCACGGGCGGCTCCAGCAGCCTCTGGGGTGCCCGTGACTCCTCCCCGCCCAGTCCTGAGATTCTGACTCAGTGGGTCAGATTTCCTGGTGAGGCTGATGCACAAAGCCCAGAAATCATATTTTGGGAAACCCTGTCTGAAAGAGCCCATCTCACCACCGGAGCGGGGAAAAAAAGATGTGTAAATGTGTTTTAAGTCAGCGTTATGGACACAGAATTTGCCCAAAAGAAAATGCACCTGTTTCGAGAGTGCTTTCGGACGAACGCAGGTTCCCACGTGACCACTGCCAGACAAGATGCGGAATTTGTTCCACAGGCCCCAGAAAGTTCTCTCGTGTCCCTTTGCCGCCAATCCTTCCTGACCTCCAGTCCCAGGCACATCTGTTCCGTCTCTATAGGTAGGTCCAGCTGGTTCTAGGAATTCATATAAAAAGAAGCGTGTAGCGCGTCCTCTCGTGGTTGCTTTCAAACACTTGTGTTCCTGCACGTGTCCACGCGGGGCTGCCTCAGGGTTTATCTGCACTCGGGTTGGTGACACCCTGCACGGCTGTCTCCAGGGTCTGCCCATTGTCCATACAGCTGCCGTGAACACTGGGATACGAGTCTTTGGACGTAGGTTTTCATTCCTCTGGGGACCTGAGAGGAAGGTTGTGTGGGCAGGATACGCTGAATTTATTTATTTTTTTAATATCTATTAATTTTGAGAGAGAAAGAGAGAGCGTGCACGTGAGCGGGAGAGAGGCAGAGAGAGAATCCCAAGCAGGCTCTGTGCTGCCAGCGCACAGCCCCACGTGGGGCCCGAACCCATGAACCGTGAGCTCCTGACCTGAGCCGAAATCGGGTCGGATGTTTAACCAAGTATATGCTGAATTATAACAAACTGCCACATCGTTCTCCCGAGTAGCTGTACCATTTTACAACCCCCCGTACCACAAAATACAGGCGTTCCTGACACTCCGTACCTTCACCGACACTGATGTTGCCGGCCTTTCTCTGTGCAGCCATTCTGGTGGGCGTGTGGTGCTTTCTCAGCGTGGTTTCCCTTCGCATTTTTTTCCCATTGACATATAGTCGACACACAATGTTACATTAGTTTCAGGCGTATGGCACTATAATTGCATTTGCATCTTCTTGACGACTGATGCAGAGTTTCTTTTCATGTGCTCGTTGACCATTCCTGTATTTTCTCTTGCGGTTCTCATACTGATGGTGAGAGACCATACTTGGAGAAACCCTACCTGAAAGACCTACGTGCCTGCCAGGACAGAGCATTTTGAAAGTGATGATTTTTTTTTAAGTGCATTTATTTATTTTGAGAGAGAGAGAGAGCACGCGCTGTCAGCACAGAGCCCGACGCGGGGCTCTATCTCACAAACTGTGAGATCGTGACTGAGCCAAAAGCAAGAGGCAGACCCTTAACCAACTGAGCCACCCAAGCACCCTAAATGGAAAATCTAGGATATCCCTCCACTTTGTGAAATATTTCAAAATGGAGATTTGGGGAAAAAAGATATGATAAACACCCGTATGCCCTCTCCCTAGATCTGATAACATTTTGCCACATTTACTCTCTACTTATGTGTGTGTATGTGTTTGTATATAAATTGGTTGAACCATCTAAAAATAAATTGTAGACTTCGACGCTTTGACACTTCACCCCTAAATACGTTGGCATGCATCCACTAAAAATAAGCATATTTTTTTGTGTAATGGCAATTCCACCATTACTATACTTAATAAAATTAACGTTAAGTTCACATTCAATCCATGTTCCAATATTTCTGGTTCTTCCACTAATGTATTTTATTTTATTTCATTATTATTACTTTTTTAATGTATTTTAAACAAAGATCTAATTAGGGTCTAAGCACCGTTATTGGTCCCTTTAATCTCTTTAAACCTAGAACTTTTTTTTCTTTTTTTCTTTTTTAGTAGGCTTTTTTCTTCCTTTCTTTCTTCTTCCTTCCTTCCTCTTTCTTTCTTTCTTTCTTTCTTTCTTTCTTTCTTTCTTTCTTTCTTTCTCTTTCTTTCTTTCTTTTTCTTTTTTGTAGGCTTCACAGCCAGTGTGGACTTTGAACTCACAACCCTGAGATCAAGACCTGAGCTGAGATCAAAAGTCAGATGTCTAACTGATTGAGCCACCCAGATGCCCCAACACTGACTCTTTGAATAGACAAGGCCAGCTGTCTCATAAAGTGACAAATATTCTGGGTTTGACTTGTTTCCCGTTGACTGTGGGAGTTAGGCTGAGATTCGGTTATAAACATTTTTGACAGGAATACGTCGTGACACTGGGTACTTCATGATTTATCACTGGAGAGATATATATATATCACTCGATAGATTTTTAACACTGATTTCAAGTAATTTGTACCAAAACCTTCTCAAAAAATTCAGGGGACTAAAACAATTCATATATCCCAGTTTGGATACATACAGGCTTTTCGCCTGTTATTCTCAGCTTTAGGGTCAGTGTCAAAGTAAAATGAGACTAAAAGGTTTCAGAAATAATACTGTACTATACATAGGTTTTATTCTACTTTCATTTGTTTGGGCCTTTTTTGTTCCCTCTTGGGATGTTACTTGGTCCCTTCTTGCTTTTCCCAGCCCAGGACATACCTGTCTTAATGTTAGGATGTGTCTTGGGGTCACCGACAAAAAGGTGTCCACTTTGTTGTGACTTTGGTCACTTGGCGTGGCTGAGTTTCCTACCCTGTAAAGTGAGTGTGGTGATGTGATACAGTGACCTATGGATCCGTTGAGATCATGTTGGTAATGAGACATTCCATTCATTCCACATTCATTTGAACACTGGCTGGGGCTCTGTACCAGGCTCACGAGAGGATGCAGAAAACAAGGTCCATTCTGTGCCCCAGCACTTGGTCTGACTGCCAACACCACGCCGTGTGTTCAAGCGAAGGAATCACCGGGAACGTTGGGGTTTTCTCCGCCTCTTCGGCTCCACCCTTCCACCCCCTCCACTGTGGAGCGCCCGTGTGGTCTGGCAGTGACCCCAGTTTGGGAGTGGGGAGGGGTGGGGTAGTTTGGGAGGCACTTGACACACCTGAGTCAATCCTGCCAACCTTGCAATCCCAGCCCCCCGGCTAACGTTTGGCTCAAGAGCCCAGGCCTAAGCCGGCCGGAGAGGTCATTGCTCTGCTCACTTTGGTTAGTTTCCAGAGGGGAACACAACCCAATCTGGGCCCCAGAGATAGGAGGAAGTTTTCCAAAGGCTTCTGGGAAAAGATGCCTTGGTCTTTGGGACACAAAACTGGAATGTTTTCTCGTCATGTGGATAGAAGGCTCAAGTGTTAAACCTACAGACGGAGCTGTTAACGTGGAACTCAATCACGTGAGCCAATAAGATCCCTGTTTAAGCCCATTTGAGTTTAATCTTCTGTTACAGGCAGTCAATAGCGTCCAGATTTGGGGGTACGCACATTTGGCACCTGGGGGCCACTCTTCCAAAGCAGCATTCGAGCAGATTCTGGTGCTGGTGCCAGCTTTTGTCTCCTCCTATGTGGCCTTGTCTTGCTGGGTCCTTGACTGCGAGCCCAGTTCTGTGAGGCTGAGGGCCTTGCTTTCAGCCTAACCCCTGTTACACTGGTCATGAGTTTGGTCTGGTCTCCATAAGTACTTGCACACCAAGAACATCTGACTTCCTGGGTTTTGTGGGTGCCAGTACCCCCCGCCCCCAAGCCCTGCTGCACCACCCTACTGGTAGGCCCCGTCTGGTTGTTTCCCCCAGGGGGAGCCTCTGCTGTGAAAACCCTGTTCCCTCGGCTCTCTCCTGCCTTTCCTAACTCCCCTGAAGCTGGGATTTTTTTATTGAAAACATTTTTTTTTTTTCCAAATTAGAAAAAGCAATGGAGAAGAAAACAGGCCTTACTTATACTCTGGGAAAATTTAAATCTCCACAGTCAAGGTGTAATAAAATCATGATGTAAGCAGCTTTGTGTTTGTTTTTGTTTTTGTTTTTTTTCCAGATGGGAAGAACAGACAAGAATGTTTTTCAAAATACTTGAGTCAGGATATAGCATGTTGTAGTGGACCAGTATGCCAGACATCAACCTTGAGAGATGTGGCATGGACTTGGGTGGGGGTAGGCATCGGGGAGGAAGGAGTTCAAGGCCAGGGCAGCAGCTGATTACCGGTTGGAAGGGCACGTTTGAGTGGTTTAACAGTCCTTACCAGTAAATTCCAGCTGAGTATCCATCTTGGATATGTATACATTTGTTAAACTCTATAACATTTACTTGGATTTTTTTAAATGTTTATTTTTGAGAGAGAGGCAGAGCGTGAAGTGGGGAGGGCAGAGAGAGAGGGAGACACAGAATCCGAAGCAGGCTCCAGGCTCTGAGCGGTCAGCACAGAGCCCGACGCGGGGCTCGAACCCACGAACTGGTAGATCATGACCTGAGCCGAAGTGGGATGCTTAACCGACTGAGGCTCCCAGGCGCCCCTTACTTGGGTTTTTAATGTGGAAAATCCTATAAAGGTTTTTGATTTTTAAAACTGTCACCAACATTTATAACAACTTATGAAAAAGTAACTTTTGAAAAGTAAGTAGCTTATGAAATGGGCCATTGCCTAAAACTATCATTTTACTAGGTACCACACGGAATGACAAACTATCACACTAATTGTCAGAAGTATTCACGCTGCGTCGCAGCCTTGGCTGTGACTCGATGGGATAATGGGATCATGCAGAAAGCTACTGTTAGTTTCTATAAAAGCAGACTCTTAAAATCAGACTTGGCGGGGGAAAAAACAGGAAGTTGGAAATGATCAAGAAAAGTCCACCTTAGCTTTAGGGTTATCGGAGGAGCGAGCAAGTCTTTCTTGAAAATAAAAACAAGTCTACTTAGAAATGGAGGGTTTTTTTCCCTTGAGTTTCAGCTTTGGGGGAAATGCCTGGTTACAGCAAAACCCAGGCCCCCACGAAGGAAACGCGAAGCATGATGTCCCCGGAGGACCAAATAAATGTTTTAGCAGCTGTGACTAAACTTCTCTCTGCTACGGTCCCCAGATAACACAACAGGGCTGAGAACTGTGCGGGAGAAAGGTCGTGTAGGAGTGCGGACAGCCTGACTCCGCCTTGGGCCCTCCCACCTTGTTCTCCGCTCTGCCACACAGGTGGGACCACGTTAGAGCCTCTGGCGCACAGGTGACACCACTCGAGGTAACTACCCTGGGTCCTCGCCAGCTTGCTTCTCGTTCCGTAAAAGCTAGGGATTAAGGTCTGGGTGGCTTCGGGGGATATGGCTCAGAGAGCAGCAGTGGAGGATCCCTGCACGGCGCCCTGGACCACCGCCCGTGTCAGTAAGTGGCCGTGAGGAAGACAGTGGAGTGGCCTGTTTCGGTTTTCGCTCTAAAAAGGCCATCTAAGGCTGGAGGATAGTGACCCTCCTCTACCTTTTAACAGTCGGTGTAGTCAACAGGATGCCCAAGACAAAACGAGCTTGGGTAAGGGGTCCATGCCGGGAGGGGGGAGAATGGGTTGTCTGGAGGAGGGGGGGGAAACACAGGGGGGTGGGGGGAGGAGCCAGACGCTGGGGTTCAAGCCCAAGCTGACCAGCCCTGGCCGCAGGGGGAGACTTGGCTCTTTGGAGCGTTTCAGACCAGTGCGTGAGTACGGGGACGCCTCAAAGCGGCCCCAAGAGTTGTTAGGTATTCTGCCTGACGTGGCGGGGAAGCAAAAGGGCTGAGAAGGGGTGGCAGCTTGGGTGTTACAACTGTGGGATACTGGGGGAGATGGTGGTGGGTTAAATGGGTTAAGTGCGATATAAAAAATAGCCTCAGTCACTGCAACAAAGGTTACGTGCCTCAAGTATGGGTGAGAAATGCAGGCACTTAGCTCGGTTGATTGACTGGATAACTTAGAGCATTAAGATAACCTGGCCACTATGGAAGGACTACAAGAAATTATACGTGAACTGGGAACGAAACATGCCATTTACATGCAGCGTAAATGAGAGGCCCAGATGAAGAATTCTTTTGCTCTGGTATGAAGAACTGTGGCCTACAGTCAGCCCCAAGGGCGTGGTATAGGACTTCGGCATCTGTCCTGGACCCTGTGGTAAATCAGCCCCTTTCTCCAGTAGCTTCATGTTGACTGACATAAGTGAAACTGAAAGGATCCCTCAGAAGGGAAGTAGGTTGAAAATCAAAGGACCCTGACTACGGCAAAATGGCAGAGAGGGGGGTCCATCAAGGTTGCTTATGAACAACTGTGGCAAGATCTAATATTATCTGGGACCACAAGAGAAAATACATACAGCCCAGTTCAGACTTGCTGGACCTACTGAAGGCATCACCTAAGGGAAAGTAGCTTATTGCCTTGAAGCCACTGCCCTACTGTCACTGACTGCCCCTCTGAGAACTGGGGGGTTAGGTTAACGTTGTCCTCTAGTGCTTTGCTCTCTAGTTCCTGCAATAGGTGGCGACCAGAGGATCCAGGTTGAATTCACTATTTGTTGGTGTCCCACTAACAGACTGTACTAGCTCTAACAGACAATGGGGCTGAATGTACACTGATCTATGGAAACCCCTGAAAATGTGGGGGAGAAATAAAGGCTACTGATGGCCATGAGGGACAAATTATCAAGGTTAGACCAACTAGTCTCTATCTACAGATCAGCAGGCTTCCTCCCTGATGTTTTCTAGTGCATAGTTCCCCGCCCCCCCCCCCCCTCCTTTTCTGGAGTGTATTTTGGGTATAGAGATCTACAGGATCTGGATCTAACTACAACAGGTGAATTCAGGTTGTGTAGCTGAGTTGCGAAACCTATCCTCGTGGGTCATGCAAAATGGGAACCTATACAATACAGCTGCTGGTCCCTGGAGAGCAATAAATAGGACGATTGCCTGAGGCTATGGTGCTCTCTCATTATGGAGATGATGTTAACCTGTGATGATTTATCCTCCGACTCAAGCAGCTGTGTACTTAGTCCTGAAGATGGGAGGGAAATAGCTACAAGATGCAAGGGCCAGGTTAACTAGTCAAGTTCCTGGGCATCATCTGGTTGTGTAAGACAAAAGGTGGTTACTGATAAAAAAACAAACCTTCCCAATCTCTAAAACGGGAAAGGGATTACAGGCTTGTTGGTTTTTTACTGAGTTACTGGAGACCTTTTATTTCCCATCTAATCCAGATATCAAGACCTCTAAGGGATGCCTGGCTGGCTTAGTCAGTACAGCATGTGACTCTTGATCTTGGGGTAGTGGTTTGAGCTTCACGTTGGGTGTTGAGATCTTAAAAATAAAAAATCTTGAACACCCTTTATATGCCTTGGCTAAGAAGGGAAGCGGACTGGATTGAGTTGCTAACCAATAAGAAGCTTTCTTAAAGGAAAAATGATAGTAAAACATGTACAGGACCTAGGGGTCTTAATGCTGGATGTGTTGTGAATTTGAGGGAATTTCATATCCAGAAGGGTTTGGCTGGGGCTTGCAGCAATGACAAAATGGGAAATCAATTAAAGTTACCCGAGTAAATCCAGTAAGAATCTGTTCTCCTTGTAACAGGACCCCACTGGAAACACTGGTCATATTGTCAAGGCTTTGACTGCAATGTCCTATTTGAGAGAGGTCTGCATTGGCTCAGATACGACCAGACAGCATTAAGGCACTAAGGTTGATTTTATGGAGCCTATGAAGCCCCTTGGAAATAACTGACCTGGTACCTTGCTTGTGAGTGTTCCCAGGAACCCTACCAGGTGACTAAGGAGGGTCACTTCCTGGAAGGCTCAAGAAGTTCAGGATATCTTGAGGACCTCATGAAAGAAGTAACCCAAACCTACAGGTATTGTAGGCAAGTCTGGTGGCAAGTATTTGGTTTGGCTCTTAGCCTTGAAAAGCTGTTGCAGGCTCAATCTGAAATTCCTTATGAGAAGCTCTAGCAAAGCAGATATAAAAGGACCTAATCAATCACTATTCTTGTGCAATTGGGTAAATAATTTGGCCAAGTTTGTTAAAACTGGATTTGCTTTACAAACAACTGACTCTTAATTTGGCTACCTTTGACAGAGTGATTTTTAGAGAGGAAAAATGGAAATTGTTTTCATATGTTTTCATATGGGAGTTACATTCTAGTTCTGATTATCCTTGAATGATTGTTTACCTATAAAACTAGGCTGGATCCTGAATTCTTCTGGCTTCCTTGCATATCTGGCTAATTTTCTACTTGACTGCATGTGCTAGGCTTGACTTTGAAAGCTCACTGTCAGGACAACCTCCTGAAAAGACACCACTGTTTCAATGAACTAACTTAACTGACCTCATTACAAAATGCAGAATAAGAGCTTAGGTCTATTAAACCAGAGTTCCAAAATAATGGCTCTATGAAGGATGGGGATTCAACTTAGTACTAGGGAATGTCTGCAGTTAGATGCAAGGCAGTTTCATTTGTCAAAGCTATCTACGTCCCTTTTCAGCAGCAAGTAGCTAGACTGTTCATAGCCCCTATTCCTCAAAAATGAAAAATGCTGAAAAGCCAGAGCTGCTATTAGCTTATGAGGACCAAACAGCTACTGCGTTACTGCTCAAGAAAAATTTGCCATGTCTATGGTCTGTAAAACCATGAGTCTTATCGCCCCTAGTCTTGCACTAATGTACCTTCCTCTTGCATCAGGAAATGTCTTCCTGTCCTGGACCATTACGTAAGCTAAAGTTCACAATCCCTCCAACTGTTGGGTGAGGAAAGGACCTCTTGACCAGGTGGCTAGGAATCTCCTGTTGGCTGTTTATATAGTTGCTGTAGCTTGGGGCTGCAACGGATTTCCCAATATCTAGCTCCAGGGTCATAGAGGAAGAATGGCACACAAATGTTATATGGGCCATAAAGATGTCAGGAGTAAAGTGTAGGAGTGTGTTGGCAACACCAACTCCATCTTTGGCCTTCCATCTTGTTCTACCCTCTGGTGCACAGGTGGTGACACTTGAAGTTTTTATTTAAATTCCAGTTAACATACAGTATAATGGTTTCAGGTGTACAATATAGTGATTCAACACTTCCATATATCACCCAGTGCTCATCACAGGTGTCCTCCTTAATCCCCCTCACCTATGGCACCCATCCCCCCACCCACTTCTCCTCTGGTAACCATCAGTTTGTTCTCTATACCTTAGAAGTCTGTTTCTTGGTCTGCCCCTCTCTCTCTTCCCTTTGTTTTGTTTCTTAAATTCCACATGGGTGAAATAATATGGTATGTGTTCCTCTCATTTCTCTTAGCATAATCATTTTTAGCTCCATCCATGTTGTTGGCAATGGCAAGATTTCATTCTTATGGCTAAGTCTTACGTCTATATCTATTTATATCTATATCTATATCTATCTCACATATTCTTTATCCATCCATCAATCAATGGACAGTTGGGCTGTGTCCATAATTTGGCCATTGTAAATAATGTTCTTATAAACATCAGATGCATGTACTGACTTATAAACATCAGATGCATGTATTCATTCCACATGCACTGGAATTAGTGTGTTTGTATTCTTTGGTTAAATACCCAGTAGTGTGATTGCTGGATGGTAGGGTAAGGGACCTCCGTACCGTTTTCCACAGTGCACCAGTATGCATTCTCACCAGCCATGCAAGAGGGTTTCTTTTTGTCCACATTCTTGCCAACACTTGTTTTTTGGATTTCTGAGTTTAGGTGTGAGGTGATAGCTTGTTGTAGTTTTGATTTGCATTTCCCTGATGATGAGTGATGCTAAGCATCTTTTCATGTGTTTGCTGTCCATCTGGATGTCTTCTTTGGAGAAATGTCTATTCATGTTTTCTGCCCAGTTTTAATTGGATTATTAACATTTTGGGTGTTGAGTTGAATACGTTCTTTATAGATTTTGGACACTAACCCCTTATGGGATATACCATTTGTAATACCTTTTCCCATTTAGTGTGTTCCCTTTTAGTTTGGTTGATTGTTTTCTTTGCTGTGCAAAAGCTTTTAATTTTGATATAGCCCCAAAAGTTTATTTTGGCTTTGGTTGCCTTTGCCTCAGGAGACCTATCTAGAAAGAAGTTGGTACAACTGATGTCAGAGATACTACTGCTTGTGTTTTCTTCAAGGATTTCACATTTAGGTGTTTGATCCATTTTAAGTTTACTTTTGTGTGTGCTGTAAGAAAGAGGTCCAGTTTTTCCAACATTTGTTGAAGAGATGGTCTTTTTCCTGTTGCATATTCTTGCCTCCTTTATTGAAGATTAATTGACCATATAAGGGTGGGCTTATTTCTGGGCTTTCTGTTCTGATCCATTGATCTCTGTATCTATTTTTATGCCAACACCATACTGTGGTGATTACTACAGCTTTGTAATATAACTTGAAGTCTGGAATTGTGATGCCTCCAGCTTTGCTTTTAGTTTTCAAGATTGCTTTGGCTATTCAGGGTCTTGTATGGTTCCATACACATTTACGCATTGCTAGTTCTAGTTCTGTGAAAACGACTTGACAGGAATTGCATTAAATCTGTAAATTGCTTTGTGTAGTATAGACACTTTAATACTATTTGTTCTTGAAACCCACAAGCATGGAATGTCTTTCCATTTCCCTTGTGTCATTGTCAATTTCTTTCATCGGTGTTTTAGTTTTCAGAGTACAGGTCTTTCACCTCCTTGGTTAGAATTATTCCTAGGTATCTTATTTTTGGTGCAACTGTAAACAGGACTAATTCCTTAGTTTCTCTTTCTGCTGCTTCGTCATTGGTATATAGAAATGCAACAGATTTCTCTATGCTGATTTTTGTATCCTGCGACTTCACTGAATTTATAAATCCTACAGTTTTGGGGTGGAGTCTTTCAGGTTTTCTACCTATAGTATCATATTATCTGCAAACAGTGAGTTTGATTTCTCCCTTACGGATTTTGATGTTTTTCTCTTTGTTGTCTGTGGCTAGGACTTCCAGTAGTATGCTGAATAAAAGTGGTGAGCTGACATCCCTGTCTTGTTCCTGACAGCAGAGAAAATGTTGTTGCTTTTTCCCTGTTTAGGGTGATATTAGCTGTGGGTTTTTCATATATGGCCTTTATTACATTGAGTTATGTCCCCTCTAAACCTACTTTGTACCCATTATCCTGAATGGGTATTGTACTTTGTCAAATGCTGCTTCTGCATCTATCAAAATGACTGTATGGTCCTTAATCTTTTATTAGTAGAGTGTATCACGTTGATGGATTTGTGAATACGGAACCACTCTTACAACCCAAGAATAAATCACACTTGATTGTGGTGAATGATTTTTTTAATACACTGTTGGCTCCGGTTTGCTAGTATTTTGTTGAGGATTTTTGCATCCTTGTTCATCAGGGATACCGGCCTGTAGTTCGTTTTTTTGTTGTTTTTGTTTTTTTGTTAGCCGTGTCTTTATCTGGTTTTGGGATCAGGATAATGCTGGCCTCATAGAATGAATGTGGAAGTTTTCCTTCCTTGTCTATTTGCTTTGCTGGAGTAGTTTGAAAATAGGTATTCTTTTATTCTTTTAGAATTAATAATTCCTTTAATTCTTTTAAATTAACTTGGTAGAATTTGCCTGTAAAGCCATCTGGCCCTGGATTTGTTTATTGGGAGATTTTTGATTATTGATTGAATTTCTTTACTGGTCATCAATCTGTTTAAATTTTCTATTCCTTCTTGAGTGTTGGTAATTTATAGGTTACCTATAGGTAATTTATAGGAATTGATCCATTTCTTACAGCTTGTCCAATTTGTTGGCATGTAATTTTTCATAATCTTTTTAAACTGTTTGTATTTCTGTGGTGTTGTTACTTCTCTTTCATTTGTGATATTTATTTGGGGTCCTTTCTCTTAAGTCTGGCTAGAGGTTGGCCAATTTTATTAATTTTTTCAAAGAACCAGCTCCTGGTTTTATTAAGGTGTTTTTTTTTTTTCTTCCAGTTTCTTTATCATTTATTTCTGCTCTAATCTTCTTTCCTCCCTTCTACTGGCTTTAAACTTTGATCTTTTTTTAGCTCCTTTAAGTGTAAGGTTACATTGTGAGATTTTTCTTGCTTCTTGAGGCAGACCTGGATTTCTACATACTTCCCTCTCAGGACCACTTGTGCTGCATCCCAAAGGTTTTAGACCATTGTTTTCATTTTCATGTTACCATAGATTTTTTTCTTCCATTTCCTGGCTGACCCATTCATTGTTTTTGCCACCCCCATTTCATTGTTTAGTAGCATGCTATTTATTTAACCTTCATGTGTTTGTGGTCTTACCAGATTTTTTCTTGTGGTTGACTCGTAGTTTCATAGTGTGGTGGTCAAAAAAGGTACATGGTAGGACTTTGATCTTAAATTTGTTGAGGCTTGTTTTGTGGACTAATAGGTTATCTGTTCTGGAGAATGTTCCATGTGCACTTGAATGTGTATTCTGTTTTAGGATGGAATGTTCTAAATATATGTTAGGTCCATCTGGTCCACTGTGTCATTCAAATCCATTGTTTCCTTGTTGATTTTCTGCTTAGATGATCTGTCCATTGATTTAAGTGCAGTGTTAACTACTAACATGGTATTGTTATCAAGTAGTACTTTTATATTCTTGTTTTATGTATCTGGGTGCTCCCATTTGGGTGCAGAAAGATTTACAATTTTTTTTTTTTCTTTTTAAGTTTATTGAGGGAGGGAGAGAGGGAGAGACAGAGAGAATGAATCCCAAACAGGCATGTGCTGACAATGTGGAGCCTGACTTAAGGCTCAATCTTATGAATTGTGAGATCATGGCCTGAGCTGAAATCAAGAGTTGGACACTCAACCATCTGAGTTAGGTGCCTCTACTGTCTTTCTTGTAAAGTCTAGTTTGTCTGATGTAAGTACTGCTACTTCAGCTTTCCTTTGGTATTCACTTGAATTATTAATGTTTCTCCACACCCTCACTTTGAAATGTGCAAGTGTCTTTAACTCTAGAGTCTCTTGGGGCACCTGGCTGGCTCAGTCAGTGAAGCATGAAACTCGATCTTGCTTGGGTTGTTTGAACCAAATGCTGGGTAATGATTACTTTAAAAAAAAATTTTTTTTTAATTAAAAAATAACAAAAACGTTGGGCGCCTGGGTGGCTCAGTCAGTTTGTGAGTTTGAGCCCCACATCAGTCTCTGTGCTGATGCTTGGAGCCTGGAGCCTGCTTCAGATTCTGTCTCCCTCTCTCTCTGCCCCTCCTCTGCTTGTGCTCTCTCTCAAAAGATGAACATTTAAAAATTTATTTTTTTAATATACATCCAAGTTAGTTAGCATATAGTGCAACAATGATTTCAGGAGTAGATTCCTTAATGCCCCTTACCCATTTAGCTCATGCCCCCTCCCACAACCCTTCAGTAACCCTGTTTGTTCTCCATATTTAAGAGTTTATGTTTTGTCCTCCCTGTTTTTATATTATTTTTGCTTACCTTCCCTTGTGTTCATCTATCTGTGTGTTAAAGTCACATGAGTGAAGTCCTATGATACTTGTCGTTCTCTAATTTCACTTAGCATAATACTCTTAGTTCCATCCACGTAGTTGCAAATGGCAAGATTTCATTCTTTTTGATTGCTGAGTAATACTCCATCGTGTGTGTGTGTGTGTGTGTGTGTGTGTGTGTGTGTGTATCACATCTTTATCCATTCATTCATTGACGGACATTTGGGCTCTTTCCATACTTTGGCTATTGTTGATACTGTTGGTATAAACAATGGGGTGCATGTGCCCCTTGGAAACAGCATACCTATATCCCCTGGATATATACCTAACAGTGCAATTGTTAGGTCATAGGGTAGTTCTACTTTTAATTTTTTGAGGAACCTCCATACTGTTTTCCAGTGTGGCTGTACCAGTTTGCATTCCCACTAGCAGTGCAAAAGAGATCCTCTTTCTCTGCCTCCTTACCAACATCTGTTGCTGCCACGAGTTATTAATGTTAGCCATTCCGACAGGTGTGAGGTGGTATCTCATTGTGGTTTTGATTTGTATTTCCCTGATGATGAGTGATGTTGAGCATTTTTTCATGTTGGTTGGCCATCTGGATGTCTTCTTTGGAAAAGTGTCTATTCATGTCTTCTGCCCCTTTCTTCACTGGATTATTTGTTTTTGGGGAACATTTAAAATTTTTTTTTTAAATTGAGTCTCTTGTAGGCTCATATAGATGGGTCTTGGTTTTTTTTTTAATCTACTCTGTCACCCTATGTCTTTTTTGATTATAGAGCATTTACTCCATTTACACTGAAAATAATTATTGGTAAAAATTTATTGCCATTTCATAACTTGTTCTCAGGTTGTAGAGAATTTTTCTGATCCTTTGTCTTCATTTCATGGTCTCTGGTTTTCTTCAGTGACTGTGATTTCTATCTCTTTATTCTTCCCATCTTTATTAGTTTTTGTGGTTACCATTAGGTTTGCATGTAACACCTTCTGCATATTGTAGTCTATATTAACTTAATAGCTGCTTAAGTTTGACCCATTCTTGACTCCTGTCCTCACACAGTTCAGGTATATGCTGTCATATTTTGCATCCTTTTATCCTGTTGTTTTGTGAATTCCTCGACTGATTTTTCTCAAAAGTTTATTTAAATTTCTAATTATTAAAGTTTATTTATTTTGAGAGAGAGCAAGTGTGGGAGGGTCAGAAAGAGAGAGCCTAGCAGACTCCACACCATTGGTGCAGTGGGCTCATGACTTGAGACAAAATCAAGAACTGGATGCTCAACTGACTGAGCCACACAGGCACCCCTATTTTTATTTATTTTGAGAGCAAGTGCACAAGTGGAGGGAAGGGCAGACAGAATCCCAAGCAGGCTCTGTGCTGTCAGTGTGGATCCTGACACAGGGCTTGATCCCACAAACTGAAATCATGACCTGAGCTGAAATCAAGTCAGATGTTCAACCAACTGAGCCACCCAGGGTCCTTTTTTTTTTTTTTTTTTTTTAATTGAAAATCATTTTTACTGCATTTATATTTCCTACCTTCATACTGTCACTTTGTGTCTTTTCTATGCAGAGTCCCCTTTAGTATTTCTTGCAAGGGTGGTTTAGTGGTCATGAATGTTAGTTTTTGTCTGTGAAATTCTTTCTCTTACTTTCAATGTTAGCCTTGTTGGATAGAGCATTGTTGGCTGCAGATTTTTACCACTCAGTATTTGGAATATACCATGCCAGTCCCTTCTGGCTTGCAGTTTCTGATGAAAAAATCTGACAGCCCTAAGGGTTTTCCCATATGAGTCTTTTGTCTTGCTGCTTTTAAGATATTTTATCACTATATGTTGAAAATTTAAATACAGTAGGTCTTCGTGTTGGCTTGCTTTTTTTTTTTTTTTAAATGGGAGTTCTCTATGCCTCCTGGATCTAGATGTCTGTTTACTTCCTCAGATTAGGGAAGTTTTCAGCTACAACTTCTTGAAATTTTTTGCCCCCTTTTCTCGCTCTCTCTCTGCCCCTTCTGGGACTCCTATAATACAAATGCTATTTTTTTTGGAGTCACTTAATTCCTTAAGTCTATTCTTGTTTGGCAGAATTTTTTCTCTTTTGTTCAGCTTGATTACTTTCCACTAGTCTAAGTCATTAACTTGTTGCTGATTGTTTCAGCCTGCTGTTGACTGCATCAAGCATGTTTGTAATCTCCTTTATTACACTCATGTTTTTAAATTTTTCTCTCTGTCATAAGGGTCTCACTGATCTTTCATGCTTTTCTCAAGCCCAGTATCCTAATGATCATTGCTTTCAATTCTTGAACACGTATATTACTTTTATCTATGTGGCTTAAATCTCTGGCCATAGCCTTAACTTGTTCATTTGGGATAAATTTGCTCATTTTGTGTAAGTCACTGCCTGCCTCTGTGGGTTAGCCAGTTAGGTCTCTGGCTGCTATTGGCGTTACGAAGATGTCATGTGGTGTCCAGGGACTGGTGTTTCAGGGTGTGTCTCCCATAGGTGCTTTAAGTGTTCTGCTGTTCTGGCTGCTCTGTCCTTCAGGCCTGTCATCAGCAGCTCTCCTTACCTCCTGTGAGCAGTGTTTGGTCCCTGGCCTGAAGGTTCTAGCTGGCCAGTTTCAGTTGCGTATTTTGGTCTGCTTGTGAGATGAAACCTGTTACCACCTCCAGTGAAACTGAGGCCCTGCAAAACTGTAGTTGGGAGACATGCAGGGGCAGGGCTTTGTGCTGGTCTTCTGGATAAGGGGGCCCACCAGCCTAGGACTGAAGCAAGCCTGGGAGGAGCAGTTCTATTGGAGCGTAAGGGGGTAGGGCTGTGAGCAAGTTAGGTAGCCAGCGACTATACTTCACTGGTTCCTGCAGGTGGCTCTTGTGTGTATGCTGAGGGGCATGGGAGGGTAACAGCACCAGCCAGTTCCTTCGTTATTGGAGAGGTGTCTCCGTGAACACTGCCTTTGGGCACACTCTGAGAAGAGCAAATAATCTCCCCACTGGGTTCCACTGGCGCTCTGCTGTTTCCAAGCTCTATGTCCCCAGATTGTTTGCCTACCTTCTCCAAGGGCAGCCCTGATGCCTATGGACTGGTCTCTCCAGGAGCCCAACCTGCTAACACTCAAAAACTTCAGGCTTTAAACCCCAAAGCAGTGCAACAACTCAAGAAATTAATCCCTTCTCACTTTCCAAACCAATGGCTATGAGGAAACGTTCTCCTTCTGTGTTCCCCTAGTGCTCCTCTCCACAGCAGCCAGGATCCATTTCTCCCCAAACTAGATCTCTGTGCCTCCTACCTTCGATTTGGTATCTTCCTTACCTTTAGCTGTGGCGTTTCTTTTGCCAGTCTCAAAGTTGATTTCTGGGGGTATTTAAGATGATTTGCTAGTTACCTACTTGTATTGTGGGATGAGGCAAGCCCAGGGTCCTAGTGTTCTGCTGCCATCTACCACCACCAGGTGGTGCCACTTAGGATAACACTGTGACCTTACCATCATGTTCCTTGCTTTAAAAAATGTGGGGATTAAGGTCTATGCAGCTGTGAATCATATGGCTTAGAAACAGGGGTGGAGGACATCTGCACAGTAACCTGGATCATCCATGCACCCACCCAATTGCCTCTTGTCAGTAAGCTGCCCTGAATAAAACTGTATAAATAGTAAAGACAGGTTTGCTTTATCGGTCTTAAGTCCTTTTCAGTATGGAGCAAACCGTTTTCTGAAAGATACAGAGATTTATGGTTATTCTAATTCAGAGTGGCCACCCTGGCTTAAGGGTGATGATTGGGATTAAAAAAAAAAAAAAAATCTACATTTCTTAAAGTCCAAATGCTAGAAGTACCTAAGCAACAGAATTGTTCTAAAAAGGATTTTTTAAATGGGATTGATCATTTAGAGAATCCTGCAACTGAAGTGACCCACCATGGTAGCCCAGCCTGGGATGAGGATATTCTTTATGGACTACCACTGACCTGTTGATGGCTGTGTAGCCTGTATTGCCTACAAATGACAACTGTATTAACAATTAACAATAATAATTATACAGCAGGTATACAATTAGCAGGTAGTAAATTCTAGCTACACAAACAATGGTAAGTAAAACCTATTTTCCAATGTTTTGTTGGGAGTTTGGTCACAATCTTCTTGCACCTACCAGCTTAACCTGTTTGATCTTATTACAGATCCGAAGGTATCAAATCCACAGTACTTGTAAGGATTGAGAATAGAGCAAACCACTAGGAACAAAGTAGATACAAAACAGTTTCTCAGAAATCAAGAATAAAAGAGAATGGGCCACTGACGGAAGATGGGTCTCAGATAGTTAAACTCTGAATAAACTGGAATACATGGAACCAAATATGGTAGAAAACTTTCAGGTAAAGATGCACAGCTTGGTAAACCTGGTGAGTGTCCCTTTTAGATGCAAATTTGCCACTTAAAATTAGGTTCCCTTCCCCTCTATGGCCCACACACTTATGGGACCGAAGACAAGTTATTGGAAGGTGATGTTTGCTAACTGTAACACAGACACTAACTTCACTGAAGTATTTTTGTTCCTTGATTTTCTAGACTCACAAGTGATACCTGCCCACTACTGTTTAAAATCACTGGTAGGTACATAGCTCTTCAGTGCAGAAATTGTTATGCTCATTACATTGATTACACCATGTTTTTATTTTGGTTGGCTGAATGAAAAAAACAAAACCAGAAAAACCCAATTTCTTTTGCAGGTCTAGTCCCTCTCTATAGCATTTGTTGCAGACAGCCCTAAAACAGCTGGAATACAGTCAGCAGGGGCCCGGGCTGGACCAGGCGGAGCAACAGTTCATCTTGGCAAGTATGTGTTTATTTCCTTTGGTGCCTTGCACAGTAAGGCACTAATGATAGAACAGAAGAAATGCCCACATCAAATAGTTCTAGTGACAATTTACTAGACAAGTTACAGTTTAATGATGGTGGTGGTGATTGTTTCATTTTATTATTTTTTACAATAAGGTTGTAGCCTTTATACTCCACACACACACACACACACAAAATAAAACAAGTGCTTATGAAAGAGTCCCTGCCCCACCCCCCTTTTCAAAACATCCTGAACATAGCAATTCAATAGAACAGAAGAATCAAGACATGTTGGATTTCAAAATTTCAATAAAAAAGCAAAGTATGTGATGCAACAGGCTGTTCAACTTCCAACTCTAAATAGGCACTGTAAAACAAAACAAAAACTCCGGGTATTGAAATTTCTCCAGCACACTTTCCAGTATAAATGCTCTGTAATCAGCTCATAATAATGGGAACAGAACCTTAAAACAGAAGTCATATTGCTTCCCTGCTCCCCCTTTCTCCTATAATTAGAGGGTGGAGGTATTAGGGGATACAAAAGTCAGAGGAAGAAGAATTAAAAAGAAAAATCCTGAAAGCTGTTGTTTGTGGACTAGAAAGGAAGACAGCATTTTACAAATGTTCAAAAATTCCCAAGGCAAGCAACACAATTCGTTCACTATCACTCCTACTAGAAAGAATAAAGATATCGGCATCTTATTATATAAAACTGTACTTTCAGAATCGCATTACAGGTTCACCAGAAACTATGGATGTAGTTTTAGGCTTCATCAGGGAAAACAAGTTCAGTTCAGATCGAGTTAGATACTGTGCATCTAGCCTATTTGGATTGGAGTCTGGAACTGCTCACTGTAACCCCCAATAGCTGTAAACTAAACAATAGTATGTAACTCCATAGGAAGCTTAAGGATTGAGGATATGTACACAGCTAATTATATCTCCCCTGCTTCGCGCTCTTCAGAGCTCCTCCTGTCTTCTGATCTGCCATTAGCGCTCTCATAGGACCGCTTCTTATCTTTTCGGTCTCTGTCACGAGGTGATCTGTCTCTTGAATTCCTGTCTCTGTCACGTGATGCTAAGTCTTGGTCTCTGAATCTTTCTTTTGAGGATCTGAAAAATATTAATTTGAGGAGCAAAATGTGTTGGGAAACCCAATATCCAAATCAAAGAATCGGATAAATATTAAGGTACTGATAGCTGAAGATATACAGACTACATCCAAGAAAGACAGAGGAGCCAGTTTTCGGGCTGAAAAGAGCACTACCCAAGGTGACAAGGGAGATGGGTGAAAACAAGTAGGTAAGGGTCAAAAACCGTAAGCTAAAATAATGACTTCTAGGATATTCTCATTATTTCAGAGGCAATCATAAAATGTTTCTAATTCATGGCAAATGTATTTAATATGAAAATAGTACACAGACAGTATCTTTAAAAATGAAAGTGTTAAACCGATTTTAAAAAAACCTATAAACAGAATACAGGTTCCAAACTGGATGGAAATTTAAGACTTACAACTGAGGTCAGCACATCTTATTTTCTTTGCTGTTGGGCCAGAGAGTAAATATTTTAGGTAGATATTCTTCTTCCTTTTTTATCAACCCTTCAACAATTTAAAAACCACCCATAGCTCACTGGCTATTCAAAAACCGGCTATGGGGCCAGATTTGGCCTGCGGCAATAGTTTGCCAACACTCAACTTAGATAAGGAAGTACTCAATTAATGATATGGCTTCAGATAACCATTTATTATTTTTAAAATCTTTACTCCTCCTGAGTGAGCTCATTCAACCAACAGAAAAAAATAAGAATGGAAGACAGAAAGATGATCACACTACATCTTGATTAACCATAATGGCTTCTTTACATCATCTCTCCATTCCCATACCCAATTTCAATGAGAAAGGTAAGTGATAACAAACTCTTAGCAGAGATTCAATCAGAAGGAAAACCAAAGGATATGATGGGATCAGAATATGAAATCTATACTTTCAATCTCTAGAATGAATTAATATATATTACATATATTTGGTTCTTTACAGGTGACATGGTACTTTTACATAATCATCTCTCTTAACCAGGCTTCAGATTCTAAGTGTGAACATGGGTTAGCTAATACTTTGAGCTTCTAATGCAGGAAAAAAAAAAAAAAAGGACTGAACCAAAAAAGGTTGAAAGATTAAAATGTCAACTTTGAGCATTCTACTTAACGTTAGAAAAAGCTTAATTTTTAAAAGATGTAGGAAAAAAAAAAATCACAGTGCATGTCTGGTTACACTGCTCCTCTCCAGAATCTTTCTAAGAATGTAACATGGAGAGAAGATGCCTAAGAATTAGATACAACGGCAGGTAAGTCTCAAAGGTCAGTAATAACTGGAAAATAACCACGAGATGAGCATCAACTAGGATCTTGTGAGAGATTACAATGTCCCTTCCATAAGCATTTTATTTACACTCAACATTTCATTCAAATTACCAATACTAATAACCCAAGTACTTAAAAGATGGGAGATGACAGGATAATTAGATTATTTGGCCACAGCCACCGAACCCAACTAATCTGACTGTGAAGTCTGCACCACGTGTTTGAAAAGACCAGGATGTAGAAAAATGCAAGCCAAGTCCTCATTTATTAAGGTAACTGTTGCCAGGGAAATGTCACTAACAGAATTCAGACCAGTATTTCACAGTTGGGGTGGGGAAACAGTAAATCATTAAGACTTTGAATTAGGACTTTTACCTTGAAATTTAAACTGAAATATATAGCAGTAACTTGACGTTTTATGTACTAACATGTAGGTTTGAATAGCAATTGGCTGCTAATTTTTGGTAAAAACACAATGCTGCTTTGAAAGAGAATAAGTTGTCGAGATTAGAAGTGCTCTTGAGAAAAGCAAAAACTTTTAATAGTTTTACAAAAATAAACCTGTTTACGAACATGCTGAAAACACCAGGGGTGGCATGTAGGACAGTGGAAAAATGTCCTATACAACTTCATAAATGCAGGAACCATTTAGGACTAGGATAACACAATCCCAGGGGAGGAGACATGCCCCTCCCTTCCATCCCCACCACCAACAGACATCAGAGTTCACAGATACCAGAAACAATGACAGGTGGGCAGGTTCACAAGACAAACTCTCTAGACCTTCCAACAACCAGTAGGGTGATTCCTTTTTTTAATGCATTTATTGGGCACTGCACTGTGGGTCTACAGTTTTAAGAGTATGAGATGAATGGCCAGCAAGCAAATCACTTCAGGAACTATGTCCCTTATAAAGTCCCTCCTCATTCTCTGCAAGTGTCTATGATAATCCATCTGGAATATCTTTCTCCTACCTGGTTTTACCTACTATCTGAACCCGTTTTTTAACTTCTCTGGTATTTCCCTCATCTAAACTCCTGTATGATTTTGATGTATACTTTAGCACTTTATATATGTTAAGTATGAGATCAGTCTGTTTATTGTCAAAGATGTTAGTCTTGTGTTCTAACTTGAAAAAATTGCTCAACTGTTACACTTCTTTTTTTAGTAGGCCTAGTATAGAAGCAAGTATACGACTCTTACTGATTAAAAGTTAACTGAAGAACTACTTAATGTCCTAATAAGAGAACTTAAATCTTTTCACTGGAGACAAAAAAAAAAAAAAAAAAAGGAAAAACAGCTGAGGTGAAGGATAGGTTAATTAACCCATGGTGGGACCCCTTTTATAATGTGTGTATATATATATACATATATATATATCTAATCACCACAATGTTCACCTTAAATATCTTATAATTTTGTCAATTATAACTCAATGAAGCTGGGGGTGGGGGGAGAGACCTACTTGGAACAAGGTAAGAATATAAGAAAATATTTAGTGAAATCGTATTAACCTATTAACTCTGCTTGTGAGTGATTTCAAAGGCTTCCCTCCCTCCCACCCCACACCCAAACAAAAAATTTTTACCACCTTTATGTGGATTCTCTCATGGGCTTTATGCAGAGTAATTGATAGAAAATTTAAGACTAGTAGGTGCTAGGCACTCAAAAAAGATTTATCACATACATAGTTAAGAGTTCTCAAGAAAAAAGCAATTTTAAGCATGGGTTATGTGCCATAGAAATGACCTGGCTTTTAAAGACCATCTTGTGACCTGAGAAGTTTTGGGAGCTTGGTCGATGTAGCCTGTGTGTACTTAAGGCTCCACCACCACATACTAATCCTTTATCCTGAATATAGTTTCAGGTCCTTAAACACACCACATCCTTGCAACCTTTAAATTTCCATGCCAAGAAAGTCTACCCTCCTTAAGAGTCTAAGTCTGCCCCACCAAGCTAACTGTATATAGCAACGCATACCTAGAGTGCAGATTAAACAATATACCAGAATGTGTCTGCTCTGAAAAAGTGCACCAGCTCAAAAGAAGTTTGGAAAACAGAAGTCAAACAAAGATAAACTCTTTAAATGAAAGGACTTCTTAAAGCCCCTAATGCGCCAATACATACTGAAAAAATTGGTACTGGTACCTAAAATTGTCCACAAAGTACTTTTTTTTCCCCCAAGACACACTAAGCAGAGAAAAAGCAATAACCTCTGCCCATATCGGTTCCAATTTCTTTACTCTGGCTCCTAAGTGTATTATTTAACTACCCATATAATCAGGGGAAAAAATGTTACAAACTCACACACAAATGTGTACATGTTACCAGATGCAAGTCTCAAACCAATAGTATTCCAAGTGTAAACCTTTAATAAAGGTAGTTCCATATCCTCTTATGGACACCTCAGTACCTCCTCCTGGATCGCTCTCTGCTCCTGTCTCTAGAACTGTGCCCACTTCGCTGGTGGCTACGGCTGCGGCTTCGGCTGCTAGACCGGGATCTGTGGCGATGGCGTTTCTCCCGAGATTTGGAGCGAGTTCTCCTCTTCCGTTCCCGTGACATGGAGCGAGACCGGTGTCTGCGATGCTCTCTGGACCTGGACCTAAAAAACCCGTTTGCTTTAGTTTTTAGCTTTCTCAGCAATGCACTTCTCATTTGCTAAAGCCTCTTCTTTAAAGAGAAACAATTGCTCAGTAAGCTTGATGCTAGTTCTATTTCAAGTCAGCTACATCTACACCAAAGTAAAATGCTGGTATGTTAAATAACTACATACTGCAATTTCAAAATGAAACATTAGTTCTTAAAAGTCAATAAATATCGTATAAATTTATATCAAGAATATCATAAAAATTAAATCTATACCACTACTATATGCCAGGGATTGTACTATCTAGATGATTTATTAGAGATTTGTAGTTCATTTAAATAATTTCTAAAATTTTTTTGGTATACTTTGTTTCTAAAGTATGTATCTGATGGACATGGATAAAAAAGGGAGGAGAGGCATAAGAGAGATCAGTGTTTAGGATAATGTAACTCTGAATTTAAAAGGTTGTATCTTATGACCATCAAAATAAGTTTTAATGTCCACAATATGCCTAGTCACAGTGTACAACACAGTAAGGCTATTCTCTTGTAAGCAGTACTTAGCTTGGGAAGGAAAAAAACATGTATAAATCATTTTAGAGAACTTTAATCACAAAAAAAAAAAAAAAAAAGTGTGAGTACATAGGACTATAGTCAAGGAAAGACGTTTTGAAGTAACTAGAAGGAAAAACACTTCTGGAGCCTCCACTGGGTCACAAAACTCACAACATGTGTGTGTGGTAAGTGACGGAAACCAAGCAGGAAGAAAGATATGAAACTTTGTTCTAACTGTCCCTTTTTTTTTTTTTTTTTTACTTTTTTTTTTTCAACGTTTATTTATTTTTGGGACAGAGAGAGACAGAGCATGAACGGGGGAGGGGCAGAGAGAGAGGGAGACACAGAATCGGAAACAGGCTCCAGGCTCCGAGCCATCAGCCCAGAGCCTGACGCGGGGCTCGAACTCACGGACCGCGAGATCGTGACCTGGCTGAAGTCGGACGCTTAACCGACTGTGCCACCTAGGCGCCCCACTGTCCCTTTTTAGAGTGATAGCAATGATCTAAACTTGACATTGACATTGCATAACTATAACTAATGGACTTATACACTTAAAATAGCTGAACTTATGGCATGTAAATTATACCTTAATAAAGCAGTTAAAAAATTGTTAAAGTCACTTTAAAAATGTAATGTTTTCTCATAATTTAATAAACTCAAAAGCATATTATTCAGGTGATACAATTTACAAACCGAGCTCGTTTTCAAGTGATTATTTTATTAAATCAAGTTTAAAAGCATTCAGCTTATGTCAACATTTATATTCAAAAGAAGGCATATAGAGTGGACCCAGCATCAACTACGGTTGAACGAATATTTCCACAACTGAATAAAATCTCTCTGAAAAGCAGCATAGGGAAAAGAACATAAAATTCATTCAATGCAAGTTTAATTAAATGGGATTTAGTCACTCATTTTGAGCTATAATGAATTTATGTCTTTAAATGCATAATTTCATTCCTCTTTTACAAAATTCTAGATAATTAGTCATTCATTTAAAAAGTATTTACTGGGTGCATCTTGCACTAAGTACTAGGAAGACTGAGCAGCAAATAAAGCAAAGTCCTTAACCTCATGGAGGTTCTATTCCACACAGAATTCCACACAGATATGTAAGCAGTAAATACTGTAAGTCGGCTAGTAAAAAAAGGTTATATTAAAAAGGTAAAGATGGACAGAGAAATAAGATTGTAATCTTTTTACAGAATAGGCAGGAAAGGCTTTTCTGGTAAAATAGCATTTAAGCAAAGACAAAATAAGGTAATCAGCCATCTCAAAGAAGATTGTTTCAGGTAGAGGAAACACAGGGGCAAAAGCTCAGAGGTAGGAGAAAGTTCAGCATATTGAAGGACTAAAAGATCTGTTTGGCTGGAATGAAGTCAGCAAGGGGAATAATTCAGGGTTTTAAGGGCAAAATGACCAAGTACCATATCATTCAAACTAGGATGCTTTCAATGGTTAATTATATAAAAAGCAAGGGCGAGCTATTAATAAATATGCTGACACAAGACATAAACTGGTACCTACTTACCCCAATCTCAGATCGATTACTTAAAAGCTATGGCAAGGATTTCCACTTCTCATTAAGTGAAATGGAATACCTTTTGGCTGACGTAATTTATTTCACTTTTTAAAGGGCATATTCTGATTGATGTATGAAAAACAGATTGAGGTAGAGAAGGGGATTGGCCAAGTATAGAAAAGTGCCTTGGAGTACAATGGTAGAAATTAACGTTCTGGCCTCAATATCTGAAGACTTTCTATGTACAGTTTAAATATCTTTTTGGGGCGCCTGGGTGGCGCAGTCGGTTAAGCATCCGACTTCAGCCAGGTCACGATCTCGCGGTCCGTGAGTTCGAGCCCCGCGTCGGGCTCTGGGCTGATGGCTCAGAGCCTGGAGCCTGTTTCCGATTCTGTGTCTCCCTCTCTCTCTGCCCCTCCCCCGTTCATGCTCTGTCTCTCTCTGCCCCAAAAATAAATAAACGTTGAAAAAAAAAATGTTTAAATATCTTTTCAACAAAGGGACTAATTTGCATTAATCAACCGGTAAACAAGAACACTATCAACATTTAATGTTTCTATTCATCCTAGATTTCAGAAACAACAATATAAACTGGCTGACACAACTGGTCCCTTTTATTAGTTTTTTAGTGTTTGGAGCAGAAACACATCACTGAAAGATCCTAAAAAGTACTATGGGGCATCTAAAAGAAATTCAGGTTTTTCTTTCATAAAAGCAAATGCTCTAGTATACAGGGAAAAGTTCTTGAGAAATAATTAACTTTAGAGTTAAGAGTACTCCAAAAGGTTTCAGAAAGTAGTTATCTCAACAAGAAAAATTGTAAGATTTGACAAAGAATAACAAAGGGCATTCTAAGTGGGATGGACTCACAAGAACGACTCAAGGATAGGAATGAAAATTGCACACAAAAAATTTAAAAAATGACGACATACACCATGCTTACCCCACCTTTCTCAGAAAAAAACTAGCAACTACTAAAACTTTTAAAGAATGTCTTCAAAAAGATGTCAAATATTAATGTCAAAGCTTTAAAAAGAAAGTGTTCTCTTGTCCTCTTTAAAGATATAAGTGCCCCTCTGAAGTTTTTTGTGATCTCGGTACAAAGTTATAAGTAATAAACACATAAAGTGAAGACCAGGGTATAAACTAATAAACATTTCAGTTTCCCTTCAATATCTCACTATGGATCCCTCTTTCAAAAAGGTATTCACTATTCAACCTGCTTATATTTTCAACAGGTACACCCTACACCCTCCCTCCTTACTTTGATCTGTTTCTTACACGCACCACGAAAATTATTTTAAAAATATACTGTCGCATATTTAGCCTGCACTTCTAAAGATTTCAAAGAAATATTCTAAAATATTTTTAGCTTTCCCTTTTTTTGTTGTCCAATAGGCTCTATGCCCAACGTGGATCTTGAACTTACAACCCTGAGATCAATAGTTGCATGTTCTACCAACTGAGTCAGCCAGGCGCCCCAATATTTTTAGTTTTCCCTTTAACTCCAGGGCACTGTATATATTACTCCAATAAAATTAGGCTGTAGTTCATGAGTACCTTCTGACCAGTTTCATCTTAAAACAAAATGCCCATACTTGAACTACAAAAGAAATTAAGAGTACTACTCTATTAATTCTCATTCATTTTTAAAAAATATTTAATCTATGAAAACATCTGGAAAAAACCCAACTTCAATACTTATGTACATTTTGTGTAAAACTTACCTTTTGGGATTCTTGCTATGTGATCGAGACCTGAAAAAAGAGTATCTATTTTTAGAAAAAAAGACTAAGAAAAAGTACAATGCACTGTTAAAATTACATTCTTCCTGATTTCTAATCTTTTTAAATGTGTATTTATTTTGAGGGAAAGAGAGTGCAGGAGGGGCAGAGAGAGATGAAGAGATGGGAGAATCCCAAGCAGGCTCCATAATGTCAGTGCAGAGCCTGATGCGGGGCTTGATCCCACAAATCGAGAGATCATGACCTGAGTCAAACAAAACCGAAAGTCAGATGCTCAACCGAAGGAGCCCCCAAGGCACCCCCTGATTTCTAATCTTTTCATTCTATAAATATGAAGCACATATGAACGTGTGCAAATTTTTCCAAAATACACCACAAACCGTACAGACTTCCCCACCTTGGCATATGAGATCCCCTATCTAGGATACCTAGCTCTCTAAGAGAATACACTCCTAGGAGGGGCACCTCAGTGGCTTAGTCAGTGAAGCATCCAACTTCAGCTGAGGTCATGATCTCATGGTTTGTGATTCAAGCCCTATGTCAGGATCTGTGCTGACAGCTCAGAGCCTGGAGTCTGCTTCGGATTCTGTGTCTTCCTCTCTCTGCCCCTCCCCGACCCATGCTTTGTCTCTCTCAAAAATAAACATTAAAAAAAAATTTTTTTTTAATTACAAAAAAAAGAGAAAAAAACATGATCCTAGGAGTAAAAACCACAATAAATAACCATTCACTAATTCCCCAGGAAATACTTCCCAACCTGGAAAAAATTCGTTATTTATATCTCTGTCATCTTTTCTTTCCCTGTGGGAACAGGGTAAAATTTCTATTATCTGAGATATATTCACTTTTGAACTACAACCTCATAGTGTAATCGCTACAACACCCAACTCAATCTTACAATATCTTTCTTAACATGACACATGATACCCTTATTAAAGCACTCTTCACATTTCTTGGCATATAATTAACACTCGATAAATAGTAATGGCTAGTACTGTGGTTACTAGGAAACCATGGGTGTCTTGTGGGGAAGATACAGCACAACTGAAGGATGAGCTTTGGACTCATCCTGATTTAAGTTTTAACTCAGCTGCATCACTACCTGTGACCCAGACAGATAATATATATCTTCCCTCAGCTTTGTTTGCCATTTGCAAAAGCAGCACAGCAATGTAAATTTCACAGGCAATTGTAAGGATTAAATGAATGAATATAGGCCAATTCGTAGCACAGGCCTGGTACATAACAGGCGTCAGTAAGTAATAGTTTTTATCATTATCCTTTCAATACCATAGCTGGAATCCCATCTTGTATAACTCCATACTTGCTTGTAATTTCTTCATCTTTCATTCTTAGTTCTGATACTTCCTCAAGTTCACAGTTAAAAAAAAGAAAACTTCAAACACATTTCTGAAATAGCATCACATTTTACCATCGATGTTAAAAGAAATTTGCCAGTTGGCAACAAAGGAGTAAGATGTGGTACACTTTCTTGTCAGCCACAGATGTGAAAATGTAGTCATGGCAAAGAATTTTTGTTCTCATCCAACTATCATTTCAGTTGAATTATATAAATTAGTGGCACTATATTCAGAATTTTAAAATGAGATTTCTAATGCCATTTATACAGTCTTATAAAGCTAAGCAATATTTCCACAGAAAATCAGTGTACGCAAAAGAGAACAGTGATAGAGCTATGAGGTAAAATTTATGGTAAATGAAGAACATATATATCAATGGATATACGACAGCACTCCCCTTAAAAAGGGAAGTGTAGTTTTGTTTCATTTCTTCACTGCAGTGCAAAAATATTACCTGCTACAAGTCATGTAACACAAAGTTAGTTTAAACATCTTGAAAGAGACTACGGTAAAACATGCTCAAAGCCTGGGGGAAGGTGCCATGACCAAGTCACATATCATAAAGGGTTTTAATTAGGCACAAAATCTGCTGGGAAGTATTTAACTTCCAGAGATGTGTAATACAATTAAGGAAACACTATAAATGAGAACTACACATAATTCTTTTGTGGCATATCTGTCCATCCTGAAGTTGTTAAAGAAGTTATGTACGTGAGTTCAAAGAAGGTTCCCACCACGATGCCACACAATTTGCTGCCAATGGGTAAAAGTGGCTCAGAACATTAATGTTTAAATGTTTACTAAATATGAAGAATATGACTTTATCAACTAATGAATACCAATATAAAAATTGCATACATTTAGCTATTATTAAATTAATACAATCTTAAAAGTTTATAGCTCCTAGAACTGAAGAAATATAGAATCAAAGCACAATGTAAGATAATCAATGAAACAAACAAAACCCAAACTAAGAATAAAGCAGATCACAAAAATAAAAAGTTTTATACCAATCTGGTACAAATGCAGCCATTATTGGGGCGCCTGGGTGGCGCAGTCGGTTAAGCGTCCGACTTCAGCCAGGTCACGATCTCGCGGTCCGTGAGCTCGAGCCCCGCGTCGGGCTCTGGGCTGATGGCTCAGAGCCTGGAGCCTGTTTCCGATTCTGTGTCTCCCTCTCTCTCTGCCCCTCCCCCGTTCATGCTCTGTCTCTCTCTGTCCCAAAAATAAATAAAAAAAATAAACGTTGAAAAAAAAAAAATTAAAAAAAAAAAAAAAACAAATGCAGCCATTATGAAAACCAGAGAGCTAGAAAGAGCTTTGTAGTAAATCTTACAAAAAATAAGGATGTGACTCTTTACTCACTCTTCCATACATGTTGAAGGAAATCACCCTGATTTAAATGGCTGTAAGTTAACATTTTTATAAACACTGTTTCACATAGTAATACTTTTAAGAGTAAACAGAAATTTCCCACATGCAGATTTAGTAACACCGAAAATCCTGTATTAATCACATCTCTTTTTAGAGCCAGGGACATTCAACATCAGATAGTTGGACCATTCAGTTCATCACTCCATACCTCCTCAGCTTCTCCCTTTCTTCTCTCTCTCTTTCTTCTCTTCGTTTCAGGCGTTCCTGATTTCTTTTCTCCTGTTTCTCAGCTACAACTCTCTTAAAAGACAATGACAATTCAAATAATAAAAAATGAGAAGCATTAGTTACTGAGTCCATTCTTAATAAGAATTATCCTACACTCTACGACATGTGGTTCCCAATATAGAACAGGTAACATCAAAATCTGTTTAATAACAGTTCAATTAAAAGTTTTACTGGGTAAAATCATTATGCAAGTCTAGTTTCCAAAATGTTTCTTCCCCCCTTCTGGGGAACATTTGTAAAATTTCATGTTTCTTCATGACTTAATATTTCAAAATCATTTCTACAAGACTTTTCTCCTTTGAATATTTTCAAGCATTACTTTGTATATTTCAAGTTTTTTTGTTTTCAGTAATCTCTACACCCACGACCCTGAGATCAAGAGGAATATGCCATGCCAACTGAGCCAGCGAGGTACACCTATTTTGTATTTTTTAAAGAACATTAAGCACTATAAATCACTATAAGCTCCCATTCTCTATGATTTCCAAAATTAAAATGTCTTCTGTCACTTCCAATTACCACCTCAATTCTGCTGCTTCAAAAAGTACCAGTAAAAATCTAAATAGTCCTGTTGCTAGCTCTGTATCTGCAAAGATTTCCAAACAGTACTATTTCTGAGTTTTAACTTAGACCCCAGTAACCATGTGAAATAGTGAAACTTAGTCATTTTAAAAAAACTTACCCCAAATCATCCCAGTTACTCAGAATACTTAGAAGAGCTCACTGTTAATTACAAATACAGAGACGTCCCTAAGTGTTTCTGACTCCACATTATTTTAAATGTGAAACTATAGATCTTGCGTTAATTTCAGTAATAAAAGTGACTATCCAGTGATTACCACCTTTGAGCCAGTCTCCTACTCATAACAAAATGCTACAGTGCCAAAATTTTTAAAAAACTAGCTGCATCAGGGGCACCTGAGTGGTTCAGTCAGTTAACTGTCTGACTTGGGCTCAGGTCATGATCTCACAGTTTGTGAGTTCAAGCCCTGCATCGGATTCTGTGCTGACAGCTCAGAGCCTGCAGCGTGATTCAGATTCTGTGTCTCCCTCTCTCTCTTGCCCCTCCCCCACTTGCGTGCTTGTCTCTCTCAAAACTGAATAAATGTAAAAAAAGAAAAAAATAAAACTAGCCACACCAGATTGTTGAAAAGTAAATTGACTATATCCATTTATTCTGATCTTTAACCTCTTTAGAAATACCCTGTTTGTTGTTTTCCTGTCTTCTCAAAAGAATTCAGCACGAGTAGGAACTGTACTGCCTTTCTCACAATAGTGGTATATATATGTTAAGTGATAATAACTGTCCTTTTTTTAAAGATAGGTTTCATTCTAATTCCTTTCTGAAACAGGAGTAGGAGCATAAAATAAAACTAGAGGTCCTACAAGCTTGTTATGAAGAACTGCAAAATATTTCAAAAAAATACTAGACTCATTTTCTCAATATTATAACGGGGCGCCTGGGTGACTCAGTTGGTTAAGCGTCCGACTTCGGCTCAGTCATGATCTCACAGTTCGTGGGTTCAAGCCCTGCATCAGGCTCTGTGCCTGTTTTGGATTCTGTGTCTCCCTTTCTCGCTGCCCCTCCCCTGTTCACGCTCGGTCTCTGTCTCAAAAATAAACATTAAAAAAAATTAGGGGGCGCCTGGGTGGCGCAGTCGGTTAAGCGTCCGACTTCAGCCAGGTCACGATCTCGTGGTCCGTGAGTTCGAGCCCCGCGTCAGGCTCTGGGCTGATGGCTCAGAGCCTGGAGCCTGTTTCCGATTCTGTGTCTCCCTCTCTCTCTGCCCCTCCCCCGTTCATACTCTGTCTCTCTCTGTCCCAAAAATAAATAAACGTTGAAAAAAAAAATTAAATATTATACTGTTTATTTTATAGAAAATAGAATAAAAATTTGGGGGGAATTTGTATGAAACAATTAGTTCAGAACTCAGTTTGCAAGATTCCTAATTCAGTGTCCTATCCAACACGAAACACTATCCCCCAAAATAAGGGGACAGTATTTAAAGTCTGTTTTTCAGACATCATCCATTAAACCAGCTGTTATCTCCATTTATAATCCTACTCTATTTGGTATGAATTGTTAGCAGAATTTCAGCCAAGATATTACACAAAAAGATAACTAATACATATCAAAACAACGAGTGATTAAATTAGATAAAGTGAAGGATATTAATTTACCAATGTACCTTTAATTCTTCAAGTTTCTCTCTTATTTCAATAAATCCCAGGTGCAGTTTACCCCCAAAATGATCAGCCAGTCGTCTATCATTATCATGAAGACCTAAATAGGCAGAGCAGACTTCACAGACTCGAAGTTTCTGTTGTTGGAAACTGGAAGCTGGCATAGAATTCCTATAAACTTCCTGAACAAAAGTGAGAAAAACAATATTCATATAAACCTCACTGAGTCATACCACTACACAAAATACACTATGTACATATAAAGAAAAGTTTTCTGATGAATACGCAAAAGTATGGCTATTTTGTTATGAAAATCATGGGTTTTCCATTACCCTCATCCTCTGTCCTTGGGACCTATCCAATGGAAGTAAACCGTATTTTGCCAAGAACTACTGTAAGAATTCTACCATGACATAGAACACGACTTTTGGAAAGGCCTTCTCAGTGTTCTGGGTTTTCTTTTCTGCAATTTTTGTTAAAAATGAAACGAAGCAACCCCAAAACTATATACATCAGTGGAGGATCAAGAAAAAAGTCACCCACACTGGCAGAGAGGGAATGAATGTCTTTGGTATTATTACAGTTTCCTTCCACTGCCTTCTTACCCACAGGTCATTTCTTTTCCCTTTGGAATTGTGGACAGGGCATACAAATGATAACTTTCCACCAAAAGCAATAGTTCTATAAGCAATGAGAGGAAGTGCCTTAACAAGAGTAAGATGTCTTACACTCAATCATTTTTCCTTACTGAAAATATTCTGGTTATCGTCTGACACAGCCACCTCTCTACCTAAAAAACATTACATTTCCTGGGGCACCTAGGTGGCTCAGTTGGTTAAGCGTCCAACTCTTGATTCGTGAGATACAGCCCCACATCAGGCTCTGCAATGATGGTGTGGAGCCTACTTAGGATTCTCTCTTTCTCCCTCTCTCTGCCCTCCACCTCTGCTTGAGCATGTGCATGCATTCTCTCTCTCAAAATAAATTAAAAAAACTTAAAAACAAAAAAGTTATATTTCCAAGCCTTTATGCAGCTTTGGCTTTAGAGATATTTAAGTGGACATTGCTGGAGGGAATATATAGAAAAGTTCTTTCAAAGGGAGTCAGTAAGCTGAGAAAAAAATCACTAATGGCTGTTATCACCTGTGGATCAGAAGTGATGGGAAACAATATTTACAGTTTCAAAAATGTCAATACCAAGGGACGCCTGGGTGGATCAGTTGGTTAAGCATGCAACTTCAGCTCAGGTCATGATCTCACCATTTGAGTTTGAGCCCTGTATCAGGCTCTGAGCCTGGAGCTGGCTTCAGATTCTGTGTCTCCCTCTCTCTCTTCCCCTTCCCTGTTTGCATGCTGTCTCTCTCTCAAAAATAAACATTAAAAAAAAAAGAAAAAAGTGTCAATACCAAGACACTTATTACAAAAAGGAAAGCACTGTAACTTCACAGTCGAAAAAGAGGCAATATCACCAGAAATGGGACAAATTACTAGCATGTGCCTTCTGATGCACATAACATTACTTAAATGGTACTCCTGTCAAAATTCTAACCAAGAAGAAAATCAGACAAACCCAAACTGAAAAACATTTTACAAAATAATTAGCCTGTACTTTTCAAAACTGTCAAGATCATGCCAAAAACTAAAGTTCCACATTAAAGAGGCCTAGAGGAACATGAACAAATAAATGCAGCATATGATCTTGAACTGGACCTTAAACAAAGAAAAAAAAATTTTATGTTTATTCACTGATTTTGAGAGAGAGAGAGAGAGAAAGAGAGAATCCAAGCAAGATCCACACCATCAGCACAGAGCCCAATGCAGGGCTGGAACCCACAAACCGTGAGATCATGACCTGAGCCAGACTCAGGAGTCAGAAACTCAACAGACTAAGACACCTAGGGGTCCCAAAGAAAAAAATTTTAATAAAAGAGAACATTATTGGGACAATTCAGAAGAATCTGAATAAAGTCTTTCAATTAATAGTATTGCATTAATCTTAATTTCTGATTCAAATCACTATACTGCATTTATGTAATAAAATATCCTTGTTTTTAGTAAATACACATTGGAATATTTGGGGATAAAGAGGCTTCACATCTATAACTTAATGTCAAACATTACACACACAATACACATACAATAGGAGAAAAAAAGGAAATGTGGTAAAAATGTTAATATTTGGAGTCCACGTGAAGGATATAGGGGCATTCCTTACACTATTTCTTTTGTATCTCTGGAAATATTTCAAAATAAAAGTTTTTTAAAAAGACAAACACAAACACATGATACACAGAGGCAAGTCAACTCAATTTTTGTGCCTTACTATTCCTCTTTCTAGTTATGCAGAAGAAAGGCTTTAGGCATAGTGGCCATATTACCGCCAAAAAATGATAAACATAAAGATGAATCCATATAATAAAGATGGCTGAACATAAAGGTGTAAGTAACTTGTATACTAGATGGAATCACGGAGCTGCCATATCAGCCCTAGACTCCCTAACCACGAGTATTTACTAAAGGAGAACAACAAAACCCTTTTTTGTTAACCCACTGTAAGTTAAGTTTTCTTTTATGTGTTGTTGAACACAATCTAAAATGGGCAAGCACATTTTTTAAAGTACTGTCCTTAGTAAAAATCAAATGCAGACAAAATATTAACAGATTAAAGACGTTAAGCCACTATGTGATACTAGAAAATCTTCAAATACATATGCATGAAATTTCATGAAAACAAAACATGCAAGTAATAACATCACTATGTTTGCTACCAGAGTCTTTGGGGGAAATGAGCTATAAAATACCCTGCATTTAAAAACTGGGGCAACTGGGTGGCCCAGTCAGTTAAGCATCTGACTCCTGATTTTGGCTCAGGTCATGATCTCATGGTTCGTGAGATCAAGCCCTACATCTGGCTCTGTGCTAGCAATGAGAAGTCTGCTTGGGATTTTCTCTCTCTCCCTCTCTTTCTGCTCTTTTGCTCGTGCGTCCACTCCCTCTCAAAATAAACATTTAAAATATAAAAATTCAGTGTTTATTTTCTGGATTGGTATTAATTACATTTCAAGAAATGCTAATTTGAGAAACTTAACAGAAGACCATGGGGGAAGGGAAAGGGAAAAAACAGTTTCAAACAGAGAGGGAGGCAAACCATAAGAGACTCTTAAATACAGAGAACAGAGGGTTGGGGGGGGGGGGCGGAGGAGAGGGGAAAATAGGTGATGGGCATTGAGGAGGGCACTTGTTGGGGCTGAGCACTGGGTGTTGTATGTAAGTGATGAATCATGGGAATCTACTCCCAAAGCCAAGAGCACACTGTATACACTGTATGTTAACTAACTTGACAATCAATTCTATTTAAAAAAAAAATAGGTAATAAAAATATAAAATCTAAGTTAAAAAAAAAAATAAAGAAATCCTCAATATTAAGACTTCAAAAATACTAAGAAGGTTACACAGCATATTCTTTTCCATCCTATTACCTTTAATATATATTTATATTTAAAGTAGATTCCAGGGGAGACTAGGTGGCTCAGTCAGTGAAGCGTCCAACTCTTGATTTTGGTGCATTTGGTGCAGGTCATGATCTCATGCTTCATGGGACCAAGCCCCACGCTGGGCTTTGTGCTGACAGCACAGACCCCGCTTGGGATTTTCTCTCTCCCTCTTTGCCCCACCCCTGCTCATATGCATTCTCTCTCTCAAAATAAACACTTTAGTTTTTGTTTTTTTTTTTTTTAAGTTTATTTATTTTTGAGAGAGTGCGAGCAGGGGAGGGGCAGAGAGAGAGGGAGACACAGAATCTGAAGCAGGCTCCAGGATCTGAGCTGTCAGCAGAGAGCCCAAAGTGGGACTTGAACTCACAAGCCGTGAGATCATGACCTTGAGACGAACTCAGATGAGTAACTGACTGAGCCACCTACTGCCCCTAAAGTAGATTTATTATAGCTAGCTCTTGCTTTTTTAAAAAAAAATCCAGTCTCACAATCTTTGCCTTTTAGTTGGAATATTTAGACCATTTACATTTAATGTAATTATTGGTACACTGGGTTACATTTAACATAATTATCAGTACACCACTATGCTATTTATTTTCTCTATGTCCAATCTGTTGTTTGTTCCTTTTCTCCTGCCTTCTTTTGGATTAAGTATTATTTAGGACTCCATTTTATTTCTACTATTAGTTATACTTTTTTCCCCTCCAGTGGTTTCTCTGGAGTTTACAGTATACAACTTTAACATCTAAAAAAAGCTAAAAAGACCTTATTAATACCAGATCAAGATTTGAAAGCAAAAGACATTACTAGGACAGTTCAAAATAATAAAGGGCCCAATTATTCAAAAACACACAACAAACCTAAAGGTGTATTAGCCTAATAATAGTTTCAAAATACATGAAGCAAAAACTGACAAAACTGAAAAGCAGAGATAAATCCACAATTAGAGGTAGAGACTTGAATATTCCTCTCAGTAAATAAACAGAAAATCAATAGGATGTGTAAAGATTTGAACAATTAATCAACCATCCTGACTCAACTGACATTTACAGAACACTCCATTTAACAAGGGAGAATATCATTCTTTTAAAATGCAGATGGAACATTTACCAAGACTAAATTCAGGGCACAAAACAAGTACTGACATATCTAAGAGACCTAAAATCACACCAATGTTCTCTGACTGCAAGAGAACTAAATTAAAATCAGAAAAGAAAAATATTTAGAAAAAACAAATATATAAAAACACACTCCTGTATAACCCATAGATCAAGGAAGAAATCACAAGCAATATTAGCAAATATTTGCATTGAATAAAAAATACAACATATGAATCTGTGGGATACAGCTACAATCGTGTGTAGAAGAAAATTTACAGCAGTAAATGGGCTAAAATCAGTTATCTAAAAGAGGACAGAATAAGAAAAATTAAACCATGGTGTGATACAGTTAAGAGCAATGGACACTATGGTAAAATGGGAGAATACAACCTCATCTGAAGGTATCCAGCTTTCTAAAAAACATCAGGTGGGCAAAACAAAATAGAACTTTGTCTTCAGACATTAGATTTTGACCTGTGCTGTGAAGAAAGCATAAGAGGAGGCTGCCAAAGTACTATATTTGTACTGAGGTAGGAAGAGAAGAAATGCAATGGTTGACATGGTGTTAAGCTGGGGGAGGGGAAGGTATCACTATGACATTTATGCACTCTGTGTGTTATGTGTGTGTGACTGTTCTGTATGACTACCTAGTTTAGTTCATTTCATTTACTAGTTACAAATTTCAATAGGTCAATGGCTCTAAAGTAAAACAAACCCACAACTTTTGATACATAATCCATTAGTATGATACCAGCTAATTAAAATAATTTCTAATTGGCTTTAACTTTTCAGTAATTTCCAATTAAATATATGTTAAGAAGTACAGACAGTAAGGCTGTAGATAATACTATAAAGAATTTCATTACCTCTGCTTCTCTTTTCTTGGCCCGTGCTTTCTCTACTTCATCCATTACTTTTTGGGATTCTTCCACATTTCCCTCAGCTCCTAGTTGTTCCACCTTGGCCAACAACTTACCAATTTCTTCATTTAATTCATGAACACGTTCTGCCTAGAAAGCAACAGAAAAGAAAATCATGAATAAAAAGCACAATTATCAAAGTTCAAAATATTTCACAAATGCTCAGAAAAGACAAGTTCTCTAAAGCAAGAGGAGTACAAATAATGCTTTCTGAGCATATAATACATGAACTGGTGGGATATGAGGATGTTTTGAGCCTGCTTGCCCTCACTACAGTGAGGTCAGGAATACAAATAATCTCAATTTAAAACTATTACTTCCCAACCTCTGCTTTGGCAGTATATTCCAAATATAAAATACCTTTTTTCACACAATCTGGCCCTATGTACCTTTCCAAACCATTTCTTGCTGTTCCCCCACTTCACAACACAATATAGTAGTTACACCCAGTTTCTCAAATTTACTCTTAATTTCTACCTCTGTGACTGCAGAGGGATGTCATCCCTCTTCCTGGGATATCATCCCTTATCTCCCCTTGCCTGAATTCACATATGTCTATTCACTCAACAAGATCCAATTATTCTGTGAAGCATTCCTTTTTATTTCTTGTTTATGTCTATTTATTTATTTATTTTAAGAGACAGAGAAAACGCAACCAGGGAGGGGCACAAAGAGAGGGAGGGAGAGAATCCCAAGCAGGCTCCACACTGTCAGTGCAGAGCCCGATGTGGGGCTCCAAATCATGAACCGTAAGATCATGAATGACCTGAGCTAAAATCAAGAGTCGGTCGCTTAACCGACTGAGCCACCCAGGTGCCACTCCATGAAGCATTCTTGATCAATCAACACATTTCACCCTACTTAATCATAAGCAGAGAGAGCCAAAGCCGCCTTTGTACCATCTTTGTATCTTTTATAACAACTACTTTTATATACATTATCACACCACTTTTAAAATAGCTATTTATACTTCCCATCTTTGTATTTCCAATGCCCAAGAAACAGCATAGACTCAAAAAAAAAAAAAAAGGAGTTACAGGAATGAACTGGTACATACGCTTTAAGTCAAAGATATGACTTTAGAGTCCCAACAGTTTTAGCTTATTGCCCGACCAATTACCAGATGTGTAATTTTGACCATATTACTTAACCTGAATCAACTTCCTCATCTGAGAAGCAGGAATATAAGTATCTCACAAAGTTGTGAGAAATGAGAAAATGTGCGTTGCACATACACTACACAGCACATTACTGATTTGTCACTATACGACCACAGCACTCCTTCTCCCTTAGCCTTAGTGAATTTTTCACTGGGATTAATTCTTGCCTTGGGATTCTGTCCTCCTCCTCCTCACCATCATCCTGAGAGTGTAGTTAGTTCATTCCTACTGTTTTAATGGTATATGATACATACACCATCTTTATTTTGGCCACAAAGTTAAGTATTCAGGCCACATGGCCAATTATATCAGCTAAGATTTTAATTTGATGTGGACATCCAGTCCCAACAAACTAGTGTGCCAATAATCTTTACTTCTCAAATGTCTTTCAATCCAAAATATTCATTCCCTCAAAGAAATTCTCAATGCTATTATCATTTTCTTACCTCTTTAACAAAAGTGGTATTTTTCTTTCAATATCCATCATAGAATAATTGGATTATGCCCCAAACTCTTTACCTTTCCTTGTATCCATTTCTTTGTTATGTAACTAGTATTATCATACACATTCTGATTCTGAATTTGGCCTCGTAACTGGCTTTAGCTAATGGGACAGTAGCAAACATGACAGAAGGAAAGGCATGAAAAGCACTTGTATGACAGAGGTATGACACTTTTCTTACACCTCTACCACTACCATGAGAACATGGCCAGGCTAGCCTTCTGGGTTCAGTAGCCTCTGGACGACTGTAAGACATGTGAGTAAGCCCAGCTGAGATATGAAGATCCTCCCAGTCAAGTTCAGCCTAAATCACTTTTTCAAAATTTATTTATTTATTTTGAGAGGAAGAAAGAGTGTGAGCAGGGAGGAGCAGAGAGAGAGGGAGAGACAGAATCCCAAGCAGGCTCCATGCTATCAGTGGAAAGCTCAACACGGGGCTCGATCTCATGAAACATGATGTGAACAGAAATCAAGAGTCAGATGCTTAACTGACTGAACCACCCAGGCACCCCCAGCCTGAATCATTGACTGAAGACTCAAAGGCTAAATACTACTGTTTCAAGTCACTGAGTTTTGAGGTAATTTGTTAAGCAGCATTTTTGTGGTGATCAATAATCAATACAAGGCCATATAAACCAAGATAGCACTGATGGGTGTTTTTCAACCATGAGATATCAGATCCTTGCACTTTAGGATCCCATCTTTAGAGAATTTTCAGAAGTTCTCAGGGTGCCTGGCTGGCTTAGTCAGCAGAGCATGCAACGCTTGATCTCAAGGTCATGAATTTGAGCCACAAGTTGGGTGCAGAGATTACTTAAAACAAAAGACCGTTCCTCAAAGAGGAGAATCCATTTCCCTTTGTACATACATTTCTTGAGAAGTGGATTTAATGCTGTCATTCAAACTATCTGGGTAACTCTGCCTCCATTCTACATTTTCATAAAACATACCAACTATCTTGAATGGCACAAAATGTTACTAAGTAGTAAGTCATCAAATCAACAAACTGTAATACAGGGAATTCTTTTGGATTCTCATTAGAACAAATCAACTCTATATATGAAAAATTAACACATTCTAATTATTAGGGAATATTAAAAAATTATTGCTAGCTTTATAGCTTTATGGATATGATTTTATGGTTATGTTTTAGAGGTGGTATCATGTGACATACTGAATTTTCTCTTAAAATAATGAAATGAGCAAAAAACTGATGACTTACAAATCCACTGGGATTTACTGTACTTTTCTTTCTACATTTTTCTTATTTGCACTTTTAAAGTTTATTTATTTGTGTAATCTCTACACTCAATGTGGGGCTTGAACTCATGACCCCAAGATCAAGAGTTGCACTAAAAATGGACTTACCATATGACCCAGAAATTGCATTCCTGGGCATTTATCCCAGAGAAATGAAATACTTATTGCAGTTTGATTGGTGTTAACCCAGTAAATGGAAACAACCCAAACATCTTTCAATGTGTGGTTGAACTGTAATATATCCATACCATAGAATACTACTCAGAAAAAAAAAAAGAAATAAACTACTGATACACGCAACAACTTGTATGAATCAAGGAAGCTGTGCTGAGTGAAAAGAACCATTCTCAAAAGGATACATGATTCCATTTATATAATATTCAGTAAAATAACAATTATTGAGACGGAGGTCTCCAGAAGACGGGGAAAAGGAGGAACAGGTATGGTTACAAAGAGGTAATATGAGGGAGTCTCAAGGTTGATGTTACAGGGAAGTAACATAATTATGATGGTAGTTACCCAAGTTACTTACACATGTGATAAAACTGCACAGAGCTATACACACATACACACACACACACACACACACACACACACACACACACACACACAAGTACACACATAACTGGTAAAATCTGAATAAAATGTTGTGATTGGAGTGGTATGAGTATCTTGGCTTTCATGGTGTACTACAGTTGTGTAAGATGTAAACATATAAGGGGAGGCTAGAGGAAGAGTTCAGAGAATTCCCTATATATGTCTCTGTAATCTGTGCAAGTAATTATTTCAAAATAAAAAGCTAAAATTAGTAAGATGAAACTATACTTTGTACTAATGAAATTATTGACATTCTTACCTTTGCGGCCACTTCAGCACTAATCTCTTCTTGAGTTTCTGCTAATCTTTTCTTGGCCACTTCTGTTCTTCGATCACAATCTGCAATGAATGACTGCAGATGATCCATAGCCTGCAAAGTTTAATTAAAAGACAATTAGATATTTCTTAAGAAATATCTTTACTAAAAACTGTATTTTTTAAATGCTAAAATAAAAGTAAAAAAGTAACAAAAGCAGATTCAATAATAAAAATACTACTCATCATCTATCAAACTGGCAAGGAATAAACATAAATAATTCCTAGGAAAGGTAAAGCCCCTGATTTTGGCTCAGGACATGATCTCTGGTTAGTGAGATTGAGTCCCAGTGTCGGGCTCCATGCTGACTGCATGGAGCCTGCTTGGGATTCTCTCTCCTTGTCTCTGCCCCTTTCGCCTTCAAAATAAATAAACTTAAAAAAATCCACATTGCATTTAAGATCCTCCCTCTCTCTTTCTATATAAACATATTTACAGACACAAAAAACAAATATAAAAATTCTATAGATTATTAAAGGGCCTCATATACATCAAAAATGTGTTGGTTTTCGGGGCGCCTGGGTGGCGCAGTCGGTTAAGCGTCCGACTTCAGCCAGGTCACGATCTCGCGGTCCGTGAGTTCGAGCCCCGCGTCAGGCTCTGGGCTGATGGCTCAGAGCCTGGAGCCTGTTTCCGATTCTGTGTCTCCCTCTCTCTCTGCCCCACCCCCGTTCATACTCTGTCTCTCTCTGTCCCAAAAATAAATAAACGTTGAAAAAAAAAAAAAATTAAAAAAAAAAATGTGTTGGTTTTCATGTGCTTAAACTGATGTTTCTGTAATCATTATGGATTTACTGGAAAGATACTTTTCAAAAGAATTTATGCATTGAATGAGTTTTACACATTTTCTTAAAACACCCAGTTTCACCTTATATTTTTAAAAAATGTTGCTCATTGGGACATCTGGGTGGCTCTGTCATTTAAGCATCTGACTCTTGGTTCCAGCTCAGGTCATTATCTCATGGTTTTGTGAGTTTGAGCCCCACGTTGGGCCTGCACTAGCAGCACAGAGCCTGTTTGGGATTCTCTCTCCCTTTCTCTCTCTGTCCCTCCCCTACCTGTGCTGTCTCTCTTCCAAAATAATAAAGTTTAAAAAATAAAATAAAGTCTTAAAAAAAATGTTGCTAGTCAACATAGCATCTTAATTTAGTACTGTCCTTCATATAACCAAAAAGATAATTCGCTAAGAGCCTTTGCCTGTAGAGATACTAATCCATATTCAAAATGTTTTACTGCAAAAAATAATTTAACCCATTAAAGCAAAAATCACATACATCAAGTTCAAAGAAAAAATCTTGTTCTTTGGATGCAATTTCATAATCTGCTCTTAAGGCCAGGTCATGGACTTTGAGACACTCTCCAAGATCCATTCTCTAGGGGAAAAAAAAGACATTATTGAAAGAGCAAACACATTTTGCAAAAATTCATTAACAATCACAGTTCTCTTCAAATTACATATTAAGTCTCACAGGTGCTTTATTTACAGACTTCCAAATTATGAAATTTCATAGACAAGTATAAAACTTGGTGCCAGAAAAAAATAACGTCAATTCTGACTACCAGCAGATGGAAGGAGTGATCACTTTTATACCTAAGAACACACGGACAAGGAAAACAGCCAGAATCTAAAACAAGCTTCTAGCGGCCCATTAACACAGAAAAGATAACATTAATTTAAAATCAAACTAAAAGAATATGTAAATCAGACTGCCGAATTATAGTCAGTATTCTCTGAAGAACATTCTGATTTTCAAATAAAGACGGGAGTCCTCAAAACATGAGACCAGTAACCTCAATCTGGATTTCAGACAAGACTGTAGGTGAACTAGTAAAAAGAAATTTATTAAGACTCAACAGAAGTTCACAAAGAATCAGTACCTAACCCTATTAACAAGCATATGTAGGGGTGCCGGGGTGGCTCAATTGGTTAAGTATCTGACTCCTGGTTTTGGCTCAGGTCATGATCTCAGTTTGTGGGTCTGAGCTCCATATCAGGCTCTATTGTTGACAGCATGGAGACTGCTCGGGATTCTCTCTCTCCCCCTCCCCTGCTCGCTCTCTTGCGGTCTGTGAGTTAGAGCCCAATGTCTGGCTCTGTGCAGACAGCTCAGAGCCTGGAGCCTGCTGTGAATTATGTGTTTCTCTCTCTGCCCCTCCCCTGCTCGCGTGCTCTCTCTCTCAAAAACATTAATAAAAAATTAAAAATAAACTTAAAAAAGGTAATATTCAAAAGAATAGACCAGATAAAATTTAAAATAAATAAATATGAAGTCCTATAGTCATATCTAAGAAGACAAATTTACAAATAATTAGCTATGAACAGAAAATTAAGACAAATTTAAAAACACACTAGTCAGGGTGCCTGAGTGGCTCAGTCTGTTAAGTGTCTGACTTCCTGATTTCAGCTCAAGTCATAATCTCATGGTTTGTGGGTTCCAGGCCCTTGAAGGGCTTCAAGCTGACAGCCCAGAGCCAGCCTGGAATCCTCCCTCTTCCTCTAGAGGCACCTGGGTGGCTCAGTTGGTTAAGCATCTCACTCTTGATTTTGGTTCAAGTGATGGATGGAGCATGGAGCCTACTTGGGATTTTTCTCTCTCTCTCTCTCTGCCCCTCTCCCGCTCATGCACGTACTCTCTCTCTCTCAAACATTAAAAAGAAAAAATCTTCCTCAAGAGTTAGTGAGTTCCCCGATAATGGAAAGATTCGAATATGGTTTAGACAACCAATTATCTAGGATACTGAGGAAAAGAATATCAGGTACTATCAGATAGCTTCCTCTTTCCAAGTGAGACTTTATGACGAAAATAACAAGTTCCTCTGTAAAACTATTACCTCAATTTTTAATTACATAAAAGAATGAATGGGAAAATACAGACAATATCTTCAAAGCGATCCTTTGAGAAATAATAAGGAATATTCACTAGTATAATAAAAGTCCTTATCACACTTGAAGACTAGCACGGATCACTGCACTGCCGAGGATGCTGAGATTTTTCCAAGCTCCACTCGTTACTCTCATTCATAAGTCTATGGGTTAGCTAAGAAGTCTTCTAATGACAATAAACAGCCAACTGAAACTTGTTGATGTGTGGAAATTCAAAGCTGCTTATCAAGTGGCATTTTTAAAAACCTATAGAAAAAAGTTTAACACTCTTAAAATTGTAGGAAAGTAAGACAGAAATGAAAGAAGTTAACTGCAAAAGAAGGTTGTTACCATCTTTGCTACACCAGTGTGTTTCTTAATCGATATCTTAACATTAATCACTCCAACAACTCCTTTTATATGTGTATTTCTACAGCTATAGTGGTTAATGGGATGCTATACTTATTTCCTAAAATGTTATGATGTCACAGTTGGAAATGCCAATGATCCAATGCAGTGGTTTGAAAATAGGTCCAAGCCCCACCGTCCAAAGAGAGAATTATAAAAGCCTCTCCGGTGTTTTTAATGTACAGTGTTGGGAACCACTCACTGATCTAGTTTTACTCCCATTCTCCAGACAAAGAATTAAGGCCTAGAAAGATGGCTTTATTCCAGGTACTTACTAGAAAATCCAGTTAAACTGATTTCTAGTCTAAAACCATGCCAGTTCCAATTAAATCAGTACTAACTTACCTTTTAATATTTCTAGGTAACAATCACTCCCTACAACCTCTACATACTGTAGATACTCAAAGCAGTTATCTACACTGCCTTTCCTCTAGTTATCTTCCTATCTTTATCCTCTGCTTAACTATATTTCCAATCTGTTCTCACAAAGATCTAAAAGTAGTGTATAAATCTTGTCTCACTGTGTTTTACTTAAACATCTGTTACCCACCCATACTAAACATTGGCAGGAATTCCCCCACTCTTATCTTTAAATTTACATCATATAACCAACAAAAGGAAAAACCCCAACTATGTGGATCAAGACAAAATGAACACAAAAAGGACACAATTATACCACTGTAGTAAGGGTGGAATTTTGGTAAGAGGAGGAGAGTTGGATGCCTTGGAGGAGGATTTGTGGAAGGGGGAAATTTTTTAATACCTTACTAGAATGTGAGCTTCACAAAGACAAGGATTTTTTTTTATCTGTTTTATATACTATGTACCTGTGCCTGGTATATAGGAATGTTTAATAATATCTTTTGAATGAATCAAACTGGTAAAAGAGGACAAAGAACAACATTTGGCACAGGGAGCCCTGAGCTTAACAAGCAAGGGTGGTCAAGATGCAACCCAGGACATGGGGCTCCTGGGTGGTTGAGTCAATTAAGCATACAACTTCAACATCAGGTCATGATCTCATGGTTCATGAGTTCAAGCCTGGCACTGGGTTCTCTGCTGTTACCTTGGAGCCTGGAGCCTGCTTTGGATTCTGTGTCTCCTGCTCTCTGCCCCTCCCCCACTTGCATTCTGTCTCTCAAAAATAAACAAACATTTAAAAAAGGGGGGGGGGCACCTGGGTGACTTAGTTAGGCGGCCGACTTTGGTTCAGGTCATGATCTCATGCTTCATGGGTTTGAGCCCCGTGTCAGGTTCTGTGCTGACAGCTCGGAGCCTGGAGCCTGCTTCGGAATCTGTGACCCCCGCCCTGCATCCTCTTCTCAGCTCATGGCTCTCTTATAAATAAATAAACGTTAAAAAAATTTTTTTTAAAAAAAGATGCAACCCAGGACAAAAGCTCCGGGTCTGAGCTCTCAAGGGGAAGGTCTTTGCCTCTCCATGGATTAACAACTTGGCTGGGACTCCTTTCCTTTCTAAGTATAAGTAGTTAAAGCTCTTCTCTCTTTTTTCCTATGTGCTACTGTCCTCCAGGAAGTAGACCACCTGGGCTTGATGCTATCCTCGACCCTGAGCCCTACAGCTAGGCTTGCTTACAACAGCAGATTTGGGGGCCAAAACGTTAGGAAATGCGGTAGCTGTTTATTTATTTATCTGTATGTATGTATGTATGTATGTATGTATGTATGTATATGGCCTCAGTGCTTATCCCTCAGGGATCTAGCAGGACAGTAGGTATAGGCAGAATTTTCAGAATTCTAGATACTAGTCATCTGTCTTCCTGTCCAGATCATCATGACTGAGCATGTACATACATGCACAGAGTATTTAAAATGAAAAACAAGCAAGCCAAAATAAACACAAGTACTTGCTACTGTAAAAGAGAGTGAGGGGCAAGTATGCCCATGTTAATGCTCTCCAGGACACCAGTCATCAAATTAAAAAGCCACTACAAAGGGAACCATGGTAGAACCACACTATGACCAACTATGAACCAATCCTCAAAAGCCAAATCAATCCCAGGGCACCTGGGTGGCTCAGTTGGTTAATCGTCCAACTTTGGCTCAGGCCATGATCTCACCGTTCCCAAGTTCAAGCCTCGAATGGGGCTGTGGGCTAACAGCTCAGAGCCTAGAGCCTACTTCAGATTCTGTGTCTCCCTCTCTGTCTCTACCCCTCCCCCACTCATGCTCTGTCTCTCTCTCTCTCTCAAGAATTAAACATTAAAAAAAAAGGGCAAGATAAATAAAAGCCAAATCAATCCTGACTTCTTCACTGATGGTTCAAGAGTACTTTGAACACGAAGTGCACAGATATTTGCCCCTGCTTCTCTTCTGACATAATTAAGCTTCAAAGTGAACAAAATAAAATGTTTGGTTATTTATTTTAACTTATAATGGCTCTATTTGTGATGAAAGCCATAGGAAGAGATTTGAGTTTTAAATTTAACAAGTAATTTACTTTATAATTAAATTCTTCCCACAAGTTTATTATTCTTGGTGTTTTAATTAAAAGGCATCTAAATTCTCAGATTGTAAATGGGAAAAATGCTTTTTAATTTTTTTTATTTTAGAGAAAGAGCACATGAGTGGTGGAGAGGGAAGGGGGAAAAGAGCAAATCCTAAACAGGCTCCACACTCAGCAGAGACTGATGCAGGGCTTAATCCCACAATTTTGATATCATGACTTGAGGAGAAATCAAAAGTCGGACACTCAACTACGCCACTTGGGTACCCCAAAATACTTAAAACTTTTAATTGAATAAATTCAGTTCTGCATTTTGTCTCCTCCATCTTAAATCTACTTCCTCCATGAAGTCTTGACCAAATAACTATATATGATTCTGGCAACTTCTCTTACAACCTCTCAACACTTTGTACTACCTTTCACTGTTTAACAAACTTGATTCTGTTAAGTGATTTGTTTTTTTTTTTTTAATGTATACATATATTCTTTAATGTTCATTTATTTTTGAGATAGAGAATGCGCGCAGTGGGGAGAGGCAGAGAGAAAGGGAGACACGGAATCAGAAGCAGGCTCCAGGCTCTGAGCTGTCAGCACAGAGCCCAATGCGAGGCTTATACTCACTACTCACGAACCACAAGATCATGACCTAAGCCGAAGTCAGATGTTTAACTGACTGAGCCATCCAGGCACCCCTGTTAAGTGCTTTTTTAAGTGTTGTTTTGAAATTCCAAAAATGAAGGTTATCTCCTTAAGTGGACTTTAAGCTTCATGAGGAAAATGGCTTCTCTTATTTTTCCCTTCCTACATAAAAGACCAGGTTTTACACAACCCATGACTACTAAATAAACTTGACGATTTAACATAAGGAATTCTAAGAACTTGGAAAAACAATGAAATAAGTACACAGAGGTTAAACAGACAGAAGTTTAACAATGATGTTTTTGATGTAAAAAATTAGAAACATTTTAAGAGCCTAGGAACAGAAGTTTGATTAACTGAATTATGGAACAGCCATATAACACATTATATAGCCAAGAGAAATGATGATCTTGATACTAAGTGGAGTAAAGAGACGGCAAAGAAAAATGCAATAAAAATGCCATTTTTGTAAATTCATGGAAGCACTGCTGTTTGATATCGGCTGAATTAAATGCAATGAACTAGTATTATTCTTAAAGTCAGAAGAAAAAAAAAATCAATGAAGTCACTTTAATTTTGGACCAAAAAAATCTACATAATAGGAACAGAGGCATGTGGAAATTATACATCAAAATCAACAAACATGGTATTATATGTATATATTATACACATTTTAGTGTGCTGCCAGGTGTAAACGAACGGCAGTAATAGGTTAATGAATAAATCTGTGACAGAAACTAGGCACAGTGACTACTTCAAGAATTGCAATATTCTTGCTTTGTTGTATTTAGTACATTTGCTCAGGCCCATGAGCTAGATCCTAAGGGGAATTATAAAACAGTATATCATTCCTTCTATCAAGGAATTTATACTCTCTAGACATCAAACTAAAGCAACAGTTGCAAAGATATACAAAGAAGTACAAAGATTTCATTGTCACACTGTGCACCAAAACCAAAAACTATTAACATATTAATAATCACTGAATAAATACTTTAGGGAACAGCCATATTATGAAATATAGAGACATGTTTTAAAAACATAGACCACTAGGCGCCTGGGTGGCTCAGTTGGTTGAGTGTCCGACTTCGGCTCAGGTCATGATCTCACAGTCCGTGAGTTTGAGCCCTGCGTCGGGCTCTGTGCTGACAGCTCAGAACCTGGAGCCTGCTTCAGATTCTGTGTCGCCCTCTCTCTCCGCCCCTCCCCTGTTCATGCTCTCTGTCTCAAAAATAAATAAAAACATTAAAAAAAATTTTTTTAATAAATAAAATATAGACCAGTAATTTGAAACTTCTCCAAGTTAAAAAAAAAAAAATCAAACAATATAATGCCATTTGTTAAAACACACTCACACATACTTGTAAATGTACAGAAAAGAGAGTGAAAAAGGTTTAGGTTTGGGATGGGGGATGACATCTAATAGTAAATATTCATATTTTATGTTTTCACTTATACTCGAAGACTATATTGTCTAAGTAATTAACAAAATAAGATACAATGGGTACTCAGCAACACACAAGACCTCCCTTTACATGTCATTATCCATTTAACACTGGTAAATTCCCTAAGTCTGTCCAAACTTGTCTTTTCTCAAACACTTCAGGATTGCTTTATCAATCCAATTATGAACTCTGACTAGATCATGGGAAATTCTGAATACAAATCAACATGTGGAATTTGCTCTATTAGGCAAACAGGAATGCTTGACTACTTGGACAGAAATATGACGTGATAAAATCTGTATTTTAAAAGCATTAACACCACACTACTAGATGGACTGACCAGAAGAAAGAGATCAAGGGTGGGAAAGGCTAATATAAGCCAGAAATAAATCCTTAGTATCAAATCAGAAAAGAAAAGAGAAGGCAGGTAATGGAGGTAAAATAAGGGGCTAAAGAGGAGTAAAACCATTTTAAAGATGGGAAGGATCTCTGAAATCTATTGCACGACTACCTTCCTATAAAAATGGAAATCAAGGCTCAGAGAAATCTTAAGATCATAAGGCTAAGATTATAAGCTTAGCAGGAGTAAAAATTTAAGTCCAGTCCTTAATATCACTCAATATTCTTTCAATAACACAATGATTCTCAAACAACTAATTAAATGGAACTACCACCTAATCAATTAACTAACTGGAAATGAAGTGTGGAGAGGAGAAAGTCAGGAATCTTACCAAGGCTTCAAGTATTTCAAACATGAGCGAACAATGACGCCACCAAAAGAAAGAAACTAAATAAATTGGGAGAGCTGGTCTGTGATGGAAAACGTTTGTCTGGACATGTGTAATGTGATATAATACGATATCTAAGTAGCAGTGTCCAGTATGGGATAGATATAATACTAAAGGCTTTCTTTATCCAATTAAGTTTTCCAAACAGACAGATTGACATGTTTCTCCTTAGAATTACATCTCAATTATTCTTCTAGGAGACCCTCTTTAAAAAATTATATAGAAACCCCACATCTGACCTCCCTAAGTCAATTTATTAACAAAATTCTGAAAACTATTTCTAAAGAACAGTACCACCTGCAAGATAATAGTATACTGCCACAGGAAAATTTAAGGAAGGTGAGGAAGAATGCTGGGGAAGAACAGTATAAATTTCTATTATCATACTTAAAATTTAAAAACAAACCCCACTGCTTGGTAATTTTCTCCCCCACTGCTTGGTAATTTTTATTTAACTTTCTAAAAACCTGTGTTCATTAGAGCAATAGTTTCACTGTTATTTAACCTGGTTTTAATTCATTCATTTATTTATACTGCTTAGTCTGTTTAAAATAATTCTTCCCACTTGTCTTTCTATGATGTTGTCTTACACCATTTTAAGAGTCTCAAGAGTGAAAGACATAGAAATATGATAAATAATTCACAGTAGAAAAATAGCAAGGAATCAAAGAATAGATAGCAACAATGGTAAAGTGCTAAAAGGAATACACACCAGCTAGAGAACAAGTGAAACAGTGACATGACAGCAGGACAGAGAGCACAGGAAATATAAACCTGTGGCCATTTGAACCCTTCCATATACCTTCCAATGCCAATGCTATTTTCTAACACAAATTGCCTACATTTTGATTCTTCTTGCACCTTCACTTTCTCTCTTCACATTTGTAAAATCTCTCTTCCATACATGTTCAATGTTTGAGTTAAGCCCCAGCTCAAGAACAAGAGAAAGTCGTCTAATATGGCATACCCTTGAAATAACAAAACTTGGGTATGAGTTTAAGTTATGCCATATTATCTTAAAAAATAAAAATTAAGTAGGGCGCCTGGGTGGCTCAGCCAGTTAAGCCTCAGACTTCAGCTCAGGTCATGATTTCCCAGTTCATGGGTTCAAGCCCTGCATCAGGTCTGTGCTGATAGCTCAGAGCCTGGAGACTGCTTCAGATTCTGTGTCTGCCTCTCTCTCTGCCCCTCCCCTGCTCACACTCTCTCTCTCAAAAATAAAGATTTAAAATAAATAAACACATAAATAAATTAAGCTTTTTCTTTCCTAATTCCAATCCTGGCATTCAAACTAACAAGTCCAACAGGACTACTGGGTGAAGAGGGAAGGGGCACACTGTGCATGCAGAGTAGTTCCTGCTTTTTACCACTTCCCATTTAGTAACTACCTGTTCCCACTCGTATGTTCCACTTCCAAGTCCATTTTTCCCTGAGTGGATAAAGAAAAATAAAGCTCCTCTTCTAGCTTTTCTTAATATTGGTGGTTGCTGGATTTATTTATTTAATTTTTTTTTGAGAGAGAGAGAATCTGCGTGTGCCCGTGGGGAAGGGGCAGAGAGGAGACTGAACCCCAAGTAGGCTCTGCACTTTCAGCACAATGAACTTGAACACAGCACTCAAATCACAAACTGTGAGATCATGACCTAAGCCCAAATCAAGAGTTAGCCGTTTAACCAACTGAGCCACCAAGAAGCCCCTTGATAATGTTTTTTGATGAACATAGCAGAGAATACTTTCTCATCCATTTCAAACATATTTTTTTTTTTCAACGTTTATTTATTTTTGGGACAGAGAGAGACAGAGCATGAACGGGGGAGGGGCAGAGAGAGAGGGAGACACAGAATCGGAAACAGGGTCCAGGCTCTGAGCCATCAGCCCAGAGCCTGACGCGGGGCTCGAACTCACAGACCGCGAGATCGTTACCTGGCTGAAGTCGGACGCTTAACCGACTGCGCCACCCAGGCGCCCCGTTTCTTATCCATTTCAAACCAACATATGCAAAGATATCTAGGAAACATTAAAACAAAAATCCTTGCTTTATAAAGACTATACCGTCGGAGACAAGACAGAGAGAGAACACATATATAAACAAGATGAACTAACAAGTGCCTATTCAGCAGTATGGAGAGCAGGTGCTATATGAAGGGGTCAGAGGCTAAACAGCTACAGGCTTAGGCAATCACACGTACTAAGCCAAGCAGGATTCAAATGTGTAAAGGAGAAAAGTTATCCCAGGAAAAGAAAGAGATGCAAAAATAAGAAGCATACTGGGGAAGGAAAATAGACAACAATGAATAAATCAGTCTGGTAAATGGGGCGCGTGGGTGGCTCAGTTGGTTGAGCATCTGACATTGGCTCAGGTCATGATCGCAGTTTGTGACTTCGAGCCCTGCGTCGGGCTCTGTGCTGACAGCTCAGAGCCAAGAGCCTGCTTCGGATTCTGTCTCCCCCCCCTCTCTCTGCCCCTCCCCTGTCACACTCTGTCTCGCTCTCTGTCTCAAAAATAAATGTTAAAATTTTTTTTTTTTTTTTTTTAAATCAGTCTGGGAAAAAGAGGACCAAACTGATTTATCCATTCAAGGAAGAGGTAGATTGGTCTAAGGATTTTACATTGGGGGCCATATGTATAACAGGGAAACACCCAAAGTTTCTGTGGGGAAGCAACATACGCTGTTTATTTCCACTTAGAAATGACTGGCTTAAATTTCTTAACATTTAGATCTCTTTAAATGTCATTTCATCAAAAAAGTTTTCTCTAACCACCCTGAGTAGCTTCTGGACCACTGTCTCAGACTGTCTAAATTACCTAACCATGCGTTTTTTCCTCTGGCAACTTAAATCACTACCTGAAACCACATTATTTCTTTTCACTTAGTGTGTGTCTCCAACATCAGAATGCAAGCTCCTACCACTAAAGGAGAAACCCGTGTTCACTTCTGTATCCCCAACACCACACATAGTATGTCCTCAATAAGTACTTGCTAGGTGAATGAATGAATGTTGTTCACAGCAATCAGTACCACTCCCAAAGAGATGAAAAAATAAATCACCTTTTGGAGAAAATTTCTGTTAATCTTTACTGTAAATCCTTTACGTTCTCCATTCAGCCCTCACTAGCCTAGTATCTCTTGCTCACTTTTTTTTTTCTATTTCTTCCTCCTCTTAATTTCAGTATTACTTAAATGCCATTACTCCAAACACTGTAATAAATATCATAAAAGGGAAAAAACAGAAAAACCTAAATTTGGAAATTTTACAAATAAAATTATCCAAATAAATTAATATTTATGCCTATATTTTTTTTGATCCTGTAGACCAGTTATGTCTATGGGACAAAATACATTCAAGATATTTAACTCTATACAGGTCAAAAAAAACAAACAAAAATGCTTTTACAAGTTCCCTTAATGAGAATCGTCAAACTAAAAAGGATTTTTCTTAAGACATCTGTCTTTGCACATCAAGGTAGAATTCATCAATTTAAAAAAATATTTCCAGGGGCACCTGGGTGGCTCAGTTAGTTAAGCGTCCAACGCATGATTGGCTCAGGTCATGATCGCACAGCTCAGTGAAATCAAGACGCATGTTGGGTTTCATGCTGACAGCACAGAGCCTGCTTGCCATTCTCTCTCCCTCTCTCTGCCCCTCCCTCGCATGTGCGTGGGCTCTCTCTCAAAATAAACTAAAAAAAAAAAAAGTATTTCCAGTGAGAGAATCTGTGAGTTTGCTTGATGTTTGTAGTTTAATCCCCGTACAACAAATATTTGTTTCGAGTTTTCATTTATTATCATAGGCTTGTTCCATTCTGTGTTCACTGTCTTCATCCTCCAAATGATGCATTTATAACTCCATCCTCTCTTTTTCATTAAATAAATTCAGAGAGACACTAGTTTCCTCAGACTTGTTAAAACGCAGTTTACAAAACTGTACCTATCTCTAAAACAGATCTGAAGAATTCAAGGAATACCTGGAGGAGGATGGGAGGTTCTCAGGTAATAAGCATTTATTGAGAATCATTGTACAGAGAAGTAAATGTGACACTGAAATATGTTAATCATGTACCAAACTATGAAAAACAATCTGCTTAAAAAAAATTTGTTTGTTTATTTTGAGAGAGAGACAGAGAGACAGAGCATGAGTGAGGGAGGGCCAGAGGAGGGAGACACAGAATCCACAGCAGGCTCCAGGTTTTGAGCTGTCAGCACAGAGCCCAACACAGGGCTTGAACCCACAAACTGTGAGATCATGACCTGAGCCAAAGTCTGACGCTTAACTGAGCCACCTAGGCGCCCCCCAAAAAATTGATCTTTACTACTTTATACTGTTACAAGACTCATCCTATCAGGTTAAGTCCAAGATTTAAAATTTGCTTCAAAAAAACAAACCAAAGGACATAAGTGATTATAAATAAGGCAGCTATGTGGTAAAAGATTTATTGAAGTTGCTGTATGGGTACATGAAATTCATTACACAATTATATTTTTATTTATAGTTGAAATTTTCTATTATAGAAGTTAAAAAAAGGGTGCCTGGGTGGCTCAGTCGATTGAGCACTGACCTTGGCTCAGGTCATGATCTCATGGTTTGTGGGTTCAAGCCCCACATCGGGTTCTGTGCTGACAGCTCAGAGGCTGAAGCCTGCTTCGGATTCTGTCTCTCCCTCTCTGTCCCTCCCCTGCTCACAAAATGTCTCTCTCTTCAAAAATAAACATTAAAAAAAAAAAATTTTTAATGAACTGCTATGGATCCACTTATATGTAGATTTTTTTATAGTACCATACTGTAAATATATCTTCATGACTTTATTAATATTTTTTCTGGTTGATTGTAAGAATACAGTATATAATACATATATACAATACATGCAAAATCTTGCCAATGGACTGTTAATGTTATTGGTAAGGTTTCCAGTCAACAACAGGGTATCAGTAGTTCAGTTTTGGGGAAGTCAAAAGTTACACAGGGATTTATGCCTGTGCAGGGCTCAGCACCCCTAGACCTGTGCTGGTCAGCAGTCAACTGTGTATTTGTATTTTTTTTTTATTTTTTTTAATGTTTATTTATTTTTGACAGAGAGAGAGAGAGCGAGCGAGTGAGCATGAGTGGGGGAGGAGCAGAGAGAGAGGGAGACACAGAATCTGAAGCAGGCTCCAGGCTCTGAGCTGTCAGCACAGAGCCTGATGCGGGGCTCAAACTCGCAGACTGCAAGATCATGACCTGAGCCAAAGTCAGACGCTCAACCAACTGAGCCACCCAGGTGTCCCTGTATTTGTATTCAGCCATTAATCTAAGTAACAAATTTGCTGAGCAACCTCAACTAAAGTCATACTAAAACTATAACAAGATTCTAGAATACATGGTCTCTGGATCACCTTTAAAAAAAAAAAAAAAAATCACTTCAGGGGTGCCTGGGTGGCTCAGTCAGTTAAGTATCTGACCTCAGCTCAGGTCATGATCTCATGGTTTGTGAGTTTGAGCCCCACATTGGGCTCTGTGCTGATAGCTCAGAACCTGGAGCCTGCTTCGGATTCTGTGTCTCCCTCTCTCTGCCCCTCTCCTGCTCATGCTCTGTCTCGTAAAAATAAATAAAACATGTTAAAAAAAATTTTTTTTAAAAATCACTTCCACAAGCCTCAAGTGTATTATTTTAAGGATATAGAATGAATGACTGCAATATTATTCAGTATGAAAAAAAAAAGGTTACTTCCCAAGGTTATATGTACCCCAAGTTGAATAGTTTAGGATATTCATGTGCTACTTTGCCAATAAAGCTATAAACAATATTGAGGGCTTGGTTTTTAAAGTTTTAATTATTCAGTGGGAAGCTTTTAATGTGCCTCTGACTTCCTGGACACCAAAGGTGTTTTTGGTTTAGGCAGTTTCTGCAAGTGCTTGTTAAAGGAATGCATATTTTTATAATACTATGAGAAAAAAGAAACGCATACTTTTTTTTAACAGACTGAGAAGAAAATACAAACAGCAAACCTGCTTGATATGAAGACATTATATATAATATACTTCAAAAGCCAAAACTGGTAAAACCTAGATTGCAAAACCTGGAATTTTCACAAAGTGGGAAGGCTCTAGAAATGTTATGTAAATTAAAAAAAAAAAAAAAAAAATCAAGTCAGTAATGTGGGCTAATGTTAAAAACAATTGTTTAAAAAAATACCAAAGCAGGGGCGCCTGAGTGGCCGTGGGTTAGGCGTCTTGACTTCAGCTCAGGTCATGATCTCAGTTTGTGGGTTTGGGTCCCACGTCGGGCTCTGTGCTGACAGCTCAGAGCCTGGAGCCTGCTTCAGATTCTGTGTCTCCCCCCCCCCCCCCCCCCCCGCCCCTGTCCCCCCATGCACTCTCTCTCTCAAAAATAAACATTAAGAAAAGAAATTTAAAAAAATACCAAAGCAGCCCTAAACAAACCATTTGTTGATTTGCTTATCTACAAACCAATTTTTCACATCTGCATGTGAAACTACTGCTGTCATATTCTAATCAGCAGCTCAAAGAACCCAAGATACTGCCCGGCTCCTCAGAAGTTGCAAGATAACACATTTCCCACTAACAATCATTAATTCTTGAAACTTAAGTTAGTTCTGTAACAGATTTATTTAGTGTTCTACTTTGGGTAAATCAATTATTCATTCAACACAACGGAGGGACAGTGTTCTAGATGCTGGGGACACCACGCTCAACAAAACATCCCTGTTCTTACTGTGAAACTTACATTCTAGTGGCTGGTTGAGAAAATTTTGTGGTTTTTCTTTCTTACCACCTATTCTTCTTCTCCATACTTTCATGGGTCTCTTACATAGGTACTACCAAGACTGCAGCAGTTTTAAAGTTCAGGTTTGTATGTATCCAAGTAACTGATTTTAGACCAGCCCTTAAACAGAATAGTTTAGAGAAACAATAAAGGAGTTTCAATCAGTAAAAACTACACTTTAGATAGGGGCGCCTGGGTGGCTCAGGTGGTTAAGTGTCCAACTCCAGACTTCGACTCACGTCATGATCTCAGAACCTATTGGGGAACTATAAAATCAACTCAGAATTTTTGAAACTAATAATCCTACTTAATCACTTCAAAAAGACAGAGAAAATTTTTACTTTATCCCTGTCCCTTAATATTTCTCAATTTTAAACTTTAAATTCTATTTCTCAGCAGTAGAATCTCTTTACTTAAACTTTCATGGAAACGCTCTATACTTAAAATGTGTAAAATTCTAGTTGAAATAGTAAAGACTGGCCTGTCCCCATGTTCTTAGTGCATGAAATGCCTCCAAGGACATTTCAGAAGCATCTACAAGTCACTGCCTTAAGTAAATGTGCTATCTAAAAAATTAACAGAAACATTTTTTTCAAAGGAGATTTATTTATTTTTTTTTTTAATTTTTTTTTTTTCAACATTTATGCATTTTTTTTGGGACAGAGAGAGACAGAGCATGAACGGGGGAGGGGCAGTGAGAGAGGGAGACACAGAATCGGAAACAGGCTCCAGGCTCTGAGCCATCAGCCCAGAGCCTGACGCGGGGCTCGAACTCACGGACCGCGAGATCGTGACCTGGCTGAAGTCGGGCGCTTAACCGACTGCGCCACCCAGGCGCCCCTTAAAGGAGATTTAAATAACTCTTAAGATTCCTGTGTATTTCTGTAATTCTGTCAGACATCTGACAAGCACAGCTTCTCTGAGCCTTAATTTTTCCCATCTATGAAATAACGACGTTCTACTATAATCATGACGCCTGTCAATCCTACAACTGTACTATGATGGCTATAATAAAATTAGTAGTGGCCATTTCTGATTTTAGGACAGGCACATCATGAGAGTGTACATTTTCTTTAAAAAAAAAATTTTTTTTAACGTTTATTTATTTTTGAGACAGAGAGAGACAGAGCATGAACAGGGGAGGGGCAGAGAGAGAGGGAGACAGAATCTGAAACAGACTCCAGGCTCTGAGCTGTCAGCACAGAGCCCGACGTGGGGCTCGAACTCACGGACCGCGAGATCGTGACCTGAGCCTAAGTCGGCCGCTTAACCTACTGAGCCACCCAGGCGCCCCGAGAGTGTACATTTTCATCTCTGTAGATCTTAATTTCAAGCTTCTGTTACCATCTCTGCTTTAGGTTAAATGCTTCTATAAATTATTACTACTACACATCTTTTTCCTAGATCACAAGGAACCAGACTGAAAGATATGTTTTTGAGCACTTCAATATATTTATTTTTCTTTAGGGAAGGTATGTACCAGAAATAATGTATTTAGGAGAAAAAAGGACAATTTTGTTTAGGTTTCTGTTTTGCCTGACCTGAAAGCAGATGCTGCCTACTGTTTGCATAGTGACTAGAACGGGAAGAAACCAAGCGTGTCTAAAGAAGGCAATGAATGACACTAAAACAAGACACTATTATAGAGGAATATGAAAATAACCCAAGCCTTTAAAATAAAGCAGCTTCCTCAGTTATAAAGAAACAGTCGCACTTCTTTAAAAATCATAAGCCAAATAAACATATACACAATTATTTGCCTCTCTGTTGTACGCCTGACCTCCTCTTATTAGTTTATGAATTAGTTATACCAGAGTATCAGACTACTGAAAGGTAAAATATTACAGAGCATTTTCACCAAACTAAATTCCAAAAATATTCCATACTAATAGCTGTGAGTACGTTTTTAGAAATCACACTCTCCATCTCCAAAAATGCCAAAGAATACATTTCTGTGTATTCTGCTAAATAATCTAGAGTATTAGTGAGTCATATTCTGTTGGAAGTGACAAATCTGAGCAAAGGGTAAACTTTAGTTATGCAACAAAGAAAAAGCACTGTAAAATTAAGAGTTACAATTCAGTTCTTTTCATCTAATTTGTTAAAACAACAACAAAAGAGAAGCAGGCATTGCAATGTAAAGGCAAATGAAAACAGGCTAACACTGTATGAATAGTTAGACTATGCCAGAAAAGGAGTTGTTCTACAGAGACTGGTTGCTAAAGAAGTCATAACTCTGTAATTACAAACCATCTGTACACAGGATGAACTGTTATAAATAGCTCTTTTTCCTAATAAGGGTCATGAGAAAGTCACACTATGGATAGTTTTGAGTTCTCAAGGAGACCACTCTATAACCCTGGATTCTCACAAAGTCCTATAGCCAATCTACAAAGTTCTGATTAACTTCTCAAAGAGGTTCACAATTACTTAATCTCATCCTTACATACGACAATCTCTTGCCTATTACACTGACAAAATGAGGTATTTTCACCCACAGTTTCCCTGACAAGTACATGTAGAAGGGCTTTTGTTAACTGATATAATCCAAGCACCATCAATTTTAAGCCTCAGCATTCAATTCTGTACCATAAGAAAAAGTAACCAATTCATACTTTTTCTATCATCAATTTAAAATGTGTATTTCTGGAGCACCTGGGTTGCTCAGTCGGTTAAGCGTCCAACTTCGGCTCAGGTCATGATCTCAGGGTTCATGGGTTTGAGCCCCGTGTCAGGCTCTGTGCTGATAGCACAGAGCCTGGAGCCTGCTTTGAATTCTGTCTCTCCCTCTCTCTCTCTCTGCCCCTCCTCTGCTTGCACTGTCTCTCTCAAAAATAAAAATAAACATTAAAAAAAAAATTTTTAATGTACATTTCAGAGATGTTAACGTTTGAGAAAATGTGCATCTTATAAATCTACCAGACAAGAACTTTACAAGAAGGAAAGTCCAAGACCAACCATTCATCTTTTTTTATTTAACATAATGAAAAATTAAGTACTCCCTAGAGAAGAAAACATGCTGAATAAAATTCAGTTTTGGTCCCAGTTTTACTTTAAATCAACAGAACTATGTGATTTTGAGCAACTCACCTACGAACATTAAGGCTGTGAATCATTTACCTCACAAAATAGTTTTAAGAAATGAGCGTAATTGCCTATGTACATTATAAAATGTAAAGCACAACTGTGATTCTTACTAATTAACACTGTGTCCAAGTCTTGCTATGGCTGGTTTTAAGTCTTAAAAAAAAATAAAACTAAATTTGTCATTTTGGTAATTAATCCCGTTCTCAAAATCTATTTGAAGTGATTAACTTAGCCATTAAATAAAATGACTTTGTTAAATTTACTACAATAGTAAATAAGAAGAATCAAAGAATACTACAGATAATTGTCGATTTTTCACATTTCAAATGTTTTATATCACAGTAGAAAATACATTACCCCGTAGATACAAGGGCTAACTTATCTGTCATAGTTCTAATTCAAATGCTCAGAATCTAATTTCTTACCTTATGTTATTCTTAAAAAAAAAAAAAAAAAAAAAAATCCAAGTATTACATGTTTTTAAATGTAGGCTCTCTTTTTCCTTTTAACATAATACAGTTTCCACAGTCTTTCCTACTGGAATAAGACAAAAGTGTTTCCTACTGCATATGCCTTGGTATCTATCTGTTAGAGGTATTTAATTCTTCCTATTAAGAAGAAACCATTGATTTAGACTAATTTAACTACAGGAACTCATCACTTCTGAAAATGGAAATCAGAAAGCTTTTCATCATTTCAGGCAAATGAGAAATAAAGCCAACTAAATGTTTAGCTGCCATCACAGCTACCCAGAGAAGGGAAGCTCTTACAGTGAGTAACCATTTCAACCACATCAAGTCAGGAAATCAGATCCTTTGTTCCATTTAAACAGGTCCATCATCATGTGGTTTATCTTTCAAATTAAAACGATGAAAAATAAAAAAATGATGATACTCCAAGGTCAACCAACATGACTAGATATAGCATCTAAATTAAACGAGCTTTTACAATAGAAGTCAGCAATATAAAATGAATTTAAGTGACAACATTACTAGCAAATTAAGCTCTGTGAATTTAAGTATTTACTAATATGTTTTCTCCACTATGATTTCCACAATATAACGTGCACAAATCTTAATATATAATGCTTTGGATAAAAGTCTACTCTGCCCAACGGTAAAAAAAAAAAAAAAAAAAACTATTTTAAAAATCATTTATATTATTTTGGAACTAAAAGTGCAACTATAGTGCAGTAATTGCCTCTATATTCCAAATGAGAAAGGCTTTTCCAAAAACTGCTCTGAAGAAGGAAAAAATGATAAAGCACAGCAACTACTTTTGGGAGGAATCCCATTTTTGCAGTTGGGAAACTCAAACAATATAAGGGATGCAAATACCTCCTCTAACAGTGTTTTTAAAAATCACCACATAATAACTTGACAAGGAATTAAGTCTTTATCAAGTAGTTCATTTTCGAAGGATACCAATAATCAAACAATAGATTTAATAAATACGTACAGTTCCAGAGAGGACATCATGGGGGCAACAGTTGAGAAGGTGACTCTTGCACACTCGGTCATCACTGAATTTGATTCGTTGGCGAGTAGTATCTCCTGTAATATAGGAAAGTTAATAACATTCAAGGTTAGACAACCGGAAAATACTTACTTTCTGAGAGCCCTACTATCACTAGCTTTTTCTGTGTGGCTATACACACATATATTTATAAATCAGCTCAAGAGGGATTAGTTTTTTATATAATATCCCATGAAAAAACTATTTTAGACATGCAGCTGCAGTATGTGTACTGCAAACATAATTCAAATAGTCAAAGTGGGAAAGCAATGCATTGTTAACAGAGTACTTCAGAAAAGCATAGGATACAGAGCAGGAATGGACTTTAAAGATTATTGAGTCCAACTCCTTCAAACTGCAGATGAGGAAATTGAGGCCCCAAGAGGTTAAGCGACTTGCAGCAGACCCACTAGGAGAGTTTCTACTGGTATACAATGTTCCCTACTTGACGCTAAGCATAGATTTATTTTGTAATTATTTACATTAATTGAAAAACATAAAAAGTAATCTTGCAAACATTGCATACACACTGCGAATCCCCACTGAACCCCAGACGCCATTTCTTCCACTATTTTGTTCCAGCTGAAGTGTCTCCCATTTGCTGCTGGGATGAGTTAGAGAGGGTAGAATAGCGTGTTTAAGAGTGTACAAACCTGGAAGAAGGACTTACACACCAGTCAAACAAAGGCACATTGCCTAAATGAAACGTTAACTTTAATGCCTCCAAAGGTACCATACCTTCACGTTTTAGGTGGTCTGTGCTATATATGGCCAAACTGGGTACATTTAAATTTATTGTCTTCATATAACACAATATACCTCCTAAGCAACAGAAGCATCCAACCTGCTAATCAAATAGGCCTATCTAACTCAAATTTTAAAGACTAAGAAAAATAAAGGTAACTAGCTCTAATAACAAAATATAGATGTTAGTTACAATTTTTTTGCTTAGAAAATCTCTTTGGGGGGGAAAAAACTCTTAAGGATGTTTCCTCTATGTAGAATGATCAACCCTAAGAAATGTGTTTTATTTTAGCCTTAAATTGATACCATCATTGATGAATGAAAACCTACTGATGAATTACTGAAGCGAGAACTGTTGGTACCAAAAGAGATTATAAAAACGTCTGTACTTCATGTGATGCCTGGGGCACTCCAAAAACTCATCTAGGAAGTGATCCAATTATTTAATTTGTTTTTTACATGTGAGCAACAAAAAGGTTAAGCCTTTACCCCTTTAACATGGTCTTATTTGAAGAGCTTAATGCAGTCAACTAAATATGTCATTTTCAGGTGGGGTAAGATTTTGTTCAAATTGTTTTAACTCCGTTAAAAAGACTTAACACTCTAATTTGCAATCAGGGTATATTATATTTAAGAAAAATAATTTATAGCTAAAATGATAGCTTCAGAGCAGTTCAACAATAGGTTTTCTAGAGGCTAGTCTCTAGTTAAAGTAGGTTATTTTTGACACCACAATTTGGAATAAATCATTTAGTGTTCACGCCTGCTACTATAATAAAGGTTATTTTGATGGTCCTTTTTTCCTTTTAAACACAACTGCTTTTGTTCCACATTCATTAACACATCTGAAAAGTTAGTGATAACTCACGGCTCGGCGAATGCGGGGCCTTTCTGACACTCCCTTGCAGATTGAAGTAGGCAGGCATAGATACATTGAACCTTTACAAATAAAACAAGGGGCCAGATTGTTCAGTTTGTATAGAATAGACTCTGCCAGCAATTTCAATACAGCATCTAGAAGTACATGTTGCCTGTAAAGATTCTTGTATATGAAAACAAAAGTGAACAAAATCAGGGTGTTTTATTTTTCAAAATATTGACTTAACAAGTGTAACCCTACAAAAGAATATGATTGACCACAGGAAAAAGTCCAATGCTGGAACTCTAGGAAATGCTCTGTGGGCCAACTGGGGTTTTTAAAAAATGCTTTTTAAAAAATTTTACCTCATTTTAGACTTTGGGGAGGGCCTAAGTTCACATTAGAATAAGTTAAGCTCGCACCAGAAAGGCAATGCTATATACTAGACATTTTTTGCTTACTGGCATGTAAGAAAAACTGTCTTATTTAAAATCTCTACCCAAATTATATTAAGAAACTTAAAGATCATGTAGGTTTTAAGTAGGAAAAAAAACCCCTTTCATATCTAGGACTCTCCCTGCTATAATATCTAAGCTTTTTAGTATGTAACAAGAGTACTGTTTCAATGCTATGTCAAACTAATGGCTCAAGATTATTATAAACCAGGCTTTAGAATAAAATCAAGGTTCTTAGGAATCTTACTAATCAAACATTTGTGAAGTAGGGCGACTGTTTTTGCTTCAGAAATCACAACATTAAATCTAATATTAAGATATATGTGCCCTGAAGACACAGCTATCAGGTGAAATATAAACAATTCCAAAAATGAATTTAGCAAAGACTATCTCTGATGAGTTTTTACAAAAACAATCTACTTCTATAAATGCCAAAAAGTGTTTTAAAGTAACTTCTCAGTGCCTCAAAATGCTTGCTCTAAAAACATTTGATAACTGCAAACACAATAAACACAGCTATCAAATATCAGCCTATGCATTACAGAAACCTTTAAGACAATGAAATAATAAAACCCCTAATAATTTAAGATACAGAAATATCCTGAGGGACTAGCAACTAAGTATCTGTTTATTTGTATTTTTAAAGCTTTACTTAAGAGTCTTAAGGTTAACATTTTAAAATAATTTGTTTACACTACCAAGCAGTATTTCATTAATTTATTTGGGCATATACCATGGAAGTATAATTTGGCTAAATCAACAAAGAATTTTTAAAATAAAAATACTGGTAATTTTGGTTTCTGTCAAGGTATCTGGCCCAAACCATGTTTTTCAAAAGAAACTAGGTAAAACAGTGCCCATGGGGGGGGGGGGGGGGGTGTTGGTAGGGGGAGGGAGACTACAATTAATAAAAAACAATTATGAATCAAATCTTTGAATACAAAGAATTACGTTATGAATTCAATATACTTTATCTTTGGGTCTTCTGGGCCTATATTCATATAAAAATTACCTGAGTTATGAAAAAACAATTACCTTCTTACACTAACATTGGATCCAAATCACAGAATCAAACCTATTAGTGAAAGTATCTCCTCTGGGCTAGTCAATGGGGCTACAAATAGGCATATAATTAGAAGCTCTCTACCCTCAAGGAGTCCATGATTCTGAGAGAGAAATAGGACATTTAACAAGTAATAAAGGTAGCATGACCCGAGTGCCACATGGGTTTCACTAACAGTAGTACTTCAATACTTCTAAGACGCTATAGAATGGCCACCAAGGATGGAGAGGTTAGAAAAAAGGCTTCATGCAAAAAGTAGAAGCCCAATTTTAAAGAAAAGATAGGACTTAAACCACAGGAAAGAAGAACATTCCAAACTGGAGTATTATCTTTGACAAAGTTTATAGAGGCAGGAAGGTTAGGAAATGGTAAACACGGCAAGTCTTATTTTACTTTGGCAAATGACTTCAATGTAAGGGAAGAGCAAAGTTGGGGTCAGAATTTTGTGTGGGTAATACCTGATTTCTTAATTTTTTTCATTTTTTTCTTCAATCCAGATTTTTAGTATATAAACAAAGTAAAAAAAAAAAAAAGTTTAAAAATTATGGGGCAGAGATTAGATCAAGTGATTTAATAGCAACACAATGTCCTAACCATAAAAGTATGGAGGTTGCTCTGCCCTATAACCTCTACATTAATTAGGCTTTGTACATACCTACAATGCCAAGTTTGTAGAATAAGAAACTTGACTGAGAACTTTGCTGGGCAAAGTGCCTTTCATCTGAATGCAAGCATCAAAATTTCTGTCAATATTTCCTACCAAGCAACTAACTTCAGAGTAACAACTTATTTTCCCTCTCTCTTTGATTCAACCCCTTCATGAGCTTCACAAATTGTAATTTGTATTTGGGAATACCTGATTGCAGGGGTACAATAAAAACTGGAATGCCTAATATTCCTCTCAAAAGTTTTTCAGCAAGTTAACAGGGCCTAACATGGCGGTGAAGCAGTTTCACTTGGGGAATGCCAACAGGCCGCTCTAAAAAGAAGGCTCCTGTCCAAACTGTACTCAAATATTGCTATTCTCAAAATCCCCTCCAATCTGTTGGGAGGGAAAAATAAGCCCACTGCAAAATGCCAACACCACTATTTTATGGTCCTACCTTTTCTGAAACAGACTTAAGACCTAAATTGTACTAGTAACAATGAAAACCAGCCTATATGGTATCTGACATCGTTTTACATGGTGCATGCTATTTTACCAATGCCCACCCCCCACCCTCCCTCCAGTACCACCCACCCTCTCCCTCCCATACAAACAATAAATCAAATAAACTTTCATAGATTTAGGTGCTATTTTAAAAACATCAAAATTTTACTTTACCCATTCTCTCCGATGCTCCCTGTATTTTTTTAAGCTGTGAGTGGATGACCATGCTATGTGATCAACAACTGTGAAGGCTAAGCAAAAGTGAACTGAGTTTAGTATTGTAATTAAAAGAACCTTAAAGTCTGTAATATTTGACATATATAATGGTATGCAGAATCCTTATTTTACTGCATATTATCAGGCATTAATGGCAAGCAACTTATAAAAACAACTAATTAATATTTCTTTTGTATAGAATTAGCTTAGAGCTTAGCTTAGGGAAACCAGAGAGAATAAAACTCAACAGCACACAAAGCAAATGGAAGCAACCCCTGGCTTATAAATGGGGCCAGAAAAAGAAAAGCCCTCCCCGCAGGTACACTTATTATGGGCCAAGTGTCACCAATGGCTTAGGACAGAGTAGGCACATTCCCCCTGAAATAAAATGCATACCCCTTCAGTCAGAGGAAAGCAGAGCAAGAAAGACAGGCATCTAACCAAACACTTAAAGCTTCTCATTTCCCTGTGGCCTCAAATCATCAAACAGAGAAATGCTTCACCTTCTTACCACCATTTCTCGTATTAGCTACTGAGTCCATATAGTAACAAGGAAACTATATAAAGACCCATAGCCAATTTCTAGTCTAGGGCAGGGAGAAACTTGCCCGGCCTCAGTAAACCCTTGTGTTCAGAGGTAAAAGCAGGTGATTACTGCTGCACAGTGCCTACTACACTGAAGAACCGATTTCCTTTTACACCCTCCTTTAAGTTTCTCATCAACTACTAACTTCTCCCACCTACCTTTGCTGTTCCTTTAGAATTCAGCCTTAAAACTCATCTGTAAGAACTCTTTTGTAATTATTCTTTTAAAAAATCTATTACTCCAAGTAAGTGTTAATAAATACACTCAGTTTAATTCACCGCATGTTTACATACTTCAAAGTATAGAATTTGTTTTATAAAAGGACTCACTACCATGTCTTAGCCTATTATGATTACAGATGCTTTGAAAACAGTTAATGTGACTTGATACACGTCAAACTTTTCAAGAATATATTTACTACATAAGGAAAGAAAATGTACTCAGCCGAAGGTGGCAGTGGGAAAAACCAATTATGGTATTCTCCCTCCCAAATGTAGTATCAAGTCACTTCTATCTAACAGAACTTATAAAATCATACTGAGTGAATAGGAGAAAATTTCCTTTACCACGGAAAATGCAAAAGTAAGGGTACTATATGGTACAGAAAGGCTATCCCTCCTAATCTTTGCATATGATCCTATAGGTTTATAATTACAAATAGGTACTACTGTTACCCCCACCAGAAGCCCCAAGACAACCCCAACATTTAAAAAATGCAATGCCCATTGTAGAATAAATTTCTAGAACAAGTTCGTTCTTACCAAGTATGATCAAAGATCAATAATGCTAAAATAACTTTTTAAATCTACCAGCCTGCTTGTCTATAAAAATCCCTGTAACAAATTATAAAGAATGAGACAGGGAAATAACCTTTGTATTAGGTGAAAAAGCTTGCATGATATTTAAGAGCTAACAGAATGGTGATGGAAATGTGAGAACACAAATACTAAAGTAGCTACATTCCAAAGGCTCTATTCCACCCCTTGCCACAACTGTATCTTCTCTCATTACACAAGCAGAGTCTTGGCCACTGGCAGGGGTAGTGGTGGAATACATACTTCACGAAATCTGTCAATAGATTTCTTTTAGACTTAAGAAACACATCAGAAAAGCCTTATTAATAAATTGTTACCTAAAAATTAAGTTCTAGATTATACAGAATTTATTATGATACATGTCATAAAGGAAAATTAGTCATTAAAAGGTTGCAGCCTGCTAAATTCTGTATTTTGATACTTACTTGCAGAGCTGCAATTCTGATACAGTAACACTTGTACTCTAGGTATCTGGTGCCTTCTATCATCCACAACTTTCTATACACAAAATTAGAAGTAACGAAAGCTATCTCTGGCTATGAAGAAATAGCTGAAAAGAACCAAAGAAAAAGTGATTGGCTAATTTACCAAAAAGAAGTTCTCACTGGTTGGCTATAGCTATGAAAGCTAAGTAGGAGCCTCCCCAAATCAAAAAATAATGAAGAAATAAAAAAGGAAAAGAAATGAGAATATCAAAGGACAGAAGTGACAGACATCTCAATGATAAAGGAAGTTAAAATGAAAAACAGAGATTACCATGAAGGAGACTGAGCCTTCTAACTACTGAAACGACACAGGAGAAATACTGTGTCGCATTGGATACACGCTAAATTCACAAGGATTGCCTCTGGGGAAAGGACTGTGACTCTGAAGCGAAGAGAAGGAACTTCATTTGTAATGCTTTGTTTTTTTTTTTTTTTAATTTGAAGAAAACATACAAAATAACATGTTTACTCCTATAGATGTTTGAGAGTCTTTTGTATTTTTAAACAGTATTTGCAAAATTAGGCCCCTATAATCAGCATCACAGAACTCATCACTTAAAATTAAACGTAACTGCTCATGAGTAAATCTTCATTCCCTACTAGACTTTCAGTCCCTCTAAGGTTAGTCTTGTATCACTCTTTACTGCAGAGACAAAAGGTAAGAAAACAATTATGTCCATAATCTCTAAGGAAAGGAATAGCTAAATCAACTCAGCAACTTGGAGATATTCAGGAAAGAAAGATTCTATTCTTATCAACAATTACTATACCCTAAAGCACATCAGCCAATAAGTATACAGAACACCATGCCTAGGGGAAGTATCCCTCTAAATACTAAGAGGCAAATTAAATAACATGGGAATTTCTCAAAATACGAACGCATGGTTTCTAGAATCTGAGATGACTCCACTATTTTCTTAACAAGCATGTCCCTCTGGTCTCCTGTCCACAATGTAAAACCACAGCCATTCCCCCCCACCCCGCCCCGGTTATCTTTGATAAGCAACTTTTCCCACATCCAGGCACCTTTTCACATTCCCACAGGTTGGTGAAATCCTGCAAAACCACTGGTCACTGTAGACCAAAACACTACTGGAGAGGTGAGAATTAAAGCTAAATGAGGTAATGTCACCCTAGAAGTCTAGATGAACCTCTCTAGGGACTCCTAGAACTCTCCATCTCACAGGTATATATTTCTTCTGGTCAGTTATTTCTACTTCTGGTCTTGGGTACGTACAGTTCAAGCAGCTTTTTCTTTCATATGAACAACTACAATTTTCATTCCAGAGTATGAGATTTGTACAAAAGATGATTTTAGGTGTTGTATGATTTTACCAACAGGATTTCACCAACATTTTAAGCACTACTCATTTAGTGGTGATTCTTTATCACGATTAAGTTTAAAAGTACACGAAGTCCATCTAGTGCTTAACACCTAACAAGTTCTAATGTTTAGCACAAAGTGACAACACAGTCTAGGTTATCTCTCTTTTTTTGTGAGTCTAAGTTACCTCTTAAAATACCATGTTGTTCTCACTGTATTTTTCTGCTGACATAAATTTTCATTTTAAAATTAAATTTTAGAAAGTGAGTTGAAATAAAGAAAATATTAAAAAACAGAAAACAGAGTAAAAAATAGTCAATGTGGTAGTGTGACTAATATTCAGGAAACATTTACCTAGAGAACAGGGTTTCTCAAACTTTAATGTGCATCAGGGTCATGTAGAAGGCTTCTTAAATCACACATTACTGCTCCCAATCCCCAGAATTTCTGGAGTCAGTTGATCTAGGGTGGACCCAAGAATCTGCATTTCTAACAAGTTCCCAGGTATTACTAAAGTTGCTGGTCTAAGGATCACACTTTGAGAATCACTCATCTAGAATAGTGACCAATAAGCTTTTTCTTACAGGGCCAGATAGCAAACATTTTAAGCTTGCAGCCATATGTCTCTTGCTACTCAACTATGCTTTAAGGCAAAACGGCCATAGACAGTATGTACACAAATAGGCATGGCTGTGCTCCTATAAAACTTTATTTACAAAAAGCCAAGTGGGCCACAGTGCCAATCCTGACCTAAAATATAACTGAAAATGGTCTACTGTGTAACCTAATAGTAGGACAGAATAAAGAAGCAGTGAGCAACTAAGTATAATGAAGATACTATCCAATAATTATCCAACCTATCTAACTGAAGGGCAAAACTTTGGAAAGTTTAACTCTGAAAGAGAAAACTGAGGTCTCAAGAAGATAAAACAAAACAATTTACCATGCATTCAGGAGACATGACAAAACACTCAGCAAAGGCAGCTTGTTAAATTCTTTTCATGTTGAATCACACAGGTCAAACATCACTGCACATGGTTCACAACTAAATTAGAACATATGGATCAATATCTAGTGAGAGTTTTTTTCAGAAAAAAATTCTGAAGACTCCTTTCTCTAGCCCATGTTAAACAGCAAAATATGACATTTATTCAGTGTTTACAAACTACTTTTCTCTATTACCTCAATAACCTTACAAAAATTGATTAACTGATGTATTTTGGCCTTGCCTTCCAATTTCTACCCCAGCAGCTACTAGTGTATGAGAATTTAAATCAAAAGGAACAGAATGACTTTTCTGTAGGTGCTGAATTTGTAAGAGTCCCATCAGAAATGTACCCTCTCTCACTCCCTCATTCTTTCTCCAGCAAAATGTTCCAACTTTCTTCATCTTCTTAGTCAACTTCTTATTAAGAATGATTAAGGTGGACAAGTACAATCACTTATACTTTCTGATAGATTATACTAACATAACAGCCCTAGGCTCTTAGGATTCAACCTATTTCATTTCTAGAATTTCATTCTTGAGGAGCATCTGCCTCATTTATCACAGTTTTGCCTACACTTAGTGACCTTCAGTTCAAAGCCATCTATCTTTGGAACCCCACCACTTGCCTGAACTCAGCAACTTCAAGCTTTAAGGTCTGTATGAAATCACCTGGTAATGAACACGATCTGACTCACTGAATGACCATGATCCATGACTTCAATTTGCCCTTGAGTTCCTGCTACCTATCTTGAACATGCAGCTCACCATTTCTCCTTGTAGGACATCTTATCCAAACCAAATCATTTACTTACTGCTTACAGTAAAGCTTAAGACAAAATGATTTTTCTTCAGTTCCAACTTATTTACCTAAGTAAAAGAGAGCATAGACTCTCTTGCATAGGCTTCCTTGAAGACAGCTAAACAGCTACAGACAACCCAAGGACAATACAAGATTATATGAAATGATACTATTCTTATTTTCTGGACCGTCTTGCAGACAGAAATATTCAGAGTTCAAAATGCAAAATGAGTTAAAGTTTGTTTACAACAGATTTACTATATGGATGTTAGCAGAGCTTTCAATGTTTTGATATGCCTGGACCTCTGATGGAAGTCAAATATTTACTAAAACTCTTACTAGGCTTATGTTTAACTACTGTTTAGCCTTTGTTTTTTGCTAAAATTTCTTACGTTAAAAGAATTTACAAGCTCTGGAGTAAGATACACCCCATTATTTTTTAAAATGTGTGCTTGTACATCAAAGGCTATGCCTCCTTCACTTAAAATGAACAATCCAAGTAGAATAGAAGAATGGCTTACAACCGACCAAGAAATAAATATGGTTCATTATGCTAATGAGAAAAATTAAAAAAAAATGCTCTCAATGTTGATGACAAGTCAAGGAACACAGATTACAGTAAAGATGATTTTATGAAGAAAATCCACTGAAGAAAACACTACTTCAATCTTGGATTCAATTATTCATTTCGCAGAAAGGCAGCAATGTCATACTGTCCCACAGGTTCAACACTTACGTACCATTAAACTTACATTAGGAACAAGTAAATTATTTTCTGAACTCTATTTTCCTGGCTATCTCCTAGGATGAGTAGTATCCTTTTAATTTTAGATTCCAGAAAACTATTGTATAATATAACTGATTAGCAGAAATATTAAATTATGATGAAATGTACTCTATTAACTGAGGAAGTACATCATTGTATGGTTAGAAAGATTACCCTGAAAAACAGGTAAAATTATCTGAGAGCTTTAACTTGCCCTCAACATTTCCTAGCCATAATGGGCAACTAATGATGCTATAAAATTCTATTCCATACTCTATATTCTATTAGTCTACTGGTTGTTTGGGGTAGGGGATGTGGGGGTGGGGAGAGGGGTGATGCCATTCCTGGCCTGTTTTAACCTTTCAGAGATGATCTCTATTTAAAGGTTGTTAAGTAATTAAAATGTACAGAGTCCTCAAAACTGCTTACTGTAAATTCCCTAGTTTCCAAACTTAGGATGTAATCTAAATTCATATCCTCAATTTTGTTTAATTCCTATCCCTTGCACCTTGCCAGGCCTTTTTGGGGTCGGGAGCAGAGACTTATAACCAAATTGTATGTGTTGACAATAGGGCTTTAGCTAAGGGACATCCCTGCAATTAACCTAACTCCGAAGAAATGACTACAGTCTGTGAAAGGACACAAGAGTTCCTCCAACTGTCACAAAGAGTTCTCAAACTGCTGCTTGAATTTTCCTTTGCTACTCCTCCCTACTTTCAAATGGACTACGTTCAGGGAAAATAAATTATCCCTCTCCCTTCTATTAACGCTAACAACTGAAACAGAAAAGTATTTATAAAGTTTAATGTATCTCAAACTTCAGATAAAATAATATACTAATTTATATCTACTTATGGTTCCTCTCTTCTAAAAAGCTTACAATATACTTATTTTTCAATACTTTCTGAGTGTAACATAGGAAATTGTTTGGTTTCCCATTTAACAAATTATTGATTTAACTTGAGGCAAAAAAGGTTAAGCGACTTACCCAAGGTTATAATTAGAGGTACAGCTGGGGCTAGAAACCAGGTCTCCTGAGTCTCAGCCCAGGGCTCTTTTCCTTAGCCCATGATGCCTTATCAGAAAAATCCAAATACAGTCAGACCCCCAGTTACATGGGTATGAGTTACACTGATTCACATATACAAACTTTATATAGTGTGACCAATGTTTCAACTCACGCGGTACCCTGCTTCCATTTATGCAGTATGCCAGGCATCGGCACGATTTTCAGTGGCACACAGGCGGTTGCCACCACCAGGGCCCTAGGCAAAATTGCAAAGAAGGCAAAGTTTGTCTTTGGCCCTCCCACCACCCTTATTCATTCCTCTCCCACCTCCTGGTCATCCCCCTGCCCAGCCTCCCAGCACCATCATGCTGCCCTCTGGTTGTCCAAAGCCCCCCACTTCCACCACTCACCCAGGACTGACCTTCCTGGGAGTGCCCAGTGTTCCAAAATTACCTCTCCATTTCCCTGACACTAAAATTCCTATTTCTAAGAATTTCAATGAAGTTTAGGTAATCTAAATGATTAACTGATTTAAGTAACTCAGAGTAAGGTCTACTTTTAATAGATTTACATCTCCAAGGAGTTTTAAAAAGAATTAAACACTGATTTGGGGGGAGGGGAAGAAGGAAGAAATATTTTTATTGGTGGAGGAGATGGGAAGGTGAGGGAAAGGTTTTCCCAGCGTCCTAGACCTCTTGTGCCACTTCAGATTCCCTGAGACAGGACACTAGGGGTTGAGGGGCATTATTGCAACTTTGAGTCCCACTATCCCAGAAGACTGTAGTTGTCTTATAGTCTCTGGGGTGATTTAAAAAAAGAGAGAGAGAGAAAGAGAAAGAGAGAAAGAGAGAGAGAGAGAGAGAGAGAGAGAGAGAGAGACAAAGCTGCCTTAAATACCTTCCCCTACCTACCTTTTCCATCTCTCTCCCACCTCTTGGATCCCCATTTCCACCTCTTAGTGCCAAAGACACCCAACAGCATTCCCTGTAAGCTGTTCCTTTGTCCAATACAAAGCTTTCCATTATGTGGTTTCAAATTATATGGTGTTATTCAGAAACGTATCCATGTCCCCCCTACCCCTGGATAACTTGAAGTTGACTGTATGCTAAAAAAGAACAATCCTAATTATTTAAAGGTCCTGAATCGTAAGATGAAATATGTAAACTCATTATCTAGTAAGAAGGAAAAGAATGTTCTGATTCTTATCTTGTATACATAAAAGAATTAATCTGGGTATCTAAAAAAACATTCAATTCTTTTCCTTGAAAGTAGTAGGTTTCTTACTTCTGGCCCAACACAGCAGTGAAAATCCAGTCATTTCAGCTAAATAATATCGTGGACTTGTTTACATGAGTTCATTGGTAAATCCTCTTAGTCTGGAGGCAAAAAAAATCCAGTAACAGACACATAAAAATGTAAATTTGTATACAAAGCAGAATGGATTTTAAGAAACCCATGTTTCTGCTGTCTACACACACAGGAATAGAAAGAAAGGTATTTTTTTATGTAGCTTTGCAATACTAGATTGGCTACCTAGTTTGGAAATTTATCAGGCAACTGATTAACAGTTACTTTGCTCCAACTACCCTCCCAGTAAAATAAGAAAATTCAATCCATGCAGAAGGTACCAAAAATGGTATCCATCTAGGATTAAAAGTTTCATGGAAAATCTTAAATGATTTCCGAATTGCTATTACAAAAATCAGTTATTCTATCAACTAAAATCCTGAATTAGGTCTCTTCCCAATACCGTCTTCATTATGGAAAAGGAGCAATGTCAAGACATGCTGCAGTTATAAAATAGCCATTCTTATCTAAAGTGGAAAATGAACAGGTTAACAGTCTCTCCAGGGGCATTTTTAATTAATGTCAACTTTCAAGGGTTTACTACACAAAATTCATTTCCTTCCCAATCTTCCCCTTCTCTCTACACAACCACAAATAGGTCTGCCACCTCCACCTATTTGTTTATATGTCCTATGAAGACATGTTCCCAATGTGGGTTTCTATTAAAATTCAAATGTGAACACTGAAAAGCCACTCTTAATATGCATTGCGAAAAGTATATGAATTCAGTACATATTTTTTAATCTACTCACATATTTTGCTGCAAAGTACTCAAGAAAATCAGAAGAGCAACTGTTAAAAATATAAGTGTGCCTTTTCTCTTACGTCAAGCAATTTAAATAACTTTTCAAGAAAAAAGCATTTCTTTAATGGCTAAGAAACAATCTACCTAAACAAGCAACATATAAAAATGAGCAAGTGTTTTGCTGTTATAAGAGAAAGTACTAAACTAGATCTTTCCTCGCAAATAGCATGGATTTGAGCTCAATTTGAGAATACACTGTTATTATCATCACCAAAAAAGCAACAGCATTTCATCTTTTTATTAGAAATTCTTTATGACAAGATATCCAGCAATTAGTGATTTTCTACACAAACTCTAACCTAAGTGCTTCAAAGGATAGTTTCCCTCAATTCTATTTCACTGGGCACCACATTTTCAAAATGGCTCTATTTGGGGCACATGCAAGATTTGTCAATATTTACTGAACAAAGCTTCTATTAAATTCTCTAACAAGATGGAGGTCTCTCGGAAAAAACAGGCCATAACATTTTTTCTTTTCACAAAATGGGGCCAAACACACCCACTTCAAGAAACCATGGTTTGGGTCAGATTTTTTCCATAAGAATGGTTGTTTCTGTGGGGATCGAGAGTGCACTTCTGGGGCTGGAACTGTGAAGGTTTCCTCCGGACCCAGGTAAGGGGCGGGGGGGGGGGGGGAGGGGGCGGCCAGTTGTCTCTGGATGCTCGGGAGGGCGGCGGCGAGGGATGATCCCAAAGCTCTGGGTGAAGGAATTAGCTCAGGGGCGGAGGCTTTAGCGGTCCACCGGTACCTCATCAGCCACAAGACGGGATGCCCCACTACGCCAACAGAGACGTGGGCTCCCCCATCCCAGACAAGTCAACATTGAATCTCAAACTCTCCTTTCTGCCTCCAGGCCCCGTCTGACCCCATTGGCAGCAGTTCCCGCCAATCCGCTCGGTCACCGCCCCCCAAGCCCGCCTGCCCAACCCTGATTGGATGGGACGGGAGCCGGGACCTCGTGTTACCAATCTGGGAGCCCCTTACTCAGCCACACACGCAAGCCCAGGTACGCCCGCGGAGCCCCTTCCCCTCGCTTTCCCTTCCCCTCCCCCACCCCCAGGGCACTGGCAGACACTTACCGTCCCGGGAGGTGCCCATCAACTGGTCCAGCATCGCGCGCATCTGGGCCTGCGCCGACATGGCGGCGGCGTAGCAAGCGGGCGGGCGGGGGTGGGGCGCAGACCGGGCCCTTTCGGGCGGGGGGGACAGGGGAAGGGGTGGGGGAAGGTGAGACGCTGTCTCAGTTGCCGCCGCCGCCGCCTCGAGGCGTGTGGAAAGGGAGCTGGAGGGCTTGTAGTAGGAGAGTCCGGGCTGCGCTCCTCACGACGATGCGTAAGTGGAAAGCAGCAGCCCCCGAAAGCAACCCTCGTTCCCTCACTCTCCGTCTGGTCCTGGGACAGAAGCGTTACGGGCTAAGCAAGCTCTCGCCTCCAACACCGCCACCCGCCAGAAGCCGTCAGCCCCCCCTTCAAGCTCTGACGCCGCTCGCCGCCACCGTCGCCGGGACGTGAGCGCGCACGCTCCTCGCGCTTAGTTGTTTCCCGCGGGGGCTCCACCAACTGGCGTCCAACTGTATTTGCTCCACCCGCCCCGCCCGGGAGAGGTTCCGCCCTAACGGCTTTCGGGCGCGTGCACGCGGGCTTTGCCCGCCCCTTTCCCCCAGATCTCGCGAGAGTGCTTATCAAACGACCCTCGAGCTAGATCCGCCCGAGGCGCCAAACTGCACGCACCCTTCTGCAAGTGGGCTAGGGTCGCGCGGCACGCTGTGCTGGCGAACCGGACTCAAATTAGCAAATGTGCCAGAGGGTTACCCCGAGTCGAAAGTAAGTGGAGACCATGCGGATCGGTTCTACTGAGGTTAGCAATCTTAATAGTTAATGCAGGCGTGTTTCTAACGACTATTCACTGACCGATTAACTCGCTTTCAGGGGCCCGCCCAGAATCTCGTACACTCAACCTTTTCCCCACTGCTGCCTTGACCTTCTATAAAAGGAGCCCTGGAGAACTGACGTCTGGGTAGTTTCCCTTCATGAAATAACACCTGAACTTAATACACTAGGAAACAGATGATCTAACCCATTCAGATTATCATTATTTATAACAGGAAGCTGTTAGTCTAAATTTGGAACTATAAAAATTGAGCAGTATCTTCAGAAAGGAAAGGAGGTGATCTTTTTTTTTTAAGAGAATTTCTTTTTTTTTCCTGCTTAAGAGGTAAATTTGAAGAATTAGGCCTTTTCAGTGTATCAGCAGCATTGCCAACGGGAAAGAAAGCCTGTGCGTTCATAGCTTGCCATCACCTTGGATTCAAAATCTTAGTCGACTAATTGCTAACTGGAACCTTCAGCAGTTTATTTCGTAATCTCATGTTTGTGGATATAAATACATACAGCATTGTTGTGAGGGTTAAATGAGCTAGCAGAAAATGCTTAGCCTGGCATTTTAACTTTTTTTGTAAAATACTAATTCTTTAAAACGAGGCCTAGGTACTTCCTAGATACTTAAGAAAGAAATAACTAAATTTTTTTCATTAAAAATTTATATGCATCAGCCTGGAACTTATAATTTATTCGCAAGATTAGTAAAAAACAGAAAATAGTAGCCCTAGGCCCAGTATCACTTTGAATCTATATTGGGCCAATAAAAAATTTTTAAATTAAGCTGTCTTTTGTAACTGACAAAATAGTTTCCCTCCAATTATTCAAAGAATTCAAAATTCCAGCAACTCCAAATACTAAGAATATTACTGAACACAATTCGCAATAAAAGTGTACAAATTATCATGTCTTAGTGGGAAGCATATATATATATATATATTTATATATATATATTTATATATATATATTTATATATATATATTTATATATATATATTTATATATATATAATCTTCTGAAAAACTTAGGAGGGAAGTAAACTAACATGTTGAAATATCTATGTGTTAATGAAAATTTAGTTTTTATCTTTTACCTTCTACTTTTCTGGTTGCTTACATTTTATTTATTTATTATTATTATTATTTTTTTTTACAGTTCAACTTCTTTATATTACAAGATGAGGACCTGAGACACAACTGGAGGAACTATCCAGTGTCCCAGCATTCAGTGGTTGTTTACATTTTAAATGTATCATAAACATCATATAGTTGGCTTTTTTTAATTTAATACTCATATTTTCATTGAAGCAATTATTCATTTATATTTGTGTAATTACTCATTTGGTCTTAAAGCTCTTCTATTTTGCCTATTTGTCTCATCTAGTTAATTTTCTCTCCTTTTTTTTTTTTTTTTTTTTTTTTAATTTTAACGTTTTATTTATTTTTGAGACAGGGAGAGACAGCATGAATAGGGGAGGGTCAGAGAGAGGGAGACACGGAATCTGAAACAGGCTCCAGGCTCTGAGCTGTCAGCACAGAGCCCGACGTGGGGCTCGAACCCATGGACCGCGAGATCATGACCTGAGCCAAAGTCGGCTGCTTAACCGACTGAGCCACCCAGGCACCCCATTCTCTCCTTTCTTGCCTGCTTTTTAATCATCCATTCTAGTAATTTGGAAGTTTCATTTTATTTTTATTCTTTTAGTAGTTACCCTAAAAGTTAAAATAGGCATTCTTAATACCTTTTCACTTCCTCCAGATAACACAAAGAAGACTCCTTTTAACCTCTCCTGAAGTTTTATGCCCCTTATCATATGTGTTTTAGTTCTGTGTTTTTTGAAGCTAAACTTCACGTAATGCTCATCTATTTACCACTTTCTTTTTTCTTCATTCCTTCTGGAATCTCTGCCTTTCCATCTGGAATCATTTCCCTTTTGTCTGAAGTTTAAACTTTAGGACAGGAGTCAGCAATCTACAGCCCACAGGCCAAATCCAGCCCACTGCCCATTTTTCTGAATAGTTCATTGGAATGCTGCCAGGCTCATTTCATTTACTATTGTCTATGGTTGCTGTTGCACTACGACAGCATTGTTGAGTAGTTGTGACAGAGAACATACTGTATGGCCAGCAAGACTGAAATATTTACTATCTAGCATTTTACTGGAGTTTGCCTAACCTCTTCAGAGTTTGCTTTTGTGTTGGTCTGCTCGTGGGGAACTGTCCCATTTTTTACCTTAAAAGCTTGCTCTTTTGCTTTTCTTAATTCTAGATGGGTATTTTTATTGGGTATAGAATTCTAGGTTTGAAGTTTCTTCAACATGTGCACACCATCTTTCTCCTTAACTTTGCTCCTGTGAAGTCAGTTTTCAGCCTGTTACTCCTTTGCAGATAGTTGGCTGCTTTAAAGTTTTGTTCTTTTTGCTCTTGGTTTTCTGTAATTTTACTATAATGTCTCTGGGTGTGGATATATATATATATATATATATATATATATATATATTTTTTTTTTTTTTTTCTGCTTTTAGGATTCATTGAGCTTTTAGAATCTGTAAACTTGTCTTTTGTCAATTCCAAGAAGTGTTTAGCTGTTCTTAAATACTGTTTCTCACTCATCAATTTCTAGACCTCCAAATAAGTGTTTATTAGACAATCTTCACTGTATTGTCTAGATTTCTTTACTCTGCATTTTCTACCTTGTCTTGACAAGCTGCCTTCTTGTACTTTTGTTTTCTGACAAATTTTATAGTTCACTAGTCTCCTTTCAGCTGAATCTAGCCTGCTGCTAAATCCATAAATTGAATTACTTTTTTCAGTTCTATAGTTTTTATTGAGTTCTTTCTCAAGTCTTCTGTGTCTTTTTTTTTAAATAGTTTCTGGTTCCTTGATAACATTTTCAAGCCTGGCTATTCTTTGAACTTAGTGAACATAATTGTTTTGTAATCTGAGTTTACTAAATCTAATTATCTGAAGTTTTTTGTAGTTTTGTTTCTGTTGTCTATTATTTCTGCTGTTTTTCACTTTTGGAGTCTTGTTTTCTTGTGTGTCTGGTTATCTTTATGTGCTGAACATGTATCTGAAAAAATATGTATGGGAATAGTATAAGCCTAAGTAAGATCTAAAAAAAAAAACATTTTTAACGTTTATTTTCTTGAGACAGAGCATGAACAGGGGAGGGTCAGAGAGACAGGGAGACACAGAACCCTAAGCAGGCTCCAGGCTCTGAGCTGTCAGCACAGAGCCTGACGCAGGGCTCGAACTCACGGACTGTGAGATCATGACCCGAGCCGAAGTCGGACACTTAACCGACTGAGCCACCCAGGGGCCCCTTGCCTAAGATCTAATATCTTCCTCCAGAGAAGATTTTTATTTTTCTCTGTCGGTCACTGAAGACCTTACTAGTCAGGGACCACCATAATACAAGTTCAAGGTCTCAATTCCTCTTGACCACCAAAATGACAAAAATCTGGGCTGAAAACCTAGCAAGGACTTTTTGCTTACAATTCATCCTTTAGGGTGAACTTGAGGATTCCAGATGCAAGTGGATGTGGATTTTTAGAGTGCCTACCTTGAAGGGCCCTAGACTTTGCCTTTTGCATCCCTAACCCTACAAAGCCACCAAAACTACAGCTCAGTTTTAATACTGAAGCTGTTACTACAAAACTGGCAAATGCCCTGAAGCCAAATATGTGTCTTTATGTGCTACATTTATAAGGGACAAAAGTGGTTCTGGAAAGAGATACAAGAGGTACAAAGTCTGGACCTAGAGTATTAGAGATTCAAGAGATTCTTAGGAGGTAGAATCTAATTAATTCAGTGGTGATTTAACTGAGGATATGAAGGAGCAGAAGCAATCAAGAATGACTCCCATTTTCTGGCTTGAGCAACTGGCACAAGTGGCAGTGGCAGAGAGATTTATAGGGGAAGATGATGAAGTTCTATTTTGAATGCATTGAATTTAAGATGTCTTTGAATCATCTAAGTAGTGTTGTCTGTGAAGCAGCTGGACATACAGGTTTACAGCAGGGCTTGGCTGGAGTTAGCCTGTTGATGATAACTGAAGCCAGGGAAAACATACCAAGTTTGAGGTAACAACCTAGATTTGAACCTGAGGAACATCAACATATATAAGGGATATATGCAGAAGACGAAACTAAAGACAAATGGCTAGAGCAAGAGAAGAAAACAAGAATGTGAGGTCCTCGAAGCCATGAGAAAATAATGGTGAATAGTGTCAAATGCTTCCTAGAGGGGCACATGGCTGGCTCAGTCAGTAGAACATGGGAATCTTCGTCTCAGGGTCATGAATTCATGACCCATGTTGAGAGTTTACTTAAGAAAAAATATGCTCCCTAGAGATCAAACAAGATAAGGAATGATCCCCTGAGTTTAGTGACCTGAAGGTCATTTGTAAGCTTGCAAGGCAGTTCTGGTAGAGGGGCAAAAACCAGACTACAGTGGATTGAGGATAATTGGGCAGTGAAAAATGCAGAAAATGGACACATGCAACATGGATTATTAACCTCAAAATCAGTATGCTACTCAAAAGAGTGCATACTATATGACTGCATTTGGATTAAATCCCTGAGCAGGCCAAACTAATTTCTGCTGACAGCAAGCAAGTCAGTGGTTGCCTGGGAGGTGTGGGGAAAGGGAACTGGATTGACTTCAGAGGGACACAGGGCAACTTTTGGGGGTTACAGAAAGGTTCTTTAAATTTCATGGGGTGGTTCTTACACAGATGTATTCACTTGTCATTTTTCATTGGCCTGCACACTTAAAATGGATATATTTATTATACTTCAATACAGCTTATTTCATATTTTAAATGAAGAGGTAGTAACTGAAAAGGCATTTGTGTAAGAGGTTGAGTATGTTTTTAGATGAAAGAGCCTGGAACATATTTAAATGCTACTATATAATTCAGTGAGAGGAAGCAGTTGAAAATAAAGGAGCGAGGGTAAAAGAGACAGCAAAGTAAAGGAATGTGACAAAGCATGTAGCACATCAAACACTAGAGCAGCAAATTAACACAGTGCAAAAACCTCAGTTCTTGGAACTCCCAAGATAGAAAGTTGAATAGCTTGTGGTCCAAAATCATTTCCTTCTATTTCTAAAACTGAGTTCAACTAATTCTTTTTGGTAAGACCATTAGTAAAAGGTACAGGTTTGAACATACATGGATAGAAATGGCCTGAGCAGGGGCACCTGGCTGGCTCAGTCAGAAGAGCGTGCGGCTCTTGATCTCAGGGTTTTGAGTTTGAGTCCCATGTTGGACATGGAGAATACTTAAAAATCTATTTAAAAAAGATTTGCCTGAGCAAATCAAAGTAAAAAAAAAAAAAAAAACCCTGTCTATAATCCAGAGGATAGGTGGCAATGGGGTTTAGAGAAGGGTTCATGATAAAAGAAGGAAAGTATAGTAAAATGATTAAAATAGTAAGATTTTCTTTTTGTCAAGTACTCCTTATTTACTGTGCAAGTATTTTATGTATTTATTACATACAACCACCTTGTTGGCATTCCCATTTTCCAAAAGAGGGAACAAACTCGGGTCAACTAATCTGCCCAAGATAACACAGCTGGTGAATTACAAAAGTGGGTTAAAACCTAGGTCTCTATCACTTCAAACCCATAATAAATATCTTACCCTGGTTAGGCAATTCTGCCTCAAACTTTGTTTTTTTTATAACTTTAATGTTTATTTAGAGAGAACACAAGCAGGAGAGGGGCAGAGAAAGAGGGAGACACAGAATCCAAAGCAGACTCCAGGCTCTGAGCTGTCAGCAGAGGGCCTGATGTGGGGCGCGAACTCAATAGCTGTGAGATCATGACCTGAGCCGAAGTCGGATGCTCAACTGAGCCACCCAGGCACCCCAAACTTTATTGTATATATGATATCGTAACAACAAAGGAAATCAAAACATCAACATACGCTAGTCCTTTTGCTTTCTTTATTTTATAAAAGTAAGACATCTTCAGATAATGTACTCATACCTGGTGCGCCTGGGCGGCTCAGTAGTTGAGACTCTGACTTCAGCTCTGGTCATGATCTTGCGGTTTGTGGGTTTAAGCCCCGCATCGGACATTGGGCTGACAGCATGGAGCCTACTGCAGACTCTCTCCCTCCCTCTCTCTCTCTCTGCCCCTCCCCCACTCATACTTTCTATCTCAAAAATAAACATTAAAATAATAATACACTCATGCTCATGAAATAAAATGGGAAACAAAGTGTGTTAAATTTTTCCAGTTTTTTGATCTGTTAATTGAATAAATGCTTGTTTGACCTCTTAATACTATTGTTTTTATGTTGATCTCTTAGAAGAGATGGTGTTTGGAATGCTTTATGAATAGTTCTGTTCAGATTGTACTCCTAGCGAGTAGTACTGAGCTATGTATTCAGAATATGGAATAATGCTATGTGTAAGTCACCATGGATGGTGCTTTGGAGCCTACAAAGATGCATGAGACTGGCCCTTACTCTTCAGGAGCTTGAGTCCAGGGAAAAAGAAGCTGTAAGACGTGCCTACAAGAAACCAACCTAGGCCACAAAGTGGTCACAGATAACCACTGGTAGTTCACAGAAAGAGTAATTTCTATTCAAGAATGTTAGAAGCAAAAAGACCATTTAGGAGACTAGTAGTTCAGACAAACGACTGTTAGTGCTTGAACAAGAAGAGAGGCAATGAAGAGACGGGGGCGGCCCGGGGGGGGGGGGGGGGGAGGGGGGAGGGGGTGGGATGTCAGAGCCATTGCAGAAGCAAAAACTGCTGATTGACTAGATATGGAGACTAAGAAGAGTCAGGAATACAGAATGAAGCCCAAGTAGTTTACTCGGTCAGCCAAGTGTGTGGTTGGGAGCCCTTTACCCTGATAGAGAATTCAAGATGAGTAACAATTTGACAGATTAGAAGGCATAAGTCACTATGCTCATTTCATCTCCCTCTCCCTGGACTTCCTCTCTGCAGCCTGCAGTTGAGTGGTGGTCATATTCCTACACCTAAGGGTCAACTCAGCCTATGTTGCTAGCCTCTAGGAGCATCGCATCTTTATCTACCCCTTCATTAACTCTCCTCAGCAAACCTATTTAATTGAGTATGCCACCTGTTTCCTGTCAGGAACTTAAAACACATCATATTTTTGTGTTTTGTACTAAAGTGTGCGTGTGTGTGCACGTGTGCTGGCATGCATAAATATAATTGTATGCTTGTATAAGGACAGGAAATAGCTGGAAAGACACACACCAAACTGTTAGCAACATTTCTCACCAGTTAACAGGGATGGGAGAGGGGAGGGACAAGGGAAAAGAAAAGGAAGCTTTTATTTTATATTCTATACCACTTGAATTACTTAACACAATAGGTTTGTATACTTTAAAAATAAAAATAATAAAGTTTTAAAAAAATGAAGAGCATCAATCAGCCTAATGTAAGAAGTTCAGTAAATTCACTGAGTAAGAATAAAACCTAAGAAACACTCAGTTGACAAAATTACAGAGAAAGACCCTAAACTTAGAAACAAATTTAATGATAAATACATAGAAATGATTAAGTTCTTGTATGAAGGCAGCATCCAAGGAATCTCTCCATTCTCATGGCTCCCAGCCCTTCCCTCCAGGTTGCTGGGGCAACTTGAGACCCACCAAGCCAGCAGACTCCTCCACTGAGCGCTCACCCTTGCCATGAAATTCCTGATGAAGGGTCACATGTTCTCGAATGCTGCGTAGGAGGCAGAGATAGGTGGCAGCTTGGAAATGAAGCTCATGTTGGGCTCTGCACAACTTCTCACTGGTAACCTGGAGAAGCAGCAAGGTCACATACTTTATTAACAGCCAGCTACAGATACAGAGCCAGAGAGATCTAATAAGCATTCTCTAGAATGGAAGTAAACTGCACAGAGGAAATATAAACATGCATACGTATATACTAATTACATATGTAGAGACACTCTGTTGATCAGGGAACCTGACCTCTAATTAATTGAAGAGGAAGTTTACAAGGAGTTTCACAGAGGAGTTTCATTGAGTGTCCTCATATTTTAATAACTGAAAAAGTCATTTCAACACTCTTGTTTTTACAAATGAGGAAACTAAAGCCCAGAGGGGCTCAATAGTTGGTTACTGGCAGAGATAGGAAACTATAATCATTAATGTCGCCTAAGGTGTATAGAACTTTCTCCCCTTCAAACAAATGAGTCTGATTTTTATATTTCTGACTTTGGTCAAGGTGGTATATGATTATCATTTCAATGAAAAGTAAAACCATTTTGTCTGAAAAATAATAGCTTTGTCCTCAACGTAACAAAATGAAGCCTTTATATATAAAATTAATATGCATCTATTCATTATAATTTACTTATCCATCTGAAAAACCCATATTCTGATAACTGTTAAGTAGCTAGAAATGATATCCATTCACAGGTCGCCAATAATTCCAAACTTGTTTTTTCTTCATCACAATTAATTCCCAGATTTAGTACACTGTCCTTTATTTGACTAACTTTGCGTTCTGAAGTTGTGAGAAAAGGAAGAAAAGGTGAGACAGAGATGTGTACATAGCTTAAAATACTTAAGGAGCCCTGTGTTTCTCTAAATGTAGATTAACCTCTGTGTACCACTGCCTACGTAAACCCCTTTGACCTTTCTTTACTTGAATATGTAGAGTTGGAATCTGAAAACTATAAAGTGTGGTTTAAGATCTGCACATCACACATACAAAAAAAGATCTGCAGATCACATATGTGAAAATAACACTCATAAGCTGCTCAAAAAAAGAACTATCTGCTTTAATCAGTTAACTTTTGATAAGTAAAAATCTGTGAATGAACACCACCAATGTCAAACTTTTAAAAAAGGTTAACATCCATTTCTATAATAAACACCAAAACTGATAAGATTTGAAACAAGAATTCTGTTAGTGTAGGCCATGATTCAGCTAAGCCTGAATCATGAGTCAGGACAGAAGGGTCAGCAATATATAAACAGTATATGAATCACAAGAGACCAAATGAAATAAAATGAAAAAAAAATTTTTTTTTTTTTTTTCTCAAAGGGGAAGGCACAGGTTCTTCCCTAACTGAACCCCTTCAGTTAAGGGAAAGGATGGAGAAAATGGGCATAGATGGTTATTGAGCTAGCTCTGAGCCAGCAGGAAACAAACCATTCCTCATATCCTTGCTGTGTTTCTGAAACTTGTAACATGAATTTACACAAAATTTGAGAGCCTCTCAAGAGCAATAATGCCCCCATAAGGTGGTACAGCTATAATCATGTCATCTTAAAAATCTTAGAATGACCTTCCATTACATTTACAATGAAGTTTAATAAGTTCCTGCCTACCACAACTTCTACTTCACCTACCACACCTTAAGCTTCAACCAGTCTCAAATGTCTGTTCTCACCTCTGGGCTTTTCAGTTGTGCAGCTTCTCGACCTGGACCTCATCTTCCCCAACCCCCATCTGCTTGCAATTTACACTTCAGGTCCCTGCTTAATTTCCTCCTGAAATCCTTCTTTATACAAGGACCTCCTGTTGTTTATGCTCTTAGCACTTACTTATTCCAAGTGCTTTGTTGTAGGGTTCTTCGTAACCCTACATATATATATATATATATATATATATATATATATATATATATATATATATATGATAGGTAGATATAGATGATAGATATATATGTCTTGATAGATATATCAAGATATAGATTTACCTTTTTATCTACCAAGATATATATATATCTTGATAAAAAGATAAAAATGTTTTAATTTTAGTTCTAACATAATGCATTCTAACTTCCATAGCTTAAAGATTCAACAGGATCCTGGTTCTCCTTTTTCCCACATTGCTCAAAAGACAGTTTCCTACCCTAAAGCCCAAGATGACTCTCCAACGTACTATTTTGGAGATAGCTTGCAACTTCCTTCAAAGCCCAATCCGTAACTCTAAAGACAGCTATTAAATGGAAGACCCATTATTTGGGAATTTAACTTCTAGTTGTTCCTATACAAGTCCTTGCACGGGGTCCCTGAGCCTCAGTTGCCCCATTTGAAAAATAAAACATCTTCACCCGATCTTGCCTAACGGGAATATGGAGTGTGGAGTTCACAAAGGAATTTCCCAAGGATGGCTTCCCATATGTTCATATTTATCTGCTACATAAGGAAAAAATATATCTGGTCAGATATCACATTAATGTTGTGATAGCGCAATGTCATTACAGATCTCTCTAGTTCAGCTCCACAGGCACCATTTCCTTTAAATGGGGAATGAAATACAACATAAGTGAAACACGGTTCCTGCCAAATTCTTAATATTCCTCATCTTATTACAGTTATTTTCCGCCTCAAAAAATGGTTTTTAGAATAACTACCATGGGAAGGATGAGGAGAGTGGTTGATAGATGCTGCAGCTAGTGACCCTACACTCTCCATCAAGTGCATCTCTCCTTTACCAACCCCCGCCCCATCCCCTCCACTTCCCATGGCTCTGACTTTGTCCTCTGCACCTGCAAAAGACCAGCCAATGAAATCCCCGCTCCTTGGTTAGTCCCCGGGCTTAGGCCATAGACCAAGGACTAGGGCCTGGGTAAGCTTGGCCAGAACCAGGGCTGGGTGGGAGGGTCGGTTTCAGAAATGCAGGGGCTGAGGCCAGACGCTCCCTACCCCCCCAGCTTGATCTCACCCCCTTCCCCCTTCCTTCCTCAGGGAACGGCCGCTGGAGCACCCGGACACGGGCTTCCGTACCCGATGCGCACGGAAAGCCTTCACGAGGTACCTATAGGCTGCAGTGTCGCGATAGGGTCGGCCAGTGGCCGCGTTCATGTAGCGCAACTCCCGTAGAAGGCCTCGTAAAGTGCGTGCCGGCGACCCTAAGGCCGCCATTTTCATGTCCTCGGAGCGTGGTGCCCAATGGCGTCCTACGCCCCTCTAACTCCCTCACCCCCGCCCAGCTGCTTAATGGTACGGCCGGACCCACACTGCCGGGTCCCCCCTTCGATCGCCGAGTAGTGGAATGTCTCACTTCCCTTCTCCGCACAGCTTTACTAATCAAACGCCGACAGACGCCCTCAGGAGTTAAGACAGAAGCAAACGAAAGCCGAGTATAACTGACTCAAAGTTCCTTAAGAAACACCGAGAAAGGCCGGGCTAGAGGAAAGGAGGGTCTTTGGTGACTGCGTCATTTAAGACGTCATTAACTGACCGCGGAGTCTCGAGAATAAGTGGGCCTGGTGGGAATGGATGTTGATTTGAACTAGAACACGAAAGATACCCAGAGGGGATATCAGAATTCAGAGCACTGACTTTCCAGAAATCTTACGGCACTGTGGTGGCTCAGAAGAAGGAAATGGAATATGCTTATTCTCTCAAGCAGTAGCCCAACACTTAGGAAAACGACACGTATACTTCCCATTTTTAAAAGGTAAAATTAAGTTAGCATATTTCGGTATAGTTCTTTAAGAGTAGCAAAAATCCTTTTCGAGACAAAAGTCTCACCACCCCAGATGGGACTCGAACCCACAATCCCTGGCTTAGGAGGCCAATGCCTTATCCATTAGGCCACTGGGGCTTCTGTGAGCGAGGCGCTCCAGCAACGTATTCAATTTTTTTTCCTCTTTGGTACGTCATCGTCACTTAGGTCTCCTTTTAACCTATCCTGAGAAACCACACCTAGTACCACTATGAGGGGTGAGGCATGCTGGGAGTTGTAGTTCAGGGAACAAGAGTCCGCGTTCCAGCTCCAAAGGCTTTACCCTCGAATCAGCACCGATGCGCCGGATGGAGGACGGGCGCGCGCACGGTTTTGCGTACGCGTTTGCCTGCCCGGTAACCCCGCGCCTGCGCAAAAGCGGGCATACGATGTCGCGGAGCCGAGCGCTCGGGGCACGTTGGCCGAATCTCGGAGACTCGCCCTCTGAGTTGCGGCTGGGTCGGATTTTTACCGGAAACAGCCGGCCCCTTCCGGTGGTGCGGCTTTCCCACTTAGCTTGGCTCCAACACGCCGTTAGGTGGCGTCCGCAGCGGTCACTTTCTGTTTCCGGTTGTAGGGGTGAGGCCGTTACCGCAGAGGCATTGGGGAGTTGTGAATGTGTAGCTTACCTTCTGAATTGCCGCGTCAGAGATGAACGTAGGACAGCGGGAATTTATTATTTAATTCACTAGGAATTAGTTAATTAGAAATAATTAGTAGTTCTTTTTCTGATTGTTTCTAATTGTATAACTTGGGTTTCTTGAGTTATCAGCGACCTTAATTCCTCGTTTAAAATCTCGCAGTGGCTCTCCATTGCCCCGGAGACTTGCCTGTATCGTAACCGTCATCTCTCACTAGTCGTTTCCTCACACTCTTTCTGTGCCAGGTGTCTCAACTTCTCTGTCTTCCTCGCCTCCCTTTGTCTTATTTTCTCCGCCTGAAGTTTAGCCATTTGTATTAATATTTACTTTTCGGGCTTCCAGTTTCCTTGAGAAGTCTAGGTCAGACACTGCTTTAGGCCTTTGTGGTCAGTATGGTAAAGCGAAAATGATTTATTTCACCTCTGCATTCCTCTAGATTCTCTAGATGACATGTTAATCTTTCCTTTTACGTGTGGATTACCTGTGTCTCCGTTTCATTATCTTTCCCGTGAATCAGGATGCAACCGCGCAGACTCCTACTTCCCACTCTCACTAGGTCCCTCCTCCTAGGTCCCTGTCTGGAGAACAGTGGCCAACTTTAAGGTAACTTTAAGGTTCATACTCTGGCTGGAATCCTGACACCTCCAGAATCGACCTTAGAGGAAACCAGACTAGAATGACTTCATATGAGTGAATTAATTTCTCCCTGTGGCATTCATAAAATATTTATCAACCTATAATTCACAAGTATCTGATTTTAAAAGGCACATCTGATGGGGGATGGGAGAGTGGGGAGGGTGGGTGATGGGTATTGAAAAGGGCATTTTTTGGGATGAGCACTGGGTGTTGTATGGAAACCAATTTGACAATAAATTTCATTTAAATAAATAAATCAATAAAAATAAAAGGCACATCTCATCTGCAGTAGGGGCTGGGGAGAATGCTATCAGTTATTCTTCTCTGAACATTGTTAAAGAGAAAAACCACAGGCCAAAAATGGTGTCGTTTAGTTAAGCCCGCAAGTCACTAAACCAAGAATTAACACCTAGCCCCCCCCCCCCCCAAATGGAACCTATAACCAGTCAGTGCAGAAATTTCCTAGTCAGCATTGAGACATTTACTGATAGATCCCATCCATTCCCTTTAGGAGGGCAACCTTGCCTAAAACAATGGATTCTTAGCTAATAATTTCCTTTTTTCAACTCTCTACCTTTAAAAACCTTTCCTTTTCTGTAGTCCTTTGGAACTCCCCTATACTTGCTAGAGGGGATGCTGCCTGATTCCTAAGTTGATTAGATCTTTCAAATTTAGTCGGCTGAATTTTTGTTATTTACCAATATAAATTTGTTTAACCAGCTTTCTAAAATGTAGCGAATTTTAGCCAGCTCTGAGGAATTGGGAGAATGTTTTGGAAGTAGGTCTTCAATAACTTGATATGTTGTGATACGGGCAATAACTGTGAATTCCTTTTTACTGCATGGCCAAGAGACTCTTCTTCTCTAGGCCATTCTTACACTAGGAAAGGGTGAATACTCATGAAATGTTTATGTATATGTATATGTAGCCATTAGTCTCCAAAGATGGCCCTCCAGCAGTCTTCTCTTTTTATACATATGTTGCTCCCTACATCAAGAGGTGAAGCTTATTTCCTGTCCCATGTACCCTTCCCTCTCTTGAATCTGAGCTGGCTTTGTGACTACCTTTGACCAATAGAATGTAGCAGAAGTGACATTCTGGAACTTCTGTAGAACACCAGGTCTTAAAACCGGCAACTTTCACTTCCTGCTTTTTGTCTAGCTACCATGCTATGAAAACCCCATGGCACAAGGAGGGGTACTGGGATAGACCCAGGTGAGCTCTTGTCTGATAGCACCGATTGCCGACTATGTGAATAAACCATCTCGAATGTCCAGATGTCCACAGTTTCTGCCAGTGTCAGCTGAAGCAGAGATTTGCCCTGCTAAACCCAGTTAACCTGAAGAATCATTGAAGATGATAAGATGGCTGTTGTGTGGGAATAATTCCTCTAAGTTTTGGAATTACTGTGCAGCAACAAAACACCGAATCAGTCTGGAAAAGTTTGTAGAGACGATTTAGCCAAACTTCTCAGTTTTGCAGCTTTAGAAAATCTTTCTATTCCTAGTTACAGGGCTACAACCCCGAAACCCTACAGCAGAGACCAGGCAGGTAACACAAGAATAAATCAGGCCAGGTGGGCGGCTACTTCCCGCAAAGGAGCTGGACGCTTTCAGCTCAGTCTCATTGGTGTGAAGTCGGCACGTGGACCCAGTGTTGCCAGAGCTTCTGATTTTCCAATAGTTGTAAATCCAGCATTTTTATGCAGTGCCCTGACTTTTCAACGTTAGCAATCAAGTTAAAAACAATAAATTACCAAACAGAACACTTCTGTTGGCCTTACATAGCCTAGGGTTGCAAATGTGTGAACTGCGTCCCGGAGGACTTTGCAGGCAATGTCCCATTTGACCTTCGCCACAATCCTGTGAGGTAGTACTGATTTTTCCCACTTAGAAATGTGGGAATAATCTCAGAATAGCTCCATGGGTTAGTCAACATTATTAACTGGTCTGTGGAAAACCGGTATTTGGCCTCAGGCAATCTGACTCCAAAGCATATTAAATCATTTTTAAAGTTACAGCAGAAAAAGGATTTTTATTAAAAAGATGCTGGGTGAGGCGCCTGGGTGGCTCAGTCGGTTGAGCAACCGACTTCGGCCCAGGTCATGACCTCACGGTTTGCGAGTTCGAGCCCTGCGTCGGGCTCTGTGCTGAGAGCTCAGAGCCCAGAACCTGCTTCTGATTTTGTGTCTCCCTCTCTCTCTCTCTCTGCCGCTCCCCCGTTCATGCTCTGTCTCTCTCTGTCTCAGAAATAAATAAACATTAAAAAAAAAAAAAAGATGCTGGATAATTTTCAGAATTTCCTAGTAAGGCCAGAGACCAGGCTCAGAAACCTCACCCACTATCCTGCCCCAGATCTGATCCAGTGAAAACACCACCAGGCATAATTGCTACAGCTTCACAATGCAGACACAATGACCATGGACAGGGACTGGGCGCCAGCACCAAAGCTGCTGCTCCGGGACACTGGTTTTGGCTGGTTTCTCTGCTCTCCCTTGTGCCAGAATGGATGAAGTATTTTCCTAAGAGTCCCATTCTGGGGTGAGTACTTCTGATGAGCATGGCCTGGGTCATGTCCCCCTGTTTTGGTCAAGGGTGGCTGGGAAAAGCGAGTATTTTATCATTCTTTGAATTTTTAGTGAGCATCTGCCATGAGTCAGTCACTCTTTCAAATGCTGAGGAAGCAAAAGCGGAGTAGGTAAAGCTTTGATACTCAGTGAAGTTTCCGTTCTAGAAAGGGGAAGACAGACAATAATCTGGTAAAGCAAAACTTCCCAAATGGTGATGAGTGCTATGGAGAAAAGTAAAACTGGGGCAGGGGATTGGGACCTGCTGCTTTATAATGTGTTCAGGGATGTCTTCACTGACTTGGTGACATTTGAGCAGAAACACAAATGGTGTAAGCATAGTCAGCTTGTGTGTGTGCATGTGTTGGGGTGGGACAGTGCCCATACTTTTTTAAAAGTAGGCTCCATGCTAAGCATGGAGCCCAACATGGGGCTTGAACTCATGACCCCAAGATGGGGACCTGAGGTGAAATCAAGAGTCAGCCACTTAACCAACTGGGCCACACAGGCACCCTAGTGCCCATGCTTTTAAGTAGAGACCCAACCTCCATTCCCCAACCATTGTGAGGATACCGTTCTGCTCCTTCAAGCTCTGTGAAGGAGGAAGGGATTCTAGGATGTTTTCTGTGGCCAGTGAAACTGTGGGAACAGACCCAGAGCGTTCAGTCTTAACTTTGCAACTGGAGCTGGGTAGCCAAGCCAGTCAGCCACACAGGAATCCGGGGAAATTGTTGGTGGGAAAGAGCCAGGACTAATGAAAGAGGGTATATCTGAGAGAATATATATGTGTAGCTGCTGGCTTCCATCAGTTGTGATATTTTAGATGTGTGTCCCAAGCACTGATTTCTAATTTTTTAATGATAGTACTTTATTATTTATTCATTCATTCATTCATTCATTTATGTAAGTAAACCCTATACCCAACATGGGGCTTGAACTCACGACTGTGAGATCAAGAGTCGCATGCTGTACTGACTGAGCCAGCCAGGCAACCCCTCTAAACTTTTTTGATGGTGTATCCATAGCGGTAAAAATCTTGTGCCTCCCCCATAATTCTTTGTATTTACTTTTAAACCATACACATGCACTACTGCATGAATGTAGTACGTACATTGAAACTATGCACAAAACAGAATTAAAAGGATGCTTTTGAATAAATGAAATATACAATATTTGGAAAATATTTTTATTTTATTTATTAACAGTAAAAAACGTCCTAATTTCTCTCAGTAAAGAAAGATTATTGTTTCCTTTATTGAAAACAATGCAATTCAATACGTTTCAATATTTTGAAAATGTTGGTTTAACACATTATTTGGGGCCACAGAATCACATAGTGATAAATATTTCTCAAGATCGATTCTTAAATTTCTCTCTTCATAGCATGAATTTCTTTTAAAGAGGCAGGCAGGGCCTCATTCATCACTTTAAAAACTTACTTTGAACTCAACGAGACCCATTAGGCATGTTCGTTTCTTTCACAATATCAGCTAGGTAGGCGCTGTGACCATCAGGGGTCAGTCACCAAGAGAGAACCCACTGCAGGCTGTTCAAGCAAACAGGAACTGAGTGCAGGGCACTGGGATGCTTGCGGCACTATGGGAAGGACTGCCGGAGTTTGGGGAAGTTACCACTAATGTTCAGCAGTTCTAAGCAGTCACTAGAAGGTCTCTGCCGTCACCCAGGTCAGAAGAATGCAGGGCGCCCCCTTTGCTCATCAGAGCTGAGCCGAGTACTGAGACGCGCCGGCTGACAGGTCACCTAGAGGCTGGGGCGGAGCTTCAGGTCTCCCGGGACCTACCCACTTTGCAAGGTGCTGCCAGAGAAAAAAATAACACCACTTTCTCCTCCCACCTACAAAAATCTCACATGAATACCCTGGCAGAAAGAAATGACATCCAGAACCTGGAAGGCAAAGGAGTTTGGGAGATGTAGTTCCCGTAAGTCCAGTCCCTGTGACACAGAGAAAGCATGACACAGAGGGATATGGGAGTGAGTGCGGGCTGTCAAAAAACAGACTGCAGACCTCACGGGCAGCACACTCCTGATAGCCTCCTGTCGTCACAGAAAAGGAGAGCAATTGAGAAACACTTCTGTAACGAAAAATAGCCATTTTTAAGTTTGGCCACTCTGGTAGATACTTTGCAGCAAGCGAATCACTCGGTCTCTTTGTGGTGTACGGGATTTTCATGACTACTTTGCATTACGTAATAGTTTCTTCCATGTAAAGGTATTACTTTTCATCAAATTAACCTAACTGATGACATCCTGTAGCATATCAGCTCAGTACGTTATAATACTCAGGAGCAAATGTGACTGTTAACAGGCGAGCTGACCCGTAGATGCAGGCAGAGAGAGCCGCGATGTATCCCTCTCAACCCCTGCTGCTTGCGGACCTCCTAGCTGAAGGCTTCCTTTCCAGCATGAGATCGGCAGCAGTTCACGCAGCTCTTCCAAGAGATAACAGGACAATTGGCGGTTTTTCTTTGGTTTGGAAAAAAAAAAAAAAAAGAGTCCAGTCTGTAAAACATTAAAACCCCAGACTTTCCCCAATAAGACTCCTCACTGACAAGGTGAGACTGTCAGCTGGAAAATGAGCCTCGAGGGCTGGAGGACCTGGCCAACCTCTCCAACCCCTGATCGGCTGGTCACCTCTTCAAAGGCAACCTGTTCCTGGAACAAGCCAGACTTGTGTAAAAAGAAAGTAACTTTGTAACTTTGTGAATGCCCCGACAAACCTGAGGTCATGGTTTGGTCTCCCGTGTGCCTGGATGAAATTTACAGCTTTTCCAGTCTCTGCAAAGTAACAAACAGGCCAAAGAGTTGTCATCATCATCATTTCAGAAATAGTCTCTCGTTCTGGCTATCAACAAGTCTCATCGAGTGATCGATCAAAACTTCAAATGTCAGTTAATTTTAAAACTTCTTCCCTTCCCCGGCCCGGAAATCTGAGGGAGAACGGGGGTCACGGTCAGCGTCATTTTGATTTCTCACACAGGACCTCTTCCCACTCGTGGCTGTTCCGGGCTTGCTCTCGTGTGGCCGCAGGGGAAGGAGAGGGGGTAAGTCTCACGTGAGTGGCTGAGTTGTAAGCTGGCGCCGGTGTCCCCTGGGAGTAGGAGAAGCCATGGCTGCTTGTCCCACAGGCGCTTCCTCACGGGTTCTCGAGTCTCCGTCCATCACTGGGGATCTCGCACCTGTCGTCCCCCTGTGGGCCATGCCGTCTCTAGTTCCTTAGGGTGCCTGCCCCAGCCCCTCGGTCTCCAGCAGCCTCCCTGCCACTGATGTCATCTCCTCCCTCCAGGTGTTCCCTTTGGCTGGACTCCTTCTTGAAATGGCCAAACCTGCCTCCCTCTCTCAAGAAGCACAGCAAGCCTTCGGGAACCCAGGAACTTGGGGCGTGCCAGCCATTTGGAGCGCAGTCTTCTCTCCTCTTCTGTCTTCTCAAGGAGCTAGCCATCGACAGTTTGTCTTCAGACTTTAGGAAGAAGTCAGACACCAGTCCCTTTGTCCCTGAAACTCCGCAGGCTGTATCAAACTCCCCAGGTGGTCCTCTTGAAGCAACCCCTCATTTGGCATGAAGCAAAGAGGGAGCACCCCCCACCCTCCCCTGCTTGGGGAGAAGGGGAAACGTCCAGCATACAGACAGCTACTTTCAAAGAAATCCTCTCACATTCTCTTCCATAGCCTGAGGTGGATGCCGAGCTAATCCTTCCCAGTATTGAGCTAGTGCTTCCCGGGGTCCATTTCACAACCTCTTAGGGTGGGTGCATAGGTGATCTGGCTCCTCCTCCCTTTAGAATGTGGACAGATTGGCGCCTATGGTTTTGTTCTCAGCCTTTGGGGTTTCTGGTGAAACTGACACAGAAAGAGTCCCGTTTTAGTAAATGTGAAGTCACCATTGTCAACCCCTCCTCCTTATGGAACTCCTGTTCTTACATCAGGACACCTGATGCGCTGTAGGTGATCTGCAAGAGTCTGACTTATGAAATGGACTGTGAATGTACAGTTCATATAGAATTAAGTACTAAGTAGCATATATATTATAATTTCATATTCAATACTAATGTTTGCATACTATATATTTACATAGAGAGATAATGAGCTTATACAAAATACATACAGGACTTTTGTTTCTGACATTATGAAAGATTAGACGTGCAGAGAAATCTCTCAATATAAAACGCCTTAAGCACTGAGTGAAATTTTAACAAACACATAAAAACACTTTTTCAGAGCATGACAGAGCTGACAGCAAAGGGAGCCAGAGTAGCCAGAGGTGAGGAAGGAGGAGGACTAGGAAAATGAGCACTGATTTGCCCTGAAGATATCTATCTGTTGATCCCTGGTGGCCTACAGTCGGGATTTCAATTTACTGTAGACAGAAGGGAAAAAAAGCCTCAGACTAGCATGGTGGGAGTCAGATCAAAAAGTCTTACAAAATGATGGAACCCCTAACATTGGCCTCATTGGCGGGAATGAAAAAAATATCCCTGACTTCACCAAGAAGAGACTTTTCTGCGTGTGTGTGTGTGTGTGTGTGTGTTTAAGATTTTATTGTTTAAATAATCTCTACATCCAATGTGGGACTCAAACTCACAACCCTAAGTCAGAGAGTAGCATGCTCTACTGACTGAGCCAGCCAGGAGCCCTGAGACCCTTCTGTTTTAATCTCAGCTCAGGGTAGGGTAGCAGGGTAGAGAGCCTTCTTTTCTTCTAAAGTTCCTAACTACTAGCAATAACCATTCACACGCATTTGTGGCTGAAATTCATCCTATCTCTGAGGCCCTGAAATCCCTAAGCTAACATTTAGTTTGAAGTGGTCCTGGGTTGGTAATGTTCCTAGGAGCTTGGAAGAAGCAAACTCAAATGCCCTTTAGAGGAACATACTTTATAAAAATCTAGGCCTCGAAGAATGCCCATAGCTGAAGTTACAAAGTGCAGGGATATATACTAAAAAAAAAACACCAAATATACAGAAATAAGCCACTGTGAGCAAGTTTGCAGAAAATAATGACCCATGTGACTGGACCCACAGTGTGGGTCAAAATCTGACTCTGGTACCTGGGACTTTGCTCTGGGAAATGCTCCTGAGGCTCCCAACCCACTTCTTAAAAGCACATGCTAGGGTGCTTGGCCCTTCCCCTTGGTATATACATCACCAGCTAAAAAAGGCTGTTTATAAGCCCAGGACAAAACAAGCTCCCAAGTGAAAATCATCAGATATTTGAGGAGTAGAGTCACAACAAAAGAGACAATAACTGGGACGAATCGTGCTAGACAAGCCAGAATGGAACAAGACAAAACAAGAACCTAAAAGAAGCACGGTAAAGATCCTTACTAAGATAGGAGAACAATAATAACAAACAAGCAGCTGTAAGAACCAAATGGAAATAGTGGGTATGAAATACGTGATAGATGAATAAAGCCAAAAGACTGGATAAAAACAAGAATGACTACATAGCTGGAAAATGAATAATGATCCAGATCAGCTCAAGGAATTTTCTCAGAAGGTACTGGAAGGAGATGGAAAATATGAGAGAACATTAAAGAGATGATGGTGATATGATGTAAATATATGTATGATATGTGTCCCAGAAAGAGAGGAAATAGATTTAGGAAAGGGAATATTTACAGAAATCCTAAGAGCTTTTTAAAAAAAATTTTAAAGTCTATTTATTTTGAGAGAGAGAGAGCACAGATCACAAGTGGGGGAGGAACAGAGAGAGGGGGGGGGAGAGAGAGAGAATCCCAAGCAGGCACCACACTGTCAGCACAGAGCCCGATGTAGGGCTCAAACTCACAAACCATGAGATCACGACCTGAGCTGAAATCAAGAGTCGGTCACTCAACCGACTGAGCCACCCAGGTGCCCCGGAACTTTCAAAAATTAAAGATAAAAAAGATTCCAATACAAAGATCTCATGGTGCACCACCCAGGGTAAATATGGAAAAACTAAAACTTTGACACGTTCTAGTGAAATTTAAGACCATTCAAGACAAAAATGAAATTCTAAAAGCTAGAGAGAAGGAGCAGCTAGTCCACAAAAAAGTAAGAATTAGATTGACATCGATGTTTCTAACAAACACTGGAGACAAAACGCAATCAAGTTATGTTTTCTAAGTGATGAAGGAAAATAACCTGGAATATTATATCCAGCTAAACTCTCATTGAAATGTGAGAATGCAAAGATAATATGTTCAGACATGCAAGGCCTCAGAGACTTTACAGCAGTCTCTTTGGGAACTCGTCTCGAAAAAGTACTTCTATACTTAATGTACTAAGCTATATGCTATAATTATACTAATATACTAACTGCTTAATAAGCACATGAAAAGATACTCAACACCGTGAGTCATTAGGGAGTTGCAAATCAAAAGAATGAGGTACCACTTCATACCTACCAGGATGGCTATCATCAAGCAAACGGAAAATATCAAGTGCTGGCAAGGATGCAGAGAAATTTAAGCTCTCACATATTGCTAGTAGGAGTGCAAAATGTTTCAGCTACTGTGGGAAACAGTTTTGTGGTTCCTCAAAAAGTTACACAGAGTTACCATATGGCCTCTTAGGTACACACCTGAGAGAAGTGAACACATACATCCACACAAAAACCTGTCCAGTGGTCCCCCTTCTCCGCAATTTCAGTCACCCACGGTCAACCATGGGCTGGAAGCAGGTGATCTGCCTTCGGACACAGAGTCAGAAGGTGAGGGGTAGCCTAATGCTATGCTACACTGCCTACGTCATTCACCTCACTTCATCTCATCATGCAAGCATTTGGTCATCTCCCGTCACCACAAGAAGGGTGAGGGCGGTGCAATAAGATATTTTGGGAGAGAGCATCTTCACATAACTTTTATTACAGTATATTGTTATAATTGTTCTATTTTTAGTTATTATTGACAATCTCTTACTGTGCCTAATTTACAAATTCAACTATCATCAGTACGTATGCATAGGAAAACACATAGGATCTAGAGGGTTCAGTAGTATCCACAGTTTCAAGCATCCCCTGGGGGTCTCGGAACGTATGCCACTTGGATCAGGGGTGGGGTGGGGGAGTATGGTACCTAAATGTTCATAGCAGCATTATTCGCAATATCCAAAATGTACAAACAGCCTACGTGTCTATCAACTGATAAATGGATAAATTAAAAATGTGATATATTCATACAATGGGATATTATTCAGAATATAGATAACTGCGATATCAGGGCAAAACACATCATAAAGAAAAATGAGGGACGTTATATATTGGTGGAAAAAACAGATTAAAGAGATATCACCATAACGAACATATGTGCACCCAATAAAATTCATGATTCCTTGAAAAATCAGTAAGACTGAAGAAAACTGGCAAGACTGAAGGACAAGGGAGAAGATGCGTATAAATGAAACAGAATGCAACAGGAAAACAAAGAAAATGAAGATTATAAGAATGAAAAAATTATGAATACATTTCTCAGAAATTTTCTGGAAGTGCTGATCATGTATCAGGGTTAGGGGGAATGTACTTGCTATAATCCAGTTCACACTTATGATCAGCATTCCCAGAAAATTAGGAATAGAACTTTCTTAACTTCTTAAAATCTATATACCAACAACCTAGAATAAACACCACACTTGAGAAAATTGAGACAAGGAACAAAGATGTCACTTTCACCACTACTGTTTAAATAGTATTAAAGGACCAGTCTAATGCTCTAAGATAAGACAAAAGTGAAAGAATTGGGAAGGGAGATTAAACTGTCATTTTGAAAAGGTTATGTATTGATTTCAGTAATTTCGACACCCGACATGGGGCTTGAATTCACAACCCCAAGATCAAGAGTCGCATGCTCTTCAAGTGAACCAGCCAGGCGCCCTGTCATTTTTTGTAGATGATATGATCATCTTCATTGAAAAGCTAATAAAATCATCAGATGAGTTACTGGAATAGGAGAGTTCAGCAAAGTTGCTGGACACAAACTCGACTTTCAGAAATCAACAGCGTTCCTCGTTACCCACAAAAACCATGAGAGTATCGAATGGAGAAGAATATACCACTCATAAAAGCAACAACTATAAAGTACCTAGAAATCAATACATGAACAATACCTTTACGAAGAAAATTTAAAACTATAAAGTTAATAGAAGAAAGAGCAGGAAAATGTATTTGTGACACAGGGATAGGGAAATATCTCCTAACAAGTGCCTCAACATACATGTAGACAAATAGATCAATTTGACTATTAAAAATTAACATTTTCTGTTCAATTCAGGATGTCCTCCACAAAGTTGAAAGAGGGGTTACAGACTAAAATATCAAGCACACCTACAACTGATAAGAGAGTATTACCTATAACAAAAGGATACAACGCAATCGAATAAGAAGCGGAGATGAACAGGCAATCGGCAGGAGACGGCCTGTAGCCTTTCTTGCAATAACAGGGAATTGGAGGCAACCTAGGTATCCACCTCCAGAGGAACGGGTACGTAGAACGTGGTGGATACACAGTATGGAATACTACGCGGTGATAAGCAGCAACACACAGGATGTACACACAGCAACATGGACAAATTTAAGAAAAGTGAGAAAAGTAGGAAAGAGCAAAATGTATAGGCCCAGACCGTTCGTACAAATGAAATTTGTACACGCACTAAACAGCACTATTTTAGAAGTGAACATGCATAACAAGGGGCACATATCAAGAGGGCACCGATGAGACACAGGGCGCTGGGGACTCAGGAAGGAAGGAGAAGCTGAATGTATCATACAATGAGGGAATGAGTTGTTGTACTGAGTGATGGTGAACCATGTACTATGATTGGAGGCACGTGATTAACGCACTGCTTTGCACGTGAGGTACAATAAGGCAAAAGTAAACTAACACACGACACACACATGGGGTTTGGAAGTGCAGCGGCCACTTGGCCACGAAGGGAGAGCCTGAGGCTGTCAGAGGGCTATCTGTGAAATCTTGGCACTTCGAATGCCAGGGCAGAGACACGGCTAGACGGTGAGGACACCGAATCACTGGGTAAAGCTTCCCCTACTCCAGGCTCACCTCTACACGACTCAGTTCTACGAACCAAAAGATTCTCTTTACTGTTGTGTTTAACAGACTTTACTTTTTCGACAAGTTTCTGGTTACTTTTTAAACCAGGGGTTTGACATCTGCAATCAAAGAATTCTGATATTTATCCACTCCTGTACTGTAAGCTTTTTTTTTTTTTTTTTTTTTTTTTTTTTTAAGAAAGATTAAAAAAAAACACCACTATGGTTTCACCTCTAGAGTTTGGGAAGTTAGGAGAGCAAGAGGAAGTATGAATTTAAGAAGAAAAAAGGCAGAAGAGAGAGAGAGAATAATGTAGCCACCATTAATTAGCTCTTATGTGCTAGGCACTATGCTAGGTGCTTTCCATATCCAGTCTCTTAATTCAACCACACACCCCATCGTTGCTATCATCACTGTGGAAATAAGTTAACAGGCTAAAAGGTAAGCATCTTGTCTAAATTAGTGTCACAGCTTCAGAGCGGGGACTCGTGAACCCATCTAATGTCAGCCTGTTTTCCTTCATGCTATGCCACCTACTAGAAAAAAGATAGTGGGGAAATGGTAAAGGTACAGACACAGGGCACAGAAGAGGTAAATATACAGACAGAAAAAAACAAGCCATGTCAAGGCACACACTGACGAGGAAGGGCCATCGTTTTTGAGGCAAGGACACGCATGACACATCAGAGGGGGCTGTCCTTTGAAGAAACTCATGATCTCCCTCGCGTGTGACTCCACCCTTGGTGTACCCAGAGTCACCTCTTCTGCTTTTATTTCCAATTTTCCAAATTCCTTTAAACAAGAGATTGATTTTCCCAGGCATTTCTCAAAGCTTTACTTGGATGAGAAGCAACGTCAGAGATTCCAGACCCTGACTTTCAAATCTAGGATGTTAGGTCATTACTACCCACGCCAAAACGAACTTCCGTGTGATGTACATACACAGGATGTTACAGTTTGCCTTGTGATAGTAATCTAAGTGCTCATCAATAAAAATAAATACAATAAACCGTGATGATACCGTAAGTATGGAAGACTGTGAGCTGTCAAAAAGAAGAGGACAGACCCCTATGTACTGATGTGGAATGATCTCTGAGACAACTGGAAAAAATGCTAGGTACTGTGCAGCAAAGTACGTATGCTGAATTTATGTTAAAGAGTCAGGTACATATTTATACTTATAGCTGGAGAAAATTCGTAGCAGTGGTTGCTCTGAGGAAAGAAAACAGGGACTATAGCCAGGAAAGACACGCTTTGCACTCTGTATGCCCATGTACTTGGTACTTTTTTTTTTTTTTTTAACCAAGTACAAGGATAATCTTTTCCAAAGAAAATTTTTATTTTAAATCAAGCAGTTCATTGTGCCTTCCCTCCAAGACAGAGCCAATTTGGGGCTCTAGCAGGATCTGAGTAGAAGAAATAAGGTCTTTTCCCTTTTCCCAGTGATGAGACAGGGAAGAGCCTCTTTCCCATTTCTTTCTTTCTTCAACCAAGCCCACCTGTTTGTTTCTTAAAAACAAACCAACAAAAGCCCTTTCTCACATCATCCACGTTTGTTGAAAATACATTTTTTTTTAATTTTTTTTCATCGTTTATTTATTTTTGGGACAGAGAGAGACAGAGCATGAACGGGGGAGGGGCAGAGAGAGAGGGAGACACAGAATCGGAAACAGGCTCCAGGCTCCGAGCCATCAGCCCAGAGCCCGACGCGGGGCTCGAACTCACGGACCGTGAGATCGTGACCTGGCTGAAGTCGGACGCTTAACCGACTGCGCCACCCAGGCGCCCCAGTTGAAAATACATTTAAGTAAAAGGATACAGAACAAGCACTCACACCACGCCTCTGGACTTGGGAGTGTTGGTTTTTCTATTTTTCTGCGCCAGTGTGCATTTATATTTATGTCTGCTCTTTCTTAATGCCTGGATATCTTGGTCATTTCTTATTAAAACTTTTTTTTTACTTAGTACTATTTTTGTTTACTTAACCAAATCCTAACATGGCATTAGGCTGTTTCAATCGTTTACATCACTGTACAGAAATCCTTGTACCATCCATTTCTCCCTTTGAATAAACTTATAAAAGCAAAGTAACTAACTCCAGCACCAATTGGTTCACTTTGCCTTTGAACTCCATCACTAGGAACTGTTCCATGCACCCGTTTCCTAACCAACCACTCTCCTGTGGCAAAGCTCAGGCCTGACACAATTTCTTGCCTACACGGACAGTGTCAGAAGTACTTCCTGCTGCACATATTCCACTATACACCTTTGAAAAACCCCTTCTGGACACTTGGCCCTCGTTCAACTCTGGAAGGCTGGGAGCATTTCTGGATTACTTGTTGGCTCTCTAAAGGTTATTCTGAAATCCTTAACTCCTTGGGCCAAGTATCTTCTTAGAAACTTTTCCAAACTACAGAAATAGTAATAAAACAGAACTAGGTTGAATGATAAAAGCTAACATTTACCTAGTACTTGCTACGCGTCACCGTGCTAGTAAGTGCTTTACATGCCTAATGTTAATTGGAGTTACATGGAAAAAGTCCATGGTCAAAGAAACTCGGGGAAGTTACAGATTTAAAAATATCTTGCTTACAATAACACCTTTAAATATGTTAATATACAAGATGGTGACAACATAGGTGAATGTAGTTGAATAACGATAGATATCTTTAGGGGCTATTACTACCAAGAATCTGCTTTGGCGTATCTGTCTTTAAATATTGTTTTTTAGTGAGGGCATTTGCAGCCTACGCTCTCCCCCATGCATGAGGATCAATCCTTTTAAAAACTCTTCCTCTTAATGATAACGCACCAAAAATATGCGTAAGTAAAAGGAAAAAAACACTCATATAATCACTCTATACTTTGGGGTATATGTCTTTTCTGTATTTTCATGCATATATACATATTCGCTTATAAATGACAAACTGTTGAATTTCTCTCACATGTTGCTTTCTATGTCATCTTTTCCCCACTCTTTCACCAGAGTTCTAAGATTGAATTCTTTTTCTACTCTTTATCTTAATAATATTTTCTCCAGAGGTCTTCTACAAGTAAGGATTGAAAAGGTGATCACTTCTTGTTTGGGGGGTGGGGGGGGTCTTTTTTTTTTTTTTTTAAGTAATCTCTATCCCCAACATGAGCCTTGAACCCATGACCCTGAGATCAAGTTGCACGTTCTACCACCAACTGAGCCAGCCAGACACCCCAAAGATGATCAGTTCTGCCGAATTCCCATATCTACATTTCAAACTTTGACCCTAGTAGTAGTATTCCTTGCTTTCTGTCACACACACACACACACACACACACACACACACACACACACACACCCTATAACCCGGAGGAAGAACCTAGCAAGCCTACATTCCAGGACTTCCACAGTCTGGCTTCTACCAATCCCAGTATACACCTCACACCAGCCTCGTCTATTTCCTGACTCTGCTCGGGACATTCCCCTTTCCTTCTTCCTAGCCAAATCCCAGTATCCTGAGACCCAGCTCAGTGCCATCCAATTGACAAAATCTTCCCAGATCGCTCCAGTCCAATTTCTTCCCTGTTCTGAACTCACATGTCAGGCAGCAATGGACCACACCCTTGTGACAAATTTCGAATTGTTACCTTTTAACTTGTCATGAGATTGCAAAGTGTTTGTCAATACCCTGAAGGTGGGGTCCCTGCCCTTTACTTCTGTATCCGATAGCGCTCAGCACAGTACAATACAGACAACAGATGCTCAACCACTACTAAAAGAATGAGGTATTAAAATCCAAGTTAGCCCAATAATACAACAGACACAAGAGTAATATGTACATTCCTCTTTATTTAATACAACACATAACACATACAAAAAGAAAAAACACTCATGTAAAAGGTCCTGTCACAAAGGATAGACAGGAAACATCTACACGGAATCAAATAAGGCTCCTGCTTTAAAACAGGGATTTGCTAACTATACCTGGAATATGAGCAAGGCTGTTGCAACAAAAAAAAAAAAAAAAAAAAAAAAAAAAAATTTTTTTTCCCTGCACTGAAGGCGTATATCCACGGGGCTGATTTTCTCAATTCACAGATCCACATTTAGGAATGTTTAAGCCCTCTCACATGTCCAGAATTCATCAGGGTTTTATGAAATGTGTGATTATTTTTTGGTTACGAAATTTACCTGTCCTTCTTTCTTCTTAGAAAATAGTGACAAGAGCTCTCTGAAAACTACAGACCGACAAGCCACCCAGAGTTTGGAAAGCTTTGCCACGGAAGTTCAAAGGGTGTGCAGAACCGAGAATGCAAAGGCAAGGTGGCAGTGGGAAGAAGAGTTTAGCTTCTGAGTCATTTCCTGGTGGCCCGCGTCCAATCAAGCACTGGGAAAGACAAAATGGAAACACCTGGGCTCAGTGCAGGGTCGGTAGCAGCAGTTTGGCCATATTCCTGCTCTCCTCAGAGCCGGAAATTAAACAAGCACCAGTTCGTCTCAAAAGAGCCTTATACAAACACACACACATACATACCCACACCCATTCACATGTCATCACCACCCCCTTTTATTTAAATTTATTATTTTTTTTACTAAAATAATACAAAAAAGGGAGACAGGTATATTTACAAAAATCCATGGCTGGTACAGTACATAATTTTTAAGACACACTAAATGCTACAATCTTTCAGGTCCTGAGATTATTACAAATATCAACTCAAAGCTGTGTTCAGGTCCAGTTTTAAAGGAGGAAAAAAAAAATCCCCAAATATTAAGTCACACACTTATTTAAAATACAGTATATCCCTTCAAGTGAGCAAAAACGCACCTCCCTACAAACAAACGCGATACAGTAATCAGTGCCTTTCACCGAGAGGAGCAGCAATTCTTTAGGCTCCTTCCTTCAAGATCGGTTGTGAAACATGTTGGCATCTCTACCAAGTGCGGAGGCGGCTAAGGTAAGAGGAAGATGTGTACCTGGAGGGAAGTTCCTCTACAGAGTGAACGTTCACTGTATAAATAAGTCCTGTTTTTTCCTTCTGTTACCAAACAAAAGTCTCTCCCTTCTCGAAATGCATACCACAAGTGTTGGAAATATGTGCTTACCCAGACTAAAAATCAGAATCTTTATTTCCAATCAGTTATAGCAAATAGGTCTGCAGTTCTGCTATAATTTTACAACTGCAAATAAACTTTCTTGCTTGTAATAAAAGAGAGAAAACACCCATCACTTAGTTACCTTGGTAGACTTTGATTAACATATTGTTTGGGGCACAAAATTTTCACCAGCCAGAGATTTCATTTCCTTTTCTTTTAAGCTTGACAACGTTTAGTGAGCAAAACACGAAGGCAAGCCCCAGATTACATACTCTTCTTAAGAACAGTTTGATATTTTTGATACTTTCTATAATATAATTTTTCAACGACAGCCAACAAAAGGACAGTACAAAGCTTGAATCTTTTCTATGGCTGGCCATAGGTCAGAGGAAATTATCTGTAGGTTGCAAACCTGCCTCTACTGGTGGAAGGGCCCCTTACTTATCAGAAGGTCTCAGACGGGATATGTAATTAATTATGTAGGCATAGCCAGGATTTAAAAAGTTGGCCATCTTTGGCCAATTTTCTAAACTCACTATATAAAAACAGCAATACTTTTATCAGCTGAGAATAACTTCTTTGTCTTTTAATGCCCCTTGCCCAAACCGGGGTCATCCTTGGTAAATTTGCAGGTATGGGAAAGAAAAATCCTATGTGCTGCCACAGGGCACGTCAACCCTGCAAACAGCACACGACAGCCAAAAATGAGGAAAGTTTATGGTTGTGAGGACAGAAAATACAAGGTAGGTAAGACCTGACAAATTAAAGGCAGGTTGTCACACAGAAAAACATGCCAAGTGGCTGGTCTTCGTTACTGCTGACTCTGAAATGTGCTTGGGGGTAGGTGGAGCTGTTAACTTCAAGAACAGAAGTATTTCCAAGTTACCTTGAGGAATAGTTATCTTTTTTGTATTTCAATTAGGTTTCCATTAGTGCTCTATTACAAAATATTTTAAAACTAGATTTAAGGTAAAATAGAATTATATTATTATTAGCAAAATGGGAGAAAATAATGGGCAGAGTCTTCTGAGGAACATTAAAACTGGCAAGAATTTATATGGCCTGTGTGACTCAGACCTTTGCAAAAGTAGGTTTATTCCAGAGGCGGTATGAAAATAAGCAAGGAAGAGTATTAGGAGAAATAAGAGCCCTTGATAAAAGTCTGCATCTTTTTTGAATAACCTTGAAAAGTATCAAGAGGAGGCCATGAATTACAGCTACCACACTGTGTAGTAGGAGAGTAATCTAGTTTTTAATACAAGGGAGAAGAGAAAAAAAAAATTCCAGTCACCAGTGATGATTCCAAATCCTGGAAATACAGACCCCCTTAATTATACTACCGAGATTTCTGGAAGTATTCTTGACCTGTTTGGGAAACAGTTCAGAAAACTGCTAACCTATTCTAAATAGAAATAGGTAAGAAAGACTGAGAAGTTCAAGAATTACAGTATGAGGAAATTAAATAAAGGTCACAAATAGCTACTTTCGAGCAAACAGTACTTTGGGAGCATCTGAGAAAAATGTCATTTACTGTCAAGTTGTTCAAAAACAGTCTGATTAAACTCCTCTGAGTTCCTGTCTGAGTCTGTGCTAGGATATAAACAGTCTCCTGGACGATGCCTGTACTGTAGTCTTCCCTTCTGAATTCAGTGGAGACACAGGAAAGATGGGCCAGGTGAGTGAGAAAAGGAGGTGAAAGTCTAACCTTTCTGCTCCAGACTCTTGACAACATGCAAGTGATATTCTAGTGTAGCAACTAGCTGATGAAATGGTTAACTTAAGAGCTCAAACTAGAGGTAAGAAGAATGAGGAAAGAAGGAATTCAACATTAAATATTCAAAGCTATTTTTAATTAGAGTCTGACCAACTGTTCAGCTCTATAAACCTGAACACTATGCCACAGAATCTAAAACGTTCTCAGAACTGAACACTGGGACTATTTTATCTTAACAACCCAAAGACACTCCATGATTCTAACTACAGTTTTGCACCAGTAAAAGGATCTGTACTTAAGTTTTTGAATATAAAGTTCACATTTTAGGATAGAGGAACACACAAAATATCTCTGTGTTATACTTCTGTTAATTTTCCCTAGAGGAACAAACACACATTCAACAAAACCCTTATGCCTTATTTCTTTGGGTAGAAGTCATTTAACATCTATTATCTGAAGCATGGAAAAAGAGGGAAATGTGGAAAATAAAGAGTACGTTTATCTGCATAGCTGATATTTAGAGGTTACTAACTAAGGCCTTGTCTGGAAAAAGCAGTAAACAACCAAAAAGTGATTTTTAAGGAAAAACATCCTATCACTAGATATTAAATGGGCCTTGGCCAGTTGTGGGAATTAACCCAGATGCTCGGTCTGCTTGGGCATGGTGCTTTCTCTTGACTCACTTGAGCTGGATAATTTCTTCCTTACGGTCTACATTCTCCTTCCTGACCCTGAATCTGTGCTATAATTTAATTCTGCACACACTCTCTAATAATTGTTGCTTAGCATTTAGCCCTAACTAAAAATGCAGCATCCATTTTTTCCCGTTGTTGCTGTTGTTTGAAACGATAAAGGAAAATTGTAAGCATCACTACTTAATATGCCAGGATGGAAAGTGGAATAAAATGACCTTCGTTTCTTCCTTAGAGATGAGCAAAAACCGGTTTCCTTCTACCCCCACCCTTCCCACCCGTGTCCCAGCTAAGAAGTGAATCCTGCCTCCCCTCTCCCCATTCTTCTGTAACCTGAGTGGCAGATGACTCCGCCTCCGTCGTGGGTGGAAGGAGACTGAATTACACAGAGGTCGCCGGGCTAACGGTACACCCAGCTGACTGCGTGTAGCGCCTGCTCCTTCAGGGCAAAGCCAGAGAAGCCAGTAGTGACATGAACAGTACACAATCTCTGATTTACAAGAATGAGGAGTTGTCCATTCCTGCTTAGAAGCTAAAAGCTTAGCTTTCCATCACCAAACAAGTGCTCTAAGGAAAGCAGACTGAGAAGATGGAAAAGTGAGACGGAAAAAACTTTCAGGATCATTTATCAACTTCAGTAGCCAATCACCCAACCTTTACCTAGCTGCAGCTCCACGGCCTTGGCAAAAATCACACATGTATTAACACCATAAAAGGCTAAAAAAGAAAATCTACTTACAATTAAGCAACTCAGTGTTATTCCCCCTCCCCACTTATTAACCTGAAACTAACCATTTTCATCCCACCACAAATATGTTTAAATAATATGCATCTAAATTAGAATTCCAGTGACTCTTCTTTAAACTTAAAAATCATATGGTGCTTTTTATACCCATCATGGGGACACATTTTTTAGCCTCTGCGGGAAGATGGTGATACTTTTTAAATCTATAGGACATTTTAGAAAAACTCAAAGTATTTTTGAAATAGTAAAGTCTCTGATATCCCTGGGAGGTAGGTGAATATTATTATACCCAATTTTCGAATGGGTAGTCTGAGGCACGAAGGTTAAATGATATTCCCCCTGTTAAATATAGTAATTCAAGAATGACTCGCCTGAACTGAGGCTGCCAGATAAGCGCTGTGCTCTCAGGTAGCGCTACCAGGAGCCACTGCTTTCTTGTTCGCCACCCGTCTCCTCTTCCCAATTAAAATGTCTTTAAAAGGGGGCACTTATTAGATATATTTGTACTGGGCTTTGAGGATTGGTTCAACTTAGTCTCCCTTAATGTATCATACCTGTTTTTAACAAGAAACAGATGAATCTTAGATACTGAAAATTAGGCCAGTTTGTTCAAGGGAGAAATCTAAATAACCATAAAATCAGAGTAAGCCAAATGTAATTATCTGGCAAATAAAAAGAAAACTGAAGATCTCTCAAGAATGCTATAGGTTATATGAGTGTTTACATGAGTATCTGAAGTCTTTCTGAGTTTATTAACCTTTTCACAGATATGCAGCTATATGAATTCTTCAAAAATAATTTCCCAGAGAAAAATCTGATGCACGTTTAATGTTGACAAAGTTGCCATCTTTGTTCAAAACTTATTCAGATACAACACCAAGCTTCTGACTCTGGCTGCCCATGTCTTTAGTCTTGCCTGCCATAACTTGATAAGTGCTCCTTATCAACTTGACCCACAAAAGACTGTTATTCCAATGCTTTCTCCAATAGTACTCATGCCAAGTTTGAAGGGCACAGAGCAGTGGGTTACATCCAGGATGGGCAATGAGTCCACTAAATTTATTTTACTTGAAATAAATGACTTATTATATTTAGGCATTTTTGTTAACTTCTACAAACAGATACTCAAAGGGGGAAGATAGCATCTTGTATAAAGACAGTTTCCCAATCTACCCATTTGAATTGACTAAAACAATGGAATAAACAAGCCAGAAATTTTGCAAACACTGAAAGGAGTGTGTTTGGAAAGGATGCGATGGTACAGCAGCTACTAGTTATACACACACACACACACACACACACACACACACACATATATATGTATATGTATATATATGTATATGTATATATATGTATATATATGGGTATGTATATTACATATGTATACATATATATGCATGTATGTATCTTATACATATATCCTTATACTTATAAAACAAAAAAAGGAAGAATAATATTACAGCATGACATGATGTTGGCAAGTATGAGATTCTTCCTCCTGAATCCCCTAACTTATTAGCCTGTACTTTAGGATATCTGAGAACACTTTCAAGAGGGGGAAAAAGAAAGAAAAAAAAGGCACTTAACGAAGACAAAGGCCTGAATTGAGCGTGTTTTAGAGGAATAAGCATTTTACCAGAGCTAAGAAATGATTTACAGAGAGTTAAACTTTTCCCCTTAAATTTTATAAAATAAAATTGCAGAACATGTTTGTAATCATTTACCTACTACTGCATTTTTCTTCTGCTTATTACAAAAGCAAAAAACATAACAAAACAATCATACATGCACAAGAGAAAGTAAAAGTGCCCCTTTTGAGAACATATGGTCAGCAGAAACTATAGTGCTGAAGCACAAGGGAAAGTTCTCAAGTTTGGCCTGATTATAGATTTTTCTCACTCTTCTATTTCTAATTTAAAACAAAGCAAAACAAAACATCAACGAACCAAAAAGGCAAACATAAATTCAAAACCTAAGTGATAATAAAAAGAATACAGGGACCAACCAGTGTGCTTTTACGGTACACTCCTAAAATAAAGTATCCTAACTCTATACATGGGTCAAGTTATATGACAAAACCTCCTAGAAATGAAGAACTGTAAATTAGATTAAAATCGACCAATACAGGCAAAGTTCATGTTACAAATGTAGCAGCAAATATGATAGATAACTGGAGTTCTAAGAGATGATCCCAAGGGACATAGAGTTCTCACAATCAATGGCAGTTTGATTAACAGCAGAATTTCCATTTCAGAAAACGTCTTGAACCAAGTAGAGGTGGAAAAGGGAGTGGTAAGGGCAACCGGAACAGACTAGACGTGTCTGCCCTTTCCAACCCTGGGTAGTAAACAATTTAGATCTGCTTTGGAGGGGGTGGGGTGGGGTGGGGTGGGGTGGGGTGGGGTGGGGTGGGGATCCTGGGTTAAAAATCTTTCCCAATAAGTTGTTTTCAAACAGGTGTCAAACCCACAGTATCCAAACATGTATGTGCCCGGTTCTTCCTCCTACCTCGGTGATGCAATACACCCTATTCAACTTCTAGGATATAAAAAAATGTAATTTGGGCTAACAACATCCATCAAAGGGGTGGCAGGCATGACAGAATGTACTAACACAATCCTCTGATTTCCTCAGAATATCGGGATTTTGTGACTTCAGATTAACTTCACTTCTTTTTCCAAAACGTTTTTCTTCAGGCTGTTTTAGAACCACGATTTCTTTTACACTTGGATTTGAGAAGCATGTGAGAAAGAATTAGAATTGAGTTATACTGGAATTATTGCTTGCATTGACTTTGGAGGCTCTGAATGAGCTTGACACTTTGCTCCCAAACAGTCTCCAACTGAGGCTCAGCACTGCTATCTCTGAAGACAACTCTGCTGACCGTTATTGCTTGTGAATACTGAGGATTAACTTGTATGTACAGTAACAGCTTATACATCAGTGAAGGCAATTTAAAATACACGACAGTTGAAAACAAAACAGCTTAATTTTCCTGAATCAAGAATCCCGCTGAGTGGGACATAATTAAGTGTGCTGATTATTTTTGCATTGGGATGTTGCTAATGCTCTTCAGAAATACACATTGCTCTATATCCTTTCCAATTACTCACCGTTTTAAAAAATAACACGATTTGACTTTTAAGTGCAAAAATACAGTATGAGTCACAAGTCTCTGTGCTAAAAAATAACCAATTTATATGGTTGTATTTAGTAAGAAAAACTGTAAAGACAGGCACCCATAAAGTATGGACACCATTTTCAATGTTATGATCTAGAAAAGAAACAGTTCTGTATTTACATCTAGGAGCTCTCTGGTCATACTTATCTATTAAGAAATATAAAGATGTTTGTTTCATTTGTACAACATAAAAGGGTCGTCTTGATTGAAATGGACGAAAGTTAGTGAAAATGTGGTTGGGGGCTGAGTGGGGGGACCAGGTAGCAGTCCTCAAGGAATCAAGAGTGAAGAGAATAGAATATCATCTCCATATATATGGACTTTTCAGAGCCAAGAGCCTTCAGACAATTTTAATGGTTAGTTATAAAATAATACTTGGGGGGAAGAATTGATAATCCTGTTCTTCTCTAATGACAACCAAGAACTGTCAGGGATCTTCACGTAGCATGATTCAGAACTGATGGATTTAAGAAACCGAAATTATTCCCTGACTTACATTAGTAATGAATTTATATATAAATAAATCTTCATATGCACACAGATGAACACGTACACAATTATCAGCAGGAAGAGAGATTAGTATGCACTGTGACTTCTCTCCTGGTGGGGGAAGTAAAACAAAGGCTACTGCTTCCCAAAGGAAAACTCCCATAGAGTATTAGCAAAGACTTCTTTTTCCAAATTAGATAAAGGCAACAGGTATACTACACTCGAATAACTCAAGAATTGGGTAAGCTTCCCTAATTTAAAAAAACAAACAAACTTTAATTAAACATATTCGATTCAAGTCAAGCCTCGCTGCAACATCCCAATATCCTTCCAACTGGGGTTGATACAACATTCTTATGTTTTACTGGTAAACTAAATTCTTAGGGGCAAGTAATTATATCAGTGATTCCTTTGAAATAATCCTTTCCCCTTACTGTAAAAAGTTCTTGGAACTAAAGCTTTCAGTTACTTATTAACTTGTTGCTATGAAGCAAGCCAATGTGACTTTGAAGTCAAAATATAGGTATACAGATCTGAACAGATCTGTGGTAATTTATTCACAGTCCTATAGGCTATTTGGGACTTGTGCTTGTAAAAGGAAAAAAGGGCCAGGTTAATACACTTATTTGAAGAAATGTAAGGGTATAGGGTGACTTGTAATGAAAAAAGATGCAAATCTTGCTACTATCAATTTCATGCTGTTTTTTAGGTTAGTCTATTGTTATAAATGGATCAAGCTTACACCAATCATGGGTATAGTTTGAAAACATTCAGAAGCCTAAATAGGGAGAAAAGGAGACAAGACCAAAGGTGAGGGGAAAAAAAAAGAAAATCAAATCAAATATATTCAAAAAGAACCATAAATTTCTCCCTTAACATCCTTTGTTGAGTATGTATTTGCATAAGGAAGCTATAAGAACTAAGCAGTTTTGTTATCCCGTTATCTGCAGCTTTACTCACATATCAATATTCTCAGTAAATATTAATAAAGCTTTAAGATCCCAAATGCTCCAAATCAATTTCACTACACTGGATATAGGGAGTAAAAATACACTGTGATTGTTATAAAAAATAATCCCTTATACACATAATGATCCTAATGTAATTCCTCCCTTTAAAATACTATCTTAAAAATTCCAAAAATATATATATGCCATTTGAATGACCAACGAAGAGGCATGTGTAGTACACACTCACGCCTGTCTCTGTCAACAATTAAGAATCACCTGAAGTACCACTAGCTACAAGACCAGGAGAAGCTGTGAACCGAGGTGCGGCTGGGGAAGTTTACAGTTCAGGGTGTTGGGCCTGCAGGGGCTAGGAGCACCGAAGTCGCAGCCCTACGTCAAAGATCCCCATTTCTGAAGAGTCACATTTTAACATCAAGAATGGAAGTAAGAATTAACCAGTCAATACCAGATGCACAAATCACCTGAAGGAGAGTTAAGTACCTGCTTCTGAATGGAAGATGAAACTGACCCTTTTACAAAAAGGGGACATCTAAGTTTGTCTGTTAAGAGCAACAGGCTCAATTTCTTCACTTTTAAAAATCTTGATGATTTAATAATATGTATCACTGTGCTAAAATAACTTTCCTGAAACATCTTTAGTCCACTGATTTACATGGGGGGTTGCTACACACTGGAGAAGATTCAAGTTTGTTCAGGACTTGTGAGAGTACAGTATTTCCTCAGCTACTGTCTGGATCAAACACAGGGTCATTAATTTTGTTGTGTGGCAAATTTGCTGCATAGTCCACTCAGATCAACATGATTGTTACTCCTGACAAACTGGCCTAATTCCAGATAGACTGCCTTTTATTATGCGATTATGTCTACAAGTGTTCAGATCCAACCCCCAGGATGGATGGAGTTTACCCAAATCCTCAGATTCCTTCTTTCTCCCCCGGGGAAAAAAATCAAATTTGTACTTCTGTGGGTTTGACAACTGAGTCTCTTTCAAGTCAGTTAATATGGTCACTTTGTCTTTCTTTAGAGGAGACCACAGGTCACTAACTTTGCACGAAAGCATTTCTTCCTCCTGCACCTGGCTTGACTCAAGTAATGTTCTCTTTTCTTTTTTCCTCCTCACCACAGTGCTTGGGACGAGAGAATGTAAACATCGACAGAACAGCAGCCCTATGACCACATGAGTACTTTCCCATCAGGTAGATTCCATCAGCCAGCTGAGTGTCTCATCTCCATTGCTCGCTGGGAAGTCACTGAGATTTCCGTGGTAATTTAGTGTCCCCTTTACTTTGGCCTCCATCTGAGAAAAGAGATGTTTAATTGGGCTGTGTCGGTGTGTTATAAAAATACATATTAAAAGCAAACAAAGCAATGAGAACAATTAACGTTTAATTTCCACGCGAAATGACACTGCTAAAAAAGATAACCTTTAATAATTTACATGCTATGCATGGCATTACAGAGGTTGAGAAACATGAGAACTCAACAAAAAAGATCCTCTTAAGTCAAATGGCTGTGGTTCGATTGGTTTTCAGTTGAAATACTATTATTATCCACCTCAGAACTCACTGTGTCAAATGCTATGAGGATCACAAAGGAACATAAAAGACATAATCCCCACCTTCAAGGAACCTACCACATCTTTTGATCCCTTTAGAAGACTAAGTCAATTTCATTTTCTTGCAAGTGAAATTAAATTCCCTGCCATGACATAGCATTTGATAATTAATTCTCGATTATTTATGTAAATAAATGGGATACACTGGTAGTGAAAAATCCAGCTGAGTCTTTGTTTTGGTCCTAACCTGGCAAAAGTTGTAAGTGATAGGTAAGTCTGCTAACTGGGAACGGTTTCTAGTTTTACATGTGTGTGTGTGTTTTTTTTTTAACGTTCATTTATTTTTCAGAGAGAGAGGGAGAGAGAGAGAGCGCGAGCAGGGGAAGGGCAGAGAGAGAGGGAGATACAGAATCCAAAGCAGGCTGTAGGCTCTGAGCTGTCAGCACAGAACCTGACGCGGGGCTCGAACTCAAAACCATGAGATCATGACCTGAGTCAAAGTCGGATGCTCAACTGATTGAGCCACCCAGGTGCTCCTTACATATGGTTTTTAACTTTTAATTGGGAAAATGTTGATTATTGTATGTATTTATTTATACACTGATTTATTTCTTAAATTTTAGTTAGTTGATTACTCTATTTAAAATGGGCAAGACTAGGGGCGCCTGGGTGGCGCAGTCGGTTAAGCGTCCGACTTCAGCCAGGTCACGATCTCACGGTCCGTGAGTTCGAGCCCCGCGTCGGGCTCTGGGCTGATGGCTCGGAGCCTGGAGCCTGTTTCCGATTCTGTGTCTCCCTCTCTCTCTGCCCTTCCCCCGTTCATGCTCTGTCTCTCTCTGTCCCAAAAATAAATAAACGTTGGAAAAAAAAAAAAATGGGCAAGACTAGAACCCAGTGACCTTAAGAGCCAACAAAATATAGAGAAAGTTTAACAAGGTACTGCCTTAGCAAGGACAATGAAGCCTCCCACTCCTAAGCCTGAGAGAAAAAGGCAGGGGGAGGCATGAATGGCAGAGACACACAGGTGAAAAGGAACAAATTGCTGTATTACAAGATCAACCTTAAGGCTAGAGGAGACCATATGTCACACTGCTAGGTTCATTCACGTGGTATCTAAATTACTCTGGTAAAACATAAAACAAAAAACTGCCTCTATTGAAGAAACTGCCTCTGTTGTATCAATGAGAGAGGATGATTGTTTCAAAAGCTGTATAAATAGGACACTATTAAAATAACTTTGGTGACAACATCTAAGGAATTGGTTTTTCCATTCATAATGAGATATTATGTACTTGTGTTTGCAGAGAGAATGATTTGACCTAAGGTATGATTAAATTCATAAAATGGCAAGGAAGGATTGTGCTCAAAGCAGCTTTGGGAAACTACAAAATAAAATACTCATATTAACTGGACTGTGAGATTGTCTAGACCAAGGTTTGGCCCAAGGGCCAAATGTGGCCCACCACTACTTTAAAAAGTTTTATAGGAACCCAGCCACACTCATGCTACATATTTATCTATGGCTGTTTTCGCACTAGAATGGCGGAGTTGAGTAGTTGTGATAAAGACTACATGGCCTGCAAAGCTGAAAATATTTACTGTTGAGGCCTTTACAGAAAAAGTTTGTATTATATATAAAATGAATATAGAGAAGTTATATTCATTCTCTCAAGGAGCTTGATCTTATGAAGCATGAGATCATGACCTGAGCTGAAACCAAGAGCTAGACACTTAACCAACTGAGCCACGCAGGTGTCCCTCAAAGATCATTTTATTTATTTTTTTAAGTTTATTTATTTATTTCTTTGTTGAGAGAGAGAGAGAGGAAGAAAGAGAGGGACAGAGAAAATGAGCAGGGAAGGGGCAGAAAGAGATGGGGACAGAGGATCTGAAGCAGGCTCTGTGCTGACAGCAGAGAGCCCAACAGAGGGCTCAAACTCACAAACTGTGAGATCACGACCTGAGCTGAAGTCGGATGCTTAACTGACTGGGCCACCCAGGTGCCCCTTCAAAGATCATTTTAAATGCAGTGGCCAAAAAGAATAGTGAGATCGCAGTCAACCTGCAAAGTTAGGAGGCCAGTTGAACACTTATTTCTGTTCAAAAGATCCTGAAAATGGCCTTCAAGAATAGTATCAGCAGTCTACTGAGGTCGACTGCTGTTGAAAACAATAACCTAGAGGTCAACATGTTATGTCCAATGTCCACTATCTAATTTCAGAGTGATCTAGCTGGGCTGCAAGTGTGTAACGCATACAGTTTGGAGGGTATTAACTGAATTACTGCTAAAAGGCAGAAAAGGTATCAAGTCAGACTTCCCAGATTTGTATCTCAGATCACTTACTACTGTATCATCTTGGGCAAGTTGCTTATCTCTAATTCAGTTTCCTGATCTATAACAATGGGGATTGTTACCAGCACACTCTCAGGTGCTGTAAGGATTAAATTAGCTAATACATGTCAGTAGTCACAAGACTAACTGGCACTTAGTAAACCTTCAAAATGTGAACTATTGCAACTACTGGACATGACTTTTGTACACTGTTTTATGAATCCTCTTCTTCGTTATCATTTCAATATAACAAATACCTTCAAAATGTTTTCTTCAGGGGCGTATGGGTGGCTCGGTGGGTTCAATGTCCTACTCTTGGTTTCGGCTCAGGTCATGATCTCACGTTCCTGAGATCAAGCCCCATGCTGGGCACCGTGCTGGGTGTGGACCTTGCTTAAGATTCTCTCTGTTCCCCTCTCTCTGCCCCTCTCCTACTCGTGCTATTCTGCTCTCAAAATTTTTTTTCTCCACATGTAACAAAAGGTCTCTTTACCGATTTCCTCTCCTTACAAGGAGTTTGTTGCTAATGAGGATTCAGTCATGTGAAATCTGTTTTTTCCAACTTTTGTCATCCCATTTAGTTTCCAGAGATGTTTAATCCAATCTATATATCTATATAAATATTATGAGATGAAAAAAATAGGTGGCTTTCTTACCATTGAATGTTTGCTGTAAATGTGTAGGCAGAGGTGAGTGGGAAAGTGTTGCTGCATGCTGAGCTCCTGGCTGTAAACCCTTTAGTAAATCTGAGAGAAAAACAGAATTGTCAGTGATCTTCTTCAATCTAACACTTAAGCCCTCTTAGATAAAAAATGAAAATAGTTTAATTTATATAACGTTAAGCATAGCCCCTGATTTCAAAGTCCTCCTTAGAGTACATACATTGAAAAAATGTACATATATAAATACGTACATGCAAATAACTCAGCAAATTTGACTGCCTCTTATAAATTTCATTAAGATAGCAATGTGGTATAGATGGTTCATTTAAGAACTGTAAATAAATTCTGAATCCACCAATTTGATTTATTCTATATAAATGAAATTAAACTGCATTTCTTAAAGAAAATTCTGTAATCTTCACTAACTCCAAATGGACTACTCTCAATCAGTATAAATTCATGAGTTTTCCCGTTCTGTCAAACTACGTAGGCAAGTAACTAAAAGAGCCCCACTTACTCTGAGTTAGGCTATGGTGGAAAGCGGCTGAGGTAGATCCCGAGGTGGTTGTCACTCCAGCTGTGTCCGTTCCAAAGCCAAGTAGCTCCAAGGGAAACTGGAAGGGCATGGTCACTGGAACAAGGCCACCCAGCATCCCAAAAGGAGTCACATTTTGATTTGTTACAGACAAAGGTGATGTCATGAGAGTCAGAGGTGAGGCATTAGCCAATAATGATGCTCCTGCTGTGGACTGCAGAAACCAGGGGTCAAAATACATAAGAAATCAAATCTTTAACCTGAATTGATTTATTGTATTTAATATCCTCATGGGCGCAAGACTGTGTCCTAACTATACTCTAACAGAAACTTCATGAGACAGAAAATAAAGACCGAGGTGAAAAGTATATTTCTAAGAGCTACCATATTGGTTTTGGAAATAATTCTCTACTCAGCTCTTCATCACCAGTTTAGACTCCTTGACTTATTTTAATGTCTATATTAACACGTCTTTCTCACCTCAGACTTCTACTTTTGCTTCTAAACCCTAGATCTGAGCCACTCACTAGCCATTAATTTCATTCAATTTCAATATGATCTTTGAAAATGACCGGTAATTTCATTGTTTTACCACCTTCCTGACACAATCCTCATGGTTATTGTTCCAGACTAGGATTCTCTCAGAGCCCCTAATGCAATACCCTCTGCTTTCATCATAAAGCCTTAAAGAAATGAGGCCATCCCAGATGTTCTTCCTCATCATTAGCCTTACCTGTCTCTTCTCCAAGACTAACCATCTGACCATGCCATGAATCCCACCTATGCAGAACTTTCTGGTACAAATATCTAGTATTACGCCTTTCCCCATGTTTCCTCTGCTTTGTCACATACAGAGTCCTCATGTTTTTGTTTTTTTGTTTTTGTTCTGTTTTGTTTATAACCACAGCTATCCCTGGCTCTTCCTCAACCCCTAGAAACAACCTGACTTATTTGTACTCCTTTTGTTATCAAACTTACTAAATGATACCCTCCATTTCCATATTATTTAGTTTCTCCTTAACCCCTGAAAGCTGGTTTCCATTTTCACTACTTTTCTCAACCTAAGACTCCTTAAGGTAAAAAGGTGTTTTAATACTCCTCTGCCTGGGCTTTGATGCCATGTTTATGAAAAACACATTTAAATCTGAAATATGCAAGCAGTAATTAGCTTTCACTGAGAAATTAAATATACTTCATTAAGCTAATTTAATTCTTTGAACAATTTTCTTTTTTTTTTTTTTTAATTTTTTTTTTTTTTTCAACGTTTATTTATTTTTGGGACAGAGAGAGACAAAGCATGAACGGGGGAGGGGCAGAGAGAGAGGGAGACACAGAATCGGAAACAGGCTCCAGGCTCTGAGCCATCAGCCCATAGCCTGACGCGGGGCTCGAACTCACGGACCGTGAGATCGTGACCTGGCTGAAGTCGGACGCTTAACCGACTGCGCCACCCAGGCGCCCCAACTTTGAACAATTTTCTATTCAGCAATAATCTGTCCCCATTTTGACTTTCTTTTCTATATGTACTTATTAACAAAAATTACAGTAAAATTTTTTCAGTATCAGATATTATTATAGTTTCTGCAACTGTGAATTTTCTTTTGTAGTCTTATCTTTACCGATTCTAAGTTTCCCTGGCCAAAAATTTTACGATTCTAAATTTAGTCAACAAAACTGAATTCTTTGAATATTTTTTAGTCAGTAATCAATGTTAACTATTATCAGGTTTATCTCTGTGTTAACTACTCTTGCAGTAAACATTACTAATTAATAAAGGGGCTGATCTATTTCTTAGTTAATCCATGAAAAATCCATGTAAATGATCTCCCCATACTTATATGCCAATAACATATATTGATACACCAAATGTTCCATGCCAGTGCTAAACAAAAAATGAAGAATATCCTCAAGAAGGCTTCAATTCTAGTTTTACAACTCTTTCTCCAACAGCCTTCCCTTCTCTTCTTTGTTAGCTCTCAAACTTACATCCATAGTTCTGACTTCGTCACAGTTTCAATCTTGTAAATCTAAAAGCTCAGTGAGGAATGTCACTTGGATATGGAACACTCATCAACCACAACTGAACTCATCAGCTCCTGCAATCATGCGACCCCACCCTATTTGTCAACGGCTATCATTAATAGTCTCATTCTTTCTCAACACTCAGGCTTGAAACCTTAGTTTTTAGACATCATAAAATAACAAGACAAGATGAATTCATTGTCAACATACTCATTCTTTTTCTTAAAAAAAACTTTTTTTTTAAACCACCAGTTCCTCCAACACTTAAGTACAAATCTCCATCATTTTTGCTTGGACTTGGCTATTTTTCTTATTTTCAGGTCTTTCCCTTACTGAGCCAACCATGATATACAAAACAGATACAATTTGAAAGAATTACTAAGTTAGAAATAACGCTTTGAAGCAATTTGGATTGAAGGGATCCTGCATCAATTTAAGAATAAGAGTTCTTTTTTAATCATAATTCTATTGTAATCCCAGGATAATATGGTGCACACACTCCAATACCGTTTGCCCCAAGTAAACCCCGTAGTAAGGAACATTAGATACTGCTAATAAGGAGAACTCAAGCTTTTCTAGAGGAGGCTAACTGAAGTATTAAAATAGCTGGAAAGTGTAAATTAGAGCAACTTCCAAAATTAAGTAACTGAGCAATTGAAAATGATACCACGCCATAACTAACATTTTGTGCTTTCAAAAAACTTTGATATCCACTTTTGTTTCTAAAATTAAAATGAAACATCAGATTATCTGAATGTTACGTGGCATTTATAAATTTCTCTCTCTTATGAGATGGAGACCTTTCAAAAGTTGGGTATCCTATCGTTATGATTCAGAAGCATATAGGAGAAGTTGTCAACATAAAACAGGCAAATGTAAATCGGCAAAGTTCAGGATGATGCTCCATAATCAAAAATACTTCCATGACCTCCACATTTTATTTCCAGGAGAAAATATAAAAGAAAACCTTGCTCTTCCCGTGGTGGGCATTATATATATATATATATATATATATATATATATATATATATATACACACACATATATATATAATACTTATATATACATATATATAATACTTACATATATACATATATATAATACATATATATATATATATATATATATATATATATATATATATAAAAAAATTTTTTAACCGCATGTTTTATTTTGGTGAGTGCACCAGTGCCCCGCCCCCACCCCCATTCTCCACGACACCCAGTGTAATCTTTTGGAATATAAATCAAACCATACCACTCCCCTGTTGAAGACCCTCCAAAAGCTTCCCACTGAACACATTAACACCCCAAGTTCTCATCGTGGCCTACAAGGTCCTCCATCACATGGTTCTGCTTGATCTCAGATCTCATCACCTCTCCATCTCTCCCTAGTCTAGATGTGCACGCCTACATGTGAGGCTCTTTCCTATCTCAGTGTCTTCACTCTAGTTTGGACTGTTCATTCCCCCCTATCTCCAAATGACTGGCCTGCTTATTCAATTCCCCACTCAAATGTTGCCTCCTGAAAGAGGCTTTTCCCAACTCCCTTATCTATGTTAGCAGCAATCACACTTTATCATATTATTGTTTTAATTTTTCAGAACACTTAAAATATTTTTTAAAAATTTGTGTTTTGTTTCTCTCTCTACCTGGAATATATGTTCCATGAGAAGAGAAATCTTGAGTATGATGTTCACTCTATTTCCCCAGCACCTAGAAGAGTGCCTGGCACATATTAAACATCTCATAAACATTTGCTTAAGGAATGAGTTATTTTGGGAATTATAAAGTGGCAAAGACAGAATTCATAGAAAATCGACAGGCTGAAAGGTAAGAAAGAAGAGGAAAGCCTTGAGCAGAAAGTTATTAAATAGAAAGAAGGTAGCGGTGATAATCTGAACCCAGAAAGATTTTAACTTCTGTTAAACTCAGGACCTGTCCTTTTCACTCCGCAAACGAACAGATAGCTGAACTGAATGTTTTGCAAGCACGGATAGGGAATCTCTTTTTAGTATCAGAGCGCTAGAGAAACAGGTATCTAGAGGCCGCCAGGTTTCAATGAGAGGCTACATTAAAAACAAAAAGCCATCGGTTCTCCCCAACTTACCAACAACCTTATTCAATTATTGACCTTTTCTTCAGTGAAACCAGTAAGACAGAACAAAAAGGGTCAGTCTGAAGGCAGGAACGCTAAGGCCTTCACATCATAAAGTCATTTCAGAAAGGAAGAAAACCAGAAGGAAGCAGTTCTTTTTTGGAAACACAAATTCTGCCATATAGGTTCCCTGATGACAAACCAACTGTTATGCCAAGTATCTAGCTTCTCTCGGGATAAATGATCAAATACAAGAAGGATGGGGGTAGGGGTGGGAAAGAGAACTAATAGACACTGGAGATGACAAAGGATGGAGAAAGATTTAGCTTTAAATTCCTAAGTGAAGGGGGGAAAAAGCGAATTTTTAACTTCAGAAAAAAAGCCAAAAACTTGTAATAAGAAAGCAAACGAAACCATAGTTTATGAGTAGGCTTAACAGAGACAATAGTTTACATGGTCAAAGGCTGTAATTTTACTCTTTCAGGAGAATGGCAAAGGTATAAAGCGAGCTAAAAGCCTTATCATGACAAGAAGTTAAAAGTTAATACTAAAATGAATAAATTGTCTTCATCCATTTTTCATACTTAAAAACACACAAAAACCTAGGGGAATTAAAAGTAACTGACACTAGGAAGGAGGACCCATTTGGCAGGGAACTGGTATTTCTGTTATAAATCTCTCCTTTAGTCAAATTAAAGATTAACATCAAAAAGTAATAAGAATGTGAACTAACTCTCCAGACCCTAGTTTATAACTTGAATTTTAACATGCCATCCCTAATCAGTGTTTGCTAGTTTATTTCTGATAAAAGTAAAATTAATAGATAAAACATCAGAGAGTCCAAGATTTCAACTAATGAAGTATCAGTTAACTGAATTTTATTTTTATTAGAATTCTACAATGAATTCATTCCTAGGCCTACAGGGATGGCAGAGTGATGATCTGGGTTTCATTTGTTTATGAATACCGATGCTTAGCTTGTACTGAATAGCAGAAATATTTACAAACACTAAGGTAAACATTCTTTCATTAGATGTTCCTATTCCACATAAACAGGAAGCAGTATTTTTTTAGACAACAGAATTCCACAAATCAATAAAAGTCTTGTTTTCAAAAAACATTTAAGAACTGAAGAACACATCATAAAATGTTATGTATTTTTTAAAAGCTTGTTATGAAACAGATTATGTAAAACCCATTTTCTTGACAAGAATCTCAAACAGTACCCAGAAAATACAAACAGCGGTGGGAGGATGGTGATTTTCTTTTTTCTGAATTTGCCTACAGTGAATACGTATTACTTCTGGGGACAGGGAACAGGGAGAAAGAATAGTAAAGAAATCAAACTGGTCACAAGAAGGACAAATCTGACAAAGTCTCAGAATACAAGAAGTGGCAGCAAGACGAAAACAATGACAGAGAAGATGACATGGAAAGGAGAGAGATGAAATATATGAGTGATAAAGAGTTCTCACAAAACCTAGGCCAAATGGATCAGAAAAGACAATGAAACGCATAGAACAAAATATTCCTGAGCTGAAAAAGCCACCAGGTATAAGACTGAAAGAGGTCACCATGTTTTAGGTACAGTTAACAAAACCTTATACATAAATCTAGTCATAATCCGAGAATACCTGAATTTCAAGTAAAAAGAGAAAATCTTACTAGCATTTAGGCAGAGAAAACACACATAAGGGAACAAAAAATCAGAATGGCCTCTGACTTCTCCATAATCCTAAATACTAAGCAAAGGTCAGTGGAACAGTACTTATAACACTGGGAGGGAGACAGTGACCCAAGAAGTCTATACATACTCAAGCGTGATGGCACAGAAATTATCAGGTACGCTAGAGCTAAGGGAAACTAGGTTTTATGTTAGCCTTCTTGAAAAGACTCCTTTCTTGAGTGAGGCACTCTGCTAACTGCAAGAGTAAAGTAAAATGTAAAGTAAAAACTCACAAAAGGGGAAACTGGTATATAAAAGGGTTATTGACAGTAATTTGACAGAGAGAATTATGTATGAATAACTGTAAGTTTAATGCAAAATAAAAATTTTACTTGAAAAGACAAATGGCTAAAGGAAAAAACTCTGACAAATGTATAAATCTGTCTAAATAAAAAAATCAAAGTTAGCAGGAGAGGAGGGACTAGAACAGGGGAGAAAGGAGACAAGTGAGAGTATATTAAACTCCTAAGTTACGGCTTTGTTCTGGACTTTGACAACATACAGTTTTAAATATTCATTCTATGTGTTTTTCAACAACTGTGAAAGTATGTATGTGCTACTTTATGGGGGGGGGGGCGGGGGGAGGGGGGAATCCACATCCCAACAGAAACCTCATCCACCAAGTATCCCCATTACTGTGATGTCAACATCAGGAACATGCCTTGGCCATAAGCTGTAAGAAACTATTACAAACAACTTCTGTATGTATATGGTTATTAAACTGACTGAAGAGAACAATCAAACGAGCTTACGTTTTATCACGCGAACACACAGAACATACATACCTGCACACTGGCGGTTACCACTGAAGACCCTGAGGCAGAGGATGGTCTATGTGGAGTAGACAACGGTTTAGTAGCACCCTGTGTTCCACTTCCTGTTCCCCCAGAGAGACTAGTCCTATTGGCTCCGCTTGAGTTAAGGTTGCTACCTCTGCTGGCAGGTACATTCACTGCAATTCCACTCAAGCTATTCTTCCCAACAGTTCCAGTGGGTGAGGAATTTGTTAGCTTTGAAGGGGCCTGAAGATTTTTTGTGGATGGAAGGCCTGAAGTACGACTGGAGGGCAGCAAACTCAAGGTGGGAGACTGTCTGCTGAGGTTTATCCCACTGGGCTGTTTATGGACTGGGTTGTTACTGCTGGAGTGGCTGCTCTGGGCTACTAGTGCATTTGGACTGGAAGAGCTTGGGGGTACAGGAGGCTTGGGAGTTGGGTTGGATTTAGAAATAAGTTTAGTTGATACTGAAGGCTTAGTGGACACAGAGGGCTTGGGTGAGGCAGAAGGCTTAGGTGAGGGCAAGGGTTTAGGAGATGTGGCAGGTTTTGGAGATGCGGCAAGTTTGGGGGATGCAGCCATTGAGAAGGGAGATTTGAAACCCTGCGTGGACATCTGTGACACCATAGCCTTGGCTAAATAGTTACTGGAGGTAGTGGTGCTAGGTACTGTCCTAGAAACCAGGGGGTGGGACCCTTGAGAACCATTTCCGGGTGAGGGAGTGGATAAGGGAAGGCGGTACATAAGTGGCTTATCCGAAGTCTTAATAAGCGGGGATGAACAGGAAAGTTGGGGATTATTACTTAATTTCACCACTGGGTTGGTCTGTGATTTACTAATGGTTGCTTGTAATGGAGACACATAGTTTTGTTGGACAGCTGAATGCTGGTGCACCTTTGTTACTTGTGTTAACGAAGAAGCGTCTTGGGCCTCTGATGTTCCCAGAGCGTGAGAGGAGGCAGCAACTTGGGCTTGGGAAGAAGAGGAAACATGGGTCTGTGAAGAGGAAGAAGCATGAATCTGACTCGACCTCTGTAGTCCTTGTTGAAGCAGCCTGGCTGGCAAAGGTTCCAAGGAAACTTTAGGGTTCTGAATTGAAGAACCAGCAATAAGGCCTGAAGAGATGCCAGTATGAGCTAAATCCTGGGGTTTCTTTGGTACCGGCCCTGTGTGACCAGCAATAAGACTTGATGAATGTGCAGTCTGAGAAGAATCTAGTTTTTTAGGAGCAGCCAATGGCAGCTTACTCATGATACTTGCTAACTTTTCTTCTCTCAGTCCTGGACGAGGCTTTGCAGTTGGCATGCTTATCCTTGAGCCAGCCGGAGGGCCCTTGTTCCCATTGTTGATAACAGCCAAAGCTTCAGAAACAAGATCCAGTGCAGGTGGATGGAAAGAAAGGTCTTCGTCTAGTGAGTCATCAAGGCAGATGGTCTCCTGGGCTGGTGTAGAGCTAGAACTGGTAGAGGCCACGGCAGATGTGCTAGAGCTCGTTGAAGGACCACCAACTGAAGCCACCAAGGATGCAGGAGTTTTCTGGTCCTTTTTTGGACTACACTCCTACCATAAACAGCATTATATTGGAAAAAATTAAATGAATTATTAGGTATCAGTTTTTAAAGGACTAAGAAATTCTCATGATGATTAAAATTCCACTGGAAATCTTTACAGACTGTAAAAACCAAAACATTTCTGAGGACAGAGCTCCTGACGGAACTGTGCTCATAAGCCAAAGCATCTGATACATTGCAAACAGCTGCCATACCTTAGTAAGCTCTTCTGAGAAGACTTAAAATTAAAACCAAGCCAAAGGAACGTTCACATACTAGTTACATTATTGGTGAAACCCCGTTCACCCTGCCCACCTACATCAGATCTTCACGTGCTATTCCAAATCCGTCTGTTCAGAGGCTATTCTCTTTTTATTCTCCTTGCACCTAGAAATTCTGCATTTATCCTAAGACTCCACCCTTCTTCTATAGAATGGTTTGCTAGGATACTGACCCTTGCTTTCTGCTTCCTTGTATTTCTGCCCTCTGTATGCCCTGTGCTAGAGCCACCCAGAGCCATACGTAGAAAAAGTAGTACATCAAACTGGGATTCGTCCAAGCATATGAAATCATGTCTTCTATTTATCATGGTAGAAATCGTTTGTAATGTATTCAACATATATTTACTAAATGTGTACTATGAGCAAGGCCATATACTAAGAAAACAGGGTTATTAGGAATTAAAATTCTGAATACCTAAAAGAATACTGTTTTTTCAAAAAATTAACCTTCTTAAAATTCAAGTAAGAGAAAAGAGAATTAGAGCACAGTTTATTCTTTTTTAAGTTTATATATTTATTTTGAGAGAGAGAGAGAGAGAGCACGCGCATACAGGGGAAGGGCAGAGAGAGAGAGGGAGAGAGAGAATCCAAAGCAGGCTCTGTGCTAATAGCGTGGAGTTCGACTTGGGGCTCGACCTCACGAACCGTGAGATCATGACCTGAGCCGAAATCAAGAGTCAGACACTTCATTGCTTAACCGTCTGAGCCACCCAAGCACCCCATAAAGCACAGCTTAAAATATTCAAAAAGCAAAAGAATTAAAAAGTAACTGTTTCCCTTAAAAGAGAAATATAAAGTATCTGACTCATGTCATTTTTAAAATTAAGAAGAAATAAAACTATGACATAAAAATCATTTCAAAGTTTCTTTGATTGGTTTCTTAAAAACAAACCCAAATAAACCTAAACCCAAAGTCTTAAATTGTGTATCAATTTATATCACCACAACACTTACCTTAACCACAGTGGGGAAAGAATGGAGAGGAAGTGTCTCTACTATCACCTTCTACTGTATTACAGTAAATCAGCTGTTAAAAATGCTTTAAATTCTAACTTCTTCAGCAATTTTTCTAAACTGCTACTCCAAAAGCCCTGATTGAAAACCCCACTGCCTCTCAGAATTCTGTAGTATAACTGCATTAAGGTCAAAATTGTTAAGATATGAATGGGTAATACACATAAAACATGTCTGCTTTGACATGCCATCCATCTAATTGTGATTAGTGAAAATTTCATTTTATAAAAAAGTATAGAAACTGATGATGGGAGAATGTATCAGAATAATACTGGTAGTGTTACCAATATAAAATTGCTTTTTGAAGTAACTTTTTATTTTTTAATGAGTAAACTGGCTTTATTTTTACTGATTTATCTTTTAAGTTTTTATTTATTTTGAGACCGTGCACGTGTGAGAGAGAGATAGAGTGACCGCACCAGCGGGAGAGGAGAAGAGGAAGAGAGAATCCCAAGTGGGGCTTGATCTCATGAGCCATGAGATCATGACCTGAGCCAGAATTAAAGAGTCAGAGGCTTAATTAACTGAGCCACCCAGGTGCCCCTATTTATTTATTTTGAAAGTAAGCTCTAGGGCCAATATGGAGCTTGAACACATAGCCCTGAGATCAAGAGTTGCATGCTCTTCTGAGCCAGCCAGGTGCCCCCAAATTTTTCTTTAAAAAAATAACATTAAATCCACCCAGCAGAGTACTGTGTAAATTTATACTGGCAGAGATAATTGTTCAGGGTATATACTTGAGTCAAAAAAGCAAACTATCCCATTTATAAAATGTTAAGTCATATGAATAAATGAACAGGTGTTTGGACGGAGGGAAGGGAGGGTGGGTTTGTACCAGCAAGTAGGAGCTTTTTTTTTTTTCCTGGATACTTATACTTTTTGCCTTCTTATTTTTCTGTATTGTTAGCATTTTCTTTCTTTCTTTTTTTTTTTTAAAGTAGGCTTCATGCCCAATGTGGGGCTTGAACTCACAACCTTGAGATCAAGAGTCACATGCTTCATCAACTAAGCCAGCCAGGCACCCCTGCATTTTCTAATGTATTTCCTTGTATTACCTTTGTAATTAAAACAGGTATTTGAGGGGTGGCAGGGTAGGAGAAACACAAATAGGCAATATAGTTTTTCCATTTGGGGAAAAGGAAAAAATAATTTAATCACAAAGACACAAATAAGCAAAAACAGGGAATTCCCTATACCATCCTTGTCAACATCAGAATTCTGATAAATTAGTCATATGTTTGAACAGATGTAAAATTTAACAAACACTTTATGAAGGGCATTAGGAGTTTAAAAATAATGTGTCAAAACAAAGCACGAACTCAACAGATGTGATGGAATACTGGCTCACCATTATTTAGATTAGAAGACAAATGAGGTATGTAAGAAAAAGAGGACTATTCATACTTACAAAGCCTCTAATATTAAAAGTTAAGAAGGCCACAGAGAAGGATGGCCTTCTGGCCATACCTCATAAGCAAAGAAACTCACCTATTCAAAGAGATGAAGTCTATAGGGAAAGTCCAAAAGCTAAATAAAGCGTGTGGGATTTCTCTATAATTTTACTTTTCAAATGATTACAGTTTTCACTTCTAGAGATTATACCTGGTTCTTTTTCAACTGCTTTGTCTGTTGTGATATTTTTTATCCTGTCTTCTCCTTCGTGAATATTAAACAAGTTAAATTCCTTTATGTTCGAAACCCAGTAAGTCCGTCACTTGGCCCTCTCAGGGATATAATTCTGTCAGCTGCTTCTGCTGACTCTCACTCATAGTAATTCATTTCCTTGTGTAATCTGTATTTTCAGATTGTAAACTCATGTTTGACACAGTATATATGTGGCAAGCCTTTGAAGCCTGCTATGAGACTGAATTATTTCAAGGAAAATTTGATTCGCCAATTGCCTTGGGTTAATACTAATTCCTTTAAGTTATTTTCAAAGTTTGAGGATTTCCCAGATCTTGCAGGTAGTATAAATTAAACTCCTGAACTCCTTAAATTCTCAGGGAGGACTTCCTTCCCCTAATCTAGGACTCAGGCCAAGACACACAAGTTTCTTACTTTCTGCTGGCGAGTGAATTTTTCTAGTTCTTTCTTTTACCAAAGGTGTTACCCTTTGAAGGTCGGGTTCATGCAGAGTTTCAGTCTAATTCTTAATCTCTATAAGCCCAAGAAAACCCTATCTCCTGTGCTCTGAGAAGAAATTTGAAAATAAATCATAAAGTGATAGATGAAAATCAGCAAGTACCCCTACAGGCAACCAAAGTTTCAAAGACATATTAACACGCTGGTAGCTTCTTTGCGTTGGGCCCTTGGGATTTCTCTTATACATCTGCAATCTCAGCTGTGCTTTCAAAGCATATTTGTTATATTTTATAGTGTTTCTAACTCGTATGAGGTTAAATCTTACAATTTAATTAATGTGTGCAAATTTCCCACTACCACACAGTCATCTATTCTTGGAAATACAGGGGTTCTAGGATTTTTACAAAGTTTAAAAACACTCTTCTTAAGAGTACACTACCTATTGATCTATGATAAATACCATATATCCTTTTCATCTTATGAATGTATTTCAACATTCCTCAATTATGACCAATTAAAGATTTGGTTCAATACTTACCTTCACTTTGGGTTTAGGTGCAGGAATCACCTTTTTCTTTGCCCTAAGACAACAGATTAAAAAGGAGGTCATTTCAGTAGCAATTAGGTCACTCATTATGAAATTCTAATCTTGCCATTACATGGGTAAATAATTTCTTACGCTATTTGGAAAATTCTATGAAGGAACTATACATATGTGTGTATTTATATATGTGTACACACACACACACACACACACACATATGAATATACAGCAACATTTCCTCCAATTTCAATTAACTGGAAGAAAGGCTGAACCATTAGCAAAATATGAACGGTAGATGATAAAAGGTTTTAAAAATTAAATGTAAATAGTCAAAATAAAATTAAAAAAATAACTGAAGATAGGGTAACAAAGCTGCCTGAGAAGACCCACTTCAAAGAACTGGTAAGAATTAATAATTATTTATAAGAAAATAGATCTTCAAGAAACCTCAAGCTCAAATTAAACCATAATTTGAGAAGAACCAATGCCAAAAACTTGTAAATAAGGTATTATTTAAAAAAATAGGGGCGCCTGGGTGGCTCAGTCGGTTAAGTGGCCGACTTCAGCTCAGGTCACGATCTCGCGGTTCGTGAGTTCGAGCCCCGCGTCGGGCTCTGGGCTGATGGCTCAGAGCCTGGAGCCTGCTTCCGATTCTGTGTCTCCCTCTCTCTCTGCCCCTCCCCCGTTCATGCTCTGTCTCTCTCTGTCTGAAAAATAAATAAAACGTTAAAAAAAAAATTTAAAAAAATAACAAAAAAAATAAAAAAATAAAATTCTCTTTTTTAAAGAAAATTATTTTAATACGAGAATTCAAATAAAAAATGTCAAAATGACAGGAGGATAAAAGGCAAGTAAAATACCATGCAACCCTGGAAACTTTGGGAACCAGTGTGAAAAAGTTTGAAGACAAAAATCTTATGTGTTCCATAAGAGGAGAAAGTACCCAAATGTCTGTTGAATAACTAAAGGGTTAACAAGCTAAAATACCTCACACTGAGTATTTCTACTTCACTAAATTGAAATGTCATCCATTAAATTAACAAATATCTTGATTAAAACTGCCCATCTACAACTTCATTAAGGTGACAGTAATTTTCCAAGTTTTTTTGATAAAGACCATTGGGGCAAAAGATATCAGGCCCACGCATCCCATAGATTTGTACTTTCTGATACAAAGCAAAACAAGACAAAACAAAACACAAGTTAGTTATAATAATAAAGCCACCTAAAAAACTGAAGAGAGTGGTCTATGTAAATATATGCTTTAGATTTAAAGGGATGAATTATTTATACCTGAATTGTAACACATTTGTGATTTTAGAACTACAGGGAAATTAAAGGCCAGAAATATTATTGACATCAATACATACACACACATATACATATACCCCCCACCCCAGGATAATTAAACCACCAGCAACAAAGTAAACCTATGTGTATGAAACCAAACTTATCCCAAATTTATATTCAATAAACAAGAATAGCAAGAACCAAAAACCACAATCAACCCAACATAACTCTGATAGTATACTAACAAAGTGTCTTTCCTAAGAGTCGTAAAAAATTCCATTATAATTGTACACAAGGAGATGGAGAGTTTTGTAATGTTGTTACCCAGTTGTTAACCAGACCTCTTAGAATATTGAATTACAGTGGTCTGTAAATTCTCAGTGACTTGCTAATTGTATATTTTATTTTATTTTATTTTATTTATTTATTTTTTTAAAACATTTATTTATTTTTGAGACAGAGAGAGACAGAGCATGAACGGGGGAGAGAGAGGGGGAGACAGAATCTGAAACAGGCTCCAGGCTCTGAGCTGTCAGCACAGAGCCCGATGCGGGGCTTGAACTCACGGACCGCGAGATCGTGACCTGAGCCGAAGTTGGACGCTTAACCGACTGAGCCACCCAGGCGCCCCAATTGTGTATTTTATTAACTCTTACTATTACACTTCTATGGTGCAGAGAAATAGCCCTAAGTTGTAGGTAAATATAAAATTCTTCCTCCCCCGTTCATGCTCTGTCTCTCTCTGTCCCCAAAATAAATAAACGTTGAAAAAAAAAAAAAATTAAAAAAAAAAAAAAAAAAAAAAGGGCGCCTGGGTGGCGCAGTCAGTTAAGCGTCCGACTTCAGCCAGGTCACGATCTTGCGGTCCGTGAGTTCGAACCCCGCGTCAGACTCTGGGCTGATGGCTCAGAGCCTGGAGCCTGTTTCCGATTCTGTGTCTCCCTCTCTCTCTGCCCCTCCCCCGTTCATGCTCTGTCTCTCTCTGTCTCAAAAATAAATAAACGTTGAAAAAAAAAAATTTAAAAAAAAAAATTCTTGTTGAGTCAACCAGTATTCACCCAAAAATATAACCACAAAAAACCCAGCTTTTTACTACTGCCTACCAGGATCAGAGACTTTTCTTTAGTAATCATACCACTAGGGAAATACCCAGTTTTGAACAGAAGGGAAGGGCATGAAAAATAGATTAATTTTGTAGAATGAAGCACTCTGCAAGGCAAGGCAGTGTAAGAAACTGTCTTTGAAGGCACAAAGCTACAGGTTAGCTATGCTGATCATCATTAAGAGGGAAAGAAAAAGGACACAAAATAACTGGAGGGAAGAAGGCCCAGGAACAAAGGAAACCATCAGAGGCTTCCTGTCTACATGGCTCCTAGCCGCCAGATCTCAGGCCAGCATAGATTCAGGTGTTTGGAGACTAGCCTGAGAACTATTAAACAGATAAATGTGGTCTCAGGTCAACAGAAAAATGATTCTTTTTGGAAAAAAAGGCAGTAGTAGAATGGAGATCGTCTAAATGTACATTTAAGTACTATGTTACCTAGCATTTAATAAATAGTACTTTTGTGTACTAAAGCACATAATGTGAGTAAAAACAAATGAAGAACTATGGAGTCTGTTTTACTCACGGAGCAGAAGTAAGATGATTATGTACACTCCGACTTTCCTTAAAAAGCATTCTGCAAAAGTTAAAAGGACACAATTATTTTTGTGTAACAGATAATGATAACCACTTTCTCATTTTACTCACATGGTTTTCAACAGTCTATTACTTGCTTATTTATCAAATGGAAGTTATAATGGCACAGAGTAAATTCAGTAATCTGTCTTACAGGGAGTTTTACAGAAGATTTATTTATTTAAATCTTTTAACAGATCAAAAGATGTTTTCTGTTGATTTAACTGGTTGCAACAGCTGCCTATCTTAACATTCTTAACGCTTTATGGTTTAAATTGGACGACTATGCATTTTTGAGACACCACTCTATATTGACTATTGACAACAGAACCCAAGGTTGTGTGTCTCTATTTCTACACTCTCAATTTTGTATTCAGCTCTAGGCTTATCTTCATGATACCTATGTGAAGTCCCCTCCCAAAGTTTATAGCCATCTACCTCTCCACCCACTTTCTCTATTAGCAAAGTCAGGTGCAAAAAAGGAGAAAGTGGTTGGCAAAAAAGTCACCTTCATGTGTATCTCTGTATCTCCATGTCCCTGTGACTAACCATTTTGTCTTTTCAGTGCCTGAAGTTTTCAAAGCAGAGATCATCTGAGAGGACTATAGAGAACGCTAAACACACTAGGTTCTTAGCAAAATGAATGTCACATATCTGTCTCTATACATGTATCTTTAAACACAGCAACAATAAGAAAGTAAAATAAAATCTAGGATGTCATATTTCTTACCTTGCCTGCATCCAGCCCTTAGGCCACAATGGTTTCACCTCTGTCTCCATAAAGGATTTAAGATAATCCTCAGCGGACTGGCTTTTATTTGGCTCTAACTCATAGCATCCCAATTTGATCTCAACAAGGTTACATAACAAAGTTCTAAACAGATTAAAAATATATATTTATATATAAATCTGACTGCAAAATTGTGGAAAAGTAAGTTTGAAACAGATTTTTTTTAAGCACATAAATCTGACAGCAATAATAAAGAATATTATCTCAAGAATTCAGATGACATGAAGATAAATAATTTCTAACACACATCACTCATTGCACTACAGCCAAATCCCCAATATGAAACAATTTCCTTTGATACCTTTCATCTAGGCACCAAAGACTGAAAGGGATAGTCCTGCAACCAAACCCTCTATTTGGGGTACAGAAATATTGGTCAAAAAAGATGACTGATTACAGATGTATACAGAGTACTTCACCTTCTGAAGCCAATATGACTGACTTAATAATTAGAAGATTAGTTTATAGAAAGTAGCATATGAAAATAAAAGTGAGAGCACTCTAAAGATACCAGGACCAAATCAAACTTCTCTTGAATAAATTTTTCCTACACACCAATTTTTGGTTGCTGCCAATCTACTCTTCCATTTACTATATATTCTTTTTATTAGAAACCTTAGTTCCGCATTGTCCATTTGGTTAAAAGTGAAGGCTTTGGTCAAATTTTACCTGATGGTGTCATTCCAGTGGAATTTCTTTCTTGGTCCTATGACACGCTTCCCCGGTTTCTCATCATCATCTTCCTCGGATCCATTTTTCTCTCGTTCTTCGTCTGTCTGCAACCTAAAAATGAAAAAGATTTTATGAAGCGAAGTTCTAACCCAACAGTGCCTATGATATGCTCCAGAGACACCTGTTAAATTGCTTAACTGAATGTTAACTCAAAAGGCAGAGTAAATAATCTACCTTTATACATAATATTTTGAAGAGCATCATAAAGTAGTTTGGTAAATTAGGTCTTCAAGCTGTGTCATTTAAGGGCATGATTACTTATCTTTGAGTTCAGAAAATACTGACTTCAGCCAGTTAAATTGGGTGACATGGGAAATACCTGACCAGTGCCAGCTCTTGCTTTCATCACACCCATCCACTAGATCAACAGAACTTTTGCTTTTGACATCAAAGCAACTGAATGGGAAGTGTTGTGTCATTTAGAAAATATTCAATTATACTGTTTCAGTGGCATATGTGGATTTCTCTTTGGTGATAAAGTCCACATAAGACCAATCCCTAAGAGCTAAAAATATTTCTCAGATGCAAAAGCCAGTCCAAACAGAAGAGGTACATACTTGGCACACTTAGCTTGACTGCGAGCTTGGCAGTCCTCCTGGTATTTAAATAGCTGTTCAGGCATGACATTGCTAACAGCCAGTTTCAGTTTTTGCAGAGGTTCTCTTAAACGATCATCCTGAGGGGGGAAAAAAAAATACTACAAGTTTTTTAAAATACATTTACAAAAAATTATTTTGCAAGCAGATTCTCAAAAGACACTAATTATAGATTTAAAATGTAAGCATATTTAAATATGGACATTTCTTCTACAGCACTCAGTCTTCAGGAGGCACACTGGATATAAAATTAGAATGACCATACTTCCCAGGCAGCCAACGAGAATCCTAGTTTGTGCCTGGTAATTACCCCAGCATAATTAATAGTGTTCCTTACACTTGTTTCTTTAAAAAAAAAATGTTTTATTCGAGTAGAGATGACACATAACGTATTCCTTTACATTCTTAAAAATGTCCCACGTTTGGCCAAGAAATTATACGGACACTTCAACGGTCATAAAAAATTAAGTAAAGAACAAAATCTACACTATGCAGACTACTACCGGTTGATCCCCATTTTGATGGGGTACCATGAGAGGAGATACTGCTCTGCAACACTAGAACACATAATTTGGTTTGGGTGACAACCGACTGGACGTTGGCATCCTGTTCTTTCGTTTATTGTTACCAATTGTGACTTACGCTGCAAGCAAAGTTACACGGTCAAGGTCAAAGAGAAAGAGGAAACTGGAAGACTCTTACTGTTTTCATGCATACCAGTTAACAAACATTACTGCACACGTTACAGTGTCTGCTACAAAATCCTATTAAAAGAAATGTGAACGTCCGGTATCAGGGTTCCTAGGTGATCACTTCCTAATTCTGTAGCTGCGACTATCTGCCTGGGAACAACCCACCTATCCATCAGCCGTAAAAAAGACACAATAACTGGGATGTATTAACAGAATGGAGCAGTGTACACACTGTAGAGCAGTACAACTGGAGTCCTCCACAGGTAAAGACATAGCTAAATCTGAGGTACATAATGTTCAGTGTAAAAAAGCAAGCTGCAGAGGAAAAGTATGGAGACAGGATGACTCCATTCATACGGAGCTCAAAAACATGCAAAATCAAATAATATAGTATTTAGGGATTAAAAGTACACATGACAGGGGCGCCTGGGTGACTCAGTCAGGTGAGTGTCCAACTTCAGTTCAGGTCATGATCTCACAGACAGTGGGTTCAAGCTCCGCATCGGGCTCTGCGCTGCCAGCTCGGAGCCTTGAGCCTGCTTCCGATTCTGTGTCTCCCTCTCTCTCTGCCCCTACCCCGCTCATGCTCAGTCTCTCTCTCTCAAAAAATTAACATTAAAGTAAATAAATAAATAAATAAATAAATAAATAAATAAATAAATAAAGTATACATGATAAAACCATATGAAGAAAATCAAAGGTTAAGATAGATGTCTTCTTCCACAGGAAGAACAGGAATATTAAATAACGTCAAACATCAAATCTGAAATGCCCCTTAGAAGATATTTTATAATGTATGAAAAGTTGTTCTCCTGCCTCTAGTTCCTTTTTTCACTGGTACCCATGTCTGTCACCTGAATGTATGGCAGTGAGCTCCAGCAGTCAATGTCTGAAGGAGCCAGGAAAAAAAAAAAAGGAGCCAGATCACACAAAATCTGTGACCTCGAGTAAATTTCATTTGTTGATTACTCTGCTTTACGTTGAGAAAGAACTTACAGTTTCTGAATTCAAAAGAGTTATTTTATTAGCAGAAGTATAATACCTATAATAAAGAATTCTATGCCAATCAGCTCTTAATACTAGTGGTCCTGGGCACCATGTTCATTCCCCCATCAGCTATGGAGGCCCTTGGCCAGCCATGTTGTGCTGTGTGCCTCCCAACCTCTGGCCAGAAAAGTTTAGGTTGACCCAACATAGTATAATCAGATTTCCTGATCCAAAAACTTGGATTGGGATGAGAGGGTTGAGTCAGTCTCTGTGTGTGGCCTTTCTATAATATAAAACCTTGAGAATGAAGTAATCTTATTTTCAGATGCACATAAAAGGATAAAAATAAGACACAGGGAGAGAAAAACAAGAGCTAATCCAAATTATCAGTTCCCATCCCTTTCTGGTTGTTTTTTTGTTTTCTTTTGTTTTGTTTTTGAGAGAGAGAGAAAGAGAGAGTGCATATGCACATGAGCAGAGGAGGGGGAAAGAGAGAGGAGGACACAGGACCCAAAGCAGGCTCCGCGCTGACAGCAGAGAGCCCGATGTGGGGTTCAAACTAACGAACTGTGAGATTGTGGCCTGAGCCAAAGTCAGATGTTCAACTGACTGAGCGACCCACGTGCCCCCTCGTATGTACTTTTAATTCCATCAAATACCTTTATTAATAGAAAAAAAAATGTCCTTTCTTGTCTTAAACTGCATTATTTCCTATTACTTGCAAGTTATAAATATTTAAAAAATAAATAATCAAATAAATCATAAGGGAAAAATCATCAGGCAGTGAAGGTACTGAAAACCGCCTTATATGGAAGTGAAGGAGGGGACATAATACAAGCTTTCAAAAACATGAAAGCCATGAAGGTGACAAATAATTAGGTTTATGAATGGACTCAAAGGTAGAATCAGGACCAATAGGGTGGAAAGCATCTGGATATGTCTCAGTGCACAGAAGAACTTTCTGATATTATACTGAAATAAGTTTCTGACCACTGGAAGCATTCAAACTTAGATAATTACTTGGTGGTGTTTTAGGGGAGAAGAATCTAGCAAAATATGGATGATTACACACACAAAAATCTCCAAGTTTACACGTAACCCTGTGATTCTTTCTCAGTTTTTGTAACGTAGGCATGAACAAATCTGTACAGATCGATTTCAGTAATAAGAAAACCGAGTTATAAATCTGTCAGATATTTGTTGAGGGCAAAGTTGTATCACCTGTGGAACTGACATTAATTTACCAGTTCAGGAATCTACGCCTTAGGAAACATTCTCGTCTAGCTTTTTCAACTGTTGAAAAGTAATTTTTTTCAAGAGATTTTCTATGCCTTTAATAACCTCCTATGGTTATTCAATACATACAATTAAGACTATAAAGCAACTAATATGCAAAAGTCCCAAATAGAAACTAGTCTCTTTATAGGTTATAAAACTCCAGATACGGATATTATTGTTCCTTTTCTTACCTGGACATTGAGATGTAACTTCTTTAGACGTTTCACCAGTGTTTCTTTATTGCATGGCACAAAAGCTTCAAGATGGGAGTAGACACCACTACGAATGACAGGGCCTAGTTCCTGTAGCTGTAACTCAATGCTGAACAAAAACAACAACAAATAGATGGTACAGAATTTCCTTTAGGTACTAATACATAAGCAAGGAGGTAAAAGCAATGACTCTTCTCTCGTTTTATCTTTCCACGATTTCCTAGACAGTATTTTTCAAGGAAAAAAATATACAGAGAATTTATATAAACATAAGTAGTCTGGTGACTAATTTTTTGATGAACAGGGACAAAGCCTACATTTTTGGGTAAAGCATAGGAACTCCATTATTAACCAAAACCTCATTTCCTCAAAGAGATAGATATTCACATCCCCTCTCCCCCACCACAATTGCTAAGCTAGAGAGTCACATAGTTGCAATGAGTTCTTAGAATATTTTTTCCTTAGAGGTGTCTGAAAAAATTGCAGATCCAGAAGAGGTAAAGCTCTTCTGGCTACACATACAGACTGTTTTATCCATTTGTCTCCCTTATTATGCCTGCCTTGCACAAATTAGATACTTAATAGTTGGCTCAATTTATTCCAATTCTTCAGTTCCTGTTTCCATTTATAAATTAGTTTTTTAGATCAAAAATAAATTGTTAAATGGGTATTTAGCCTAATAGTTATTTAAAGAAGGGGAAAAAAAAAAAAAAAAAAAAGGAAAAGAGTTTTAACAGCCACCATATTCCCAGCTGGACAAGTCTACCAAGAAATAACGGAGGTTTCTCCCAAGATGGAAGACACTAAATCTGGCAGCTGCTATTGTAGGAAGATAGGAACAGATGCTAATTTGAAGGCCAAGACTTAACTGGAGCTCTTGGCAACAAACTACATCCAAATCATCACATTCTATGATAGGACAACGTATAGATAGATTTAATAAATAATTCTCATAAATAGATTCAGTTAACAGCTTTTGGGGAAGAAACCCTGCCTATCAAATATATCCATCACTTAGAAGATACACTGCAAGTTCAGAAACAGTGAAACATGGAAAACTATGCTCTTAGCATTGGCAAGAGAAAACGCTTGGTATTAAAGAAGTCAAATACAATATACAAATAGAAAAATGTTTAGGATCTATAAGAACCAGAAGGTCAAATGCACAGGATCATATGGGAAACAACCATTACTGTCATGAGTTCTGTGTATAAACATTTGGTTAAATAAATTATGCGTGAAGCTTTATTAAAAGTCTAGACTCTGGGTAGGATGCTTTCTACGCTTGCCCTTTTATTAAACGGTAGTTGAGGCTGAAAATAAAATAGAAACTCCAAGTAGTAAGAGATTTCAATTAAGAATAGATTGACTCAGTGACATACTTAAAAAAATAAGTGGTTTCCAAAGAGGGCGAAACTCGAAAACAGGAAGAACTGACTCCCTGCTGCTAAGCCAATACTAGGGAAAAATCAGAGAAGCATATTAACCGTTAAGGTTACAGACTATACTGGTCTATCACAAATATATACAAAATCCTACCTGACAGCAGTATATTTTAAACACACATCCCTCATACAGTTATTTATTTTTTTTCCTAAGAATTACAATCTTCTAAGGTCTAAGAAGGATCTGCAGATGACTAAAAACACATGCCAATCAAAGTTTGAATTTCAGGTATTTTCACATTTCAGAAAAATAAAGGTTCTCCCAAAGCAATGAACTTTCCTGAGTCCGACCCCTTCTCTCTACTAGGTTTCTTGTCTTTTCTTTCCTTCTTTAAGTAAAGTCTGTCCCCAAAGCAGATATCCACGCAAGAATGTTACAATGACTGGGTCTCAACCCTCTGATAATAAATTATAAGCATGAGATTACTACAGGCTCTAAATGGATAAAAATATACTGGGACCACCTGCTGATAATGCACTGGAGGACAAACACTGGATTTCCTGAGTATATAAGTTTGAAACCCACTTTTATACCCCCATCTGTATGTACAAGGCTCTCATTTGCCTCTGAAGAAGGCTCAAAGAAACACAACATAGGAATCCACAGCTGAAGCAATGGCCAACTTTATAAAAAAGATTCTTCTGGCTCAGGAATGCTTAGTCTTACCTATATTTTCACACAAAATTCTAGAAATACAATCATTTCACCATAATTGATACATAAATAAATCTTCCCATCCCATCAACTCCCTCTTTTTAATAACTGTTTTTTAAGTAAGCTTTACACCCAATGTGGGGCTTGGAATCTTGACCCCAAGACCAAGTCACATGCTCTATCAACTGAGCCAGCCAGGCACCCTTCTCCCTCTTTTTAAAAAACAGAATACAGGGGCTCCTAGGTGGCTTGGTCAGTTAAGTGTCCAACTTTGGCTCAGGTCATGATCTCGCGGTTCCTGAGTTCAAGCTCCATGACGAGGTCTCTGCTAACAGCATGGAGCCTGCTTTGGATCCTCTGTTTTCCTCCCTCTCTCTGCACCTCCCCGGCTCATGCTCTCTCTCAAAAATAAACATTAAAAAAAACCAACAAAACAGAATACATATCTTAGTCAATCAGTTTAAAAACACTAGTAAAAGAAAACCTAAGTCCAAATAAATTCGGAATTGGGTAAATTTCTTTTTTTCTTTTAATTTTTTACTGTTCATTTATTTTTGAGAGAGAGAGAAAGAGCACACGAGCAGGGGAGGGACAGAGAGAGTGGGAGACACACAATCTGAAGCAGGCTCTAGGCTCTGAGCTGTCAACACAGAGCCCAATGCGGGGCTCGAACTCACGAACCATGAGATCGTGACCTGGGCCGAAATCAGACGCTTAACTGACTGAGCTACCCACGTGCCCCCAGGATCTAGTAAATTTCTTGAATTTTTCCTCAAATATTTCAGATACCCTACCAATACTATCCATATAACAGAACCACTGAAACTAGTAACTGAAGAAAGACTTAGGGAGCAGTAACCCAAACTCAAAATCGAAAATTTATTTTATAGCAAGAATTCAAAAGATCCCTCCTTCCCTGAATGACTTTATTCAGATGGGCTGGTACTAGTGTCACCTAAAGAACGCCTGGTGTGGCATAGATTAAAGATGTGGTTCCAAGTTCGTTTTTCCAAATGCAAAGTAATCCCTCAAGAGAGTTAAGGAAAGCTGTGGCAGAGGATCAACCCCCTCACTTTGGTAACTTTCCTTTATGTCACAGAGGGTGAGACAGACAGACCAACTGATAAGTCTATTCATACTGAGATTCAAAAGTCAATACTCATTCATGAGCTCCTTAAAGGAGCGTCTAACAATGAGATGGCAGACAACAGGGCTCACTGCAAGTGTCCACTGGGATTGGTAGTACCTTCCTAGAGCATCTGTTGAACAGAACTCAGGCTGGATTGAGATCACAGGCAAAGAGCATTAAGATTTGGTTAGCAATGTCTGCTTGAGGTAAAGGAGGAAATGGGGAGGATCAAGTCGGCATGCTGTATATTTATTGATCCAAGTCAAACTCAATTAGGCAAAAAGAAAAAGTGTTCCCTGTTCCAATAAACTTACCTCCCTTTCTCCCCATCATAAAGAAGCAATGGTGAGGCAGAGCCAATACATGTGAATCATTTCATGGGAATTTACTACTCAAAATAATCACATGCCATATGCCCTTAGAAGATCAACTCAGTCCAAAGAAATCAGGGATATTTAGGAAAGTGGGAACAGAGGCCAGGGGGCATAAATAAGTGACTAAAAGGGAAAAAAAATAAACTCTGAGCACTCGGGCTTGTAGAACTGGAGGCACACTCTGTGAAATAAAAATAGGGCTCCAAAAAAATTAGACGATTTAAGACAGACATGGAGAGATTAAGAGGAGTCTGCTGGGGGTGGTGGGGGCATCTGGCTGGCTCAGTGGGTAGAGCATGTGACTCTTGATCTTGGGATCGTGAGTTTGACCCCCACATTGGGTGCAGAGATTACTTAAAAAAAGAAAGCAAGAAAGAGAGAAGCCCGTTAATGGAATGTTGATATTCTGCTTATTTGAGATGTTAGGTCCCAAGGATGGTCCTTTGTTTCTCTCAGGAGAGAAAAAGAGGGTCCCTCTTACAGAAGAGTAAAATAAAAAACAATGGTCTCAGTCACAGGAAAAGGACTTGCTCTAGTAAACTTAGGGCTCTCAAGTGGCAAGAAAAAGAAGAGCTAGTCAGATTCCTGACTGTGGAATCTGGGACAGCTCTGATGAGTAATGGTTACACTCTTCATTGAATCTGGGGTGAAAAGGGAGCCAGGTAAAAGGATCTGGTGCAGACAGGAAACATTTGCCTTGCTTCCAGGCAGACAGAATCAGTCTGAAAATCCCTGGCTAAAATGAAGAACAGGAACAAGAAATTCCTGTCACCATACCGGTGGCATACTAGGTTAGGTGTTTCATGGGTCCATGGGGGACCAGAAAGATCTTTTAAGTATTCCAGAGAAAAGAGAGATTGTACTTAATTAAAAACAGTTATCAAAACAAACCAATCCATCATCTTTTATATGAGAAACTACCTTCATTGTATATTTAAAAGACAAGCCTCACACACAGTAGTGGAAACACTCCTCGTTTCTTTGTATATAACACTACTGAACCACTAAGAGCAGGCATACATCATTTTCGTGAAAGAGGAGTAACATGTGCTGTTTTCTCCAGGATTGTTTTTTTGCCCAGTTCTGCTTGCAGCAATTAATTACACACTCAAATGCTATAACCAATGGTCAGAATTCACAAGCCGTTAGGTTTATAAGGACAGCTTAGTTGGCCACAAACTTAGAACTTGCAGCTTTGTTAGTATCAAACTCCAGCTGAGAGTAAAAACTGTCACTAATTTCAATACAATCTGTATCATATGTCGGCCTTCAGCCTCCCCCTCCCACTCTTCCTTTTCTCTTCTCCACACTGCCTCTCTCCTACCTCACAACCAGAATTTCTTCTTTAAACCATACTTTCCATTTGTCTCCAAATGTTTGTCTACAACCTTGCTAGATACCAATGGAATTATTTTTCCCAAGTCTGAATGAAAATAGAAGGAAAATACACCAAAATTAATATGACCACTCAGAGCTGTTCCAGAAAGACACTTTCATAGAAAGTGACAAAAAAATACATTTAAATCTAAAATAGTATTCAACCTGTAAAGTTGTAATCAACTATAGTTTTAAATGAGTTCTTAAAGTTTAAATAATTTTTTAGGTTTTTTTAATCAAAGAAGAGAATTACTTACTCCAGAAGAATATTATTCATATCCTGTGTAAAGAATTTTTTCCTTCCTTCTTCATCAAAAAGTTTGGCAGCCTAGAGAAACATAGGATTGTCAATACCGCTTTCAACACATTATTTGTTTCCATATGTATTTAGGAAAGAATAAGCTTCTAAAGGGTGAGGCTACTGTGATTTACTTCCCTTTGGATCATCCATACTCAGTTTAGTACCTGACATGAGTAGGCAATTACAGAGTGTTGAAACAAATTTAGCATATATACCACTGTTTTCTATTATATCTGTACTTAATTTTTCTCAATCTTTATAAATTAACAAAATTATACATATAAGACTTAAAAAACATTTTTTTTTTTGTTTTAATTTTGAGAGAGAGAGAGACAGGGAGACAGAGCATGAGCAGGAGAGGGGCAGACACAGAATCCGACGCAGGCTCCAGGCTCTGAACTGTCAGCACGGAGCCCTATGCAGGGCCCAAACCCATGAACCGTGAGATCATGACCTGGGCTGAAGTCAGATGCTCAACTGACTGAGCCACCCAGGCATCCCAAATACAAGATTTTTTCGTGCTTTGAGTATCTTGTGCATTTTGACTATCCATTGCTTTATTAATTACTGCTGTGATCTCCAACATAACAGAAAGCAGATGGCTCACTTTCTACAGACACTGTCTACAGAAGATCTGTCTGATATCCTCTATTTTACACACATTATCATGTTTAATCCTCATAACAGCCAATGACATTGGTATGACAGCCCCCATTATACAAACAAGGAACCTAAATCTGTGAGAGGGTTACATGGCATGCCCCCAATCCACTACTTTTTTTTTTTTTTTTTAATCCCGCCTCCTTCTCCCTCCCAAATCACACTACTTAATAAGTGGTGGATCCAGGACTCAGACCACAAGCCCTCTGATTTCAATTGTGCAACATGACCATGCCGTACAAAGATACTCAGCTAACTGCAGCCAGTCTAGGTTCTACCTAATTACTAATAACAAAAAAATTTAGCCAAGATTATTATCAAGGGAGAAGCAAATATTAATGCCATGAGCTTAAGAATAATATTTTCATGATTATTGTCACCTTAACCAGGTGCCCAGAAACCAAGGGTACAAACCAAGACACTCTACCATAAGCAAAATTTACTGGGAAAATCACAAAGGATGTAGTTGAGATCCATGAGATGGAAAACATCAAGAAATCTGATCTAATAATCTGAGCAAGCCATATGCTGACCATGTCAACCCATCAAGTTATTTGACAGTTTTACATGTAATAAATAGAAGAAAATTTCTAGGATGTGCCTTAGTACTTATTAGAAAGAATGAAAACTGCGTATATGCAGCAAGCAGAAATACACGAAAGCTGTAAGGCAAACTAAATGTCAAGAAAGAGAATCAAAAAAAGTCAAGAAGGTGAACAGTGGAAGAATATTACAAAGTAAGAAGAGTCATGAGAAGCAACTCCTTATCATACAGACATAAGCATATAAGCCAAGGATGAAACCTCACTTCCTAAAGAAAAAATACCATCTCACATTTCTTTTTTTTTAAGTTTATTTATTTACTTTTAGAGAGAGAAAGCATGCACGAGTGCGGGAGGGGCAGAAAGAGAGAGAGAGAGAGAGAATCCCAAGTGGGCTCCATGCTCTCAGTACAGAGCCCAGACACGCGGCTTGAACTCACGAACCGTGAGATCATGACCTAAGCCAAACTCGAGAGTCGGCTGTTTAACCAACTGAGCCACCCAAGCACCCCTCCATCTCATATTTCAAAGAAAAAATAGAAGTCACAGATACCAGTAAGTGAAATCAAACTTCTTATTGATAATTTCCTACCAATGGAACAGATATATTAACCCTGGCAGGGCTACCACAGAGACAGAGAATAATTTTTGGTATGGAAGACAATGCTTTTACAAGATCGTAACACACTCATTACTAATCAGTTTTGTTTCTTAAGTGAGAATGAATGGCATATAACACAGAGGCACAGTGCCTGCTACAGAGCTCCATGGTTCTGCCTTCAAATCATGACTCAGACACTTAAAAATTATGTGGCCTTGAGCAAAGCATTTAAACCTTTTGAACCTTGGTTTCCTCGTCCATTAAATGGAAGAACACTACGTACGTCACTGGACTGTGGGAGGACTAGACTGCACAGTAGGTGAAGCACACTGAGCGCAGTCACAGGGCTGCCTCCTGACTGGTAACTGCTCTGGGACACCCGGCAGTACCGTCCGTGCTCAGGACAGAGTACAAGTTTCGCTAAATGAACAGCAGCTATTATTATTAATTACATCTTGAAAAATGTGGATCGCATCACTAAGCACTTTTTCAAATTTAGAAGAAACTAAAGATTTTAGGAATGGGCAAAATGGCAGAGCAAAAAGCCCATACTTTGGATTGTAGTTAAATTTCTACCACTTACTACTTGTGTGGACCTGACCAAGCTATAACCTACCTCAAGTTTCTGAACCATAAAAAAGAAATGAGACCCATACTTCCTACACAGAGTAGCTAAAAAGGTTAAATAAAAAACCCATTTATTACCGAAACTATAGAAACTGTATACTTTTCAAAAAATAAGCACAGAAAATAGCAAAAGAATGAAAACAAAGGAGGAAGTAATAAAACAGAATAAAAAAGAAAATGACAAAGATCAATTACATAATTATAACAACTAGAAGAAGTTAAAATCATTTGTTAAAGGAAAAAGACTCAAATGAGATCCATAAACAAATTTCCATTTTTACGCTGCCTTATAAGAGAAAGAGCTAAAATAAAGAAAATCAAAGAGGTTGAAGGTAAATGATAAGAAAAGCTATACTATGTAAAAATAAAAAGTCCACAGTAGATCAGACAAAACTAAATTCAAGATGAAAGGCATTAATAGCACAAAAAGTCACCTCCAAATGATAATTATCACAAAAAAGATCTAGTCATCAAGAATTTTATGGGTCAAACAACACAGCATAGAAATAAACAAAGCAAAAACTATGGTAAACACAAGCTATAACCTAAGAAACACTAGCAATAAGGGCGCCTGGGTGGCTTAGTTGGTTAAGTGTGAAATTTTCTGCCTCTCTCGCCTGGTCACGCTCTCTCTCTCAAAATAAATAAATAAACATTTAAAAAAATTTTTTAAAAAGAAATATTGGCAATGAGATACTTTAACACACTTCTCTAGGGGCGCCTGGGTGGCTCAGTGGGTTAAGCGTCAGACTTCAGCTCAGATCATGATCTAGCAGTCCATGAGTTCGAACCCCACATTGGACTCTGTGCTGACAGCTCAGAGCCTGGAGCCTGCTTTGGATTCTGTGTCTCCCTCTCTCTCTGCCCCTCCCCTGCTCATGCTCTGTCTCTCTCAGTCTCAAAAGTAAATAAAAACATTTAAAAAAAAGTTAAAAAAAAAAATAACACACTTCTCTAAGTCCTGGACTAATGAAGTTCATTAAAATAAAATAAGGGTAACTAAATTAACAGGGAATTACAATTAAGTCACAAGTTTAGAAGAAATGCTAAAGAATAAAACAGAAAAAAAAACAGAATTACTAAATAAAATCTGTGGGCCAGTTACTGAAAAAATTAGATAAATCTAATTACTCCCCTAATCAGATATTTAAATTTTAGGAAAAGTTAAGAGAAATAAATACAATAAAAAGATTATTAGTAAATTTTAAAACATGACTTAAATTGGATTACACTAATCCTAGGAGAAAGAAGCAAGTTTTGAACAGTCCATACATTACAATCCCATTAATTATTTTTTATAATAATATAACATTTGCAAATGCATGGATTAAAATCCAAAAAAATACATAGTTAATAGTGGTTACCTCTGCTGGGGGGTGGGGAATGCATATCAGATTATGGGGAATCTTTCCATATGTATGAAATACATATTTGGTGTTTTTGGGTTTTAATTTATTTTTTTAATAATCTCTACACCCAACATGGGGGTCAAACTCAAGACTCCGAGATCAGGAGTTGCATGCTTTTCCGACTGAGCCAGTCAGGTGTTCCTGAAATACGTTTTGTATTGTGTGTTTTACTTTTGTAGTCAGGGAAAAAAGGGGACTAAAATATGGCATGGGTTCAAATATGGCACGGGTTCAAATCTTCAAGTAATCAAGAAGGGCATTTTAAGCTAGATTTGGCGTGTTATTTTTAGTCAAAATACTATCTCTTTGAGATTAACTGGGTAAGTGTGATGACATTTATCTGGATTTGCAGCTAGTTAAAGATTATGAATCCAAGCCAATCTAGAGAGGTATCTAATGTGACATGCTAAAACCTCAGCTCTCAAGTACTAGTGGGAACAATGCATGCTTACTAAGGGTGCTGATTAGCTACAAAGGACTAGTTGGAAAATCAACTATAAAAAAACCAGATGTCAATACAGTCTGGACCACGTTCAGGTACACTCCTGCAGCGTTACTATTTGCCCCTACCTTTCCTCTGTTGTGTTTACATGATTTTCTTTTACAATAAAAATTATATTTATGAAAACTGTAAGTTGAAATGAAATAATAAAACAATCACCCATATCATGCTGTAACTATAGCTACACCTACTTCTACTTAAAATCAAAGGCCTAGGGGCGCCTGGGTGGCGCAGTCAGTTAAGCGTCCGACTTCAGCCAGGTCACGATCTCGCGGTCCGTGAGTTCGAGCCCCGCGTCAGGCTCTGGGCTGATGGCTCAGAGCCTGGAGCCTGTTTCCGATTCTGTGTCTCCCTCTCTCTCTGCCCCTCCCCCGTTCATGCTCTGTCTCTCTCTGTCCCAAAAATAAATAAACGTTGAAAAAAAAAATTTTTTTTTAAAAATAAATAAAATCAAAGGCCTATAAATATAGCCAATGCCTGAAAGGAAATACAGAAAATTAAAAATTGTTTATATGGGTATTGGGATTGTGGGTTCGTATTTTTGCCTTATAAAAAGCATTTATTGTTATGTTTGTGTGGCAAATAAGAAACAAGGGAATCATTACACTTACTACACGGAGGTCTTCGATGCGTTTTTCAAGAAGGACAGGCAGACCCTCTGGGAGTGTAGGCACCACCTTGGGCATAACCTGAGAGGCATAGGTTGGCTGGGTGGTGTTTCCATTCTCTCCCCCTGACTCAGAGAGGGGGCTACCATCAGAAGCAGCATCCAGTAATCTGTCAAAGTCAAAATCATCTAGCATCTCTAGGGCATTTTCAGCTTCCCGAAACAGTTCATGCTCATTTGTGCCAACAAAAATGGGGAGGTCCGGATCAGCAGTGTTCAGATTTAAGTCCGAGACATCACTTCCCAATGCTACGGCAGTGGAGGGGGTCTTATTCAGAGAGGACGTCGTTAAGTTCATTGGGACTTTGGGGTTAGGCTCCTTCTTCAATGCATCCTTCTCTTTCTGAAATTTTCGTATCATGGCAGCTAGAGAAAGAGAATCTTTATAACGTTTCTTCTTTTTTTCAGACTTGTGTGAATTTAGAGCCACAACTCTGTGAAGAAAGAAGGGATCAGTTAGGCTGTGTAGGATTTTACTTTAAAGCCCGTGTAAATAAGGAGGCACAGATAATCAAAACGGTCATTTGATGGGTGGGAAAGCAAATTTCTTCTTACATCATCCTTTTACAACAGCACCTTCATCATCATCTGGACTCACTTGGGAAAGGTCAAAAGGCAAATGGCCACCAGAGTGAAGAAAACAAAAGGACAAAAGTCAACAGAAAGAAACAAAACTGAAGGTAACTCAGGATTATTAAAGTCTATGAAGTCAAACTAACTACTCTTTTTGGAATGTTCACATTCTTTAGCACATCTATAAAGTAGTCACCTAAAGAATTGACCAAGTAAAGAAATGCACTTATGAGGTGTGTGGGTGGCTCAGTCGGTTGAGCATCTGACTCTTGATTTCAGCTCAGGTCATGATCTCAGAGTCATGAGATCGAGCCCCGAGTGAGGCTCTGCGCTGGGCATGGAGCAAGCTTAAGATTCTCTCTATCCCTCTCCCTATGCTCCTTCCCTGCTTGTGTGCAAGTGTGTATGTGCACATGCACAAGAGAGAGAGAGAGAGAGAGAGAGAGAGAGAGAGAGAAAGAAAGAAGAAAGAAGGAAGAAAGGAAGGAAGGAAGGAAGGAAGGAAGGAAGGAAGGAAGGAAGGAAGAAGGAAGAAAGAAGGAAGAAAGAAGGAAGAAAGAAAAAAGAAAAAAGAAAGAGAGAAAGAAATGTACTTGAGAAAACAGAATTGCCTTATAAGCAACCAGAGAAGCTCACACAGTACACCTTCAAACTGGTACCCCAGGTGGTTTGTGCTACAAACTGCCAAAGAAATATAAAATCTTTCTAGACCCTATTCTGCCACTACCTTCTGATCATTTTCACCTTCCATTCTAGGAACAGCCATGTGAGGCAATCACATATGTGTGATTTTCTATGACAACTTTCTCCCTATGGGAACCATGGGGGAAAGGTGTCTCAGTGTAGTTAACACTTTTCTCTAGAAATCTTTTTTACATTCTATGGCATACACGCTTCTAGGTGCACTACAGAATCGAAACTATCACTTGTGCCTTGAGGGCAGGCCCGTGTTTTATCTACTGTTATATACTCCAAAACCAGAACAATGCTTAGTATATAAAAGGTATTTAATAAGTGTGTGTTGCATGAATAAGCTACAGATTTCAGAAAATAACAAATTCATTAAAAGGCATTAAAGAAATTTACTTGTAAATAATGAGAATTTAAAACATGCATTAGTAATATATATATGTTTTTTCTTAATTAATGATTCAAGGTTCACTAAAATCTCATGCTTAGGAGAGAATAAATACCTCCCTACATCAAGCTTTTGAATACTGATAGCCCAAAGTTCAGATGCACCTCCCCTGGTGAGGAAGGGAAGAAAATCCAGCCTGTCACAGTTTCTGTCCCTTGGTTCTCCAAAAAAAGGCCATGGAAAAGTAAGACCAACTGGTAATTTTATGGACGCATGGTACAAACATTTCATTCTTATGACTTCAGTCTTTCGAGAAATTCTACTTGGTATTTAGAGGTGATATCATTACCTAAAGTCACAGGTGTTAAAGAAGAGCTAAATAAATGACTTTTTAAATACTAAAACAACTATAAATCATTCACACATAGACTACTGCCAGTCCTCAATCCCCAGGCATCTAATAAGTTTAGTTTTAGCACAAAAAGATGAAAACAACTTGCTCAACGTTTATACCATCTTTTCAAACTGGTTCTTGTTGGTAAAAAATTTTAACGACCAAAATACTTAATGAACTAATTTGTAAATCTGATCTAAAACACCATGAGTCTCTAAGATGACAAAGCCTTCTATTTTTTAATAAAAACTTATACTTAATACATATTAATATTATTAAAATGTAAGTTAATGGTCATTGACACTTTTAAATATAGTATTAAATTAGTCCCAGCTAAGCTGGGTTAATGAATGCTAAATAGATCTTTCCAAAAGGGCAGCTAGTCATGCTCTGACCCTAGTTCCCTTGGGATGTTTAATTTTACATACCCCAGTTGTTTGGGGACTTTTTTCCTTGGTTTCTTCTCCTTTTCCCCTTCCTCTTTCCTCTTCCGCTTCTTCATTTCAATATCATCTTCTTTTATTTTGGGAATCTGCAAATGATAAAGAAAGTATCGCTTAACAGAGGATCAATGCTTTACTTGCTAGATTAGCGATCTAGCATCTGGGGCAGTGTTTTTTCTCAAAGTTCAGTGTGCATTAGAAATGCTTGTTAAAAATGCAGACTCTTGGGGTCTATGAGCACTACCTGTTTTTGTTTTTGAGTACTGCCTAGTTTTTAACAAACATTTTGGTGATTCTGGCACAAGTCAGTCTTTGGATCACGCTTCAAGAAACACCTAAGGACACACTATTCACTTCCTAAAACCATATATATCTTAAATAGAATTAGCTGTCTCGGGAAAGCTAATGTCTACACCAAGTCTTAACCTATCCTAGAAACTTACCCTTATCCCCCAAACAGTAGATTATTAGACCACATATGGAGAGAGAAGTCTTAAAAGAAAATACAATTATACTATGATGTAAATATCAATTTTCCCTATATCTACATAGTTTTACTTCAAAGCAGGTAAATAACTACAGATTTATTAAACAATGGTTAGCATTTTACTTTTTCTCATATCCACAAGTAAATTCAAAAAGTATACCGTATTTATTGAACACTCTCATTACCATTGCAGTGTTGGATAAACTCACTTTGGGGGGCTTGTGCTTTTGGTTGTCTGTAATATCTTCTTCTTCAGTATCTGAAGCTTGGCGAAACTGCAGAGTGCCAGTGTTGATGTAAAAGCCTCCATATTTTGTTGTTAGAGAAGCAGGAACTAATTCGTCATACTATATTTAAAATAAAATGTTTCAGATATATCCCATTATTAATTCTACAAATACATCAGAGAAATCCATAAATCCTAACTACAAAACTGACTGCAATGAGGATGTTTGTGGAATAAATTTAGAAAAAGTTAGTATCTAGGATAAAAATGAGCCCAGAGTACTCAGTATATATAAAGAAAGGAAATTCTGGAATAATGAAGCAAATCCTCAGTATATCCATCATCTGCTGAGAAAAATTTAAGGATCACTGCTACTATTCTTAATGACAAATTTTTTTTTCAAACCTTTATTTATTTTTTAGGTGATCTCTATGCCCATCGTGGGGCTCGAACTCGCCACCCAGAGATCAAGAGTCGTATGCTCTACTGACTGAGCCAGGCAGGTGCCCCAAAGACAAATGATTCTGATGAGAAATTGAAACAAGTTAAAATAGATGACAAAACATACAGAAAAGGAATAAATTTCATTTCCTACCATATCAGTATATAATTTTATTCATAAGATTATAAATACCAGAGTTATTTCTTATGTCTTAGCTCTAAGCTTTTAAATGAAGAAAATTGTTTAAAAGTTTAAAACATAAAATAACATGTGTTTAAAAACGCAACAGAAAAATAACTGCCCAGTTCAGTAAGCATACACTATAATGAGCCAGGTACTTTGCCTGGATCAAGAGATGCAAATTGTCTAAATTAGATAGAAGGTCTGACCTAAAATAACACTTAAGCTGATGTCCTCTAAGCTTGGATTTTTTAAAGTTTATCATTTCTCACCTGATGAAAATGGACAAAAGCAAACATTAAATGAGGGTCAATCTTAACCAAATGATGGGAGTCCATAGTGGCTGAGAAAAAAGGAGCGAGTTACTTATCTAATAGAAGCAACATACCTGCTACCTGGGGTCCCCAGAACTCTACTTTATAGGTTCTTCATATTTTATATTTTTAAGAAAGGCAGATTTTAAGCAGATCCTTTGCACTGGACAAGGAATATAGGGAATGTACTAGTTACTGTAAGAACATTAAGGCTACATGCAAAAGTTTTTGCTTTTAGGGGCGCCTGGGTGGCGCAGTCGGTTAAGCGTCCGACTTCAGCCAGGTCACGATCTCGCGGTCCGTGAGTTCGAGCCCCGCGTCGGGCTCTGGGCTGATGGCTCAGAGCCTGGAGCCTGTTTCCGATTCTGTGTCTCCCTCTCTCTCTGCCCCTCCCCCGTTCATGCTCTGTCTCTCTCTGTCCCAAAAATAAATAAACGTTGAAAAAAAAAAAAAAAAAAAAATTTAAAAAAAGTTTTTGCTTTTAACCTGTATCCTTTTAAATTAAATGGTAAATAGAAAAAGAATTTCCAGTTTAATCATACTGAGTCAAAAAAAGGAATGAATCCCTTTCCTGTTGCTTCAGTTGACGGGCTACTATAAAGATCTATGGGTAAGACCTTCAGAAAGGGTCCGGTACTATCTGTAAGCAAAGGAGTGAAGAGAAAGAATTAGAAGTGAAAAGACTTTGTAGTAATTATTTTGGAAATGTGTAACCGTGACAAACATTACTTTTTGCTTACACTGCTTTATAATTTACAATGCTTCTTCATATAAATTATTTCACTTGGCCCTCCTGATACCTTTGTGAGGCAAAAAAGGCATTTTATAAGTGAAAACCAAATTTAGAGAGGATAAGAACCCCCAGAGTAATTTTATAAGCTTATGGTAGAGGCTCTGGCTGTATCCCAAACCATCCACTACATCATGCAGTGGGAAACACATTCATCACCACGTTACATAGCAACATGGGTGTGTTCAATATCGGTCTGCTGCAGTGTTTCCTAAGCTCTCCCTATCGGAACGCTCTCCAGGAGAACAAGCTCTTTATGCATATTTAATTTAGCCGTCCAAGTAGAATGTGTTAAGAGGCAATGGAACGCTGAACTTGAGAATCAGAAGGCCTGGATTTAGATCCTTTGCCAATGATTAGCAATTGTGACCCAGAGGAAATCACTTAACATGGATATCTTGGGGTTGTCTAACGGTGACAACATCACTTCACAATGGTCTAGTGAAATTTACAAGAGACAAACTAAATAAAAGTGTTATTCATGCCTGGTATTATTATTTATTAATAAAGAAAAACATTTCTTTCAGTCTTCACAAAACGTGGCAGCATAAGTGAGACTAAAAATAATCTTTAAAAGCATTTATTTTCAGGTATTTATAAGTGGTACATGATTCTGAAAATTAATTAGAACCAGATTATTTTCACTATCAAATAATTACAAACAGTGAAAGCTTACAATCAATGAAAAGAACAGAAAATCATTTGGTTGGATAATAATTGTCTTATGTCTGAATTATCTCATAAGAACCCAATAATCTGTAAGAATAACAATACAAAATTATTTTGCGAGTCAATAAACAACCTGTAATCTAGTTCAATTTCCTCTTACTAAACAGGAACCTATCTTGTCCTCTAAATGTCAGCAACTAATAAAATAATTTTTGTTCAACAACTTTTACATACAAAACTTACCCTTATTTATTAAGGCAGTACTTTTCAAATTTTTTTCACCACAATCCAAGTGGGAAATATGTTACACATCAAATCCCAGTGTGTACACACACACATAAAAAAACTCACATAATCTACTATGATTTACTATGATAGCTCCTATTCTATTCTACTTCACTTTTGTTAAAAATGCTGGCCACACTCTCTAAAGTGATATGTAATCCAATTATGGGTTGCAAAAGTCAGTATGAAAAACACCATATTCAAATATTCTGACTGTAGCAGAGAAAACTGAGCAATGCTAAAAGATTTGTCTAGAAATCTTTAGAAACCGAGTTGAGTATAGAATCTAGGAATTTTGACTTGTATTTCAAATCAAGGTCAAGACTTTTAAAAACATCCCATGCCCTAATCTACAAAAAGGTTTGTCAACCTTTCTGGTAACAAGAAGGCTTCTCTGCTCCAAAGGGCATTGTCAATATTTTACTCCTATAGAACAGGCTGCCTGGTATGGTAAACCAGTTTATGTCAGAACACTGAAACAACTCAGGGTATCCAGTATGCCTCCTGCTGGAAGTTCTATGATTCTCCTACCACTATATGCCTTATCATCATCTATACAACCAAGCACTGTAGTAACAGGAAAAAGAAATACTAATTTGTGGGTAGTACTACAATGTTTACCTTGGTGTCCCTTTTTGTGTATTCTAAGTAATCACTGAACAATGCAGAGGATGCCATAAGTCCAGGGTTTGTTTAGATTTCTCCAGTGCACTGAGAAGAATGTAAGAACATACACCTTACCTACCCCCAAACACAATATGCCTGCATTTGTTTGCTATGTGATTAATGGATTGTTATAGTCCTTAAATGCTCTCCTAAATTCCTCTTCATTTTATAAAAGAAAGAAGATTCCAGGGAAAAAGCTGTAGGGCTTGGAACAAAACAGATAGGGTTTGATAAAGGCTGGCATTCAATCACCATCACTGTACTAAGGCTTGGCAGTAATGAAAAAATGAAGCACATTTTAAAGATGTCTGCCAGATTAACTTCAACCCAGCAGCTCCAATCTTCAAATTCATATGGGTCTTACCTGGAAGCCATTTGAAATTACACCTGCCCAAGTCTGGGAATATCAATACAAATTCAAGATGTAAATACCCTTAATGAATAAACCCCACTGCTAGAAATTTATCCTGTACATACATTTGCACTCTCTAATTATCTTACATAGGTATTCAAGTACACAAAGATAAACGTACACAGATGCTCAGCTCTTCGTAAGCACATAAAAAAGTAGAAACAATTTAGATGGACGTCAATAGGGGATTAGTTAGTAAAAACAAATACTGAACTATTTTAGTAACTTTATCCTTGACTTCTATCCCAAACAAAGAATTGCTGCTATATTAAAGATACATTACTCACAGCCTCTGAGTTATCAATAAATGGGTCTGTCTCATCATAGCCAAAGCCTATATCAATTAAATCTTGTAGCCGATCCTTCCGGTGTTTACGGGGTTTCCCACCCTGCAAAGAACAGATACGTTAGACTGATATCAGTACTCATACGGTTTCCATAAACTTTAAAAGTACCTATCAGAAGAACTCTAAATAATTTCTGTAGATAATCCCCCCTCCAAGAAGTTGAATTGAAATCCCCCCACCCTTTGAATATAAGTTGTGTTGAGGGACTTGCTCCCAAAGAATAGAGTATGAAAGTGAGGAGACTAATTATAGTGAAAACCTGGCCAACATGACCTTGGCCAGGTGATCAAGTTCAACATCAACACGGTAAGTCATGTTGATAGCATGTACTCTTGATACGATATGATAAAAATGGCACCTTTGTGGTCTTCTCTCAAAAGCCTATAATCCGAGCTATACGTTCATCATGAGAAAAACAACAAACTAAACCATGTCCCATTAAGGGATATTCTACAAATAATTAACCAGGATTCCTCAAACTATGAAGATAATTAAAAACAAGGGAAAATCTGAAAAACTGTCAGAGTTTAGATGAGTCTAAAGAGATGTAATGACTAAATGTGATGTAGTATCCTGCATGGGATCCAGGAACTAAAAAAGGGAACTAGGGGAAAACTAGTAAAATCTGAATAAAATGTGGAGTTTAATTAATAGTAATATACCAAAGTAGGTTTGTTAGCTGTAACAAATCTACTGTATAGATATCATCATTCATAATATGTCATAGGAGAGAGTGGGTGAGAACTATATGGGAAGCCTCTATTATCTCTGCAACTTTTCTGTAAATCCAAACTATTCTTAAAATTATTTTTTTAAACACCACAGGATTATACACATCAGACATACAAGAAAATGAAACATGAGTGCATGCAAAAACCAGTGAGTGTGAATAAGGACTGAAGGCTAGTTAATTGTAGTGTGCCAGTGTCAATCTTCTAGTCTTGATAACTCTAGTTATGTAAGATATTACCACTGGGAGAAACTGGGTGATTGGTACAAGGGACCTCTCTATTGTGTGTGCAACTTCATGTGAGTCTACAATCTCTTCAAATAAAAAGTATTTTAGGGACACCTGGCTGGCTCAGTCAGCAGAGTGAATGACTCTTGTTTGTTTGGGTTTTTTTGTTGTTGTTTTATTTGAGAGAGTAAGGGACAGAAGATCTGAAGCTAGCTTTGTCCTGACAACAGTGAGCCTGACATGGGCTTTAACTCAAGAACCGCGAGATCACGACCTGAGCCCAAGTCGGTTGCTCAACCAGCTGAGGCACCCAGGAGCCCAGAGCGTATGACTCTTGATCTCTGGATTGTGAGTTTGAGCCCTACGTTAGGTATAGAGATTACTTAAATAAACAAACAAACAAAAAAAAGAAAACAAAAACAAAAAAAATTTTTTTCTTAAAAGAAAAAAAATGTTTTTTTAAAGTAAAACAACGACAAAATAAAAAGAACCAGGTAGTATACCTTCCATTATTCATGTCATACTTTCAGGAGGTTTTAACTGGTTGATTACAGTTATAAAGAAAACATTCTATGTCAGGTATAAATGGTACATGTACGGTAAATGGTATAGATAAGCTCGTTTTAAGGAGTTTAAGTGGACAGGAAACCTAAAACTATTGTGGCACTGCTGAAACAAGTGTTTAGTTTAGTCTCCAAAACTCATTTTAGATATTCAACCATACTCACTCAAATTTAACTGCTCTAAGTATCATCCTAACACCTCCATGACCCCTGATTTTTTTACTGAAGTGGGTCACGAGTGAGAAGATGCTCAGAAAGAGGAGAGAAAACACTAAGTGGTAAGGATTCTGCCTAACATGCTACCACTGAGCCAGAGTAAGTCCAGCAGAAAGCATGGGACGCAAGATGTAAATCTCTTATTCGGTTTCAATTCTCAGTGAATAGCTCTCAATGGAAAGTGTGATTCTAACAGTGAAGATGGATAAGTTTTGTGCAACACTGCCCTTAAACAAAAGCAAACTGCTCTATCTTATTTCCACGCAAAGAAATAATCTATTCCAGTGATTCAAGGAAAAAATGGTTATGCTGGACTTGCTGAGAAGTCACCAACGTGGTGACATCCTTTTCTAAGTAATTTGTAAAAGTAATCCTGATTCAATGTTATATTTTTATTACATCCAGATGTTAAAAAACCTAACCCCCATAAGCTGTAACTTCATTGTATGCTTTTCGGTGACCAAAACAGCCCTGTTACTATACCACTACCGCCAAGAAAGTCATTACAGTGTGAGATAAAGTAGCAGTTCCCGTATTTTTAGATTTTTACAATTAAGTAAATTTTAAAAACAATTTTGGAGACCAACACAAGGTGGAAACCCTTCTCCCCCCCCCCCGACCCCCAAATAAAGCCATTATAGGGCATAATCTCAGAACAACAAAAATCCTTCTCAAGAAATACTAGTTCGCAGGGGCGCCTGGGTGGCTCAGTTCAGTGTCCAACTGCGGCTCAGGTCATGATCTCACAGTTTGTGGGTTCCAGCCCCGCATCAGGTTTTGTGCGGACACCTCAGAGCCTGGAGCCTGCTTCGGATTCTGTGTCTCCCTCTCACTCTGCCCCTTCCCTGCTGGCTCTCTCTCTCTCAAAAATAAATAAAAACATTTAAATTTTTTTTAAAAAAAGAAAATAAAAGGAAATACTAGTTGGCAACATTAAACATATACATACATAACATATATATATACATACATATATATATATATATACACATACACACATATACACAGCATGTGTGTGCTTATATACGACACATGTAAAAAATGGTTCTTATTTTTTTCCATTTGCCAGGTCTGCAAACTGGGACCCTTACAACTAGTTTATAGAACTACAGTTAGAAGCAGAAGTTAAAAAAAAAAAAAAAGACAAACAGAAGGAGGTATTTCTAGGATAGTTACATACATGCAATTAAGCATGAGGGACTATTTCACCCAAAAACCAGAGAGAACTCTAAAGAGAATATAAAAATGCACAGATACATGAAAACTAATATAAAAATATACTATATTTTTTATACTATATAAAAAATATAAAAACAAATGAAGAATATTAACCCTGTTACATATTAAATATATTTAAAGTTATGAGAGTTAACAACATAATAAAGGCCATATATGATAAACCTACAGTTAACATCATATTCAGTGGGAAAATATGGAGACCTTTACCCTAAGGTCAGGAACAAGACAAGGAAGTTCACACTCACCACTTTTACTCAACATAGTACTGGAAGTCCTAGCCACAGCAATCAGAGAAGAAAAAGGAATAAAAAGCATCCAAATCAGCAAGAAGTAAAACTTTCACTATCTGTAGATGGTATGACACCACATATAGAAAACCCCAAAGACTCCACCAAAAAACGACTAGACCTGATAAACTAATTCAGTAAGGTCTCAGGATACAAAATCAACTTATAGAAATATACTGCATTTCTATACACTAATAATGAAGCAGCATAAAGAGAAATTAAGAAAACAATCTCATTTACAATTGCATCAAAAATAATAAAATACCAAAGAATAAACTTAACCAAGGAGGTAAAAGACCCATACTCTGGAAACTATAAAACACTGATGAAAGACACTGAAGATGACACAAATGAAAAGATATGCCTTGCTCATGGACTAGAAGAACAAATATTGTTAAAATGTCCATACTACCCAAAGCAACCTACAGATTTAATACAATTCCTTTCAAAATACCAAAAATATGTTTCACAGAACTACAGTAAACAATCCTAAAATTTGCATGGAACCACAAAAGACTCCGAATGGCCAAAGCAATCTTGAGAAAGAAAAACAAAGCTGGAGGTATCACAATCCCAGATTTCAAGTTATACTACAAAGCTGTACTGATCAAAACAGTATGGTACTGGCACAAAAACAGACACATAGATCACTGGAACAGGATACAAAGCCCAGGAAAAAATCTCACAATTATGTGACCAATAATCTTCAACAAAGGAGGCAAGAATATGCAGTGGGAAAAAGTCTCTTCAACAAATGATACTGGGAAAACTGGACAGCAATATGCAAAAGAATAAAGCCAGACCACTTTCTTACACCATACACAAAAATAAACTCTAAATGGATCACAGACCTAAATGTGAGAGCTGAAATCTTAAAATCCTAGAAGACAGCACAGGCAGTAGGTCTCTGACATTGTCCATAGTAGCATTTTTCTAGATATGTCTTCTGAGACAAGGGCAACAAAAGCAAAGATAAAATACTGGTACTACATCAAAATTAAAAGCTTCTGCATAGCCAAGGAAACAATCAACAAAACAAAAAACAACCTACTGAATGGGAGAAGATATTTGCAAATGAAATTATACAACTCAACACCATAAATAAATAAATAAATAAATAAATAAATAAATAAATATATAAATAAAACAAATAATCCAATTAAAAAATAGGCAGATGACACGAACAGACATTTCTCCAAAGAAAACATCAAGATGGCCAACAGACACGTGAAAAGATGCTCAACATCACTCATCGTTGGGGAAATGCATATCAAAACCACAATGAGATATCACCTCACACCTGTCAGGATGGCTAAAATCAAAAACACAAGAAACAACAAGTGTTGATGAGGGTGTGAAGAGAAAAGAACCCTTGTGCACTATTGGTGGGAATGCAAACTGGTACAGCCACTGTGGAAAAGAGTATGGGGGCTACTCAAAAAATTAAAAGTAGAATTACCATATGACCCAGCAATTCCACTACTGGGTATTTACCTAAAGAACATGAAAACATTAATTCAAAAAGATTTATGCACCCCTATGCCTACTGCAGCATTATTTACAATAGCCAAATTATGGAAGCAGTCCAAGTGTCCATTGACAGATGAATGGATAAAGAAGATGTAGAGTGTGTGTGTGTGTGTGTGTGTATGTGTGTGTGTGTGTGTGTGTGTGTGTACATACATACATATGCTGGGATATTATTCACCCATAAAAAAGAATGAGATCTTGCCACTTTCAACCACGTGGATGAATCTAGAGAGTATAATGCTAAGTAAAATAAGTCAGAGAAAAACAAATACCATATGATTTCACTCATGTGGAATTTAAGAAACAAAACAAATGAACAAAGGGAAAAAAAGAGACAAACCAAAAAACAGACTCTTAACTTTACAGAACAAACTGATGGTTACCAGAGGGAAGGAGGGTGGGGGGATGGGTGAAATAGGTGAAGGGGATTAAGAGTCCACTTATCTTGATGAGCACTGAGTAATACAGCGAATTGTTGAATCACTATATTGTACTCCAGAAACTGATATAACACCATATGTTAACTATACTGGAATTAACATTTAAAAATTAAGTTACAAATAAAGTTATGGGAGTTAAAATCAACATACCAGGAATGTAAGAATAAACATAAATCAACAACAATGTTCAGAAACCTATCCTAGTAGGTAAGAATTTAACATGAGAAAGGTGGCACTGCTGGTAACAGTATACCATGAAACTCTTCTGGAAAGCAATCTAAAAGCATCTGCCAAGAATTCTGCCATCCTCTTGTGTTTCTTCTTTTTGTTTCTCTATTTTCCAAACTTTCTATAAAGTATTAATGTCATAATGGAAATACAGTAAAATAATTTTTAAAACTCTTTACCTTATTTGACCTGATAATTCTATGTAAGCTTATTTCAAACCACTACTTAGATTCAAGAATATCTGTTAAGAACTTATGCCATAGAAAGTAACACGCTGGAGTGCCTGGCTGCTCCATAGGAAGGGTATACGGCTCTTGATCTTGAGGTCATGAGTTCGAGCCTCATGCTGCTTGTACAGACTACTTAAAATAAATAAATATTTTTTTTTAAAAAAGAAAGTAATATGGTAAATGTCAGAAAGAATTAAAAAAATTTTTTTAATTGTAAAAAATTACATAGTATACTGTTACCAGCGGTGCAGAGCCCGATGCAGGGCTCAAATCCAAGAACCAGGGCTCAAATTCATTAACCGGGAGATCATTACCTGAGCCAAAATCCACAGTCAGATGCCACCCAGGTACCCTCAGAAAGAATTTAAATTAAGTAGTAAAAATCCTGTCCTGAACAATCTTAAAACAAGATAATCTACTCAAAAATTAACTGAGTACCTTCCAAGTGCCAGCCTTCATGGATTTTATAGTATTGTAGACAGGAGAAAGATTACACAAATTACAGTAATGATACACAGTAGAAAGGAAAATATAGGTGGTACCAGACTTTTCTAACAGCGGTCTTAATCAAGGCTTTCCGTAGATATTTATGCCCGGACAACATGAGTGGACGGATCAGAACAGGAAGTGACTAGACAAGATTAGTGCTGAACAAAATCACTCCTGTTGTGGTGGGGGATGAGCAAAGATGAGCAAAGGGAGATGGGTTAGGAAGGGAAGAAATGCAGACATGTGCAAGAAACTCCTAAGTTACTGGGGGCATAAAATATATATTTAAGCAGCAAACATGATGATGACGACGACCAAGATGATGATAGCTACCACCCGCTGAGTGCTAACTTTGCATCAGCGCCTCTTCTAAGTGTAACCATCTATTATTTCACATTTGACAAATGGGAAAAGCTAAAGCTTGGAAAGGGCAAATAACTTGGCTAAGATCACACAGAAAGTAATTGAGCTAATCTTCAAACTCATGACTATCTGGCTCCAAAGTGCCATTCCATTAAAAGTTCTATAAGAGAAGTTATAGAATCTCTGGGGTCATTTTCCTACTTGGAGACCCCTTAAAACTCAATACCAGAGACTGAAACCAGTGTCCCCACTGTCAGCCACCTCCAAATTAGCTCCTTCCACTTGAACATTCCCATTTTATTCATTCTATTTTTCTGCCTTAAAACTTCAGTTAGCTAAAATTAAAAAGACTCATGATACCAAATGTTAACAAGGATGTGGAGCTACTAAAACTCTCCTACATGGCTGGTGCAAAATGAAGACCCATTCTGAAAAATAGCTGACAGTTTCTTACAAAGTCAAACGTACACTTCACATATGACCTAACAATCCCACTCTTATTATTTACTCAAGAAAAATGGAAACGTATGTTCACCCAAAAAGCTATATGCTAACATTCAGAACATCTTTATTCATAGCAGCCAAGAACTATGGCTTACTATGCAGCAACACAAGGGAAGGAACCGCTGACAACATGCAACCCATGGATGAATTTCAAAAGCATCATGCTAAGTCAGAGGGGCCAGACACAAAAGACTTTAAGATTCCCAGAAACCACAGAAACTCTAGAAACCACAAAATAAAAACAAATAAAAAACTTATACTGACATGAAGTAGGTCTGAGAATACCAGGGACCAGGAATGAAGGGAGAGGATTATCTATGGAGAGGTAAGAGGGAACTTTCTGGGTTCTGGGGAGAACAATTTAAACGAATGAATTGTAGGTACTTACCTTTCAGAAGTGCTGATTTTTAGAACTCCTCATTATTCTTTCTACTTCAACTCTCTCCCCACAAACCTTTGTTCATGTGGTTTTTCACATCTGCAATTTCCTTTCTATTCCACCTGCCATTGCTATAATCTCGGCCACTATTTTTCACTTAAATGTAATGAATGCCTTAATTAGCCTCTCTTCCCTCATTTATCTTAGTTTATCCTGCATTATACCATCCAATTAATACTTCTAAAATACCATTTCGTATCATTCCTCTGTTCAAAATGCTTCAGAAGCATCCTATTATAAAATAAATCCAAAACCCTTAATAAGGCATTAAAGGCATTTAAACTACCTTTCCAACTTTTTCTTACAATTTTCCAACTTGAACACTCTGATTCATTCAACCTATCTATCCACTCTCCTCCTAAACACACTGAAGTTTATCTTTCTTCTGCCTTCCCCTTATTGGGAATAATCTCTTACTCCTCTCTGAATTTCCCCACCCTTCCCAGCTAATAAGTTTTAGACCCTTCCTCCTTCATGCTTTCTACTTAAAATCAAAATGATCTTTTTCTACTCTCCTAACATTTTTTATCTAGGAACAGCTAACTGCCTCTAAGATTTACCTAGGGAAAAACTAAAAAAACAAATAGGTTCTGTTGGAATGGGCATGATTACACATAACTTCTGCATAACTAGCACAAATAACTTCTGCATAACTAGAAAGATCTAGGAACATTTTAGTCTAATCAAGCTGATCAGGAGTTACCACAGGAAGACATAACTGCTATAACTTGTACAAAGGATGTACAGGTATAAGTTCTTCACCAAGCATCCTATCAATCATAGCATCATAACAATAATAAAGGTATAAATTACATATACTGTGACACATCCATTCAATGCTAATGGTCATTTAAAATTTTTTTTTAATGTTTATTTATTTTTGAGAGAGAGAGAGCAGGAGCAGGGGAGGGGCAGAGAGACAGGGAGACACAGAATCTGAAGCAGGTTCCAGGCTCTGAGCTGTCAGCACAGAGCCCGACGCGGGGCTCAAACCCACAAACTATAAGATAGTGACCTGAGCCGAAGATGGACACTTAACTGACTGAGCCATCCAGATGCCCCACTAACAGCCATTTTAAAACCATGTGGTAGAGGAATATTTAATAGTACAGAAGGCAATAAAAGTAGTTTACCAAATGCTATGTATAGTTCAGGCTAGTCATAGAAAAGACAGTATTCACTAAGCATTTGAAAGTGTTCAGCCTAGGGGCGCCTGGGTGGCTTAGTCGGTTAAGCGGCCAACTTCGGCTCAGGTCATGATCTCGCAGTCCGTGAGGTCGAGCCCCGCGTCAGGCTCTATGCTGACCGGTCGCTCAGAGCCTGGAGCCTGTTTCAGATTCTGTGTCTCCCTCTCTCTGACCCTCCCCCGTTCATGCTCTGTCTCTCCCTGTCTCAAAAATAAATAAATGTTAAAAAAAAAAAAAAAATTGGGGCGCCTGGGTGGCGCAGTCGGTTAAGCGCCCGACTTCAGCCAGGTCAGGATCTCGCGGTCCGTGAGTTCGAGCCCCGCGTCGGGCTCTGGGCTGATGGCTCAGAGCCTGGAGCCTGTTTCCGATTCTGTGTCTCCCTCTCTCTCTGCCCCTCCCCCGTTCATGCTCTGTCTCTCTCTGTCCCAAAAATAAATAAACGTTGAAAAAAAAAAAAAATTAAAAAAGGAAGTGTTCAGCCTAAACTGGTAATTGTGGAGATGACATTAAAATAACAAGATCTTGTTTTCTTGCTTTTTTTAAAAATAAGATCTTTTTTAATTCTCATACAAACAGTAGGATCTCATTTATGAAAAACACAACAATATATGTCCATAAATATATGTAAAAAGCTCAAAGAATCACAACAAGCAGATAACCATGTTTGCTACAATGGAGAGGGGATACAATTGGAGGCAGTCGTGAAGGAAGATTTTGACTTAATATGTATTGTTTGAATTTTTCCCCCTTTGGTAGGAACTAGAAAACCTGCTGGATGAATTCTCGAAGAGCTGTAACACTGTGAATTTGTTTGTAATAAAGGAATGTATTCATATGCTACTTAGACGATTAAAAATAATTTTCTTAAGTGCAAGAGAGTACATTTGTAAGCAGACAAGCATTTTTAAAAGCCCTGAAAGGGCTACACATCCAACTACTAACAGTGGTTATGCTTGGTAGTGGGATTATAGATGATTGATTTTTACTTTCTTCCCTTTTTTATCTGTATTTATGTATTCTTTTACACTGAACAAAATCTTTGGAAATATTTAAATGGTTACATAAACACATCTCTAGAACAAGAAACTCAAACAGTGATTATCTCTGGGGGGGGGGGGAACTGGTTAGCTAGGAGTTAGGAGTAGGAGGGAGATTTACTTTACATCATATTCCCTTCATATCTTTTGAGTTTTTGTCAAGTGCATGTACTACCTATTCAAGAATTTCTTCATCTGGCCCACCAAATGTTCAATACCATTTGGGTTTTCACTCCTTATATGGTTCTGCTTCCTAGTCTCACTTCGGGGAAAGAGCTTTGGACAACATGTATTTGACACCGCAGTGCCCAAGTAGCTCTTTCTCAAATCCCTCCCCGATAGCCAGGATTTTAATAGTCTCTCCTCTACCTATCAATGGCCTTCTGCCAAAACATTTACAGTCAGGCACATCCCAGCTCCTTCCTTCATCACAGAGGCCACCAGAGTACAGTTTTCTGGCCTCAATTCCCTTTTCCTCATCTCCTAGTCTTCCTGGAAACAATTCTCTCTTGGCTTGCCCTCTGCCTCACCTCCTCTTTTCCATTCTCCACCCTCTAGTTCTCTGGCTCCCCAGTTACGCTCAAGTCCAGTGATACGCAAATGGTATAAACTGGAACCAAATACTAGACAATTCACAAATATTAGAATTTCACCTAATTCTAAGGAAATCAAGATACATTGGCAAAGGATTATATTATAGGGTCTTCCCGAATAGGCCTGTTTTGAACTGGTCTCTTTTCCAGCGGCCTTAGAAAGGATCCTCCCTGCAGTAGAATCAAAGTCTTATTTGATAAATTTTCCAGACCTTAGCCGTTGTTAATGTTACACAGTTTACACAATAAATGTATCCTATAAAAATACAAAACTTATTTTCCAAATTAAAAAAAATAATCTTGAGTTTTGCTACATCTAAAATGAAGAATCCCCTTTGAATCTATTCCCCTAGATCACTAGTTTACTATGACTCAGAAGAAAATGACTTACTGAATCATTAGTACCTGTTTAACCTGATAATCAGTATTTCAAGCCAATGCTATCTGATTACACTATAACACTAAGCTGGAAAACAAACAAACAAAATGTTCTTAGTACAGGATCCCACCCCGGTCACCTCCCTGCCAATTAACTCCAGGTAATAAGAAACCTAACTAATAAGCAACATTCATTGATCACCTATGGAAGACAGAGGAAGCATGACAGTGAATGTTAAGACTGCAGTCTTTTTTTAATGTTTATTTATTTATTTTGAGAGAGAAGGGGAGAGAGAATACACCACTGAGTGAGGGGCAGAGAGGGAGGGAGGGGGAGGAAAATGGGGTGGGGGAGAGGGAAAGAGAGAGAAAGAGAGAGCGAGAGCGAGAGAGACAGAAAGAGAGAATCCCAAGCAAGTTTGTACCGCCAGCAGAATCTGACGTGGGGCTCAAACTTACAAACTGAGATCACTGAGCTGTGAGAAACTGAGCTGATATCAAGAGCCAGACACTTAACCAACTGAGCCACCCAGGTGCAATCTTATAACTGAAAAGAATGTAACTCCTGATCACCAAGCTTCTCTATTTGTCCCAGCCTGGTCACAACCTTATCATTCTCCACTTCCACTGATTTCCTTAACCCACCAATAGAAAAGAGTAGAAATGTAAGTCAGTGGAAAGACACCCAAGAGCTGACTTAACAGCACAGATATAACGTACACAGATTTCTTGAATCGGCACTTAGGATATTGGGCCTTCCTTCCAAATACCCTAAAACTGCTCATTCTCAATTGTTCCTATTGGTTTCAGGAAGTTGAAGAGAATTTGTTTAGCTCAAAGAGGTCAAGAAACTGAAAAGGCATGTCATGACAAGTGATTACAATTGGTAACTCCAATAAAGAAAACTATTATTTAAGAATTCTTCCTTGCCCCTCAACACGTCTCTGGAGGCAAGGGAAACAAAAGCAAAAATGAACTACTGGGATCTCATCAAAATACAAAGCTTCTGCACAGTGAAGGAAACAATCAGCAAAACTAAAAGGCAACCGACAGAATGGCAGAAGATATTTGCAAATGACATATCAGATAAAGTGTTAGTATCCAACATCTATAAAGAACTTATCAAACTCAACATCCAAAAAACAAATAATCCAGGGAAGAAATGGGCAAAAGACATGAATAGACACTTCTCCAAGGAAGACATCCAGATGGCCAACCGACACATGAAAAAATGCTCAACAACACTCATCATCAGGGACATACAAATCAGAACCCCAATGAGACACCACCTCACACCTGTCAGAATGGCTCACATTAACAACGAAGGCAACGACAGATGTTGGCGAGGATGCAGAGAAAGAGGATCTCTTTTGCATTTTTGGTGGGAATGCAAGCTGGTGCAGCCACTCTGGAAAACAGTATGGAAGTTCCCCAAAAAGCTAAAAATAGAACTACCCTCCGACCCAGCAATTGCACTACTAGGCATTTATCCACGGGATACAAGCATGCTGTTTCGAAGGGACACGTGCACCCCCATGTTTATAGCAGCACTATCAACAATACCCAAAGTATAGAAAGAGCCCAAATGTCCATCGATGGATGAATGGATAAAGAAGATGTGGTTTATATATACAATGGAGTATTACTCGGCAATCAAAAGAATGAAATCATGCCATTTGCAACTACGTGGATGGAACTGGAGGGTATTATGCTAAGTGAAATTAGTCAGAGAAAGACAAAAATCATATGATTTCACTCATATGAGGACTTTCTAAGAGACAAAACAGATGAACATAAGGGAAGGGAAACAAAAATAGTATAAAAACAGGGAGGGGTACAAAACAGAAGAGACTCATAGATATGGAGAACAAACTGAGAGTTACTGGAGGGGTTGTGGGAGGGGGGATGGGCTAAATGGGTTAAGGGGCATTAAGGAATCTACTCCTGAAATTATTGTTGCACCAGATGCCAACTAATTTGGATGTAAATTTTAAAAAATGAAAAATAAAAAAAAAATTTTTTAAGAATTCTTTCTTGCCCTATATTTAAGAATCTCCCAACCTCAGTTTGTTTTAAAAGGTTGTTATTTTATGTTTTTATTATATATGTAGTACCATACTATTGTTGGTCTATAGAACCTAAATTTCTGGTACTTGTGCTTCATAAAAAGAATTTATTTTGTGGTAGTACAGCAGATTTATCCAAACTGCTTTCCCCAACCCTACCATGTTGATCTTTAGGGACCAGACCTAACAGAAGGCCAAAACCGAGGAAAAACAGCCAAGGAAGTTCCCAAGGAAGCTGTAACCCCTCATAAAGTGTCGATGATTATCAAATAATATGAGTCACTGATAAAATTCTTAAACCTCCCAGAAAGAGTGCATAAATGTTTTCTAACATCCACTTGTGTCCGTCTCATATTTGAGGACACTTTTTAAACAATCCATAATTATTTTAAATGTAAAAGCATATTTCCTTTTCACTCAATTGAGTAGTATTTACTGAGAAGAAGTCACTCATTGGAAATTATACAGTTATTCCAAATATTGCCATTCTCTTCTTGCAGCATTATTTATAATAACCAAGTTATGGAAATAACCTAAGTGTCCACTGATACATACATGGATAAAGAAGATATGGTGTGTGTGTGTGTATATATATATATATATACACACACACACACACACACACACACACACACACATCCATAAAAAATGAAATCTTGTCAGCTGGGACAACATGGATGGAACTAGAGAGTATAACGCTAAGGGAAGTAAGAGAAAGACATGATTTCACTCAGATGTCGAATTTAAGAAACAAAACAAATGAACAAAGGAAAAAAGAGGCAAACCAACAAACAAGCCTCTTAACAACAGAAAACAAATAGATGGTTACCAAAGGGGAGATAGGTAGGGGGATGTGTGAAATAGATGAAGGGGATTAAGAGTACACTTATCATGGGGTGCCTGGGTGGCTCAGTCAGTTGAGCATTTGACTCTTGATTTTGGCTCAAGTCATGATCCCAGGGTCATGGGATCAAGCCCCACATCGGGCTCTGCCCACAGACCACATGCAGAGCCTGCTTGGGATTCTCCCTCTCTGCCCCTCACCTGCTCATGTTCTCTCTCAAAATAAATAAACTTTAAAAAAAAAAAAAAAAAAGAGTACACTTACCACGATGAGCGCTGAGGAATACATGTAACTGTTGAATCACTATATTGTACACCTAAAACTAATATAATACTGTAAGTTAACTATACTGGAATTAAAATAAAATTTAGAAAAAAAGATGTTGCCATTCTTTAAAACATATCAGGGCAAAATCAATTTTAAAAAGCTTGTATACAAAAAGAAAATCAAGACTTTATAAATATACTTTTTTATTAAAAACAGTATTAACTCCATTTGATCAACTGATTTTATTTTTCAATTGCTTTCTTTATAAGATTGCTGAAAACTACTTTCCTACCATCAAATCTACCCTTATCCTCTCTTTTAAAATAAATATGAAGCTATCAGGGCTCCGAGAGTCCAAAATCACATAGAGTTAAATATCAAATGTGGCATTCAAAATCTATATGGTAAAGTAAGTGAATTTTAAAGTCATAATGTGATTTCAGAAATGCTAATAAATGTTTGGCTGAATACATGTCTTCCTATTCAGAGAGTCATTCAGATTCAAAGAGCTGAGCAGCTGAACCCCCGCAAGGCACCAGATATTATGCTAAGCACTTCCATTTAGATTATTGAATTTATATCCAATTCTAGGATACCATGATCTTTCAAGATGGCTAGGGTAACAGTGAGAAAAACCACTAAAAGAAATCTTCCAACCACCACAGGTTTTCCTATGCCCTCGAAGGCTCAGAGAACAAGTCTATACCCATCAAAGCGAACCTCATTCACTGATATAGAGTGTATACAGCCTCAGAAAAAGCATACACAATCTAGAAACCATCTAAAAACGGAGTTGGAAATTCAGGATATTCAGGAAACTAGGACATTTAGCCTAAACATTTGGAGCCTTAAAACTGAGAATGAGGAAAGGAACACAAACCTCTTTAAATTGTATCCTGTTTTCTTCCTATAATAACCAACAAGAAAAATTTGGAACCTATGGAGAAGTATCAAAGGTTGGACTTAGCTATTTAATAAAATTTATATACAACAACCAACTTAGTATGCTCTAAGTAAAATTAAGCACTGAACAGTTACATTCCTCTTTTCCCAAGAAAACATGTAGCAATTAATGCTGAACATTCATTGTTACATTACCTAAAAGGTAACAGGACACAGGCAATAACAACAGGACAGAATAGAGGGAAAAAACAAACCATTTGATACAGGGTACTAGGTCTACAATTTTATAAGTCCTATAATTTCTATTACTGCTTTTCAACTACTAAAATTGTCTCCATCCCTTCCCCCAAGCAACTGCTGCAAGACAAAGGACACATCCTGAACTCCACCTTCTCCGTCCTTTTCCCTCAAGTGGCAGCCAGCTCCACACAGCTCCTTTCCAGCACAAGGAACCGCCACACACACATACTCGAGACCACAAGAAGCCCATAAACTTGCCTCAGCCCTCCACCACACCACTCAATTTGTCACTAACGTTGCTTATAGACCCAGCCACCACTCAATGCATCTTATTATTCCCCCGTATCATGGAAACCCCCAACTGAGTCTAACTTGCTCCGTTCTCTGAAACTTCCTACAAATGCGTTCTCCTCCACAACGGAAATGGCAAGCCCTCCCACCTGTACCACCAACCACCCAGCTCACAGAAGACAAGGGGCAGATGTGAAAGTACATGGACTGATAAGTTAAATAAATTAGAAAAAAAGAAAGAGTGAAGCAAGTGTACCAAGTCTCCAACTAGGGCCTGAGAGCTGGATACGGCCCACAGATGTATTGTTTAGTCTAGTAGGTGTTTTAACTAGAAGCCAATATTTAAGAAATATTAGAGGAAAATCCAGACTTCAGCCTTCTTTTGAGAAATGTAAAGATGTGACAACCCTAAGCCCAAGTCCCCGCAAAGTAAGAAGGGCTGCAGCTGACAGGAGCTGTCCCCTATTTCAGACAACCCCCCACCTTTACTGTTCACGTGGCCTGCTTCGCTGGTGGATCAGTGGGCATCTGAATTTGCTACAGGATACTAAAGGAACTATTGGACAGTAAACTACAGTCAATAAAGATCTTCAGTGATTAAGAGTGACCTTTTGTGAGAGCCTAGCACCGTACAACATATCTCCTCCCAGGTCGCTTTGGCCCAATGATTTTCTTAAAGGGTTCCAAATACTTTGTTGTGGTCTTTACGAAGACTGTAATAACTAACTGTCTGTAAATGGTGATTGACCGTTTGGAGAATGACCAAAGATAAAGGCCATTTGGAACAGAATGCCTGAGCTAAAAGATCAAAATCAGTGGGGCAGTCAAATAATAGAGGTTAAAAATCCCATACATGTTTATATCAAAAAGAATTTATGACATGTACAATAAGACGGAGCAGTTCTCCACGAGAGTGACATGTTTAAATAGTATTTCCTATTTAGATAGCACTTTAAATAATTGCAACATTAAAAATCTATTTTTTCATCTGACGCTGACAAAACCCCTGTGCTATAAATATAAAGTTGGCTAGACAGATCTTGTTTTCCCCTGACAGATACCAAAGCATAAAAAAGCCAAGAGGCTTCACTAAGGTCAGCTAGTTAACATGGTAAAGATAGGATGAGAATCCAGCTGTGTTAACTCACAATCCTGTGCTCCTTCCGCTTCTCATCCACTCGATATCCTATGATGGGCAGAAAAGTTATTCCAGGGATTACAGACAAATGTGGTTTGACAGGAGACTGGAAGAATCCATTCAATGACTCTGCACCAAGGTCTCCAAAATTCCTTCCAGTTTCAAGAGTGGAACTGGCCTTTCTACTCACTTTCAGATCCCCAGAGTCATTCACTTCCACAGGCACGGCTTGGTACTCGATTTGTGTGTCTATGTCTTGTCTTCCCAATTATTCTGAAAGTTTCTCCAAGAGAAAGCAACTATCATGCCCCTTTGTATGTCCAACGTAAATCCTCAAGTACTTTATCATTTATACACAAAATTTAACAAAAAAAGTGCATCTCTCATTCTAAAAAGCAGAGAGCTAGAAGTAACCTTAAGTGATTTTCAGAAATCATGACAAGGACATCTAAATTATATGAAGGAAACAAAAGTTAGAAGGTAGCTAGTTTCATGTTTTATAAACCTCCAAATTAAGTCCTCGTTTTATCACCAAAAAAGTTTTTTTAAGGAAATTAAAAAAAAAAAAGGAAATGTAACCTTGGTGGGTTAACATTTTGCAATATTTTACATATACTATTTAAGGCTTTTTACTTGAAATATAAATATACATATAACATATGCATAAATATAAATATACATACAGACATCCCAATTTGCTACCTCTCAACACCAAAAAAATCTTTGCTGTTTATTTTTTTTAATTTTTTGTTAATGTTTATCTTATTTTTGAGAGAGACAGAACATGAGTAGGGCAGGGGCAGAGAAAGAGGGAGACATGGAATGCAAAGCAGGCTCCAGGCTCTGAGCTGTCAGCACAGAGTCCAACTCAGGGCTCAAACCCACAGCCGTGAGATAATGACCTGAGCCAAAATCAGACGCTTAACCGACTGAACCTCCCAGGTGCCCCAAATCTTTGCTGTTTAGAAGTGATCTTTTGTGACAGCCCGGGGCCTAGAGGTGGATAAAGTATCTTCTCCCATCACTTTCAACCTGATGATTTTCTTAATTAAAAGGGTCCAAATAATTTGTTAAAACATACATATTTAATACCCGTAATACTCATGGCACATAAAGGCCTCATAGGGTAGGACATTTTAAATCTCTACTTAGAAAGGAAATACGAGGGGTGCCTAGGTGGTACAGTTGGTTAAGCATCCAACTCTTGATCTCAGCCCAGATCATGATCTCGCAGTTCGTGGATTCGAGCCCCGCACTGGGCTCTGCACTGATGGTGTAGATCCTGCTTGGGATTCTGTCTCTCCCTCTCTCTGCCCCTCCCCTGCTTGTGCTCTCTCTCTCTCAAAATAAATAAATAAACTAAAAAAGAAAAAAAAAATTTAAAGAAAGGAATTAAGAGAGTAAGTAGCCACAATAAAAATCTAGAGAAGAAATATAGCCCATTAATTTGAATTATAACAAGAGTAATATTTTATCCCTGCATAATTACAGCGCCTGGATATAACCCAGTTATTTGGAACTCGATGTTACACATCAACCACCTTCTTCAGAATATTGGTTTTTCCATGGCAAGTACTATCCAAGGGCTCCCCAATAAGATTTAATGCTAACTCTGAAGCAGTACATCATACACTGAGTCACAATACTTATAGGATCATATGCTAGGAATTCTTTCATTTGCAAAGGGCAATTCTAATTCTTAGTTCTATAACCTATGGAAAAAATAGGCACTCCAATGTAGTATTAGAGGAATGGAAACTGGTAACTTAGAAACCGGTAATTTGGTTAATATATACCCAAGCTAAATAAATAAATGCATATATCTTTCGACCTAAAAATTCCACTTCTAGGAATCTGCCCAACAGATAAACTTGCAACTCTGTGAAATACCACACGACTAAATAATTTACTGTAGCACTATTTACAACAGCAAATTTTTGGAAACAATTTAAATCATTTGGGGACTGGTTAAATAAACTGTGATATGTCCATACAATGGAATACCACGCAACCCTAAAAGAGAGGGGGAGGGAGAGAGAGAGAGAGAGAGAGAGAGAGAGAGAGAGAGAGAGAAGAAAGTTCTCTTTGTATTGATATGAAAAAATCTCAACGTTTATTTATTTTTTGGGACAGAGAGAGACAGAGCATGAACGGGGGAGGGGCAGAGAGAGAGGGAGACACAGAATCGGAAACAGGCTCCAGGCTCTGAGCCATCAGCCCAGAACCTGACGCGGGGCTCGAACTCACGGACCGCGAGATCGTGACATGGCTGAAGTCGGACGCTTAACCGACTGCGCCACCCAGGCGCCCCGATATGAAATAATCTCCAAGTTAGAGTAAATGAAAAAAACAAAGAACAGAAGGACCCCCCAAAACATTATGTGCCTCTGGGAGGTGAGATTATGTGGGTGAACAAAAGAATGAAAGATTTTTCACTCTATACTTTTTGAGTTCTGAACCATGTAAATATATTGTCTGGTTAAAACATTAAATTTAACCAATGTATCAACTTGCATAAAAAAGCCATAGGGGGCGCCTGGGTGGCTCATCAGTAGAGCATCTGACTCCTGATTTTGGTTCAGGTCATGATCCCAGGAAGGTGGGATCAAGCCCAGCAGGGAGCCTGCTTAGGATTCATTCATTCTCCCATTCTCTCTCTCTGTCTCTCTCTCCCCCTATGCCCCTCTCCTGTGCTAGCACTCTCTCTCACAGAAAAAAAAAAAAAAAAAAATCGTTGGGGCACCTGGCTGGCTCAGTCAGTAAACCATGGGACTCTTGATCTCAGGGTCATGAATTCAAGTCCCACTTTGGGTACAGAGATTACTTAAAAATAAAAATCAAGCCATAGTACATCAGAATATATAATGAGAACACCGTATTTTAATTAAACACTACAGTTTACATAACAACTTTTGCTATTCCTTCCATCAAAATGCCCACCAGTCCATCCCCAACCCAAATTATTATATAATTACAGAATATAAAGCCAGAAGGAGCTTCAAAGAGTCTTCAAAAAAAGAAAACTGTGGCCCACAAAGGTTAAATAATCTCACCAAAGGACAATTTGTAGGTGGCAAAGTACGGCCTACAACCTGATCCACATCCCAAAGCATTCTCATACTTTTCCCTCACCCCAAATACATTCTTCATTAGCACAAGGAGCCAACTAGTGTCAACCAAGATCCTAGTTGAATCTGGATAACATGAATGACAGGGCTAGCACCACCTGACCTCCTATCTCTGTGAGACAATTTTCAGTGCTTACAGGGGAACCCGAAAGGGGTCTTGCTTTTCATGGGTTATGTTTTAGCAAAGTGCCATGAAGTCAAGTCATAGGATAAACATCAGGAGTGAGGAGGGGAGAGGGCTTTCCTACAAACCCAGTTACTAGAAAACTTGAGGAAAACGTTAAGCAACTTCACAATCAGGTCATTAGAATTTATTTTTACATTAAAACCAATACCAATCTATTCATGGCACAGAATTTAAAATGTACATGAATGTTTAAGGTAAACAAGAGACTTTCAAAGAAATTTCATGCTGCTTCTGATTGATTCTGATCCCCAGGGCCTAGAAGTACACACATTCATTCTCTTGAAGTCTAAAGAGGCATGAAAACTTGAGACCTACTACACCAAGGGAATTAAAGTGGTCTTCTCAATGGCAGTGGAAAGACAAAGGATCAGAGCTAGATCATGTAGCTTAGTTCCTGCCACTGTGTGATCTTGAGCTCAGAGCCTCAGTTTCTTCATGTGTAAAACACACTCAGTATTACTTAGTATGTGGTGTCATTATAAGGATGAGAGAAAATATAAGTTAAGCAAGGTACCTGGACTCTATAAGGAGTGCAATTTATAAGAGCAAAATAAGGTTTGCAGTGGGTATTATAAGCCCTCCCAACCAGTCACAGGAGGAAAAAAGGCCAACAGGGTAAAATGACCTAGTGAAGAGTATATTATACTCACATATTTCATTTCAAACTTCTTAGCCAACATTTCCACTTCTTGCCTCTCTTGCTGCTCGTCATTAAATGGGTCTTCTGTGTGAATGGGCTTCTTCTGATTCAAAGAAAATGGGAAAAGAAATAAAAGTATTAGTACTGCTTCAACCAGAGGCAAATACATCCTTAAATTTAATGAGAGTCAAAATTTCCAAATATTAACAAATGAGTTAGAAGCATTAAAAGTAACCAGAAAGAAATGTTCATCTGTAGCAAAATAACACTTGCAGTTTTAATGGATTCTTACACATTCTCAAGTTTTTCGGTGAACAGATCAACAATTCAACTTGTCTCCTCCTACAGAATGATCTATGGCCACCATGTCCAAAATAAAAAGGCCAAAAATCCCCCAAGAAAATTAGATAAAAACAAAAAATCCCACTTATAACTCTAGTTTGAGATCTTCCCAACAAAGATAACTGCTTTGGTCAGGAAATGCTTCTCAAAGGATCACCTGGTTATTCATCAGTGTCACCACTGATTCATCTGCCCTGAGCTGTCACTAGAGTATCTGTAGCTGCTATAGCCTTCTGCTGAGGCCGGGCATCAACACCTCTACCTACATCACCTACTTTTGTTTGTTTAATTTTTTTTTAACATTTATTTATTTTTGAGAGAGACAGAGCAGGAGCATGGGGAGGGGCAGAGAGAGGGGGAGACACAGAATCCAAAGCAGGCTCCAGGCTCTGAGCTGTCAGCACAGAGCCCGACGTGGGGCTCGAACCCATGAACCGCGAGACCATGACCTGAGCTGAAGTCCGACGCTCCACCAACTGAGCCACCCAGGTGCCCCAACATCACCTACTTGTTATCAATGGATAGTCATTCAAGGGAATACATACTACTTGCAAACAAAGCTAGAAAAGTGAAGTAGCTGCGAACAGATTCCATTACCATGGCCTCCTTCTAGCAGGGAAGAATCAAAGTTTATTATAATACATGGTTTTTAAAAAACCACACGAACAGCTCGGATCCCACATTTGCCATCCATTTACCGAAACAAACAAAAACATAAATCACATCCTTTACTCAGGTTTACTATTTTAGCAGGCACATTTCATATATATATAGTTTTTCAGCCCAAAAAAGGGGAAACAAGGAGCTGCATATGCGTCAAAATTCTACTTGTACCTAATTATGAACAACTGACTAGAAAGTTAATTTTTTAAAAAAGGAAGGCTAGGTATTTTTACTGAGGTAGTATTTTCAGGAATTAAAGATAAAGTATATTACAACTGAAATATTGGATACAGATTCAGCTGAATCTGAAGAAAAAAATTCAGAAGGGACAAAGGTTTGCACACTTTGGAACAGAGATATTTCATCCTGGGTATAAAGGCTGAGGTTTGATCAGTGTAAAAACATGACAGAAAAATATGAACAGAATTCATACAAAACAATTCATCAGACCTAGGGTATAAGAATAAAAGGATGCTCTTAAAGCTTAAAGAAGTAATCTTAGAATCAACTTGTAAAATTATCTACTGCAATAAGTAATATATTTACAGAATCCTTTATCCCAGGAGGAGTTACCTGTGGAAAAAATACATATGACCTGAAAGGAATAATTAAACCAGCAGGAAGAGACTGATAATGAAATAAGAAATATGAAGCATGTCCAGGATACAGCCCTAACCTGAGCCTAAGGACAGAGAGCAACCACCACAACTGCCATTATGAACGTATGCTTCAAGTCACTGTGAAGTCTAAACACTAGGTCTTCCTGTTGGTCTGACCCGTTTTATATGTGAAATATAAACACACGGACATATATTTTTAATAAGAATCACCTTATGTGCCATTTTATAAGATTTTATGTAGACTTCATAGAGACATCAAAAATAAATCTCTTACTCTTGACAGTCTGTAAAAATAAATTTAAGAAAACTGACTCACTCTCCTTTCACAGTTAAGAAATCAACCCCTACCCACAATCAAGGCTCTAAGTAAGCTTTATGGTTTTCCGATGGAAAAAAAGATTTGAAAATCAGTAAATATCAAAATTATGAGCTACCCGCAGGCATAAACATTGTAATAATTTTGTCCTTTGATGTTAACTCATTAACACCATTTTCGGATCTTCCACGTTACCAAAAATATGCACTATGACAATGGGATACCATAGAATTCTGTAAAAGTATAACCATATTAACACCATAATCATTTTTTTCCTTTTTTAAGTTTATTTTATCCATTTTGAGAGAGGGAGAGAGAGGGAGGGAGGGAGGGAGGGAGGGAGGGAGGGAGGGAGAGCATGGGGTGGGGGTGGGGCAGAAAGGGGGGGAGAGGGAGGGAGGGGGAGGGAGGGAGGCAGAGGGGGAAGGAGGGAGAGGGAGAAAGAGAGACACCCAAGCAGGCTCCACCTGTCAGCACTGACCCAATGTGGGGCTCGAACCCCACCAACCGTGAGATCATGACCCAACCAGAAATCAAGAGTCGGACGCTTGACCAACTAGCCACCCAGGCACCCCTCTTTTTCTTTTTATACTAAATGTTCAATTAATCACATTCACAAATGGATGCTCTAGTTAACTGATTCCCTGGTTTACTAAAAGTTAAACAAAAATTACTTGCATAGCAATTACTGCCAGAACTTATATCTAAACTGTACTATTTCCCTTTAGCCAGAAATGGTGAACACATTAACCTCTGAGGATAGAGACAATTGCCATGCCTCAGTCATCATCCTGAACCACCTCAATCAGGGCTTAGCAGTCCACAGAGATAACAAGGTAAGGGTTTAGCTAACCTGCGTCCTTATAACCTAACAAGAAGGGATTTTGTTTTTCATATTTTGCCAACATACACTCATTTAACTGCGCTTTGCCTCATTAATAAAAAATAATATGCAAAAATTCTGTTTGCATTCGGTTAATCAGGGTTTTACTATTCATTTTGTATCTATGAAGGGGAATGATTTAAATGTATCCCGATAGGGGCGCCTGGGTGGCGCAGTCGGTTAAGCGTCCGACTTCAGCCAGGTCACGATCTCGCGGTCCGTGGGTTCGAGCCCCGCGTCAGGCTCTGGGCTGATGGCTCAGAGCCTGGAGCCTGTTTCCGATTCTGTGTCTCCCTCTCTCTCTGCCCCTCCCCCGTTCATGCTCTGTCTCTCTCTGTCCCAAAAATAAATAAACGTTGAAAAAAAAAAAAATTTTTTTTAAATGTATCCCGATAAAGATGGTATTCACATGCGACACAGATTTATACCTACACCTATTAACTAAAGATTCAAAATTTAGAATCTTTTTTTCTTTTAATTTTACACAATGTCTTTTCCTTGCCTTTCTACTCAAACTCTGCTACACAGTAAGTTTTTCAATTACAAAAACTCAACATTAAAACTATTTTTTTTTTTAACGTTTATTTATTTTTGAGACAGAGAGAGACACAGCATGAACGGGGGAGGGGCAGAGAGAGAGGGAGACACAGAATCGGAAGCAGGCTCCAGGCTCTGAGCCATCAGCCCAGAGCCCGACGCGGGGCTCGAACTCGCGGACCGCGAGATCCTAACCTGAGCTGAAGTCGGACGCTCAACCGACTGGGCCACCCGGGCGCCCCTCAACATTAAAACTATTTTGAAAAGATTATAACATCCTTAAAAATAACTGGACTCTCCCTGAGGGAAGAAAAACCAAATTTGGGAATCACTGCTTTGCAGATCAATTCTGTTGGTTTCATTTTGCTTTTTTTGTTGGTTTCTATTGCTAGGATTTCCTTTCATGGAAATATGACAACCTCATTTAAAGAAATGTTTCCTACAATTCCTTTAAAAATATGTTCATTGGGAGTTATCATAGGTAAATCTGGCAAATCTTGGTTGCAAAGGTGCATTATATAAACCATGGGGTTTTTTTTGTTCAGAATACAACAAATGATACATGGCTGAATATACAAGAAAAAGTGACCAATATATCCCAAAATTGAGAGCATAAACAGAAAAACTAAACTGAATTATTCATCTTTCTCCTATTACATGAAACTAGTAGTTCTGATATTATCAGGTTAACAAACAAGGTAGGGGGTCAAAATTAACTTTTTTTGGTCGTAATTAAAAGATAAATATCTACTATTACTTTATCATGGAATGAATATCATAGCATTAAGAGGATCAGAACAAATCCCTATTTCTACTATAACTCTCATTTTAGTTCATTTTGGCAGGATCCTCCAAATTTTTTTAAACTATAAAATTTTAAGAAGTTTTGTTTTATTAACAAGTGGTACTAGTATGGAAAGAAATACTAATAAAATTACATACAAGCACTTTGCATCTGCGTCCTCATTTGCTAAGTGGGGACAATGGTTCCTACCTCAAGAAGCTCTGCTGGACTGATTCCATAAGCCATACACCTTACTCGGACCTGTGTCTAGCACGCACATAGGAAGATTTCAGTAAATATTAGCTACCATAATGTATTTTTACCCAAATATGATGCTTTTCATCTGTAATGTATGAAGTAGATTAGGGAGTCAAACAGCAAACTTACTTACATGAGAAGATCAAATACAATTTACTTGAAAAATGCTCCAATCCAGTATTTTCAAAATTATTTTGGAAAAAAGAAACATCAAATTTATAAAAAGGAGGGGTACTAAAGTGAGTCTGAAGGATAAAATGTTATGTGGACATGGCCAATATGATCTCTACCCTTGCCAATTCATTTAGGTTGCAAACATTTAAAATGATTTGACCTAGGGGCACCTGTGTGGCTCAGTCAGTTAAGCGTCTGACTTCAGCTCAGGTCATGATCTCGTGGCTCATGAGTTCAAGCCCCGTGTTGGACTCTGTGCTGACAGCTCAGAGCCTGGAGCCTGCTTCAGATTCTGTGTCTCCTCTCTCTGCCCCTTCTTCCCCTGCTCATGCTCTGTTTCTCTTTCTCTCTCAAAAATAAACATGAAAAAAATAATAATAAAGTGATTTGACCACACAACAATATTTACAAATAATGATCAAAAGATTCATTGGCCTTAAAATAAACAAAATCAAGTGACATTAATATATTTTTAAACTAAAGAGTCATTCATCTCAACTATAAAGATAGTTGAGAACAAAAACAAAACAAATGACTTCTTGAGTCCATTAGATCTGTACTGAAACAAACCTAATAAAGAGCATAATCTCTAAACGACAGAGGAAATTGTTCTTACTGCTTTTACTCTATCATTTCCCTTTCTAGTTTACTTCTAAAGATCACCAAAACCTACAATAAAGATTACAATTAGCAACAAACCTCTCTCCTATCTTGGTTGTTCACCAGTTCCATCAAAGGCATACCTATGGATTTTCAACAGTTTCTAAAAATTCAAAGCTAAGATGTTTTTCATTGTTCTCCAAAAATCACCATGGCCAATACACCATCCTCCAACGCGGACCTATAAACTAATGATAAACACTCAAATAAGAGTATGATGGTAGGCGCCAAAGACACCTTCCCATTCAATTACACTAAGAACAAACTATACAGAAAACAAAGCTAAATAGGTTTACCAACAGCAACATGAGAGAGGAAAATAAGTAACCAAATAACCCACTTCTTCATTCCTAGAGCGGACTCCTTAGTCTGAAATTTTTCAGATTACTTTCAAATCCCCTTCAATTAAGAGAAATACCCAACGTTCGCAAGCACACCTCAGAGCCAAACATAAGAGTGAAGAGGACGATGTCGAGGGGTTACACTATCTCTGGGCTTCCGACCGGGGGGCGTGTCCCCCAAGGTTTTCTCTTCCTTTCTACTGGAATGACTGACTGCTGGAGCTGCACAAGGAAAACCCAACCACGTAACTTGCAGAGCTCCCAGATTTTGCATGGGGAGCAGAAAGGAACATAAATTCTGAGGTCCCGAAAGCTGCAGGGGAAAACCGGCTCCGAGCGGCATTCGGAGCAGGCGAGCGAGGGGGGGTCGGCGGAGCCGGGTGGGAGCCTTGGCCAACCCTGGGGAGCAGGGGAAAACAGCACCGACCACTCGTCCACCCTCTCGGCCCCTGCCCCCGCCAGCCCACCCTCCCAGGCGACCCGAGACGCGCAAAGTGGGCGTCGGAAGGTGCCAACCACTGGGAGAGGCGGACGCGTCCTGAGACTCCCAGGGTCTGGGGGGTGAGGGAGGAATCTTCTGTACCCGTTGTTCTCCGCACAGCAGCAGCTCCGGGTAACTGAACTCCACGCAGCTCTCGTCGGTGGGATCCTTGAGCACCAGCTCCAGGCGCACCGTCTCCCTCGGCGGCCTCTGCTGCGGCTCGGCCCGGGAAGCCGTCTCCCGCGGCGGGGGCGGCTGCAAGTGCAGCTGAGGGAGCGGCGGCGGCGGCGGCTCGGGCCGCGGGGGCTCGCGCTGCAGCGACATGGGCGGCTCGGCGCGGCTGACCTCGCGCTGGGGGAGCGGCTTCTCCCGCGGCGGGGGCTGCACGTCCGACCGGGGGGCAGCCTCCCGCGGGGCCGGCTGCTCCGCCCGGGCCGGCTCGCGGTATGGCTGCGGCTCCAGCCGGGGGGGCTCGCGAGGGTACTCGGGCTCGCGTTCGGCCCCCGGGTAGTCGGCCTCGCGCCGCCTCACCGGTGACAGGCTAATAAACGCTACTCTGCGTGGCTCCGCCATCCCCACTGTTCTGGCCCTGTGCCTTCGCTCGAGCCGGCGCTCGGTTCTACGCCGAGTTGTTTGCCTGCCCGCCCTTCCTTTTGCTTTCCGTCGCTTTTCTTCCCTCCACCACCCTCAGTCGTCTCTGCCGACGCCACCGTGAGTGCGGACCGTGCCCCCTTCCCAGCCACTATGTTCTGATGGGCTCCACCGCCATCGCCAGGGTCGCCGCAGCCGCCATGTTGGATACCCCACATAAATAGAAGCAGGCCGCTGAGCGGGCGCATGCGCAGATAGGAGACGCTCGCGTCCACCGTCGTGGCTGCGGCTCAGTTTTCCTCTTTTCCTCCCAACAGTCTGGAGTCCAGACAGGTCAGCGGAAGTGACGTAGTGGCAGGGCCGGTTTCCTTGGAAACGGAGACGCCGTCTGCGCCCTTCCTAAAAGGGAGGGGTCTGGGGTTTCCCTAGCTTCCCGTTTGCACCCGGAAACCGGAGGCGCGCGTGGGGCTCAGCAAAGAGCCAGTGTCGGGATGCGCCTGGGACTGACCTAATCATGGCGCTGGGTCCCGTCCGGCCCATTCCTCCGGCACTCGGCTCTAATGAGTTGGGGTTGTCAAGCTGGTTACTCGAGGCGGATACGGAGAAAGTGTTGAGGGACGCGAGGACCAGCTGCGGTGCCTGCCTGCCCAGCGCCCCGCTGCCCGAAATACCGAGGGAAGAAAGGAAATGGCTAACTCCAGCCGGACTCGCCCTGCGGCTTCCCTCCGCAGAGCGCAACACTGACTCCCACAGGCCTACCTTTCCTCGACCGACTGCTGTCGCCCGGCCACGGTGGGGATTGTGTGTGGCACGGTCGTAAAATGAGCAGTACCGTTTTGCAGTTGGGTAAATGAACAGTTCTGGGCTCGTCCACAAAGCCTAAACTGTTGAAATTAACAGAAAACTTCTCAGGAGGATTTGGTGGTATTTTAGAGAACGTACTCTCTGCAAGTGGAATGCTAAATGACCCATTTCGGGGTGGAGGGGAGCCTTGTTTGGGAACGCCTTGTAGGCACACGTGTGATAAACTAATTGGAATCCAGATTCAAAAGGATGAGAGTTACTGTCCATTTTAATCCACGAACCAGAAAGCAAATTTGAGGCCCTCCCCCCTCCAAATCCTGAAGAGAATTCACGCCTTCTGTTAAATCCATTAACCGGATTAACAATGTTACCACGAATTCGCGACCGTTTCATTGGGTCAGTATGACGTCTTAGACACTCAAGTTTTTTCCTACAGAGTAAGTTGTAAGGTAACTCGTATCCAGTAGCCTCCACAGCTTAGCTCAGACAGCAAACTGGCGGTCTGTGGGCTGAATCGTTCTGCAGGCGTGTGACTCTTCCAACATAATCTTCCAACTTCTAACGTACTGTTTTTCTAACTTCTCACAACTCCCAGTGAGAAATAGATTCTACACTGAAACCCAGTATACGCACAGATACGTAGCTGAAATACAGGTTTCACAGAACTTACCTTATTGTGTAAAATAAAGAACAAAATTAATACAGCATAAATATATTTTATAATACAATGTACAAACCAATCAATATAAATAGCACAGAAGATTTTATTTAATGCTGTGGAAATCCTTGCCTGTTCATAGGTTTATTTCAGTCCACAATGCATGAGGGTAATGCTGCACATTCATCTCGTCTACCATTGAGCCTGATCTGTAACTTTATTTTTCATTTTTTTTTTTAACTTTTATTTATCTTTGAGACAGAGAGAGACAGAGCATGAACGGGGAGGGGCAGAGAGAGAGGGAGACACAGAATCGGAAACAGGCTCCAGGCTCTGAGCCATCAGCCCAGAGCCCGACGCGGGGCTCGAACTCACGGACCGCGAGATCGTGACCTGGCTGAAGTCGGACGCTTAACCGACTGCGCCACCCAGGCGCCCCAGTAACTTTATTTTTCAAATGAGTCAAAACTGAATTTCTTAGTTCATACACATAGGCATTGTGAATAGTAATGTGAATCCACTTTCTTTGCAGTAAATTCTTTCATCTTAATCCAACATAATGATTATTAATTTCATGTATGGCAATCATTTTTCTGTGTAAATGAGGTACTAATCCCCAATAATTTATTCTCCTCATAGACATCAACTTTAATAAAATTATTTAAGGTTTTGAAGACCAAATGAATCTTCTATACATTTGTTTTCATTTAATATTTCAAGTTATCTTCTGTTTTTAGTAGTTTTCAATAATTTTTATATCTTTATGGTTTCCTGTTTATATTTGTTGTCCCATCACTTGCAATTCCATTACAAATTGTATAGTTTTTTTTTAGTGACTTAAATGCTATTTCCTAGTTGTGAATATATTTTTCTCCATACAGACAATAACTCCTCTATAAAATTGTCTTGCTACACATATCTGGCATAAAAGTATTATATAATTTGCAATATTAGTACTCTCATCTAGTTGGACTGTTACTGCATAAGAATCATTGATTCTTCTCAAGCTTCTGTGATAATTGAGTTGATATTGTGTTATTTCTAGGAAGTATAGCTTTGAACTTATCAGCTTGTTTGCCACCAAAAACACATGCACCGACATATTGGATGACGCAGCTTTTTAGCACTTAGCGCTAAACCATTTTTCTTTTGCCACAGCTAAACACAAAGATTGTGTTCCTCATTAATATTTGTGAAGCAACTGATAATTGTGCCAATAACTTTATGCCCTTTTCCTTAAGAACATCTTTTTGGGGCTTATTGACAAGTTGATCATGCTGTATTTTCAAATGTCCTTTTACTTTTGAAGGTATTATTAAGCTCTCTTTGCTGGAAATGTATTATCTTCTCTTCTTTGAAATGTAAAGTCTGTTTTCTGATTATTAGAATAACGTATTTTTCTCAGTATTTTCACTGCACATCCAAATCTAACAGCTAAACTTGAACATGGGGGCGCCTGGGTGTCTCAGTCGATTGAGCCTCCGACTCCTGATTTTGGCTTGGGTCTTGATCTCAGGATTCGTCGGATTGAGCCCTGTGTCAGCCTCTGTGCTAAGAGCACTGAGCCTGCTTAGAATTCTCTCTCTCCTCTCTCTCTCTCTCCCTCTCCCTCTCTCTCTCTGCCCCTCCCCTGCTCTTGCTCACTCTCAAAGCAAATAAATAAGCTTTTTAAATAAATAAATATTTTTAAAAATTTTAAAAATAAACGGGGGCGCCTGGGTGGCGCAGTCGGTTAAGCGTCTGACTTCAGCCAGGTCACGATCTCGCGGTCTGTGAGTTCGAGCCCCGCGTCGGGCTCTGGGCTGATGGCTCAGAGCCTGGAGCCTGTTTCCGATTCTGTGTCTCCCTCTCTCTCTGCCCCTCCCCTGTTCATGCTCTGTCTCGCTCTGTGCCAAAAATAAATAAACGTTGAAAAAAAATAATAAATAAATAAATAAATAAATAAATAAACGAACACAATTTCTGTATTTTTCTTTCTTACTTTTTTTTCTTTTTTGAGAGAAAGGGTGAAAGTGAGCGAGGGGCAGAGAGAGAGAGAGGGAAAGAGAGAGTCCCACAAGGGGCAGAGAGAGAGAAAGAGAACTGGGGCCCACCCGAAGTGGGGCTCGAGCTCACCAACCGTGAGATCACGCCTGAGCCAAGGTCAGATGCTTAACTGACTGAGCCACCCAGGTGCCTCTATATTTCTCACGTTATTATTTCTTCTAATAACAAAGAAACTTCTTTGAGAACAACTGATACCAACTCGATTAATAAATAGTACACATTCATGATATGTATCACACACACACACACACACACACACACACACACACACTTATCATACGTGATGACACCCCTTGCTCCAAAAACAGACTTTAAGTTCTTCATTGGCACTCAATTGAAAATTCTGGTTTTTCTATCAGCAAGTAAAATTTCTCCTGTACTTCACTGCATAAATCACAGGCTGTGATAGGTAAAATTAGGCTCTACACTGCTATCTGTACAACAAATTAACCCAGGAATTCCAATGAGGTAACTGTTTATCTACCAGCTTCCCCTCCTGCACTCCAGCCTTGAATAATCCAGGATTAGTGTGGCCACTGGAACTTTCGATTCAATTAAGTGCTGCTGTAGCCTGGTTCATTTTTTAAAAATGCTGCTTGTGACCCTCAAAATTGATTTCACAGTCTTCTAACTGGTTGCGATCACCGGTTTGAAACCGATAGCCACCTTAGCAACCACCTTATTAGAACCTGAATAGATGAGGAAAATTTAATTTTCTTCCTTTTGGGATGTTTTAGGGGCAGAGCATGGGTACCGATGCATTTCCTTGGGAATTTGGGAAATCCTAAATACTCTTGTTCAGTAGTAAGGGCCTTTGAGGAGGCCAGGAAGAGGTCAAAGTCAATTCCCCCCCCTTTTTTTTTTAATTCTTATTTATTTTTGAGAGAGAGAACTCAAACAGCAGAAGGGCAGAGATAGAGAGGGAGATAAGGAATCCCAAGCAGTCTCCGCAGTTTCAGCACAGAGCCCATCGTGGGGCTCAAACTCAAGAACCGCGAGATCATGACCTGAGCTGAAATCAAGAGTCAGATGCTTAACTGACTGAGCCACCCAGGTGCCCCAAATTCAATTCCTCTTGAATGCGAAGTTAGAATACCTTTGTCTAAGATTTTAGATTATCTAAGATATCTAAGATATTAGTGTTATTGAACTGTAATGCTATGAGATCAGGCATTATGTTTTTGTTGTATATAAAATATCCTGTGAGATCAAGCTACTCATACCCTTTTCATGCAAAATTACTGTCCACCACATCTTTAGCACGGCAATGTAATAATGTTACAAACTCTCAAATGTCATGTTGAGGATTAAAGTTCAATCCAAGGTGTGGTGTTCTTGCACCTGTGGAGAAGTGTACTTATAGAAAAGGGACACACCAACCCCACTCTTTGGTGCTCCAAATTTAGTGGTATATCCTACAGGCAGAGCGGCAGGACTGTCCCCAAGTTCCTGTCTCCCACCTTCCCCAAAATGAATGAGGTAAGATGGTTGCCTTTTGGAGCTGAACAATAGGAAATACCTTAATTGGCAATAACAGCGACAATCGACAGCAAACGGTAGAATGGACCATAGTTCAATGTTACAGTAATCCTTCCTGTGTTGGTTCTGCCTGAGGAACACCCATTTGAATCAAGACCAGAATGTTTCGGGAAGATCCAAATGAAGAATATCACAGAGAAAGAAAAGCAAGTGTAAGTGTATGAAGGGAGTGAACTTGGTGGGTTGGGAGAAAGGTCAGACTGGCTGAGAGCACAGTGAGCAAGGTGGGGAGAGATGTAAGAGATAAATCTGAGAGGGATTTAAGAGTCAGCTTACACAATGGTGTAAGGAGTTGGGATTTTATTATAAATGAAACCAGAGCCATTGGAAAATTTTAAGTAAAAAAGTAACATGATCTTAGAAGAAAAGCATTTCCGGGTCCCTGGGTGGCTCAGTCAGTTAAGCGTCGGACTCCTGATTCCGGCTCAGGTTGTGATTTTACGGTTCATGAGATCAAACCCCACATCGGGCTCTGTGCTGACAGCGTGGAGCCTGCTTGGGATTCTCTCTCTCTCCCTCTCTCTCTCTTCCCCTCCCCAGCTCACTCTCTTTCTCTCAAATAATAAACATTTTTAAAAGAAGGAGAAAAGCATTTCAAGAAAGTGGGTAGTCAACTCTCTGTTGAATGCTACCAAGTCTAGTAAGATGAGGGCAGGGAGGTGATTCCCTGGCTTGACAAAATGGAGATTATTGGTAACCTTGAGGCTTTGTTTTCTTCAATTCAGACAAGGTTGAATTAATCTTACTTGTTTGTGGCACATTATTATCATTGGTCTATTCAAGACCCTTCTCAACCTCTCCTTCCCTCCCTCTCTGAAACTTCACCTTAATATCATTCCTCATCTCCAATGACAGAAATTATAAAGTTTAACTCTTTGTTTGTATGTGACTTCGTAATATGTGATTTTATATGCATATATTTTTAGTAGTAAGTTTATTATGTTACATATCTCATTCTGTTTCTTTTTCAGTCAACATCATAGTTTTAAGATCCACGCACGTTGCTGTGTATAATGATACACCAGTTTATAACTTTTTTTTTTAAATGTATACTAATTTTTTGACAGAGAGAGAGAGCACGAGCAGGGGAGGGGCAGAGAGAGAGAGAGAGGGACACCCCGAATCTGAAGCAGGCTCCAGGCGCCGAGCTGTCAGCACAGAGCCCGACGCGGGGCTTGAACCCATGAACCACGAGATCATGACCTGAGCTGAAGTTGGACGCTTAACCGACTGAGCCACCCAGGCGCGCCTATAACTTTTGAATACTCTGCAGTAGCACATTTTGCCTATTTTCTTAGCGATGAAGCCTCGAATTATCTCCTGCTTCCCCACCACCACCACAGTGCAACTATGAACACACTCATTCATATGCCCTTTGGATGTGTGTGAAAATGTGCTTTGGGGACGTATGCTCGGGTGAGAACCGTTGAGTCCTAGGACACACATTTTCATTGAGGGACCGCTCTCCAGGATGGTAGCACAAGTGCATAAGGGTTCCCATATCTCCACCACCACCACCACCACCGAATCCAGTTTCATTCTTGCCAGTCCTTATTATTCCAACTTGCATTTCTCTGATGACTGAGGGAGATGAGCATTGCTTCAGAGAACCTGTTGGTCTTTTAAGTCTTCTCTTCTGCAGATTGCCGGTTTATAATCATTTTCCACTTTTCCATTTGTGCATTTTCCATTTCCTGTCTTTCTCTTGTTGAATATACAATAATTTCAAATCAGTGAGGAAATGATGGATTATTCAATAAATAGATTAAGACAACTGGATGTAAAAAAGAAAAAAAAATGTAAAAGGGGCGCCTGGGTGGCTCAGTCGGTTAAGCATCTGACTTCTGCTCGGGTCATGATCTCACAGTTTGTGGGTTCGAGCCCCACGTTGGGCTCTGTGCTGACAGCTCGGAGCCTGGAGCCTGCTTTGGATTCTGTGTCTCCTTCTATCTCTGCCCCTCCCCCACCCGTGCTCTGTCTCTCTCTGTCTCTCAAAAATAAATGTAAAAAAAAAAATGTTTGTTTTTTTTAAAAAGACAACTGGGTAGCCGTCCACACAGGAATAAAATTGTATCTTATGACGTATGAAAGGCTACATTTCTACTGACTCAAAGTTTTAAATGTAAAAACTGAAATAAAAACTTCAGAAGAAATCAACCGAGATAAAAAAAAAAAATAATCTCACACTGGGGAAGCCCTTTCCAAGTCTGGTTGATAATTTCAACCATTTAAAATAAATTGCTACATGACAGAAAAGCAGGACTAGTCAAAAACAAATGACATAATTGAAACAATTTTGCAACACATTTCACAAAGGGTGACTGTCTCTAATCTACAAAAAACTCTCACAGATCAAGGAGCACCAACAATAATAACCAAATAGAAAAGTGAAGAAAGATATGAACAGATAGTTCACAGGAAAGGAAATACAAACAACTTTTCCGCAAATGTAGTCTGTTCAACCTGACTCAACTGTAGAATCAAAGAATACGTGCACTTTGAATTTAATAAATTGCCCTCCATAGGAAGTATCCGTTTATATTCCACTAGCAATGCATGAGGGTTTCTATTTCCCAATACCCTTGGCAATATAGCTTTTTGATCTTTGCCAAGCTGAGATATTTATTTGAGTGATTTTCGTGTACATTTCTCTTATGATGACATGATCCATACAATGAAATTTTATGCAAACTTCTAAAAATCTCATCACTAAGGTCTATTCTTAAGTGAAAAAAGCAACAGGAGGAACAACCTTCAATATGCTACCATTTGTGTAAAAAGAGGAAGAACACTGTGTTCTTTCTGGGAGAAATGATGTATTATGTATATATACATAAAATATCTCTGGATGTATATTCACAAAACTAAAAAGCGATCCGGGGAGAGACACTGCACAGCCAGTTGTAGAAACAGAAGAGGTTTATATGGGTTGGAGACAGTCTATCTCTGCCTCTGGTAACTAAACATTTGCATCTTTTTTTTTTTTTTAATTTAGGAATTCTTAACATACAAGAAAATGCATACTTGCACTTTTTTTTTTTATATTTTATTCATTGAGAAAGAGCGAGCACAAGTGGGGGAGGGGCAGGGAGAGAAGGACAGAGAGCAAATCCCAAGCTGGCTCTGCTCGCGGAGCTCGAACTCAAGAACTGTGAGATCGTGACCCAAGCCAAAATCAAGAGTAGTTGGACGCTTAACCGGTGGAGCAGCCCAGGCGCCCCAGAGCTTTTCCTTCTGTACACAGCCCTTTACCCTAGTACTCACTCCAGATAGGTAAGATCTCCTTCACCCCAGAAAGGTCCTTCGTGTCCTTTGCCACTCAGTATCCTCCCAAAAGTAAGCCCCATTCACATGTCTATCCACCATATATTACTTTTGTCTGTTCTTGAACATTACACAGAATCACACAGTATGTACTTAATAACACAGTATGTACATATGTGTGTGTGTGTGTGTGTGTGTGTGTGTGTGTGTGTGTTACGCCTGGCTTCTTTCCATCAACATGATGGTTTCGAAATTCATCCGTGGCATATTACCAGTAGTTTATTCTTTTTTCTTGTTGTGTAGCATTTCAGTTATGAATATACCACAATTTGTTTATACAGTGGATGTATTTTTTAATTTTTTTTAATGTTTTTATTTTATTCTTGAGAGAGAGAGAGAGACACGCAGTGAGAGCGGGGGAGGGACACAGAGAGACGGAGACAGAATCGGAAGCAGGGTCCAGGCTCTGATCTGTCAGCGCAGAGCCCGACGTGGGGCTTGAACTTACAGACTGCGAGATCATGACCTGAGCCGAAGTCAGACGCCCAACCAACTGAGCCACCCAGGCACCCCAGTATACAGTGTATGTATTAATGGATATTCTGAATGTTTATTCAGCTTTAATGCTTATAAAGTGTAATGATTTCCTGTTTTCTTAAATTTTTTTTTTCAACGTTTATTTATTTTGGGGACAGAGAGAGACAGAGCATGAACAGGGGAGGGGCAGAGAGAGAGGGAGACACAGAATCCGAAACAGGCTCCAGGCTCTGAGCCATCAGCCCAGAGCCTGACGCGGGGCTCGAACTCACGGACCGCGAGATCGTGACCTGGCTGAAGTCGGACGCTTAACCGACTGCGCCACCCAGGCGCCCCTGATTTCCTGTTTTCTAATTTTAATGGAAAAGTTATGGAATGCACATGGAACAGTTCCCTTGAGCAGAAACTGGTTTGTTGCAAATTGTGCTATGGGTAACGAAATACTAAACTAATAGTAGATTCAGTCTTGAGCAGGTTCATGAGGTTGTACCCATGCGGCAAGGGTATGGGAATTTCACACTGCAGAAGCACGAGGTCCAGAAGATTCTGTGTGAAAGTCAGATGCTTGAGTTGGAAAAAGCTACGAGTGTTATTTGGCATAGCCGGGCCAACGTTTTTCAGTTCTTCCTCGAATGTGCGGATAGTACATGGACATTCAGAGAAGGGAGAAATCAAAAAGTTTGGAATAGTTAGGGAAATGTTATGGAGGAAACGCACTTACGGATGATGAGGTGGTGGGTAAATAGAATAAGGGAAAGCATGGTGATGGCCTTTGAGATGGACTGCAGTGACCCGGGGGGATGGACTGGGCGGCCATGCCCCACCAAGTGGGCTACTAGTAGATTATTCAGAACCGAGTAATATGAGAACGTCTGTTTTCAAGTGTCATAAAGGAAATCAGCATAAGTGGGTTGAACACACAGAGCAGTTTATAAAGCAGATGCAGGAATATCTCCCGGAAGCAAAGGGAAGGAATTGCAATCAGTCCCCAAGAAGATGGAACCAGAATTAGGGATAGAAAACCTGCGGGACGCCAGACAACATTCCTTCTGTCTCCTTTCTGCGTCTCTTTCCGATCTGTTTCATTCTGCGTTCCTTTCTCTGTGACTTTCTCTGCTCCCCAAGTTACAGGATTAAAAATATGGCCTTGTTATACTTCCTCCAGTTTTTCTTTTTTTTTTTTTTTTTTTTTTTTTAAATTTTTTTTTTTTCAACGTTTATTTATTTTTGGGACAGAGAGAGACAGAGCATGAACGGGGGAGGGGCAGAGAGAGAGGGAGACACAGAATCGGAAACAGGCTCCAGGCTCTGAGCCATCAGCCCAGAGCCCGACGCGGGGCTCGAACTCCCGGACCGCGAGATCGTGACCTGGCTGAAGTCGGACGCTTAACCGACTGCGCCACCCAGGCGCCCCCCTCCAGTTTTTCTTTACATCATCTTTGTTGGAGCGACCGGCCCAGACGAAGACAGGAAAATTTTACACTCTACCAAAATTGTAGAGAAGGTTCTCTGACTGGCCTGGTTTGGGTCAGGTGCTCACCCCCAGATCAAACAACTGTGAAGAAGCATGGCTACCAGGAACTTGGGATCAGGTGGATGGGGATGGGGGTGGGGGACAGGACACTGTTCCAAGAAAGGGTAAGGGGCCTCCCAGGAATCTACTTGATGTCCACCGCACGAGATGGCAGAAAGCGTGGATGACTCTGTGGTAAAATCATTGTGAATCACGGTGATGATTTATCCTAGAATAGAAAACACATCACGTATAACAAAACTAATTGCAGAGATGACAAAAAATCCAGACCAGTTGCTATGGAAGAAATCAAGAATGTTGCCAAAGAACAAAGAAAGACTAGGACCATCCAGTTTCACAGAAAAATTCCACCAGGCGTTTATAGAACAATAGGTTTACTGTTATGTAAAGTGGTACAGTATAGACAATAGGGGAGAAGCCTACAGCTTCTTTTCATGACTCAAGCAAAACACTGATTCCACTTCTGACAAAGACTGAATTCATAAAAGAATAAACATTAAAAACCAATGCAGAGGAGTGCCTGGCTGGCTCAGTCGGTAGAGCGTGTGACTCTTGGTCTTGGAGTCATGAGTTCAAGTCCCACGTTGGGGGTAGAGTGTACTTAATAACTAAATATATATATCTTAAATATGTTTAAATATGCTGGTGGAGACCGGAATCAGAATAACCTGTGTGCACAGCAATTCAGCACCGTCTGTGAGAATACTTGTGTATGCTCTCTTTAACCAAGTGTTTCCACTTGTATGAATTTATCCAAGAGCTGTAACATTTTGTATGTGTGTGCTCCTCCCCATCTCTCACCTTGATTCATTAGCTAAAGGTTAATCATTTTTCAGCCAACCAACCCCTTCACTTACTTATTAGTTGTACCATTTTTCTGGTTTTAAATGAATTAATTTCAGAGTTTACTAGTTTTCTTGCAGAGTCCTTATGTTATTGCAATGTTCTTTTTATTACTTCATTTAGTTTTTTTAATTATTATTTTTTTTTTACATAGGCTCCACACCCAATGTGGGGCTTGAACTCATGACTGGGAGATGAAGAGTCGCATTTCTACTGAGGGAGCCAGCCAGGCACCCCCCCCCCCCCCACTTTTTATTACTTCTTGGTAAGTTGCTTAGGTCACTTGTTTTTATTTTTTTCTGTATATTAATATAAAAATCAAAGGCCTTCACCTGTCCTCTGAACTTTATCTCCAATCCAGTTCGAATACAACTTGGCTTTTCTCTTTTACCCTAAAATTAAGACAGGGTTTTTGTCTAAGTTTTTATTTGCAATTTGTTTGTTTTGTTGTTGGTGGTGGTGGTTTATTTTTATTTATTTTTGATTTTTTAATGTTTATTTTTAAGAGAGAGAGAGAGAGAGAGCAAGGGAGGGTCAGAGAGAGAGGGAGACACAGAATCTGAAGCAGGCTCCAGGCCCTGAGCTGTCAGCAAAGAGCCCGATGTGGGGCTTGAACTCACAAACCGCAAGATCATGACCTGAGCCCAAATTGGACACTCAACCAACTGAGCCACCCAGGTGCCTCTGGTTGGTAGTTTAAGTGGCTTTTTATTTTCTTTTTTTGATGTTTAGGTGGCAGAGCTCTTAGTTTTGTAGGTAACTTCTACTTATGACATTGTGATTTGAAAACCTCCGCATCGCTTTTATTTATTTAAAGGTTTATTTTTGAGAGAGAGAGAGGGAGGGAGGGAGAGAACAAGTGGGGGAAGGGCAGAGGGAGAGGGAGACAGAGGATCCAGAGTGGGCTCTGTGCTGAGAGCAGAGAGCCTGCCACGGGGCTCGAACTCACGAACTGTGAGATCATGTCCTGAGATGAAGTCGGGCACTTAGCAGACTGAGCCACCCAGGCGCCCCGCATTGGTTTTATTTTTGAGACTCTTGGTTACTAACTTACCTCTGTGACTTTGGCACAAGCAATTTTAGCATTCCGTGCCTTGGTCTGCAAAGGGGGAATAATACACATACTTTTTAAAGTTGTGGGGATTAAATTGAGTTAATATGTGTGAAGTGCTTAGATGTGTAGCTGGGGCATAGTAAGCACTTATATAAATGTTTGATGTTGTTTGCTTTGTGGCCTAATTTACTGACAGCTTTATTGAATGTTCTATGGGTTCTTGAAAAGGAAGTCAGTCTCTTTTCAAGGCATAAGCTACATTAACAATATATTCCTTATTAGTTGTCATACGTAAGTTACCTATATGCTTTTACTTACATTTTTTTCATTTCAACCATTGTGAACTGTAATCTTTTATTACTACTGTCCTTATAACTCTTATCATTTTTGTTTTTTGATGCTATTTCTTCCATTTCAGATTCATAACTGTTATATCCTCACTGAGAAATGGGCCTTTTGTCATTCAAATTGTGTTTCTTTGACTTGCTTAATGATCTTGACCTGGATTCAACCCTGTTTGGTTGTGACACCTGCTCCCTTTTATTTGCATTTGCCCAATTATACTATTACCCATATTTTTATTACCACTGCTTATGTGTAAACAGCAGAGTTAGGCTTTGCTTTGTGATCTAATCTGTCAATCTTCTTCTTGTAATAGGTGAGTGGAGTCCATTAGTATTTTTGACATGAGAGGTATGTTTGTGCATAGATCTCACATATTATTTTATGTCATGCTTTCTTCTTTAAACCTCTTTAAAAATCCCCCTTGAACTGATCTCTTTGCTTTGTTTTGTGTACGTTACCGCATTGGTAATTTGGAAGGTTTATGTTTTTGTTCTAATAGGATAATGTTATAGTGCACTTAATCCTCAATTTCTTTTGGACATTGTAATTCCATTCTATGACCAATGATGAAATTTAGGACTTTCTTTTTTTGTTTTTAAGATTGAATTTTTAAGTAATCTCCACACCCAACATGGGGCTCTAACTCACAACCCTGAGATCAAGAGTTGCATAAAGAAGAAGAAGAAAAAAGAATCACACACTGTACCGACTGAGCCAGCCAGATACCTCAGTATTTTCTCTTCTTTTAATTTGGTATTGCAAGATATACTTATATACTATTTGATTTATTACCTTTAATGATACCTTAAAGATGATATCTCAGTGAACTACCACTATTTTCTACCTTTCTGTAAGAGTGAAATGTTTGGTTATGGTTTTCATGTACATATTGCCAATTTTCTGCTGGTATTTTTAGCATTTCACTTCCTTCTTCCTTCCTTTTCTCTTGTATTAATTTTCTATAGACCTTTAGTTGTGTCGTCCATTTGTTTGTGTGAGTTGCTCATCTTTGAGGAAGCTGAGGTTTCCTGGACCAGCCGCTTTGGTGAATATGCATATCCGGGGACCCCAGGGCCATGTGCCCACCTGGCAGGTACTAAGCTTATGACTCAGGGGTCTGCATTTACTCTTCTCCACCTCTTTGGCGAGTAGCTGTGGAGCCGTTCACAATGTTGCCTTCTCTGCTACAGGGCAAAGTGCTTCCTGCAAATATGGCTTGTCTCTGCAATTCCTTGGTTTGCCGGCCTCCTCTGTTTATCAGAACTAAATTGAAGACTTTTTTTTTTTTAAGTTTATTTTGCGAGAGAGAGAGAGCACAAGCAGGGAAGGGGCAGAGATAGAGGGAGAGAGAATACCAAGCAGGCTCTGAGCTGTTAACAGAGCCTAGTACGGGGCTTGATCACGCAATTTGACTTGTGACATCATGACCTGAGCTGAGATCAATAGTCGGATGCTTAACTGCCTGAGCTACCAGGGTGCCCCCCCCTTTTTTCCCTCTCATTTTATTTATTTAAGTAATCTCTACACCCAACGTGGGGCTCGAACTCACGACCCCAAGATCAAGAGTTGCATGCTCTTCAGACTCAGCCAGCCAGCCACCCCTCTTTTTTTTTCATTTATTGTAGTGCAATGAAATATGAAGACAGTTTTTTCTCACGCACAACCCCATACACAGACACGTTCCAACCCCCCTGCTCCTAATACTGTTGGATCAGATTTTGGTTGAATCAGTGTTCAGTGCTTACAGTTTTATGAGCTATAAACGCTTTTTACAGCTGAACCATGAAGTACATTATGATTACTTTTCCTTCCCTGCACATTTCAATAATCATCTCATTTGCTTGGTTTTCTTTAGAGCTTCTCTAATACTCTCTTCTCATAGGTTAATAAATGAGGTATCCTATTTAATCTTGAATGCGTCTCTCTTGGAGCCTCTGACCCGCTCCAGTCTGTACTGGTTGATCTCTGGGACTGTGCACAGCTGTCTTGAAGTATGTCCCCCATCACTATCCTGGGCCTTCCCCTCACCCGCTCTTAACTTGGAGCCCCCACTTCTCAGATGGTATGTCATCTTTTTCCTTAGTTTGTTCCCATATTCTTGGTCTAGCACATAATTCAGGAGAAAATTTTATGTTATATGCATGTCTGAAAAGATATCTGTTCTATTACATATTTGAATAACAATTTCTAGGCGGAAATAACTTTTCCTCAGAATTCTTAAGGCATTGCAGCATTGTTTTATAGCTTCCAGAGTTGCTGTTGAGAAGTCCAACGCCATTTATCGATCGTATTTTTGATGGATTGTTTGCAACTTGTGTCCACCTTCCCCCACACGAGATGCTTTCGTTCTTTTTGTTGTCATCAATGTCGCTATAATTTTCCTTTTTCATTTCTCTGCCACCCTGGACAAATGCCCGGGTCAAATCCCAGCCTCTGAATAGTGGTCGTGACCAAAGAGAGTGGGCATAAACTTAAACCTGGGATTCTCTATGAAAAATAGTTTGTATTGTACAAAAATACCCATCAATCTATCTCTGTGGTGCTTGTTACATGACTGTATATATTTGCCAAAACTCATAGAACTGTATGAGTTCATATATTTGTATTTCATGATTTCCTCAGTCCTTTCCCAAAAGGGACCTATGGACTTTTTCTCAGATGACAGGACACTAAGGAATACCCAGCTCTTCTGAGGACTGTGAGACACAGGGTCCTAGAATGTATCACGACCCCGCTGCTGGAGTGCAGGCCCCAGGCAATGAATATAGTCCTGGCCAAAGTCTATCTTACTTTGGGTCCACTGGTCCACAGACCCACCTAGTGGTCATTTTCCCTTCTTTAGTAGATAATTAGGATCTACACACTTGGTAACTACAGAAACTCCAATAATGGGTCCTCAAGCCTTTAAGGCACAGTGGAGTGTGAATTATTTTGTACCAGATCAGGTGGCAAAACATTATGCTTTTTATGTAATGACATGATAGCACTGGGGAGAGAATACAAGTCACATTAGCAGACTACCCAGTCACTGCGACAATTGCAACTCACAGGAGAGCAAAGTTCAAAAAAATTAGAAAATTTAAAACGGTATTTCATCACAGCAGAATTTCCTCGGCTTCAACCAAGTACGTGTCAGGACATCTGGGTGGCTGAGTCGGTTAAAAGGCGGACTCGATTTCGGTTCAGGTCATGATCTCAGGGTCAGTGAGACGGGGCCCCACGTCGGGCTCTGCGCTGACAGCATGGAGCCTGCTTGGGATTCTGTCTCTCCCTCCCTCTCTCTCTGCCCCTCCCCTGCTCGCACTCTCTCTCTCTCTCAAAAATAAACATTAATTTTGGGGCGCCTGGGTGGTGCAGTCGGTTGAGCGTCCGACTTCAGCCAGGTCACGATCTCGCTGTCCATGAGTTCGAGCCCCGCGTCGGGCTCTGGGCTGACGGCTCAGAGCCTGGAGCCTGTTTCCGATTCTGTGTCTCCCTCTCTCTCTGCCCCTCCCCCGTTCACGCTCTGTCTCTCTCTGTCCCAAAAATAAATCAACGTTGAAAAAAAAATTTTTTTTTTAAAAATAAACATTAATTTAAAAAAAACTTTAAAAAAATATAAAGTGCCAGATAATACGTATTTTAGGCTTTGCAGACCAAGAGGCCAAATTGAGAATATTATGTAGCTACTTATGTGATAAGAGGGAAAACAAATTTCCTGAAATTTCTTATTGATAAAATTAAAAATATAATAATGGTAACTGACTCCAATTTTTTTTTTTTTTTTTTTTTTTTTTTTTTGGTGATAGAGATCTATTAATGAGAAGAATGGATTCTTGGAAAGTGGGAGAACCAGACACTATGGATCTCCTGGCATGACGCAGTAGGAAGTACACAATAGCACCTGCCACCTAAGCAGCGTAAAATAATCCAGCTTGAATCTACTCAGTTGTTAGATCTATCCGTTTAAAGGCACTTTGAGTGATATGGGAACAAGTTCACTAATCCTAGGAGGAGGAAATCAACCAAATTCAGAATGTAGGATGTTCCAGCACACAAATAACCCAATGTTCTCCTGAATCGATGGCTTGGGGAAAATTGGGGAGGGGATGTCTTTTAAACAAATATATGTAAGGGTTTAACAGCTGCCTGCGATGCTGGATTTAGTTTTGATCCTAATTCTAGAAAACTACTGTGGGGACAATGGGGAATTTGAATAAGGGCTGGGTATTAGATGATACAAAGGTATTATTAATTTTGTAGGAATTATTAATTTTGTTAGGTATAAACTGAAGGTCTCTTCATTTTTTTTTCTTCTTTAGTTTAAAATTTTTATTATTCTACTGGCCTTTTTCTTAAAAAAAATTTTTTTTAACGTTTATTTATTCTTGAGGGAGAGAGAGAACAGACAGACAGTGAGTGGGGGAGGGGCAGAGAGCAAGGGAGACACAGAATCCGAGCTGTCAGCTCAGAGCCCGACGGGGGGCTTGAACTCACTGAACTCAAGAGCCATGAGATCATGATCTGAGCTGAAGTCGGACGCTTAACTGACTTAGCCACCCAGGCACCTCATGGCCTTTTTCTGATAATACAAGTAACATGCACTCCTTGTAGAAAAGAATAGAAAATATAGAAAGACAGTAAGAACATGAAGTACAGTTATCTAATTCCATCATTTGAAAATAATCATTGTCAGGGGCGCCTGGGTGGCGCAGTCGGTTAAGCGTCTGACTTCAGCCAGGTCACGATCTCGCGGTCCGTGAGTTCGAGCCCCGCGTCGGGCTCTGGGCTGATGGCTCGGAGCCTGGAGCCTGTTTCCGATTCTGTGTCTCCCTCTCTCTCTGCCCCTCCCCCGTTCATGCTCTGTCTCTCTGTGTCCCAAAAATAAATAAACGTTGAAAAAAAAAAAAAAAAAGAAAATAATCATTGTTTACATTTAGGAGTATTTCCTTCTAGTTAACGAATGTTTTGTTTTACCGCAGGTACTCAGGATCGGGTTGGTCATATTTTTAGTTCAAGACATACGCTCATTGTTGTTCCTCTTTTATTGAACTATTTATAATTTGTCTTTAATAGTATATTTATAATTTGTTTTTATAAGTCATAAACTCCTGTGGCTCGCCATCTAACACGAAGACTAGAGCCAGGACAAAAATACACTGTGTGTGTGGTATCTTCTCTCCCCAGCCCGTCTCCCCACCCCTGGTAACCACCATCCTGCCCTCCTTGTTCATCTTTCTCCTGCCTCCCTTTTAATTGTGTATTGATATTTGAGTTGTCTTTACTTTGTAACAAGCCACTTCAATTTACCCATTCTCCGGTCGGAGGGTATTATTGGGCTGTTTCCAGGTTTTTCCTGGGGACAGTGTGTGAGGATCATTCTTGAGCATATCTCCTGTTACACATGTATGGGAGTATCTCCTGGACAGGTACCTAGGAGTTTCATAGTGTGAAACTACAAGTTTACAAATAAGGCCGTACTGTTTTTCATAGAACAAATTATATGAAAATAGACAAACTGAAACAAAGTTGAGACTAACCGTAAGTATGTAAGTATTTCTCACGTCTCCTTTTATGCTTCATCTGACACAATTGTTTACTTATTCTCTACTTCATTTTTATACAAGTTTCAGCTTAAGATTCACTTGCACCATGTAGCCTTTTCTATTTAACCTACTCCACAGTGTTTCCCTGTCGAATCTCCTCCTATCATTTCACTGCTTTTACAGCACCTTGTAATTATTCTTTAGGTCACTGTTACCCACATTTCATCCCAACATACACTTGTAATTTTATTTTATTTTACTATTATTCTTTTAAATTTTAAGTAGGCTCCATGCCCAACATGGTGCTTCAACTCACAACCACGAGATGAAGACTCGCATACTCTACTGATTGAGCCAGTCAAGGCACTCCCACTTGTAATTTTAAAAACTTGAATAACATGTCTCAGCTCCACCATATTAATAACTACTCCTCAGTCAAAAACCGGCAAAGGAGAGTATAATTATGTTTATAGAGGAAATTAAAAATAGAAGGGCAAGTGTAATTATTTAATTGTACATAATAGGAATGACTCGTACATGTGTAGGAAAGCAATAAGATTCCCTTGAAATTTCATTAAGCAGAGAGTTAATGTGTTAAGTTATAGTACAGAAAACCTAATTCAGGACCCCATGAATGATCAGAAATCACCGAGAACCCAGTTTTTTCTTCCCATTAGGGAGTTCATTCACACAGATGAACCGTGCATTTTGTATCTGATTATATTTCACCCTTTGCTTCGGTTGGTAGGAAGTTTGAAGGTGAACTTCTGGCCCATCTTTAGTAACTCTGGTAGGTACTTTTGTGTTCGAACCTTTACTCTGGGCTTCTTTTACTCTTACTTGCCTTCTATTTGTATTTTGTCACATGTATTTTGGTAACTTATCCCAATCTTTTCTGGGACACAGTGGGGTAAGGAAGTGACCAAATAAATACACGAATTCACGAATGAGTGTACGAAAACGAGGATGCATAAAATGTATGCACAGTTCATGCAGTAGGGTCACCGAGTTCATGCCCTAGATCTGAGCTCCGTACAGCGTGTTGCCCTGAGAGGCGCGGCCTGAGCGGTGGGCCTGCCGCGGCTGCTGCCTTCCTTCCCTTTCCCCCAACCGCCGACACGGTCCCTAGTTGAACGTGGCATCTAGATTGCATTTAAAGGGTGTCTGATGCAACAAAAAGCACGAATTTGACCGTGTAGCACACACTCCATACGCACCCAGAGGCTGGTTGTGTTCATCTGTGTTTCGTTGTCCTGCCCCATGTTCTTCACGTGTCCAGAGTGAAGGTAGGTGACAGGCACGGATTCTCTGACAGCGTCTCTAAACAGGCAGAGTACCGTTTGAACATTACCATCAAAAACCTACCGACCTCAGAAGTATTTTAGAGGATGAAGGAGAGACACGACTATTCATCCGAGTCAAATGGGGAGAGTCCTAGGTATAGGAACTAATAAACCGCGAATTCAGTTTTATCACTAGGAAGCAGGTGTAACTACTGAGAAAGAGCACTGCCCACTCACTCTGGACTTTCTGAGTGTGCCAGGCCTTAAGGGAGAGCCGTCCCCCGGCTTCCACGTCCTGGGACGTACGCTGCACGTCTGCACACACGGGAAGCCTGAGCACCGTGCTGGCTGCTGGGTTTCAGGACCCATCCCCACTGCTTCTCCCAAAGTGAGGCAGGAGGTGTCCATTTGCAAGGGATACAAGCATTCCCATTGCCTCATTTCCTCTCATACTTTGCTCCTACTGACACCAAAAATCATACGCCATTGTGTTCGGTGCTGCATACTTCTGTTAGCCTGGGTTCCGTAAGGGTCAGGACTCCACACTGTTTATCCTTGCATCCCCAGCCCCGAGTATATGCTCGGCACACAATAAAACAATAATTAGATGGGAACCAGAATTCTATGAGGTCAGTTCTCACAGGTCCTTTGCTCTACCAGCTACAATATGTTTAATTCTCAGCAAACAAGTACTTGAGAGCTTTCTGAGTGTGAAGTGTCGTCCTGTGCACTGGCCGTAACACTTCTGCCATGAGCTGTGATTCAGCAGAGCCAAACCTAAAATGACTAAGCACGAACCACAGCCTTGGTGGACAGGGATTCTTAAAAATATGTACCTTCCTTTCTCGTAAAGAGTTAGCTGTGACGCCCCAAACTTTGTTTTTTCCCTCCGCTCTGGGGTCAGGAAAGGAGGGAAGGCACAGGACATACCCAGGACCTGCATTTGCTACACTCAACAGACCACCATAGTAAGACCAAATAACAAACTTTAATTTGAATATATTACAGTAGAATATCATCATTCTTTTGAAGTACAAAAATAGTTAAAAATTTTTTCCATTTGCAAGTAATATTTGCTACTAACTATAAATAGTGCATCGATGCTCTGAACTGTACACATGACACCACATTCCTAAGCCTGCACCTTCTTCTCTCCTGTATCATCAATCACATGTAAGAAAAGCAGCCATGCAACAGGACTCTGCAATCATGAGACCCCTCCAAGACATTCCAGAAGGATCCTTAATAACAATTGGATGATATCTCTCTAAAACTAGCCTTTATGGTTTTTTGGCTCAATTCTATAGATTAAAAACTTTTTTTAAAAACTAGTTTAAAATTCCAGGAATTGCTATTTTTGGAGTATCAGCTTTCCCCCCAAAACAGGAAAATGACAGGGACAAGCTAGAGCGTTAAATTCAACAAAAGCTCATTTAGAAGTAAATCACCACCAGTGGAAAAGCTTACCGAGTACAGGAGATCTGACGATAATGGAAATTAACCGGAAGACAAATTCCATTGCCAAAAGCCATTGAGGAGTTCCATCTTTTCCCACTATTATGTTTCCTCATATTTCAAGTGAGCTTAAGTAAGAATCACAAGGCAATTCTAAGAATCATATTGGGTTCTGCCCAGATCTGATCCACCTTAGATGCTGAGAACCAACTACTGAAAAAGGACGAACGACACAGAAGCTTTGGCATATGAAAAATGATAAAATTTTGTTTTCTAAAATGCAGTTATTCGGGCCACTTTAGTTTGACTTGTGCTCCGCACTGATTAGATCTGGGTCTAAGATCAAAGACAGGAACTGAAAGAACCCCTTGCAAGTGTCCGGATGGCAAAGGCTACCTGCAGTCGCTGGTCTTCTCCTGCCGCGTTTCCGGCTCCATTTTCTAGGACTCCCTCAGCCACCGCCGTGCTGGGGGTGCGGGGGACAACGGGCGCAGTGCCTATGGGACTTCTCTAAGCTGTCTGCAGTGCTTCAAGGAGTTAGGACGCTCTTTCAGTTCTCATGCGGGGCGGGGTGGCTCTGCACTTTCTACACCTGTAACACTGGGTACCTTAAGCTAACAGAAACAAAATACATGGCGTAGAAACAAAGGTAATCTGCTACATCAAAACATGTATGTCTATTTTCTGAAAATCAGTTGTGAGTCTAAAAGTGCTCAGTGATAGGTTTACGTTGCAAGAGCTCAGAAACCTGGGGCTGGAATAGGACTTAGGACAGAGTCCAGCTATTAGGAAGTCCCTCAAAGGGCTCTGCACAACCCATGTTTATTATCATCATATTAATAAATGGCCCCACTGCATACATATAGCCTTTGTAGCCCTACATTCAAAACTGATGTCTATTCGGCAAAACATATGAAAAAGATCCTTAACCTGTTTTGTTCCCTAAAATATAATGGAGCAGTGACTAATGAGATTTGCATACTATTTCCTGAATACCTTTAAATGTACCATACAGATTTTTTTCATAGTATGCACCTTTTAAACAGCTGTAATACTCCTGTTTCTTTGATGATAAATAACATGTTATTTATCATCAAAACTACTGAAAGAGTAATCCCCGAAGTCCATTATCTATTAATGACTGGACAGTTTGATAAAAGATCTTACTGCCACTCTTAGAATCATGTTGCTATTTCTAACCTCTGCTCTCCTAAGACTCAGAAATGCATTACAAAATTCTTTATGGAATGCCCCAGTGACATGGGATGATGTACAGATGACTAAAATGAAGAGGACAGAATGACGGTGGCTCTTGGGCATTAAAGGCATTTGTTATTGGAGCGATGGGAAAATGCCATGGAGTGCTAACATTAAAAAAAAATTATGCCATTCTCCTTAAAGTCAGTTATTACATAAGAGTTCTCTGAGTATTTTTGGAAGAAAGGCACCAGACAAATCCAAAGTCTTATTGCTAGTCGGATCACACAGGGGCCGGAGCACGGACTATGGTGCTTAGTTCAGCCAGGAGGCTAGGTCTAAGCGAGTCAAGTCACTGATCTTGAGGCTCAAAGAGCAAGGAAGGAAATGTCAAAAAATAGAGCCCTGCATCTTACATTAAACTTGAGGAATTCTCCTCAATTTCCAATTTTACAGCAAAGCGGTGACCAGTTCCCCAGGACTCTGGAGCTATTTTAGATAGGCACTCTGTTTTCTTTGGCCCATTTCTTCATGATCCGGATGATGTACTCCACTTGGGTGTTCCCTGTGCTTCTCAGTAAATGGAGTACTTCTCGAAGGGTCTCTCTGGGGGAAAGATTTGAAGGGACAAAGAGTTTCAATAAGCGTGTAAATTAACAGATCTAATCAACTCATACTTGTTCTTCACTCCTTCCAGTAAGGCATTTTTGGTAACAGACTATTTCACTGTGTATTCACAAACCAGTTATGGACTTCCAAGCCTTCTGTTTTTTTTTTAATGTCTATTTATTCATTTTGGGGGGAGAGAGAAAGAGAGAGAGAGAAAGAGAGAGAGAGAGAGAGAGGATGTGTGTGAGCAGGAGAGGGGCAGAGAGAAGGAGAGAGAGAATCCCAAGCAGGCTCTGAACTGTCAGCACAGAAGCCCAACATGGGGCTTGATCCCACAAACCATGAGATCATGACCTGAGGCAAAATCAAGAGCTAGACGCTTACCTGACTGAGCCACCCAGGCGACCCCAAGCCTTCTATTTTTATGGCGGAATACTAAAATGGAAATTCTATGAAATCCTTCTCACCAACCCTTTTCCTGTTTACTTATACTATCCATACACAGGCTATTAATCTTTCTGGCCTAACATGATGTAAGTATTCCTATTTCTATGCCTATTCTGCATGACCAAGTAGAAAGAGGGTTGGGTTCAAAGAATTAGGTTCAAATTCTAGCTCCATACTAACAAGTTGCTTCTCTGAGTCCAAGACCTCTCTCTCTCTTTTTTTTAAGACTTTATTTTATTTATTTTAATTCAAGTTAGTTAAAACACAGTATAGTCTTGGCTTCAGGAGTAGAACCCAGTGATTCATCTCTTACACATGACACCAGTGCTCATCCCAAAGATTTTATTTTTAATGTTTGTTTGTTTATTTAATTATGTTAATGTTTTATTCTTGAGAAAGAAACAGAGAGCGCAAGCAGGGGAAGACCAGAGAGAGAGGGAGACACAGAATCTGAAGCAGGCTCCAGGCTCTGAGCTGTCAGCACAGAGCCCGACGCGGGGCTTGAATTCACAAACTGAGAGATCATGACCTGAGCTGAAGTAAGCCACTTAACCCACTGAGCCACCCAGGCACCCCAACGTTTGTATATTTTTGAGAGAGACAGCGAGAGAGCATGAACAGGGAAGGGGCAGAGAGAGAGGGAGACAGAGGATCTGAAACAGGTTCTGGGCTGGCAGCTGACAGCAATGCAGGGCTCAAACTCATGAGACAGGAGATCGTGACGTGAGCTGAAGTTAGAAGCTTAACTGACTGAGCCACCCAGATGCCCCCAAGTTCTCTTTTGTTTGAGGTGGTAATCACCTTAAACTGGGTGTCACCACCATATCTGTAAAATTTTATAAAGCCAGAGTAATGGATGATTTCTTCAAGAAAATTAATATATTAGGGTCGCCTTGGTGGCTCAGTCGGTTAAGTGTCCAACTCTTGCTTTTGACTCAGGTCATCATCTCGCAGTTCATGGGATTGAGCCCCATGTCAGGCTCTGCACTGACAGCACAGAGCCAGCTTGGGATCCTCTCTTTCCCTCTCTCTCTGCCCCTCCCCCTCGTGCTCTCTTCCTCTCTCTCAAAATAAATAAATAAACTTTAAAAAAATTTTTTAAAGAAAATTAATATATTAATAAATATGGAAGAGAAGAAAATTCAGGGCCAAGATTTGGCAAATACCCAGTGTTTATGTTTCAAGTAATTTAATTTTAATTAAAATTAAAACTCATGTTTTGCATACTAAAACTTCCCTGTTACCTTATCAAATGTATAGGTGACTCTGCCTATGGATCCTCTTCCCTAAGATTTCACTCATATTTTCTATTTCTGTTTTTTATTTCAGGCATCTTCTTTCACCTAATCAAATTCGTTTTTCTTTTTAAGTTCATTTATTTATTTTGAGACAGAAAGTGGGGGGGGGGGCAGAGAGAGGAAGAGCCAGAATCTCAATCACATGGGCTTTGAACTCATGAACTGTGATATCATGACCTGAGCTGAGATCAAGAGTCCCTTGCTTAATTGACTGAGCCACCCAGGCACCCCATCCTAATAAATTTCTTTAAACCAGTATTTAGGAATGGAATCAGATACAAGGAAGGAAGTAATTTTTGATACATTATTTACTTATAAAATAACCACATCTATTTATACACCAGTAACAAATACATTCCACAGTTATTTTTAGAAAACTGAATTTAGTTTTAAGTATTTTAATTTTTGTTATAAATGGAGCTATATGTTACTTAATTTTATGTAATCTACTGTCTCAGTTATTTCCTGAAATATAGGGAGACAAAAAAAAAAAATTATCAACCATACCCACTCCATTCCTAAATCTTTGAAGCCCAAAGTAAGTGCACAAGAAAAAGCTAATAGCCAAAGAAAAGAGTAGAAGAGATAGAAAGAGACTTTTTTAATGAAAATGACAATTCATTTGGAGCCAAATATATATCTTACTCTTACATTTGAAAGCTATAGTATACTCAATGTCCCCAATAAAAATGATTTGGAACATAAAAAATTTCTGGAGAGAAAACATCAGATAGACATATAAAACATCTTAATCTTCTATTCATCATTATAAAACATCATTATCGTTTTGGGTTTTCAGAAGATGTAATACAAGAAAATAATTCTTTTCCCTTACAAACACCAAAGGAATAGAGGTAGTGTCTCTTTTGGATTACTTACTTGGGTTCTCGTCCAGCTAAGATCATCTGGAAAATGCCCACACAGGCTCCCCTCTTGCCTTCCCAATATTCAGGGTTAGGATCCAGCCTCTCTAAGACATCAAAAGCTTTGGCTGAATAGTAGAACTGGCCCATCTGATTAAAAGAAAGTATTGTGATAATACTTGTAATCTAAAGATTGCACTGAATGAAACGAAATGTAAAGATAGCATGAAACAGAACTGTATAAAAAATGGTTAGTGATGATATTTTCAGCTAGCAAATTAGATAAATTTCAATTCCTTACTAAAACTAAAAGGAGGAAAATCACAGTTTGAGTACATGGTTCAATTTATATCAGTTTTCAACAACGTAACATTTTTCCTACATATAGTCAAGTTATGCTGTAATCAACACATCTGTCATTTCTTCTAATTATACTGTACCTTTTTTTCAAGCTTACTTATTTATTTTGAGAGACACAGAGATAGCAAAAGTGGGGGGGGGGTGCAGAGAGAGAGGGAGAGAGAGAGAATCCCAAGCAGGCTCCGCACCGTCAGGTTTCCTCAACACATTGTGTAAGTGACTACTATCATTCATTTTACGTTAATTTGATCATGTTCAACCCAAGAGAACATGACTTTTCCTGACCTTGTTCCTAAATTCTTAAAATGCCGAGATGGATACTGACTACTACTCTAAACATCAAATCTTCTAAACACTTAATTCATTTTGGCAGAACTCTTTCCCAAATATACTACACATTTCCTCTGCCATGTAGAGCATGCCAAATACTATTAAACTGTGCTTAGGTGAGTTTTCTTGACTGGCAGCCAAAAACATATAGCATTGCCATTTTGTTGAAGTCTTCAACTTGCTGGGCAATCCTCCTTGCTCAGTGTGGTTTCGTTACCTCTCCACTCCCATAAAGTGCTATTCTAAACCTTTGCTAATTTCCTCAAGATCTCTACTGCAGTCTTAGCATTTGTCTATCCTTCAGGGAAAACACAACCTTCCTCCCTTCAGCTCAAATTATGCTCGTACTCGCATTCATCCTTCTCTCGTTTCTGTACATTTCACAGAAAGAAGTGTTCTTATTCCTTTTCAAGGTTAGTCCTTCTTCCTATGTGCTCTTCAAAAAATTATTTTTGGTGAAATAACACAGATATAGAATGGTGCCTGAAACATTAATGTACAATTTAATTCATAAAACATGAACACAAGAGTAATCCCTGCTCAGGTCAAGAAACAAGACATTGACAGCTATTTAGCTCTGTGTCACTGCCAGACCACAGCCCTCTCCTTCCCTCCAGAAGCAACTGCTATGCCAACTTTTATGGTCATCAGTTCTTTGACTTTTTTTATACTTATGTATATACCTTTAGACAATATAATTAAATTTTTGTCTTTCAAGACTTTGTCTTTATGAATACCATAAATATTCTTCTGTGTCTTGCCTATGTTAAGATGCATCTACATGGCTGGATATAGCTCTAGTCGGTTCATCTTTAAAAATTACTTATTTTGAAATAATTCTAGATTTATAGGATGTTTTGGAGATAGTACAAAGAGGTTCCATATACCTTTTTCTTTTCTTTTCTTAAAGATTTTATTTTTAAGTAATCTCTACACCCAACATAGGAATCAAACTCACACTCCCAAGATCAAAGAGACATGCTCTAGCAGGTACTCTAACACTTTGGTTTTTTTTTTTTGTTTTTTTTTTTGGTCCCAGGTACCTTTCACCCAAATTCCCCAGTTACAGCTTACTATAGTGCAGTATCACAGTATCTAAGACCAGGAAATTGACATTGCTACAATGTGGGTGTATAGTTCTGTCATTTCATCAAATCTGTAGATTCACGTAACTATCAAGATACAGAACGATTCCATCATCACAAATCTGTCCTACCCTTTTATAGACATACACACTCTTCTCCCGGTTGATCATCCTTAACTCCCAGCAATCACTAATTTGTTCTACATCTCTATACTTTTCATTTCATGCATGTTATGTATATGAAATCAAGCAGTATGGGACTCTTTTGAGATTGGCTTTTTTCACTCAGCATAATGTCGTTCTTATTCCTTATTAATCCAAGTTATTTTGGCACAGTACAGGGAATATAGTCAATGGTTCATAATAGCATTGTATGGTGATAGATAGTAGCTACACTTGTGAGCACAGTATAACATGTAGAGTTGTTGAATTACTATGTTGTACACCTGAAACTAATGTAACATTATGTGTCAACTATAGTTCAATTAAAAAAAATATCCAAGTTACTATGTATATCAGTAGTTGGTTCCTATTACATAACCTTGAAAAAGCAGGAGGCACCTCCACCCAAAGTTTGGTTTGGATGTTGAGAGTGATGATGCCATACACACACCAAGAGAGCATGGAAAGATTTCTTACTTAAATAATTGAGATCTCTGGGAGGAGTAGGGAAGGCCTCTTAAGAGAGAGCAAGAAAGCAAATCTCTTAAGAGATTTTTATTGTGGCTGGGGCTGGGATGAGGGTTCCTGAGCACCAGCAGGGGCTCATGTGGTCTGAATCACCTGGTGGCACCAGAGAAGGGAGTACCTAGCTTTTCTTATCATTTTGTCCAGATGTGGGGCACAAGGGGAAGAAGGAAGGCTGAAGCTTAAAAGGTGTCAGCAGTCAAACATCAAGAAAGGCAGTCAGGACTGTCATCACCATTCCTGTTTATTAATAAGCAGTAGTCCATGCCAAACCGGTTTGTTTAACCATTCACTACTGAAGGACATTTGGATTATTTCCAGTTTTTGGTTATTACAAATCAAGCTGCTATTGACATTGGGAGTAGGTATTTGTATGGATACAGGTTTCATTTCTGAGATAAATGCCCAGGAGTGTGATTGCTGAGTCATATGGTAAGCATGTGTTTGTTAAACAAATTGCCTAATTCACGGTATATATTTTTTCTGTCCTTTTACTTTCAACCTACCTATATCACTATATTTGAAATGAGTTTCTTGTAAAAAGTACATAGTTGAGTCTTGGTTTCTTATCCACTCTGTCAATGTCTCTCTTTTAATTGGTATATTTAGACCATTTACATTTAATGTGATTGACATGTTAGAAGACTTAATTCTGCCATTTTTTTCCCCTATTTGCCCTTTCTATTTTTCCTGGACAAGGACATCTCATACATGTCTCTGTAGTTTGCAGCTGGAGAAAGACATGATTGTGCAATTAGCACAGAGGGAGGACAAAAAAGCCTGGGCTTAACCTCTCCAGTCTCCTCCCATACGTATCTTTTTCTTGCTTTTTCTATATTGTAGTAAATCTTAGCCATGAGTGTAACTTTGAATCCTCTGAACCCTTCCAGTGACTCACCAAACTAGTGGGTGGTCATGGGACCACTGAGACAGTAGGTAAGACTGAACTGGTTTTTAAGGTCCTTCTCTTCTTTTTAAGGTCATTAACTCCATCTTCCTCTCATCTCTGTAGGGCCTTCTTCCATCAGAAATGCCCCCATTCTCTTGAATCTCTAAACTCCCTGTCCAACAGCTCCTCTGCCTAGCGATACTTTAACTCCCTACTCTAAAAACGAACAAACAGGGGCGCCTGGGTGGCTCAGTCGGTTAAGCGTCCGACTTCAGCTCAGGTCACGATCTTGCGGTCTGTGGGTTCATGCCCCGCGTCAGGCTCTGGGCTAATGGCTCAGAGCCTGGAGTCTGCTTCTGATTCTGTGTCTCCCTCTCTCTCTGCCCCTCCCCCGTTCATGCTCCGTCTCTCTCTGTCTCAAAAATAAATAAACGTTAAAAAATAAAAAATAAATAAAAAATAAAAACAAACAAACAAAAACAACCTCTCCCTCTACCTGCAAAAATACTCCCCGCCCCACGTCCTTAACCATGGTTTTCCTTTTAAGTTAGCGTCACGTTTCCCCCCTTATCCTCAGCATCCATTTCTTTGTGGTCTATGCTCACTGTGTCGGCTTTCTAATCTCATTCTCTTCTCTACCCACTATTGTTTTCTCAAGTCTCATGTAGTTCCAACAGGTTGCAGATTTGTCATGCTCCTCCCTAGGCTTTTGATAAAACTGAAACAAGAAAAAGAGGAATGAAAAGCCCTCCCCCCCCCCATTTCCTCGTTCTTTTCTTTCCTTTATATCCATCAGCATCCTCTGTCTCTTACACTGATTCTTCTATTTCTATGCCCTAAACACTGGTGTCCGTGTGGTTCCTTACCCCATTGGCTGGTTAACCTCACTGTCGCCCACACTGTCCTGCTACTGCTGCTGCTGCCACCACCACCACCACCACCGCCAACTACTGTTAACTTCTACAACTGTATCTCTAATCCCGACCTCTTACAGGAACACCTGAGCTCCAGGCTCACCATAATAATTTCCCACAGGTAATATCTCTAGCTGGAGCCCCAAACACACTTCAGATTTAATACATCTACAACTGAACTAAATTCCCGTCTGAATGTTTTCTTTCCCTCTGGTTCCCCTAACTCGCTTAATGTCATTGCCATCTACTAGGTCATGTTAAACATTTTCAAGTTTCCTATGTTTTACAACCTTTTCCATTGGTAGTGACTCACTTTATTTTTGTAATGATTCACTTTGAAATGAGCTGTTATTAATTTAACACTAGTCTAGTGTTACCTAAATATTCCCCAATAGGAACTTCCAGAATGTGAGGTTAATTTGTTTAAAAAACTTCTAATCTATAGGATAAGGCCCCAAAGTCCTCCCTCCTTCTCCCTGCCTTTCCAGCTCCCCACCCCCCCCCCCCCCCACACACACACATAGCTAGTCTTTTATGAAACCTGATTGCTTCTTATTCTCTTTTCTGGTTCCTTTGTCTCTCCAGTCTACTATTTGCCCCTAAGTATTCCCTAAGGTTTGGTTTGCAACTCTCTACTCTTCTCACTTTACTTGCTTACCTAGGTAATCCTGTTTATCAGGGCTTCAATTACTATTGAAATGGTGCTGATTTCTCCAAATCTACGTCTCTAGATATCAGAGGACATTTTTCCTGATCTTCAGAATTAAGTTTCCAACTCCCACATGATTATCTATACCTGGATGATATCTAAAGATTCAGAGTCTTTAGAAATCTAAAACAACCTCTCTAAATCATTGTTTCATATACATTTTTCACTTATATGCATACATATTTGATATGTATATAAAATCGTGAAATGCTGTCTATCTCTGAATTCATATGTTCATAAAAGGGATGACATTTCTTTTTTTTTTTTAACATTTTATTTTTAAGTATTCTCTACACCCAATGTGGGGCTTGAACTCACAACCCTGAGATCAAGAGTTGCATGCTCCTCTGACTGAGCCAGCCAGGAGCCCCAGGGATGACATTTCTGACATGGCCATTTATTTTTTTTAATTTTTTTTTTTTCAAAGTTTATTTATTTTTGGGACAGAGAGAGACAGAGCATGAACGGGGGAGGGGCAGAGAGAGAGGGAGACACAGAATCGGAAACAGGCTCCAGGCTCTGAGCCATCAGCCCAGAGCCCGACGCGGGGCTCGAACTCACGGACCGCGAGATCGTGACCTGGCTGAAGTCGGACGCTTAACCGACTGCGCCACCCAGGCGCCCCTGACATGGCCATTTAATCTCTAGGACACCCTTCCCTAATATTTGGCCAGTGTAGCACAATGTGACTGACCTTCAGTTTTCCCTTTAGGTGTCACTTGGACTCACCTTGTAGCAGTCATTAGCAATGAGCTGTAAGAGGCTAAAGGACTCGCCAGAAGTTTCCATCTTGAGATACAGTTCCCAGGCTAGTCTTGGTTTCTTATTCATTATATCTACCAAAAAAAAAAAAAAAAAGTTGGGGCATTTATTTATTTATTTGTTAGAGAGAGAAAGAGAGAAAGAGCATGCAAGCAGGGGAGAGAGAGAAAGAGAGAAAAAAAATCCTAAGCAGACTCCATGCTCAACACAGATCCTGACATGGGGCTGATCCCATGACCCTGAGATCATGACCTGAGCCTAAATCAAGAGTTGGACACTCAACTGGCTGAGCCACACAGGCGCCCCAGAGTTTTGCCTTTTAAATGTGCAGGAAATACAATTCTGCATCTTGCTATTCTTTGGATTTGTTTCTATGTTCCAAACAGACAAAGGAATGGTAAACAGCCCTTATGTAGAAAGCTTGCAAGGTCATCATTAAGCTGGTTCTCCATCAGAACTCTACCATACGTAAGATATTTAAGTTAGGATTCACAGAATTATGTCTTTTTAGATTGGGTTGATTTCCAGTAGTTCCCACTTTGCTCATCTGCTTAAAAGTCACATATCATTCATTAAATCCTTCTCATACAGTTTCAGCCTCACTGAGAACATGTGATTGCTGAAATTTTTCTGTGACTTCAAAAACTCTGTGAACATTTTAAATCTGAGTGAAAAAAAAGGAGCCAGAAAAGATAATGAATAGGGGATGACAGACAGACAAAGGTTGTAGGCTACATACTATTTTAAAAAATTATGGTTTGTGGGATTGAGCCCATGCTGTAGGCACGGAGCCCATTTTGGATTCTTTCTCCCTTTCTCTCTGCCCCTCCCCAGCTCATGCACGTGTACACTCTCTCAAAATAAATAAACTTTAAAAACAGATTAAAAAAATATGTTACTGGCACATTACCACTTTTCAGGCCTTCATCATAATGAAAAGGTAAAATTAGCCTATTTAACACAGAATACTGTAAACTGAGATTCTGGAAACTTGACAGGGCTGAAGGAAGAACTTGACACCTTTCAGGACTATTCATGCGAGGTCAATGTTGTATGGTAGAACCAACTACAGGGTAAATGTACGTAATACGTGTACATGGCCACCCTAACTGAGTAGCATTAATGATGCTTAATTTCAGTGTTTACTCATTCTACAAAAAAAAATTAGAAATGTTCACTGTAGGGGTGCCTGGGTGGCTGAGTCAGTTGAGCATCCGACTCTTGATTTCAGCTCAGGTCATGATCCTGGGGTCGTGGGATTGAGCTCCATGTCAGGCTCTATGCTGGGCATGAAGCCAGCTTGGGATTCTCTCTCTCTCTCTCTCTCTCTCTCTCTCTCTCTCTCTCTCCATTTGCCCCTCTCCCCGGCTCTCTCTCTTTAAAATAAAAAAATAAAACAAGAGGCACCTGGGTGGCTCAGTCAGTTGAGCGTCCAACTCTTGATTTTGGCTGAGGTCATGATCTCATGGTCATGATCTCACGATCAAGTCCTGCATCAGCCTCTGCACTGACAGCCTGGAGCCTGCCTGGGATTCTCAGTCTCCCCTCTCTCTTTGTCCCTCCCCTGCTTGTGCTCTTTTTCTCTCTCTCAAAATAAATAAATAAAATGAAAAAAAAAACACACTTAAAAATAAATAAATAAATAAATAAATAAATAAATAAATAAATGTTCACTATAATTTCTATCCAGAAGATTATGCAACAGAGAAGAAAAAGAGGATTCCTCTGTAACATTTAAAAGATGACTCACAGCACCGAGCTAACCAACTGAGGTAAATGTAGTCATTTTTCATCTTCTCACTTTGGATTAAAAGGAAAACCTGTAAGAAGAGGAAAGAAAAGGAATAAACATGAAGATATTTTTGCAATAAAAGTACCTATATGGGCTTGCCTTAGGTTAACACTTAGTGGTAGCCTTACAGATGATCAAATGCTATCCAGACTGCTAAGTAAAGGACAAAACAGGGTGATGTTGACATACTTCTCTCAGTTATTGATCTCACAAGCTGGCAAAAGGCTGGTAAGGATATATAAGATTTGAACAGAATAATTAACAACTGCATAATACACATTTGTTTAAGAACACCTGACCGTATTACTGGGTAGTAAAACAAGTCTCAACAAATTTTGAAGGGCTGGTGTCTTACAGACCACATTGGATAACCACAATACAATTAAGTTAGAAATCAAAATAAAAACCTTGGGAAAGATAATACACGTATTTGAAAATCATGAAACACATTTTTTTTCATTTTTTAAAAACTTACATCCAAATTAGTTAGGATATAGTGCAACAGTGATTTCAGGAGTAGATTCCTTAATGCCCCTTACCCATTTAGCCCATCCCCCCTCCTACAACCCCTCCGGTAACCCTCAGTTTGTTCTCCATATTTATGAGTCTCTTCTGTTTTGTCCCCCTCCCTGTTTTTATGTTATTTTTGTTTCCCTTCCCTTATGTTCATCTGTTTTGTCTCTTAAAGTCCTCATATGAGTTAAATCATATGATTTTTGTCTTTCTCTGACTAATTTCACTTAGCATAATACCCTCCAGTTCCATCCACGTAGTTGCAAATGGCAAGATTTCATTCTTTTTGATTGCCGAGTAATACTCCATTGTATATATACCACATCTTCTTTATCCATTCATCCATCGATGGACATTTGTGCTCTTTCCATACTTTGGCTATTGTGGATAGTGCTGTTATAAACATGGGGGTGCATGTGTCCCTTCAAAACAGCACACCCGTATCCCTTGGATAAATACCTAGTAGTGCAATTGCTAGGTCGTAGGGTAGTTCTATTTTAAATTTTTTGAGGAACCTCCATACTGTTTTCCAGAGTGGCTGCACCAGCTTGCATTCCCAATGAAACACATTTTAAATAAAATTTCACAAAGAAGGGGCGCCTGGGTGGCTCAGTCGGTTGAGTGTCTGACTTTGGCTCAGGGCATGATCTCACAGTTCTCGAGTTCAAGCCCCATGTCGGGCTCTGTGCTGACAGCTCAGAGCCTGGAGCCTGCTTCAGATCCTGTGTCTCCCTCTCTCTCTGCCCCTCCCCTACTCATGCTCTCTCTCTCTCTCTCTCTCTCTCAAAAGTAAGTAAAGACATTAAAAAAACATTTCACAAAGAAGACATCATAATGGAAGTTAGGAAAGAAGTCGAATTTGAATAATAATAAGTGGAACAATTTGCTAAATAATAACAAAACTGAATTGAATAATTCAACTGAATTGCTTTGACTGATTCAGACAAATTAATCTACAGGGTTAGAAGTCAAAATAGTGGTTAGCCTCCGAGGAAAGAGACGGACTCAAACAAGTAGATGAAGGGATTTCTATGGGGCTAGGGTAATACTGTTTCGTGATCTGAGTACTGATTATCTGGATATGTTCACTTTAAAAATTCATCAAGCTGTATACTTTGATTTGATTTGTACAATTTTCTCACTGTATGTTATGCTTTCATAAACGCTATCAAGAAAAGGGAAACAGTACATAGTTACAAAATCTATGTCTATTCGCATTTTATTTTAATATAACCTAAGAACAAAAGAACTTTTCATAATCCTTTGCCCTTGAACATTGTTTCAGTGACAAAAAGATAACAATGTTTTTATTTTTATCAACTTTTTTCAAGTTTTTACTTAAATTCCAGATAGCTAACATATTGTGTAATAGTGATTTTGGGTGTAGAATTTAGTGATTCATCACTTCCATCCAACACCCAGTGCTTACCACGTGCCCTCCTTAATACCCATCAGGCATTTAGCCCATCCCTGCCTACCTCCCCTCCAGCAACCCTCAGTTTGTGGTCTATAGTTAAGAGTCTGTTTTATGGTTTGCTTCTTTTTTTTTTTTTTTTTTTTTTTTTTTTTTTTTTTTATTTCCCCTATGTTTATCCGTTTTGTTTCACTCTGGAAAACAGTATGGAGGTTCCTCAAAAAGTTAAAGCAGACAGTGTTTATAAATAGAAATCATTCAAATGCATCAAAAGCAGATACCCACCTCTTCACCCTCGCTGGTATTGCCTGTTGCAGCTTTGGCTTGGGCATAATTAAAGTTAAAGATGTCATCATTGTAGAAATAACTCTGGAAAACATCCCAAGAATAGGTCACATTGAGTATTAACATACAAAATATAAAAACATCAGTTATACCAGATAAACTCAAAGATCATTTTAAGGCATGGGCTGACACCACCAACATCACCATTGTAAAAGGGCCATCTCTATGAGTATCTTATCTCTGACACATTATATATAGTATTTTGTATACAAACTCATCTAGAAAATTCTATACTGACCTTAAATGAGTTGAGGTAAATCAAGACATCATCAAATTGCTTAAGCAGAAAGAAACAGGAAGCCATGCACTGCCTCCCGGGTATTGTATCTGAAATGGAATGGGAAAAGGAACCAGGTATATTCATGAAACTGCAAGTTCTCTTTAGCTGAGATTTGAGTCACTTTATAATTCAGAGATAGGAATGTATTCCAAGACCTCTTTCTAGATTCTGAGATTGTAGATTCTGTTCAGTGGACAAAACCCCAGCATAATGGAGGTAACATAGTACTTGAGGGTGACCAATGATCTCTCTCAGGCCTAACTCACAGACTCCAGAATGAACACACGCCCTGCAGGCTACGGTATTCCTTATATGTTTTCCCAGGTCTTTGAGTCTCTCACCCGTTCCAACACGTGCACACTCAACTAATGTGGCTTAGTCTTCACCATCACTTGTCTATAAGACAACCTAGCACTTCCAGATCAAATGGAGAAATAATTTGCCGTGGAACCATCTGGTCCTGAGCCTGAACAACTTTCTGTCTGATATCAGATTCCTGTTTGAGATAGTAGAGAATTAGTATGACCCCCACCCTTGACACTGGGACTCCTATTCATTCTTGCTCTGTTTAATTTTCCCCCCACAGCACTTATCACGGTCAGATACACCATGTGATCTACTTATTTATTGTGTGTATTGTCTGTCCCACTGGACTGTATGCTCCACAAGGATGGAGGACTTGTTGGTTTTATTTCCTGCTACATCCCCAGCACCTCAATAAAGTTTCTTATATAAATGAATGAAATGAGGAAAGGAAATATTATTCAATAAATGGTCGTGGTGAAACATTTGAAAGAAAATGAATATTCAGGGGTGATAAAAATATTTAACAACCAGTTCACTATGAACACTGTCCACCAGAAAAGATGCTGGCCTTAGACAACTGGTGCAAACAGCCGTACCAGCTCCCACTGGCCAACTCACAGCCCTTTTGATAGCCCTTTCTCAAATCTTACACTCAATCTTGACCAATGAAATCAATACTTAAATTAAGAAAATAAAGCGACAAAACTACTAGTGGGAAATATAAGTGAATATTATCTAACTGTGGGGGTACGGAAGCATTTTCTAACCTACATACCCATGTATAATATCATCATAAAAAGGTAAACTTAATTGAATAAGATTTAAATATTTTTATATGTGAAAAAATACCACAGGCAAAATTGAAAGGCAAATGACTCGCCAGAAAAAATACCTATGACATGATAAAAGTTGAATCCTTAGAAAGCCCTTGAAAAATCAAGAGAAGTTAACATTTCAAATCAAAACCAGAATCAGGGTGCCTGCGTGGCTCGTTGGTTAAGTGTCCAACTCTTGAGTTCAGCTCAGGTAATGATATGTTTGTGGGTTTGAACCCTGCATCAGGCTCTGTGCTAACAGCATGGAGCCTGCTTGGGATTCTCTCTCCCTCTCTCTCTGCCCCTCCCCTGCTCACACTCTCCCTCTCTGAGTCAAAATATATGAAAAATAAACATTAAAAGGAAACAGAATCGAATTTTAAGAACTCTTATGAACTAAAGATTACATTTATTCTCCTCTATTTATATATTCTCTCATCCCACTTTAGTTGAGATGTTGAGAAGAGCTAACCCAATACTCTCTCCTGTGTCTCTCCCACAGGACTTCCTACTTTATACTTTTCTTTCAAGCCTGACAGACGTATCTCTGGACAGAGACTCAAACTTCACCAGTCAATATATGAACCAAGTCCAACAATTACAAATCATGTGAATGAGTACAGATTTCAGACATACCACACTCACTCGCTGACCCTCCCACCAGCTGGAAGAACTGCTGGGCGATTTTCATATGGTCCCTCTGAAAAACAAAGCAGAGCTGAGAGAGCTGATATAAGCTGAAAATATTTCATTTGTATTATATGTTATGCTTTTAAAATATTTGCCAGGATTTAATATATACCCTTCTTTTAAATCCTCTCCCAAACAAACTAATTCTTATTAGCATAAGCAACTAGAGAATCATAACCTGAAACTGAATTGAAACCAACCCAGGGTCAGATAAAAAAGAGAAAAAAATCGAATTCCCAAATTGTATCCTAAAAGTACCTTCATTAAATGAACTCATTCATTTAGTCATTCATTCACACAATGAACAGATATTTATTGCTCCTTTATCATATATCAGACCTTGTGGTAGGAGCCATAGTTATAACAAGGAGTATTAAATACACTCATTCATTGATTCAGTGACTATTGTAGAGGGAGCCAGAGATAAAAAGATTTATTTATATCTATTTTGTTCCAAAAAGAATGTAATGTGCCATATTCGTATGAATAAGTACGTAATTTTGGGCAGTGCTTATAAAAAGTCTTTGCCAAAGAAACAATTATCCCCATTTTACAGATGCCAAGATTACAGCTCAGAGGTGCGCAAGGTTAATGCAACTCACTGAAAGTAAGAATGAAGATGTGCGATGATTTGCAGTCGTTATTAGGTATAAACACACTGCTTAAAAATGGGGCTTTTAAAAGATGAAGCAACAATTCTTAGGGTGAAAGATTTCTTTTTTTGGTCTTTAAATAACATAGAATTCTTTTTACAATGGAATCTAGGTTGGGGGATATGGAGGAACGAAAGGAACTGCAAATGAGCCTAATCTTAAGCTTATTGCTAGCTGAACTTGAACGTTCACTTTGATCTTTTCCACAACAGTGTAACTGCAGACTGTACGTTACCAGTGATTTCATACTTACCGAACCCATTTCCTGGCCAAGAGCTGCATTGACCACTCCTTTGAGGATATACTCCTGGCAACATGGAATAACACTAATTACTGTTAAGAGAATGTGTAGCTATGAGATGTCTTCCAAATTAATTTCAACTTAATACTCTCAATATATTATCAAAAGTTACCCAGAGTCACTTTTCTCTTTTCCATCCTTGGCTTGAATGAAAGAATTGGGAGACTTTCATTTGGTTTTCAGGAAAGTGTCCATATAACAGAATTCACCATATTTGTAAATTTCTCAATCTTAAGCAGAAAAACTCAGTGGAAACTTTAAGTTTTATTTGAACTCAATGGAAAAAATTAACAATAAAATATTTATGTAATAATTTTTATCACCTTCTTAGCCCCTGCCATTGTTCATAACAACAACATACACATTATTTTCTCTTTCCAATAATAACTTTGTTTTCATAATAATCTTTTTCCTCAAAAAACAAAAAAGTATCCTGTAATTTCCATTTGTAAGGTATTCTCTCTTTTGGAGCCCTGAGACCTCACCTTCATCCCTTTCAGACATGGCTCTTTTCTTTAATAGACACCTTCTTTAGCAGCTTTATCAATTTTTTATGTAGGTACTATTTTTATTTAAGAGGGCTCATAAAAAGAACACAAAAGATGCCAAAGCTTTTATTTTATTTTTTTATTTGAGAGAGAGAGAGAGAGAGAGCATGAGTGGGGTGGAGGGGCAAAGAGAGAGAGAGAATCCTAAGCAGGCTCCACATTCAGCATGGAGCCCAATGTGGGACTCAATACGATGACTTTGGGATCATAACCTGAGTTGAAATAAAGAGTTGGAAGCTCAACCAGCTAAGCCATCCAGGCATCCCAATGCTGAAGCTTTTAATACACTTGAGAACTATACCTGCTTGGATTTCACAGGGTCTAGAAACATTTTCAGTCTTTCATTCAATAAGTACAATGTCTACAACATACTTGTGTACATCATGTTGGAAATCCAAATAGACAACGGTCCCTGACTGCAAAGAGCTAACAATCTAGTAGGGGAAAGACAAATTACAAACAATTATACTAGTGAGATAAGTTTCTTTCTATACCTTGCTATTAGTTCCATTGTAATCCTAGATTTAGGTTTTTTCACACCTCAACCCTTTTGAGGAAATGACCACATATAAGGGAGTTTTAAAACATAAAAAATCCAGAATATTCATTCTCATATCAAAAGTCTCACAGGACATTCCTAGATCAATATATATGGTCTTTCCTGAGATTCTACAAGCAGGAATCTTCTCTAATATGCCTTCTTGCTACCTTTCTGAAATTCTGCTTTCAACAGAAGTTGGTTAGTAAAATGGTAACACATTTTCAATTACCTGAGGAGTAGTAGGTTCCAGATCCTTAATTAAGTTATAAGCTTCTTGAACATCATCTGAAATACAAGATATAAGTAGCTATACTAGTCTATATTCCAGCAAACTCTTCTGAAATAGTCCCAAAAACATACGGTCCTTCAGTACTCAAACGTTCCTGGGAAGTATGAGTTGTTTTATCTGTCTTCTAACTCTCCATCAAGTTCAATGTGGAGTAATTATCTTAAGGATAACCAAAATATCTTAGGAGACCCATAAGCCATGAAGCACCTAAAAAAGGGTTCAAGCTAAGAATATGGACTATTATATACCAATGGCATTGTAATTATACAAGAAAAACAACCGATTTTTTAAAAAAGAATATATATTAAGTTATATTAAGTATGTAGGAGTGAAATGACATGAAGTCTGGGATTTGCTGTAGGGGGAGTATGGATGAAAAAATAATGGCAATATCTTGAAGACTGTTGAAGCTGGAATGAATACTTGGCTGTTCGTTTTGGGCATTTATACTATTTACTTTTGCTTAGTTTGAAATTTTTTATAATAAAAATTAATTTATAAAACACATACGATATTTAATTCCTGTTCAAAGCCTACTTCATTGAGCTTATATATCAGATAGAACTGTTTACATGTTCATGTTCTTATTTTAATAAACACTTACATTTTCCTCGATGAGGAATATGTTGTCTGGTTGGTTTCTACCATGCACCTAAAAAGGCCCACACTGTTAGTCCGAGGTCCTTGACACAGCGCCACCACCAATGCATGGTAGCTCCTATCCTGCACTCATCACTGTTAGGTAAAAGACTGCTTTAGGCATGTGTCTACAATTTTAACCTTACTTAAGGGCAGTCAATGTCACATTCTCTTTGAATCATAATATTTCTCATAAGAAGCTGCAGGTAGAAAGAAACAGAAAGGCAGACAACTAGACTAAATAAAAAATAGTTAAAGATAAAGACTCAAGAAAACATGGATGTACACTATACACAGGGGAACACTAGAAAAATAACTGTAAGGAAGAGGAAGGAAAAACGATGGAAAAACTGAAATAGATGGGTAGAGAACAAAAGACAGAAAAATAAAAGGAAGAAAGAAAAACAGAATGAGGGAGAAGGTTGGAGGCAAGAGAAAAGGCACAACAAATAAGCACCAATAAATTTGTTCTATCCTATGAAGCTGCTGCAAATACATTTTTGGAAGTATTTTGGATTTTAAAAGTTAAGCAACTAGCTCAATCAGAGATTAAATGTTCTACCATATCTCGTTGTAAGCAAGACCAAGACAAATTTTTCTTACCTTGACGAAGGTAGTAAATCACTAAGTTTAACCGAGCTTCAGGAATGACATCAACCAGGGGAGGCAAAACCTGCAAAGCCCCTTCACCTCCTCGGAAAACAACCTAACGACAGAAAAAGTCCATTATTATGGCAATAAGCATGAATGCACTTACTGGGGAAATGTGTAAGGAGCTGCCACTTATAACTCAGTTATTCTTTGAAAAGATGAATATATTTTTGAAGCTCTCAATATACACATGATTTTGACCTTTTTGAAAAAAGCCATTATCTAAATTATAATAAGTGTAAGCAACAGAATAAAGGCATACGCCTATTGCATACGTTTCCTTTTCATAAGAACTACAGAAAACTCTTAATGTACCCAATAGTCAATAATAAAACTTTTTTCTAGACAAATATTCTATTTGTCTATTTGTCTATTGTTTTTGATATTCTATATCAAAAACTCCAGGAAGGAATTTATATAACCTTTTTGAGCCTTTTTCTTCATTATAAGGATTGAATGAGATCAAGAGGGGTAAATGCGTGGTACATAGTAGGTAACATTTAATGAATTGCGTAAATAGTAGCGCCTACTGTTTGTCTGGGATTGTAGTAAGCACTGGCGTTGCAGCAGGAACAAGTCACTTCCTTGTCACTATAACACAGCTACACTCAAGTGGGGAGAGAGCCTCAAACAGCAAACACGTAAGAATATTGTCATATGCTAATGACAACGGCTAGAACAAAAATACTATCTGAGAGAGCAGTTTTATGCACTGTAGTTTACCCAGAGCCTAGCACAGTGTCTGGCACATAGCAAGCTGTTTCATAAATAATTACACAGAGATCGAGGCCATCAGGCATGAGCTACCCAATCTCTGCTTTCTACCTCAAAAATGTCCATTTGGTTTCTTTCTTGATTCTTCCTTATCTGAGATGTTCCCTTTTTTTTGCCAAGATTAATTCTTTCATCTGGTTTCTTGATTTCACGACTTCAAAAAAATTAATTCTAGTACAGTTAACATCAGGTGTACAATATGGTGATTCAACTCTTCTATACATTACTCAGTGCTCATCATGACAAGTGTACTCTTAATCCCCTTCACCTATTTCAACCATCCCCCCACTCATCTCCCCTCTGGTAATCAGCTATTTGTTCTCTGTAGTCAAGAGTCTGTTTTTTGGTTGGTCTCTTTTTTTCTTTGTTCATTTGTTTTATTTCTTAAATTCCACGTATGACTGAAATCATACGGTGTCTTTCTCAGACTTATTTCATTTGACTTTATACACTCTAGCTCCATCCATGTACCCCAAATGGCAAGATTTCACTCTTTTTATGGCTGAGTAATATTCCATTGTGTGTCTGTGGATTTGCTGTAGGGGGAGCAAAAGAATGACATTGGACCATTTTCTTATACACCAAAAGTAAACTCAAATGGATTAAGAACCTAAATATGACACCTGAAACCATAAACATCCTAAAAGAGAGCACAGGCAGTAGTTTCTCACATTGGCCATAGTAGCATTTTTCTAGATATGTCTTCTGTGGTAAGGGCAACAAAAGCACACAAATATATATAGATTCATCCATTCATCTATTGATTGACACTTGGGGTGCTCCCATAATTTGGCTATTATAAATAATTCTGCAATAAATATAGGGGTACATATATAATTTTGAATATTTTCATGTTTTTCGTGTTCTTTGAGTCAACACCCAGTGGAATCGAGTGGAATTCTGGATCACATTGTAAATCTATTTTTAATTTTTCGAGGAACCCCCGTACTCCTTTCCACAGTGCACCAGTTTCATTCCCATTAACAGTGCACACGGGTTCCTTTTTCTCCACATTCTCACCAACACTTGTTACTTCCTGTGTTTTTTATTTTAGCCATTCTAGCAGGTGTGAGGTGATATCTCATTGTGGTTTGATTTGCATTTTCCTGATGATGAATGATGTTAAGCATCTTCTCATGTCTGTTGGCAATTTGGATGTCTTCTTTGGAGAAATGTCTGCTCATGTGTTCTGCCCATTTTTTATTTATCGGATTGGTGTTGAGTTGTATAAGTGGTTTTGTTTTTTGTTTTTTGTTTTGTTTTTGAGAGAGAGAGAAAGAGCACGAGTGGAGTAGGTGCAGAAAGAGACAGAGAAAGAATTCCAAGCAGGCTATGTGCTGTCGAACAGAGCCCCATGTGGGGCTCAAACTCACTAACTGTGATATCGTGACCTGAGCCGAGATCAAGAGGCAGATGCTTAACCGAATGAGCCACCCAAGCGCCCCAAGTTGTATAAGTTTTTTATACATTTTGGATACTGACCCCTTATCAGATGTCATTTGCAAATATCTTTTCCCACTCTGCAGGTTGTTTTTGTGTTTTGTTGATTGTTTCCTTGACTGGGCAGAACTTTTAATTTTGATGTTAGTCCTAACTGGTTTTTTTTTTTTTTTGTTTTGTTTTGTTTTGTTTTGTTTTTTTTGCTTTTGTTGCCCTTACCACAGAAGACATATCTAGAAAAATGCTACTATGGCCAATGTGAGAAATTACTGCCTGTGCTCTCCTTTAGGATGTTTATGGTTTCAGGTGTCATATTTAGGTTCTTAATCCATTTGAGTTTACTTTTGGTGTAAGAAAATGGTCCAGTTTCATTCTTCTGCATGTAGCTGTCTGATTTGCCCAACACCATTCGTTGAAAAGACTGTCTTTTTCCCATTTCATATTCCTGCCTCTTTTGTTGAAGACTCATTGATCATATAATTGTGGGTTTATTTCTGGCCCTTCTATTCTGTTCCATTGATCTGTGTCTATTTTTATGCCAATACCATACTATTTTGATTACTACATCTTTGCAGTATATCTTGAAATCTGGGATTGTGATATCTCCAGTTTTGTTCCTCTTTTTCAAGATTACTTTGGCCATTCAGGATCTCTTACGGTTCCATACAAATTTTAGGATTGTTTGCTCTGGTTCTGTGACAAATGCTGTTGGTATTCTGAAAGGGATTGCATTAAATGTATAGGTTGCTCCGGGTAGTATGGGGCATTTTAACATTTGTTCTCCCAATCCAGTTTGGGATGTTTTAGTCAACCTGGATCTTGTTTCTCTATTAATGATTCTATCTTCATTGCTCCTGGTCCTACTTCTCAACTTTAAACATACACATGGGTTTTTGCTCTCTTGAAAAATCTTCCTCCCTCTGGATAGTGCCCTATTTTTTTCATTTCTTTCAGTACCACAGTTCAAAAGTGTGTGGCTTTACTGCTTCAACTTTATTATCCTCTTACTCCTTAACCTCCTGCTTTCAGCACACTAGTAAACTTACTCTCACAAGTCACAAATTAACTCCTTTAACCAAATTCAATGGACTCTTCTGCCCAATGATGCTTCTGCAGTTTGGACTGATGGCCATAGCATGATCACAAAAACATGATTTACTAAATGTGTACTAAGTGCTAGATACTGTGCAAAGCATCTTACACACGTTACCTCATTTGGTCCTCACAAGAAAATACGGTAGGCACTGTAATTTCCCCTGTGGAACACCTGAGAACATTGAGTCTCAACAATGCTAAGTGACTCACCCCAAGGTCCAAAGCTAGTACATGGAATAGGCTGATTTTGACCTCAAGTCTGACCGCAAAAGCCAATGCTCATAACAACCATTTATATTGTGTAGTAATTTTATACTTTGTTTTAAATTATAAAAGTATTATATGTTCAAAGGGGGAAAACTTATACATTACAAAAAGAAAATTTCTGTATTCTCATTTCTCTCTTTAATCCCACTCTCAGAAACAAATCCTTATTTACTAGCTGACATACTCCTTCCAGTCATATATACATATGGTGCTTCCTTACTCTGGCTGTACATTATATCCATCTGGGAAGCTTTTAAGAAAAGCTCCTTAAATACAGATGCTTTCAAAATAATATAAAAACAGGGAGGAGGACAAAACATAAGAGACTCCTAAATATGGAGAACAAACAGAGGGTTACTGGAGGGATTGTGGGGGGGATGGGCTAAATGGGTAAGGGGCTCTAAGGAATCTATTCCTGAAATCATTGTTGCACTATATGCTAACTAACTTGGATGTAAATTTAAAAAATAAATTAAATTTTGGGTGCCTAGGTGGCTCAGTCGGTTAAGCGTCCGACTTCAGCTCAGGTCATGATCTCACACTCCGTGAGTTTGAGCCCCGCGTCGGGCTCTGTACTGACAGCTCAGAGCCTGGAGCCTGCTTCAGAGTCTGTGTCTCCCCCTCTCTCTGTCCCTCCCCTGCTCATGCTCTGTCTGTCTCTGTCTCAAAAATAAATTTAAAAACATTAAAAAATTAAAAACAAAAACAAACAAACAAAAAAAACAAAGATGGACTCGAGTTTGACTTTCGCCAGAAAATCCTTCCATTCATTGTAATCCACAAGGATAGATGTTCCTTGGTCTTGGCCAACAAAATGAACCCTTGGACTTATACTGCCTTGCACTTCTTTCTAAATGTTATATATGTCTTACTGCCCTCCCAGTAAGGGTTTCCTTGAGGAGAGGACCTCACATCTAAAACTTATGTTCTCTCTCCCATAGCAAGGAGGAGTTCGCTTGGAGTAGAGAAGTATTTGTTGCAATATCTCCCTTCACGTATCCTTCTAACTGCTTTGATATACCAAAGTAGGATTAAGACTCAATTCAGTCACGATGATAGCGCTATTCACCAGATTGTGCCTGATGAGTTCTTTAGCAAATTCAAAGGAAGAAGAAGCGTTGTCCATCAAGCTTTTGAGTTCTGCCTGAAATTGAAAAAGGAAAGGCTTAGGAAAACGCAAGTATACAGTCCTTACACCACATATTTTTACAACGTTTTATAGTTTACAAGGAATTTAACACAGTATTTCATTTGTTTCTCAGGACTCGGAGAGTCAGTGTGATTATTATCCTCATTTTACAGATGAGAACATCAAGGCTTATAAACATTATATGACTTGAACCTTCCAATAAGCAGCAAGTTTGAAACTGGTCAACCCAAGTCTGAAGACTTCTACTTTGCAGAGCCAAAGGTGATAAAGGAGCTAAGTTTTTCACAACTGAGGTTGATTCTTCAATGTGATCATTCCACCTATACCCTGAACTCTCATAGTACCTCCTTCCTGCTGAATTGGCCTTTACTTACATACCATAATTAAAATACCTTCTCCTATTATTTATTAGACCTATCAGATCTCTTCTGTATTCTCTCACCCTTTTAGCTCCCCATAGAACAAATGGTCAACCATTTCTAGCATCCTCACTAACACCCTCGATTCCCTTAGCCCTTCCTCAGCTTTCTGTTGTTCCTGACTTGCCAATCTATAATTTTGAGTAATCTTCCTCTCCTTTTTCTACTTCCGTCAGTAGGTAGCTAACCTTTTCAGGATAAAATAATTAAATTTTTAAAAATTTTATTTTAGAGACAGAGAGAGAGCAAGCAGGGGAGAGGGGCAGAGGGCTGAGGAGGGAGAGGAAAGGAGGGAGGGAGGGGGAGGGGGGAGAGAGAAAGAGAGAGAGAGAGAGAGAGAGAGAGAGAGAATATCTTAAGCAGGCTCCATGCTAAGCGCAGAGCCTGATGTCGGGCTCGATCCCCTGACCCTGGGATCATGATCTGAGCCGAAATCAACAGTCAGACGCTCAACCAACCGAGCCACCCAGGCTCCCCACTATTTAAATTCTCGATTGTTCTCACTAACCACTACAAACTTGTTCCACTTGATCTCATATGGGATCGTGCATCTACCTCAGCAACGCTTTTATTAATCCCTTCTTTTGTCCACAGCAGCAATTCTAAAGTGTTTGGTAATATTAGGTAAGATCAGCAATTTTCAAGCTTTTTGATCTCAAGATCTTTTTTATAGTCTTAAAAATTATTAAGGATCCTAAAGAGCTTTTGTTTACATGGGTTATAGCCCACATGAATAGCTCACACAATACAATACACATTGTATTAGAAATTAAAACAGAAATTTTAAATTATTCAATTAATCAAAAATAATAATAAAACCACTATATATTAACATAAATATATTTCATTAAGAAAACTGCATTTAGGGGTGCCTGGGTGGCTCAGTCAGTTGAGCGTCCGACTTTGGCTAAGGTCATGATGTCATGGTTCGTGAGTTTTGAGTCCCACGTAGGGCTCTATGCTGACAGCTCAGTGCCGGGAGCCTCCTTCGGATTCTGTGTCTCTCCCTCTCTCTCCTCATTCATGCTCTTTCTCTCTCAAAAATAAATAAACATTTTTAAAAATCGCATGTAGGGGTGCCTGGGTGGTTCATTCAGTTTAGTGTCAAATTCTAGGTTTCGGCTCAGGTTATGATCTTGCAATATTGTGAGTTCAAGCCCGATGTGGGGCTCTGTGCTGGCAGCACAGAGCCTTCTTGGAATACTCTCTCTCTGCCCCTTCCCCCACTCACGCTGTCTCTGTCTCTCTCAAAATAGATAAATAAACTTAAAAAAAATCCCTGCGTTTACCACTGCAAAAATTTAGTGAGAAGAGTAGTACTGTTCCATAAATTTTTGCAAATCTCTTTCATGTCAGGCTTAAAAGAGGACAGCTAGCTTGGCATGTCTGTATCTGCATTGGATCTATTTTGAAATCACGTTATCTCTGGAAAACTTCAGTGCACACTTGAGCAAATGAAAGTGAAAAAAGAAAACCTTTTAGTAAGATGAGGATAGTTCTGATTCAGGCAGGACCAGCCAGAACTCAGGGGAAGGCAAGTGAGATGCCTAGGACCCAAGATTTAAAGCAGCACTCACTGGGGTGCCTGGGTGGCTCAGTTCGTTGAGCATCTGACTTGGGCTCAGGTCATGATCTCACAGCTCTGTGAGTTTGAGCCCCGCATCGGGCTCTGTGCTGACGGCTCGGAGCCTGGAGCCTGCTTCAGATTCTGTGTTTCCCTCTCTGTCTGCCCCTAACCCACTTGCATTCTGTCTCTGTCTCTCTCAAAAATAAATAAACATTTAAAAAATTAAAAAAAAAAAAAAAGCAGCACTCACTGCACAAGCAAAGATGTCTAACACCATTAGTCATCAGAGAAATGCCAATCAAAGCCACAATGAGATTCCACTTCACATCCAACAGGATGGCTAGCATAAAAAAGTCAGATAATAACTGTTGGCAAGGATATAGAGAAACTGAAACTCCTACATACGGCTGGTGTGAATGTAAACTTGTACAGTTACTTTGTAAAACAGTCTGGCAGTCCCTTAATTAAATAGAGAGTTCCATATAACCCAGCAATTCCTCTTCTAGGCATATACCCAAGACAAGTGGAAACAGGTCCAAAACATGTCCAAAAACACGTACACAAATGCTCATAACAGCATTATTCATAATAGACAGAAAGCGGAAACAACCCAAATGTCCATCAGCTGATGAATGGAAAAATAAAATGAAATATATCCACACAATAGAATATTATTTGCTCATAAAAACAAATGAAATAGTAATACATGCTACAGCATGATGAACTTTATAAACATTATACTAAATAAAAGAAGATAATCATAAAAGTTCACATGTGGGCGCCTAGATGGCTGGTTGGTTAGCATCCAACTCTTGACTTTGTCTCGGGTCATGATCCCAGGGTCATGGGATCGGGCCCCATGTCAGGCTCTGGGCTGAGTGTGGAGCCTGCTTAAGACTCTCATTCTCTCTCTCCCCTCCCCCGCTCTCTCAAATTAAAATTTTTTTTTAATTTTTAATAAATTAAAGGAGGAAATATTCTGCATGAAATGTATCTTTTTACATTCAAATTTTCTGTGCCCTTATATTTAAAACATATATTAGGGTTTTGTCTTTTAAATCTAATTTGCCAATCTTTGTCTTTTAATTGAGAAATTAAACCTTTTAAATATAACGTATTATAATATAATTAGGGGCGCCTGACTGGTTCAGTCAGTGGGCATGCAACTCTTGGTCTTGGGGTCATGAGTTCGAGCCCCACTTAAAAAACATAGAATCTTTGGGGCATCTGGGTGGCTCAGTCAGTTGAGCATCCGACTTCAGGTTAGGTCAAGATCTCACAGTTCATGGGTTCGAGCCCCATGTTGGGCTCTGCAATGACCACGTGAGGCCTGCTTAGAATTCTCTCTCTGCCTCTCTCTCTGCCCCTCCCCTGCTCATGTTCTCACTCTCTCTCTCTCTCAAAATAAATAAACATTAAAAAAAATAAAATCTTTAAAAAAATAAAAAATATATATATAATTATAGATCATTTAAATTTGAAAAAGGCAAAACAATGAGGTTTTTAGAAGATAATACCAGAGAATATGATCTTGAGCCAGGAAGTCCTCTTAAACAAAATAGAGAAAGCACCAAACATAAAGAAAAAGATAGTTTTGACAATGTTTCTGCCTACAAAATCCTTGATAAATGTTAATATTTACTGAGAGTTTGCCATGTACACCAAGTTAGGGACTTTACGTACATCGTATCACTTAATCTTCACAGCAGGCTATAATAAGTCAGTCTATTACTTTCCTTACTTTGCAGGAGGTTAAGTAGTTCACCGAAGGCCGCACAGCTATCACCCGGGAGTAGAATTTGGGTCTATCTGATTTCAAAGCTCCTGTTCTTAACCACTACCCTGGAAGCCTTCCCAGTGTGGGGGGCGGATTTTTTTTAAGTCTTTATCCTCTGAGGGGTGCCTGGGTGGCTCAGTTGGTTGAGCATCTGACTTCAGCTCAGGTCATGATCTCACACCTCATGGGTTTGAGCCCTGCATCAGGCTCTGTGCTGACAGCTGAGAGCCTGGAGCCTGCTTCAGATTCTGTGTCTCCCTCTCTCTCTGCCCCTCCCCTGCTCATGTTCTGTCTGTCTGTCTGTCTGTCTCTCTCTCTCTCTCAAAAATAAACATTAAAAAACATTTTTTTAAAGTCTTTATCCTCTGAAACTAGCATTCTCCTTCCTTCCCCCAGCATCTTACATTCACTGCTTCTATTGCTTCATCATCTAATTGTCATCCTTCTGCCATATCCTTTATGACAAATTCCAATCCAAGCAATTACTCACCCACTCCTCAACTCCTTGTTGTCTAGATCCAACCCCCAATGATAATGATATGCTAATCATCAGAGTAGGGAACTGTAGGAAATCCTAGTTATGGTATCCAATGGCTTTTTCTCAATCTTCATCTTTACTGACCTCTTTTGAACCTCCCCCTTCTTTGAACACAATTCTCCCTTAATTTCTAAGTCATACTTTAAGTTTCTCATTCAACCAATACACTTAGTTGACACCAACTTTATGTGTGCTTTGTGCCAGGTACAGGGATGTGAACATCAAAATAAAGTTTCAAACCTCAATAAACTTGTCTAGATTAAAGACAATTAGGCAACTACCAAATAGTACACATGATATTTTATATATTATATACATATAATCACATAAAAGAGCTAAGAAATTTCATCTAAAATTGCAGTTAAGTCTATGGGCTTTAGAGTCAGATAAACAAGGGTTTGAGAGCTGAATTCATCACTTGTTGTAAAATTTTGGGCAAGTTATTCAAAATACTTTAAAAATTAGGTGAATCATTACAGATTACATCATGTTTACTATAGAAGAGCAGAATGCTACTGGTGTTTGTAGAGAGAATGAGCCATATAAGGGTGAACCCATTATACAAATTACTAGAGGAATGCCTTATTTTTAAATGGTTTGATAAAATTATAAGTAAACACAAACAGCTAAAGTTCCCCCTGCCAAAGCTTGTCAGGGTACATTTGACATAGTCATCTACTGCTGGAAACATTATAAAATTAGTATGTAAACTGCACAGACACAATTGCAAATGAAAAAGAATGCCTTTTAGAGACCTGAGATGCAGCTTGGTGCTCTGGCTTGGATAATGCCAGACCTACAGAATATTGGTTAACCACGCTACCCATACAAGACTACGGAAAGAGCATGGGCAGACAAAATGTAAACATTTAATAGACTGGGAAACATTGGCAAAGTCCCCAAGATTAACTCAAGGTAGAAAAGCGAGAATATATTTTGTTTATTTGTTGTTACCAAAGGCTATAAACCCGAAAGAGATCAAACTGCAAACCCGTTGACTATTAAACTGCTAATGCTGGAAACCAGCCAATTAGGCAGACTGCATGGACTATTTGGTTGAAATGAGCATACCCAAGAACGTATTTTACATGACATACAAATGGACTGTTCAGTGGCAAACTAAGCAGATGAAGTGGCGGGCATCTGTGTTGCCACAACAGACCACCCTTCACCAACATAAGCCACAAATAGTACTCCTCCCCTCCCCCACGTTTACGAAACACTGTTTCACCCAGGGGTCGAATCTGCTGTCAGCTAAAGCGTGTCAATAATGTTCCTCCCCGTTGCAGTTTCACTGAATTTTGCTTCGATACAGTCAGTTCGCTGGTTTCAGTTCCTTTCCCTCCTCCCCCAGTGGCACAATGCCAGCTGGAACAGTTTTTTGGGCAAGGGTGGGATTTTGTAATTTTGACACATGCACAAATTTTACATTTGAAATTTGGTGGCTTCTGACATCAACTAAAATAGTGGTTGAGGAAGTAATTTCCAAGCATGGCCTCCGTCATACAGTTAACCTAAAAATAACCTGTATAGGGGCACGTGACTGGCTGTGGGATGTGTGACTCTTGATCTCAGGGTTTTAAGTTCGGGCCCCATGTTGTATGTAGAGATTACTTTAATAAAAATAAAATCTTAAAAAAAACCCTTATATATTATGTAAATAAATAAATATCTGTTAATAGATATAGTATAGAATATACCCTCTCCCTCTCTATATGTGTGCATGCATGAGTGTGTGTGTGTGTGTGTGTGTGTGTGTGTGTGTAGAGTGTTAAACAAAAGGGAGTCCCATGTATGGCCTCCTATGTACTCTCAGTTTCCTTTACAAAGACAGCTATAACAGGGGCACCTGGGTGGCTCAGTCAGTTGAGCATCTGACTTCAGCTCAGGTCATGATCTCACACCTCATGGGTTTGAGCCCTGCATCAGGCTCTGTGCTGACATCTCGGAGCCTGAAGCCTGCTTCAGAGTGTCTCCCTCTCTCTCTCTCTCTCTGCCCCTCCCAGCTTACCCTCTGTCTGTCTCTCTCTCAAAAATAAGTAAACATTAAAAAATTTGAAAAAAAAAAAAGATGCTATAACAGATTTTATCCACAGGATAAGGGAAAATAAATAATATATACCAAGCATTTTGCATAGTGCCTTTAAGTAACTCAATTTCTAAATTTATTTTTCTTATTAAAAAAATTTTTTTAATTAATTTACCTATTTTGAGAGAGGCAAAGAGAGTGCGAGTGGCAGAGGGGCAAAGAAAGAGGGAGAATCCCAAGCAGGCTCTGCGCTGTCAGTAGAGAGGCCATGCAGTGCTCGAACTCATGAAACCGTGAGATCATTACCTAAGCCAAAATTAAGAGTTTGAGGCTCAACCGACTGAGCCACCCAGGAGCCCCTAATGTTTTGTTTTTTTGTTTTTTTTTTTAAGTAGGCTTCATTCCCAACGTGGGGCTTGAACTCATGACCCGGAGATTAAGAGTCACATTCTTTACCGACTGAGCCAGCCAGGTGCCCACAATTTCTAAGTATTTATAAAATGCTTACCAGTATTGCCTCTTGGGATGACCCTAAAAGAGATGCTGAATTGTACCAAGTAGAATAAGGCATTCCGAGAAATGAGAATGTTATATGCAAAGCTCTGAGAGCAGCAGAGTGTGGTGTGTGGAACAATGTCGGTGGCTAAACTGGAGAGGACAAGGCTAGAGGCAGGGAAATTATTGAAAGATGGTAAGAGAGATGACGAGTGCCCAGACTAGAGCAGTGGCAGAGGAGAAGAGATAGATCAAAGAGATATCCAGGATGCAGAACTGATAGGGAGTGGTAGACAATTAGATGGGGGAGGAAGAAAAAGACTGATGGAAATCCTAGGTTTGTGATGTGATTTACATGCTGGTGATAATGAACCACACAGCCACAGACCTATTTTAGAGGAAGAAGCAGAAGTGTTTGGTGTTCACATATTTAAGTTAATGTAAAGCATCTAGGTAAAGATCATCTGCAATATAGTAGACATTCAGAATTCAGAAGTCAACATTTTTTTAGAATACCTAATCAATATAAATACTTATATAATTGGTTCTTATAGAATCACCCTGGCAATGACAAAGGGATATTAATCAAGAGTTAACAGATTATAATAGATTTTTATGACTGACCCAGAAAGTATAGGGCTAGTCAAACTGGAATTAAGTAAATTAAAAACAAATTTCCATCACTACCTCAGCTGCTTTGCCGTTGTAAAGGCGAAAATGATTACAGGCCTTAAGATTGAGTGCGATGGTGCTTTCAGGGATTTGCTGAAGGTAAACTGCCAGAACTTCCTGAGACACATCATAGTAATCCAGCTTGTAGTAACACAGGGCCACATACACATTGAGGGCAAGGTATTCCCTATTAGGTGAAAGGATTAAGGGTTAACAGTTGAAGTCTACTTCAGAGAAATGTTGTCAAACGACAAAGACTTTTTTAATGGTTAAAAATGGACAGCCAGGCGGAGAAAACATGAATTTGCCTTTTGAAGAAAGAAACCAAGATAACATCAGTGTGATATTTTTCTTTTGTACTGTAATATTTGGGCGTTTTAAGTAGAATGAAAGATGACAACGAAAGGAGAAAGGGAAACATTCAACTCCTACTCGTTCAGGTTAAAAAAAATGAAACTAACGTACTGGGCAAAAACTGTAAATGAGCACATGCGGTACAGGGGATTGACACACAAGAAGCAGACTCGATGAGTGAGGGGGAAATGGCTGGGGTGCAGGTAAAACAAAAGGAGAGAAGGCAGGTGGGTGAGACATTTGGGAAAGTGAGAGAAAGACCACATGGTCAGTGATAAAAGTTGGAATGTTAATTCTCGGGAATGGTTTATTTCTAATTTTTTCAAAACGTTACCTACGATGTGATACGATGCTGAAATGACACATTTAGACCATGCATTTTCAACAGGAGTTAAGAATTCTTCTGAAGAAATGGAAAATCGTACTCATTTAAGTATAAAGCATAGATATACGTTTGAGATGTAAAAGGACACACAGTATATCTGTGGTTTTAATATTTCATGAGAAGGTGGCTGGGGAAAAGAAGTCCAAAAAGGCTCTCTGGAAGGGTGATAACGAAATGAAGGTGGAGAAATCCTGATCTGGAGAATAAGGAGTTCTTAATGTGGCCAGATTATTAGCCAAACACATTTGAACCCATGGTGATAATAGATCGAAACCATACTAGGTCCTCAGCCAAACTGTTTCCAGGAAAAAAAAGAACAAAATGAGATTCTGAGTAGACATAAAAGGGCACAGACCTGTTATCTAGCAGTATTCGCTTATAAATATCAATAGCTTCTTGGTAGTGAGATCGCATATAGTGGATTGAGGCCAAACTGAGTTGATCTTCTGTGATATCCTGAAGATTCTGATGAAAGTTCATCAACTTCTTCTCATCATTAAACTAAAATTGTCAGAGGAAAAAACACATGAAAAGATTCATATTAGAGAACAGTTAATCAATACCTATGGTACAGAGATTTTAACTCCTCCTTCAACCACCTTGTCTCTCTGTTCTCCCTATTTCTCTTCAGTTCCTTATCTTCTCTTCTGTCTCCTTCAGAGAAAGAATGAAAACGGCCTCTGGAGGCATAGCCTTGACAATGGAAAACCTTTAAGTCACAGCTAATAACCACCCTCTTCCTTCTTCCTATTTCTTTCTCCCTTTTCTTTTTTCCTATGTCTTTTTATTGCTTTCATTTGCTGTTTATAAGAGAGACATTTTAAAATATAAAGACACATGGGGAGCCTGAGTCAGTCAGGCTCAGTCAGTTAAGCATACAATTTCGGCTTAGGTCATGATCTCTTGGTTTGTGGGTTCGAGCCCCTCATCAGGCTCTGTGCTGACAGCTCAGAGCCTGGAACCTGCCTCAAATTCTGTGTCTCCCCCTTTCTCTGCCCCTCCCCTACTTGCACTCTGTCTCTCTCTTTATCAAAAATAAATAAACATTAAAAAAATTTTTTAAATATAAAGACACAGTAAGATAGAAAGTTTAAAAGTATGTCAAGAGACATAATAGACAAATATTATACAAAAAAGAGCCAGTGTAGATATACAAATATGACAAAGTAGACTTTATGTGAAGAGGAATTTCTAGAGAAAAAGAGAGGCATTTCATAATGATGTTTTAATCCACTAGATGGATACAAGAATTCTAAATTTGTATGCACTTAATGATACAGTCTGGAAAACATGTAAAGCAAAAACTGAAAGAACTAAACAGAGAGATAATTACAGTGTGATGTTTTTAAATGCACCAAGTATTTTCATATATTGCTCATGGGTGATGTGATAAACTTTCTGTAAAATAATTTAGCAATATCAATGAAAATCTTTAAAGTTGTTCAAATTCAATTAACTCAGTAAGCCCATTTCTAGGATGTTCAGAATAACATTTTTGTAATTAAAATTAAAACAATCTAAACGGAAAAAAAAAATAAATAAAACAATCTAAATGGGACTGATTCCTTGATTTCTCTTTGTGTTGCTTCATTTTTGGTGTACAGAAATGCAACAGATTTCTATACATTGATTTTTGTTTCCTGTGACTTAACTGAATTCATGTATCAGTTCTAGCAATTTTTGGGTAGAATCTTTTAGGTTTTTTTTTTTTTTAACCAAGTTTTCTATATAGAATATCATGTCATCTGCAAATAGTGAAAGTTTTACTTTTTTGCCAATATGAATGCCTTTTATTGCTTTTTGTTGTCTAATTGCTGAGGCTAGGACTTCCAGTACTATGTTAAATAACAGTGGTAATAGTGGACATCCCTGTCTTATTCCTGACCTTAGAAGAAAAGCTCTGTTTTTCCCTGTTGAGAATGACATTAGCTGTGGATTTCTCATACATGGCCTTTACTATGTTGTGATATGTTCCTTCTAACCCTACTTTGTTGAGGGTTTTTATCATGAACGGATGATGAACTTTATCAAATGCTTCTACTGCATCTATTGAAATGATCAAAAGGCTCTTATCCTTTGTTTCATTAATGTGGCGTATCACATTGGTTGATTTGCAACTACCGAACCACACTTGCAGACCAGGAATAAATCCCATTTGATTGTGGTGAGTGATTCTTTAAATGTACTGTTGGATTAGGTTTGCTAGTATTTTTTTTTAATTTTTTAATGTTTATTTATTTTTGAGAGACAGAGAGACAGAGCATGAATGGGGGATGGACAGAGAAAGGAGGACACAGAATCTGAAGCAGGTTCTAGGCTCTGAGCTGTCAGCACAGAGCCCGACATGGAACTCGAACTCACGAGCCACGAGATCAAGACTCGAGTCGAAGTCAGACACTTAATGGACTAAGCCACCCACGTGCCCCTGTTTGCTAGTATTTTATTCAGAAATCTTATATCCATGTTCATCAGGGATATTGGCCTGTGGTTGCCTTTTGTAGTGGAATCTTTATCTGGCTTTGGTATCAGGGTATGCTGTTCTCACAATTAACAACACAAGAAACAACAGGTGCCGGTGAGCATATTAACAAAGGGGGACCCTCTTACATTGTTCTTGGGAATGCAAACTGGTGCAGCCACTTTGAATACAGTATGGAAATTCCTCAAAAAGTTAAAAATAGAACTACCCTACGATCCAACAATTGCACTACCAGGTATTTACCCAAAGAATACAAAAATACTAATTCAAAGGGATACACCTTGATGTGTATAGCAGCACTATCAACAACGGCCAAATTATGGAAAGAACTCAAATGCCCACTGACTAATGAATGGATAAAGAAGATACGGTATATATTTACAATGGAATATTATTTAGCCACAAAAAAGAATGGAATCTTGCCATTTGCAATGATGTGGATGGAGCTAGAGAATATTATCCTGAGCAAAATAAGTCAGTCAAAGAAAGACAAATACCATATGATTTCACTTATATGTGGAACTTCAGAAACAAAACAAACGAGCATAGAAAAGACAGAGAGGGGCAAACATAGAAACAGATCCTTAATGATGGTTACCAGATGGGAGGTGGATGGGGGAATAGGTTAAATAGGTGATGGGGATTAAGGAGTTCACTTGTGAGGATCATGGGGTATGGAATGTATTAAAAATTTTTAAATAAATAAATACCTAAATATGATCTAAAAGTCAAATAACTACGAATTGTTAAAAAAATTATGATACATGATACAATGAAATGTTTTTTATAAAAAACATTTTAAAAAGTCAGTCTTAAAGACTATTTGTGCCTCAAGGATATGCTCATAGTATAAAGATAGGTAGAAACAAAAGCAGAATATAAAAATATATATTCAACATGAGTCTCACTCTTGCAAAACAAAGAAATGCATATATAAATATGCATACAAAAGGAGATATAATATACCAAAAGATTGAAATGTAGTTAGCTTTAAATATGGTAGATGTTGGGGCGCCTGGGTGGCGCAGTCAGTTAAGCGTCCGACTTCAGCCAGGTCACGATCTCGCGGTCCGTGAGTTCGAGCCCTGCGTCAGGCTCTGGGCTGATGGCTCAGAGCCTGGAGCCTGTTACCGATTCTGTGTCTCCCTCTCTCTCTGCCCCTCCCCCGTTCATGCTCTGTCTCTCTCTGTCCCAAAAATAAATAAACGTTGAAAAAAAAATTAAAAAAAAATATGGTAGATGTTATTTCCTTTTTCAATTTTTGTTTACTTACATTTTATCTAATGGAATTAATGTGTAACTTCTTTAATATGGAAAATTATTTGAAAAAAAAATTTTATGATGATGACCAAAATTATTGTTATAAGGCAATTTTGAAAAGTGTGTATGTATTTCTAGAAATTAAGACTAGGTGTCTTTGAGTGTGCTTCCAAGAGTCAATAGGAGACAGTGGAAAGAAACTAATCTTAAATGACTGCTACTTAAGAAGAACTAAGATCTAACATCTCTTAATAAATTAGTAGGGTAAAGAACATTAAGGGGAAGAAAACCTTATAAAATTAACACCTATATTCTATTTGTTCTACAAATTCATTAACAAGCATTTCTAGTTAATTATCTTTCACCAGGGGCACCTGGATGGCTCAGTCAGAGGACTTTGGCTCAGGTCATGGTCTCAAGGTTTGTAATTTTGAGCCCTGCATCCGGCTTCGTGCTGACAGTGCAGAGCCTGCTTGGGATTCTCCCTCTCTCTCTCTGCCACTCTCCACTTGCACACGCTTGCATGCTCTCTCTCTCTCTCTCAAAATAAATAAAACTTAAAAAATTTTTTTAAATTATCTTTCACCATTGTTTTTAATAAGAAAGAAAAAATATTTTAAAAACAAAAAGTGTGAAACAAGAACATAAATACCTTATGAGCCAAGTGGAAGAGGAGGCGATTTTGAAGTCGGCTTTTTGGAGCTAGAAAAAAAAGTTCAAGCTACTTATTAATTGTCAATGGCACTTAGTCCCCTGCAAGAATAACATGAGACAGGGGCGCCTGGGTGGCTCAGTCGGCTAAGTGTCCAACTTCAGCTCAGGTCATGATCTCACAGTTCGAGCCTCACAGCGGGCTCTGTGCTGACAACTCGGAGCCTGGAACCTGCATCAGATTCTGTGTCTCCCTCTCTCTCTGCCCCTTCCCTGCTCACACTCTGTCTCTCTGCCTCAAAAATAAACATTAAAAAATTAAAACAAAAAAACAAACCCTGAGACAAAGATAAAACTTCCCAAATCCTACACACGTGATCATGATATGTCTCTACTATGATATATATTATCTTAGCCTGTTCTCTACTTACAGTAGCAGGAACGGCATCAAGAACCAGGAAAACAACATTGTAAGGTTCTATTATTCCCCAGCACTTGTTCTACTGGATTCTATGATGGTGACCCACAGCACAGCACACACAATTCTGGTAGCAGCCACTGCCGTGCTGTCCACACACTGATCAAACACTGGAAACAAACAGCTATGTTTATCTCATGTCATGTAGGAATCCACTCTCATTCAGTTGTGCTTCCCGGTATTCGTTGTCAAGTCCTTCTGAAATCTTTTCCCACAATTATACAGCCACAGTTTCTTAAATACTAGCCCGATCTCTACTCCATAGATCTAGCATGATAATCTGCCACCCTGAAACAGCCAACCAAGAGAAAACGTTAACACCTTTCGAGTTCCAAACCTCCTCTGCACTGTTGGAGAATTTTCCTAATCCTAGATACCTAACCCCGTATCTCTTTACAGGAAAAAAAATGATACTTCAATGTATTAAAAAAAAATTTAGGGGCGCCTGGGTGGCTCGGTCGGTTAAGTGTCCGACTTCGGCTCAGGTCATGATCTCACGGTCCGTGAGTTCGAGCCCCGCGTCGGGCTCTGTGCTGACAGCTCAGAGCCCGGAGCCTGTTTCAGATTCTGTGTCTCCCTCTCTCTATGCCCCTCCCCTGTTCATGCTCTGTCTCTCTCTGTCTCAAAATAAATAAACGTTAAAAAAAAAATTTTATACAGAAAGAAGGATAGCTACCTTGATCACTTTCTATGTGTCTAATACTGTTCTCACAGATAAAATCTAGAAACATGAGATAAAATAAGTGACTTAAAGGCCCTATAAGAAAATTAAGAAAAACTACATTAGTACATGGGAAACAGTTTGGGTACAAATCAAGAAAGGCTTCGAGTTCCACAGTGTCCATGAATTTGAGCTGGAATTGCTCCTAAATATGTATATATCAGTTAATTCTCTAAGAATTCTACCCTGGGAATTTGTTATTCTTCCCTAACAAATTTCATAACAAATGTTCCTTTCCCCCCTTTCTCTACATTTCCTTGAATTTAATTTGATTCAGGGCACCTGGGTGGCCAGTCGGTTGAGCATCCGACTTCCGCTCAGGTCATGATCTCACGGTTTGTGAGTTCGAGCCCCACATCAGGCTCTCTCTGCTCTCAGCCCAGAGCCTGCTTCAGATCCTCTGTCCTCCCCGCTCTCTGCCCCTTCCCCGCTCACGCTCTCTTTCTCAAACATAAAATAAGAAAACACTGAATTTAATTTGATTCATACTGTCATTATTCTTCATCTTTCCACCCCTGGTTCTCTTTGCCCAATTCTTATTTGCAAGTTGATGTCCAGTTCTTCTTAGACGGCTGTCAGGACAGGTCAAGCAAACGAAAATAAGTCTGGATTCTTTAAGCGGAAATTACTTGGCTTCTCATTGAGAAACAGGGAAAATAGCTACAAAATCCACATCCATAAGGGCTTAAACAACTACACCAATTCCTACAACAACATGAACATCCTACCATAGTGGGGCTTAAGAAAGATAACTTGCTCTTTTGCTTCCCTCATCCTTTTTTCAGCCTCTGGGGAGGTGGGGGAGAGGAAGCACCACAGAGATTAACTCTCTCTTTAAAATTGCTAAGGTTCAATATTCTTTGAAGAATAAAGCTATTTTTTAGTTTTCTTTTTCTTAATTATTATTTATTTTTTGATTTTAGTTAGTTAGTTTTTAGTTTTATCATGGTACTTGGTTTTTCCTCAGTAAAAAATGAATTGGGGCTCGTGGGTGGCCCAATCCATTAAGCGTCTGACTCTTGATTTCTGCTCAGGTCATGGTCTCACGGTTCATGAGTTTGAGCCCCGTGTTTGCCTCTGCGCTGATAGTGCGGAGCCTGCTTGGGATTCTCTCTTTCCCTCTCTCTCTACCCCTCCCCCGCTCACAAGCACATGCTCCCTCTCTCAAAATAAATACACTTAAAAAAAAAAAAAAGAAAAAGGAATTAAATAAGTTTTAAAATCTCCAAAATAACTCTTTCCACTAGTGATGAATACTAGATATTAAAAGGGGCCAATTTACCTTTAAATCCAGCTGCTTCAGCTTGTTTATACATTCCAAGAAAAAAGTAGGTACAGGCTAGGTTCACCCAGACTTCAGGATTGCAGTTTTCCTCTTTTGTTGCACTTTCATATTCCTGAAATACACATTAAGCAGGGATCTCATTTCAGCCGTAAAGCAATCGATGAGCCATTCTTCTATAATGAAATAGGATTTCTTACTGAGACTGGGCAACTTCACATTTAGGGAATCCTATATGCTGCTCCTCAACTGTTCTGTACCTTCAAGGTTACATACTGAAGCTATAGCTCAATCCTACCCACGTGGGCTGTTGTGCACACAATCTTAAACTGGTTTTTCCCCCCTTTTCACGCTGATCCATGAGCTAACAAACCGCAAAATTTAAAGTAACTAAAATGTTTTATTTTTGCTAACTTAAAAAAAAATGGGTACATGGGTGGCTCAGTTGGTTAAGGGTCCAACTCTTGATTTCAGCTCAGGACATGAGCCCATGGTTCGTGAGTTCGAGCCCTGAGTTGGGCTCTGCGCTGAGAGGGTGGGGCCTGCTTGGGATTCTCTGTTTCCCCCTCTCGCTCCACTCCTCCCTCTCTCTCTCTCAAAATAAATAAATAAACTTTAAACATAAAAGCTACCTTATAAGAAATATATAGGTTTGGTTAACTTAAAATCTGATAATATACTATAAATATTGTTTTTGTTCTAATTGTTTTCTGGGTTAGTTTATTTGGCTTTACATTCTATTTCTTTTAACAGTTTATTTTATTATTATATTTTTAAGTAGACTCCCCGCCCAACACGGGGCTCGAACTCACAACCCTGAGATCCAAGAGTCCTATGCTTTACTGACTGAGCCAGCCAGGTGGCCCCATTTGGCTTTACATTTTACTTTATTTTTTTGACACTTATATATTGATTTTGAGAGAGAGAGAGAGAGAGCATGCACACATGCAAGCTCAAACAGGGGAGGAACAGAGAGAGAGAGAGAGAGAGAGAGAATCTAAAGCAGGCTCTGAGCTGTCAGCTCAGGGCAGAGCCTGACACAGGGCTTGATCTCACAAGCCTGACATCATGACTTGAGCTGAAATCGACTGAGGCACCCAGGTGCCTCCTGGCTTTATATTTGAAAAAGGTATTTTTTTCCTGCCAAGTACACCTTCTGAGATTTACGTTGTCAACCACATTTTCCATATACCCTATTTACCAGTCTTTACCAGATTCCTTTATTTCTTTTTCTTACTACATATGGGCTACTCTCTTTTCCCTATACCTTTCAAAAATACCATCAGCCTCTATTGTCTTTTACACTTCTTCCCTTTGCCCTAATTGATTTTGTTGTTGTTGCTGTTTTTAATGTTTATTTTTGAGAGAGACAGACAGATTGCGAGTGGAGGAGGGGCAGAGAGAGAGGGAGACACAGAATCTGAAGCAGGCTTCAGGCTCTGAGCTGTGTCAGCACTGGGCCTGATATGAGGCTCAAATTCACAAACTGTGAGATCATGACCTGAGCCTAAGTAAGACACTTAACCAACGGAGCCACCCAGGCACCCCAGTTTTTGTTGTTTTAAAGTTTATTTATTTATTTTGAGAGAGAGAGCATGTGCGAGCAGGGGAGGGACAGAGAGAGAGGGAAGCAGAATACCAAGCAGGCTCCGTGCTGTCAATGCAGAGCCTGATGTGGGGCTTGAACTCATGAACCGTGACATCATAACCCGAGCCAAAATCGAGTCCTCTGCTCAACTGAATGAGCCACCCAGGCGCCCCTGTTGTTTTTGTTCATCATCTTACCTCATTACCTGACCTTGGACACTTTCATTCTGGTTATGCAGGTTTTAAAATAACCTTAGATTACATTTTGGGGGTAAGAATATGTGGTAAGTATTTAAACAATTTCATTTATGATTTAAAAACTGTTTGACTAATGGCATCTAAAATTTTATCTAGATTCATAATCCTATAGATTGCTCATTAGATAGGTACTGTTTAGGGGCGCCTGGGTGGCTCAGTCGGTTAAACGGCCGACTTCGGCTCAGGTCATGATCTCGCGGTCCGTGAGTTCAAGCCCCATGTCAGGCTCTGTGCTGACAGCTCAGAGCCTGGAGCCTGTTTCGGATTCTGTGTCTCCCTCTCTCTGACCCTCCCCCATTCATGCTCTGTCTCTCTCTGTCTCAAAAATAAATAAACGTTAAAAAAAAAAATTTACATAGGTACTGTTTACAATGACAAAGAAAAGCAACTTTCAAAACTGCACCTGCAGAAATATAAAGATAATATAATCTTTCCTATCTAAAATGAACCAAGAAAAATAAAAATGAACTTTTGAGAAAGGCATCATGGAAATTTTATCCAAAGGGTTTTTTCTTCTCCTGAAGCTTTCCTTAAGAAATACTGAGATTAGGGGCGCCTGGGTGGCGCAGTCGGTTAAGCGTCCGACTTCAGCCAGGTCACGATCTCGCGGTCCGTGAGTTCGAGCCCCGCGTGCGGCTCTGGGCTGATGGCTCAGAGCCTGGAGCCTGTTTCCAATTCTGTGTCTCCCTCTCTCTCTGCCCCTCCCCCGTTCATGCTCTGTCTCTCTCTGTCCCCAAAATAAATAAACGTTGAAAAAAAAAAAAAATTAAAAAAAAAAAAAAGAAATACTGAGATTTGAAGAATCTCACTAGTATATATGCAAAAGCAAAGAGTAAACAAGATATATATATATGTGTATATATATATGTATATAAGTATATACACTTGAACACATATAAAAGATTTATGAAGGAATACATCAAACAAGAGCCAATCGTTGCCTCTGTTAACAAAGAAATAGAATTGGGAAGGGAGATAGGATGACTTTTTTCTTTTTGTTTTGTTCCCTTCTGTATTGTTTGGATTTTACTAAGAGTGTGAATTATTTTTTTTAAAAAAATTTTTTTTTTTTTTCAACGTTTATTTATTTTTGGGACAGAGAGAGACAGAGCATGACAGAGAGAGAGGGAGACACAGAATCGGAAACAGGCTCCAGGCTCTGAGCCATCAGCCCAGAGCCCGACGCGGGGCTCGAACTCACGGACCGCGAGATCGTGACCTGGCTGAAGTCGGACGCCCAACCGACTGCGCCACCCAGGCGCCCCAAGAGTGTGAATTATTATAATACAGACCTTAATAACTTTTTCAAAACCCTTCTGTTACAATTTTTAAAAATTGTTTTAAGTTTTATTTATTTATTTTGAGAGAGAGAGAGAGAGAGAGAGCATGAGCAAGGGAGGGGCAGAGAGAGGGAGAGAGAGAGAATCTGCACTGACAGTGCAGAGCCTGATATGGGGCTTGAACTCACCAACCGTGAGATCATGACCTGAGCTGAAATCAGGAGTCAATGCCCAACTGACTGAGCCACCCAGGTGCTCCATACCTTTTTTTTTTTTTTTTTTACTAACCTCCAAAGCTCTCTTGTAGTCACCCAGGTGAAAAGCACAGTATCCAATCCACAAATTAGTGTCCTCTTCTTGTTCCCCAACATGCCGTTTGAACTTCAGGTTAAAATTTCATTAAAAAAAGCCCAGAAAAACAGAACAAACAAACAAGAAACATGAAAAGCTTTGAATAAACCCTCTGTTTAAAAAAACTGCTATGTTAAGCTACGGATGAACAATAGGAAATTGAAAGTAACAGAAGCAAGACAATAACATTTAATTAAGTCTATATACCTGAGGAACTCAGCATAATTACCTTCTAATTGTCACAGAGAATGTATCTGTATATTTCTTAAATGCTGCAATAACTATCAGAATCTAAATTTTATTTATTTCGTGAGGCATCATCAAAAGGCTGGAACAATTATTGTTACATAGCAACTGAAACAGGCTATACTGAAACAACATATATAGCCACATGATCTTCCCAATTCTTTTCAAGGTTAGGAATTAAAAGAATTTTAATGTTTGACTTCTATATTACCCAAGAAAACTATAACACAGATAGATTATTTCTTAGATATTCACAAGATGAAAATTTCTCGTTCACTTAATATTTCCAGTTGGAAGAAATGCATAATTTCAAATATTTCACGTTCATTTTTCTTTTTCTTTTTTTAAAAATGTTTGCTTGTTTGTTTGTTTATTTATTTATTTATTTTTGGGAGCAAGAGAGAGAGAGCACATGCAAGGGAAGGGCAGAGAGAGAGGGAGACAGAGAATCCCAAGCAGAATCCCAATATGTCTGGGACATATTAAGGAACACAAGAATTGCGTGAAGTATCTAACACCAAATAACTGAAAGTCAGAGATTAAGCAATGAACTCAAGGCTACCAGAGCCAGAGAAGGTAGTAGCAGGGACTGTCACAACCCACTGACTCCAACGCCTGTGTTCTCACCCTCCATGCTCTACGCATTCAAACTCACACTTCAAGCCTATCCCATTAGTGCACACATATATCTTTGATAGGTTATGACCTTCTGCTGAGAACAAATCAGTAAATCGTTCTGTAACCCTTGAACAGGTTTACCATGACCTGTGAGAATTAAGGATATTCAGAAGCCTGGCCTCATTTTTGTCCATTGGGAGAAAATATATGTGAATTCCCCAGGCAACAAAAGTCCTATTTTCGAGGAAATGAATGAGGCTTTTGAAGGAGGATCTGAACTCCCATGGTTAGGTGAGAGTTTTCCATTCTACAGGCTGATAAACCAAAAACATGGATAAAAAAAAACTAAATAGGGAGCCGACACATATCTGTAGATCATTGCTACAGAATATTGGGTGCCTTGACTGTGACAAGATGAAGACATCCAATGATACTTTCTGGTCTGGGTAAGAACTTACTCCTATAATTAATTCTATACATTAGAAATCTTCATGGGGCGCCTGGGTGGCTGAGTCGGTTAAGCGTCCGACTTTAGCTCAGGTCATGATCTCACGGTCCGTGAGTTCGAGCCCCGCGTCGGGCTCTGTGCTGACAGCTCAGAGCCTGGAGCCTGCTTCGGATTCTGTGTCTCCTTCTCTCTCTGCCCCTCCCCTGCTCACACTCTGGCTCTTTCTGTCTCTCAAAAAATAAATAAATGTTAAAAAAAAAAAAAAAAAAAAAAAGAAATCTTCTTTTCGCAAAATGCTGTGGATTTGAGTACAGTGCCTTAAGTCTGAAGACATTCTTATTTGAAGTCTTCCTGAATTTGTCCCAGGAATTACCGGGAGCCAAAGGGAAGCTCATGAGACTTCCTCACCCCAAACCATGGCAGTTCCCATTCCCATACCTCATGGCACTTGACAGGCCACGTAACAATGTAAGCACAGAGCAGAGTCTCCCTGACAACCTGAAAGTGGTGCAAGATTACACAGTACGGGAAATGTGGTTGTTGTCTAAAAAGAGAGAAGAGAAATAGAGACTGACAAAAATTAGACATATACCTACCACTTAGTCCACTGACTTACAGAACTAGAAGGTCCTTCCAAGTCAACTTCCCCACTTTAACGATGAGAAAGCTGACACCAAAAAAGTCAAACAAGATACTCAACATCAGAGCTAGCAAGAAACATAGAAGCACACGTGGAAGACTGAGAAATACATAAAGCTCACTAAAACAATCATTGTTGATAGATTATAAGTAAGATAGCTGGAGTAGTAATTTGGAGAAATGACTGGCAAAACACAACTGGGCTATGCCGTCAAAACTCTTCAACTCTTCACTGTTTGGTGTGCTCCTTCATTCTCCTATAACATGTGATTCCCACAAAGCAGTTTCTCAAGGTGTAGTGTCCTTGGATCATCTATGTCAGAAGCACTTGGGCTACGTGACAAAAATGCAGGTTCCTGAACAGCACCATATTGTAAAGAATCAGAATCCCTGGGGTGCCTGGGTGGCTTATTCGGTTAAGCATCCGACTCTTGATTCAGCTCATGACCTCACAGTTCATAAGATGGAGCCCCACGATGGGCTCTGTGCGGAGCATGGAGCCTGCATGGGATTCTCTCTCTCCCCCGTCCCCTCTCTCTGCTCCTCCTCTGCTCTCTCTCAAAAATAAGTAAATAAACATTAAAAAAAAAAAAAAAAGAAAGAAAGAATCATAACCCCTAAGGCAGGAGTCGAGGAATGTGTGTTTCAATAAGTACCCTAAGTGATTCTGATGCGTATTAGAAGTTGAGAAGTACTGCCATAAAGATTTGAAATATTTTCTGAAGATATGGTATTCTAGGCAACAAGCATGAAGCACTGTAGTATTATTCAAATGATTCAAATTTTATAAGATATAAGAGGAATAAATCATAAATTGGTCAGGCGTTGGGATAAACAATGTGTGAACTGATGCTGTATCCAATGTCCCTCCAGAGTTTTAGCTGAATTCACCATCAGTGGGACTAGACATAATTAAAAGCGTCCCTCAAGAAGTAAGCCGATCTTGTTAGTTCATCTTTAATCAGGTTTATCGTTAACACGGAATCTGGAACCTGTGCCAGACTCGATTTATAGGAAGCCCCCCACCCCTCAAAGCATCCACCTGTTCCAACAGCACAACGTTGGAACGAAACCAGCGTTCACCCAAGCATTCATCCATATTCTGGTATTCACCTCCTAAGAAGCAATCTTCTTAGGACATTACCTCCAATAGGGTAATAGCTCCAGTGAAATCTCTTTGTGAAAGGAGCTCCTCTAGTTTTGGAATCTTCCTACCTTTCTTCTTTCTCTTGTCAGCGTGCGGTATGTCCCCGCCTACAGCAGGCTTGGCCCTTGAAAGCATCTGTGAAAGAAGCAACAAAGACAGCTGTATGATCCAATTCCGATGGTCAGATTTAAACTCGGAGTAACAGCTCCAGGATTTGCATGTCAAGTCCTTAACAACCAACCCCAGGGAAGCCCATTCAAACTCTTTGTAACAACTATTTTACTAAAAGGGCCATCACCCTGTACTTGGGCTGAACCCAACAGCTACTACATGTTATCTTCTTTATCAATTCATTAGAGCGGGGTAGGAGATGCTTTGGCGCAGCTTCTCTCATCTCATTCCCTTGGTCTGCTTTCCATCCCACGCGCAGCCTAGACGTGAAGTGGAGAAGCGGGAGGGAAGAAAGCATCGAGGTGTTTACAGTCGCATCCCTGTTTCCCGTGAGAACGTGGGTAGGGCAGGGAGATCATCCTCCGCTGACGCTCCTAGACTTAACCCAGAAGTGTGTTGGGAACCTCCGATCTCCAGGTCTAGGATCCACTCAAAGTTCTCCTCCCTCATTGTTCAGAGCCACTAACCATCTTGGGAGTTGGTTCGGTGAGCCTCTTCCCCAGACGGACAGAAAAGGCCCAGCCTTAGCGCCTCTCTGCATCCACACCGCTGGCTCCGTCTCCACGGCAACCCCGCGGGGGGTGGGGTCTGGTTCGCCGCGCAGAAAAGTTCCCAGGGGAACCGGTGCCCTCTGCCTTTTGGTTCCGCTCCCTGCTGCCGCTGCGGGAGAAGTTCTCCCCTCAGGAGGAGAGGCAGGGTTTGCTGTGCTGGGAGTGAACGTTTGTATCTCTACTTAGGGCTTGATTTTAAGAACAGGCGGATTAGAATGGTATTCTTTTTCCAATATAAGTTTCCTGGGAAAGTCATTTTCAAGGACCACTTCCGATTTGGACCGTGTTGGGTTCCATAGCAACCCCCGGCGCTGACTGGCACGTGATCTGCGGCCTCCGGTCTCCGGGAAGCTTCGAAAAAAATCGCTGAACCGAGGAAGTTGGCGTTTACAGGCGGGAGTTCACCAAAATAGTTTATTATTTACATAGATAAACATAATCCGTAACTGTAATAAATGTATGTTGGTTGGACGACTTAATTTATCTACTTTACTCCTGACCCGAATTAATCTGGCTGCATGCGTCGGATGAAATCCCCGCATTGTGGAATTTAGAGCTGGAAGCAATCTTAAAGGACATCCAGTGCAACCTTTGTAACCAAACCAGACATTTCGTCCGCTCGATGGGCGGCAAGCCAATAACAACCGACACGGAGCTTCCGCAGTCGAAGAAAGGCTATTTATTGCTGTGGCGCCACCCAGAAGCGGGAGCGAATGCTCAAAAGTCCCAAACTCCACCGTGCTTTACAAGCAGGGTTTTAAAAGGGTGAAAATTCAGGGTAAGGATCCCAGGGCCTTGGATCATGCTGATTGATTAGGGATTAGGTCATCTATGACATTTCCTTTCTTGATCATCTCATCCCTTCTGGCGTCTCCGTCTGGTTTCGGTGCGATGGTAGTGAGGTGGTCGTTCTGCTTCAGGGGCCTGGTCGTTCTGCTTTTAGGGGCCTGGAACTGCAAACCGCTCCGGGCAGATTGCATTGGTGAGGTCATCTCTAGAGTACAAAGGCAAAAGTTCTACATTCTGTAACTATCGCTAAACTAAAAAAAAAAAAATTCCCTTGGGAACATGACACACAGTGTTTGTTATCTCAGGCAGAACAGCATCCCACAGACTTGGGGCGGCAACTTTCTATTATTTCCTGAGGCATTTTTACAGGTTTCTTTTACAGTAACTAAGGACTACGGACTCTGGTCAGAGCAGTATGTCTAAACTGTGGGGTCTGTGAGGGCTTGCATCCCCAGTTTCATACTGAGAATTAGCCAATTAAGAAACTAACATCTGGAGTATTCCCAAATGTGTAGATAGTTGTGGCATAGTTGAATTACATTACATACAACTGTAGATAACCAGCCCTGTAGAGACTCATGTATACCATAAGATTATAGAGGCAGGTATGGTTTCCTAGATTCTTTTGCATCCTGCTCATGCTCCAGCCCCCGCCTCCCACCACCTGTTACTTGGAGAATAAGTAAATGACCACATACCTTAATTCACGGATACATACACTTTTATGTACACACAAGTATCCTTATATTCAGACACAGGAACATAGACTTAAGAAATGCAAAAATTCACCACCACTATACTTGTAATTCTTTTGGTTCCAAATATTAGAAATATTTCTACTTTTGGTTGAGTTTAAAACAATCATTTTCAGGGGCGCCTGGGTGGCTCAGTCGGTTAAGCATCTGACTTCAGCTCAGGTCATGATCTCACAGTCCATGAGTTTGAGCCCCGTGTCGGGCTCTGTGCTGACTGCTTAGAGACTGGAGCCTGCTTCGGATTCTGTGTCTCCCTCTCTCTCTGCCCCTCCCCTGCTCACGCTCTGTCTCAAAAACAAATAAAAACATTAAAAAAGAACCAATTATTTTCAGCTCTTCTTTACAGAAGTCTGCATACTTTTGTAATTGTCTTGTAGCAGGATTCTTGCACAGAGAGTCGTGACATCAGGCTTTTCTTTCCAGGAAGCAACTTTATTCCTGCTGGCACAACTTCGTTGAGTTCATACCCAAAGAAGTGAGCCCCGAACACCACGTGGCTTGGTTTTTTATATATTTTTTACTTTTTGTTTCCCATATATGGTAACACACAAACATGCAGTCTGATTAAGTGGTTTCACGTTACAAGGTCGTGAGGGATGTCACGTATGCGTATATCCAGTTTGCCTTGAGTTTTTTCTTTTTCTTTTTTTTTTTTTTTTAGGGAGGGGACCCTACCACAGTCTTATTGCAAGAGCATCCAAATATTAAACTCATCCTTTTATTTATTATTTAATTTTTTTTTTTTTAATTTTAGAGAGAGCAAGCAGCACAGGGGAGCATAGAGAGAGAATTTTTAACAGATTCCACTTTTCAGCACAGAACCCAACATGGGGTTCGATCCCATGACCTATGACCTGAGCTGAAATCAAGAGTTGGATGCTCAACCGACTGAGCCACCCACATGCTCCTAAATTCATACTTTTAAAAAATGTTTGAGACAGAGAGAGACAGAGCATGAGCAGGGGCTGGGCAGAGAGAGAGGGAGACACAGAATCTGAAGCAGGCTCCAGGCTCCGAGCTGTCAGCACAGAGCCCGACACGGGGCTCCCACTCAGGAACTGCGAGATCATGACCTGAGCAGAAGTCGGAGGCTGAACCGACTGAGCCACCCAGGCGCCCCTGTTCACTGACTTTTAGTACAAGTATCCCCTGCTTTTCAAAAGTTCATGTTTTGCCACTTCACTTTTATGAAAACCCTACATTGGTACCTGTTTTTGCTAACCAAAAGAAATCTGAAGAGAGTTTCCACTTTTATAAAGAAAAGCAAAAAAGAGCATGCCACATTTGTTCCACAACAAGCAGGGCAGCATGCACTAGTGCAGCAAAAGTGGCACCACCAAGCTCCTTTACCCGGAACCACGCTCGGCATCTCAGCATCAAGCCACCTGAGCTTCGAATTGTGTCTGTGATCATCTGTGCTTTATCTCAATTTATTTTGTGCTTCTGTTAGCAAGATGTGTCCTAAGGGATCAGCAAAGCCTCAGAGAGGTGATTATTTGGATCTGGGAGCACTCAAAAGTTTTCCTGCACAAATTAACAGTAGGGGGCGCCTGGCTGGCTCAGTCAGAAGAGCATGCCTGCGACTCTTGACCTCAGGGTCGTGAGTTCAAGCCCCACGTGGGGTGTGAAAATTACTGAAATAAATAAAACTTAAAAAAATAATTAATTAACAGTAATTGCTTCTTTGCTTTAGGATGTTTTAGCTTCGGAAAAGTTTCATAGGAACACTCTACGTTCAGATAGCAGGGGAAAGCTGTATTCACAGAATTGTGCATCTATTACCATTATCAAATTCCAAAATGCTTTCATCTTCCCCAAAAGGAACCCCATATCCATCAGCAGTCATTCATCATTCCCCTCCTCACCTTAGCCTCTGGCAACCACTAATATATATATATTTTTAACTTTTATTTAAAACATTAAATAAGAGGGGGGAGGGCAAAGAGAGGTGGGGACAGAGGATCTGAAGCAGGCTCTGTTCTGACAGCAAACGTGGGGCTCGAACTCTTGAACCACGAGGTCATGGCCTGAGCGGAAGTCGGAACCTCGAAACAACTGAGCCACCCAGGCGCCCCTATTCTATTTTCTGTCTCTACGGATTAGCCTATTCTGGACATTTCATGTAAATGAAATTGTACAAATAGAGCTCCACACACCATATTTCTAAATATTGAAAAATCTTAAATCAATTTAGCAAACTGTTAGCTAAAATGTTTTATCCTCCTATCTTGACAAATATAGAAGGAAGTCAGATTCCAATCTAGAATTCTCAGACTTCCCAGAATTCTGTTGCCGGAGGGGGCAGTGTGGAGAGAGCCAGCCCCGGGTGCCAGCCCATGCCCTTCTCTCAACCCAGGCTCCATCCTACGCCGAGGGGCTTTGTGCATGTGTGTGGACACCCAGCCCACCAATGCAAACAGTAGTCACCCGCTTTCCTGACAGCTGTCACTCCCTGACAGACCTAAAGGCAGGATAGGCTCAGGGAAGAGACCTCTGCAGGTATGGAGACAAGTTTGGGGTTGTATGGGCAGGGAATTCAGAGTCCTGGGCACCACAGCAGGGTGAGGATGGCTGCAAGGAGTCTGAAGAGGGCTCCAGAGTGCCTGGGTAGCTCTGTCAGTTAAGCGTCCGATTCTTGACTTTGACTCTGGTCATGATCTCCCAGTTTGTAGTTTCGAGCCCTACATGGGGCTCTGTGCTGGCGGTGTGGAGCCTGCTTGGGATTCTCTCCGCCCCTACCCCGCTCACATGCTCTGTTTCTCTCTCAAAAAAATAAATAAACTTTTAGAAAAATAAATAAATAAACTTAAACAAAACAAACTTTGGCTCCACGGCCTCCTCACACCTGGTGCAGTCAGAACCCAGAGTCCAGAGCAGGGCTTCCCTCAGGAGGGTCTAAGGATAGTGTTGCCAATCATGGTATAAGCAGTCCTGAAGATCTTGCCAAATCTATCGAAATAGTCTCTGATTTCCAGCAGTTTGGGATACTTCTTTAAGCATCTAAATCCCCGTAGCAGCTGTTTGGGCTGTAGCTTTAATGATGAAGGGCAGAACGTGGCATTCTGGGTGTACTTGAGAAGAAGCTATTATTCCCAACTACTGCTGAATCGAGGGTGTTGTGAAACAGCTCGCCACATAGACACACAAAAGCTAGGTGCATGCATAAGAGGCAAAGCTGGAACTGGCAACTTTATTGTAGTTGCATTAGAACAGCAGTTTCTGAGAGATTAGAAAAAATAATCCAGACTGTGATAATGGTTGTATGACTATGCAAATTTATTAAAAATCACTGAATTGTACACTTGAAACAGGTGAATTTTATGATCTGTAAATTGCATCTTGTTAGATCTGTGGTTTTTGGGTTTTTGGTCTGTTTTTTAAAATAATTCAGACCTGGGGCGCCTGGGTGGCTCAGTCAGTTAGCATCTGACTTCAGCTCAGGTCATGATCTCACGGTTCACGAGTTGGAGCCCCTGGTCGGGCTCTGGAGCCTGCTTTAGATTCTGTGTCTCCCTCTCTCTTCACCCTCTCCTGCTTGCACTCCATCTCTCTCTCTCTGAAAAATAAATAAACATTAAAGAAAAATTGGGGTGCCTGGGTGGCTCAGTTGGTTGAGCGTTTGACTTCGGCTCAGGCCACGATCTCGAGGTTTGTGAGTTCAAGCCCTACATCAGGCTCTGTGCTGACAGCTGGGAGCCTGGAGCCTGCTTTGGATTCTGTGTCTCTCTCTCTCTCTGCCCCTCCCTCACTCATGCTCTGTCTCTCTCTCTCTCTAAAAAATAAATGAAAATTTAAAAAAAAACATTAAAGAAAAATTAAAAAGAGAATGTTTTAAAAACCAAATTTTACACACACATACACCAAAAAACCCCCCAAATTCTAGGAGCTCCTGCCTGGCTCAGTCAGTAGAGCATGTGACTCTTAATTTCGGGGTTGTGAGTTTGAGCCCCATGTTGGATGTTGAGATTACTTTAAAATATTAAAAAAAATTTTTTTTATTCAACTCCCTGCACTAAATTGTACGGGCTCATGGAGAAAGGACCTTTTTTTGACTCTTCTAAGCAAGAGAAAGTTGACTCCAGGATTATGCATTTGAATACATACTCTTCAAAGAAATATGCTTTTCAATTATTTTAAAATAACTTGATTTTACTTATTACAAAAAAGCTCCATACTCACCACGGAAATTTTGGAACATATTGAGAATTAAAAAGAAGAAAATTTAAATTAGCTATAAATACATACCAAAGAAATGACACCTATTAACATTTTGTTTTCTTATAAATGATTTAGGGATGCCTGACTGGCTCAGTGGGTACAGTTGTGAATCTTGATTTCAGGGTCATGAGTTTAAGCCCCGCATTGAACATAGAGCCTACTTTTAAAAAAAATGAAAAAAAAAAGTGATTCAACCAGTACTGAAATATAATATAGTCATGGCTGAACTACTAATAAATTGAAGAACTAGATGACAGAAAATCTATGGTAATAATTGTTGAAATTAAGTGATGAGCATGTGTGTATTTACCTTTATATTTTTGTACGGGAAATCTCCGTAATCACTCTGCGCTAAGCATGAAGACTGCTTAAGGTTCTCTCTCTCTCTCTCTCTCTCTCTCTCTGCCCCTTTCCCCAGCTCACACTCTATCCCTCTCTCCCTCTCTAAACTAAAAAAAAAAAAAAAAAAAAAAAAAAAAAAAAGCGTTTAAAAATAAAAATTAAAACGAAAATTTCCATAATCTGAATTTTAAAAGAGGCATCTATTTGAAAATCCCCAAATTCTTCTGTATGGCCAAATTTTCTTTTTTTGAGAGAGAGAGCTAGAGCATGCGCGCGCACACACACACACACACACACACACACACGCATGCACACACACACAAGTCAGGGGGAGAGAGAGAGAGAGAGAGAGAGAGAGAGAGGGGGGAGAGAGAATCTTAAGCAGGTTCCATGCCCAGCGAGGAGCCTGACTCAGGGCTCGATCTCATAACTGTGAGATCATGACCTGAGCTGAAATTGAAAGTCAGATGCTTAACCCACTGAGCCACCCAGGTGCCTCAGTATGGCCAAAGTTTTAACTGGAATGAGTTAAAGACATGGGAGTCAATATTTATTTCAACATACAAGGTAACGTGCATTTATACCTGTTAAAACTAAGAGGCGTTTTCTATGTGACAATAGAGAGAAACAGATTTCAACCTCCGATTGCTTATGTAATTATTTGGTGGTGAGATAACTGAAAAATTAGAAAGCAACATAAACATAATATAATGTAAACAGGAAAGATACCAGGCATTGCAATCCAGTGAGCCCTGAAAGAAGGAACTCCCTATGTCAGCCAGCTGCTGAAATGCAGGATCCTGAACTGAAGTTGACACAAGATTGTGTGCTTTTGACTCAGCACGGCCTGGATTTAAACTCAATCTCCCCTGCTTCTTACCTGTGTGAACTTGAGCAGGCTACTTAACCTCTACGTATTTTAGTTTTTTCCCCTCTGTAAATAAAGGAAATAAAATCCACCTCACGGATTTGCTTAAGACTCACTGAGATCATTTATAAGCAAGAGGCAGGGTAACATAGTGGGTTAAGTGTGGAGCCTAAGGAGAACTGCCTGGGTTCACTTCTTGGCTCTCTCACTTGCTTTAGTGTTGTGACCTGGGCAGGTGATTTAACATCTTTTTTTCTTTTTTTTAATGTTTATTTACTTTTGAAAGAGAGAGAATGTAGGGGAGGGGCAGAGAGACAGGGAGACAGGGAATCTGAAACAGGCTCCAGGCTCTGATCTGTCAGCACAGAGCCCGACGTGGGGCTCGAACTCATGGACCATGAGATCATGACCTGAGGTGAAGTCAGATGCTTAACCCACTGAGCCACCGGGGCGCCCCTATGATTTAGTGGTTTTTTTAATTATATTCCCAAAATTGTACATCACCATTATCTAATTTTAGAACATTTTAGTCACCCCAAAAAGAAACCTGTACCCATTAACAGTCACTCTCCATTCCTCTTTTTCCCCTAGCCCCTGGCAACCACTAATCTATTTTCTATCTGTATGGATTTGCCGAGTCTGAACATTTCATATAAATGGAATCATGCGGTATGTAACCCTTTATGTTTGGCTTCTTTCACTTAGCATGTTTCATATTTTTTAAAATCTGTTTTTATTTTTTTATTTTTATTTTTATTAAACTCTACACCCAATGTGGGACTCGGACTTGAGACCCTGAGATCAAGAGTGGCGGGCTCTATGACTGAGCCAGCCAGGCACCCCTTTCACTTAGCATGATTTCACGGCTCATCTGTGTTGTCGTATGTATTAGTACTTCATCCGTTTTAATGGCTGAATAATATTTCATTGTATGGACATGCCGCATTTGTTTAAGCCTTCATGTTATTTCAAGCACATAACACATCGTAAACGCTTACAGCCTGGTGGTCTCGTCACCCAGTGCCTTGGGGTTCACGGCACAGCCTCAATCATGTTGCAACCCAGGTGGAAACAGTAGTCGAGGAGGAAGCCCAAGCCATGAAAGGCCACCCAGGTAATGCCCGGTGCTGGGTTTCTCTCTGCCTGCCATGGCCCGTCCTGCCTTGACCTAATGTACACAGGTCTCAGAAATCTCAGGTTCCTTGTTCTCTGTCCAGCCTTACACAAACCCGATAACCTGCTCTATTTCCCAGTCCCTCTCATCTGCTCTCTTCACTTAATCCATTCTTTCAGTCTTCCTCTGGACTTGATTACCTACCCGATTTCCCTAAACAGTCACATTATTTTGTGTTTTGGACTTTTGTCACTTTGTGTGTTTGGGTATATTATATTAATTATCCATTGCTTCCTAACAACTTACCCCCAAACTTAACAGCTTTACAATCGATATTCTTTTTTTTTTAAATGTTTTCTAAGGTTTATTTATTTTTAAGACACACAGAAAGAGAGACAGAGACAGAGACAGAGACAGAGCATGAGCAGGGGAGGTGCAGAGAGAGAGGGAGACACAGAATCCAAAGCAGGCTCCAGGCTCTGATCTGTCAACACAGAGCCCGATGTGGGGCTTGAACCCACAGACCTCTAACCCACGGACCTCGAGATCATGACCCGAGCCGAACTCAGATGCTTGACTGAATGAGCCACCCAGGCACCCCTACAATCAATATCCTTATCACACGTGGTTTCTGCTGAGCAGCTCAGCTGGGTGGTTCTAGCTCAGAGTTTTTCCTGAGGTTAAATTCAAATTGTCTGCTGGACTGGAGTCGCCTAACATCTTGACGGAAGCTGAAGGATCCCATTCCAAGTGACCCACCCACCGGCCTGGCAAGTTAGTGCTGGTTGTTGGTGGGAGGCCCTTGTCCCCTGCCACAGGGATCTCTCCATAGAGCTGCTCCATTGTCCACACAAAGTCACAGCTGGCTTTCCCAGAGGGAGTGATGGAAGAGAGAACAAGGAGGAAGTCACAAAGTTTTTTTTATGAGGTACCCTTGGAATTCACAGGCTCATTTCTTTAATATCCTGTTGAGATACCAGATCTCTCCTTTGGTGTGGGAGGGGTTGACATACAGGTGCAAACATCAGAAAGCGAGACTCACTGGGAGTCAGCCTGCTACATCACGCCACCGTCACCAAATCAGCCCCACCCTTAGGTCACTCCTACCTGTTGCCTCCACTTTCAGACTAGTGCTACCAGGTGAAGGTTGGCAGCCTGAAGTTCCTCATTTGGACACCACCAAAGCAAAGTCTGTAAATTCGTCCTCGCGGAGGAGAGTGGCCCTTCTCACTCCACCAATACCTGCGGCCCCGTCCTTTCCCAGCTCAGTCAAATGAGGGAAATCCCCTCGGCTTGTTCCCGGCCTTTGCCCTCCCCTGTCTGGCTGCCTGACTCCTCCCATGACTTCCCACACCTCCTGGGGAACATCTGTTTGCCGTGGACTTTGGACATTCCATCTGACTCAACCCTCTGATGTTTATGGACTTTTAATTTCTATGACTTAGCATAGCTGGCTTGCTGCTGCCCTGGGCTTCCCTCTCTGACTGGTGGTTCAGCTGACTCCTGTAGCCTGCTACCAGGCCAGTTTGCCCCAGCAACTGCAGCTCTGCGCTCTACCCAGATTTATTTCTTCCAAGTGTTCACATTTGCCCGGATCTTCTAGTAAAACAGCAGCAATAAATGAGCAAGCAAACAAAAAAATCTCTCTCTGGCTACCTGAACAATTTCTCACGCTTCCCTCCCCCGTTCCCGCCACCTCCCCACTTCGTCTCCTCTCGTCCCCTTTCCTTGTTAGTCCTCTAAAATGAGCCATCTGGGGCACCTGGGTGGCTCAGTCGGTTGAGCGTCCGACTTCAGCTCAGGTCATGATCTCACACTCCGTGGGTTCGAGCCCCGCGTCGGGCTCTGTGCTGACAGCTCAGAGCCTGGAGCCTGTTTCGGATTCTGTGTCTCCCTCTGTCTCTGCCCCTCCCCCGCTCATTCTCTGTCTCTCTCTGCCTCAAAAACAAATAAAAACAGTAAAAAAAAAAAAAAATTAAAATGAGCCATCTATTCTGATTTCCAACCTTCCCGTTCGGGGAAAACTCTTCTATCAAGCATATGGGAGAATTCATTGACATAGGAGCCGTCTGTGGGATACAAGAGTTAGCATCCTGGCAAGGCCCGAGGGGTAGAGCAACATTGCTTCCAAGTGCCTCCTAGAAGCCTGGGAAGGCGACAGCCCGTGAAGAGTGATATTGAGATGCCGGAATTTTTGTGGCATACAGTAGATGAAAGGATTAAAAGATTCAGAAAAGTGGGCATGGTAGAATAGATACATTATGTTAGGCCAGCAGAAGATCCACCAGAGGACTGGGCTCAGAGAACAGCCCAGCGGAATCCCATTTATCACCGATGAGGGAGGACACTAGCATCACTGAGATAGTTCTGTGGTGCTTTCCCCTTAGGACATACCTGATGGGAGGAAAGGCTGTCCTAGGACTTCACTCACCGATAGCAACGGGGACGAGAGGACCCTGATGCCGTAGACCCTGGATGATGGCCCTTAACTGCAAAAGCCAGGGGTTTGTAAGTTCAGAGTGCCAGCCAGCGGCCCCGACCTGTGGAGAGCTTCAGAGATTTTGAACAGAACAGAATTTCCCAACGAGGGAAGTAGATGGGTAGCCAGCAAAGTACTGTTTCCTGTGTATAATCTAAAAAAAAGAATAAGGATTAATGAGCAGGACAATGAGAGAGACAGTGACCCCAATAAAAGTGCACAATTCCTTACCTGGTTTCCATTCCTGAACCAGTGTTCAGACGCAGAACCCAGTGACTGAAGAGGTGGCCAGGTCCCCAGGGAGAAGGACCTAAACACCCAGGGTACCTGGGTGGCTCAGTTGGTTAAAACGTCCAATTGCAGCTCAGGTCATGATCTTGCCAGTTGGTGAGTTCGAGCCCCGTGTTGAGTTCTGTGCTGACAGCTCAGAGCCTGGAGCCTGCTTCGGATTCTGTGTCTCCCTCTCTCTCTGCCCCTCCCCTGGTCGTTTTTTTTTCTCTCTCTCTCTCAAAAACAAACATTTAAAAAAATTTAAAAAAACCCACTATGGCGAGAAGGAACTGTAATAGTGGTTCCAATCCTTCCCCAAAGAGATCTACAACATTTATGTGGATGACAACACTGGGGAAAGGGAATGTGAGAGAGTAGAGGAACCATGCAGTATCCTCCAAATTGAAAAAGCACTTTGAGACCAAAAACCAAAGCAGGCACCTCCATACAGTTTACGCAGAATTTTATTCAGGGTAGTTTGCTGACAGGGGGGATCAGGCTGGTGACGATCAGAGGCTGAGCAGCTCTTCTCCGCAAAGTTCAGATTTAGTTGACGGATTTTATAAAGAGAGGGATGTGAGGGTGAGCATAGCAGTAAAATCAAAGTGTATACATTAACATGACTACTACCTAACAGTAATTATCCTCCTGGCATCTCCTGTGCTTCAGGAGGGGGCAACTATGTTGTCCGTGTTTATACCTCTATTAGTGAGCTGGGGACCATGACAGATCTCCCAGTGCTCTCCTTGCAGGATATGATCACAGAATATATGCATCATTCTTTAGGGGGGCGGGAACAAGCAGTGCTGGAGAGGCCATTGAGCTCGCATAGTAAAGATGGTGGGCCAAAGGGGCACCTGGGCGGTTCAGTCGGTTGAGCGTCTGATTTCAGTTCAGGTCATGATCTCCCAATTCATGAGATCGAGCCCTGCACTGGGCTCCGCACTGACAGTGTAAAGCCTGCTTGGGGTTCTCTCTCTCTCCCTCTTTCTCTCTGTCCCTCCCCAGCTCTCTCAAAAATAAATAAACATTAAAAAAAAAAAAAAAAAAAAGATGGCAAGCCAAAGATAGAGTCACTCTGGCCAACATTCGTACAGGAGATACCCAGACATTTGGGTGACTGTTGTGTAGGAGGTCAGAGGTCAACTGATACCCTGAGATGTGAAGGCCCCCTGTTAGAACGGGAGCGAATAGATTCCTGAAAAGGGTCCAACTTATGATGAGTCCTCTGGGTCCATGGACTCACTGCTTGTCATTTCCCTCATCCCCAAATGTGCAGTTGGGATTGACATTCTTGGAAGTTGGGCTCGCATTACCTCCTTGTCCTGTTGCCTGAGGGTTATCACAGTCGGGAAGGCCAAGCAGAGCGGCTAAAACCACACTTCGCCCACCCCCTTCCCCAGGCCAATAGAGTAACCACAAAATAGCATTGCATTCCAGGGGTGAGGGGGGGTGTCAGAGATTAGTGCCACTCTTAAATATTGAAAAGATGAAGAAATGTTGTCGCTGTCATATGTCTGTTTCACTTGTCAGTGTTGATCCTGCAGCAATTGGATGGACCCTAGAGAATGACTAGGGACTATTGCAAGGAGGTACTCCCGGTCAATACCAGTTGTGCCAGACGTAGTGTCTTAGCTGGAGCAGAGCCATGCAGCCTGAAGCACGTGGTTTGTGGCCACTGATTTGGCAAATGCATTCTTTCTATCCCATTCAACAAAAAAGGGTCAGAAGTAGCTCATATCCCCACGGAATGGATAGCAAGTATTTCCTGTTTTGCCACGGGGTTGTGTTCACTCTTCAGTCCTCCTTTGTGATATTGTCTGAAGAGAACCAGAACGTTTGGACATCCCACAAACATCCCGTTGACTCATTTCACGGATGATACCGTACTGCTCAGGCAGGAGGAGGAAAAGGCGGAGACTGTGCTAGAGGTTTGGTATGACGTACCCACTCCAGAGAGCGGGAGATAAGTCCTACAACGATTTGTGACCTGCCACTTCACCAAAGATTCTGGGGGACCGATGATCCAGCAGCACGCTGGGACATCTCCTCCCCCCAAAAAGACGCCTTGCTACATCTCCTATCCCTTCCTGGAAAAAAACGAAACGCAAAGCCTGTTAGGAATCTTTGGGTTCTTGAGAAGACACATTTCATACCTAAGAACAGTCCTGCTGCCCACATACTGGGTTACGTGGAAAGCTGTTGGCTTTGAGTGGGCCCAGAGCAGGAAGGAGCTCTGCAGTAGGTCCAGGCTGTGATACAAACAGCCCTTCTGTTCAGATTATATAATCGAGCAGAGCCTACAGTGTTGGAGGTGTCAGTGATGGAGTAAGTGCGGCATTGGCGGCACATCCCAGTAGAATCACAATGTAGACCCCTGGGATTACGGAACAAGTTCCTACCCACTGTGGTGAAGAGTTACACTCCTTCTAAAAAGCAGCTCCTAGCTTGCTACCGGGCCCCGGTAGAGAAAACAAATGATCATGGGTTCAGAATGGGCCATCACAAGCTAGGTCCTATCGGACACATCGACAGGTCAGGCAGGCCTAACATTAAAGCCATCCTAAGAAGGGGCGCCTGGGTGGCTCAGTCGGTTAGGCGGCCGACTTCGGCTCAGGTCATGATCTCACGGTCCGTGAGTTCGAGCCCCGCGTCAGGCCCTGTGCTGACAGCTCAGAGCCTGGAGCCTGTTTCAGATTCTGTGTCTCCCTCTCTCTGACCCTCCTCTGTTCATGCTCTGTCTCTCCCTGTCTCAAAAATAAATAAAACGTTAAAAAAAAATTTTTTTTAAAGCCATCCTAAGATGAAACTGGTCCATCTGATATGGAGCACAACCAAGACCAGAAGGTACAGACAAGCTGCATGAATACACAGCCCACGTCTCCATGTCATTCATTAGGTTACATTGGCGTCCCAGCCCTAGCTTACTCCTAGGACCATATGAGGCGGCTCCACAATAACCAGCTAAAGGAGGAAGGAAAAAGCCCAAGTTGGGGTTGTGAATGAGTCATCCCAGTATGCAGTACGAGCTGAAAATGGAGGGTGGCTATAGTCTTGAAAAGCAGTGGTGAAGGGAAATCTCTGCAGTGGGAGATTTGAGATGCTCAAATAAATTTTTTTTATGTTTGTTTTTTTAAGAAAGAGAGAGAGAGAGCGCGTGCGCACACACACATACACACGTTTGAACGGGGGAGAGGCAGAGAGGGAGAGAGAGAGAAAGACAGAATCCCAAACAGGCTCCATGCTGTCAGTGTGGAGCTGGATGCGGGGCTCGACATGGAGCTCAAACTCAAGAATCGTGAGATCATGAACTGAGCCAAAATCAAGAGTGGGACAGTTAAGGTACTGAACTACCCTGGGGTCCCTTTGGTGGAGGGCTATGCTAAGGGCTAGTTGTGGCCTTGCAACCCACTGCAGTGACAGGGGCTAGAGTTCATTCCATTAGTTTTCCTCTTCTAAGTTTCCTTACAGGAAGAAGAGTGGCCCACGAAGCCCTGAAGGAGCCGTCCCCTGAATACGGATGGACAAATAGATCCATGTGGCACACAGGGTGACTGTAGTGGACAAGAGTGTGTCAGTCAGACCCCCTTCAAGGCAGGGCTTGCTGCCCAACAGCTAGAAGATGTGTGGAGCTGATACCCTCCAGCCTTAGCTCCTTCGGGATCTGCTCCAGTGTTTGAGCCCGAGTCATGTACTTGTCCAGTGGCCCCGGGCCACGACTGAGCAGGGTGGCGGTACGAGGGCTTGGGCTTTTCTGCCCAATGTTAGCATGATAGGGAAAAATAGGATAAAATAGGCAGAGAGGGAAAAATTAGGGCCTGAGTTTCCTGGGTGGGGGGGAAAAACACATATTTTGGAACAATGTTGGGAGTGTTTGACCACAGCAAACCCCTCTGGGCGTAAGGTTCCTCTTAAGAATGTAACAGATACCACACCTACCCTCCCTGGGGTTTCCCTCAGGAATTTGACAAAAAGACCTGACTAAAAATAAGTAGACCGAAGAGGTATGACCCACAAGGAATGATATGGCCAGAGGCCACCCCTCATACAATGGAAACGAGCCAATCAGGAACGGACAACCCAGCACCTAGAGTTGTCAAGCCAATAAGGGTAAAACCTGAGAAGACACAAGAGGGGAGGGAAAGGGAGGGGGGCGACCAGAACCTTATAAAACAAGGACCCTTGCCTACAGTCCTGGGCATTCACTTTCGAATGTCTCCTCTGTGCAAAGAGAGCTTTCACACTCTTCTTACTGTCTAATCTGATACTCTAATAAACTTTTGACGGCTGCTCATTTGTGTCCATCTCTTCATTCTCTGAAGCAGCGAGACAATGATTCCTGGGTATTGAGGTAAAACGAAATCCTGCAACATTTCACTCCTGCTCCCCATCGGGCTGGCAAACTTTGTCAGATCCGTATCATTGTCTGACAGCTGCCATAGCCCTAGTCTACGTCTTCCCTTGACTTTCTCCAGTGTTACACCCCAGGGAATCGTCTGAACATCTCAACTCCTTATCAGGGGAATGCAACCTGTGACAGCAGGAATTTCAAAATTTCCCCAAATGTCTGCCTCTTCCCTTCCCACTTTCCCTTATAATTGTTTTTCATGGATTTGAATTGAGAATTTTAGACCTCTATTCCCAACATTTTAGCCAGACTGTACTCTTCCTCCTCCATTCTCCTATATACCCATCGCAGCATTTAGCCACCGATTCCCTTATGTTTTAATATTTTTTTTCATGTCTTCTCAAATACAAGCTTCTTGGGGGCAGGGACCAGTTTTTAGTTTTTTGTTTTTTAACTTTTGCATGTTCAGAGCGACTAACTAATGTAAGGGTCACATGGAAAATGCTATGTTGAATTTGACAATGAAAACCCAGTCCCGGGAACCTGTTAGAACACAAATAAGGCCAAGTGGATCGAAGACAATTATGGAAGTGATAGCTAGAGGGAACAAGCCAGATGATCCTGTGTGGGCCCCATGTTTGGCTGGCTTTTATGCCAAAGAACTCTATTCCTGAGAGACATAGTTCATCCACCAGGAATTACCAAACTGAGAATTTCTGTTGATCATTTGAAGAATGCCCCTCTCTCTCAAAAATAAATATTAAAAAAATTTTTTTTTTAATTTATAGGATTCAGTTGTAAACTTAAGAAATTCTTCAAAATGGGGGTGCCTATGTGGCTCAGAGGAGCATGTGATTTTGATCTCGGGTCATGAGGTCTATCCCCACCTTGGTTGTAGAGATTACATACATACATACGCACAAGTTTTAAAAGAAGAAGAAAGAGTGTGAGTGGGGGAAGGGCAGAGAGAGAGGGAGACACAGAATCCAAAGCAGGGCTTTGGGCAAATCCAGGGCTGTCAGCAGAGCCCGACACAGGGCTCAAACTCGCAAACTGGGAGATCATGACCTGAGCCGAAGTCGGATGCTTCACCGACTGAGCCACCCAGGTGCCCATGAATTCTATAAAATTTTTTAAAAAGGTTTATTTCCTATCTGATCAATGACCCCCCCCCCCTTTTTTTTTTTAACTTCGGAGTGTTGGAAGGAAAACCTTTTTCTTCTTCCAACTTGGATAGGGTTGGATATGGTGGTTGGGGGTGTGCAAATTAACTGACAATAGACAGATTAACAGGGGAAAAGACAAGGTTTATTTTCACATTGGGAGGTGGGGGGAGCTTCCAGTAATGGAAAAGTCCTGGAATAGCTGAAGTTTATCTATCTCAATTTAACAAAAGAGTTTATTTAGAGCTTCAATGGGAGAATAAGGAAGGTTCTATTGGGCTTTCTGATGCTAATGGTGGGCAGTCTGTCTTCCCAGGGCGGCTGAATTAGCAGGAATCTCCCTTGGAAGGGGGTTAAAGGCAGCTGTATCTGAAGGAGGCTCTGCTTTGAGATTGAGAATTTCAGGCAAAAATTCCTTCTGCATCTTCTGTAGCCCGAATGTTTTCACTTTAAGACCATCTTTATACCGACTCTGGGGGTCCAAGAGGGTCTCCACAAGGGATAAGGCCTTGTCCAAACGCACAAAGAGAGGAACCCATCTGAAATTTCGGGGTATGTCTAAGCATGCCTCTCTGTGACCACTTGCCGTTGAGAATTAAGTGGTACCTGGGACACCCCAGTTACCGATCACAGGCAGGCAAAACAGTGGCAAGAAGGGGGGGGGGGGTTCTTCAAAAAGCTCTTGCGAAGACGAAAAAGAGCGAGAGCAATAATCGCTGTTCTTTAAGAGGGCATGGTGTTGGGGGAGAAAGTGCACATCGGTCCTGGCCAGGTGGACCACGATCTGGGGCGTGGGGCCAGATCTGGAGAACCTCGGGTACATCCAGGTTCCAGCTTAATGGTTGTGTCTACTCAAGTTACTTACTTCCTGAAGTACAGAATTAGGATAATAGCATCTAATCCTTGGAGCTGTTGAGAAGATTCACCAAGAGCGGAGGCCGGGCACCCAGCTTCGGGCGAGCGCTCGCTAGGGTCGGTTCTTTTCCCGGAATGGGTGGGGCGGAGAACAGAGAACTCCTCCAGGGGGCTCCTAAGACTCGCGTCATTCGCCACACGGGCTGGCTTATAAAAAACTCCACCGGGGCCCCAGATCATTCTTAGTTTCAATTCTTTCGGAAGAAGCCTCGCTGTGCCCAGCTGGGGAACGTCACCCTGGCGGAGCCAAGAACCCAGCGAAGGAGTCCGGCGGTTGCGGAAGTCGCCGGCAGACCCGCACGCGCCGTTCGCTTTCTTTCCCTTCGGCTGCCGTCGCGGTTCACTTTCAGTCCGGTACGGGGATCGGGTCGGCGAGTTCCGGCCTCCCGACCCAGGGCCGAGCGGGAAAACGAAACCGCTGGGCTCGGCTAACGGCGGCGAGGAGCGCGCGCTCGCTGGTCCCGGGCGCGCCCAGCGCAGCACCGCCCGCTCCCGCCCCCGCCCCCGGGGCTCCTATAAGTTTCGATTCTCCCCGGAGCAGCGTCCCGCGCCGCGGCCGGCCAGCGCAGCGCGCCATGGCGGACCCGGAGGTGTGCTGCTTCATCACCAAAATCCTGTGCGCCCACGGGGGCCGCATGGCCCTGGACGCGCTGCTCGAAAAGATCGCGCTCACCGAGGCGCAGCTCCGCGAAGTGCTGGAGGCGGCTGGGCCCGACCGATTCGTGTTGCTGGAGACCGGCGACAGGGCCAGGGTCACCGGCTTCGTGGTGGCCACCACCCGAGCCCGGGTCTGCCGTCGCAAGTACTGCCAGAGACCGTGCGAAGACCTGCACCTCTGCAAACTAAACCTGCTGGGCCGATGCCGCTATTCGCAGTCGGAGAGGTGAGTGCACGGAGAAGGGGCGGCTTCCTCAGGCCCGGGTCTGGGAGCACCGTCGGGGGCCCGCTGCTCCGCGACGGGCGCGGACGTCGTACCCGACCGCCTCTGCCTCCGGCGTCCCGCCTCTCTGCTCCCCTGGGAGAGCCCCTGCCCCGCCCGTGCTTCTGCTGGTGGCGGTTCCCCTCCGTCCAGCGCCTCCAGATCTTTTCTGGAATTTGGCCAACCCGATATCGCTCCGGGGAAGACTGCGGGGATACCGTATTTTGGGGCGAGCTTGGGTCTAGAACTTTTGGAGGCAGGTTTGAGAACGAAGGAAAACGCCCCCACTGTCTGGAATTTTGAGTCTTTCCCTCAGGCGCTGTCTTCCTCCCTAGGCGTGTTGCACCCTCCGCAGCGGGATCCGTCTCCACCGCAGCGAGCTGGCCCTTTCGCTTGGGCGTCCATTCATGGCCGCCTCCGCGCCCCTCATTATCACTTTTCTGATCTCCGAAGCTAGTACGCACCGCCTGCCCTGAAAGGGCCTCCTCAAGGTTCCTCGATGTTGCAGTGTCCTCTCCCAGTGCTCCTGCCCCAACGTCTCCCTGGTGGCCCAAACTGGTGACCGCCCATTCTTGGGACCACTTTGAAATAGTGCGGCTTATCCCTCAGGCAGCTGCTTCTGGGTTTCCCCTTGTTCGTTTTTTTGGCCTCCTAAATCTAGTGTGCCCCGAATTTGGGTTAAGCCTTTTGACCTGTCTTCCCAGTGTCTCCCTAAGAGAGCTCACTCCCTAGGGTTCAGCTGTCACCTATCCAAAGATGGCTTCCATTTGTACACGGGCTGACCCTGCCTTCCTGCTTCATCTGGGTTCTTCCTCTCATCAGTACCTGAATATGCTGCCAATCAGTCACTCTCCTCTTCTTTCCTCCAGGGCAGGGTCTCTGACCCTGCCCCAACTCCCTCTTCACCTTTCTCAATACCTTAATCACCAAGCCTTTCTCTTGAGGGCTCCTGTCCCCTTCCTGCCCAGTTCCGTCCCATCCCACTTCTGGTTGAACGTCTGTTCAACTAGTGAACGATTGTCTCCGACCATAGTCTTTCTCCCGGTGTTTTGTCTCCCTGTGCACTTCTGCTCAATTTTTCCTGATGTAGTAGTACTTTTCACCCTTGGCTCCTTCTTAAAAACTTTTAAGTGATGTCTTGGTGTGCAAAATGGTGGCCATCAACCTTTTGATCTTGTGATTTTTAGGAAAAAATTTTAGATTACTAACCCCCAATATATGTGTAGTAAAAGCATACAAAATACAGGTGTTTTAAATGGATGAGGTAAATGAGATAGTTTTTTTTCTTTTAAAGTTTGTTTGGGACAAAATGGTAAACAATTTTGTGAGGCACCAATTTGAAAGTATGTTTCTAAGTTGGAGGTACATCATGAATGAGTGTAGAGGGAGTCCTCCTAAGTCAGAGTAACCCAGGAAATCTGGGAGGAGGAAAGGATGGTGGAGGTAGAAGATTGAAAGGGATAGAATGTTCTAGCACTATACTGAATAACAAGGAGTTGTAAGGCCTCGTTACCTTTTTATTTTATTTTATTTTTGGTTCTTTCCTGTTTTACTAAAAATTCTTCAATTAGCATTGGCTTTTAGTTTTAAATACGTATTTCTCTTTTAATTGTTTACTCTGGATATTTTCTTTTTAAATTTTTTTTTTTTTAACATTTATTTATTTTTTGAGACAGAGAGAGAGCATGAACAGGGGAGGGTCAGAGAAAGAAAGAGGGAGAGACAGAATCTGAAACAGGCTCCAGGCTCTAAGCCATCAGCACAGAGCCCGACGCAGCTCGAACCCACGGACTGCGAGATCATGACCTGAGCCGAAGTCGGCCACTTAACCAACTGAGCCACCCAGGCGCCCCAACTCTGGATATTTTCAAAATATACTAAAGTAGAGAAAAGAGAATAATGAACTGCCATGTGCCCATCATTTCAATTCAGCAGTCTTCACAATATGGCCAATCTTATTTCATTTATTTCCCCCTCTCCATCCCTGTCCCCGGCTCCAACGTGTTATGTGTTTTGTAAATTCTTTAGTATCTCTAAAGGATAAGGACTCTATTTTATTCACATAACCTCAGTACAACAATTATAATTCTTTACAGTTACAATTTTAATATACTTTAATATCCAGTTGGCATTCAAATTTCCCTGATTATCTTATAATAGGACTTGAATCTTCAGGAAAAAACCTATAAAGACATAATCCATAATTGTTTAAAAATGTTGCATATCCAGTATGTTTAGAAACTTTCAATTTTTTTTTTAACGTTTATTTATTTTTGAGACAGAGTGAGACAGAGCATGAACGGGGGAGGGTCAGAGAGAGAGGGAGACACAGAATCTGAAACAGGCTCCAGGCTCTGAGCGGTCAGCACAGAGCCCGTCGCGGGGCTCGAACTCATGGACCGTGAGATCGTCACCTGAGCCGACCTGAGCCGAAGTCGGACGCTTAACCGACTGAGCCACCCAGGCGCCCCATAGAAACTTTCAATTTTTTTTTTTTTTTAATTTTTTTTTTTTCAACGTTTATTTATTTTTGGGACAGAGAGAGACAGAGCATGAACGGGGGAGGGGCAGAGAGAGAGGGAGACACAGAATCGGAAACAGGCTCCAGGCTCTGAGCCATCAGCCCAGAGCCTGATGCGGGGCTCGAACTCACGGACTGCGAGATCGTGACCTGGCTGAAGTCGGATGCTTAACCGACTGCGCCACCCAGGCTCCCCGAAACTTTCAATTTCTTACACACAATATGTTTAAAAACTTTAGTGTTTTTTTTTTTAAGGAACTTTAGTTTTTTGTTTTATGAATATTATTCTGGTATTTGTGTGTGGGGTGTGTGTGTGTGTGTGTGTGTGTGTGTGTGTGTGGTTTGAAACATCAAAACCATTTTAAACCATAAATTTAAACTTATTAGTGAAGTGATGAATTTTTACTTCATTTATTGGTCTAGTTGTATTTTTTATTTCCTTTTTCATTACTTTTGGATAGGAGAATTACAAATTTTTAATCCATTAAAGTGCATTGTGTCTTCATAATAGGGCTCTTGGGAGTTTTTTTTTTTTTTTTTTGACTCAAAACCTCGAAAATCTGTTTTTTCCCCAAGTATGTTTTAAAACTATTCCCCCTTCTTAGAAAATTCATAAAATCATCTAAAACTTGACATGTGGAAGTCTAAAGGTTGTGGATTACAGGTTAATGGGATCTGTTGACCAATTGATACTCATATTGAACTTAACCATTACCTTTCTCTGCCTGAGGGCAGTTTGCAATTTGCTGGACTTAGTGAATTTCCTTTATATTTCCTTATATAAAAATTCTTTTATATTCACGGATAGGATTTCTCCTATCTATCTTGCAGTTCTAGTCTTTCTCTTATATTGCTTTTAGCAGTACATGTTAGTCAACAAGGGCTTGCTTCACTGTTGGGTATTTATTTGTTTTGGTGCATCAGTTTAGATATTTCTATTTTGCTTTACTGAAATACATGCCCACACGTGGAGTTCTAATCCCAGATCTGTCGCAAACAATAACTACCATTCATTGAACAAATAGCTATCAAGCATTATGATAAGCACTTTAGAGATGGTATCCAAGAGAGTCTTTACTATAGCTCTTGAGATAGGTGTTATAAATCCCATCTTAATATAGAGAAACTCAGGCCCAGACCTCTTCAGAAATTTACCGAAGGTCGCATAGCAGGTAGCTGGCAGTTACTGTGGAATCCAGATCACTGCACGGTTTCTTAACTAGCCACTTGTGTTGTGAAGTAGCAGTGTGAAGTACGACCTTTCATTAATTCAAGTTTTTTTGTTTTTTGTTTTTCAAGCATGACTGTTTAACTGTGTAAAGCAGGCTGCCTGAGCGTTTTCAACTAGCTTTGCGGTTTTTTGCCAATGTGGGTGTTTCCTCTGGGCTCTTTCCTGTTTGTATGCCTTTCCCGTTTGGTTAATTGTAACTTTGGGTGGGGTGGGTAGATGGGAAGAGGTTTAATTGACTATTTAATAAATTGAAAAAAAAACCCACCCAAATTGCAAAGAATAATATGATGAGCATCAGAGTATGTATATACTCTCAATATGTAATATAACAAAAGTTCTATAAAAGAAAGTACTATATAATAAGATTACGACTCGTCTCTCAGAATAAATATTTACGTTTTTTCATTTTTGCTTATCTTTTAAAGGAAAATAAAAACCATAACAAGCCTAAAACTACTTTCTATTTCCTAGTCTCATTCCCTCCAGTCTTCAGAAGCAACATCAGTTAGGATTATGGTGTGTGTTCTGCCCCCCCATGCTTTTATAATTTCCTCCCACATACATTTGTGTGTGTGTGTGTGTGTATGTGTGTGTGTGTGTGTGTGTGTGTGTGTATATATATATATATATATGTGTGTGTGTGTGTGTGTATATATATATATATATATGCACAAAATATAGTATTGTTTTGTATTTTTTTTAAGATTTTATTTTATTTATTAAATTTTTTTAATGTTTATTTTTGTAGGAGAGAGAGCGTGAGCGGGGGAGGGGCAGAGAGAGAGAGGGAGACACAAGAATTTGAAGCAGGCTCCAGGCTCTGGACTGTCAGCACAAAGCCTGATGGGGGCTCCAACTCACAGGCCATGAGATCATGACCTGAGCTGAAGTCAGACACTTAACCAACTGAGCCACCCAGGTGCCCCTAAAGATTTTATTTTTAAGTAATCTCTATACCCAACATGAGGCTCGAATTTACAACTCCAAGATAGGTTGACTGAGTTAGCCCAGCGCCCCATGTTTTATGTATTCAGAATTTTTACTCTGTGTTACTTTTTGGGGATCTATTCATGTTGATACATAAGGATCCACTTTATTCATTTTAACAGCTATATAGTATTTCATATGATTTATAGCACAGTTCAGTGCCTACTGCTCCAATAATGGGCATCTGGGATATTTCCAATTTTTTTTTTTTGCTATAACAAACCATGCTGTCAAGGATATACATGTCTCTGGTGCTTTTCCAGAGTGGGTCATTACGAAGTGGAATTGCTGCGTTGAGTGTTGAATGGTTGCAGTTTCAACTTTTCTAGATTCTGACAAATATTTTCATGTTTGAGAGTCCCCAGTGTCCCCATCTTATGGCCAGCTGGCACTTTGTATTATCAGACTTTTTACATTTATGCCAATTAAAAGGGCATAAATTGTTTACTTTTAAAGTAATTTTCTCTCTGAAGTTTTTATTATGTGGTATTTGAGTCTTATGAAAATATATAAAGCATACAATGAGTTACCTGTGTACCCATGAATCAACTTCAGAAATACAATACTGCTGTTATCCCTCCCCCCGAATTCTCTTTCTTGATCATCTCCCCCATCTTATACGTGATAACTAGAGATAAATAAACTGTTTTATTTTCCTCCTCAGCTTTATGGAGGTAGCATGGACTAATAAACATTGTTTATACTTAAGGTATTACAATGTGGTGTTTTTGTTTTTGTTTTTTTTAAGTAATTTGTATACCTAAGTGAGGCTTGAACTCCTGACCCCAAGATCGAGTCCGAGCTAGCTAGGCACCCCACCATGTGATATTTTGATATATGTATACATTATGAAATAATTCCCCTCAGTCAAGCTAATTAACCTATCTATCTCCTCATCAATTTTCCCTCTTTTTTTTTTGATGATGAAAACACTTCTGATCAACTTTCTTAGCAAATTTTGAGAAGACATTATTGTTATCTACAGGCACCATGGTGTCCCTTAGAGCTACAGAATTTGTTCATCTTATAACTGAAAATTTGTATCCTTTGACCGGGATCCCCTTACCAACCCCACTCCCCACTCCAGTCCCTGGCAACCACCATTTGACCTTGTGTGGGTGTGACTTTTTAGATTCTACGTATAAGAGATCATATAGTTATTTGTGTTTGGCTTATTTCACTTAGCATACTGTCTTTTAGGTTTATCCATGTGGGATTTCCTTCTTTTGAATCATGCATATTCCTTGGCATATCTGTATATCTGTGTCTGCATCTGTGTGCCGCATTTTCTTTATCCATTCATCGGTTGATGGACATTTAAGTTGTTTCCATATCTTGGCTACTGTGAATAATGCTACACTGAACTTGGTAGTGCCGGTATCTCTTTGAGATGCTGATTTCATTTTTGGGGGGATATATATCGAGAAGTGGGATTGCTGATTCTACGGTAGTTCAATTTTTAGCTTTTTGAGGAATCTCTGTACTTTCTGTAGTGGCTGTACCAATTTGCAATCATACTGATACAGGTCTGCGTTTGATTTTTATTTTTTCCATACATTTACTGTTTTTTAAATATATGTGTGCATTTCTTTTTTTGAATTAAAAACTTATTTTAGAGAGAGAGAGTGAGAGTGAGCAGGGGAGAGGGGCGTGGAGCCCAATGTGGGGCTCAATCCCACAACCACGAGATGATGACCAGAGCTGAAATGAAGCGTCGGACACTCAGCCGACTGAGTCACCCAGGCGCCTCTAGTGTGTCTTTCTAAGCAATATTTCGTATCGTTTTGCCTGGTTTCAAGCCTATAAATGATATCAATACTAGGTGTGCAAATACTGGATTTAATTTGCTTTTGTGTGCACAACATGATGATTCTGAGACTCACCCCTGATGTACAGAGAGCCCTGTTTATGTTTCTGTACCGTCTGGAGACCTGGACAAGATGGACTTCTGCCCTGGGGCCTCTGCTTCACAACCCTAGTTCTGGCCCTCTTTTAGTTGTGTCCCTACTCACTCTTTGAGGAGTCCATGAGGCCATCTAGAACCTCTAGTCCCCACTTTCATTCTAGACCATGCTCTGGGTTTCTGGGACCCTGGAATTCCCGAACCCGCAGCCACAGCCTGGATGGCTTCTTCCCCAGGTCTTCCTACGTGCGGCTGGCATGTCTGTTGCCTCCGTATGATGGCTCCAGCAGTGTGGGACACGGCCGGGGGTGAGAAGAGAGAAGTGGTAGGCCAGAGTTGCAAGCCAGGGCCGACTTTCTTCATCCTCCTCTATCCTATTCTGTCTATATCCTATATATCCCTTCTATATCCCTTCTTCTATATCCTTCTATATCCACCAGAGACCTTGGTGGAGTCTGAGAATTCTCCGTTCGAACTTGGCTTTCCAGCTCATTATGAAAGCATGTTATTGAGACAGGAAGATGGAACGTATTTTATTGAACCACTTCGGAGCTTGATTGTTTACTTTTCAACATTTGGGCACTTGCTGCGTGGACCTCCATTTTGCTCCGAGTCCCCTGCTTTAGTTCTTTCGAATGCAGAGCTTTCTTTTGTAGGAAATGTGTGTACTTTATATGTCAGTGTTTTCTTATTATCAAAATATAGATTGTTTTTTAGTTTTTTGCTGTTACAAACCCTGATGCGTTGAATTTTATGGGATGTGTCTCCGTGTGTACCAAGAGTTCCTTAGATGTCTAGTAGTAGAACTTCTACGTTTATCTTTAGTTTTATGAGATGGTACCAACTTGTCTTCCGAGTGTGTATACAAGGTTTTACTACCACTGGGAGAATATGAGCATTCCCTTGCTTCATATCCTCGCCGTTTGACAATCATCAGCCTTTTTTTTGCGGGACGGGGAACAGATAAAAAGGTACAATAGCTTTTATTGCTTTGCCAGGCAAAGGAGGCGGCTGCAGGCTATGGCCTTCAAAAACCTGCAAGCGTGGCTGGAGGAGACATCGTCAGCCTTTTAAAATTTGTGCCAATACAAGTAATGTGAAATCTTACCTCATCGTGGTTTTAACTCATTACATATTTCTGGGTCTCCAGCCGCTCTGAGACCTAATGCTCAAATTTACGTTTCCCTTACTTGGCGCCTAATTCTTAGCAGTTGCTTCTTATTTCCATCTTTCATTTTTCTTTTGCATTTTATTGGTCTTATTTTTTGCTTGTAATGGTCTTTATTTATTTTTTTACCATTTTCAAGTGTTACAGTTCACACTTACCTTGATGAGCACTGAGTAATGTTAGAATCGCTGAACCACTATAACATCCACCTGAAACGAATATAATGCTGTGTATTAACTATGCTGGAATTAAAATAAAAAAAAAAAGAATGACCTTCAAACTGGGGGAAAAAAAGCGTAGAGTTCAATGGCAATAAGTACATTCATGATGTTGTCCACCCATTACGGCTCTCTAGTTCCAGAACATTTTCCTCACCCCAAACAGGAACCCTATACCCATCTGTAGTTACCCTGTCTTCCCCTCTCCCCGGCCCCCGGCAACCTCCAATCTGTCTCTGTGGATTTGCCTTTTCTGGATATTTCTTACAAATGGAATCCTACGGTATTTGTCCCACTGTGTCTGGCTTCTTTCACTTAGCACAATGTTTGTTTCAAAGGTTTGCCTTTTACTTTTGCATGTTACCTGTCATATGTGTGGCGTATTTACCGAGGAGTCTTTCTGGAAGTTCCTTCTGTTACCAGTTGTCCTCAGTCCGTGGAGTCTCGCGGTTAGGCTGATGGCCATAGAGACTGCTGTTTTCTGTGACATCAGGGCCCAGAGGGGTGTGGGGCCCGTAGGAATCATTTGGGAATTTGTATCCTCTTTTCACATTTGTTTCATGTTTATTTTCATTTGGCCGAATCTGACTTTCGATTTCTGCAGCTTTCTGCAGAAATTCAGCTAAGAAACATAACGACATTATAGGCGGCCCTATGAATCTTGGTAAAATGTTGAATAAGTGACAGAGAAGCATCTGATAACAATAGATTTTCTACTTTTTACATAGTATAGAGATAGCAGCATTAAATGGTGAAACTAAATACAGATTTGTTTTCCTCCCATAAAAGGCTTCTCATTTGCTTACTGGTCCTGACCATATTTACGGGTATCTCTGATCTCTACCTAAAGGCTACTCTGCAATTGGCAAGGCTCCAGGGTGGGGGTGGAAAAGGAGTGAAGGAATCCAGAAGGACCTAGGATTTCAGGCCCAGGGAGAAATCATTTCAAACAAGCAGGAACAGAGGAGCTGGACTCAGGTTTTGAGGAGAGAATGGAGACCCGTTTCACCGTCTTTTGGGCTCTGCCACACTTCAGAAAGATTTTCATCCATTTCAGACCAACTCTGAGCATCAGGTTAACAAGTCATCTAGGGGAGTAATTTCCAAACATTTTGATTCCTGACTCCTGTCAATAGAGAACATTTTGAGCATGGAATCCTATTATAAATATATTTACTTAAAAAAATCACATAACTAACGTGTAACTTCGTAGTTTGTATATTAAATATTTACTCACTTTTTTATCTTTTTTTTTTTTAACGTTTATTTACTTTTGAGACAGAGAGAGACAGAGCATGAATGGGGGCGGGGGGGTGGGCAGAGAGAGAGGGAGACACAGAATCGGAAGCAGGCTCCAGGCTCTGAGCCATCAGCCCAGAGCCCGACGCGGGGCTCGAACTCACGGACCGCGAGATCGTGACCTGAGCTGAAGTCGGACGCTTAACCGACTGAGCCACCCAGGTGCCCCATTACTTTTTTATCTTTTTAAAAAAATATTTTTTTGGGGGGTGGGCGGGGCAGAGAGAGTGAGAGAGAGAATCCCAAAAGGCCCTGCCCTGTCAGCACGGAGCCCGGTGCGGGGCTTGATCTCACAAAATATGAGATCATGACCTGAGCGGAAATCAAGAATCGGACACTTAACCGACTGAGCCACCCATGTGCCCCTCATTTTTTTTTTTTTATCTTTTAAAAGAACTTTAAAATCAACTTTATTGAGGTGTGATTCACATACAGTAAAATTCACCCATTTAAAGTATCCAGGTTGCGCGGCGCCCTGGTGGCTCAGTCGGTTGAGCGTCCGACTTCCGGCTCAGGTCATGATCTCACGGTTGGTGAGTTTGAGTTTCACGAACCCCACATCGGGTCTGTGCTGACAGCTTGGAGCCTGGAACCTGCTTCGGATTCTGTGTCTCCCAATCTCTCTCTCTCTCTCTCTCTCTCTCTCTCTCTCTCTCTGTCCCTCCCCTGCTCATACTCTGTCTCTCTCTCCCCAAATTAAATAAAAACATTAAAAAAAAGTATCCAGGGTGCAGAGTCTTGATAAACGGATACATACCCATGTAACCCTCGCCACTATCAAGGTGTAGAAAATTTCTATTAGGCCTAAGGCTATCTTGTGCACCTGCTGAGTTAACCGGTCCATCTTCCCCTACTCCTCCACATCTTATAGCCCAGGCAATATTTTTTTTTACTTTTTTAGGTAAGAAATACATGTAAAGAGTTGTAACATTTTTTTCCTGTACCCTGAGTTTATCAGCCTTGGGTAGCCCCTGGTGGATAGTAGGTACCCAGCTTTGGAGCAGTACTTCTCAGACTTTGATATATATCTGAATCACTTGGGGAGGGCTTACGAAAATGCAGATTTCCCTGTCACACATCAGACATTCTGGTTCAGAGGGGTGGGCTGGGCCCAGGGATCTGCATTTTCCCCATCACCCTACAGATTGTTTTGCAGGGGTCCGTGAACCACACTTTCAGAAACAGCACCGATCTGCTTCCTGGTAGATTGCAAAAACGAGGTTTCATGTGGCTTCGGCATTTGAGGGCATAAAAGAGAAATGAGATGGATTCTTTAGCGCAGGCTGAACACAAGTTGAAAAAAGTATTGCTTTTCTCCGGGGTTAGGGCGACCCATCTGTTACTTTTCTGTGATAGAACCACAAGACCTACAGGAAGCCTGGGGCATTCTTGCCCCCTCCATCAGCATATATTTTTGGAGCACATGCTTTGTGTGGCAAAGAGTAGGCTATTCTAGAGGCTTCTGCCCCTTACTCTCTCGCGAAAGGAACCCTCAAACCACCGCTAAATAGTTTATTACTTTTTCCCTCTAGTTTAACATTCCTCTTAATTTCCAAAGGGATTTATGTTGGGATGGCAGGGGAAGAAGGAGAAGGGGTATGTGTGAGGAGAGGAGTCTTGTGGGTCACTTTCTCTAATTGTGAACATTCTGGTGACACCACCACCACCTCTCAACGCTTTACCCTTCCTATGCTTTTTCTCAGCCCTGATGTGGACTTAGGGTGATGGGTCCCAACCTTTGCAGTACATTGGAATCACTTGAGGAATCTTTAAAAAAAATACTGATGCCCAGGGCGCCTGGGTGGCTGAGTCGTGAAGCATCTGACTTCGGCTCGGGTCATGATCTCACTGTTCCGTGAGCTCGTGTCCCACTTCAGGTGAGCCCTGCCTCTCTCTCTCTCTATCTCTCTCTCTCTCTCTCTTTCTCCCTCCGTCTCTCCCTCCCTCTCTCCCTCTCTGCCCCTCGCTCACTTGCGCCCTCTGTCTCAAAAAAAAAAAAAAAAAAATACAGATGCCCTGCTCCTACCCCCGCACATTCTGATTTAATTGGTATGGAGTATGGCTTGGGCACTGGCATTTTTTAGAAGTCCCTAGGTGATTCTAATGGGCGGTACTAAGGGTGCTGGAGTCTGGGGCATTGTCTGCAATAACAGAGAGACGATTTGGGGGTGCCTCACCCTTGGTACAATAGACTACACCCAGATCCTCAGCACCCCCCCCCCAACCCCTCCCATCCTCTGTGGGCCCCCATCCTCCTATCACCCTCCGCTGCCCAGAGTCTTGCAGCCAACCAGGTGCATTCCTGTCCCCAGGCCGAGGCCTGCAGCTGGTACGCCTTGAGCTCACCCTGTGGCAGCAGTCAGTCGACCTTCTCTTCTTTGCACCTTGTGTGTTCCGGGTAGTACAGTTGTGGTTAAAGCCGGTTCTTGTCTTCAGCTCCATGCTTTCTCTTCCCCCACACCATCCCTTGTCCTGTTCCTGCGCTTTCTATTTGTCTGCTCTGATTCTCCCCCGCCATCTTACTAGGGCTTCCAGATTCACTGAGCTATCCCTACCTCTAGTCACATGGCAACTTAACCTTGAACATCAGCTGTACAAACAGAGCGAACAGGAGTCTCATGGCTTTGAAATAATACTTCATTAGGGCTTTTATGGGTGGGCGACATTTTATTCTTTAGATCAGCGTTCTCTAGATTTTATCTTTCACACATCCTGGTTCCTTTTTCACCTGGTTTACATCACGATGAGCTATTTCCTGTTTTCTATGCAAATCAACTATATCTTTGTTTTTTATCAGCCCCTCCCCACAAGGTGTTGGGGAGCTGAGGGGGCTAGTGGGAGAAGGGAAGGGGTATTTGGAGACACATCACTGTCAAAAAACAAGACTCTCCCTTAGGTTGGTATGTTTTTCCCGTTGGTTTGGTTGTTGAGTCCAGGGCCTGTCCTGTGTTTACCAGCTCGCTAATCGTCAGAGCTTGGAGGTGACCGTCTAATTCAGGAACCTCCCTTAGATTCTGATCTGACTAGTCCGACTAACAATTCTCAGTTGTGACTGCACGGTACAATCACCTGCCACCCCCTGTCAAATTAAATCAGGCTCTGAGGGTTTGGCTTAGGTATTTCTGAACACTCCCTGGTTGATGATTGTGCGTAGCCAGGGATGAGAGGCACTCCGCCGCCCAGACCTCATCTGAGGTGCGGGGGAGGATTTATTGCCAGGGTTAAAATAACATTTTGTTCTGCGGCTGGAAGGGAAAAGTGAAAAAAGGTCATTTGTTTGTAGGCTTTGGCCTGAGATCCCTGAAGCGGAGACCATTCTGCCTCTTTCAAGGCCATCTTTGCCCTTTTTATAAAAAGTTATCATCTCCCACTCCAACTCACGCTGTTTGAAGTTTATCTGCTCCAAGTACAGGCAGAATTGTGCCAACACTTGCTTTCCCTCTGAGCACTTCATAATGGTTTGTGGGAGAGCTCATCTCTGTGCTGGGAGGTGGGGACTCTCTGTGGCCGTGCCCCCGCCTTCTGCAGGCCCCCCTGTCCTTTGTAGAAGGTAGCTGGAGCCTCTACTGGCAAGTGTCCCCAGCCAGCCAGCAGCAGCAAGTGGCTTTAGTACCTGGGCACTTGTTAGACATGCGCAGACCTACGGAGCACAACCTCGGGGTGGGGCCCAGCAACCTGTGTTCTAACAAACCTTCTAAAAATTTTTTTTTAATGTTTACTTACTTATTTTTGAGAGGGAGAGAGAGAGAGAGGGAATGTAAGCGAGGGAGGGGCAGAGAGAGAAGGAGACAGAGAATCTGAAGTAGGCTCCAAAGCTCCCAGCTGTCAGTACAGAGCCCAACGTGGGGCTTGAACTCTCGAACCACGAGATCATGACCTGAGCTGAAGTCTGACGCTTAACCGACCGAGCCACCCAGGCTCCCCCTCTAACAAACCTTCTAGATGACTCTGACCCACCCTAAGAGTTTGAGACTCAACCAGTAGGTCTGGGATGGGACCTGAGAATTTGCATTTCTGACAACCTTCCAGTGACGCTGGTGGGGGGGGGGGACCTCACTTTGAGAACCACTGGCTTAGAGAACCCGAGGAAGCCATGGCAGATTTTCACTCTTTTTCCCCACTTAAGCCTCCTGGTCAACATTAGGGCCCTGGAGCTGGGGCAGAGTGGTCAGCACAAAGTGGGAAGGAAGGTTCTGCCACCTGAAACCTAAAACATGACCACCATCCGGCTCTAACTGCAACCGGTTCGGCTGAAATTGTCTCCTCAATGCAAGTTGTAAGAAATAGTTTCTATCGTTTCTTGTGTCCTTGCTACATGCGATGTCCTTAATGTGATTTCTGTGCATTCTCTCTCCTTCTACTCCACTCTTGATTTTCCATTTAATAGTGGGGAATAGCGGTTTAAATAAGCCAGAATGACTTTCCTTTCCTTTCCTTTCCTCTCCTTTCCTTTCCTTTCCTTTCCTTTCCTTTCCTTTCCTTTCCTTTCCTTTCCTTTCTTTCTTTCTTTCTTTTTTTTTTTCCCCCCTTTTGGGTTTGTAAAAGTTTCAATCTGTTTTTGTTTTTACCAGATTAGGTTTGTTTTTTTTGTTTTTTTGTTTTTTTAGATTGGGGTTCCTTTTTTGGAGTTACCTTTGATTTCCCATTTTATCCAGCCTCAGTCTCCCAAAGTAAAAAGTAAACCACTACCTCATAGGATTATTGTGGTGACTATATTAAATAACAGAGGCAGAGTTGCCGTCCCTCAGTAAACGTGCAATATACCTTGGGTTTTGTATTCTTGGGCTTAACTCCCAAACAGGTGAGCTTGAACCGCCCCACCCCCGAGGCTGACCCAACATGCTGAAATTAGGGCAAAGAGAAAGCCCCTGAGGAGTTGGGAGACATCTAGGGAATGTGGGGAAATGGAGTAGGGCCTCCCATGGAGGAGCCTGCAGGTCAGAGAGGCTGGACGTAGATGTTGCAGACTGAAGCTGGGTGGCAGGTGAGTGTCATGAGTCTGGAGGAATGAGCAGTTTGCCTGAGGGTGGAGAGAAATGAGGAGTGAAACTGAGCCTTCATTCAGGCCGCAGCAAGGACCTGGCCAGGGCAGCATGTGCTGGCTGGGGCTCTTCCTTCAGGCAGGAGTGTCGTGGGTGAGCTCGGAAAAGCCTACTGACTCCGGGTTTCAGGCAGACCCATTGGGCTGCCTGGTGGTCTTGAGTTATTTAGAGGAACTGTTGACTTTGGGGACCTTGGAAGTGCCCCACTCCTCCTCAGCTAGGACAGGTTAGACCAAGGCTGCCTCTCGCTGTCACCAGGAGAGGAGCTCTGTCCTCTACCATGACCCTTATTTAGCCATACAAAGGGGAACATAGTCTTGGCACGGTGTTCAGGATATCTGGGTTGGAGCTGAGAGGAAAGTGAAGATTCTAAATTCCTTTGAAGTAACAGTTGTCAGGTATCTCTGAGACAGACCAGCGGAACCTTCTAGCTGTGGGGTGTTTGTTTCAACCGAGGTCATTTTCAGCTCCATACCACGAGGGTCGTTAATGAGAATGGCCTGTAGAATGAGAAGCCTTATACTTAATGAGTCTCACATTCATCTGGTAATGGAGGGGCTTTCTGCCTGGGCTGGAGGCTGGGCCCTCCCAGCCACAGATTCCGTTCACATTCCCCCCCCTCCCATGGGGGTGGGAGGAGTGATAAGGTGAAGTCTCAGCCCAGTTGCTGAGGGCTTAGGCTGGCCTTAGCCCAGGTGCTGAGGGCTGGGAGAAGTTACCTGAAACCATAGAGCCCCCAAACAAGTTGAGAGAGCTGATGTCAGCTTTATCAAGAGGCGCCAGAGACCTAGAAGGGCCTGCCTGAGAAAATGGCTAGGATAGAGACTGTCACCAGAGCCTGACCAGCTGCGCTGGACTTCTCGAAGAAGCAAAGTGCGTGGGAGGGCTGGTTGGGTTTTAAGAGCTCAGATGGTAGCAGACACAAGTCGTTGATTCCGTGATTTCTGTGATTTTTTTTTTTTTTTTTTTTTTTTTAAGGAGATTCCATAGCTAGATCTGAAGGCAGTTCGAGAGAGTTTCAGAAATGCCTTACACACAGACAGCAGCATTTGAATAAGTGACTTTTTAAAGTAATCTCTACACCCAATGTGGGGCTCATTCATACTCAGAACCCTGAGATTAAGAGTCACATGCTCTACTCACCCCGGACTTTTACTCTTTAAGATTTTTTTTTTTAAGTTTATTTATTTTTGAGAGGCAGAGAGAGCACAGGGTAAGGGCAGAGAGAGAGGGAGAGAGAGAATCCTGAGCACATTCCTTGCTAAGTGAGGAGCCCAATATGGGACTTGAACCCACAAACCATGAGCTCATGACCTGAGCTAAAATCAAGAGTCAAGTATTAAAATTGTGAAAGGCAGGTTGGAAGGGTCTGATCATAAAACAATTCAGCAACAACCACCTTAAAGTTCTTGGTAAAAAGGGAAAAAATGCAAAGCTATTTGAAATAAATAAGGCTGATAAAGATTAATTTTTAAAAATACAACGATCAATTATAAATCTGTAGGTCAGTAACCATTCTCCACTAGGTAAACAGTTAAAGGAGATGAACAAACAGGGAGGAAGGAAAGAAAGGAGTAAGTAAGGAAATATAAGCATCAAGACAACATTTGGGAATATTCAGCCTTGTTAATAAAGTGCAAATTAAAAGCCTAAGTCTATTTCATGCCTACTGAAGTAGCAAAAGTGATAAAACTCCTTGTTAATGTGCTTGCAGGGAAATAGACAAAGCCACAGATTGCTGGTAGGTTTCCTGGAGAGCAGTAGATCAAAAGGAAACACCAGCTGCCAAGAAAATTACTGTGTCTTTTGAGGCAATACTCCCAAAGGAGTAAATCCCAGGAAAATACCGTAGAAGATGGAAGGTTATTTGTACAAAGGTAATTGTAGCCAGGTAGCTGTTTTTATAGTGAAAATCTGGCCATTACCTAACCGCCTGACAATTTGATAATGGTTGTGCCAACTAGAAAATATTAACCTCCCGTCATATTAGTAACTACCAATACCATAAATCTGAGGGCTTTGGCAATAGTTACTGGTATTTAAGTTAAAAGTGGAATGAGTTTGTTATGGGGACACTGATAACTGTCAAATTATGTTTGTCTAATGAAAACAACATTGCTGTCAGGGTTTTTCAATGCTCTAGATCAGTGCTTCTTGGGCTTTAATGTCATTAAGTCGTTTGGGGATGCTGTTGAAAGGCAGATTTTGATTCATTATAACTGGGGCGGGGCCAGAAATTCTGAATTTCTGACAGGCTCCCAGGCGATGGTGACGCTGATTCTCCCGGTGCACTTCTAACACCGGCAACCTAAGTCTCTGCCATCCACATGGTAGGCACTAGTCACGTGTGGCTACTCAAATTTAAATTAATTAAAATAAAGTAAAATAGAAAATGTAGTTCCTGAGTCTCACTAGCTATGTTTCAAGTTCTCAGTGGCCGTATTTGGAAAGCTCAGGTTCTAGAACAGTTCCATCGTCATGAGTGTGTCCTCTTGGACAGTGTGGACGTAGATCATCAGTGCCTTAGAGTGAAGGGGATTTCTGCCTCTTCTTCTGTAGAGTCGTTTGACACCTACAGCTAAGAGCTTCTTCCATTACTTTGCAGTCACACAAATCATAAAGGTATGCATCGGTATATAAGACATGAGAAATAAAGCGATGAATAATTGTGTACCATTAAAATATTTGATAAATGGAACCTCTTTTCCCGTTGACTTTTTTTAAAAGTTTATTTATTTATTTTTGGGAGAGAGAGGCAGAGAGAGACGAAATCAAGAGTCTGAAGCTTAACTGATGGAGCCACCCAGGTGCCCCATCCATTTATATTTTTAAAGTGTATTCTTTAGGTAGAATTAGTAACCAAGGGATGTGGACATTGATAACTGAAAGTTCTCTGGATGATCTGTTTTTCTTAACTTCTGTGAAGGGGAGACACTGACAATTATCGTTTTCTTCCAGGAATCTGTGCAAATATTCTCACGAGGTTCTCTCGGAAGAGAACTTCAAGGTCCTGAAAAATCATGAGCTCTCTGGACTGAACAAAGAGGAATTAGCAGTGCTCCTCGTCCAAAGTGACCCCTTTTTTATGCCGGAGGTGAGTTATGATTCCTTCGTTTCAGCAGCAGAGAGAATATTGGCAGTGTCGTGTCATGGATGTGTTGAAACACAATGACTCAAAGTTCCCACCAGGCTCTACAGATGGCAGTCAACAGGTGGCCATTGCTGAGTGACCCAAAGATTCCAGAAATTTCCTTCCTATGCGAAGTGATCTGAAGATGCAGTAGTAAGAATAGTTGACGCTTTACATCCGGATAGCTTCCTGGAAGGAGGTGGGCTTTGAATCGAGGTTTTGGAAGATGACAGGGTATATTACATTGGTTGAGGGTACAGGCAGCACTTTTGTACCAGAGACCTCAAAATGTACTGATCCAGATAAAATAGAATTTTTGAAACTTATTTATTTAGAGAGAGAGCAGGGGAGGGGCAGAGAGAAAGGGAGAGAGAGAATCCCAAACAGGTTCCGAGCTGTCAGCACAGAGCCTGATGCAGGACTCGAATGCAAGAACTGTGAGATCATGACCTGAGCCAAAATCAAGCATAGGACACTCAACCGAACGAGCCACCCAGGCGCCCCACAAATAAAATGTAATTTTATTTCTCTCTCACTTGATAGTCTAGATCCAAGGCTATCAAACTATGGCCCATGGGGCAAATATGGCCTGCTACCTGGTTTTATAAATAAAGTTTTATTGGAAATAGCCACACTCATTCATTTGCATATTGTCCATTCCTGCTTTCTTTTTTTAAATTTTTTTTTTTTTTTCAACGTTTATTTATTTTTGGGACAGAGAGAGACAGAGCATGAACGGGGGAGGGGCAGAGAGAGAGGGAGACACAGAATCGGAAACAGGCTCCAGGCTCTGAGCCATCAGCCCAGAGCCCGACGCGGGGCTCAAACTCGCGGACCGCGAGATCGTGACCTGGCTGAAGTCGGACGCTTAACCGACTGCGCCACCCAGGCGCCCCCATTCCTGCTTTCTTAACGCAATAGTAAGCTGAGTAGTTGCAACAGAGACCAAATGGCTTGCAAAGCCTAAAACATTTACCATCCGGTCCTTTACAGAAAAAGTTTGCTGATTTTTCGTCTTGCCTAGATGTAGGTAGGCAGGTAGCCAGTGGAGGGGTCGGGCAGCTGGATTCCACGATGTCATTCAGGGACTCAGGCCAGTAGGTAAACCTCTCTTTTCTTTCAACATGTGGCTTCCATCTCCAGGTACAGTGAGGCTGTTCTTATTGTTACCATTTTCCTACCAGCAGGGATGTAAAGAGGAAATAAGTGGAAGACAGTTTCCTTTTTAGAAGACGTGACCTGGACATTGTATACAGCACATCTGCTCCCATCTTATTGGCCAGAGCTTATCACATGGTCACACTTAGCTGAAAGGAAGGCTGGGAAATGTAGTTTCTGGATAGGTAACCATGTGTGCATCTAAAACTTGGAAGCTTCTGTTACCAGAAGAAAGAGAGGGACAATGGCAGATAGTTAATGGCAGTCTCATCCATGTAGGAATATTGACTTGAAAATTGGAGGATGGTGTTTAAAGAATGGTACCTGGCCTGAGAAGAGTCCTCGAGCAGAGATGTTACCCTCACGCTGGAAGAGAAGCACAGAACAATAATGAAAGGACCCATGTAGAATGGATGGAAGGGGCGGAGATAAGATAAGCAAGATTAGAATGCAAATGTGCTTTATATATAAGACAAGATAGCTATTAGGGTCCTTTGGAAGGTTAAACTTTTTTTTTTAAATGTTTATTTATTTTTGAGAGAGAGAGAGAGAGAGAGAGAGAGAGAGAATACGAGTGCAGGGGAGGGGAAGAGAGAGAGAGGGAGACACAGAATCCGAAGCAGGCTCCAGGCTCTGAGCTGTCAGCATAGAGCCCTACATGGGGCTCGAACTCACAAACTCTGACATCATGACCTGAGTCCAAGTCAGGCACTTAACGACTGAGCCACCCAGGTGCCCCATGAAGGTTAAGCATTTTTGGATTCTAAGTTCATGTGTTTCCCTAAGGGAAGAAAAAGCTTATGACAAGAGGGGTGATTTTGAGTTGACCACTGAGCTCAAGAAAGATAGGAATGCAAAGCACTCTATAAAAATGTTTGGGGAGCGGGATGAGGGGAGAAAAATATTCCCCATTTTCTCTCCCTGCCACATGCATTCTTTCACCTGGATACTTGGATTTGTCTCTCTCTGCGTTTCCAGGAGCCCAAGGTTTAGAGATCTTGTCTTGAGATATCTATGGTCTTTGGCCTACGTGTCAGCCCAGCCCCCCAAGACTACTAGCATGGGGAAAGTACCTTATACGCCAACCTCATTAAAGGTCCCATTGATGAACAGGGGCATCCCTCCCTTTTCCTTTCATGTGATGGAACAATGAATGAAGGCTTGTTAGGATGCTTGAGAAGAGCATTGACTCATGGTCCACCCTTAGTCTTGTGTTAAAGTTGGGGGTTTGGGAAGGTCACTCAGTAGATCTGATCTCTGCTTCAGTTCTCCCAAAGTCACCAAGGACTTTTTATATCAAGTCCTTGGAGAATAAGGGCAGTGGCACCTTTTCCATTCTCTAGGGAGGAGGCCAACAATTAAGAACCTACTAGAAGGTGCTGTTGCTGAGAGATCCCAGAAGAGCCCATTGACAAAAGCCTATGAAAGTCCTCCTAGAAGAATGCTCTTGTCATCGTTTATCACACAGTCCAGAGAAGGAGGCACGGACACCTTTCCCTTTTAAGAATTTAGTACCCATGATTAATGGGCTGGGAGGCTCACGGCTAATGAAGTTAATTGCCATTTGCCATTCGTCAGGGCTGAGGTTGCAGACGGAGAGACTGCCCTGTTTCCTGGACTAGATGTCTGAGGGGCTGGGTCCTGTAGTGGAAAATCGATGGAGAGCCTTGGTAGCATGAGTGTGTGTTCGAAAACGTTGGGCAAGAGAGTCCCTACCGGAGTGTTCTGGTGTGGGTGAGTAGGGTGGAATATTGTCATAGGGGTCCAGCAGGAAGGAATCAGCTAGAGTTCAGCGAGTGCAAGGAATAGTTGGTCAACAATGGTCCTTCCATGTCTCTCAAAGTCCTGACTCTGCCACCAACTACTTGTGTGATCTCGGACAAGGCATTTAATCCTCCTGGATCTTGCTTCATTTGCTGTTTTGCTAACATTTAGGCGCGCCTGCAAGTGGTAGGCACTGAGTTAAATCTTGGAGGCAGCAATGGACAAGACACACTCCTGTCCTAAAAACCTTAAAATATTCACACTTTGTCACTTTGCCTTGACCTGTGAGAACATGAAAGCATCCGGCAAACCTGACTTCCTGATATATAAGCTTGTAAAATTACAATGTACTTATGAAAGGAAGACATGTTGTCATTTGTTCTGGACTAATAAAGGCAAGAGCATTCTTAACTTACTCATTAGGACCATCATAGGATTGTTAGCCAAAGTGGCATTTGTGAAGTTGCTGATGGTTTTTCTGCCCAAGCCTCAAGGACACTGGTTCTCAAGCTTTAGCGGAGCGTCGGAATTGCCTGGAGGGTTTGTTAAGCCAGAGTGCTGGCCCCACCTCCGGTGACTCTGACCGTAGATATGGGGAAGTGTCTGAGGATTTGCATGTAAGTTTCCAGGTGGAATTAATGCTGCCCATCCAGGGACCATACCTGGAGCACAGATGGTGTAGAGTCTGGAATCTGGATCATAGGCTCTATAGCAATGATACCTGTTTGAATCAGGTCTCCGAAGTTGTCTTACGTACTTAAGTTGTTGGCTAGAGTCTGAATCTCATGTCTCTGTGCCCAGATAAATCAGTCAACCAGTGAGGTGGTTTGCTCAGTCTCTTGGAACCATTGATAAATGTTTTCATCCTTAGGGTTCTTTATGTAATGATTCAAACATCTGTAGCCCATTTTATATTTTGCACGGCACATTTGCGTATTTGATTATTTAATCTGCTCAACATCTTGGGTTAGGTGGAGAGAGCAAGTATTTTCCTCCTTCACAGCAAAGGAAACAGGCTGGGGAGTAAGTAATTCAGGTGAAGTCACTTAGCCAGTTGTAGGGCTGCAGACTTTTATTTTTTTGTTTTTCTATTTTTTATCAAAAAAAATTTTTTTTTAACGTTTATTTATTTTTGAGACAGAGAGAGACAGAGCATGAACAGGGGAGGGGCAGAGAGAGGGAGACACAGAATCTGAAACAGGCTCCAGGTTCTGAGCTGTCAGCACAGAGCCCGACGCGGGGCTCGAACTCACGGGCCGAGAGATCATGACCTGAGCTGAAGTCGGACGCTTAACTGACTGAGCCACCCAGGCACCCTGGGCTGCGGACTTTTAAATCCGCGTCTTGCAGTCCTGCATCATATGGTCTGGCCCCCATGACAGTATTTCAGTAAGAAGCCCTTACGCCCTCTTTTCAGTAGGAACTACATGTCTGCAGAGCTAGATGTGTAGATATTTCTACTTACATAGAAATATAGGGGCACCTGGGTGGCTCAGTCGGTTGAGCGCCCAACTTTGGCCCAGGTCGCCATCTTGCTGGTTCACAAATTCAAGCCCCATGTGGGGCTCTGTGCTGGCAGCTCAGAGCCTGGAGCCTGCTTCAGAATCTGGGTCTCCCCCCCTTTCTGTCTCTCCCCAGCTCATTTCTGCCTAACTCTCAAAGAAAAAAAAAAGAAATATAAAAATTACCTTCTTTACTTGCCCTTTTGAGGAACTTTGCCACGTTCTATCTAGTAGAGACAACAGTTGTAAGACTCACGTGTCTTTTTGATTTTTTAATTTATTTCTTTTGAGAGAGAGAGAGAGAGAAAGAGAGCGAGAGAGCGAGCGTGTACGTGAGTGGGGGAGGGGCAGAGAGAGGGAGGAAGAGAGAGAATCCCAAGCAAGCTCTGAGCTGCCAGCGCAGAGCCCGATATGGGGCTCAGAGTCATGGACAGTTGAGATCATGACCTGACCCGAAATCAAGAGTCGGATGCTTAACCAGCTGAACCCCCTAGGTGCCCCAGATCCACGTGTCTTTTTAACTGCAGAAAGACTTGATAGCCTTCCTCTTTGGGGTTCCTTTGTGACGGAGGGCTCCCTTTGGGTCCTGTTTGGTCCTACCTGTGGCCGGCCATCTTATTTTGATTCTTCGAAAAGGTTATTAAATTCCTGTTTCTTTTCGTTAGTTTGCAGGCCTCTTCTACCCCAAATAAATCATCAGTAGAATACAACTCATCGTAGATTGTGGAAGACGCGTGCATTCTCTCCTTTGGTGTATGCCTGCTTGCTTCCAACATTTTTGCATACTTAGGCTTTTCTTCATGAATGTGTGGCAGATGAGGCAAGGTGTTATCGTCTCAGGCTCTTGTTTCTCTCTCTGCAGATATGCAAAAATTATAAGGGAGAGGGTCGAAAAGTTATTTGTGACCAGCATCCATCATGCGAAAGACTCCACATCTGCGAGCACTTTACTCGAGGGATTTGCGGTTATGCCAACTGCCTCAGGTCCCATAACCTGATGGATAGGAGGGTGCTGGCCATCATGAGGGAGCACGGGCTGAGCCCCAGCGTGGTTCAGAACATCCAGGATATCTGCAACAGCAAGCACGGCCGAAAGAAACACCCCAGGGGCAAAGGTAAATGCGTTTCTACTTTTCCATTTGCAGAAGAAACGGAAATAAGCAGAAATCACAAGGAAAGTGTAACTTTACCTATAATCATTCTATCTCCCCGTGTAAGACTGTTTTCCCTTTCAGGACTTGTCTACATGTATACATAATTTTTGCATAATTATAATCATAGCATATGTGCAATTTTGCAATTTGATTTTCATGCTAACCACTATCCACCCACCACCCCCCCCCTCCTGATTTGTTAAAATGTTTATTGTTTTTCTAAAAGGTAATTGGTGGGGCGCCTGGGTGGCTTAGTTGGTGAAGTGTCTGACTCTTGGTTTCAGCTCATGATCTCATGGTACGCAAGTTTGAGCCCTGCATTGGCCTCTGAGGCTTAGGATTCTCTGTCTCTCTTTCTCTCTGCCCCTCCCCTGCTCCCGCTGTCTTTCTCTCTCTCTCTCTCTCTCTCTCTCTCTCTCTCTCAGAATAAATAAACTTTAAAAAAGGAGTTTTAAAAGCTAATTGATAAAGCTTTTTTTTTAAGGGAGGAAGACAAATTTTTTTGTTAGTTTCACCACTTGTTAACATTTTGTCCCAAAAATATTCCGTGACAATTATTCTATCCCTTTGTCTCGATATATCAACGCCGACACACACATATAACAATTTTGTGGTTAGAGCATTTGAGGTATGCGGTCATCAGGAACCTTCACACCTAAATATATCAGCACACACTTCCTCAAAACCGGGCCACTCTACTGTCTTCCATAACCACAATACAATTAATGCAGGAAATCTAGCATTAATGCAAAACTATATGCAATTTCATTACAGTCCTCAATACTATTTCTGGAAAAATGTATTTATTTTTAGTTTTTATTTTTGTTATTTTTTTTCTTCAATGTTTATTTATTTGAGAGAGACAGAGAGAGCGAGTGAGAACGAGTGGGGGAGCAGCAGAGAGAGAGAGGGAGACAGAAAATCCCAAGCAGGCTCCATGATCTGTGAGCACAGAGCCTGACTTGGGCTCTATCTCACGACTTCGAGACCCTGATCTGAGCCAGTATCAAGAGTCGGATGCTTAAGCAACTGAGCCACCCAGGCGTCTCCCGCCCAGACCTTTTTTTTTTAAATTTTTTTTTTTTTAAATGTTTATTTTATTTTTGAGACAGAGAGACAGACCATGAACGGGGGAGGGTCAGAGAGAGGGAGACACAGAGTCTGAAACAGGCTCCAGGCTCTGAGCTGTCAGCACAGACCCTGACGCGGGGCTCGAACTCACGGACTGCGAGATCATGACTTGAGCCGAAGTTGGCCACCCAACTGACTGAGCCACCCAGGCGCCCCCCACCCAGACCATTATTAAGTGTTCAGTGGCATTGAGTACATTCGCATTGTTTTGCAGCCGATCTCTAAAACTCCCTTCATCTTGCAGAACTGAAACTCTATGCCTATGAAACAAACACCTCATTCCCTCTTCCCCCCCAGCCCCTGGCAACCCCCGTTCTACTTTCTGTTTCTATGAATAGGACGACTCTGGGTACCAAATATAAGTAGAATCACACAGGAATTGTCTTTTTGTGACACTGGCTTATTTCACTTTGCATAATAGTCCGCTGTATGTATGCCTCAGTTTGTGTATCCGTTCATCCATGGCTGGGTCCTTGAGTTGCTTCCACCGTTAGCTGTTGTGAATAATGCTGCTGTGAAATACGGGTGCACAGATGCCTGCTTGAGACCTGGCTTTCCATTCTTTTGGGTAGGCAGCTGGGTGTGGAGAATTACCATCACACGGTAATTCTATGTTTAATTGTGTGAGGAACCGTCATCCCATTTTCCATAGCAGCCGCGCCGATTTTCTCTTGCCAGCAGGAATACACGAGGGGTCCAGTTTCCCCACCTCCTCACCAATACCTGAATACTTGTTATTCTCTGTTTTTAGGTTGTTAGCCATTCCGACGTGTGGGAAGTGGTCAGTTCCATTCCTTTCTTTTTTGAGATTTTTAAAATGTTTAATCTTATTTTAAGAGAAAGAGCATGTGCGTGTGAGTGGGAGAGGGGCAGAGAGAGGGAGAGAGAGAATCCCAAGAAAGCTGTGCGCCATCAACGCAGAGCCCAACGCAGGGCTTGAACCCGCGAACCTGTGAGATCATGACCTGAGCCAAAATTAAGAGTCAGATGCTTAACTGACTGAGCCAGCCAGGTGCCCTGATCAGTTCTCTTTCTTGAGCATTTTCACATTGTCTGATGATATTCACACTTGTAATTTTTTTATGCCTTGGTGAAATGGCTGTGAAAGGCATGAATTTTATAAAACAAATAGAATACATAATTCTAAGATTCTATGATCCATAATAAACAATAACACCTCCTTATATTCGAGAAATGCTTTATAATCAACCAGGCATTTTCACCCAAAATATCTCCTTATTGTTCCTGACAGCAAAGCTATAAAGAAAGGCAGGAATGTTATTAGCCTTAATTGGTAAGGAGACCGAGGCTAAAACATTCTAGATGACTTTTATTGCAAGCAGTCTTAAATCGTTTTTACTGTGAGTAAATAAAAGTGATGCGTTCAAGGCCTCACGCTGCTAGACAGGGGCGCAGAGTTTAGGTGTTCTGGCCCCACATCTGGTGTTTTTTCTCCCACATCACAGCGCTCTCTGAACAGGGGAACACTTGGAAGGACGTTTCCTGGTGTAGTTTCCCAGTATAAATTCAGTGTGTGTGAGAGAGATCTTTATTATCCGCCCCGGTTAATTTACTTAATTAACTATTTTGTTGGCAGGAGAAGGCTGTTTGCTTTTACTATTCCTGCTGCCCTCTGAAATTTGAAGAAAAGGACCTCTTCCTCCCCTTCCTCCCCCCACAGTAGCTCATATATCACACTCATGCACACACAACACACCATGCACATACGTGCATACCACACACAAGCACACGTACGATCACATCATACACACATACTCCATACGACACCTATCACACATGCACACCTTCCCGAAGGACACAGCTCACACACCAGTTATTTTCTTTAAATGTTTTTTTTTTTTTTTTTAAGTTTTTATTTATTTATTTTGAGAGAAAGAGGGAGAGAGAGAATCCCAAGCGGGCAAAAGCTCTGGAAAATTTTGTGAATCCCCTAATTTGTTGGGGAACCTTCATCACAATATGGGCAAAATCTAAATGAGTTGAAAAATCCTCCCTGACTTGAACTAGTTGGTCTCTCCGTCTGCCATAGCGGTTGACTGTTGGCTTGAACCAGAGCACAGTGGACAGCCCCACCTATGAGTGTGGGGGCTTAGGGCTCATATCTGGGTCTCAAGAGAGAAGTCGAGAAAAGCCAGGTTCACTCTGACTCTTATCTGAGGCCATGGGGTGGTATTTCTCACTAGCACAAGAGCAGATTCCTTCGTCCTCTTGACATGCTGCTCCAGATTTTTACACACCAGATTGGGACAAGTAATTTAATAGAGCTTGGGTAGCAAATTTGGGAAAGCTGAGGAAGAACCGTAGCGAGAGCCTAGTCCTGTTAAGGCTAATTTTCCTTGTGTTTTTCTTTTTAGCTCCTTGCTCCCATCGTAGAGATGTGGCATACAGAGGGAGAAGCAAGAGCAGAGAACGATCGTTTCAGGGCGGTCCAGAATTTCTCCCACCTGCTTCCGCTTCTACTCAGAAGTCCAGCACCCCCAGTTCAGATCAAATCGGCCACAGGCCTCCCCTGGATGACATGCCCGTAGGGGAGCTGGCCCACAAGTTCATGCATTTGGGAAGTCAAGATTGCCCTCAGCCTTCCCCGGTCTCGCCTAAGGTTGATCATCTTGGAGGAACAGGTCACATGGAAAGAAGCCAGCGGTTTTCAGAGAATGGCGGTCCAGAGGATCTCTTTTTCGGGAATCAAGGCAGCACTTCCCTCCCTTCTGACCCAGTGCCAGCTTCCAACCGGAGGGGCCCTGCGTCCTGGCTGAATGACAAAGGCACCGGGAGAGGGAGTTTGTTTGCTCAGAGTCAGGCTGCCTCTGGCTGCCCTCTGGGTTCTCCACAGACACCTGAAACCACAACCACCAGAAAGAGCGCGGGGATGCTTTCCACAGATGGCACGAATGCCAAGGGCAGAAGCGGGAATCAAAATGTCCAGTATTTCTCGCTTTTCGATAATAATGTTGATGGAGCGGCCACAGATGGAGCTTCCACAAGTTGTCTAAATTACAAAACCACAACCAGCGGACAGAGAGAAAAATCGTTACCTAGGAATCAGGACACCGGAACTACTCATGGTGGTCTCCAGACCACTGGCAAGATTACAGATGGCGCTGATCCAGCAGCGGCCTCTGTGAACAGTAACCACAGTGAGAAGACAGTTTGGCCTGGTAAATCCATCCACAGCACACCAAATGGCTCTAGTCAAGTGGCGGACGAAACCACTGATGTAAATAAAACTGGTGCCGCTGGTTTTGGCTTCACATTGACCTGCAGAGGGGATAAAAACGTGTTGTACTTTGGAAGTCCGGGTCTGGGAGCCCAAGTCCTGCCAACTCCTCAGGAGACCCCTGCCCCCACACAAGTCAGCACTCTGCCCAAGGTGCCACCTTCTACATCCTTCTCAAGCAACAGAGCTGCAGCCTATGCAACCCATGGTCCTAACTCTGCCCAGATCTCTGCTGGCCCTGCCGGTGACCTTGTAGGTCCAAGCTGTGATCTGTGTAAGTCACTGAAGGACAAAGGGGACCCCATGACTTGTGTCTGCAGCAGGCCGGTGGCTTCTCTTTGGATGTTCCCCAGTAGATACTAAAGGACGTAGAGTCAGAGGGTTAGGTGAAGGGGTGTTACTGCTGAGGAGACTGACATGAAGGTTGAAGGACCACCCAGTAGTATCGTGTGGAATAAGCCGCCTCATTTACTGAGAACAGGACTAGTTTGGCCCTGGTTTATTTTTGGTTATTTTTAAGCATCACTCTCACATGACCCAAATGTTCATGTTTGCTTTTACGGAGGGGCTGTCTAGGCTCTCATGAGCAACACATGAATCTAGAATTTTCTCGAACGTGGTCCTAGTTACAGATACTCTTTCCCATTGTGAGGTCAGGTGTCTTGATTTTGGGTTTAAACACCGAGATCAGCATACGTGCATTCTCTTTTGTTTTATAGATTCTGCATCTGACGTTGAGAATACCAGCTCTTCCAGGATGGATGACTGTGGCCCACAGGAAATTTGTCTTGACTATCTGTGTAAAGGTTGTCACCTTGGTGAGTTACTTAAAGACTTTCTAGAAGCAGAAGCTTTATTAGTAGTAATACGGCCAACATTTACTGAGCTTTTAGTGTATGTTAGGTGCATGGTCAACATATACCTGATGATGGTCCATCATCTTTGAACTTCACGTCAGCCCTAATAGTAGGTTCTGTTGTTAACCCATTTTACAGATGTGGCAACTAGAGGCACAGAGAGGTTAAGACCTCACATACGTAACTAGCCAAGTTGGGTTTTGACCCTAAACTGCCCAGCCAGCCTGGGTTCTCCACCCCTGCGTGATAGACTTTTTCTTTTTGTAATTCGGCTTTACGTAAAATATTCTAGTTAGTCAGAGACCCATCTTGTCATCTACTAAAAGCAAACAAACAAAAAACAAATCCCCAGAAATAAAGGTCTCCTGGCCGACGCATTTTCACAGCTCATGTCCTGCCATTGAGGCGTTGTCTCTCTTCTGGGCCGTGGGCTTGTCCCAGTTGATCCTCACACATGGCCTGAGTCTGCATGCCACACACTGTGTGCCCTCCAGCCAAGGAGCCACACCCGGTCACTGTGCCCTCCCACCAGGCTTCCCATGGAACAGTGCCTGGGACAATTGGCTGTCCCCTCAGCGTCCTACCACTTTCTCCCTTTCATGGCTCAGCCCCAGATGTGTGCATCACACTGGATCTCCTCTGCTTGACCCCTGAGTGGTCTTAGACTCACTGACCTGTGTCGGAAAAGGAAGATGCTGCCCTGTGTTCTCAAAATCAAGTTTTTAATTTTTTTCTTCATTTTTAATTAATTGTGGTAAAATACACGTAACACAGATTTTGCTATCCTAATCATTTTTTTTAAAGTTTATTTATTTATTTTGAGAGACAGAGAGAGAGACAGAGAGAGAGAGAAAGAGAGAGAGAGAGAGAGGGAATCCCAAGCACGTTCCTAGCTGTCATCGCAGAGCCCAATGTGGGGCTCGATCTCGCGAACCATGAAATCATGACCTGAGCCGAGATCAAGAGTCACGTTTAACTCACTGAATCTCCCAGGCGCCCCATCCTAATCATGTTTAAGTGTGCAGTTCAGCAGTGTTAGAGTCACATTGTCATGCCACCAAAATCCAGGACTCTTGTTCCTCTTGCAAAAGTAAACCGTTAATACCCTCTGAACAGCAACGCTTCATCCCCCTGCTGCCTCCAGTCCCTCCAGTCCCTGGCACCCACCATTCTCATTTTTGTTCATTGGAGTAGGACGATGCTAGGTCCCTCGTGAGTGGAGTCACACAGTGTTTGTCTTTTTGTGATACTGGCTTGTTTCACTTTGTATGATGTCCTCGTGTTTCATCCACGATGTAGCCTGGGTGAGAATGTCCTTCCTTTTGAAGGCTGAATAATATTTTATTGTGTGTATATACCACATTTTGTTTATCTGGTCATCTGTGAATGTATACTTGAGTTGCTTCTACCTTTTGGCTATTGTCAGTAATGCTGTTGTGACCTTGGGTGTGCGAGTGTCTGCTCAGGACCTTGCTTTCGCTTTTTTGGGGGGGTATACACCCAGGAGTGGGATCACTGGATATTATGGTAATTCTGTGTTTCTTTAAAAACTTGTTTTGGCAGGGCGCCCGGGTGACTAAGTCAGTTGAGCATCTGACTCCGGCTCAGGTCATGATCTCATGGTCCATGAGTTTGAGCCCCGCGTCGGGCTCCGTGCTTATAGCTCAGAGCCTGGAGCCTGCTTCAGATTCTGTGTCTCCCTCTCTCTCTGCCCCTCCCCTGCTCATACTCCGTCTCTTTCTCTCTCTCTCAAAAATAAATATACATTAAAAAAATTGTTTTGGCAATTCTGTGTTTGATGTTTAGAGAAACTGCCACACCATTTTCCACAGCAGCTGCACGATTTTACATTTTTACTAGCAGTGCGCGAGGGTTTGAGTTCCTCGTGTCCTCGCCAACACTTGCTTTTTGTTTTGAGTTGGTTTGATTTTAGAGCAGCCATTCTAACGAGTGTGAGATTCGGACTTGATGAATGGTTATATACTTTTCAATCAGCCAGACCATAGTCATTGCCGCTCTGGGTTTTCCTGGGCCGTCGAAACCTGCCTCTTTTGGTTTCAAAGTAATCACACATCTTTTGAGCCTTTCAAAATGATGTAAACATGACATACTGAAAACTGAAGGACAGAACTATTTTTTGTATTCCTGTATTAATGGGCTTATGATGTTAATTAAAAAAAAAATTTTTTTTTAAGTGTTTTTATTTATTTTTGAGACAGAGAGAGACAGAGCATGAGCAGGGGAGGGGCAGAGAGAAAGGGAAACACAGAATCTGAAGCAGGCTCCAGGCTCTGAGCTGTCGGCACAGAGCCTGACAGGGGGTTCAAATCCATGAACCATGAGATCATGATCTGAGTTGAAGACGGACACTTAACCAACTGAGCCACCCAGGCACCCCGGAAGTTTTGTTTTTCTGATGAGTCTCTATTGGTAATAAGGGAACTTGAACATACGGATATGGGGCAGTGTGGGCCGGAACCGGAATGGGTAAAGGCGTAGCCTGGAAATGGGTTAGCATGCAAGCCTGGCAGGGCGGGAAAGGCAGCCCTCAATGGGGAACGTCAGCAATGAATTGTTAGAACCCCCACTCACCAGATCCTCAGACCCCCTCTCTCTGTCTTTGTAGCAAGCTGCAACAAAGTTCACTTCCACCTGCCTTACCGGTGGCAGATATTACTTGCAAATACCTGGATGGACCTCCAGCCCATGGAGAACATTGAGAAGGCCTATTGTGACCCCCAGATCCACAGGTAAGTTGGTGGCCAGACTCTGGCCTCTGAGGTCCACAGCGCCATCAAAGGAAAGCATAGTGCTAGGCTTACCGTGAGAAGGAAAAACCATTTTCCTTCAGAATCCCCTTCAAGTTTGAGATAACTCTTGAAATAAAAATGACAAATGCCTACTGAGTTCATGAAGAAAAACACGAGCTGGGTAGATTCAAGGTCACGAAGAGCCTGGCTAATTAATACTAGGGATTCTGGGACTATTTACAAACTCATGTGGTTTAATTTTTTTTTAATGTTTTTATTTATTTTTGAGAGAGTGAGAGAGACAGAGTGAAAGCCGGGGGTGGGGGGGGGGTGCAGAGAGAGAGGGAGACCCAGAATTTGAAGGAGACTCCAGGCTCCGAGCTGTCCGCGCAGAGCCTGCTGACACGGGGCTCTAACTCACAAACCAGGAGATCATGACCTGAGCCGAAGTCAGATGCTTAACTGACCGAACCACCCAGGTGTCCCAACAAATTTATAGGATTTAAACAGTGACACAGTTATTATCAGTATGTCCTGCAGAAAAACACAACACAGAGGTCAGCTTGTATTACTGTAATACTGTAAGCTCATGATAGGACTATGGAAAGTACAGTGATTGTAGCTCAAAATTAGCCTTTGGCTCAATGTCATAGTTGTAGAACGCGATTTGAATAATTTCATACAGTTCTAGGGTACATTTTGTTGTCTGCTTTAGCATTTTATACCTTCCTTTGTGTTTGCTAGTTTCTCAATCCTGGAGGTATCTAAGAGGATAACTTACCTGTTTTTGCCAGGGGTGAATTGGGTGATACCATACATGACTGTATTTATAAAGTGCCTCCTAGCTTTCTAAAGGAAATTCTTTTTTTTTTCCCTATTCCCTATGCTGTATTTTTCATCCCTGTGACTTTATAACTGAAAGTTTGTATCCCTTACTTCCCTTTATCCCCCCACTCCCTCCCCTCTGCAACCACCAATTTGTTTTCGGTGTTTATGATTCTGTTAACAACAACTCCTCCTCCTCCTCCTCCTCTTCTTTTTTTTTTTTATGTTTATTTATTTTTGACAGAGAGAGAGAGAGAGAGAGAGACAGAGCACGAGCAGGGGAGGGGCAGAGACAGAAGGAGATGCAGAATCTGAAACAGGCTCCAGGCTCTGAGCTGTCAGCACAGAGCCCGACGCGGGGCTCGAACTCACGGACCGTGAGATCATGCCCTGAGCCGAAGTTGGACGCTTAACCGACTGAGCCACCCAGGCGCCCCTATAAGGGAATTCTTTTGGGGGAAATTGCAAACATGTCATCTGTATAGTGAATTTTTGGTGGAGATTCTGTGTTGCTGCATTTTGCCACTAGAGGGTAGCATCAGCTACGTACTTGTTTCTAGGTGTGTTTTTCCCCCCTCTGGGAAAGCCTCTGGCTTTCTCAACCTTAGCACTATTGACTTTTGGGCCTAGATAATTATTTACTTTTGGGGGGCTGTTTAGCAGCATTCCTGGCCTATATCCACTAGATTTTTATTGTTATAACCAAAAAAGTCTTTCAATATTGCTAAATGTCTCCATTCCTCATTGGGAACCACTGATGTAGGAGGTTTTTCTTAGAGCAGTAATTTTCACACTTGTTGGTCTCGGGTCCCCTCTACAGTCTTAAACTATATTGAGAATCCCACAGAACCTCTCTTTATGTGAATTGTAACTGTCGGTATTTACCATATTAAAAATCAAAACGGAGAAAAATTCAATTTTTATGGATTCATTGAAAAATAATACAAACTCATCACATGGTAACATAAATACCATATTTTTATATAACTATGTTTATGTAAATATATATTATCATATGTATTAACTATTATATGTGTGTATAACTAAATAATAAGTGTTTTCCAAAACAGAGCAAAAAAATTCATTTAGAAAATGCCATTGTTTTATATTTTTGCAAATCTCTTTAATTTGCTGTAGAATCACACATCATGTAGCCTCTGGGAAAACTCCCCTGTGCACCTGTGAGAGTATGAAAGTGAAAAAGGCAAATAATGTCTTAATATTATTATGAAAATAACTTTGACTTTCCTGGCTTCCTGAAAAGGTCTTGGACCACATTATCTAACTATTTAAATAGTATTACTTGAAAAAACTGACCTACCATGAGTTGCTAACATTAAGCCAATCAGTAGTTTTGTGGGCACAATTTTATATTTATTTTTAATTTTCTTCCTTTCAGATTTGTGTGTAAATTCTAGTTAGTTAGCGGGGCGCCTGGGTGGCGCAGTCGGTTAAGCGTCCGACTTCAGCCAGGTCACGATCTCGCGGTCCGTGAGTTCGAGCCCCGCGTCGGGCTCTGGGCTGATGGCTCAGAGCCTGGAGCCTGCTTCCGATTCTGTGTCTCCCTCTCTCTCTGCCCCTCCCCCGTTCATGCTCTGTCTCTCTCTGTCCCCAAAAAAATAAATAAACGTTGGAAAAAAAAAAATTAAAAAAAAAATAAATTCTAGTTAGTTAGCATACAGTGCATTATTGGTTTCAGGAGTAGAATTGAGTGATTCGTCACTTACATACAACATCCCGTGCTCATCATAACAAGTGCCCTCCTTCGTCCCCATTCCCCATCTAGCCCATCCCCCACCCACCTTCCTCCATCAACCCTCAGTTTGTTCTCTGTCATTAGGAGTCCCTCATGGTTTGTTTCCCCTCTCTTTTTTACCCCCTGCCCATGTGGTCATCTGTTTCTTAAATTTCACATATAAGTAAAATCATATAGTGTTTGTCTTTCTCTGATTGGCTCATTTTGCTTAGCATAATACACTCTGGCACTATCCATGTCGTTGCAAATGGTGAGATTTCATTCGTCTTCATGGCTGAGTAATATTCCATTGTGTATTTATATATATATAGATAGATATACTATATCTGTATCCACTCATTAGTTGATGGACACCTGGGCTCTTTCCGTAGTTTGGCTGTTGTTGGTAATGCTGCTGTAAACATCGGGGTGGCATTTCGTTAACTTTAAACTCTTCCCCTTCAGCTTTTCTATCGGAAATAAAAACATCAACTTCCAGATGATGGTTTGTAATTGTAATCCTATCCGGCGTATCTCCACACCTTCATCTGTCACAGTGCTGACCAATTTTGTCTTTGCCACAAAATGGATTTGGTACTGGAGGAACAAATCCGACAGATGGGTTCAATATGGGGAGAAGGTGAGTACCGTTCCTCCTTGTGGAGGCTCTTGTTTAAACTTGACCACTTGAGGAAAAAATATTAATAAAATGTCTGACACCTACATGGTTATCCATGGCACATGGGTGTAGTTGAACTAGTACTTTTTCACATTATACACAACTGTATTGGTATATTTTGTAGCAAACATATACTCTGGGATTACGTTCATCAACAGCAACAGCTATTAATTATTTTCTTTTTTTAAAGCTTATTTATTTGGGGGGGGGAGGGGTAGAGAGAGAGGGAGAGAGAGAGGATCCCAAGCAGGCTCCATGCTGTCAGCACAGAGCCCGACGGGGGACTGGAATCCACCAACCGTGAGATCACCACCTTGTCCAAAATCAGGAGTCAGACACTTAACAGACGGAGCCACCCAGATGCCCCTCCTGCAATTGAATTTTTAATATGAGTTGGGGCAACCGCGATTTCTGGGTTAGGAGCCTCCCTAGTAGAAAGGGAGACAACAGCAGCTTTTGTCAACCCAGGGCAGGTGCATATGCTTTGACTGTGAACTCTCCGGAATGTAGACTTGATATCCTTTTAAGGAAGTTCAAGTGCTTAACCAAGACTTGGCCCTACATAGATGGTAGACAGGAAGAGGAAGTGATGTTGGGCAGGGTGATGATTGAATGGATGGGCAGCTGGGCAGCAATGGTACAGGACAGAGTGACAGCTGGAGGGCGGGGCCTGGTTGTCATGGGGTTTGCATCAGGCGGATCCAGACCCAACGAGATGTTTACTAGCTGGTGTACCTGTGACAGCTGATGTAGAGGGGCAGGGAGCCTGTGGCCCAAGAGAACCACCCGAGGCAAAGGCACACCTTAGCTCTAGATCAAGGCAGTAATGTAGGCACAGGACAAAAGCCAAGGACTGGCTACTGAACATGAGATACACATTCAAGTCTTTCGGGAGAAAAAAAAATAATTGAAGATCCTACCATTCATTCATTCATTCATTCACTTAATCAGAACTGGAGTACAGTGTGAGGGAAGGGCCCGAAGGAAAACCAAGTGTGAAGCTTGAAAGGCTGTCCAAATGCTCAGACACTGAAATTGCCTTGGTGTGTCCAGTAGGACAGCCACTAGCCCCTTGTGGCTGTTTAATTTTATTTAATTTTATTTATTTTTTTTAATTTTTTTTTTAATGTTTATTTATTTTTGAGACAGAGAGAGACACAGCATGAGCAGGGAAGGGGCAGAGAGAGAGGGAGACACAGAATGTGAAGCAGGCTCCAGGCTCCGAGCTGTCAGCACAGAGCCCGACGCGGGGCTCGAACTCACGAACTGTGAGATCATGACCTGAGCCGAAGTCGGACGCTTAACCGACTGAGTCACCCAGGCGCCCCAATGGCTGTTTAATTTTAAACTTCAGTTAATTGAATTTGAACAAAATGAACAATTCAATTCCACGGTAACCATAGTCACATTTAAGTGCTCTACAACCACTTGTAGCTAGCAGCTATCACACGGGAAAACACAGAGAACATGTCCAGTGAAATGTTCCAGAACGTTCCAGTGGACAATGCTGATCTAGACGTGAGGGTCTTGCTGGTTAAAATCAGGTCCACAGACCAACAACATTGGCACTGTGGGAGCTCTTTGAAATGCAGAATTAAAACCCAGTTCCCAGAATTTTATTCTGCATTTTAAAACAATTCCTGGGTGATTCACATACAAATTAGAGTTTGAAAGGCCCTGGCCTAGAGTAAATTCCTTCCAGCCTAGAATAGGGTCCTGCAGAGATACAGGACTTCAGCTGTCAGAATGGGAGATGAGGACAGAGATTCACATTGGCAAACCAGTGTCCCCAGAGGTGACAGACCTACCTTGCTGCTCCCTGTGTTCACAGGCGTTTGCCCAAGTCACTGCTCTTTGGGGTCGTAGGAAGGCATGTGATTTACCCGCGCCATCCTCTATCTAATCTTGGATACCTCATTTCCTACTGCCCGCCAAGGATGGCAGTCTCGTTTACAATGATCCTGATAGATCATGTCCCAGCAGCTGTTGCAACAAACATCTTCACGGGGTGGCTTAATTGTTGGATGCTGTGGGGCGCCTGGGTGGCTCAGTCGGTTGAGCGTCTGACTTCGGCTCAGGTCATGATCTCACGGCTTGTGAGTTCGAGCCCCGCGTCGGGCTCTATGTTGACAACTCGGAGCCTGCTTCGGATTCTGTGTCCCTCTCTCTCTCTGCCCCTCCCTTGCTTATGCTCTGTCTCTCTCTGTCTCTCTCTCTCAAGAATAAATAAAAAACATTTTAAAAAAATTAAAAAAGATTGTTGGATGATGCGGTTGAGAAAGTTCTTCTAAAGTTAGCCTCCTTAGCCTCCTTGTCGCTTCCACCCGTTTGTCCTGGTGCTACCTCCTGAACCACATTCTAGTTTATTCCAGCTTTACACCGTGTACAGGTATTGGGACCCAGCTTTCCTGCTCTTAGCATACTCCTCTCCAGGCTAAAGAGACCTAGTTCATAGACATTTTCCTTGAAGGCTTTCATTGTGGCCCCCTCGCCTTATATCCGTCAGGCATCTTCACTGGGGAAGGAGTAGGGGTATGTGTAGCTGAAAGCCTCAGAATCCAGAGGACCAGTAGCCCCTCCCCATCATAGGCTGCCAGCAGGAACTTGCTGTCATTAACTCCTCCAGTTTAGATCATGATGAACAAGTGTCTCCTTGCCATTAAATATTGGGAACCCCTCCTATTCGGGCTTACATGCAGTCTGCCCTGGTCTGCCAGCCCTGTGTTGGGTGGGGACAGTGGAATGGTGGCCTAGCTTGTCTCCTCACTAGAATCCACACGCTTCCCTTTACCCATCCATTCTGATGTCAGACCCTTCACGTAGGCCTTGAGACGTGGCCCCAGCCTGGCAACCTTTACAGCCTGGTTTGGGAGGCAAGCTGCATTCCTGTTTAAGTCCTGTGGCTAAAATACAATTGTGTAAGATACAACGGCAGAGGTTTCTTAAAAGGCTACCCTCGAGTGTCTTTACCTTTTTTTTTTTTTTTTTTTTTTTTTTTTTTCAATCAGGTCGACAAACAGCAAGCTGCAAACGTCGACTCTTCGTACCTGGAGTCTTTCTTTCTGTGCTCTCCGAGGGGAATTGTGCCATTTCAGGCGGGTTCACAGAGCTATGAGCTGAGTTTTATGGGTAAGACTCTGCGTTTGGCAGTGACCCCTACTGTTGGAATCTGGCACGCGGTGTGCACGTGGGAATGGGAGCAGAGTGTATATACACGCTGAACACAACATCAGGGTTCCTTTTTAGCAAGGCACACGGGATGGTGGTGTGGAAGCCAGTGGAGACCTGTGCTGGAGAGCCTTGGCTCTCTATGTAACCCCGGGAACAGCACCTGGCCTGTCTGGGCCACAGCTCCCTCATCTGTAAAATGCGGGCATTGGACTAAATGGATGGGCTGTTTCCCAGGCCGAGGCGAAAGTTCAGGTGCTGATGACTACAGTAGAGACTTTGGACCCATTGGTGCCTTCAGAATTGTAAAACCTCCCTCTTCCTTCTGGGCTTCATCGTCTAGGTTAGTGGCTTTATCCATCACTTTTCCTTTTTCTTTTCTTTTCTTTTTTTTTTTAATTTTTCTTAACGTTTATTCATTTTTGAGAGACAGAGACAGCATGAGTGGGGGAAGGGCAAAGAGAGAGGGAGACACAGCATCTGAAGCAGGCTCCAGGCTCTGAGCTGTCAGCACAAAGCCCGACGCAGGGCTCGAACCCATGAGCCTGAGATCATGACCTGAGCTGAAGTCGGGTTCTTAACCGACTGAGCCACCCAGGGGCCCCTATCCATCCCTTTTTCTAGAGACTTTGCCTTCTGCCATGTTTGTTTGAGCCGCCATGGGAAGGCTTTCAGTTTAGTTTCTACCAATCTGTTGTGTTTAGTAAGAAATCAGGGCAGGAACTGCCCTCCCTCTAAATGTACTGTCCTTTCAGCTGCACCCCTGGGACGCTACCTGTATATGGTTGGGTAGTTGCCCTTTCAGGATCAGCCCTACAGGTGCTTTGAAAGAGGTAAAGAAGACTTTCTCGCGTCCTTGACATTCCAGGTGGTACCTCGCATTTGGGCCCTGTACCAATTGTTGGCTATTAAGCCTCCAAAAACCATTATACCAGCTACTGTATTTTGGAAAGCATTCTGGTTATACATATCAAGAGATATTAAAATATAATTGCCTTTTCATGGTCTCAGGAATCTTTTTAAGAAAATAATTCACCAGAAGGGAAAAAAAAAAGGCTATGAACATGACGATGTTTATTAAAGCCTATTTGATATGCTATAGTAGAGGAACAGCCTGTAGGGTGGTCAGATAGTGATTAAAACAGGGTATTGAATTTCATTGGAGTATTGGTTAAAATTATGATTACGAAAACCATGCAGTAAAGTCAAAATTTGATATTGTTAAGTGAAAAAGGCAACCTCCCAAGTTTATGTTTGTACTTTTCCTCTTTAGATGTTGTATTTCAAATGTTTATTTATTTTTGAGAGAGAGAGAGCGCGCGCGCTATTGTGTGAGTGGGGGGAGGGGCAGCGACAGAGGGAGACAGACAGTCCCAAGCAGGCTCTGTGCTGACATGGGGCTCGAACTCAAACCGTCAGATCATGACCTGAGCCAAAATCAAGAGTCAGTTGCTTGACTGACTGAGCCATCCAGGTGCCTCTAGATGTTGTATTTCAAATCAAGGTTTTTTTGTTTTGTTTTGTTTTGTTTTTAATTTTTTAAAAATTTTATTTGAGGGGCACCTGGGTTGCTCAGTCGATTAAGCACCCGACTTCGGCTCGGGTCATGATCTCGCGGTCTGTTTGAGCCCCGCGTTGGGCTCTATGCTGACAGCTCAGAGCTTGGATTCTACTTCAGATTCTGTATCTCCCTCTCTCTTCCTCTCCTCTACTCATGCTCTATCTCTGTCTCTCAAAAGTAAATAAACATTTAAAATTTTTTTTTAATTTTATTTGAGAGAGAGAGAGAGAGAAAACAGGAGTTAGGGAGGGGTATAGGAGAAAGGGGGGAAAAGAGAGAGACAGAATTCCAAGCAGGGATCCTGATCCAGGCTCCAAAGATACTCCATCAGAGGCCTCTTTATATTTGTACTTTTTTTTTTTTTTTCCCCGAGAGAGAGAGCCTGGGAGCAGGGGCTGTGGGGGGAAGGGACAGAGAGGGGGAGAGAGAGAGAGAGAGAGAGAGAGAAAATCTTAAGCAGGCTCCATGCACAGCATAGAGCCCGAGGCGGGGCTCGATCCCATGACCCTGGGATCATGATTTGAGCCAAAATCAAGAGTTGGACGCTTGGGGCTCCTGGGTGGCTTAGTAGGTTGAGCGTCCAATTTCAACTCAGTTCATGATCTTGCCGTTCGTGAGATTGAGCCCCGTGTCAGGCTCTGTGCTGACAGCTCAGAGCCTGGAGCCTGCTTCCAATTCTGTGTCTCCCCCTCTCTCTGCCCCTCCCCTACTCACGCTCTGTCTCTGTCTCTCAAACATGAATAAACGTTAAAAAAAAATTTTAAAAAAAGACACAAGAGTTGGATGCTCAACCGACTGAGCCACCCAGGTGCCCCTCAAATCAAAAGTTTTTTTAAAAGAATTAATATGCATGGTAAGTACAACTGTGTGCACACATGACCAAAACCAGAGGGCAATAGGAAGGAATAGAAATCTCTTCCGTTGGATGGTGAAATTAAGAATGACTTAAATGAAAAAAAAATTTTATTCTTTGGGTACTATTCTATTGTTTTGGCAATTTAAATGGGTGTTGGACAGAGAAGAACCAATAATGGACCTTGTTCCCGAATCTGGAGAAAGGTGACCAGCAGTTCTCGTTCAGTTGGTTCATAGAAACTAGTTCGGAGCCATTTGCGGTATTCCAGGGTCTTTTTTTCCTGTTGCTGATATTGTCGTTCATGAATCTAGTATTGGAACGCCACCCATGTGGCTAGGCACCGTTCTAGGTGCTGACATACCAGGCAGTTTCTGAAAGTGATACCAGCTCTGGGGAAAAAGAAGCAGTGTGAAGAAGCAGCCAGAGAACTGGAGGAGTCCTAGGAGAGCATCTTGTTTGTATCCCAGGAGGAACTTTTGGAAGGAAGGGAGCACCTGTGCCCATGGGAAGGCGGGCCCCCAAGAGAGGGAGGAGCTGGCGCTAAGACCGTAAATTGCAGATGAGCTGGAGGTTTCAAAGGGCAGCGGGAAGGTCTGCGGGAGATGAGAGCCCCGGGAAGGTTGGGAGCAGGGCTGTGGCATGATCTCATTTGATCTTTTTTATTGTTTATGTTTGTTTCACTTTACACCAACTCTACTGAAGCAGAATTGCTACAATGGGGTGCATCCGTGTTAAGGGTGCAGTTGGATGCGTGCTGACTGATGGCGTGCAGCTGCTATCCTGATCAGGATCTAGAGCTTTCCAGTCATCGATCCAAAAAGTGTCCTCCTGCTCCTTTGCAGTCATTCTTCCCACCCCCATTTGCTGTCTCTATAGTTCTATCCATCCTAGAACGTCACAGAAGTAGAATCTTGTGGTGTTCTCTGCACGTAGCTGACTCCCTTCACTCAGAATGTTGTTTCGATTCACCTGTGCGGTTGCACGTGCAGTGGTCCTTCCCTTTTCAGTGCTGAGTAGTATTTCATTGTAAGGCTGTACCTTGGTTGGTTTACCCATTCATCTGTTAATGGGCAGTTTGGTTATTTTCACATTTTGGTTATTGTAATGATGCTACTAAGAACATTCAAATGCAAGTCTTCGTGTGAGGGTAAGTTTTCACTTCTCTTGGGTGAGTATGAAGGAGTGGGATCGCTAGATCACATAGGCACCAGGTGTTTAACTTTATAGGAAACTGCCCAACAGTCTTCCAAAGTGGCTGTGCCATTTTATACTTTCACTAGCAATGTAAGTTGATTTACTTTTTTTTTTTTTCAAGTTTATTTGTTTGTTTTGAGAGAGAGAGCGTGGGAGGGGCAGAGAGAGAGAGGGAGAGAGAGGATCCCAAGCAGTCTTTGCATCAGCAGCTCAGAGACCCAATGCGGGGCTCGAACCCACAAAATGGGAGATCACGACCTGAGCCGAAATCAGGAGTTGCACACCACTGATGTGCCCCGGGTGATGATTTACTTAAAAAAAACAAAACAAAAAACACTTTCTTTAACATTTGTTAATTTTTGAGAGAAAGAGACAGAGCACAAGCTGAAGAGGGGCAGAGAGAGAGGGAGACACAGAATCGGAAGCAGGCTCCAGGCTCCGAGCCGTCAGCACAGAGCCCAGTGCGGGGCTCAAACCCACGAGCTGAGATCATGACGTGAGCTAAGGGCGGATGCTTAACCAGCTGCGCCACCCAGGCGCCCCGATGATTTGCTTTTTAAAGAGCTCACTCTGGGGGCGCCTGGGTGGCGCAGTCGGTTAAGCGTCCGACTTCAGCCAGGTCACGATCTCGCGGTCCGTGAGTTCGAGCCCCGCGTCAGGCTCTGGGCTGATGGCTCAGAGCCTGGAGCCTGCTTCCGATTCTGTGTCTCCCTCTCTCTCTGCCCCTCCCCCGTTCATGCTCTCTCTCTCTCTGTCCCCAAAAAAATAAATAAACGTTGAAAAAAAAAAATTAAAAAAAAAAGAGCTCACTCTGGCTGCAACTTGGACCTGGGTCTACAACGTGCATGAATTAAAAATGACATTTCACACTTGATCTAGAAAAATCCTTCAAGATCTAGCTACCACATTCCAACCCACAATTATTGATGCCTGGTTTAGGGTAGCTTATATGGATGATGTGCTGTTATCTGGTCGCCCACGTCCTCCCCTTTACTGTCTGACTTCAATTTAGAGATTAGATTAATTGCTGACTGCTCATCTCATCACTTCTTTGTTTTCTGGGTCTTACAAGAGGGCAGTGAAGGATACAGCGTTTTAATCACGAGAAACTTCCATCCAAAAGGATTTTCTCTTATTCGTACATGTCACAGTTCAGTGGTGAAGATCTGCTGTATTCCTAGCCTAGGAAAAATAACAAGAAATGTTTTCTAGAACTAATTCTCGGTTCTTGTTTGTTTTCTTTTTTCTGTCTAAAGGGATGATTCAAACAAACGTAGCTTCCAAGACCCAAAAGAATGTTGTCAGAAGGCCAAAATTCGTGTCTTACGAGGATGTGGAACAGATTAAAAGGGGGTTCAAGTAAGTGTTCAGAAGCACTGCCTGCTGGCGGATGCTGTAGGTGTTCACCCGCCGATCTCCCGAATCTACTCCTGCATCTGTTTTCTTGAAATCTTCCTGCTTGCATAACACTGCAGTTTCCTTTTGCATCCTCTATGCTTGTGAAGCGGTACAGGGTGGCTGAAAGGGTAGGCGAGCAGGAAATCTGTCTCTTCCTCTGACTCACAGGGGACTTGGCGGGAGCCTCAGCTACCCGGGTCTCAGCCTCTTCACTGTGCACGGCAGGATCGAAGGGGAGTGCCTAGAAATAACCAGATGCACCGTTAGAGGGGCTTGTGTTCCTGTGGGTTCTTCTGCATATCTTTTGTTTTGTTGAGTGGATTTGTGGAGGGTAGGCTGCTGAGGAAGAAATGGGAAAAGAGAGGGAAGCGTTAGTTGCCTGGGCAAGGAGATTTGGACATGATACAGTTGATTGAAGGGGATTGTTTAGAGGAAATTTTGCTGTGGACGATCCTGTGTCGCTCTCCTCTGTGTGCTCATGAAACTCAGTAAATTCTACATTGTTCATGAAGGGTTTTGGGGTTGGGGTTTCCCCCCACCCTCCCGGGTTATACGTGGTTATGTGAAACAGATTTCAAGGTGGGTGTCAAATCAAGCATGACTTTTTCACAGTTGATTTATTTCAGTTTTTATCAAAACAAGGTGTGTGTGTTGCATTTTGTTGTTTTTATTAAAAAATTTTTTTTTAATGTTTATTTTTGAAAGAGACAGAGACAGAGTGCAAGTGTGGGAGGGGCAGAGAGAGAGGGAGACACAGAATCCGAAGCAGGCTCCAGGCTCTGAGCTGTCAGCACAGAGCCTGATGTGGGGCTCGAACCCGTGAACCGCGAGATCATGACCTGATCTGAAGTTGGATGCTCAACTGACTAAACCACCCAGGCACCCCTTGTTGTTAGTTTTTAAGAAACTAAGCGATTCGTCCTTAGAGAATTTCCCACATTCAGAATGTATCAAATGCCTATGGGGTCATCTGATAAGAAATTTCTGTGAGCTCATGGCTTGTTCAAGATTTAGAGGCTTGATTAGATCAAGGTTCCATTGTTGGTTAATGGTACAATTTAACTGCTACTTTGTACTTCCTGTCACATCACAGTAGGAGGCACATAATGTCTAGTTGTCCTCCTTAAAATTTGTTTAATGTTTATTTATTTATTTTGAGAGAGAGAGAGCAAGAGAGTGGGGGAGAGGCGGAAACAGAGAGGGAGACAGAGAATCCCAAGCAGGTTCTGTGCCGTCAGCACAGAGCCTGACAGGGCTTGAACTCAGGAACGGTGAGATCGTGACTTGAGCTGAAGTCCGACCGTTAACCGACTGAGCCACCGAGGCACCCCTAGTTGTCCTATTTTTAGTGACAAAGACGAGACAGGGTTGTGTTCATTCCAGTCTGACCTCTCTGTAACAACTTCTCACTGTTCCTCATCTGTTCTCTTCACTCGATGGTTACAGTCGCTCCTGCTGGTCACCGTTTCAATCCTTTATTTCATCAGCAGTTATGAAATGGTGGTTTTCTAATCCTGTCAATTCTGCAATTACTAGCTGTGTACTGTCTGCTAGGAAGAGTTTTCCTCCTGTATAGTTGTCCTGAAATACGGTTTCTACAGGAAAGACAGCAGGATTCTTTCCCTGGTGCTTCTCGTCTACTCCAGTGTTTAGTTTCTCAAAGACACTGTAAGACATCTTAATGCTCGCTCGCATATTAGATCCTTTGAAGGTTGCGCAGGAATATAAAAAGGAAGGAATGCGTTTACATCTTGAATCACTGGGAAAATAACATTAAATTAATTTACCAAATTACGGATAATGACTGCATTTAAAAAGCCTTTTTTTATTATTTTTTAATGTTTATTTTTCAACGTTTATTTATTTTTGGGACAGAGAGAGACAGAGCATGAACGGGGGAGGGGCAGAGAGAGAGGGAGACACAGAATCGGAAACAGGCTCCAGGCTCTGAGCCATCAGCCCAGAGCCCGACGCGGGGCTCGAACTCCCGGACTGCGAGATCGTGACCTGGCTGAAGTCGGACGCCCAACCGACTGCGCCACCCAGGCGCCCCTAATGTTTATTTTTGAGACAGAGAGAGACAGAGCATGAATGGAGGAGGGTCAGAGAGAGAAGGAGACACAGAATCTGAAACAGGCTCCAGGCTCTGAGCTGTCAGCACAGAGCCTGATGCGGGGCTCAAACTCACGAACTGCGAGATCATGACCTGAGCCGAAGTCAGCCGCTTAACTGACTGATCCACCCAGGCGCCCCTAAAATGCTTTTTTTTTTTTTTTTTTTTAACATTTATTTATTTTTGAGAGAGAGAGAGACAGAGACAGAGCGTGAGCGGGGCAGAGAGAGAAGGAGACACAGAATCTGAAGCAGGCTCCAGGCTCCGAGCTGTCAGCACAGAGCCCAACGCGGGGCCTGAACTCATGAACTGTGAGATCATGACCTGAGCTAAAGTCAGATTCTTAACCAACTGAGTCACCCAGGTGCCCCGGATAATAACTGCATTTTAAAAGAGCCTAATTACTAGTACAACTATACCAGGAATGCACAGGAAGGTAATCCAAAATAAAATACAAAGAAAATATTCTCTGGGAAACCTTGGCTTAGTGACTGGAATTTTGGGACGGAACTCTGGCCTATGGAACAGGGAGCCAAGTGAATTCTTTCTCTTACTTGTAGGCATCAGCCAGCGCAGACCTTGTCAGAGCCGTTAACCTCGACATTGTTCCCTCAGCAGGAGTTTGGCTTGAATGGATATGAGGTACTGGTTTTTGCTTTTTGGTGTATCAATTGTTTAGAAATGGGGGAAGGGGCTTAGCTGTAGATCTGTGTGTTTGGATGAGAGAACGGTTGGCTTCTATGAAATTCATGGATCAAGATTCAAAGGCCTCCAAATGGTAATGGCGCTACTTTCCCAGAGAACAGCCACCCCCTCCAGGTCACCTTGCTGCCCTGCCATACCCGATCCCTTTGGGGCGCGTCCTTGCGAGAACCCTCTGAGCTATCAGGATCTCTGCTTCATGGATGACAAAAGCGGGAAGTCAGAGAGTGAACGTGCCTCGTCTGTTAGTGGGACTTAAAAAGCAGGTTTCTGGGGGAGCGTACAAACTGCCTCAGCTCATCACCTACCCTGGTTGGGGCAGTACTCGTTCTATACTGTTCCGCGTCCACGTCACGCTCCAGATTTGAGTGCAGACCTCTTACGCACCTTCAGTGCCTCTGCCGCTGCTCTAGCTTAAGGCCCTCCCAGGTCACTGCACCAAGCCCGACACCTCCAGGGGGCGTCCCTTTGCCTTTAAGCATCGTGCATTGCCAGCCATCAGTCAGCCTGCTCCGATGGGCCCAGTGCCAGCGAGTTCGTGACTAGAATGAACTGCCAGATGTGGAAACCCTAAGCCAGCTTATCCCACCTGCTGCTGGGGGCCTGGCAAGGATACCCCATGGCATCAGGGGCCACGTGTGTGGACATATCGTGCTCTCAATGTCTCGTGTTTCACGTTTACATGGTTTTTAATTTTCTCAGCTGTTAGAGATCAATCAGCAGACTCTGGAATATGACACAATAAGCGAGCGTTTTAAAGCTTCCATGAAAAATTTCAAGATTGAAAACATAAAGAAGATCAAGAATACAAAGCTCTTGAATGCTTTTGAAAGGTTGGTGGCCACACGATCAGGGTTTTTCTTTGTTTTTTAAAAAGTTATTCTTTTTGTTTCAACGTGAAGTTTGAAAGGATTAGTTATAAGCTGTACTTTAACACCAGTTCACTGGTTTATTTATTTTACTTTATTTATTTTTTTAATATTTATTTATTTCTGAGACAGAGCATGAGTGGGGGAAGGACAGAGAGAGAGGGAGACACAGAATCAGAAGCAGGCTCCAGGCTCTGAGCCATCAGCACAGAGCTCGATGCGAGGCTTGAGCTCACGAACCGCGAGATCATGACCTGAGCCGAAGTCGGACGCTCAACCGACTGAGCCACCCAGGCGCCCCATGGTTTATTTTATAGTGAAGAGTGTCTTCAGGGTCTAGTTGGTTTTTTCATTTAAAAAAAGTTTGTTTTTTAATGTTTATTTTTGAGAGAGAGAGCTAGCAGGGGAGGGGCAGAGAAAGAGGGAGAATCAGAATCTGAAGGAGGCTCCAGGCTCAGAGCTGTCAGCACAGAGCCCGACACGGGGCTCGAGCTCATGTGAAATGGTGACCTGAGCCGAAGTCGGATGCTTAACCCACTGAACCAGCCAGGCACCCCTCATTTTCTTTTTTTTTTTTTTTTTTTTTAATGTTTATTCACTTTTGGGAGAGACAGCATGAGCAGGGTAGCAGCAGACACAGAACTCAAAGCAGACTCCATGCTCTAAGCTGCCAGCACAGAGCCCGACGTGGGGCTCAAACTCACCAACCATGAGATCGTGACCTGAGCTGAAGTCGGACGGTTAACTGACTGAGCCACCCAGGCACCCCTGGTTTTTTCATTGTGTAAACTCGAACTTCTCTCTTTCGGCTTCACTTTTATGATTCTTTGATTTCATGTGTCTGTCATTTATTTTTATTTTTTTTAATTTTTTTTAACATTTATTTATTTATTTTTGAGACAGAGACAGACAGAGCATGAACGGGGGAGGGTCAGAGAGAGAGAGGGAGACACAGAATCTGAAACAGGCTCCAGGCTCTGAGCTGTCAGCACAGAGCCCGACGCGGGGCTTGAACTCACGGACCGCGAGATCATGACCTGAGCCGAAGTTGGACGCTTAACCGACTGAGCCACCCAGGCGCCCCAGATGTGTCTGTCACTTAAAAGTTTTCATAAATTTACTTTTTTGTAGCTGGAAGAAAATTTTAAGGCAATTCGACTTTGGTTTGGGATTAATGTCATTAACTGGAGTGGGGAGAGGAATGCTCTGGGCATTAAGTCTCACATTTCCTTCATTAGGAAGAAAATGAAGATGAACAACAAAAGGGAAAACATCCTGTTTTGTGCCACAAGCCGTGCCCATGTGGAGTCTATCTGTGCGAATAATTTTGACTGGATCTTACATGGGACTGATGAAAACAAATATGGAAGAGGTTTGTGCTAGAATAGAGACGCCTCACTAGTAGAATCGTATCTCAGGCTCTATTATGAGGTATATGCCATGAATTTGTACTCGCCAGCACGTGTAGGCTTTTGCATGCATGGAGAATTAAGCTCTTGTTAATCTTTTGTTTTTCTTTTTGAGAAAGAGAGAGAGAATGAGTGGTGGAGGGGGGGGGAGAGAGAGAGGGAGACACAGAATCCGAAGCAGGTTCCAGGCTCCGAGCTGTCAGCACGGAGCCTGTCGCAGGGCTCGAACTCATGAGCCGTGAGATCATGACCTGAGCTGAAATCGGACGCGTAACTGACAGAGCCACCCAGGTGCCCCTCATGTTAATCTTAAATGCCCAAATTAGAGTGGTACATTGACCTGGGACTTGATTGCTGTACCGTAGTCCTGCTCCTTCCTGTCTTGGGTTTTTTTGCAGGGTAGAAGGACTGAAGAGTTTCAGACATGCTTGCAAAGGATTCTACCTGTCGGCTACATTGTCTACCATTACTTCCGTTCTAGCTATGGCTCTTCCTGACTTGTGTCCAACCCTGTGAAGCCACTAGAAGTAGCCTTCCATTGCCACTGATAGGTTCTAATCGTGGGAGGAGAGGCCTCTCTCTGTCTCAGGCCATGCTGGGTCACCTGGGGACTAAAGTAGCGTGGGTCTGCCCACACACATAGTGTCTTTTTCAGCTCCTTCTTTTTGTTCCTAAATTCTCCCATATAATCCTTTTCTTTCTTTCTTTCTTTTCTTTCTTTCTTTCTTTCTTTTTTTCTTTCTTTCTTTCTTTCTTTTTAAGAACTTCAGAAGTTCAGGGGCACCTGGATGGCTCTCAGTTAAGCATCCTGCTCTTGATTTCGGTTCAGGTCTTGATCTCAGGGTTGTGAGTTGAAGCCCCACGTTAGGCTCCATACTGAGCATGAAGCCTACTTGAAAAAAAAAGAATCTCAAAAGTTTAATTTTATTTAAATGATGAGCTACTTTTTAAAAATGTTTATTTGTTTATTTTTGAGAGAGGGAGAGCAGGGAAGGGGCACAGAAAGAGGGAGAGAATCCCAAGCAGGCTCCGTGCTGTCAGCTCAGAGCCCGATGTGGGGCTTGATCTCGTGAACCATGAGATCATGACCTGAGCAGAAATCGAGTTGGATGCTTAACCAACTGAGCCACCCAGGCGCCCCTGAGCTACTTTTTACTTGACTTAATTTCTCTCTCTCTCTCTCTCTCTCTCTCTCTCTTTCTTTTTTTTGAATCTAGTTGACACACAATGTTACTTTCAAGTGTAGTACAGCTTGGTGATTTGATACGTTTATTCCTTATGCTATGTTCACAAGTGTAGCTGTCATCTGTCCCGTTACATCCCTGTTACAGTATCATTGACTGTATTCCTTAAGTTGTGCTTTTCATTCTTGTAATTTACTCATTCCATAACTGGAGGCCTGTATCCCTCTCCCCTCCACTCATTTTGCTCAATCAACCCTCCTATCCCCTCCCCTCTGGCAACCATTGGTTTGTTCTCTTTATTTATAGGTCTGATTCTGATTTTTGATTGTTTATTCTTTCTTTTTTTATATTCCATTTATGTGTGGAATCATATGGTCTTTGTCTTTCTCGGTCTGACTTATTTCACTTAACGTAATAACCTCTAGATCCATCCATGTTATCTCAGATGGCATGATCTCTTCCTTTTTTATGGCTGTGTAATATTCCATTGTGCGTGCATGTATGTAGGTATGGGTATATATGTATGTATGTGTATTTGGCACATTTTCCTTATCCATTCATCTGTTGATAGACACTTAGGTTGCTTCAATATCTTGGCTGTTGTAAATAGTGCTGCAGTAAACATAGGGGTGCATATATCTTTTCAAGTTAGTGTTTTTGTTTTCTCTGGGTAAATACCCAATAGTGGTATTATTGGATCCTGTGGTATTTCTGTTTTTAACTTTTTGAGGAACTTCCATACTGTTTTCCACAGTGGCCGTTCCGGTTTATCTGTACTGGTTTATCCACCAACAGTACACAAGCATACCTTTTTTCCAGATCCTTGTCAGCACTTGTTGTTTCTTATCTTTTTAATTTAGCCATTCTGACAGGGGTGAGGTGATATCTCATAGTGGTTTTGATTTGCATTTGTGCGAATCAAATCTGATTCTCGTTTGCATTTGATTCGCATTAGTGATGTTGAGCATCTTTTCATGCGTCTATTGGCCATGTGTATGTCTTCTTTAGGAAAATGTCTATTCAGGTCCTTTGCCCATTTTTTTTTTTTTTTTTTAATTTTTTTTTTTTTTCAACGTTTATTTATTTTTGGGACAGAGAGAGACAGAGCATGAACGGGGGAGGGGCAGAGAGAGAGGGAGACACAGAATCAGAAATAGGCTCCAGGCTCTGAGCCATCAGCCCAGAGCCTGACGCGGGGCTCGGACTCACGGACCGCGAGATCGTGACCTGGCTGAAGTCGGACGCTCAACCGACTGCGCCACCCAGGCGCCCCTCCTTTGCCCATTTTTTAATCAGGTTATTTTTTGGTGTTGGGTTGTATCAGCCGTGTAATTCTTAAAACAAACAAACACAAAGAATCACTCATCTTAAGGAAACAATAGTGTTATCAATTCTCAAAGGGGGTCAACTCCTACAACTAAGATTAAATTCACACATACTCCAAAAGGTAAGAAGCCAATCAGTCAGCCAACAATTTTTTTTAAGTTTATTTATTTTGAGAGAGAAAGAGAGAGAGAGGGAGAGTGAGTGCAAGCAGGGGAGGGGCAGAGAGAGGGAGAGAGATTCCCAAGCAGGCTCCACGCTGTCATTGCAGAGCCCGGTGCAAGGCTCCATGTCATGAACTATGAGATCACAACCTGAGCTGAGATCAAGAGTCAGATGTTTAGGGGCACCTGGGTGACTCAGGTGGTTAGCGTCTGACTTCAGCTCAGGTCATGATCTCAGGGCTCGTGGGTTTGAGGCCTGCGTCAGGCTCTGTGCTGACAGCTCAGAGCCTGGAACCTGCTTCAGATTCTGTATCTCCCTCTCCCTCTGCCCCTCCTCCGTTCATGCTCTGTCTCCCTCTACAATAGATAAACATTAAAAAGAAATGTAAAAAGAGTCAGATGTTCAACTGAGCCATCCAGGCGCTCCGGTCAGCCAGCAAATATTTTTGAGTGCCTTCTGTATACTAGATAGTGGGGACGTAGATGTGAACTAACTAGATATGCCCGCCCCCCAAATTACTTCACATAATTAATTAAGTGATTGCAAATGTGCAGCTACTATAGAGGAAGTGAACAGGTCCTATGGACACCTGACCCGGCTAGAGAAGTGTTCCCAGGGAACGGCCCAGGAGGGTTTATCTGCATTAGAGACTCAGCGTGAAAAGTGAGGGATGAGTGGTGTAAGATACGGCCCCACAGGAAAGAATTGAAACCTGACTCTAAGGGCATGGGAAGCTCACGAAGGGTTTTAAGCCAATGACTGGATGAGAATTTCATGTTTATGAAGTTTAAATGCATCAGTAAAACTTACCTAGAAATGGGATGACTATCTTGAGTGAGATAATGTTTCTCTTATGGGATGACTATCTTGAGTGAGATAACGTTTCTCTTATATTAGAACTCAAAGGAATATATATCCTAGAAAATGGAAATCGAGTATATACGTGTTCTTAGGTTTTTGACCCTGATAGTGACATACATGGGCGTGTAGTCTGGTTTTCCTATTTTATAAATGGCAGGGCACTGAAACCCTCTGAAGTGCATCTTGATAGTTTGATAGTGTTACTCACGTACGATCACTTTTCCTTTAACTTGGCAAAAGAGGAGTGTTCTCGATAGCCAAGAAAAAACCCTGTGGGTGGTGTGGAAGAAAGAGACAAGAATGGGGTCTGCAGTTCTCACAGATGGGCCAGGGGTCCGTCCAGGAGCTGTGCCCATGTTTCCCATGCTACCCTCCCTTGAGAAGGTATTGATGCTTCTACTTGGCCTGCCTCCTGTTACACCGAGTTAGGAGGTGTTTTTGTTTTGCTTGTATCTATCTATCTATCTATCTATCTATCTATCTATCTATCTATCTTTAAAGTTTATTTATTTTGAGAGAGAGAGAGAGAGAGAGCACGAGTGGGGGAAGGTAGAGAAAGAGGGAGACAATATCCCAAGTAGCCTCCACACTGTCAGTGCAAAGCCCGACGCGGGGCTTGAACCCACGAACTGTGAGATCATGACCTGAGCCGAAACCAAAACTCTGAACGCTCAACCAAGTGAGCCGCCCAGGCGCCCCTGTATTTATTTTTAATGTCAACATTCCACTTGCATCACCTGTGATGGTATCAGTCCTGTCTAGATAGACGGGTTTGAACCACTGGGCCCATAATCTTAAAAAATTCAGACAGTTGTCCTAAAAGAGGCCCAGTGGTAGATGTCAGAGATGTTGTTCCTCTCTGAGGGAAAGTAAAGCCCCCCCCCCCCCCCCGACTTGTGCATGTGTGAAACCACTCCCTTAGGCTGTTATCTGTATGATTTCATATGTGACTATGTTAAGGGGAGCAGTCTGGACTGAGGATAAGAACAACAGTTAGGTAGGGGCACCTCAGTGGCTCAGTTGGTTCGGTGTCCTACTTTGGCTCAGGTCATGGTCTCACGGTTCGTGAGTTCGAGCCCCGCGTCGGGCTCTGTGCTGACAGCTCGGAGCCTGGAACCTGCTTCGGATTCTGTGTCTCCCCCTCTCTCAGACCCTCCACTGCTCAGGCTCTGCCCCTCTCCCTCAAAAATAAATAAACATTTAAAAATTTAAGAAAAAAAAAAAGAACAATTGTTAGGTAGAAGCCACTCAACTTCACAGTCAGAGGAGATGATTACAAACTCAGACTTGGATAAAGAAATAGAAACAAGATGAAATTAGAAGAAGCAACACATGTCTGGGGGGTAGCTAAGCAAAGAAGGACGTGTCCTGGTTATAAACTGGATTCAAGAGGCCAGATGGGAGGCCCTTAAAGCCATATTTGGGATCCAGGGTGCTGGGGGCATCAGAACATATCTAAAATCTCCCAGGATTCTGCAACCCAGGTTCCTCCCAGTGCTAAATGGTTGGAAAGAAAGAAACAAAAATGTTATTTTTGAAGGTAATGTGAGTGTCTTTATGTAGAAAACCTGAAAGGGATCCGCAGAGAATTGGGATGTTGGCGTTCTACACAGGAAGTGGGACATGGGTGCCTCTGCCACGGGGCTCCTCTCTGTCATCCCTGACAGGCCCCGCCCAGGATCCCTGAATAACCGAGTTGGAGCCAACTTGACCCGTTTTGACTCCCAGCCTAGAAGAGGGTTCCTTTCCCCGGTCTTATTCAGAGTTCTTTCTAGTTAACAGAGTCCATTATTTTTTGCAGTGCGTATCCAGATCCTATTTTGGTAATCAAAAGCTGACCGTGATTCTTCCTTTCTCCTTATAGATGTCTTCCAAAGATTCTTCTCTCTGAGACTGAGAACGTGTCTGGCTAAAATAAAAGGTGGTTAGATATAAAGAATGGTAAAAAGAAAAACAAAAAAGCACAATATTATCCCATTATGTCAGTTATACTGAGAGTGAGAAAAAAAAATAAAGTAGATTACAGGAAGACAGCATATTCTGAAGTCTAAGTATGACCTCCAGGATAAACAAAAGCTAGCTAGGCAAAAAACAAGGCAAAACGAAACAAAAAAGTTGGGAGAAGAGTGTTTATGAAGACCAGAGATTGACAAAGGCCAGGCAGCCTGTGGGTCCGGTGTGAGCGACAAAAGATGCGGCCGGTGAGGTCGGTGTCTGATCCTGAAAGACCTTGCAAGCCATGCTAAGGGGAGGGATTTGTCTCCGGAGGGCAGCTGGAAACCACTGCTGGCTTTGGGAAGCAAGTGTCAGGGCCTGGCTGCAGTGTCAGAAAGGATGCGGGTCCAAGTCTACAGGTGTAGTAAGAGTCCAGGTCAGAGGTGCCTGGGTGGCTCAGTCGGTCGAGCGTCTGACTTGGGCTCAGGTCATGATCTTGGCGCTTCGCGGGTTCCAGGCTCAGAGCCTGGAGCTGCTGATTCCGTGTCTGCCTCTCTTTCTGCCCCTCCCCTGCTCGCACTCTCTCTCCATCTCTCAAAACTAAATAAACATTAAACAATTAAAAAAAAAAAGGTCCAGGGCAAAAGTAGGGTGGCCGAGATCCATTTGGAGGCAGAAGGGATCAAGAGGATGTTGGGGTTCAGGGAATCTATCACGTGTAAGAGGTATTTGCAAGAAGGGTTGGATCACTGAATGAAGCAAATGTACTTCCAGATTATATAAGTATGATTTTTATTTTTATTTTTCTGTATTTTTAAAATGTGTATTTATTTGACAGAGAAAGAGAGAGAGAGAGAGAGAGAGAGAGAGAATGTGACTGGGGGAGGGGCAGAGAGCGAGGGGGATAGAGGATTTGAAGCAGGGCTCAAACTCACCAACCCGGAGATCATGACCTGAGCCAAAGTCAGATGCGCAACTGACTGAGTCACCCAAGTGCCCCTATAAATGTGATTCTTAAAAACTGATGATTCATTTTATTTTTTAAAAATGCTTATTTATTTATTTTGAGAAAGAGTGTGAGCATGCAGGCAAGTGAGCAGGGGAGGGGCAGAGATAGGAAGAGAGAGGATCCTAAGGCTCCTTGCTGTCAGCTCAGAGCTTCTTAGTTGGTTGAGTGTTGGACTTCTACTCAGGTCATGATCTCGAGGTTCGTGAGTTCGGGCCCCGTGTTGGGATCTGTGCTAACAGCTCAGAGCCTGGAGCCCGCTTCGGATTCTGTGTCTCCGGCTCTTTCTGCCCCTCCCCCACTTCCTCTCTCTCTCTCTCTCTCTCTCTCTCTCTCTCACAAATAAACATTAAAAAAAAAAAGAAAGAAAAATAGCTGAATAATCAAATCAGGACTCAGACTTTATTACAAAATAGACAAAAATTAATTTAACAAGTATAAAAGTAACTCAGTGCCCTTAAAACAGGCACAACTATCTCGGAATGTTGCAAATAATTTCATGGCTTTGTCAAGCACTACAGATGCACACTGAAGACACATACGGATGAAAATTTTGTTTATTGTTTTTATTCCATTTGCTTTAAGTCAAATACATTTTTACCAGTAACTCCATACTATTTATTTGACTTGACACCTTTTACATGGATAACTTAGAGTTCAGTTATCTGGAAATGTTCGCTTTCTGAAAGAAGGACTTGGAATTGGAAAGAGCGAATAACTGTGTTACGAGCAGCCCAAGTTGTTGTCATAAAATTCCTATACTGAAGCTTGTGTACGTTTACTCTTGGGAGCTTCTCAGAATCATTTAGTTTTATTTCAAAACAGTGTCTTGTTTTGTCTTTTTGTTTTCTCAGCCCAGCAAGCATGGAGTGGGAGTAAAGAGATGTTAGAGGTGGGCAGCAAGAAGAAAGTTAACAGTTTTTTGTTTTTTTTTTTTAATATACCTTTTTTTTTTTAATTTTTTTTTTTTTTCAACGTTTATTTATTTTTGGGACAGAGAGAGACAGAGCATGAACGGGGGAGGGCAGAGAGAGAGGGAGACACAGAATCGGAAACAGGCTCCAGGCTCTGAGCCATCAGCCCAGAGCCCGACGCGGGGCTCGAACTCACGGACCGCGAGATCGTGACCTGGCTGAAGTCGGACGCTTAACCGACTGCGCCACCCAGGCGCCCCAGTTAACAGTTTTAAGTGGAGAATGAGAGGGGAAATGATCCACAAGACACAAACACAACTTTAACATTTGTTTTTCATGCTGCGGGTAGACCATTAGTGTAGGGGTAAATGGCTCTGTCCCCCTTAGTAACTCAACAGGGCATCCCTATGTTGTAACACCCCATATATCAGGATTAACATATTAATCTGATGCATCAAGAAAAGAAAGGGCACAATGAGTTCTTTTTTTTTAATTTTTTTTTTTTTTTTTTTTTTGGTGAAAGCGAGCACTTGTGGGGGAGGGAAAGTGAGATTGGGGGAGGGGCAGAGAGAGAGGGAGACATCTGACAATTGAGAGCTCAATGCAGGGCTCTTGAGCTGAAGTTGGACACTTACGTGACTGAGCCACCCAGGCACCCCAAGGTGTTCTATTTTTTAAATCCGAGAAACATGTCTGTTTTAGAGAGATTTCCTTACAAAAAAGCTTAAGTTGTTCAGAAGTTCCAGAAACTGATGTGTGAGGAATGGTTCTTTGCAGACTCATGTATAATGATGCACAGAGATGGGTAGTGTGATACAGAATTTGCAGTGGGTGTCCATCGAGTCAGAAATAATACAAATAAAGAATGCACAGCCTCTGTATACCCCAGGTTGTTTGCAGAAGGGCTAACTAACACAGTAGTACAGATGCGTACTTGGCCATCTGGGAAAACTAAGGAGCTGGAGCTAGCTGGGAAGGGGGGGGAGGGTCGCTGGCAATGACAGAGGTGGAGTGTGTGGCCCAGTAGAATTGTTGGGGGATGATGAGTTTTGTTTGTGTTTTTGGTCATTTTCCAATTACCTACTGGCCTACTTTATGAAATTATTAAAAGATCTGGGTGGACACTGTCTTGAATATAAGCTTGTTTTGGGTATACGTCAGTTAAAAAACAAAGGCAGGGCGCCTGGGTGGCTCAGCCAAGTGTCCAACTATAGATTTTGACTCAGGACATGATCTCAGGATTTGTGGGATTGAGCCCCGCATCAGGCTCTGCACGATTCTGTCTCCCTACCTCCCGTCGAATACACTTTCTCTCTCTCTCAAAATAAATAAACTTAAAAAAATGAAAAAAAAAGAAAGGCAAAAATACACCAGGAAACAAAGATATGAAAAAGCAGTTCAGAGAATATGGAATATGCCAATAAACATATGAAAAGATGCTTGATGTCACTCAGATTAAGGGAAATGCGTATTAAATTCAGATTTTTTTTTTTTTTTTTTTTTTTTTTTTTTTGCGCTTTGTATTGGCAAAAATTAAAAGGATAGTTGATATCCAATGCTGGCAAAGTTGTGGAGAAATCGGACTTTCTCCATTGCTATTAAAATTTTTAGGCTGCTTTTGGAGGGCAGTCTGTAATATCTGTCAAAATTTTATATGCTCTATCCTTTGACCCAGCCATTATAGTTTTAGAGTCTGTTCTACAGAAAGACTTATACAGGCTACCAAAGGTGTATTTACTAGGATATTTTAAAAGCATTTATTGAGAAGTGTCTTGGTAATAACAAAAAAGTGAAAACAACCTATATTTTAATCTGTACAGAAGTAGTTAAATTATGATACATCCATACAATGGAATTCTGTGCAGTCTTTGAAAAGAATAAGGTAGGGTGAGGTGAAGTGACAACAAAATTTCTAGGGCTAAAGTGGAAAAAAATACTGAGCAGTTCATACTGTATAATCCCATTAATGAACAAATAAAAGAACATCGAACTGTACCAGAGTAAATGTGTTACATGTGTATGTAAATACACAGAAACAGATGAGAGAATCCCCTCCAAGCTGGTAACTGTGTTTGGGAAGGAGAGCGGGGCCAGAAATGGTAGGTCAGTGATAGTGTTGAACATCATTTACCCAGAATAGCCAGTATCTGACCTATTCAGGATGAGCAATATTTCTGGAGTTCAAACATCTAAAATTATAAAAAAATCAGTAATAAAAAATAAATAGTATAAATGAAAAAGTAGTAAATAGTTGTTACCATAAATACAGTGAATTCATTTTACTTACTAACTTTTGCATAGAAAATCAGAATTTGCAAATATACACATTTCTGTTAAAAAGACAGAGAAAAGTATCTGGCAATGACAAAAATTAAAATAGGAAATTTTATTTATTTATTTTTTAAGTTTATTTATTTTGAGAGAGAGAGAGAGAGAGCGCGCACACAAGCAAGGGAGGGGAAAAGAGAAGGAGAGACAATTCCAAGCAGGCTCAGTGCCATCAGCGCAGGGCTTGAACTCACAAACTGGGAGAGCATGACCTGAGCCAAGATCAAGAGTAGGACGCTTAACTGACTGCGCCACCCAGACACCCCTAAAAATAGGAAATTTTAAACTTTTTTTTTTTTTTTTTTTAAGAGAGGGAGCACAAGCAGTGGAGAGGGGCAGAGGGAGAGAAACAGAGAGAGAATCTCAAGCAGGCTTCACACCCGGTGCAGAGCCTGATGCAGGGCTTGATCCCACCAGGACCCTGGGATCATGACCTGAGCCAAAGCCAAGAGTTGGACGCTCAACCCACTGAGCACCCAGGCACCCCTAAAATAGGAGATTTTGTCAGGAAATCACTGTTGGTCTGCTGAGTATAGAAACCTCAGTGGTGTCGAGGTTGTTTTACAGTTGAGGACAATAGATCAACTATTTTGAAAAGCTCTGCCAGGGTTTGTGCTACACCTTTCCCTTCCACATTTTCTAGGACCTTCCCATCAGTAGTATATGAGCTTTGTTCCTTAAAATGTATGCAATATGGGGGGCATGCATTGGGCTGTGCACTGGGTGTGGAATCTGCTTGAGATTCTCTCTCTCCCTCTCTCTCTCTCTCTTTCTCTCTCTCTGCTCCCCCCACCCCCACTCTTGGGCTTGCTCTCTCTCTCTTAAAAAAAAAAAAATGCACACAATTTAAAAAGGCCTCTGATGGAGTATCTTTGGTTCATCATTTACAGTTCAACTCCTCCTGCATGATTTGCAGGAGTTGGGCTGCTGTGACCTCACCGCTTGGTTACTGTAGCCTGTGGCTCACACCATCACTGGGAGCCCCAGAACAGTGGCAAATGATTTGGTTATTCCACTAGGGCTATATACGGCATTGAAATTTACTTGCATGATAGACTTTTTTAAGTACAAAGGAAGTTTATAAGTATCTATAACGTGTTGCTGACACGTGGGTAGTTAACACCCATCATCCGATAACACCATCGGATACATAATCTTACAAACTACATGCCTTCTTTTATGATAATTCTTACCCTTTTTGTTTTTCTATTTCTAGGAAATTACTTCAGAAAAGATGCCATCTATTCCCATAAAAATTGCCGGTATGATACCAAAAACATCGTGATGTTTGTAGCTCGAGTCCTGGTTGGAGATTTTACTCAAGGAGCTGTGGGAAGCATAAGCCCTCCTCCACCACCATATGACAGCTATGTGGATGCAAGGTTGAATCCCTCCGTGTTTGTCATCTTCGAGAAAGATCAGATTTACCCAGAATATGTGATTGAATACACTGAACTAGACAAAGCCTGCGTGATTAGTTAGAAATGATGACTACAGCGTCATAAAGGAGGCCATAACCATTCTGTTCATTACAGAGCCAGATTGCCCCAGATAGTAAACTTGTACATTTCCTCATGTAGTTATCAAATTGCCTTAGATCAATGGTTCCCCAATTTTGTTAACACATTTGAATCATCTGGGAAGCCTTCTAGCAATCCCAGTGTTCAGACTGCATCCCATTCCAACTAAAACACTGTTTCTGCTGTGAGAGCTGGGCAATGGTACTTCTAACTCCCAAGGATTCAAATGCGTCCTAAAGTTTGGGAACCACTGTCTTAGATGTAGCTGGGAACGACTGACTTCTAAAACTGCTGTCACTGCTATAAGTTTCTCTCCCAGCTACTCTTCGTTTATTGTACGCAATGGTTTCGTTTTGGTTAAATTGCAAGAAAATTAACTTGGGCAATTTGAGAGGAATCTAAAAATGCCTTTTGATGTAAGGACGTAAGACAGTACTGCCTTTGGATGGAAGACTGGAAAGTTGGAGGGGGAGGCGTATTTTTTGGAAAATGCTGGGGAGGGGGGAAGAAAAGGTAACTTAAATGGTATTACAGCTGTAACTGCAGTATTATACCTTCGTAGTAAATCTGAGTTGGGGCATATATTTCTTTATCTCTGCGTTTATTTAGGGGACTCCATCCAGGTTGACTCTCTGGAATGCAATAAAAAGAGCCACAAAGTATGGCTCAGAGAGAAGCAACCAACTGGAGTTTACTGCCCAATTTTGGGCTTTTTATATATATGATTATAGAGAAGGTTTTTCAGGTTGGACTTTCATGAAGTAGTTGTATTTTGGGGGGATATGAGTCACGGTAACCAGATTCACACAAATATTACTGATAAACCTGAGTGCTATTTGTAGTCGTTCGGTGTAGCAGATGAGACTCACCAAGGAATTAGGAGCCGGGCCATCCCTACTGGAGGGTGGGCCCCTTAAGGAGGCGAGATGTGTTTCCTGGTGAGCACGGAGTCAGAACAAAGAAAACGCCTCAAACAGGCCTTGCACCTGCAAGGGGCTTCTTTTTTCTACATATAACGGATTGTTTGCAAGTGTTAAGTACAGTTTTAAAGCAGTTGAGGGTCCTAGACCAAGAGTTCCTTCCTTATAACGAATCAGGTTTTTCCTTCCAGTTTTCCCTTTCAACATTGTGTAACATTCATTCGCCAAAGTTTCCTGTTACAGTTCCTTCTAGCAGACAGGTTATAAAAGTTAATTAACATTAGAGTTGATTTTGTATTAGTCAGATTGTAGATCAGTACAGACATCTGCACAACCCCTTGGTTTCAAGGACTCCACCAGTAACATGTATAGAGATTTTTTAGGGCAGGGTTATTTTCTGGGAGGCTTGCCACAAATAATTACTCTAATGCACTTTTGGTTTTTTTTCCTTGAATGGTAGCTCCTGTTTGGAGTTTTCATTTCCTGCTCTTGGTTCTCACATTTTCAGAGATGCAGTTTGTCCAACTCTGATTGCCCAGTAGACCTCTCTGCTTGGATATTTCACAGGCACCTCTAAGGCAATGTGTCCTAGGTGGAATTCTCTACCTGCCTCCATCAAGCGAACCATTTTCTCCCTCAGTGTTCTATAGTCAGAAGTCATTCTTGACTTCTTCCTCTCCTTCTCCCAAGCTGTTCCCAAGTCCAGTTTTACTTCTGAAATATTTCTTTGTCCCCTTCTGAGATACTGTTTACTTAGTAGTAACAATGGCCATATTTAAAAATTTTTTCCTTAATCTTTAAAAACACAGATTGATCATGCTTTTGGAATAAAGTTCACAATCCTTATTATGGCCCCACATGATTATGATTTCTCCCTTCCCTGCCCTCTGATATTTATTTTCTTCCACATAAGCCACACTGGCTTCCCTTCTTCTTTGGTTCCCCTTTCCTCCTAGCTCAGTGGTTCTCAATTGGGACTCCTGCCTTTTTCGTTTTTGGTTTTTGTTTTTTTTTTAATGACAAATACATTGTAACATCTGTTTCATTATCCTCAAAATGCAATTCAATGGTCATATACTCTACCTACACGTAATTGCCGAAATAAATTTAAAATTAGTTAACATTAACATAAAATGGAAATAAAAGGCACATTAACTTGGGCACAACTATGTTAGAAGACCTAGTCAGATGTTTATACCTAATGTGTAAATTTAAAAGAAGGTAGAAAATCAAAACTGATTTTATACAAAAAAGTATAAGAAAATGAAAAAGCAGGGAAAGGAGTGGACCTTAGAATAAAAACTAGTGATGCATAACTTGTTTGCATATGATAGTACTTATAAGAGAAATATCGAAATAGAATGTTAATTGAAATAAACATATTATGCAAGGATATCTACAGATTGTCGAGATGGAGAAAATGAGGAAATACAGTATTTTTTGCAGACGAGCTGTAGGTTATACAAGAATGTCTAGCGAGACATTCAAAATTCGTATAGGGTGCACAGTAGTAGTTTCTTACTGTGAGGAACTGTCCAGAATATTGTAAGATGTTCCGCCTACTTGGCTCTCATGTACTTAATGCCAATAGCACCCTCTCTTCCCCTCCACTTATGGTGGCAACTATAAATCCTAGCAGACCTTTTCACCCTTTTCAGAGCAATAACATTTTGTCACATCTCCTTTGTTGGCCTGAGAGGAATCGTAGGGAATACAGTCTACTTACACACATGGATTTCTTTAAGAATCAATTTAATACCCCAACTCTATTATAATGGAGAAATAGAAGGAAAGAAATTTGTAATGACAATAAAATGAGTTTCAATATGTAAATGCTCAGGCATGACTATTCTATACGACATCATGAAGTAGATACTTACCCCTACTTACAATGAATGGGTTGGAGTTTCAGAGTTGTCCAGAGGCTACTTCCTATAAAGAAGTACTGGGAAATGAAAGATTTAGAGGTATGTGTGAGCGTAGGATGAAAACAAGTGTTAGGGTAAGTCGTAACAGACCATATATCTTATCTGTAAGAAACAGAGCGAAATTACCTTAACTGAAATAAGGATAACGGACTGCCTAAGAGGAAAAAATGAATGATATTCTCTCAGGCGAGCTGTAGGTCCTACATAAATGTCCAGTAGGACGTTAAAAAGTCGTATAGGATACCGAATAATTCTTCTTTGTGTGGGACTAACCCATCTACTGCAGACATGCGTTCTTCCTGGCTGCATCCACTCAATGCCAGGAATAGTTCCCAATAATTGTGAAACCAACAACCTATCAATTTCCAAAATCCCACCGTGAGAACCACTGACTTAGTTCATGTCTTATTATCCTCAGATTAGTTTACTATTCCCTCCATAAGGAGTCTTCTACATTAGATGAGATGCTTGCTTCCCAAACCCCCAGGTTTTAAAAGTCTTTGTGCCTTTCTTTCTTCATTTTTAGCATCTGTCCACCTTGCAGTTATCTACTTTCTGCATTAGAATGTAAGCTCCTTGAGGGCCGAGTCAACCCATCTTATTTACTGTGCCATACCTGATACTTGCCTGAATGCTTGATTGGCTGATACCTCGGATGCCTTTTGTTGAATAAAGTAAGCTCAACTATTTATATTTCAGTAGTTCAGTTGTATTTCTTCTTCTTCAAGCTTAATTCTAGACTATCCAATAAAGAGAAATATTAATTTTGCTCTGCTGCCTGAATTTGCTATATTTATTTCTAGGTATCTCCAAAAATATAATCAGCTGCACACACTAAGTTATTCAGTGGGGGATAGATGTTTGTCCCTTCTCGCTTTTTCGTTCCAGGACTTGATGACCAGGGAGGTGTCAGGATAATGCCAAGGAAAGGCAGGTGGTGGTGATGGACAAGCCCACAGTTGGTTGGCACATCTTCTGTCTAGGGGCTTAGAGAAGGAGGCGGAAACTGCGAATATACTTTTCTTGGTCTCAGGGGTGGGAACAGAGCCTGGCTGAACCCAAAAGTTAAAAATATAAATGGTTATTGGCAGAATTGTCTTATCAGTCCCTCCTTTAAAAGCTCTTCTCCACTCATTCTTTTTTTTTTTTTTAAGTTTATTATTTTGAGGGGGGAAGGGGCAGAGAGAGAGAATCCCAAGCAGGCTGTTAGCACAGACCCTGACGCAGGGCTTGATCTGACGAACCGTGAGATCATGACCTGGGCTGAAATCAAGAGTCAGGTGCTTAACCGACTGAGCCACCCAGGTGCCCCCTCCACTCATTCTTTTTTGATTACAAAGGTTGGATGGAAAGAAAGAGGAAGAAAATCCTATATGGCAGCAGAAATTTTTTATTTAAAAAAAATTTTTTTTAATGTTTATTTATTTTTGAGAGAGAGCGAGAGCATGAGCGGGGGAGGGCGGCGGGTGGGGGGAGACACAGACTCTGAAGCAGGCTCCAGGCTCTGAGCTGTCAGCACAGAGCCCAACATGGGGCTTGAACCCATGAACTGTGAGAACCTGAGCTGAAGTCAGACGCCTAACCGACTGAGCCACCAGAAATTTGATTAAAGTGAAGGGAAACCCATTTGATTTGTATCCCAAGGTAAATGAAACAATGTGTAGCCAACCCATTGCTGTCAAAGCACCACATTCAAATGCACAAAAATACTAGCAAAACCAAGCATGGGCAGATTTGGTCTTTTCTAGTTAGTTATTTATTTGCTTTGTCATAGAAGGCTCCCCGTTTTTCAGAAGTGATTATTTGAGATGTTATTTAAAGTCTTAATTTTTGGTCCTGCAGTTGGGAAAAGGTGCCGTTATTTGATTTCTGTGGTGGAACTCAGTCCAGCATTTGGTGGGAGGAGAGCTAGGGAGCAAGCAGTTCAGAGTCCTGCCTTGGCTACCGTAAAGATAATTACCATAAAGGGCCAGCGATGCTCAATGCTAGAGGCGCAGAGAGCCACTGGGACCATGTTGAAGGACGTGGCTGGGAAGGAGCAGGGAATAACAGGCAGGTTTCATTGAGAAGGTTCTAACTGATATTAGTGCATGCCCTTGGAGTGACTTGTTCAAAAACTTGTGCTAGACAAGTGTGCCCGGAGCGGGCAGCCGTTTGAGAACAAGCTTCAGAATCTGGGTTGGAGGACGTATCACCTTACAAGGAACCACCTGAATCCTAGAAAGTTAAATCCTAAAATACCACCTGAATCTCAACCCTCTGTGTTTCTCTTTTCCATTCTCTGGTCAGTCTTCTTGTCCTCTTCAGCCATTTCCTGATGTCTCTCCCTTTGTGCCCCGAAACTCTACATTCCCCAATAGTCTGCTCTGGGATCTTTGGGGGTTTTTTTTGTCCCTTTACACTCTTCCCCATGAATCTCATTTATTCCCATACTTTAGTTATCACACCATTTCTGATTCCAGAATCTATACCTTTGCTGAGGAGTCAAATAACTTACCCAGAGTTTCACAGTTAGTGAGTAACAGACAAGTATTCCGAACCCCTGGAGTCTAGCTCCAGAACCCACATGTTAACCACTCTGCTAGGCTTCCTCTCTAAGGAACAGTCCCTACCCTTCCCTTTGACGTCCCACCTCTCTCCCCCTTCAACCATTCATTGTGGACAACATACCCAACACTCCTAGCCTTAGATCTTCATAATCTCTTTTTCTTCAACATCTTCACACTTCAGGCATCAACGTCCATCGCCCTCCTGCCGCTAGTCAGAATTGCTCTTCTGAGATTGTAAACTTTTTTAAAAGTTTATTTATTTTTGAGAGAGCGAGCAGGGTGGGGCAGAGAGAGGGGGAGTGAGAGAGACTCCCAAGCAGGCATGATCATCGTGGAGTTGAAGTTGGAGCTCGAACTCCCGAACTGTTGAGATCATGACCTGAGCCGAAACCAAGAGTCGGATGCTTAACTGACTGAGCCATCCAGGCGCCCCTGACGTTGTAAACTTGTATAACCTACCTCTGCTGTGGCCTTTAGCTCTCTTGCTCTCACATTCCCTACACACATGCCGCCCCTTCCCCTTCAGCACCTGGCCACTCCTTCGGTGAATACTTTCAGTCACCTAGAACCTTTGGCTTTATGTCCCATCCATTTGGCAAACCTAGCAATGGATTCGTCAAATTCTGTTTCTATAAACATTGAGTAGTTTCGTTTTTATTTACTTAATTTTAATTTGGAGTACTTTTAGAGAGAATTGCAGAGCTGTTTGGATTAATACCACTACGTACACCTGGTATTCAACTTTGGCAAAACCCTCTCACGGCCCACCTGCCCTCTCGGCCCTCATTCCCCCAACCCCACAGGACAGCTTTGTTAAACCTTCGCTAGCCTCCTCACGTGACTCCTCCCCCCCCCCCCCACATTCTCAGTCTTATACTTAACAACAACACAAATGGCTATTAGACCTTTTCTCCTTCATCTTAAGCCTACAAACTTGTCTTTTTATATACTCATCCTTGCTTCTTTTCCTCTTGTTCTATGGAAGAGGTTTTTCTTCTTCTGTCTTAGGTTAATTCTTCCCATGTCCTGTCCTCTCCCACTGCCTTATGAAAATCACCCACTGAATTATTCTTCTCAGCCAAATTTCAACGTTCCCTTCTTATTGGCTCTGTTCACTTGGCATAGAACTACGCTTGCCTCTCCTATAATAAAACACCTCCCTCCATCTTACGTCTTCCCCTAATTATTATTTTATCACTACCTTATTTTTTCAGATAACTTATTTTAAAAAGTTGGACTTTCCCATGGGGCACGCGGGTGGCTTGGTTGAGTGTCGACTCTTGGTTTCAGCTCAGGTCGAGATCCCAGAGGTGTGGGATAGAGCCCCACTTGGGATTCTCTCCCTCTGCCCCTCTCCCCCACTCAGGTTCTTTCTCTAAAATAAAAGACAAAAAGTTGGATTTTCTCATTTTTCTTTTTATTCTTAGCCTACAGAATTCTGCCTTTTCTCATTATACCTCTGGAATAAACTTGCCTAGTTTATCAACACTCTCGTAGGGAAACTCCCTGCAGCATTTTATAATGCTGACCACCTCCTCCTTGAAACTTTCTCCTCTGTGTCCATGAATGAATCTCATTTTTCTCTAGGCTCCCTTTATCGGTTTCTATCTTAGGCTGGCTTCCTCGGAAGAAAATAGAAAAGGATTGTATGCAAGGAGATTATTTGGGAGGTGATTCCAAGAAACACTGGTAGAGAAGTGGGGAGCTGAGTCAGGGAAAGGAAGGCAATATAGGGCATGTTAATGAGCAGGTTACAGCCGTGGGCAACTGGGGCTCAATGCCACTGACAAACCTTTGGGAGACTATGGAATATACATTTTGAAATTGTTCCACCTGAGGAACAATGCCCTGGATATTTAGCCACTATCTGGTAGGAAAAACTCTTCCTTTATCCTCTTAGGTTCAATTTCTGGAGTATGAATTTAGCTGACAACAGACAGATTAACAGGAGAGAAGTGGGGGGGGGGGGAGTTCATCACGTGCATATGGAAACAAAGGGACTCCCTAAACCGTTAAAGATTATGGTTTATGTACCTAAATTAATAGGGGAGAGGGAGAGGGGAGAAAAGCCTTCTGCGGGAAGAACAAATGGTTTCCAGAGGAACAAACGAGATATGGAAGTTTGTGATAATGTTTGTTTATGCAGGTGCCAGTGATCTTTGTTTTATTTTATTTTATTTTATTTTATTTTATTTTATTTTATTTTATTTTATTTTATTTTATTTTTCCTCATGGCCATGAAACTTGCCCAGAGAGAGGATCTATGGCAGCCTCACTTCCAGAAGTTTCTGCCTTTTGTGAAATAAGGGAAGCTCCAAGAAGGCTTCTTCCTACATCTGCTGAATCTCAAATTGTCTTAGTTTAAAATAACCTTCCTACCAACTCTGGGGGTCTGAGTGGGCCCCCACCCCATTCATTCCCTAACATCACTAGTCGAGGGTTCTTCCTGGAGTGTTGATGCCTTGGCAATTCCAGCCTGCCTCAACGGCCGGCAAGCTTGCTCCTTCTGGAGGACAAAGACCTTATGCAGACAGTCCAGGTGCAGATATAGTCAAAAGACCCAGGCGAGGCAGGAAGAGCTACTTCCGCTTTCCTTACGTTTTTCTCTTCCTCCCCTTGCCTCTCTAATGTCGCTATAATAGAAGGCTCTATCCTCCCATGCTTGCTTTACACACTTTCCATTTTGCGGAGAGAGCTTATCGACTCTCGCCGTTTCAATGACCTAATAATCTGATGTCACTCAAGTCTATATTCCCCGCATCTTTTGGAAACTCTAGACCTGTGCCTACAATACAACTGCCTACTGAGCCTCTTACCTTGGATTGTCCACTGCAATCCCAACACAATGAAAACTGAAGTTACAGTCCCTCAAATCCTCTTCGGTTATTCCTTATCTCGCCCTGCTCTTCTAGAAATCCATTCTTCTCACGCCTACCAGGGATCTTTCTGAAACACCTCTCCTAAGTATGGCCAGGCCCTGTTTTTTAAGTTTATGGACCGAGCAATGAACAGGACAAAGCAGATTGCCTCCTTTCGCGTGCTTGAATTCTACAAATACAGAAATAAGAAGAGACACGATCAGTGGTAAGTTCCACGTGGAGAGGTCAAGAAAGGTCTTGCTGAAGACGTGTCATTTAAGCTCAGAGATGAAAGGCAGAAAGGATACATCTAGAGCAGGAGAAACATTCTGCGCGGAGGGATCCTGCCACTTCCAGCTGAAATTCCTTTAATCGCTTCCCAACGTCTTCAGGATACAAGTCCAAATTTCTAAGCATGGCAGAGAAGGTCTTCTGGCCTCTTGCCAGTCAGTCACCTTCCTCTTTAGCTTCTTTACATTACATGCCATCAACTCGTTTAATCCCCACAACCACCCTGTAAGAGAGCTGGTTGAGTTCCTCCGTCAGGTCTTAGGTGTCTCTGTTTTCTGTCACAGCATGAGCGGTGGCTCAAAAGCTGTTCATTAAATGAGCAAGCTGTTGGGCAGAAAGGATAGCTGCTTGCATTTATTCATTTTTAATTTACATCCAAGTTGGTTAGCATATAGTGCGATAATGTTTCCCAGAGTAGATTCCAGTGATTCATCCCCTGTGTATAACACGCAGTGCTCATCCCAACAAGTGTCCTCCTTAATGCCCCTTACCCATTTAGCCCATCCCCCCCCCCCCACAGCCCCTCCAGCAACCCTCAGTTTGTTCTCTGTATTTAAGAGTCTCTTATGTTGGGGCACCTGGGTAGCTCAGTGGGTTGAGCATCCGACTTCAGCTCAGGTCATGATCTCGCGATTCGTGAGCCTGAGCCCCGTGTTGGGCTCTGTGCTAACAGCTCCCGGCCTAGAGCCTGTTTCAGATTCTGTGTCTCCCTCTCTCTCTGCGCCTTCCCTGCTCGCACTGTCTGTCTCTGTCTCAAAAATAAACAAACATTAAAAAAAAAAGTCTTATGTTTTGTCCCCCTCCCTGTTTTTATATTCTTTTTGCTTCCCTTCCCTTATGTTCATCTGTTGTGTATGTTAAATTCCTCATATGAGTGCAGTCTTATATTTGTCTTTCTCTAATTTTGCTTAGCATAATCCCCTCCAGTTCCATCCACATAGTTGGAAATGCAAGACTTCATTCTTTTTGATTGCCGAGTAATACTCCACTGTATATATAAACCATATCTTCTTTATCCATTCATCTGTCGATGGACATTTGAGCTCTTTCCATACTTTGGCTAATGTTGATAGTGCTGCTATAAACATTGAGGTGCATGTGCCCCTTTGAAACAGCATACCTGTATCCCTTGCATATATACCTAGTAGTGCAATTGCTGGGTGCTAGGGTAGTTCTCTTTTTAACTTTTTGAGGAACCTCCATACCATTTTCCAGAGAGGTTGCACCAGCTTGCATTCCCACCAGCAATGCAAAAGAGATCTTCTCTTTCCGCATCCTCGCCAACAAGGATAGCTGCTTCGTAGACGTACAGGTCTAGACTGGTGTGGTCCAACGACAATAAAGTGAGCCCCACATGTAATTTAAAATTTGCTTGGAGCTACATCAGAAAAGTCAAAGAAACAGATGAAACTGTAAGAACATTTTTATTTCTTGTTTTTTTATTTTTTTAACTTTTTTTTTTTTTTTTTTTTTTAATTTTATTTTTGAGACAGAGAGAGACAGAGCATGAACGGGGGAGGGTCAGAGAGAGGGAGACACAGAATCGGAAACAGGGTCCAGGCTCTGGGCCATCAGCCCAGAGCCCGACGCGGGGCTCGAACTCACGGACCGCGAGATCGTGACCTGGCTGAAGTCGGACGCTTAACCGACTGCGCCACCCAGGCGCCCCAGAACATTTTTATTTCAGTATCATCAAGTGAACACGACTGAGAAAGTTCTCAATGAGATAGTTTGCATCCAAAAACCTTCGCAATCCAGGGCGTGTATCTCACTTCCATCACCTCTCGGTTCCAACCGGTCACGTTTTAAGGCCTCGACAGCCACATGCCCACATGCCGCTGGTGGCTCCCTTGGAGTCCTTCCCCCAGCAACCCCCTAAGGCCCCTCGTACCTCATTACCCGTTTTATCTTTGCAGCCCTCATGGGCGCCTCGGATCCTCTCATTTGCTCACGGGTCACGCCTCCCCCCACCACCCACGTCCCTCTAGGCGAGGCCTCCCCTTGACCGGCGCTCAGTGAACACGGTGGCACCCGCGGGTGGCCCGCAGGCCCCCGCCCGGCCCCCCGCCCCCGCCCCCGCCTCTGCCGCCGCGGCGCGCCCTCCCCCCACCCCCGGCCCGGCCCCGGGAGCTCGAGCCCGAGTCGTGGACGTGACTGGGAGGAGTCTGCCCGCCTCGGGTTTCCGTGCTCGGCCGCGGCCATGGCGGACCCCACGGTGTGCTCCTTCCTCACCAAGGTGCTGTGCGCCAACGGCGGCCGCATGTTCCTGCGGGACCTGCGCGGCCACGTGGAGCTCTCGGAGGCCCGGCTCCGGGACGTGCTGCGCCAGGCCGGGCCCGACCGCTTCCTGCTGCAGGAGGTGGAGATGAGGGAGGGCCTCTGGGACGCCGAGGCCGAGGCGGCGGCCGGCGCGGGCGGCGCGGGCGGCGCGGGCGGCGGCCCCTGCGCCTGGCGGGTGGTGGCTGTGTCCTCCGCGCGCCTCTGCGCCCGCTACCAGCGCGGCGAGTGCCAGGCCTGCGACCAGCTGCACCTCTGCCGCCGCCACATGCTGGGCAAGTGCCCGAACCGCGACTGCTGGTGAGGCGGGCGGCGGGGGAGCGGGGCCCCGGGGGAAGGAGAAAAGGGATCGCGCGTTCGGGGGGTGCACCCCGCCCCGCCGTCGGAGGGCGGAAGGGAAGGCCCGGGAAGGGGCCCCCGCGGCGTCCTCGGGGGTGGGGGAGGGGGGCTCCCCTGCGCTTCCAGCTCCGGCGCGGAGCGAGGCCCGAAGTCGTCCCGATCGGTCTGGATTTCTTCACCGCTGCTCGCCCCCCGGAGTCCAGCCCCTGCCCGCGGAAACCTTCTCGGCGCGGCCGCGGGAAATCCGGACTGGGACTTTTGAGTTCGTTTACTCCGGTGGTCCTACTGGGGGGCTTTTGCGGACCTGTGAGGTCCTCGGACCCTTTGTCGAGAGTGTCCTTCCTTTCTTTGCACGTAACCTCAAAGTTTTACCCAAGTGAGTCGGTGCTCACCGGGTTTAGAAAGCCCGATCTGGGATGACCCCCAGGAAACCGAGGGCGGTGTTCTGAGGCCTCTGGTCATCCTTGGTTCCCTCAGGCTCCCCAAAGCGGGGTCGGGGGCACACTTCACTCCCAACGTCGGTGGACTGTGGGGGGTGGGCAGCTGTTCGGGGTGGAGAAGTAGGGTCAGTCACCTTCCGGCCAACAACAGAAGGCATCGAGGCAGGTGACTGGGGCAGGGGGTGCCTTTGGCTGGCTTTCAGGCATCCCGATTTAAAATGCAAGTGACCTTGGGAGGAGAGTGGCTTCCACTCGGCTTTTTTATTATTAGTGCTGGCTTTATTAGCTGTGGTATCTTTGGGTTCAGGGAAAATTGTTTAACTTCACACGTGAGTCGAAGGCCAGGAATTTGGCGGACTGGCCCCTTCACCTGTGGGCCTCTGATCAGAGCTGTGTGTTCTCCTAGGTCTACCTGTACCCTTTCCCATGATATCCACACACCCGTCAACATCCAAGTTCTGAAAAACCATGGGCTTTTTGGCCTCAATGAGGCCCAGCTTCGGATCCTGCTTTTACAGAATGACCCGTGCCTTTTACCAGAGGTGAGTTACCAAGAATTCACCCTCATACTGAATGCACGATGAAGGAGATCGAGAACATCAAAAGTCACCTTGCAGAGGTCAGGTGTATGGGTGGAGGTTATGGTGCAGTGCTGACCTTTATGCAGTCTCTGTGATTTTAGGCTTTGATCCACAAGGAGTGATGGACGCGTGTGATAAAGAAATAACGAAAATGGCTACTAGTTTATTTTATTTTTATTTTTTTGAGAGAGATAGAGAGCAAGTGGGGGAGGGGCAGAGAGAGAGACAGAGACGGAGACAGAGAGTCCCAAGCAGGCTCTGCACCGTTTGAGAGATCTCAAACTCACGAACTCAGAGATCATGACCTGAGCTGAAACCAGGAGTTGGAGGCTCCAACTGAGCCACCCAGGCGCTCTTAGCCACTAGTTTTTTGACTGCTTACTGAAGGCTAAGTCATTCACATATCTTAGCTCATTAATAATGTGTCCCTGTTTTACAGGTGAGGAAACTGAGACTCAGCTACATTAACTTGCTCAAGGTCACATAGCACATAGCAGATTTGAATTTACGTCTGTCTATGAAGCCTGTGTTTTGTGAATTGCCTGTTTATGCTGTTGCCTATTTTTCTGTTGAGGCATTTGTTTTCCTATTAATTGATAAGGTGTCTTTTTTTTTAAGTTTATATATTGGGGAGGGGGGTTGTATAAGTGGAGGAGAGGCAGAGTGGGGGGGGAGAGAGGGAGAGAGAGAGGGGATCCCAAGCAGCCTCCATGCTTTCAGTGCAGAGCCCAACTTGGGGCTCGAACTCACGAAACTATGAGATCATGACCTGAGCTGAATCACGAGTCAGACATTTAACCGACTGAACCACCCAGGCGCCCTTATTAGATGTCTGTAATGATACAGGTCCCTTTTGTGGTCACGTTTGTTGAAAGTATCCTCCCCCATTTACTTTCTTGGGGCTTTAGATACCAATTTTAATTGCTTTGAGGTGATTTAGTTCCAAATGTTTAACCAGTGCCCATTAGAACTGCTGTCATGGTGAAATTAGCGTATTTGTTTCTGTTTAGCTATACACAAAGACTTTTTGAAAACAAAACAGTTGGAATCCCCAAAGAAAATATTACAAGAGCCCACCAGTGAAAAGTAGAATTTGCTACTCTAGCACTGATGATGTCGTAGACATTCGAGTTGCCAGAAGAGGGGTGGGGTGGGAAGAAGGGGGGATGTTGGGAAACCGGAGGGTAGTTTGTGAGTGTGGTGCCCCGTTAATGCTAAGGTAGTTCAGGGTCGAGAAGGGAAGGAAGTCACAAGGCTGGAGGTATGAGCTGGAGCCTTTGGTGAGATGGCAAAGGCCGCCCTCAAGGCAGTAGAATCTGTATGTGGAAGGCAGCATTGGAGTCAGCCTTAGCCACGGGGTTTATTCTTGGCATCCACATCTCCTTTCTCACTTCTTTGGGCTTTGAAGCCAGACTTGATCAGTCATGGTTATAAGCCAGATACATTCCAACGATGTTGCCAGAAGGACCCGGAGCCACAGCTGGAGCAGGTTATTGGCAGGAAGGGAGAAGAGAATGGCAGTAACGGGGGTCCAGTCCAGTCCTTCCTCTCTGAGAGAGAAGGGTTGGCGACACTTCTAGTTACCTTTTAGTTAAAAAAAAAATTTTTTTTAACGTTTATTTATTTTTGAGAGAGAGAGAGGGAGACACAGAATCCGAAGCAGGCTCCAGGCTCTGAGCTGTCAGCACAGAGCCCGACGTGGGGCTTGAACCCACAAGCTGTGAGATCATGACCTGAGCTGAAGTCGGATTCTCAACCTACTGAGCCACCCAGGCGCCCCAACCTTTTAGTTTTTACGATATTGTTTGACTTACAGATGTTTAACGTTGTTACATTGTTGAACTTATTGGGCCCATTTCCTTATGGCTTGTGCCTGCTCTCCTGGGTCCAGCCTCGTCTTGTCATACCCGACTACCACAGTGTTTTGTGAGCAGCCAGTGGGCTGGCTGCACTTGGGACAGGAGCCCACCCCTGGTCCTGTCACCCAGCACTGGAGGTATGTATCCTGTGACACACAGCATGGCCACTTTGGTAGCGGGGACCACGGAGGAATCAGGAATGGTGCCCCACATCTCTTGTATGGAAATGGCTATGACCCCTTTCCACCACTCTCCTAAAGACACAGTACACAGGAACAGATACATCACGTAATAAAAAGACGATAGGGGGGCGCCTGGGTGGCTCAGTCGATTAAGCGTCCGACTTCAGCTCAGGTCACGATCTCGCGGTCCGTGAGTTTGAGCCCCGCTTCGGGCTCTGTGCTGACAGCTCAGAGCCTGGAGCCTGTTTCAGATTCTGTGTCTCCCTCTCTCTCTGACCCTCCCCCGTTCATGCTCTGTCTCTGTCTCAAAAATAAATAAACGTTAAAAAAAAAAAATTAAAAAAAAAAAAAGACGATAGGGACAAACATTGTGATCTTATGGTTATAATGATAAATATATTTGGTCTTCATCCCCATTCCCGACATAGAGCTCCTAAAACCCTTGGAATTTCCTACATGATGAGAGCTCTAAAGGTGTCTGTTGTTAAGTGATTTTTGGAAAGCCCTTTGGTAACCTAAGGACGGGAGCTGGTTGTCAGGAGAACAACTTTTTTTTTTTCCCAACACTTTTTTTTTTTTTTTCCAACACTTTTTTTTTTTTTTTTTCAAAAAATTTTTTTTCAACGTTTATTTATTTTTGGGACAGAGAGAGACCGAGCATGAACGGGGGAGGGGCAGAGAGAGAGGGAGACACAGAATCGGAAACAGGCTCCAGGCTCTGAGCCGTCAGCCCAGAGCCCGACGCGGGGCTCGAATTCATGGACCGCGAGATCGTGATCTGGCTGAAGTTGGACGCTCAACCGACTGCGCCACCCAGGCGCCCCCCCAACACTTTTTTTTAACTTTATTTCTTTATTTTGAGAGAGAGAGAGAGACTGTGTGAACAGAGGAGGAGCAGAGAGGGAGAGGGAGAGAGAGGTTCCCAAGAAGGCTCCGTGCTGTCAGCGCGGGGCTCAACCCCATGAACTGTGACATCATGACCTGAGCCGAGACCAAGAGTCGAACGCTTAACCATCTGAGCCCCCTAGGCGCCCCGAGAGTTGTAACTTTTATCCCCTCCCCCTCACTCTTCCACCCCCTGGGAGGGCAGAGGGGCCTAAGGATGGAGTTCATTTACCAATGGCCCATGATGTAATCGATCATGCCTGTGTTAGGAAGTTTCCATAAAAACCCAAAAGGACAGACCTCCAGACAGCGTGCAGGGTGGTGAGCACACGGAGGTGCTGGGAGAGTGAGGCCCCAGGAGAGGGTATGGAAGCTCCACACCTTTTCTCCCCTCACCTCTCCACATGCGGCTCTTCTAACCTGCGTGTTCCCGGGTTATATCATTTTATAATAAAGTGGTCATCTGACTCCTGTGAGCTGTTCTGGCCCATTAACTGGAGGAGGAGGTGATGATGACCTTTATAGCAGCTCAGGCAGCAACAGATGGACATTCGAAGTGGGGCAGCCTCGTGAGACTGAGCCCTTAACCTGTGGGATCTGCCGCTATGTCCAGGTAGACAGTATTCGGGGGAAGTTCAAATCTGTGGGACATCTGGTCATTGTCCTCTGAGAATTACTTGGTGGTGTTGAAAGAAACACACATTGGAAATACGTACAATGGGATACTAATACATTTGAAAATTTCAATGAAATGCACACATTTCTAGAAAAAAATATAATTCATCCAAACGGTTTCAGGTTGCCTGGGTGGCTCCATCGGTTGAGCGTCTGACTCTTGATTTCCACTCAGGTCATGATCTCACTGTTCGTGGGTTCAAGCCCTGCCTCAGGCTCTGCACTGACAGTGTGGAGCCTGCTTGGGACTCTCTGTCTCTTTCCCTCTCTCTCTCTGCCCCTCTCCTGATCACTTTCTTTCCCTCAAAAATAATAAATAGGGCGCCTGGGCGGCTCAGTTGGTTAAGCGTCCGACTTCAGCTCAGGTCGTGATCTTGTGGTTCATGAGTTCAAGTCCCACGTTGGGCTCTGTGCTGACAGCTCAGAGCCTGGAGCCTGCTTCGGATTCTGTGTCTCCCTCTCTCTCTCTCACACTCTATCTCCCTCTCAAAAATAAATAAACATTAAACTAATAATAATAAATAAACATTAAAAAAAACTGTTTTAAGAAAATACAGAAAGCCAGAATAGTGTTTATTTTTGAACAACAAAAGCATTAAGATAAAAAATTTAGGGGTGCCTGAGTGGCTCAGTCAGTTAAGTGACTGACTGTTGATTTTGGCTCAGGTCGTGATCTCAGTTTGTGACATCGAGCTCCGAGTTGGGCCCTGCGCAGCACAGAGTCTACTTGGGATTCATTCTCTCCCTCTCTCTGTGCCCCCGCCAAATAAATAAATAAACATTTTTTAAAAAAAGATAAAAAATTTAAAATTGCACGGAACCACAGTATTAGTTAAAAAGTCTTCTACAAGAAAACATGAGGCTTGAGGCGCCTGGGTGGCTCAGTCAGTTAAGCGGCCGACTTCGGCTCAGGTCATGATCTCGCGGTCCGTGAGTTCGAGCCCCGTGTCGGGCTCTGTGCTGACAGCTCAGAGCCTGGAGCCTGTTTCGGATTCTGTGTCTCCCTCTCTCTGACCCTCCCCTGTTCATGCTCTGTCTCCCCCTGTCTCAAAAAGAAATAAAAACGTTAAAAAATTTTTTTTAAGGAAACATGAGGCTCATGCAGTTTTATTGTTGAGCTCTATCAAATCTTTAAGGAATATTTTTATTTTGAGGCTAGGTGTAGGATCTCTTTTTCTTGATCTCCTATACATCCCTGAACCAGTGTCATACTGTTCAGTTCGTTTATATTTTAACATATGATGGCCCAAGTCTCTGCCGATCACACTTCTTTCACAGAAATGTTTTCTCAGGGTGCCTGGCTGGTTCAGTCAGTGGAGCGTGTGACTCTTGGTCTCAGGGTTGTGAGTTCGAGCCCCACGTTGGGTGTAGAAATGACTTACAACTAAAATCGTAAAAATAATTTTTTTTTTCTTTCGTCAATGGCCGTAAATGACAGTGCAACCAAACGTGTCAAGTGTTGCTTCATTTCTGTGCCAGGTGTGTTTGCTGTACAACAAAGGGGAAGCGCTGCATGGCTACTGCAACATGAAGGAGAAGTGCAACAAGTTTCACGTGTGCAAGTCCTTTGTCAGAGGGGAGTGCAGACTTCAGAAATGCAAACGGTCCCATCAGCTCATTCATGCCGCAGCCCTGAAGCTGCTGCAGGACCAAGGACTGAGTGTCCCAAGTGTCGTTAATTTTCAGATAATCTCTACCTACAAGCATATGAAGCTGCACAAGGTGCTTGAAAGTCAAGGTGAGAATATCAGAGGGAGAACACTACCGACACATAGTTTTGACCAGAAAGTGAGTCTGGGGGGGATAGCACCTCACATTCTAAGTTTTGCTCTATCCTCGGGGAAACCGGACCACCAATATTTTCTGATGTTTTCTGATGGAGAACTATGGTTCTTCTTTTTTTTTTTTTAAATTTTGTCTTAAACTTTACTTATTTGTTTTGAGAGAGACAGAGACAGCATGTGCAGGGGAGAGGCAGAGAGAGAGAATCCCAAGCATGCGCTGTCAGCACAGAGCCCGATGCGGGGCTCGAAGTCGCTAAACCTTGAGATCATGACCTGAGCTGAAACCAAGAATTGGACGCTTAACCGTCTGAGCCACCCAGGTGCCCCTAGAACTGTGGTTCTAACTAAAGGAAGGAAGGGATAGAGTTTACTTTCTGCGCCGCCGGCTAATAACATCTGCCCAAGGGTTTGAGCAGTGTACCTCCTCGCTAAGCTGGGGGCCAGGAAGTAGGTAAAACCGTCCTCACAGCTTTGTTAGGAAGAAAGAGGAAGGAGGTGGGCCAGTGGCCTAGAAAGGGAAAGAAAACACAGGAATGGATTTCTTTATTAAATTTGAATTAAAGTGTTTTCTTTTTCTTTCTTTACTTTTGCTGAGGTAGTAAACATACAACGTTGTATTAGTTTCAGAGGCACATATTTCGATATTTGTATACACAGCAGAAATGATCGCAGTTAAGTGTAGGTAACATCTGTCATCATACATAGTTACAAAGTTTGTTCTCCTGTGATGAGAACTTTTAAGAAAGTATGTTCTTTTTTAGTTATTAAGAAGTTTTAACCATATTACATAAAAATTTAGAAAGTAGAGAGTAGAGATATAAATTGCATGATTCCACTCACTCCATCCACAATGATTGTTACCATTTATTTTGCAGGGCCGTCCCTCCTGTTACTATACAAATTCCAGTCTAGTTGTGCTCGAAGTATGCATTAGTATCTTAAATTTTCACTTTATCAAGAATCATAAATATTTTCCCATGTTGCTGCATAGTCTACCATTAAAAAAATGGGTCTACAAAGTGTGGTTTGGTGTACTTTTAACTACAGTGCATTCAGATTACTTATTCTATTCGATTTGTTTATAGCTGGAAATCAGTTTCAGTGGGTGGTAGGCTTAGGAGAATTGCCGAATTTGGGAAAACCAAACCAGCAAAGTCAGAGTCTCCAAACTATCGATACGGAGTTTTCTTTTCTTTTCCTTCTTCTTTTGAAGTGTTTATTTATTTCTGAGAGAGAGAGGTGGGGGGGAGGGGCAGAAAGAGAGGGGAACAGAGCATCTGAAATGGGCTCCATGCTGACGGCTGCTTAGCAGACTGGGCCACCCAGGTGCTTCTTGATACGGAGTTTCCTTCTGTTGGGATGGTCGTGGCTGACTTCCTGAGCGGGTGGTTTGAAGGTCGTGTTGGAGGCTGTCTAGGGAAGCCTGAATGATGGCGGGGATCTTCTAGGCCAGGTATAGGGCCGTCATCACCCTCATCTGGTCTTGTTTAGTGGGTCTCTCCTAACTATGAACTTGTGTGTGTGTGTGTGTGTGTGTGTGTGTGTGAAATAAATCTAGAAAACACAAACTCTCCAAATCCAGAGCAGTGTTGGGACTTTTGGCTGGGATCTGATCTGCTGGGCCGATGCTCCCAACACAAAATGAAATAGAGAGCGATAAAAGAGGTGTCCCAGGAAAGCTCATCTCTTCGTCTTCTTTTTAGGGAATTCAGCTTCTGCTGAGTGTTCACAGGGCCTTGAAGAACCAGGAGTACACGTAGCCGGCGCTCCAGAGGCCAGCCCTCTGGTGCCCGGCCCCGCTCAGTCAGCCAAGAAACCACATGCAGGTAAATCTTAAAGGACGTCAGTGAAAGAAGAAGCGTGTCCAACTAGAAGGTCTGAAAACAAAGCTTCTGTTGAGCTTAATTTGTAAGCTCATTCATTTCATCATTTTCCAGTCACGGTCGTAGTAGTACCTACCTCACACGTTGTTGTAAAATCAACGAGGACGGTGGTCGGGGATGTGGTTGGACACTGAGCAGGCAGAGAGGATAGGACGTGAGTATGGTTGGGGTCGGTCCAGCGTGCACCGTGAAGATGGCCCATCCTGCCCGAAGTCCCCAAGAGCTTTCCCCAGGCCGGCCGGAGCTCCAAAAGGAGTGGGTTCTGCTGACTTGCTCTGTGACCCACCCAGGGTTTTTCCTCTGCGCCCATATACACAGTTTACATAGTGGTAGTTCTAGAATATGTACGCTTTGCACTCTTGTTTTTTCTTAAAGTTTCATAAGCACCTTTCCCTATTCTCATTTTATCACGTATGATCATTTGAATGCACGGATACACTAACAGATGATCGCTTACTTCACTATTTCCCTTATTCTGGGATATTTCAATTCTTTCTCACAAATTTTGAATAGGACTCTTAAAATCCTTACCATACTGAATTTTTAAATTTCTTCTTTTGCTTAGGCTTGTAGGTGCTAAAGGATACTGTCTTTTTTGGTTTGCGTTTCTTTAAGTATATGCAAGTGAGTATTTTCCTGTGTGTGTTTTCTGTATGTCTTATATGGTGCATTTCGTGTTTGCCCTTCAGTTCCTGGGGCCCTCCTCTGTGCTGATATGGCATGGCTTTCGATGAGGTTCCTCGATTTTCACGAGAGGATATCACTTGTACCGTGCTCATATGATACCCACCTCTGTGGATCCGTCCTCAGCCAGTACCATAGCTTTATAACTTTTGAGTGCTCACCAAAGATTTCTACCTCACTCTGTCCACTCTTCGTTTTTTATTAAATTTCTTTGCCAAAGCTCCATTGCTACCGTTTAAACAGTATGTTGTTCCTCTGTTCCTCGAAGTCGTATCCATTCTTTCTGTGGATCAGGAGAGACCATCAGAAACCTATATACCTCACCCATTTCACGTTGCCTTTATCTCCCTTCTCCACCCCGGCCAGCTTCCTTCATCCAGTTAAGCTCAGATGTTTGGTTCTTTGTTTTCATTGATGGGTACAGAGAAGCAGCATCATGAGATCTTTTTCTGGGTTTCCTGTTGTGATATCCCCAAATGTCAGTGTGTAAAGTTTTGTTTGTTTGTTTTTAAGTTTAACTTTCCTGCAGTAACACATTTGAGAAATAGGGACAAGGGTAGTGAGTTTTTCATAAAGCTGAATTAATTTAGTTTAGAAGCATGTTTTATCATGAAATGCTGTCTTCTCTATTGGGGAAGGTGTGCAGAAACATCCTTTTCAGAATGAGAAATTGCTGTGTTTTCTCCTCATGGACAATAAGAGTCACGCGGTTAATCTTTTCACTTTGGTTGTCCACAGCAGTATTTCTGAAAGCCCTTCTGTTCTGCATACCTTGTTTCCTTCTTCCTAGTTCTGATTTTTCCTGGTGCTGTTTTTTTTACAAAATTATTTTTACATTTTATTATTATTATTTACATTTTATCCTTTTACTATGTGTATTTTTGCTATAAGCCATCTAAAATTCTTTTTTAATTTTTCATTAAATTTTTTTACCCATCTTAAATTCTTAATGGAAAGTGTAGGGTATAAATGTATATCCTGTCTATTAAGAGACTTGGTGGACTTTTACAGTATTGTGTTTTTTTTATACATCTTCTAATTATGCTTTTATGTGCAGTTATTAGCCCTCTGTAATCTCTGTTACAATATTTTATGTACAGTAAATACATAGGGAATGTATAATATTCCCTTTAAAGCTTAGTTCTGTTAGTATTCATTCTGTAAAGATATTTTATATAATTATACTTGACCCTCATTTCCAGCTCATGATTCAGCTGTTGGAAAGTTACTACAGGAGAATTGGAGATGATTTTTCTTTGGTCATTTATCAGGGCGTATGAGGGAAGGTGCACATCCATAGGCCCCACAAATTCAACATAACCTAGGTTAAATACTAACTTTCCCATAGACTCGTCCCTTCTTTGGTTTCTTTATTTTTGGAGTATCAACAAACTACCGACTTAAAGCAAAACCCTGCAAATTGTCCTCATACTCGTCTTTCTCCTGGTTCCTTATGTCAGACTGGTTACCCAGTGTTGGAGATTAGTTTCCCTTCAGAACTCTCAAGTTTTTGTCCTCCTCTGCCCCTTTCTTTGCATCCCCTACACACAGCCTTGTTTCCAATCCTCATCAGCTCTTGCTCTTATGCCACAGATGTAGGACTCCTTGGTTTTCCGGGTCTGTCTTGTGAGAGTATTTTTATAGAAGGTACGAGGTGGCCCCCTGCTTTCCTTCAGTGATGGCAGTCCCATTTTAATTTTTCATACAATAGGCTTTTGTGGATTTCATTGGTCTCCTTACCACCTTCTACCCACCCCCCACCATCCCCAAGCCTTCCACCCTGTGCCCAGTTGGGCTTTTGAAATGCAGATCTAATCACATGCTATCTTTTGCCATAACCTTCATTGGTCCCCACGATGCAAGGTAGGAGTCATAAACTCAAATGCCTTCTTGGATGAGACAGGTGACCTAAATGGATGATGTGAGCTGGCTGTAAGAGAAATGGGGGGAGAGAGGACGTGTCGTAGCAAGTTGCCCATCTGAGGGGGCACCTGCCTCTCATACCCATGTGGGCGTGCAGACCCAGGCTGTCATGTTGTCCAACTAGTCGAAAGAAGCCAGATCCAGATTTTATGATACATTTTCAGGTTTTTAAATATTGGGCTTTGACTGAGTTTTGAAAATGCAGACCAATATTGTGTGTACTGACCTACTTGTAATTTTTGGAATGTGCCATTTTATTTTATGACTCTCTGTTTGTAAAGGATGTTCCTGTTAAGTGCCAATCCTTCCCTCTTCCTGCCTTGAAACCTGGCAAAACCAGATTCTTTAAAATGCTAGTTAGTCTTTCCTGACCCCAAGAGAGGCCGTTCTCCTAGCATTCTCAAAGTTCTCTCGTAGCACTTGCTTTGACAGGCTTTCTGCTTTTACTCCCTAGCTTTGAGCCAAAACAAAACCGTAATTTCTTCTTTTTGGACACTTCGCAGTGAAGAAGTATTTTTTGTCATGTAATGAATCAAACTCTGTGTTTGAATCCATGGAATCCGTATGATACTGGTCTTCGTTGTTCTTTTTTGCCCCCACGTATATATTTTTAATTTTCAAAAAGTCTTTTTTCCCCCTAAGGAATGTGTTATTTAAGGTAAACATCTTTTTGGTGCTTCATTTGGAATCCTCAAGGTCTAAAATGAACTGTTTAAGACTTATGCTTATGACACTAACTCCTCCCATCAAGGAATTAAGTCGCTTCCTTACTGATGGGTTCCTTGATTTCTCTCATGATAATTTGTTCTTGGTTTTATCTAGGCCTTATATATCCCTTATTACATTAATTTTTTCTTGGCTAAATACATCTGTATTGCTACTCAGTATGGGAATCTCTGTCATTAGAATGCTATTAATTTTTTAAATGTTTGTCTTTTGTTGGATTATCTTTGTTCTACCAGTGTTAGGTGGCCTTTTTGTTTCTTCCAAATGTAAAACCATAGCTGCAAAAAAGACATATTTGTCATTTCTTATGTATTTCTGTTTTGCTTTGTGTTAAATAAAATTGTGTTAAAATATAAATTTTGATGTTTCTTCATTACATATGAAGTTTATTGTTGGCTTTAAACAGATGTTCTCTATTTAATAAGGGAAAAAACATTTATTGTTGGAAGCTTTTAGTAAGAATTGGTATCTTTGTATAATCATATAATTTTTATCATTTAACCACCTAACATGATTGTGTTACTGGTTTTACTATATTAAAACCTCCTTAAATTCTGAGTAACTCTGTTAGGACATATGTTCTTTTAATGTATTTCTTTTCACTATTTGGTAATTTTTATTATAATTATATACATCTATACATTCATAAATAAAATTGATTTATATGTGTATGCAATTTCCTTTTTATTTTTATTGCTATATGCTCAAAGTATGTTTATTCTTAGCGCTGTTTTGAGTTTTGTTCATTGATTCGGAATGTCATTATTATTTAAAAAAATTTTTCCCCGGCTTTATTGGGATATTATTGACGTATAACACTGTGTAAGTTTAAGGTGTATGAGATGATGATTTGATACATGTATATAATTGTGAAATGATTACCACACTGAGGTTAGTTAACACATCCATCGCCTCATATTCATTATTATTTGTAAAATAACGTATTACTCTATCATTGAATTTCTCTATTCTTATTTAGGAATATTTTTCCAAGAGATTTATTGGAAAATAAAGTATTATATCATTGTAGAAATTTGGGAGAATACAGGAATGTATTCAGAAGGAAGTAATAATCACTCATAATACCATTGTGTAGTGCTGTTCTAAGTTCTTTAGATATACTACCCTGTTTAATTATCAAAACACAGATGAGTTAAATCAGTACTGCCCTGACCCAGGCAAGAGAGGACCCTGCCTTGGGCCTCTGCTTTAAAAGGTTTTCTCTGCTTATGACTTATACCACTCAGGCCCCACGGAAATGCTTCTCCACATCTCTTATCCTACGTCCTCAACACAAAACATGATTGCTTGTGAACTCTGTGCAGGTCTGTGGGCTGAACCACTGTCATCATTGGAAACAGATATCGTTTCAGACTTTGTGGAGGGCTTCTGTGGTGGAAACGTGTGGGAAGCAAAAACGAATCAACCTGTCAAGGCCTGCCTTTTGGATTGCCTGGATATTAGAGGTCCTTGCCTTTCGGATTGCCTGGATACTGTCGATCCTTGCACAATCAGTGGTTTCCAGTTTCCATTTCCCTTCCTCTTTGTCTTCTGATCAGTAGCTCTGGGCATACCTGCAGTTGTGTGGTATTTACTGCAAGTACACATGGCAGCTGGGGAACATTTTTGCACTGTTAACCAATTCACATTACTCTTCAATATTTATAGGAGAAGTTTTCCATGTGACATGTGAAAGGCAGGATTCAATTTCTTCCATTAGCAAGTACATGCACATTGAATGTGGTAATGAATATATGGTTTTATGTCTTGTTTTTTACAGAAATATTCTTGATTTACTTAAATTTTCAAAAAGTTCGGGGTGCCTGGGTGGCTCAGTTGGTTGAACGTCCAACTCTTGGTTTCGGCTCAGGTCATGATCTGATAGTTTGTGGGATTGCGTACTGTGTTGTTGGGCTCCAAGCTGACAGCGTGGAGCCTGCTTGGGCTTCTCTCTCTCTCCCCTTTTCTCTTTCTCTCCCTCCCTCCCCCACATGTACGCTCTCTCCCTCTCTCAAAATAAGTAAGCTTTTAAGAAATTAAAAAAAAATATTCTTGATTTACTTAAATTTTCAAAAAATTAAATGTGGAGTTGCACTTCGGTTCAGGATGTGGGAAGTCACAAGAAGAATCAGATAACCTACAAAATCGTAACTTTTCTCAAGCTTGGTCATAAGTCAAGAGTAAGAGACTGGTCATAAATCTCAGCAAAACTAAAAGGCAACTGACAGAATGGGAGAAGATATTTGAAAGCGACATATCCGATAAAGGGTTAGTATCCAATATCTATAAAGAACTTATCAAACTCAACACCTAAAAAACAAATAATCCAGTGAAGAAATGGGCAAAAGACATGAATAGACACTTCTCCAAAGAAGACATCCAGATGGCCAACCGACACATGAAAAATGCTCAACACCACTCATCATCTGGGAAATACAAATCCAAACCACAATGAGATACCTCACTGACCTCACGCCAGTCAGAACGGCTAAAATTAACAACTCAAGCAACAACAGATGTTGGTGAGGATGTAGAGAAAGAGGATCTCTTTTGCATTGCCGGTAGGAATGCAAACTGGTGCAGCCACTCTGGAAAACAGTATGGAGGGTCCTCGAAAAATTAAAAATAGAACTACCCTACGACCCAGCAATTGCACTGCTAGTTATTTATCCAAGGGACACAGGTATGCTGTTTCCAAGGGGCACATGCACCCCCATGTTTTTACCAACATTATCAACAATAGCCAAAGTATGAAAAGAGCCCAGATGTCCATCAATGCATGCATGGATAAAGAAGATGTGGTATATATATATAATGGAGTATTACTCGGCAATCAAAAAGTATGAAATCTTGCCATTTGCAACTACGTGGATGGCACTAGAGGGTATTATGCTAAGCGAAATGAGTTGGAGAAAGACATATCATATGACTTCATTCATGAGGACTTTAAGTTACAAAACAGATGAACATAAGGGAAGCAAAAATAATATAAAACAGGGAGGGGGACAAAACATAAGAGACTCTTAAATATAGAGAACAAAGGGTTAACTGGAGGGGTTGAGGGATGGGGGATGGGCTAAATGGGTAAGGGGCATTAAGCAATCTACTCCTAAAATCATTGTTGCACCATGTGCTAACCAACTTGGATGTAAATTAAAAAATAAATAAATTATTAATTAAAAAGAGACTAGTCATAAGTCACGTTCTGAAATCCAAAGAGTGACAAGGTTGTGTATGGAAAGACATGACATAAAAATGATTTCAGCTTTGACAGAGCATGGGGGAGAGATGGCCCCTTACACATGGGTAGGATGAAATCAGGTATAATTTTAATGAGTTCTTAAAGGCCAAATATGGGCTAACCGGTCGATTTGTAACAGGTAATAGAATAAAACACCAAGAAAGTTATGCAGGGAAAACTAAAACAAATAGACCGCAACGATTACTAGCTGATCTCCTCCCAACACAGACTTTCATAGATGAGACTGTCTCTATAGTATAGCAGTGCTTACAAACATAGCAAAAGATGAAAAGAAATTATAATATCCGGTTGGACAAGGGGCCTGAGGGCAGAAGTTCTGTACTGCTGGAGGAATGGTATATTGAAGAGCAAGTTGGCAATATTGTAAAAGGTCTTAAAAATACACATGCTTTGGGGTGCCTGGGTGGCTCAGTCGGTTGAACGTCCGATTTCGGCTCAGGTCATGATCTCGTGGCTCGTGAGTTTGAGCCCCGCATCGGGCTCTGCGCTGACAGCTCAGAGCCTGGAGCCTGCTTCTGATCCTGTGTCTCCCTCTCTCTCTGCCCCTAACCCACTCTCATTTTGTCTCTGTCTCTCTCAAAAATAAAAACATTAAAAAAAATAAAAAAAAATACACATGCTCTTTGATCAAATAATTCCAGTTTGAGAAATTTATCATATGATAATAAAAGATGTAGACAGGAATTTACTTACAAAGTTGTTTATATTTGTTAGGTTCCTGGCAAGAAGGAGATGGTACACTTAAAATGGATAAATGGAGACAATTTAATGAAGGACTATCTATGAAGAGGTAGGTAGGGTCAAGGGAAACCCACAAAGGTGGGTGGCATAACTTGGGCTAGCAGTGGTGGGGGCACCATACCACTCTAAGCATGAAGGCACAAAGGGAAGGAGCTGTTCCAAGAACCCGGCAGGGGTAGTCATAGGAGAGAACCTCCCACCAGATGCATTCTAGCTCTTATGCTTGAGGACACGGCCAACTAGTAGTATTTTCAGGGTGGGAGCTGGGGGAATAAATACCCTTGGTTCCTTTTCCATGATCAGATTTCTTGCTGGTGTTATCCACCCCCACCCCCTCCCACACTGGCCAGATGCATTGGAAGCCAGAGAGGGAAGAAGCCCAACGAGGCAGTCTTGCAAAGTCTCACTTCTCGAAGCAAATAGCATGGTGGAGAAGGGTGGAGGGTGGATTGTGGGCCAATAGAAATACCTAGCACGATGTCTGAGGCAGCATTACGTATGAAGGAAACCACCTAATTGTCCAACATTAGGGAGTGTGCTGAACAACTTATGATAGGTTTGTATTTTGGAATACAGTGCCTCCATTAAAAATGATGGCAGTTTGGGGAGTATTATCTATTAAGGTAAAAAGACGTTCATAATATAGTGTTCAGTGCAACAAAATTTTGTGTACAGCCCGATCCTAACTTTTTATCAGCATGATAATGTGGGTATGTATGTGCACACATTTATGCATTTAAATGCTTGGGAGAGCATAGAGTCTAATGTTAACAATGCTTCTTCTGGTTAAGTGAAACTATAGATAATTTTAATATTCATAAACTTGATTCCCTGTATATCCTACCTTTTCTACAATGTGTAATAAAAAATTAAAGTTCTTTTTAGAAAAATGAGAGCTATGTCATGATCCCATTTTAATTCTGTGAGCTAAGTAGGTGCTATTCTTAACACTGACAAGGAAAATTCCTTAAAAATTCCATTAGAAGCCAGTTTCATTTTTTGAATCTAGTTACAAAATTCTTAAATAAGATTCCAGCGAAGTACAGAACAATAATAATTATCATGGTATATTATTACTGCCAATAACACTACCGAGGGACCCAATTTTTTAACTTCTTTTCATACAACACGATGAGGTAGGTATTCTACTAACATTTCCATTTTTAGGTGAGGAAACCAAGGCTCGGAAAAGTCACGGCCAAAGTTACATGGTTATCGAATGAATGGTAAACCAGTATTTAAAGTCAGGTCTGTCTTCATCTAAACCCAGTGTTCCAAACTATACCATGCCTAAGTAGAACTTATCTCCAGAAATACAAGACTAGCAGATCACGAAACTCCGAATATATTCATCGTGTCAACAGGATGAATACTGAACATCAGAAGATTACTTTGTGGATATTGCAAAGTCATTGTATAATATTTTTAAAAACTCTCAGAAGCTGGGAACAGGTACTTCATTAACTTGGTGTCTGTGTCTTTAAAAACAAGAAAAATCAAATTAATCAGAAATTGACCAGTCACTATCATAGTTACTTAGCATGCTTTGAGAGATTATTGTCAATGCTTCAACCTGGCAGAAAGGGGTCAGAAAGAAAAAGATCAAAACATTACTATAGTATTAAAAAAAAAAAAAAAAACAGGGACGCCTGGGTGGCTCGGTGGTTAAGTGTCTGACTTCAGCTCAGGTCACGATCTCACAGTTGGTGAGTTCGAGCCCTGAGCCCCGCATCAGGCTCTGTGCTGACAGCTCGGAGCCTGGAGCCTGCTTTGGATTTTGTGTCTCCCTCTCTCTCTTCTCTCTCTCTCTCTCTCTCTCTCTCAAAAATAAATATTAAAAAAATGTAAAAACATCACTATAGTAGTCTGATGGAAATTCATTCATTCATTCATTCATTCATTTACTGAGACCCTATTTTGTGCTGGACCCTGTACCAGATATTGACCAAATAGTGGCCATGGGTACTACTAACTAACACTAACACTGACGTAAAGCTTGCCAATGTGCTACCCTCTTCTCTAAGAGTTTTGTGTATACCAATTCATTTAATCTTCTTACAGCTTCGTGAGGGAGTTATTGTTATTATTGTTCCATTCTCTAGATGAGGACACCGAGGCACAAAGGGGCTAATGTGTCATAGCTAACAAGTAGTGGAGATGTAACACAAATACAGAGAGTCCTGGCCCGAGTCTGAGCAATCAGCCATCGTGTAAAAACTCCTCTCTTAACAAGAAGTAATAGTGTCTGTCCTCAGGGAGATTACGGTTTAGTGGCAAAATAGACATGAAACCAAATGCAGAATGAAGTATGCAGTTGCGAGTAGTAGGTGCTCAGGAATAAGAGGCTAAGGGACATGACTTCTTAGATGGGAATGGAGAAGTCAGGGAGGACTGGCATGAGGAGGAGTGCTTCGAATCAATGGTGGGAGAAGGACAAGGGGCTGTGGGAGAGGAGCAGGTGCTGGGGCCACCAGAGGACCGTCCTCCCAGGCTGGACTTCTTGTGCAGGAGTCTGAGAACCTTTGCAGGGCGTGCTGAGCAATGGACTTTGTTTGAAGCGTGAAGGGGAGTTTTCAAAGTTTTGTATCTATATTTATGAAGTGTTTGTCTTCACTATAGCTGTTTTATCGGCAGATGTCTTATTTTTTGCTCACCTGGCGGCAAATCTGTGCTATACATGGGAGTCCCTCAGACATCTATGGTCACAGGTGATGGTGGCTGCATTCGATTCTGGTCTGAATCTCAGGCAGACAAGCCCATCACACCCAAACCCCGAAGTTCAAGTTGATGCTCAGAAGATTAGAGGGTGCTATGGGGTGGTACGAGGTAGTTATGATTATTCCCATTTTACAAATGAGAAAACTCTGGTGTAGAAAGTTGTGTCTGTGGGGCGCCTGGGTGGCTTGGTTGGTTAAGCATCTGACCCTTGGTTTCAGCTCAGGTCACCATCTCACAGTTTGTGAGTTCGAGCCCTGCATCAGGCTCTCTGCTGATAGCGTGGAACCTGCTTGGGATTCTCTGTCTCCCTCTCTCTCTGCCCCTCCCCTGCTCATGCTCTGTCTGTCTCTGTCCCTCTCAAAAACAAACGTTTAAAAAAAATAGTGTGTTGAATCCATGAAGCCATTAAAAAAATTTTTTTATTAAACATTAAAAATTGAGCTCCTTGGTTACACTAGCCACACTTAAAGGGCTCAAGAGCCATTTGTGGCTAGTGGCTTCTTCACTGGATGGCACAGATTTATGGAACACTTCCAGTGTCCCAGAAACTTTCCATCTTGTAGACAGTGCTGGTCTAGAAATTTCTTAACTTGCCTTTTTAAAGGGCAGATGAGTTCCACACACAGTTGTTCGTGGGCAGATAATTTTACCCAGCTTCTCGCAATCCAATGCTCTTCATCCAGAGCCTATAAAATTCAAATTTTGTGAGCATATTTTATTGTTTGGAGATTGTCACTTCCTAAAGGGCAGAGATTGTGTTTTTCCTCTATTTCTGTGAAGAGTCTTGGTTCACTAAATTTACTAAATGTTTGCTGCAGCCAATGACCATAGCCTACTGAATTCTGTGTAAGACCAAGGTAATGTCGTATCTGAAGTGACCTTTTATATTTTTCATGCAGTCTCCATTGGTGTTTCATGGTGTAGAGTAGAGGAATCTGGCATTTCTGGACATCCTTTGAGGTCTGAGAAGTTCTCTGTCAGTGTATCCCTTCTGGCCCGGGCACCAAACAACTGGGGACACTCATGCTCCCCTTTGGGTAGTTTGCTGAGTTAACCTAATTGATTAATGAGGTGAATTGTTCATTGGAGTGCAGGGAGGCATGAGGTGAGGGAAGAGGCTGGCTTGGAACTTAGTTCTTGTACTCCTGCTTATTCATTCAACAAGCATGAGTTGAGCCCTAAAACCTGCCATGCACTACACTAGGCACTAGGGAATAAATAGTTGCGAATGAGAAGGTCTCTGCCCTTGAAGGACTCAGAGACACGTGGAGTCTTATCCTGTGTGGTCAGTGCAGTGACACGGGCATCATGGGGACTTATGGCAGCCCAGAGGAAGGGCAACAAAGCCAGCTCTGGCAGATCAAGGAAGGCTTTCTGGAGAAGCGATGCTCCGCCCACAATTCCAAGAAGCTCAAGAGCACAGATCTCTCCTAGCAAGGGTGTCCATTGAGGGCTTTGAGGGAAGAAGGGGTTTTCTAGAGAATCAGGGTCATCAGGACAGATACATAGTTAGTATGGGTTTGGTTTATTTACTCATGTAATTGGTCGAACTCACAACAAGACGGAAGAATAAGAGACTGAGCTAGACGACTATCATTTTTTCTCATTCTGAATTTGAGCCAGAGCCCCTGAGTTTGAGAACACAGTCATATGTGAGTTGGAGTTAGTAGAATGCCAGAGAATGAGGGTGATTCTAAAAACAGCTTTCACCAACTGTTGCCGTGATTCTAATGTGGATTTTTGGCATGCCTCAGGGAGCTGCTGGGTGTGGGGCTATAGTGGGAAATGACCATGGAGAGTGTGGGCAGAGGACTTAGCCAGTTGGTCAGTGGCAGCTTGTGTGTTGGGGGGGAAGGATTTTAGGGGAAACTGCAACAGACAGAGAGGCAAGGTCAGGATTGTGCTTCAAGAACATTCTCACTTGCCATGATGGCTACTAAACTGTGCAAGAGGGACAGACATTTCCAGCCCATTCCATCCAGGACAAGGATCCTGGTTTTAAACATTATACTTATGGTCATGGGTGCTTTGACAATGTCACTCCCTCCAAAGGCTTCCTTCCCTTTTGATAGGCAGGAAGTCCTTGTAATGACAAGTATCCTACACTTTCTGAAAGTTCACATTAGGCCACTTCGCTTTTGGAAAAGACTTATATTAGTACCTGTTTTTGCTAATGAAAGAAATCCAAAGAACATTTTCACTTTTATGAAAATAGTTGTTATTGTACTAATGTATGTCTTTCCAACTTTCAGAAAGTGGGATATACTCTCCACTTTATGCTATTTCTATTTAAGAAAGGTTTCATAGGAGCACCCTACTTTTGACTAGCGGGGGAAACCTATCTTTAGTTTAGATCATGGCAGGTCTAAACTCTTTGCTTGCTACAAGCTCATCAGATCCAACCTATTTGCTCTTTTGTCCCCAAATTCCTTCTAAATAGCTTTTCTTCCAGATAGGCAAGTGGCCCCTGCCCACATTCTGTTAATTTCTACTGTCTTGCCTTGCCTTTCTACTTTTCTCTCCTCTGTAATCCCCTCTCTCCTGCTCTCTCCCTTTTTAAAATTGATTTATTTATTTTGAGAGAGAGAACACATGGGAGTGGGGAGAGGGCAGAGAGAGAGAGGAGGAGAGAGAATCCTAAGCAGGCTCCATGCTGTCAATGTGGAGCCCATCTTAGGGCTCAATCCCATGAACCCTGAGATCATGACCTGAGCCAAAACCAAAAGTTGGATGCTTAACTGACTGAGCCACCCAGGTGCCCCATCTTTTTTTTTTTTTAAACAAATGTTATCCATTGTTCTCATTGCTCAAGACCCAACTTAAGCCCCCTGCCATCTGTGACCCCTTTCCTACGTACTGTAGCTCATGCTGATCTTTTCCTTTTTTTGGATTTTCACATTTATTTACTTATTTATTTAAAAACTTTTTAAAAAATATTTACTCATTTTTGAGAGAGAGAGAGAGAGAGCATAAGAAGAGGAGGGGCAGAGAGAGAGGGAGACACAGAATCCGAAGCAGGCTCCAGGCTCCGAGCTGTCAGCACAGAGCCTGATGTGGGGCTCGAACCCATGAGCTGTAAGATCATGACCTGAGCGAATGTTGGATGCTCAACCGACTGAGCCACCCAGGTGCCCCTGGATTTTCACATTTAAAGTTCAAATTCTGTCACCCAAAATTGAGATTTGTGGTGTTGAAGAGAGAGAAACACTTTAGAGACCACATAAAGCCTCCATCTTGGCCCGTTATCATCTTCTCTTGGAGGAAGACATTCCAAACAGTTTTATCAACGAGACAAATGGAACAACAACATCGAAGAATAAAAGGCTCATAATCCCTCATCTTACTACAGCAATCTTAAGTATTGCACAATTCCTTTCCAGTCATATATATTGTTTTATATTAGCCCATAAACCATTTTATATTTAGGTTTTATTCCATTTAACGTTATAACCCAAACATGCTGTATGTTTTTCTACATTTATTGAGAGAGGAGCATGCATTCCCTCCTTACTGTAATATGATTTCATGAAGCCCTTCTGCTGGTACATTGGGCACTGGATCTGCCTTTTCAAAAGAAGTGCGTGTTCCTCTTGGTTCCATCTCCTCTAAGCTCTGAGACTGTACTCGGTGATCCCTCCCTCGCACTTCTTTCTTCCCTCACTGTCTTCAGACACCTTCCCTCCTGTCTCCAGGGATGCTCAGTCTTATCTGTCCTAAAATAGGTCTCAGCTCTGCTGTGTACCCTTCTCTGTGGCCGCCATTATTTCCCAGGCAGCTCATTCTTTTACCCTAGTTGTTTGCCCCTCTCCCCCACCATTTCAATGGCAAGTCTCTTTTTCATGACCACATCATCAGGTCCAAAGAGATTTTTTTTCAGTCCTTGTTGTTTCTGACACTGACCATTCCCTTCTGAAACTTCCCTCCAGGCCTTTCCCTCAGAGTCTTTCTCTGACTTTTTTCATTCCTTTTCAGCTTTTCCATAATGAAGCTCTCTCTCGGGGGCCTGTCCTTGGCCCTCTTCTTTTCTTCTCGCCTGTCTTCCCAGACACAGCCATTCACTCGCACATCTGTAGCTAACAGCTCTGTGCAAATGATTTCTGTATCTGTATTTTGAGCCCTACCTGCCTTATCTCCCAAGCCTCAGCTCACCCTCACTGCCCACTGCTTGTGTTAACGTTGCTCCCTGGGTGCTGGCCAGCCTCCACAGCCAACCGCTCAGCCAGCCCCCCATGATCTTTCCCCCTAATCCAGCCTGTCCAACTGACTCCCCGTCATCTCTCTTTACGTATGTAGCCTTAGAGTCTCTGAATCGTCCGTCTTTTATTCTTTTCTTTCTTCATATTTCATCAGTGGATTTAGCATCCAGAATATGTCTCATCTGTTTTCTAATTGCCATTCAAACCCACAAAGTTTTTTTCTTTTAATTTTGAGAGAGAGGGAGCAGGGGAGGGGCAGAGAGACAGAGAGAATCCCAAGCAGGCTCCACACTGTCAGCACAGAGCCCGATGTGGGGTTTGAACCATGAAACTGTGAGATCACGGCCTAAGCCCAAACCAAGAGTCAGGTGCTTAACCGAATGAGCCACCCAGGCACCCCTACGTGACGATTTCTTACATAGGACACAAAAAAAGAAGGAGTAAATAAAAATTGGACTTCATCAAATTTAAAAACTTCTGCTTTTTGACAGATACTGTTAAGAGAATTAAAAGATAGGTTATGGACTAGGAGGAAATATTTTCAAAATACTAATCCACAAAAGGATTTGTATGCAGGATTTATAACGGTACTTACAACTTGGTAATAAGACAAATGTTCCAATTATAAAATGAGTAAGAGATTTGGGGCACCTGGATGGCTCAGTTGGCTGAGCATCTGACTTTTGATTTCAGCTCATGTCATGATCTCTTGGTTCATGGGACCGAATCTGCCCTTCCCTCCCCTCTTAAAATAAATTAATAAACATTAAAAAATTTTTTTAAAAAATGAGTGACAGATTTGAAGAGTTTCTTCACCAAAAAAGAAATATCAATGGCAAATAAGCACATGAAAAGGTGCTCAGGGTTGTTAGTCATTAGGAAAATGCAAATTACGACCACAAGGAGATATCACTCCATACCCTACCACATTAAACGGACTGACCAAAGCAAGTGCTGACAAGGATCTGCAACAATTGGAACTCTCATACATTGCTGGTGAGAATGTAAACTATACCCACTCTGGAAGACAATTGGGCAGTTTCTTCTAAAGTTAAATATACAATTATTACATAACCTAGGAGTTCAATTCCTAGATATGTGCCCAAGACAAAGGAAAACATATGTTCACATGAAGACCTGGAAATAAACACTGATAGCAGCTGAATTCATACTAGCCAAAAACAAACAAACAAACAAACAAACAAGCACCCAAAAACAAACAAAAAACAAAAAAGCAGGGGCTGCCTGGGTGGCTCAGTTGGTTAAGCAACCGACTTGGGCTCCAGTCATGATCTCGCAGTTCATGAGTTCAAGCCTCATGTCGGGCTCTGTGCTGACAGCTCAGAGCCTGGAGCCTGCTTCAGATTCTGTGTCTCCCTCTCTCTCTGCCCCTCCCCTGCTCACGCTCTGTCTCTCTCTCTCTCAAAAATAAATAAATATTAAAAAAACACTTTAAAAACAAAAACAACCCCCCCCAAAAACTCCAAGCAAAACAACCCCCCAAAACGATAAACTGAAAACAACCAAAATGTCCATCAAATGGTGAATGGATAAACAAATTGTGGTACATCCATTATGGAATACTCATTAGCAATAGAAAAGAACCAATACATGTAACAAGGTAGATGAATCTCAGAGACCTTATGATAAGTGAAAGAAACCAGACACCAAGTCTACTGTATAACTTCTTGTATATGAAATTCTGGGAAAGGCAAAGCTCTAGAAGCAGAAATTAGATCAATGGTTTTCAGGGATTGGGATAGAGTCGGGGTAAACTGCAAGCAGGCATAAGGGAAAATTTTAGGGTAACAGAAATGTTCTATGTCTTGAACATGGTGGTGGCTATAGGAGTTCACAAATTTTCCAAAACGAATTAAAGTGTAAACTTAAAAAAAGGTGAATTTTACCTGATTAAATTACTGAATTTACCTATCTGAATTAAGCCTAACTAAAAAACGATAACAACAACATCAAAAACTGAAGGAAAATAAAAGGAAAAAGAAAGAAAGAAAGAAAGAAGATAAGAAAGAAAGAAAGGAAGAAAGAAAGAAAGAAAAAGAAAAAAAGAGGGATAAGCAAAAGTGTATTATACATAGAATTTTTTACACCAGATGGTGAGCTGATTTTAAATTTTGATAGATAAGGCCAAATTGTCCTCCAAAATGGCTCTACCAATTTGTACCCCCACCAGTAGAATTTGAGAATGCCTATTTCCCCCACGCTATGGCACAAATGGATATAATCAATTTTTTAAAAGTTCTGTCCATTTGATGGTGAAAAATGTTATGATCCTGAAACTTCAGGCATGAACAGTTAAGACCTTGTCCTAATTGGTCTCTCCACTCTCTCCTCTCTCCAAATCATCTTATATATTGTTAATAGAGTGATCCTTCTTGTGCCTAGTTCTAATAATATCTCACGAAAATTATTAACGATAGCCCATGGCCTACAAAATTATGTCCAGACCCTTTAGCCAGATATTTGCGTCCTCGCTCTACCCCAGCACCTTTCTCTCTTCTCTATTCCTGTCTTCTCATTTTTAGCAGAGAGACTGGTTCAAACCTCTAACTCAATGGTTCTTATTCCCGTTTCCTTCCAGATTTTGGGGGTATCGTTGACACATAACATTGTGCAAGTTTAAGGGATACAATGTGATGGTTTGATACACTTATATATTATTAGGCAAGGTAGGCATAATCAAGCCAGGCATCATATAAGAAAGGTTGAGGTTTGAGAGTAGCTTTTCCCTGAGATAAGAAACTTTTATGTGACAGAGCAGAGCTTAGAACTCAGCTGTTCTGATTCCCAGTCCAGGACTTTCAGTGCTATCCCCTACTGCCTTCCAGTCATTTCCAACATTTCGGGTAGTCAGTCTGTCCTCATTTCTATCCTACTCCTAAGAATTAAGGGGCACAATTTCAAAATACAACTGGAGGCTTACATAGCATTCATTGAAATACCAGTAAGTTATATGCCAAGCAAGCAACCTATTAAATATTACTATCCTCCTCCCTTGATGAGCATACCTTCATGATGACCTTGTAGGCTAGATTCAAAGGGAGAATTCCCAGACTCCTGGAGATCCTGAGCAGGAATATGGCAGCCAAGTTGCCATACAAATATAGAACTTGTTCCACCCTCTCTTCCCATTCTTGGTTCTTGGCTTCATTCCCTTAGGTTTCACATGTTCATCTCACCCTACCTGCTGCCTGAACCCTACCCTACCCCTGGCTGCTCCTTGGGACTAGACATACCTTGGCCCACCCTTTGAGAATAAGAGGCCATACGGGCCTTGGAAGTGAGCATGGGGCCAAGTAGGAAGGGAATTCTGGGGTCCTAGGTACCCAAGCATGGGGGAAAGTGGGCTCCTTGTCGGGTATTCCTTTGGCTTCTCCGACTTCTTGTCCTATGGGGGAGAGGTGCAGTTGGAGGAGGCCCAGAGTGGGCTTTCTGAAAACTGAGGCCCATTGTGCTTAGGTCTAAGGGTGGTACTGATCCTAACTCTCACCCTCCCCAAACCAGACAGCAAACCTTTTGAGAACCCAGGCTAATTTTCCCTCCTCCCCTAGAGATTATATTTTACTGGAAAACGGGAGATGAGAATTCCAGTTTGGGCTCAGCCCTAGTCAGTAAACTCATCTCCCTGGTTTGTTTCTTTATCTATACAATGAGAATTGTAGGAGACAATCTCTAAAATCACTATTTTTATCATTTATTTTTAAAAAAATGTTTATTTTTGAGAGAGAGAGAGACAGAGAGCAAGCACACAAGCGGGTAAGGGGCAGAGAGAGAGGCAGGAATACACAGAACCTGAAGCTGACTCCAGGCTCTGAGCCATCAGCACAGAGCCCGACGTGTGGATTGAACCCATGAACCATGAGGTCATGACCTGAGCTGAACTCACGTAACCTGCTGAGCCACCCAGGTGCCCCTGTTTTTATCTTTTATATCTCCCTACAACACTAGTAGTTCATAGTAGGTGCTCAGAAGTGTTTGCTGGATTTATTTTTTGCATAATTTGGTATGAATGCCCTAAGGCCTTAAGGTCTTCTCTTCTCAGACACAAGTGTGTATGGCTGTGTGTGTTTACACATGTAGGGGCATGTATGTGCTTCTACTGTGTACCAGTCTGTTTTGGACTTCCAAGTCGCACAATCTGCTAGCTGGATGGTTAGAGCCCAGGAGATATTTTCTTAGACACTCAGGCAGAATGCTCTAAATCCTAACAGGGTAACATTCAGTATTATGCCTTCAGAGCGTGGAAACTAGGAGACTTTCTATAGGGACTTGGTGACATTGAGCCATTTCTGTTATCTCAGATTTGCAGTTTTTATTTCCCACTGATGTCAATCCCTTTTTAATGGCTGGGCAAATATTTATTTTCTTTGAATTGGCTGAGAATGGAGAGGGAGCCTACTTTCCCTGACACCCTGGTTCTAGTGTAGGTGGGAGCTGACTGGAGGTTGGGGCCAAGTCCGAAAGGTTGAACTCTTCGCTGGACAGGTGGATATTCTGGCTCAAGTAAAACGGGGGTTTACTGGTGCTCTGGGAATTCTTAAGCAGGATGACACCATCTTCGAACTTCATATTAATTTGGTTCCAGAGGCAAAGCATACATTCATAACAGAAGATAATACGACGGGACAAGACAATTTAATCATCTCAGGGGGCACCTAGTTGGCTCAGTTGGTTAACTGTCTGACTCTTGATTTCGGCTCAGGTCAGGATCCCAGAGTTGAGGGATCGAGCCCTGCATTGGGCTCTGCACTGACAGCGTGGAACCTGCTTCGGATTCTCCCCCTCTTCTTCTGTCCCTCTCCCCGACTTGTTCTCTCTCTCTCAAAATAAATACATAAACATTAAATGATATATTTAAAAAAAGATTCTCTAAAAAAAAAAATCCTCTCAAGTCAGTGGTTTGTAGTCAAATGACACTTTATACAATGAGTTCAATGGATGAAGACAGGCATGAATAAGAGGTCACAGGTCTAGGGACATCGTATCCAGGCGCCAGACTTGCCTGAACAGGCAATGTTTCTTCTTCTCCTTCTTCTTTAAAAATGTTTATTTATTTTTGAAAGAGAGAGAGAGAGAGAGAGAGCGCGCAAGCAGGGGAGGGGCAGAGAGAGAGGGAGACACGGAATCCGAACCAGGCTCCAGGCTCTGAGCTGTCAGCACAGAGCCTGACATGAGTTCACCCACGAAATGTGAGATCATGACCTGAGCCGAAGTGGGATTCTTAACCGACTGAGCCGCCTAGGTGCCCTGGCAATGTTTCCACAGAGGTCCTCCCGGAGATTATGGGCTGATGGTAAGGTATGGAGCCGGTGGGGAATCAGCTGAGAACATGGGAGTGTTTGTGATGGGGAGGCATGGTAAAGTAGAAAACAAATTAGGAACGTCAACAAAAGCTGTCTTTAACCTTTATTCTCAATTATCTTCCTTGAAACTAACACGGAAGGTACTTACAGAAGGGTGCCTCAGACTCATTCAGAGGAAGGGCTATTACTGATTCTCCAGTAATCTCACCAGGGAGCACATTGCCCAGCAGGGTTGGAGCTGGGAACCGGACTGGAGAGCAAGCCGGACCCTTTTGTCAATGGAGATGATTCACATTTTCCACTTAACCATCATAGTTTCCCGGGCAATTAGATAGTGCCCCCAGCTTACACTTTTCATCCCCTGCCTAGTGCAAGCATCCTAACAGGACGCAATGATCCCAAATTGCCAATTCCACGTTCCAAGACCTTTACACCACCAGGTGTGTTCAGTTAGATGCCCGGCACGTAGCAGGTACTCGACAAACATTAACTCCCTTCCTCGCTTTCCTCACGTTCCCTCCATCGTCAAACTCTGACTCTCCCGACGTCCATCCCCTGACATCTCTCCATTGCCTAAGAAGGCTGCTTTCCCTAAGAGAGCCTGGACGTGTGCGGTTCTCTCCAGCTCCGCGGCAATTCGGTTCAGCAGGCGCCTTCCGAAGGCCTACTACGCGCGGGGTTGGCGAGCCTCCAAGGCCCAGAGCGTCCGGTGGCTCCTTAACGACCCAGACCGGAGGCAGAACCTCTACAGGGAGAAAGGACGGGTAGAGCTGTGCGTGCGCTCTTCTCACCTCCAATACTGCACGTGGGGCTCTTGCGAAGGGAGCCCGACCTTCTCTCCGCTTTGTCCCCTCTGCAGCCCCGAAGGCTGTCCTACGAACGCCGGCGTCCCACTCACACCTGCTGCCCCGCACTGGACGGAGCAGAGCGAAGCCAGGCGCCAGAGGAGGAGCGAGAGGCCCGCCGCCCTCCGGGCTTGCCAGGTTTTCCGGCCCTGACCCCTCCTCGCCGGCCTGCCTCCCTCCCTCCCGGCGCCCCCGGGGGCGGAACGCGCGGGGCCACCCGGGCCGCGGGCCCCGGTGTTCGGGGCGGGGCGGCGCCGGCCGCCGGCCGGGCCCAGGCCTCCCGCGCCCGCCCCCCCTCCCCCCCGCGCCTCCTCCCGGGAGGCGGGTCCTGGGGGAGACCCGGCACCGGCCCCGCGCGGCGCGGCCCCGGCGCGCCCCAGCCCCGCGCCCGCCGCCCGGCCGCCCCGCAGGCAGGCGCCCGGCCGGCCGGGAGGTGGTGCTCGCCTCCCCGCGCCCGGGCCCGCGCGTTGCCGAGCAGCGGCTCGGAGGCTCCGAAGGGGGCGGAGCGGCGAGGCCGGCGTGCGGCTGGCGGCCCCTGTCCGCGGTTCCGGCCCCCGGCCCGCCCCCGCCTCGCCGGCCTCCCTCCGCGCCGGTGCGCGGCGCCCCGTCCCAGCCGCAGCCGCAGCGGCCGCCCCTCCCGGGCCCGAGAGCGCCGAGCCGCGAGGCCGGGCCGGGGCGCCGGCCGGGACTGCCGGGGGCGCGGCGCCGACGCCGAGGCGCGGCCATGGAGGGGAAGACCCGCGCCGGGGTCGCGCTGGTCCCGGGGCCGAGCGGCCGCGGGCCTTCCGCCCGCCGCGCCCGCCGCCTCCGCCGCCGCCCGGGGCTGCTGCTCCCCGGCCTCTGGCTGCTGCTGCTGGCCCGGCCGGCCTCATGCGCCCCAGGTAAGCACCGCCGAGACCCTCGGGCCGCGACCCTGCCTTTTTTTATTGCTGTTATTTTCAAAATCGTGCTTTCCCCGCCCACCCTCTTTTATTCTCCACCGCTCCCTAGCCCTCCTTTCTTGAGATGCTTTTTCCATTCTTCTTGGGCCCAGCAAATAAGAGGCACGGCGAAAATAAAAGGAAAAAAGCGAACGGATTCTGGCCAGTCTTGCCAAAGGTCTGCAAAGCTCTCCTGGTATCCACGAAGCCGGAGGCGGGTCTGTGGCTTCTCCAAATGTGCCTTTATTTTCTCTACAAAATGCAGGCACTGAAATTGTATTTGTGCATGTTTCTGTCAGTGTGGTATATCAAATGTTTGGGAATACTTTATTGTAGGGGCGAAGGGGCCCATTCGGGGTGTGTGCTTTGAGACGGCGTTGCCTTAGTCCGAGTAGCCCGACGTCCCCCAGATGCAGGCAGGCTGGCGGTGTCCCCCAGTGCACCAGGACACAAAGAACATTCAAAGAAAATCTCTTGGAAAGCGCCCTGGCCATGGATCTTTCCAGGGAAATAGCTATTGCTCTTACTTCTGCAAATGCATCAGTACAATAGAGTGTGAAAATATTGTGATTCTTAAGTGTCAGGGCATGAAAGGAGTAAGGGTTGTTTTATAATAGATGCAGTTTACTGACTCTTCAGCAGCATGGTATTAAAAGGCGTCATTTATGAAGGAGCATGTGGGCGGGTTTTGTTGTTGAAATGATTTAATTCATATTGCTTGTCTGAAATGTTTATTTGTCCACCCTGAGCACACACACAGGATGGTCTGGAAACCATCTCTGAGCTGACACGCTCCAAGCTGGTGATTGGCCCGGCACACACACTCCACCACTTTGGGGGCAGAAAAGGAAAGGTGGAATGAGCAGCTCTGGGTGGAGGGCTTCTGCACGGTGAGCACAAGCAGAGCCACGGAATCTCCTCCGAATCCTCCCTTCTCATGGGAGCAGGGCCAAAGGACTGCCAAATGGCTTTGGAAGGAAATGGAACACATTTGAAGGTGTCCCTTGGACATCACTGTCGGAATTATAACCAGTGCCACATAAGGGATGGTGCAATAGAAACACAGGCAGGGACTTCAGGGATCATAGAATGGAACCACTCCCCTTACTACAGAGGAGACTGATACAGAGAATTGGCTTGGTCAAGGTCACTGGCTAGTTAGTGCAAACTCATTACTTTTCCATTTCCCCCCTACTGCCCCATGACCTCTAGGCTTATAGACACCTGAGGCCTCCACAAGATTTCCCACAGCTGGGGGAGGGTAACCCTGCTTCAGGGAGCCAGCCATACCAGAGCACGGGCGACAGAACGGGTCTCTTGAAGGCAGTATACAGAGAGTGCAAGCAATTCGCCTACCCTAGCACGTCAGTTCTCATTAGTGCCTTCTGCCTATTCAGAGGAGAGGAGACTCGGGGCTTTCTGTGAGAAGAGATAATCATGAAGAGTGCCCTTGGCTTTAGTCGGCAAAGAAAGCCCATCTGATACCTGGCACACTAATCGTTTCCATTTACGCAGTGCGTCCTCTGTGCCAGATGCTGCATTTTGTAGACATGATCCAATCATGTCTTGAGTTCGGCACGATTATACCCATTTTACAGATGAGGAAGCTAAGACTTCAGGAGTTTAGGTTAGTTTGATTCCACACTCTCTGCATTTAACTTCTGCACAGCTTCCCCGTGTGAGCGTGGCCATCGGGATGTACTTGTAGATGGGGTGGAGAGTAGAAGTAATTCTTTTGATAAATTTAAAGTATCTAGCTGTTTGCATTGTCCCTCTGTAACTTGTCTTTAGAAGTCATTCCTGTTTCCCATCAACCCCCAATGCAAACGTTCAAGTTGGAGATGTGAAGTTCATTATATTTCGGTGTTGGAGCTGACTTCACTGAAGTGGAGACTTCATCCTTTCGCTGATTTGTGTACCAGGCTCCTCGGGTTTGCATGGCTGCTTCTAGGCCAGGTGATAGAATCTCAACGCTAGAAGTGGAGGACATGGCGTCTGTCCTCAAGGATCCAGTTGGAAACCCAAAGCGAGTGCAGATCCCTGCGCGGACTTGTTGGCGGGCAGGAAGGCGTGGGCCATCCTTAGAGAAGACCTATCTTACAGGTGGCCCCTGACCCCCTTGTTGAAGGCTGTGAGAAGCCACAGCGGTGGAGGCCTGGGCATGGCGAGTGCTGGTTGAATCCTGGGAAGAGGTTTCGTTTTACTTGTTTGGCCCATGTCTCCTCTGTGCCACTAGGACCCTCTGGCTCCTCGTCCTGAGTGTTGTCTTTTCACCATCAGAGTGGGGATGGGGGGAGGCTTTGCTGAACCCTGCTGTGGTGGTTCTCCTTCTAAAGAGCGTTGTTCAGAAAGTGGCACGTCTTAATCCTGCGTGGGATTTCCTGGGTTAGGCAGCAGTCTCGCTCGTGTGGCCGTCTGAAAACCATCTCCTTCGGCAGTCTTCTCATTAACCTCTGTTAAATGGAGTCCACCTTTCAGTCTATATTTAAATTCCTGTGTTTTATTGATTTCTTGCCTACTTCTGTTTCATTCAGCATTTTGAATGTGCCCTTTTTTTTTGTTTGTTTAAACATTTATAAGTTTGGTCTTGACTGTTCACTGTTGTGGAAACAACTTGTAGTACTTTGGACTTGCTTTTGAATGTATTTTTTAGGCGATCCCACGTCCACAGTATAAAAAGAAAGAATTGTGCTCCATTTCCTCATCTTATTCGGGGATAAGTCCTTAAAATAATAGTTACTATGAATGTGATAATTTTGCTGAGAATTTGGAAATTACTAGAAGGTACAGAAAACAGATACTCATAATCCCACAACCCATAGATAACACTAAATAGTTTTTTTTGTTGCTGTTCACGTTAAAAAAGTGAAATGAAATATTTGCACAAATACATTTACTACTTTTTTCGCTCATTATTTAATCTAAGCATTTTCCTATTCATTAAATATTGTTTGAAAACATGGTGTTCCATCCTAATAATTTCCTTAATTATTCTTTTATATTTCCAGCTTTTTTGGCTGTTATAAATAATGCTATGATGAATAGATATGTAGATAAGGCTTTGTCTGTATTTGTTGTCTGTATTTGTGTGTGTGTGTGTGTGTGTGTGTGTGTGTGTGTGTGTGTGTGTTTGGCATACATTTCTAGAAGGGGAGTTAGAATGTGATTTAAATCTAAGACCTACCAGGCTGAATCTTTGCATGTTTTGTTTAGGGTGCTCGGGGCACCGACTAGGTGCTCCATAAGTGGTTGTTGAATGAAACAACTTTTTCTGTAACGCTGTAACACTGAAATCCTAAAAATTTATGCAGTTGCCTCTCTTCATCATCACCAGCATTGGGTATTATTTGTAAAACTTTTTTTTAAATGTTATTTTTTATTTTTTAAAATTTACATCCAAATTAGTTAGCATACAGTGCAACAATGATTTCAGGAGTAGATTTCTTAATGCCCCTTCCCCATTTAGCCCCTCCCCCTCCCCCTCCCCCCACCCCTCCAGCAACCCTCAGTTTGTTCTCCATATTTATGAGTCTCTTCTGTTTTGTCCCCCTCCCTGTTGTTATATTATTTTTGTTTCCCTTCCCTTATGTTCATCTTAAAGTCCTCGTATGAGTGAAGTCATATGATTTTTGTCTTTCTCTGACTAATTTCACTTAGCATAATACCCTCCGGTTCCATCCACATAGCTGCAAATGGCAAGATTTCATTCTTTTTGATTGCCGAGCAATACTCCATTGTATATATATACCACATCTTCTTTATTCATTCATCCGTTGATGGGCTTTTGGGCTCTTTCCATACTTTGGCTCTTTCCATACTTTGGCTATTGTTGATAGTCCTGCTATAAACATGGGGTGCATGTGTCTCTCCGAAACAGCACACCTGTATCCCATGGATAAGTGCCTAGTAGTGCAATTGCTGGGTCGTAGGGTAGTTCTGTTTTTAGTTTTTTTTTTTTTTTCTTCAACGTTTATTTATTTTTGGGACAGAGAGAGACAGAGCATGAACGGGGGAGGGGCAGAGAGAGAGGGAGACACAGAATTGGAAACAGGCTCCAGGCTCTGAGTCATCAGCCCAGAGCCTGACGCGGGGCTCGAACTCACGGACTGCGAGATCGTGACCTGGCTGAAGTCGGATGCTTAACCGACTGCGCCACCCAGGCGCCCCTGTTTTTAGTTTTTTGAGGAACCTTCATACTGTTTTCCAGAGTGGCTGCACCAGCTTGCATTCCCATATTTTTAAAACTTTTGTCAAATAAACTTGTAATTCCTTGCTTAAATTTTTTTATTAGTTCTGGGTTGGGTATTTTTTTGTATATTTTGTATGTGTATTCTGTGAATTTTCTGTGTTTTTGATCACTTATGTGTTGGGTGTATATATTTACATCTTTATGAAGGATAATGACCACTTCCTCTCATTTGTTGTACTTTTCCCTTTCTAACGCATTTTCTTTTAAATTTTTCATAATTTAGAAATGTGGAAGTTGTGATTATTTTGATTAGCAAAATCTGATTTTCTAACTTTTTTCATTGCATTTATTCTCATGGCTTGTTAAATTTTTATCTTAATGTACTTATTTTATTAGTCTTTTTTTTTTTTAATTTTTTTTTCAATGTTTATTTATTTTTGGGACAGAGAGAGACAGAGCATGAACGGGGGAGGGGCAGAGAGAGAGGGAGACACAGAATCGGAAACAGGCTCCAGGCTCTGAGCCATCAGCCCAGAGCCTGACGCGGGGCTCGAACTCACGGACCGCGAGATCGTGACCTGGCTGAAGTCAGACGCTTAACCGACTGCGCCACCCAGGCGCCCCTTATTAGTCATTTTGAGGCGAGCATTTGTGGTACTTTTTGAGCAATTTAGTATCCTATAAACAAAGACTTTAAATGTTTCACAGGTGTGATCCCTGGCCCTCCCGCATCAACATCACTAAGGGATGTGGGGCTGCTTGTTAAGAATTTAGATTTCTGGGGCTCACCCTGGACGTATCTATATTAGAATCTTCGGTGGTGGTGCCTGGGAATCTTCATTTTTAACAAGTTTATAGCTGAGTTTTAGGCGCTTTAACTTTGGAACCACTGATCCAGATACTGTAATCCCAGAAGCTTAAAACTAATAGCATTTGGGGGGTACACACTTAATATCTTGCAATTGTCTTTTCATGATTAGAACGATTGATTGAAAATTGTGATGTTGAAATTGTTTTTTGTTCAGTCTTGTTCGCTTGGTTTTCTTTGGGATGGGAGTCCAAGGGCATAGAGGACTTCGTTTTAAATTCTCAGTCCTGGCCACTTGGGAACAGCTGCTACCTTTGTCAGGAAATGCCTCGCTTAATCCTGAAAACAGAACCCAGCCAGGGAGTTGTTAAAATTCGCTGGGGACCTGGGAGTCACAGGTTGTCTGTCAGTGCCCTGGGTGCTAGAGGCAGCTAGTTACCGCAATTACAATTATGATTAGGTTGATTTTCTCATATAGGAAGATGCTGCCGTAACTGGTCTAATTTGTTTCCAAGTTGCGACCACCCACCTTCCATCAGCGGCTCACGTGATTTCTCTTCCATGTGCCCCAGCAGCATGATTTGTTGGAAGGCACGCTGAACTGTGAGTTAGCAGACCCGAGTGTGGAGTGTGCTCTTTTCTGCTGATAAATTGCTTTGTGACCGTGGACAAGTTACCTTGTCCTGGGTTTCTTCATCATTGTAAGAAGAGGTCACTGAGATTGTCTCTAAATTCCCTTTTAGTTCTTATATTTCAAGTCCACATGTTGGATACCTTGGAATGAGCTTGTTACGGACAGCAACAGTCCTGTGAATGTTTGGTGTTGAGAATGTTGGCGAATGTTTGTGTCACTCTCTCCCTGTCCTGTCGTTCTAGCCCAGTGACTTGCTCAAGGCAGTTCATTCCATTCTTATTTTAAAAAAAAAATCCTCTGGGCGCCTGGGTGGCTCAGTCAGTTGAGCGTCTGACTTCGGCTCAGGTCATGATCTCGTGGTTCATGGGTTCAAGCCCCACGTTGAGCTCTGTGCTGACAGCTCAGAGCGTGGAGCCTGCTTTGGATTCTGTATCTCTCTCTCTGCCTCTCCCTCGCACGCGCTCTCTCTCTCTTTCTCACAAATAAAAATAAAACATTAAAAAAAAATTTTTTTTTAAATCCTCTAACCACCTGCATCCCCACCCCTGGGACACATACTTTGCTCTCTCATGGTCTTTTTCTTGGTCTCTTCCTTTTATCCATCTTCAGTGATAATGCTTCAGGTGTGCTAGTGCTGTGGCTTAGAGCTTTAGGCATCGCTTCTTCTCATTAGTGAAAATCTAACCTTGCTACTCACTGTGAACGTGTGGTCCACAGACCAGTACCGTCACCATCTGGTAGCTTGTTAGAAATGCAGAATCTTGGGGCACCTGGGTGGCTCACTTGGTTAAGCATCCAATTCTTGATTTCAGCTCAGGTCATGCTGTCATGGTTCGTGGGTTTGAGCCCCGCATAGGGCTCTGTGCTGACAGAGTGGATGGAGGCTGCTTGGGTTTTCCTCGTACTCCCTCTCTCTCTCTCTGTCTGCCCCTCCCATGCGTGCACATGCTCGCTCTCTCTCAAAATAAATAAATAAACTTAAAAAAATAAAAAGAAATGCAGAAAGAATCTCAGGTCCCACCCCAAACCTTCTGAGTCAGAATCTGCATTTTCACAAGATCCTTAGGCGATTTCGTACATACACTTGAAGTTGGGGAAGCTCAGGGCTAAGAGGTAATGCCTACTGTTCCAACCATCTGGGAGTAAGTGGTGTTAGATCACTGGCGCCTGAGTCAGCCCAGACTGCTCTGGAGCCAATCCAGATTTTCAGAGACCTTGAGATACACCTGCCTTAGGGATTGAATCTATGTGCATAGTGTGTAAGAGCCCTATTGCATTTGACCAGGGAACTTTAGCACAAAACGGTTCACTAGACCTGCCCTGATTTATAACCCATTCGTTTATTACGGACATTTGGCTGGGAGTGAAAATACTGAAATACTACCATACCAGTCCGTAAATAGCTGCTATACTGAGCATCTCCAACCCTTCAAGTGCCTGGGGCCTCCATGCCCTCCCTCAGGCACTCAGGATTTGTAGACATTGAGGGTCAGCGCTGAAGGGCTTTCCAACCCCAGGGTGCACTTTGTGGTGACAGACCAGCAGCCTGCAGAGGACCATCTTCCACTTTGGGGTGGGGGGGGGGTTGCTGTGTGCGTTCAAGGAGTGAAATAAGGTGGAAAGTTCGGGGAAGGTAAAAGGAGGGGTGGAAAGGCAGGGGCTTCTTGTGCAGTTAGGAAATAGGAGTAATGCGACACTCTGTGGGGCTAAAGGAGGTGGTGGAAAGGGGGCAGTGAGGGCGGGAGGGAGAAATGGGGGGCTACTCTGGAGACAGACGTTGGGGAGGGGATAGCTTTGTGGAGAGAGGTGGACAAGATGATCTTTTGGGAGGATGGCAAGCAGGGGAGGGATTCGGGGGCTTGAGAAAACACAACTGGTTTGTAGAGGAGCCTGGCAAGAGGTGAAGGCACTAATTGCCAGGCAGTGGCGGGGGCCTGGGGAAGTCGGAAGGCCAGTTTTGGTAGCAGGCCGGGTGAGTGCCCTCTGCTTGCTGCTTTAGCAGCCGTGGGTGGCCCAGAGCCTTGGCGACAGTGTCCCAGGGTTGTCTCCTGGCATGTCTTGGCTCGAGGTGGGCCTCAGGAGCCCCCCCACCTCCTGGTGATCGGCACAGTCATTTAGAAGCGGTCTTTGCTTCTTTCTTTGTTCTCCTGTCTCCTGTTTGGGCCTGTGGAAGGAACCCTTCATCCCTATCGTTTTGGGTGCTAGGATTAACTTTGGAGCCAGACAGCCTGAAGGGCTGCGTTAAAACGCTGGGTAAATACCGCTGGGGAGCTTTCAAAGGGGGAAAGCCTCAAACACACAAAACAAACCATCTGCTGAAGCCAGCTTTGAGGGGAACTTGGGCAAAGCCCAGGAGACAGGTGTGAACGGGTGGTGAGAAGGCGCTAGGCCTTTGCTGCTCCAGGTGTGGTCCAGAGACAGGCAGCATCAGCAGCCCCTGGGAGCTTGTTAGACAGGAAGTCTCTGGCCCCACCCCAGGTCTACCGAATGTACCTGTTACCAGCATCTTGCAGGGATTTGTACGCACAGTAAGGGCTGAGAAGCTCCGGCCTCGGCCGTTTCTCATTGAGGTTGGGTGCATTTCAGACATTTTTAGTTGTTACCTAATTACTGAGGAGTCTTTAACTTGTAAACAGCCCCGATTTTATTTTATTTTATTTTATTTTATTTTATTTTATTTTATTTTATTTTATTTTATTTTATTTTATTTTATTTTATTATTTTATTTTATTTTATTTTATTATTTTATTTTATTTTATTTTTATTAAAAATTTTTTTTTTAATGTTTTTATTTATTTTTGAAGGAGAGAGAGACCGAGCATGAGCAGGGGAGGAGCAGAGAGAGAGAGAGAGACATAGAATTTGAAGCGGGCTCCAGGCTCTGAGCTGTGAGCACAGAACCCGATGTGGGGCTCCAGCCCACGAACCATGAGATCATGACCTGAGCCGAAGTCGGACGCTTAACCGACTGAGCCACCCAGGCGCCCCAAAACAGCCCCGATTTTAAAGTTGCTTGGGAAAACTGAGGCAGGGAGCTGTAGCACGTTCGGAGCTGAGCCGGTGTCTGGCTGGACGTGCACGTCACAGAGCTGGTCCTGCTCCGTGTCTCCCCACGGGCCCTGAGCGTATTTGGAAGCCTTTTGCCTGGCCCTTAATTTCTCTGTGCTGATAGCAAGGGTCAGGGAGGGAGGCTGCCGACGATTCCAAAAGCACGTGGAGGTGGCTGAAGCAAACAGGTGTCAAAGCTGACGTGGAGGTGGCAGCAACCCGAGCGTCTGTCAAGAGGTGAACGGATTAACAAAATATGGCTTATCCTTACAATGGAATTATTCCTTCTTAAAAAAGAAGGAAATTCGGACATGTGCTGCACCACGGATGGACCTTAGGGAGATACGCCCGTCACAGGAAGACAAAAACTGTAGGGTTCCATTTCCGTGAGGTGCCCAGAGTTGTCAGAGTCGTGGAGACAGAAAGTAGGACGGTGGTTGCCAGGGGCTGAGGGGAGGGGGGCAAAGGGGAGTTAGTGTTTCACGGGCTCCGCGAGATGAAAAGTGTTCTGGAGACCGGTCGCACGACGGTGTGAACACACGTCACATTACTGAATTGTACACTTAGAAGTGGGTGGTCAATACTTTTTTTTTCTTAAACCACAATTATTAAAAAAAGAAAAAACAACCCAAGGTGAGACTGGGTGAGGACTAGCTGGTTGGGTGGGGGTCTGGGGGCAGGGCAGGAGCACGCAGCAGGTGTTCACCGTGGGGACAGGTGGGCCGAGGTGACAGGCTGGGGTGAAAGGGCTTCTGCAGACCATCAGCGGCCAGATCTGGATTGGGGCAGGGGGACGTGTCAGTGTCCGGTGGCCAGGAGAGGGCTCATAGCCCTTGCACTTGGCTTACGGCACCGGCTAGGATCTCAGGCCTCTCTGCCTCAGGACTGCTTCGCTTCACCCTTGACCTCTCCTCTCACCCTTTATCTCTCCCCTCACCTCACCTGTCCCCTCACCTTTACCTTTCCCCTCACCCGTCACCCCTCACCTCACCCGTCACCCCTTACCTCTCCCCTCACCCCACCCATCACCCCTCACCTCACCCTTTACCTCTCCCCTCACCCTCATCCCTCACCTCACCTGTCCCCTCACCTTTACCTCTCCCCTCACCCGTCACCCCTCACCTCACCCCTCACCCCTCACCTCACCCCTCACCCCTCACCCCACCCATCACCCCTCACCTCACCCTTTACCTCTCCCCTCACCTGTCGCCCCTCACCTCACCCTTTACCTCTCCCCTGACCCCACCCTTTACCTCTCCCCTCACCCATCACCCCTCACCCCACCTCACCCTTTACCTCTCCCCTCACCCCCCACCCGTCATCTCACCCCACCTCACCCGTCCCCCTTCACCCATCACCCTTCACCTCACCCTTTACCTTCCCCTCACCTCTTGCCCCTCACCTCACGCTTTACCTCTCCCCTCACCCATCGCCCCTCACCTCACCCTTTACCCTCATCCGTCGCCCCTCACCTCGCCCTTTACCTTCCCCTCACCTCTTGCCCCTCACCTCATGCTTTACCTCTCCCCTCACCCATCACCCCTCACCCCACCTCACCCTTTACCTCTCCCCTCACCCATCACCCCTCTCCTCACTCTTTACCTTTCCCCTCACCCATCACCCCTCCCCTCACCCATCACCCCTCCCCTCACCCATCACCCCTCCCCTCACCCATCACCCCTCCCCTCACCCATCACCCCTCACCTCACCCTTTACCCTCATCCGTTGCCCCTCACCTCGCCCTTTACCTCTCCCCTCACCCTCATCCCTCACCCCACCTCACCCTTTACCTCTCCCCTCACCCCTCACCTCACCCTTTACCTCTCCCCTCATCCATCACCCCTCACCTCACCCTTTACCTCTCCCCTCACCCATCACCCCTCACCTCACCCGTCACCCCTTACCTCTCCCCTCATCCCTCACCCCACCCATCACCCCTCACCTCACCCTTTACCTCTCCCCTCACCCTCATCCTTCACCTCACCTGTCCCCTCACCTTTACCTCTCCCCTCACCCGTCACCCCTCACCTCACCCGTCACCCCTTACCTCTCCCCTCACCCCTCACCCCACCCATCACCCCTCACCTCACCCTTTACCTCTCCCCTCACCCTCATCCCTCACCTCACCTGTCCCCTCACCTTTACCTCTCCCCTCACCCGTCACCCCTCACCTCACCCCTCACCCCACCCATCACCTCACCCCTCACCCCTCACCCCACCCATCACCCCTCACCTCACCCTTTACCTCTCCCCTCACCTGTCGCCCCTCACCTCACCCTTTACCTCTCCCCTCACCCATCACCCCTCACCCCACCTCACCCTTTACCTCTCCCCTCACCCCCCACCCGTCACCTCACCCCACCTCACCCGTCCCCCTTCACCCATCACCCTTCACCTCACCCTTTACCTTCCCCTCACCTCTTGCCCCTCACCTCACGCTTTACCTCTCCCCTCACCCATCGCCCCTCACCTCACCCTTTACCCTCATCCGTCGCCCCTCACCTCACCCTTTACCTTCCCCTCACCCATCACCCCTCCCCTCACCCATCACCCCTCCCCTCACCCGTCACCCCTCACCTCACCCGTCACCCCTTACCTCTCCCCTCACCCCTCACCCCACCCATCACCCCTCACCTCACCCTTTACCTCTCCCCTCACCCTCATCCCTCACCTCACCTGTCCCCTCACCTTTACCTCTCCCCTCACCCGTCACCCCTCACCTCACCCCTCACCCCACCCATCACCCCTCACCTCACCCCTCACCCCTCACCCCACCCTACACCCCTCACCTCACCCTTTACCTCTCCCCTCACCCGTCACCCCTCACCTCACCCGTCACCCCTTACCTCTCCCCTCACCCCACCCATCACCCCTCACCTCACCCTTTACCTCTCCCCTCACCCTCATCCCTCACCTCACCTGTCCCATCACCTTTACCTCTCCCCTCACCCGTCACCCCTCACCTCACCCCTCACCCCACCCATCACCCCTCACCTCACCCCTCACCCCACCCATCACCCCTCACCTCACCCTTTACCTCTCCCCTCACCTGTCGCCCCTCACCTCACCCTTTACCTCTCCCCTCACCTGTCGCCCCTCACCTCACCCTTTACCTCTCCCCTGACCCCACCCTTTACCTCTCCCCTCACCCATCACCCCTCACCCCACCTCACCCTTTACCTCTCCCCTCACCCCCCACCTGTCATCTCACCCCACCTCACCCGTCCCCCTTCACCCATCACCCTTCACCTCACCCTTTACCTTCCCCTCACCTCTTGCCCCTCACCTCACGCTTTACCTCTCCCCTCACCCATCGCCCCTCACCTCACCCTTTACCCTCATCTGTCGCCCCTCACCTCGCCCTTTACCTTCCCCTCACCTCTTGCCCCTCACCTCATGCTTTACCTCTCCCCTCACCCATCACCCCTCTCCTCACTCTTTACCTCTCCCATCACCCCTCCCCTCACCCATCACCCCTCACCTCACCCTTTACCTCTCCCCTCACCCGTCACCCCTCACCTCATCCTTTACCTCTCCCCTCACCCATCACCCGTCACCTCACCCTTTACCTCTCCCCTCACCCCTCACTCACCTCACACTTTACCTCTCCCTTTACCCATCACCCCTCACCTCACCCCTCACCCCACCCATCACCCCTCACCTCACCCCTCACCCCACCCATCACCCCTCACCTCACCCTTTACCTCTCCCCTCACCCTTCGCCCCTCACCTCACCCTTTACCTCTCCCCTCACCCATCACCCCTCTCCTCACCCTTTACCTCTCTCACCTCTCCCTTTACCTCTCCCTTCATCTCACCTCACGGCACCATCTGTGTATTATTGAATGTTTTTCTCCTGGGCAGCTGTTTGATAGAGGATGGGATGGGGGACTGGACTGGGGGTATAGGGTTGGAGTTTTCGACTTGGGCGTAAATAGAGGCTGAATAGAGCCTTAGGACTTTGTAAAATCAGATTCTTCTTCCTAGTCTTTGGAATGAGGCATTTATTTATTTTCAAGTATTTTATTCATTTTTGAGGGAGAGAATTCCAGCAGGGGAGGGGCAGAGAGAGGGGGGTACGGAGGATCCAAAGCAGGCTCTGTGCTGACAGCAGACAGCCCGATGCAGGGCTTGAACTCACGAACCGTGAGATCATGACCTGAGTCGAAGTTGGACGCTCAGCTGACTGAGCCACCCAGGCACCCCTGGAAACGGGGCTTTTAAATATTTGTATGCGTTTTCAGGATTATAGTAGCTTTGTTGGTTTTTTTCCCAATTATAAAAATATTATGTGTCCATGGCAGTAATGTGTATGTACTGTTCCCTCTGCCTAGAACATTCTTATCTCTGATATTATCTGCATGGTTTACTGCATCCCTTCAGGTCTGCTCAGATCTCATGCGGTCAGGGAGGCTTTCTCTAACTAAGTTTTTAAAATTCAGTAACCTCCTTCATAATTCCTTGCTCCTGATTCTGCTTTATTTTTCTCCGTGGTGCTTATCCCCATGTTGCATATGTCTGTTTATTCGCTGTCTCCATCCACTGGACAGCAGGCTTCATCAGGGCAGACTTTACCTGTGTCCCTCTGTGTGGTTTGCTCATTCACTCTTCAACCCTTTCTTGAGTGACTGGCCACTGTGGCGGGTCCTGGGGATACATCGGGTTGACTGTATACTGTGTCACTCCGTGATAAGCACAGGAAGGAATAGACAGCAGAGAGAGGGCTTGGGAGTGAGGAATTGAAGTTTTAATCTGGGTGGTTAGGGAGGCCTCATTGAGAAGGTGAGTCTCTTAGTTCGCTAGAGTGTGCCATAACAAAATGCCACCAACTGAGTGGCTTAAACAACGTTTTATTGGCACATGGTTCTCTGAAGTCTAGAAGTCCCAGATCTAGGTCGGCAAGACCATGTTCCCTCCGAAGGCGCTAAGGGAGGGCGTTTCCAGGCATGTCCCCTATTCCTTGGCTTGTGGCCATAAGCCTCTGATCCTCACGTGGCCTTCTCCCTGTGTGCATGCCTGTGTTCAGATTTCTCCTTTTTACAGGGACAGTTCCATTGGATTAGGGGCCATCCTCCTCTTCCACTATGACCTCATCTTAACTAATCACATAAGGTCACATTCTGAGGTATTGGGGGTTGGGACTTCAACATAGGAATTTGGGGAGGACTCAGTTCACCCAGGATGATGACATTTAATCAGAGATTTGAAGGAGGTAAGCGCATGGGCCAAGCAGGTATTTAGGGAAACTGTTCCCAGCAGACGAAGTAGCCAGCGTAAAGGCGGGAGTATGCCTGGTGTTGGGGGATGGGGAGGAGGCCCAGATGCTCAAAGGTGAGTAGGTGGGGGTGGGGATCAGCAGATGCTCAGGTGGGTGCTGGGGGTAGAGGAAGTGGGCGCTGGGATGGAGCTTCGTGGGCCCTCACAAGGGCTTGGGCATTACTCCAGGTGAGGTGGGAAGCGGCGGGAGGGTTTTGAGCAGAGGAGCGATGTGATGAAGCTTCAAATGTGAAGTCGATTGCACATTAAATGGATTCAGATGGTACAAAAAGATGTACGTTGGAAAGTGAAAATCGCTAAGAGATAACCATTATGACATTTTGGTGGTTTTCCTCTCAGACTTCTTTTTCACACGTACAAGCACATACACATACACGCAAAGTAACGGTATCATCCTCGCCATGTTGTTTGCTAACTTGCTTTTTTGCACTTCACACTTTATCATCAAATCTTTACGTTGTTAGGAAACGTAGATCCACATTATGATTTTGTTTGACGCTGTGGATGTTCTATACTTTATTTAGCCCGTTCTCCGTTCGTGGGTAATTCTGTGGCTTTCAGCTTTTGCTGTGATAAAAGACACTGCTGTGAGCATCTTTGTATATCTGCCTTTACGTACTTTTCTAATTATTTCCGTATAGGATGGATAAATTCCCAGAGATAGAATTGCTGGACCAGGCAGTATTCGTATATTAACATTTGATACATATTGCCAAATTGCTCTCTAGAAAAGTTGAAGCAAGCTACCTTCTCTCTAGCAATGATTCAGAGTACGGGTTTTGCTTCTACGACCTCCATCATACAGGCTGTTACGAATCTTTATTATCTTTGCCCGACTCCTTTACAGTTGCATTTCTTTGATTGCTAATTGGCATTGGGGACTGTCAGCTGAGGCCCCCTTTGCACTCCTTTCTCTGCTTCTATCCTGCAGAAATCTCAGGGCTGACCTGGGAATGATGAACAATACCCAACTATTAGAGAGTGCTAGCCATGTGCCAAACATCGTGCTAGGCACAGTGTATCTTTTTTAATTTTTTTTTTTCAACGTTTATTTATTTTTGGGACAGAGAGAGACAGAGCATGAACGGGGGAGGGGCAGAGAGAGAGGGAGACACAGAATCGGAAACAGGCTCCAGGCTCTGAGCCATCAGCCCAGAGCCTGACGCGGGGCTCGAATTCACGGACCGCGAGATCGTGACCTGGCTGAAGTCGGAGGCTTAACCGACTGCGCCACCCAGGCGCCCCACAGTGTATCTTTTTTTAATCTAGACACTATCTCCGGGAGATAGTTGCTGTTATGATCTCCATTGTACAGATGAGAAGGTAAAGATCAGAGAGGTTCACTAATTTGCTCAAGGTCACACAACTAGTGAGAGCCTTCCTACCCCTGAGGTGGGGATGTGCACCCCAGCCAGGGTTTCCTTCGCTCTGGGTCCACGCTAGAGAATGACTCTACCATTAAAACGTCTACTCCGAGGTTTTGCTTGCTTGGTGCAGTGAACTCTTTGGATGGAGCGTTGCAGTCGGGGTCACCTGTGGCCCCTGCCCGTGACAGAAGCCCTAGCTGTGCGGGCATGCCTAAGGCCCCCCACAGTGATAGAAACGAGGCTGGACCCAAAAGTCAAAGGCACAGACAAGGCTTTATTGCGACTACAGCTTCAGCCGAAGGGAGACACAGCGCTAACTTAGAGTAGGGGAGGCGCTGCTTGGATGGAGACCGTTCCCTTCCCCTGATTGGTTGGAAGGGCCTTGTCCTGATTGGTCGACATTAGTAGGCAACGGAGGCAGCTTATTGGTGCTTTTTGGAGCCGGGTCCTCTAGTTCAAGCGCGACTTGTGTGTGAGCTTGGCCTTCTCCGTAAGAGAGGTGTGTTTAACAGCCAGCAGAAAGCGCCCCAGGTGCTTGATGTTTTTCACTCGGGTCTTGTTCCCTTGGTCCCTGACAGCCTCACATAGAAGGTGCTCACCATATTGGTTACTCGGAATGAAGGAAGAGGCTTTTGAAAGTTACAGTGGTGCGTGGAAGTGTCGTTTTGTTTGATCCCAGCAGATTACAAATGAGAAAGTTTAAAAATAAAAAGTTTCAGAAAGTTAATATTATGAGCCTAGCCTGTATTCCCTGTCTTCCAGCCCAGAGAATAATATTTTTCTTAACACCAAGTGACATTTTTTTTTAAAAAATTTTTTTTTTCAACGTTTATTTATTTTTGGGACAGAGAGAGACAGAGCATGAACGGGGGAGGGGCAGAGAGAGAGGGAGACACAGAATCGGAAACAGGCTCCAGGCTCTGAGCCATCAGCCCAGAGCCCGACGTGGGGCTCGAACTCACGGACCGTGAGATCGTGACCTGGTTGAAGTTGGACGCTTAACCGACTGCGCCACCCAGGCGCCCCCCAAGTGACATTTTTGTACTCCATTTCCTCTCTCGCGTTCTGGATGGATCCTTGTGGGTTTGATAATATTTCTACTTTGTTTCGACTACACTTTTTTTCTGTGGTTTGTTTCTGACAGCAAAGCGTGTGGTTGTAGTACATTCTCTTTGCTAGTAAATCGGTGTCGACCACTGGTTTAAAATCAATTTCTCATTAACTTTGAAATTTTGGTGGGAGTAAGTTGATGCCTTAAAAGAAATAGCTTGTTTAAAACTCAACCGGTGCACCTCACTGTCCTGCTTCCATTGTTTTATATGCCCAAGGCCTTTCTAGTTCTTCACAAAATACAGCGTATTAAAACCTGGAGTTCTTGCCTGGATCTGGTGTTAAAGTTTAACCTTCTAAATAATATCAAGAGATCTTAGGCCTGAAGCTGTCCTATTTTTTTTTTTTTTTCATCACAGTTTATATTGATTTTACTCATTGACAAGCTTCAAGTTCCTCTTCTCCCTCTTTGCAACTCAGGATTCACTTCTTCCTGATAGGAAAACCACATGTAGAATATGTATTCTGTCAGGATAAGCTGGTCGTGCTGCGGAAACAACCCCCAAATCTCAGCAGATTTCAACGTGTGGCTTCAGACTCCACCATGCTGTTACTTCCCTTTATCTCTTTCCTGTAGCTTTTGCATTTTGTGTAGTTCTGGAAATTTCTCCATTCCATCTTTGTCTTGGGGTTTCCAGTGCCAGAATGCCTGCCTGGAGGTAGACCGGTTATATGGAGGTCCCATTCATCATACATGTGTGCATTTGCCAGCTGACATTTTCTGAGCTCTCACCACCATGTGCTAGATGTTGGGATACTAAAATAAATATGGCAGTCAGTCATGACCTTCAAGGAACTCAGTCAAGTAGGAGAGATGGTCCTATACATAAATAACTATACAACAGCATGGTCACTACTGTAATAGAGGATGCAGTGATGATACAAAGGAAGCAATAAGGATCAAGGAACTGTGTGGGATATTTTGTTTTTAAGGTGGGATATAAGATTGGAGCATTCTTTTAGTGCTAAAGAGGAGCGTTGTTCAGTTATCTCTTGCTGCGTAACAATCACCCCCAAACTGAATGGCTTGAAACAATAATGATCTATTATTTCTCATGATTCTGTGGGTCAGGAATTTGGACAAGGCTTAGATGGGTGATTCTTCTCCCTGTAGCCATTAATTGGGCTGTTGGTGGTTCGTACCGGGATTGGGCTGCAAGGTTTAAGAGGGTTTCACTCATGTGTCCAGTTTCTTGGAGGGCTCCATATGCCCTCCCTCTCTCTTCTCATGTGACTGTCTTGGGCTTTCTCAAAGCATAGTGGCCTCAGGGCAGTAGGACTTCATATTTGGCGGCAGCCTTCCAGGAGGGATGAAGCAGAAGCTGCCAGTTCTCTTAAGATCCTGAGCTTGAAAGTTACCCAAAGAAGCCAGACTGTCGACCATAGCCAAAGTCTGGGAAGAGCCCAAAGAAGCCAGGCTGTCGACAATAGCCAAAGTCTGGAAACACCCTGAATGTCCAACAGATGAATGGATAAAGATGTGGCATATACATACACTGGAATATCACTCGGCGATCAAAAGGAATGAAATCTTGCCATTTGCTACAACGTGGATGGAGCTAGAATGTATTATGTGAGCAAAATAAGTCAGAAAGAAATATATGATTTCACTCATATGTGGAATTTGAGAAACTTAACAGATGATCATAGGGGAAGGGAAGAAAAAATAAGATCAAAACAGAGAAGGGGACAAACTATAAGAGACTCTTAAATACAGAGAACAGACTGAAGGTTGCTGGTGGGGTGTTGGGTGGGGGGATGGGCTAAATGGGTGATGGGCATTAAGGAGGGTACTTGTTGGGATGAGCACTGGGTATTATACGTAAGTGATGAATCACTAAGTTCTATTCCTGAAATGATTATTACACTATATGTTAAATAACTTGGATTTAAATAAAATTTAAAAAATTAAAAAGAAGCAGCCACAGTGTTGACTCTTTTGCATATTGTTGGTCAGAACAACTCACAAGACCAGCCCAGACTCAAGGGGCAGGAGGGAATAGGAACTACGCATTGATGGATGGAATAGCATACACTTATGAATTGATGGTGGTCACCTTTGGAGATTACTACAAGCCCAAAATGGTTGAAAATGAAGAGGAAATGGAAAGGTACCATTACTGGAGCGAGTTCTCAGAGTGAACAGAAATAAATGATAATAACAATAGGCATGATAACAGCTAAGTAATATTTAATGTACATTTCCCATATGCCGGGCATTCTTGTAGGTGCTCAACATGTATTAATTGTGTTAATTTATTTTATTCTGACAAACAACGATTAACTCCCTTTCACAGATGAAGAAGTCAGCAGCATCCAAGGAGATAAGTAACTTGCCTCAGGTCACACAGCTAGTAAAGGGGTGGGGGGGGGTGGGAGGAGGGATTCAGACTCCTTGGGCAGGAAAGATGGCGCCTCTTCTACGGAGGCAGGTGGGAGGGAAAGAGTGGTGGGTGCTGGTGAGGCTGGGAGGATGGGAGGATCTTGCTGTTGAGGAAGTTAATGCCCGATGGTCTCTTTTTTCTTTTTGATGGTGCTGTGATTATCATTTAAGTGTGACGCGGCAGGAGCACTTTGGGCTCCATGAAAAAGTTGTTTGATTGTAGTATCTGTGCATCACGACAGAAGGAGGAGAGCAGGAAACTCTGAAGGGATTGTTGAGTGGTTAAGGGCCTGCGCAGGTGAGGACCACTTGTGTGCCGCAGCACACTCCCTTGGCCCTGTGGGGGTTTCTGTGGCAGGTAGAGAAGGTACACTGTGGGGCTGATCCCAGAGTGGCTCTGTGAACCCATGATAAAAGTCTCCTAGATCCATTTTCTTTTTTTTTAAAAAAATTTTTTTTTCAACGTTTATTTATTTTTGGGACAGAGAGAGACAGAGCATGAACGGGGGAGGGGCAGAGAGAGAGGGAGACACAGAATCAGAAACAGGCTCCAGGCTCTGAGCCATCAGCCCAGAGCCTGACGCGGGGCTCGAACTCACGGACCGCGAGATCGTGACCTGGCTGAAGTCGGACGCTTAACCGACTGCGCCACCCAGGCGCCCCTCCTAGATCCATTTTCTGTCCAGCTGCTGGGACTGCCTCAGTCTCCCGAGAATTCCCCAGTGCTCTCAGCAGCATTTCCATCATAGACTTGAAGAGTGTCAAGCGACTCCCTGCGACCTTACAGATGTTCTTTGCTCTTTCATTGGGTGCCTATTCAAGGTCCCCTTCAAGTGCCAAAGGTCCAGTCTTGAGCCTGCTCCTAGGACAACTTAGAATGGGATTTTACTTGTGCTCCCGGAGGAGACTCCACTGTGTTTTGGTGGAGGGCAGGATGTGGGGATTGATTGCCACCTGGATCAGAGCCAAGGGCAGATGGCTCCTGCTCTTCAGGCTGTACTGCTGGCCTGCGAGGGGCTCGTCTGTCCACAGAACTACACGGAGAGAGGTTATGATGAACTTCCGGAAGAGACTGCACTTTGTGTCCCATCCACCTTTTTGCCCATATCGTGGGATCTGTAGTGCTCTTGCAATTTCCCAGTGTTTATCATTCACGTTCTTAGAGATTTTGATTCATAGGAGTATATCTTCCGAATAGCTTGATCTCTTTGGAAAATCCAGAAGGCACCTCCACATGTCTGTCGAGTCCTGCAGCGCCTGAGAAAGCGTTTCTTGAGAAAAGCACACTCAATATGGAAGGAACAGCTTTACCCCAGAAGGTTCCAGATAAACTGTGAGGTGCCTGCCATTGCACCTTGGGCTCCAGCCTGGGGTGTCTGGGAGGTTCAGCCCCTTGCTGGTGTTGGAAACATTTTAATCTGTATTTTTTGACATATCACGCTATCTGATAAGCCACAGGGCTCCAGGGGACAAATTCTGTTTCTCCTGGACCCCAGTGGCCCAGTGAGCCTTCGACCAGTTGGAGTGGGGACATCACTCTAATTCCTGCTTTGATTTGTCTATCTTGGATTAAGTTCTGTGTAAGCTGAAACCTCAAACGCGACCAGATCTTATCCATGTCATGGGATCAGCAGTCTTCTTGGCCTCTGCCCTGTAGTCCTGAGAACTGACCTGAAACCATGCGGCCATGGCATTTGCTATTGAACATGGGTAGTCCTCAAAGCTAGTGTTTAAAGAAGGGTCATATCTGATTCAGAGGCACGGTTCCCTGCAGTTGCTCTGTGATCATTACAAGTGAGGGTGGCTCATGTCCTTTGACACAGCAGGTCAGCTCCTAGGAATTTAACTGACTTACGACTCTTTGATGGTAAAATTTACCTAACTCTGTAAATACATTTGTTAATGGATCCTCTAATCAAGAAAAATTAATGTCTAACAACATAAATTTAAATCTTATTTTGCAACCAAACTTTCAAGACCTATTTCATGCTAAAATAACTGATAGCCAATGTCAGGGTTAAAAACAATCATAACAATGATTATATTTTCTCCATTTACAAGATACGGGTTTTAACTGCAGGCTTTTTATGGGAAATAAATGTAAAGACCTTTGACCCTGTGCTGTTTGGGCCTTTCCACCATGATCCCTCACTCCCTTTTCCCCCATAGTGTAAATCCCATTAGAATCATCTTTTTATTCCATGATGCCCAACACAGTGTCTTGTACTACTAAGTGAGTGAGTGAATGAATGGGTGCATGGTACTTTTTCTAGTTGTTCATGGTCATGATTTGTGGTATTCTTATAGTTTTTTTTTTTTTTTAATTTTTAAATATTTATTTTTTAAAAAAAAAATTTTTTTTTTTTCAACGTTTATTTATTTTTGGGACAGAGAGAGACAGAGCATGAACAGGGGAGGGGCAGAGAGAGAGGGAGACACAGAATCGGAAACAGGCTCCAGGCTCTGAGCCATCAGCCCAGAGCCCGACGTGGGGCTCGAACTCACGGACCGCAAGATCGTGACCTGGCTGAAGTCGGACGCTTAACTGACTGCGCCACCCAGGCGCCCCTAAATGTTTATTTTTGAGAGAGAGACAGAGTGTGAACAGGGGAGGGGACACACACACACACACACACAATCTGAAGCAGGCTCCAGGCTCCAAGTTGTCAGCACAGAGCCCAACACAGGGCTCGAATCCACAAACTGTGAGATCATGACCTGAGCCGAAGTTGGACGCTCAACCAACTGAGCCACCCAGGCACCCCAGAAGTACAGTTCTAAATGACAGTCCCAGGTGAAGTTGTCATCATGGGAGGTATGTGACAGATTGTAAAATAGTTCCTGAGTTAGAGAACTTTACAGCTGGGAAGTTATATAAATAATCACATATATATGTCAATTTCTACTTCTGTGGCCTTGACAAGATGCCCCAGGGCCTGCATCTTCAGGATCCAGACTGTAGGAGTGGTGACTGTTCCTTCAGGGCAGAGCCAGCAGGATGAGTTTTAGCCTTTTTATTATTCTGTAAAGATTCAAATTTGGGGGAGAGAGCCCGCGGCTTAGGATTGGTGCCCATTCCTTGGCCAGGAGAGAATGGGCATCTTGGGCAACCGATGTTCCTAGATCATAAACCATGGTGGAGGCAGCGTTCCCCAAGGCAAGACTGGGGGAGGCTGAAACCACCGTCCGCTCCCATGTTCTGCATGTGTGAGGCCTGCAGGTGCCAATGTGCAAAACCATAATCAGAGATAAACATGCATGGATATCCAGAGGAAAACACTCATGCAAAGATGAGAAAAGGCAGAAATATGCATTAATAGACATTTTCACAAATACAAAATATGCAGACACATCAGTATATCAAGAAGCATTGTGTGTACAAGTATCCAGGTTAATAGCAGTATGTACTAAGATGCACATGTAGATATATATACATGGAAATACATGTATAAATACAGACACACTTTCATGTAGATGCCCATGGTGGAGTGCATGGGTGCTTGGAGAGAAAATGAGCAGCAGAAGAAAGACCGAATAGTAGAAGGTGGATAAAGGAGAGAGAGTAGAGGGGCAATGCAAATAAAGAGGAGACGGCAAATGATATGGGGGGTGAGTTGGGTTGAGGGTTACGTGCTTTAACAAAGTAGCTGGTATGGTCCAGGTTTAGAAATTGACTTTGGATTTCTGCAGTATTCTTTGTAAGCCTCTTGGCTCGTGTCCTCGTTAGTGTGTTCACTAAGTTCGTTTGATCAGAAGGGCAATGTGATGCCCCAGATGGCAGTCTTCCTGTTCCGTCTTCATTTTCTGCGGTCTGCCTGTGTTAATGGCCTCTTCCCCCTTTCCTGCCTCATTTTCTGCCTCTCCTCCTACCACACTGTCCTGGCCATATGGTCATTCCCCATAAGGGGAACCATGTTGAGTTCTTTTGTGCATCTGTGCCTTTTTTACATGCTGTTTCTATGCTGTTCCTTCTGCTTGGAGTGCTCTTTCTTGTCCTTTGCCTGATTTTACTCTTCCCTCAAAAATCGCAGGACAGATATCACATCCTCCAGGAAGCCTTCCAGGAATACCAGAACGGTTTAGACATCTTTCCTCTATGTGCATCCCTATTATAGCCCTGGCTACTCTGTGCTATAGTTGTTTTTAACTAGATTCGAAACTTCGGGAGGGTAGAGATGTGTGTTTGTATCACCATCTAGCACCATATCTGGCTCTCAATAAACATTTGTTAAATCATTAAATGGATGATTGAAATTATGATTCTATGAAAGAATGAACGATTGTGTAAATAATCAAATGAACTAGGATAAATAATGATTTGGTGAGTTTGGTAACCTGAACTTCATAAAGCTGGGCTTCCCCCCCCCTTTTTAAATATAATTTATTGTCAAATTGGCTAACATACAGCGTGTACAATGCGCTCTTGGTTTTGAGGGTAGATTCCCGTGATTCATCGCTTATATACAACACCCATTGCTCATCCCAACAAGTGCCTTCCTCAGTGCCAAGCTGGGCTTTTATTTTTCACTGCCTCTTACTTATTTCCTCCTTCTGAAACAGAATTCAGAACTCCTTTTCATACCCCCACTACTTTCTTGAAGATCTTAATCAGTCACCTCCATGTGGTTGAACCTCTAAACTACATCTTAACTTGAATCCCTGGAGATGATTGTCATTTAAAACAGTAGGGGCTCCTGCATGACTCAGTCGGTTAAGCATCTGATCTCCGCTTAGGTCATGATCTCATGGTTTGTGAGTTTGAGCCCCACTTGGGGTGAGCTCAAGCCCCCCTTCAGCTCCATGCTGACCATGCGGAGTGTGTGTGGGATTCTTTCTCTCTCCCTGTTTTCCCCACTCTCTCCTTCTCTCTCTGCCCCTCGCTCACTTGCACCCTCCTAAATCAATCAGTCAATCAATCAATCAATCTCAATAGCATCTGAGTCTGAGTTCCTGGCAATGTTGATTCCTTCTGTGCTGGGGTAAGAAAGGTTTGTCTCTGGTGGCAAATAATACTCATTTATATGTACTTTGTAGAGTATGGAAATATATTTAGAAGAAAATAAGCATCTTTATTTCTAGCATCTAACTATTTTGTGAAGAGTTTGTTATATATTTTTCCAGGCTTCTAGGAAATGTACATACTTGTATATATAATAGATTTGACTTTTTTTTCATAGAATGGGATCATGCTATTTATATACTTTTGCATCTTGTAATTCTTATTTTCTGGCAAACATTTCTCATACTATTACATATATTGTTTTAAATATTTATTTGTTTTGAGAGACAGAGGCAGAACATGAGCAGGGGAGAGGGAGGGAGGGAGAGAGAGAGAGAGAGAGAGAGAGAGAAAGAGAAAGAGAAAGAGATACAGAATCTGAAGCAGGCTCCAGGCTCTGAGCTGTCAGCACAGAGCCTGATGTGGGGCTTGAACTCATGAACTGCAAGACCATGACCTGAGCTGAAATCGGACGCTCAACCGATTGAGCCACCCAGGCGCCCCACTATTACATATTCTTTAAAATGTTTTTTTTGTTGAATGCATAGTATTCCTTTGTAGAGCAGAATTTTTCAAGTCATTCTTTAATTGTCTGGTATCTTTATTGCTCCCTATTCTTGCCATTATATATGATGCTATGATGAACCACTTTGTACATAGATGTTTGAACTTCTAGTTATTTCCTTTAGGATGGGTTTATAGAAGGAGAATAACTGGGTCAAAAACGATAGACTTTAAAAGAAAAAAAAACCAAACCCTGTGTGTGTGTGTAAACCAGAATGCATTCCAGAGTAACTATTTCGAAATAATGCTCTCCGTGCAGGGATTTGCAAAATAGATTTATGGTTTGTATAGTTGAGCTGTTTTCCAGAAAGAGAGTATCTGGCCAGGACTGATGTTTTTCCCAGCCCTGCTGTCTGGTTATGTACTGTTCCATCTCTCCTTGTGAACAGGTGTTTACCCAGAAGGAGGTCTCTACCCTATGCACATCTTTAAAGATTCAGAGCCCAGGAGACAGAGGGTGTGTGGCTTTGGGAATCTCGGCCACAATGCAGATGTGGGGACGTTGTTTCCTGGGCACTGGTGGTATGATCTGGAGGTGAGAGGATGGGGGCTGGAGAACTGGGCTCTTTTCTGGGGCCTCCCCTCTGCTGTTACCCAGCGTTGCCCCTCCTTTGTGCTGCAGCCGTTTTCCTTGTTTCTGTACTGCCTGTCGTACTAGTGGCTGATAGATCGATTGGCTGTTGTGGTAAATACACATGACACAAGATTTACCGTTTAACCGTTTGTAAGTGCACCGTGCATTCACGTTGTGCAGCCATCTCCAGAATTGATCATCTTGTACTGCAGCTCCTGTAGGGATTTATTTTTAATTCTGAGCAACTCGGGTCAGGGACAGTGTCTCCAGATCCCAGAAGTCGGGTGCCGTCTGTGGCACATAGTAGGAGCCTGTCAGTGTTTATATAAGAGAAGGTAGAGCCACCTGAGGGCACTTCAGAGGAGGCCATGTGTGCAGGGACTTCATCGGAGTCCTGGCTTTATCCCGTTTGGGGTCTTTCCTGTTGATCTGTGTGGCAGCGTAGGCCCCTTCAAAGGCTCTGTGACTGTGCTGTGACAGAATTAAACTGCACAAATGCAGGACGCCTGGTTGGCTCAGTCAGTGGAGCATGTGACTCTGGATCTTAGGGGTGTGAGTTTGAGCTCCAAGTTAGGTGTGTAGAGAGTACTTAAAAAAAAAAAAATCTTAGGGGTGCCTGAGTGGCTCAGTCCAGCTCTTAGGTCATGATCTTGTGGTTTGTGAGTTCGAGCCGTGCATCTGGCTCTGCACTGACAGACCAGAGCCTGCTTGGGATTCTCTGTCTCTCTTTCTACCTCTCTCCCTCTTTCCCTCTCCTTCCCTCCTTCTCTCTCTCTCTCTCTCTCTCTCTCTCTCTCTGCCCCTCCCTGGCTCACATACTGTCTGTCTTTGAATAAGTAAATTAACTTTATAAAAAAATTAAATCTTAAGAAAAACCTGTACAAATGCCCTCTGCTTCCTCTTCTTTTAGCACTTTCTGTCTTTGCCCTTATTAGTAACTAAGTTTTATTATTGTCAGTCTAAGTTTTTGTGTATCTGTCTTGTTTCCTGCTTCGATTATTAGCTCCTTGCCAGCATAAAGCTTTGACATAGTAATATTACTGCCGATTACTAATGTGCTATGTCATTGAACCTAAGATGCCATCAACAGTGTGATGATGGACCATTTACTTTTCTGTACCTCTGAGAAAGAAAAATCCTGAGTCGAAAGCACTGCCACTTAAGCCAGGAGACACTGTTGGTTGTTAAATGCAACCTAATTTCAGGTATCTTAGAATGTGAAAAAAAAATGCACCTTTGAATGGACGAATCACAGTAAGTGTGAAATGAGCGCTTGTTCCGGTGTTTTGTTTCATTGTGCGTATTTGTATCATGTGGATGATAGATGAGAATGTTTATACGCATTACAGGAAATAGCTTTAAAATTTTATTACGTGAAAATTCGTAATTAAATTTCCATTGACTCTCTTCTGGAGAATATGGATCGCATAACTTGCCCTTTTGAATTTAGCTCTATGTTCTTTCCTAGGGTGACTGCCCTCATTTTGTTTCGCTTGTTTTTCTTTCATATTTTTGTTTTTCACTGTAGATTATTCAACTTGTTCATTGTGGGTCTTTTTTTCTTTTTTTCTTTGGCAGTGTTTTCCTGTAGGAAGGGTGACACAGTTGGTTACCTGGGTGGCACAGTTGGTTGAGTGTCTGACTTTGGCTTGGGTCATGACTTTGGCTCAGGTCATGATGTCACAGTTCGTGAGTTTGAGCCCCGCATTGGGCTTTGTACTGATGGCACAGAGTCTGCTTTGGATTCTCTGTCTCCCTCTCTTTCTGCCCCTTCCCCACTTGTATGCACGTGCTTGCTTGCTTTCTCTTAAAAATAAGCATTAAAAAAAAGGCCTCATAGAACCTTCTAGAATATTTTTCCAGGATCCAAAAAAATCTTAAAAGTATCACAAAGTGACAAAACTGATAAGAGCAAGTGTTAGTGTCTTTAATGCCAAGTGCAGATTTCAGTGGCTGAAAAATAAATTTTTAGATGAGAGTATGAATATTTTGCTAAAGTGGCCCATTAGGTGATTATTATATTAGCAGCTGGTTGGATCTTCAGATCCTGGGAATTCACATCAACAGTTCATAGTTCCTGCTGCTTAACTATGGGTGACCTTCATGAACACCACTTGATGTATAGAGTCCTTAATTTATTCCTGGGAACTACTTTTTTTTTTTTTTTTTTTAATTTTACTGCCGAGAAGAGCAGGAACAAGAAAGCATGTTTGTTTTTATGTGCCCTCAGACCAGTGTTCACTTAAGCTTCTTCTAGATTATGAAAACACCTGCCTTAGCTTGATTTCTTTTATGTGCCTAATCTTGTTTATGCCTAGAACTCTGAATTCTTATTTTTCTAGGCTGTATTATTATTATTAAAAAATTTTTTTTTAATGTTTATTACTGAGAGAGAGAGAGAGAGAGAGAGAGAGAGACAGAGCACAAGTGGGGATGGGCAGAGAGGGAAGGAGACAGGGAATCCAAAGCAGGCTCCAGGCTCTGAGCTGTCAGCACAGAGCCCCATGTGGGGCTGGAGCCCACAAACTGCGAGACCGTGACCTGAGCTGAAGACAGGATGTTTAACTGATTGAGCCACCCAGCCACCCCTTCTAGGCCATATTGTTAATAATTGTATGAATAGCTGCCATGTGGTTTGAAAGCTTGCCACGGTTTTGTTCAGTGGCTCTTGACCTTGTACACATTAAATCACCTGGGAAAATGTAAAATTCCAGCCTGTATCCAGACAAGTTAGTTTAGAATCTCATTGGAGCCCAGGCATCAGTATTGCAGCCGTGCATTATCTCCTTTAATCTAACAAACCTGTGAGGCATGTGTTCTTTTCCTCCTTGTATAGATGGAAACACTATAGGTAGGATTGGTGAACTCAGCATTAGTGGAGACTCAAACCCAGTTTGTCTGATTCTAGATACTGGTCTTTCCATATGTATTAGTTATTCATTGGTGCCAAACTGTTTCACTGAAACAAAGCAGTTATATTCTGCAGTATTTATAAAGGTAGCTCACATCACTTCATGAACACTTTCAAAGTCCTGGCCATTGTTCGGGCTTCTAGACTACTCTTTTCTTTGGTAATTTGCTCTTCAGGATGTATTGAATTTACCTTGGTTCCGGAGTATTCACCATATTGGCATTTTATTAACACAGATGGTCCTGAATGATCCTGGAGGAACGACTTGTTCAGTCGGTGGTGCTTCATATCAGTTGGAGAAAGCCGTGTTATTGTCTAACAAGTGGGTTTATAGCGTGAGCCAGTGCAGTTCTGTTCATTGGGGAGTGGCTCCCAGAACTCCAGGGATGGTCATAAACAGTCCCTGGGGCCAGCCACGTGAGTGTAAACCTATCAAAGAGGACATGCAGAGAAGAGATTGCTAACGGTGCATTTCAGGAAATGCCCAAGGAAGGAAAGGGAAAGGAAAAGGAGAAGTAGCTGGGGCAGCGACAGCATTAAGGACAAAATGTTCTAGGGACAAAAAGCCTCTGATGTTTGAAAGAGAGAGAGAAGATTTTAAGGATGGGGTGAGACGGAGCCATGGGCGGAGGGGAGGTCCCGTGAGTCTGCCTTCTGTGATGCCACATTTGGGTTCAGGTTACTCACGAAGATGTGTTGGTGGGGCAGGGAGAGGCGCATTTGACCTTGGGGAGGAAGGAGTGTTGGGGAGGGAACTGTGGTGACAGAGATGGGCCAGGGTGAGGGTGAAGGCGGTGGAGACATCATATGGTGCTGATAATGTAGCAAAGCAGGGGACAGGATCTGATCAGAGGGTGTGGTTTCAGCCCCGGGGAAGGGTGGAGGGAGGAGGGGGCCCGAGGAATGAGGGCAGGGATCACAGGGCTGGTGGGTTTGCCTCTGGCTTCAGCATTGTGATAAGGGAAGGTGAGAAGCAAGCCCTGGAAGGTAATTTGGAAGTGATCATTCTTTTTTTTTTTTTTTTTAAATTTTTTTTTTTTTCAATGTTTATTTATTTTTGGGACAGAGAGAGACACAGCATGAACAGGGGAGGGTCACAGAGAGAGGGAGACACAGAATCGGAAACAGGCTCCAGGCTCTGAGCCGTCAGCCCAGAGCCTGACGCGGGGCTCGAACTCACGGACCGCGAGATCGTGACCTGGCTGAAGTCGGACGCTTAACCGACTGCGCCACCCAGGCGCCCCAGAAGTGATCATTCTTGTGCTAAATAGTCTTTAGGTGATAAGAGCCCCCTAAGGTATTTACATATAATTCAGATTCCAGAGCTGGTTTCCATACAGATTTTTAAAGAATTCATCACACAAATTACAGCTCACAAAGCATATTCTCCTCTGGAAGACTAGTAAGGCTAGAAGGAAGATTATAGGCAACCTTTCCCTTTTTGAATAGCTTAGCTAAGTGGCTTAAACTAACTGACCAGCTTAGTTGGGAGTGTTGGATGGATCTGTTAGAAGTGTTTTAAGGGTTTTGCAAATTTGATAGAAATACAATTTTTGAAATTTTCTTTATCTCTACACCTTTTACTTGTAGCTTAAAGTGTTATATATTATGTTGTTTATTATATATTATAGATATATAAGAGTACTCTTAAGTATATAGCTTGATGAATTTGCCCAGACTGAATACAGCTGTATAACAACACTGAGGTCAAGAAATAGAACATTACCCGCCCTTCAGAAGTGCTTCCGCCCCCGCCCCCCAGGCCTCTGCCTCTTCTAGTCTCAGATCCCTCTTTTTTGAAAAAAAAAAAAAAAAAAAAGTTAATTTTTTGTGTGTGAGAGATATCGAGCGGGGGGGGGGGGGGGGGGGAGGGAGGGCAGAGAGTGAGGGAGACAGAGAATACCAAGCAGGCTCTCTGTCAGTACAGAGCCCGATGTGGGGCTTGAGCTCATGAACCGTGAGGTCGTGACCCGAGCCGAAACCAAGAGTCAGATGCTTAACCGACTGAGTCGCCCCTCAAACCCCTCCTAGCAAGGTTTTCCTCTTCCTGACTTCTAACAGCTAAAGTATTAAATTGATGTGTGTAATTATGTCAGACACCAATTTGAATGCGATGGAGACCACCAAAGTATTAGCCCATGTTGCCGGGTAACTTGTTTTTGTGCTGATCTTAAAGTGGCTTCGGCCATCTTCTTGACAATGTGGCATTATTTAGGAGGATTATGGCTTGGCACAGTCTGTTGACCTCAGATCTGCTCACTGGTCTCTTGAACTTGCACAAGCTGCCCCATTCCTACGCTGGGGGCTGGCTCAGATGTGTTTGCTTAGTGTGTGTGACACATCCGTGGGGCACTGGGAGCCTGGTGTGTTATAGGCAGTTCTGGGGTTTGTCCAGGGTCCTCAGTGCCCCTGGGCCTCTTCATTCATTCCAGGGAACACAAGTGATTATTAGGTAACTTTAAGATCTCTCAATATTTTTATCATTTTTAAATTTTTTAAATAAAAAATAATTTTGGTATAGTTAACATACAGTGTTATATTAGTTTCAGGTGTACAATATAATGATTCACCAATCCTATACATTATACAGTGCTCACCAGGATAAGTAGACTCTTAATCTTTCACCTATTTCAACCATCCCTACACCCACCTCCCCTTGGGTCGCCATCAGTTCTCTGTAGTTGAGTCTGTTTTTTGGTTTCTTTTTTTTTCTTCATTTGTTTCTTAAATTCCACATATAAGTGGCATCGTATGGCATTTGTTTTTCACCGACTTATTTCACTCAGCATTATAGCCTCTAGATCTGTTCATGTTGTTGCAGATGGCAAGAGTTCTTCCTTTTTTATGACTGAGTAATATTCCTGTGTGTGTGTGTATGTGTATGTGTATGTGTGCGCGCGTGTGTGTGTGCGCGCGTGTGTACATGTATCACTTCTTCTTTATCCCATTCATCTATCAGTGGACGCCTGGGTTGCTTCCATAATTTGGCTATTGGAAACAATGCTGCAATAAACATGGGTGCCTACATCTTTTCAAATTAGTGTTTGCATATTTTTCAGGTAAATACCCAGTAGTGGAATTTCTGGATCATATGGTAGTTCTATTTTTAATGTTTTGAGGAACCTCCATACTGTTTTCCACAGTGGCTGTCCCAGTTTGCATTTTCATCAATCGTGCACGAGGGAGGAACTCTCCAGTCTTGAGGCCAACATTTCCTGGTATTCCCGTTTTGAATTTTAGCCTGAAGAAGTTGGTTTTGTTGGCCTGCAGACTTATTTATTTATTTGTTTATTTTACACTTTATGTATTTATTTTGAGAATGACAGCGAGAGCGGGGGAGGGTCAGGGAGAGGGAGAGAGGGAGAGAGAATCCCAAACAGGCTCTGCACTGTCAGCACAGAGTTGGATGCAGGGCTCGAACTCGTGAATCGTGAAATCATGACCGGAGCCAAAGTCGTATGCTCAACCGACGGAGCCACCCAGGTGCACCATATTTATTTTTAAAAGTTGGAAGCATTGCCAACATTGTCTTGAGGTAACAGAACGCCCAGCCTCACCAAGCCCACTTGTATGAATGGTGGCACCATGCTGAGAATGTGTCTTTGTGGCTCCTTGTGCTTGATCTCAACACCCCTTATTTTGTGAGGTTCACTCCTTGTCTTTCTCCCTGACTTCCTTCCATAGCCATTTGTGTTTAAGAGCCTTCTGAGGCTGCAAAGTGAGGAGTTCAGGAAATGTTGCAACGTTTCATAAGTTTGATTTAGGGTTTTCTCCATACAGAGCAAGTTAACTATTTTTCAGGAAATATGTATTTAAATCACGGATCACAAATTTCCGGCCAGAATCGGTGGGCATGGTATTATTGTATTTTGTTACTTTAAAGTTGTTCTTAATCTTTTATTGAATAGGTCATACTTTCATGTGGTTCGAAATTCAAAAGGCAGAGGTCACAAACTCAGATGTCTGTAGGGAGGAATCAGGCAGGTAATAAATAAATGAAGCAGGCTCATCACAGGACAATAAGGGATGGTGGGGTCTGTGGAGAAGTGCCCCTTTAGGCATTAACATTTGAAAAACTATGTGCAAATGTTGGTAAGAGTCAGAAAGTGATTGCCTGGGAGTTAGGAACTGGGGATGTGGGATTGACTAGAAAGTGCCTGAGAGAACTTTCTGGGCTGATGGAAATGTTCTGTGTCTTGTTTTGGGTGGTGGCTACACGATATGTACTTTCATCGGATAAACTTCATCTAATTAACAAAAGGCACAAACTACAAATAGAAAGTGTCTCTCCTGGCCCCCCTGTTACCTGGCCACCCAGTGCCAGTCCTTGAAGGGTATCAGTATCTTCCGTATTCTTGCAGAGATTAATGCAAATACAAACAAGAGCGTGTGTGTGCTTGTGTGTATCCCTTTCCCCAAACGACTTTCCATGTTCACTGTTCTGTACCTTGCTGTTTTCATTTAATGACACATCTTAGAGATCATTTTATGTTAATATGTAAGGAGCTTCTTCATATTCTGTTGTATATATTGCACTTCTGGAAGAATTTTTAGAGTAACTTGAGTCTGGATGTTTGAGGTCAGGTGTGCACTTTCTGGGTCACCCAAAGCCCCCCCCATCCCCTGAGCGCCCCCCCCCCCCCGCTGCTTTGTGATAATATGTTCTCCCTGCTCGGCCCGAAAGACAAATGCCTTTGCTCTGTAAGTTTAGCCGTTTTTCAGTTCTGATCTAAGTCTTGCTTGTGCTACGAAGGCCTTCCTCGAGCGCATCTCACCGTATTTTTGGAAATTCCGTTGCTCTTGCAAACACACTTCATCGTCTTGCCACCCCCAGAATTTTCAAGTTCTTCTTGGCTATCTTTTTTTTAATGTTTCTGTGGCACCATTTATTTCATTTATTGGGTATGTAGTAGATACTGAGTAAATACTGACCCAGTGAGACTAGATTATTTGACCTTTATCAACACGAAGTGGGTTGGCCTTCTGAATGGTAGTTAAGACGTTAGGTGAGTCCTACAGGTGTGCATTAGCTTCCTGTCTCTTTCCTGTGTGATGAGATAGCAGGATGGGCTTGTCTCCAGGTGGGACAGGAGAAAGGAGGAGAACTTTTACTTATTTTTAAAAACACCTATTTTGTATATAAAAATCAAGAAGAAGTTTTGCAATAAGTAATGTACAGGTTGACCCTGACACCCTCACTCGGTCTGTATGACAGAGGGTTTCATGTCACATACGGAGCATAAAGCATCCTGAGGGACAGACAGGGAGCCTGGGGCATGGGGGCGTTGGCAGTGAGTCTGTTCCGTTTGCTGTCTTTCAGTGGCTTGGGTTGGATGGAGGTGGATGGATGCTCTTGTGAGCAGATTTCCGAATTATATATAAACAAATTTTCGCTAGTGGACAGGTGGCTTCAAATGGTTTTGCTGAGGGGGTAGAGACTCGTGGCATGTAGTCTAACTGTGCAAACAGGTAAGTGGGGACAGCCGAGCCTGTGCTCTTCCTGCTCCTGGGTGTGCTTTTCAGCCTCTTTGCTGTTAAGGACAGTGGCAGCATCTGTATGGTCTCCTGGGGCTGCCGAAACCAGGTACCCCACACTGGCTTCAAACAACAGAAACGTATCATCTCACTCTTTTGGAGGCAGGAAGTCCGTATCAAGGTGTCCACGGGGCCCCGCGTACTCCGAGGGATTTTTGTGTGCTTCTTCCAGCTTCTGGCATTTGCCGGCGATTATTGGCCTTCCTAGCTTAAAGATGCATGACTCCAGCTGCATGACTGTCTTTTCCCTGGTCATCACCTTATTTTTCCATCAGAGCATGTCTGTGTCTCAATTTCCCCTTTCTTTAAGGACACCGCTCTCATGACCTCCCTGTAACTTCATTACCTCTGTAAAGAAGCTCTTTGCAAAGATGGTCATGTCCTGAGGTAGCGGGGGTGAGAACTTCAACATATCTTTTTGGGGAGTCACAGTTCCACCTGCAGGAGTATTTTATCAGATGTGGTAAGAAACTGGCCCCTGAATATTGATATTGAATAATGTCATTTATCACATATTTACATCCTTCTTAAATTTTTTTAAAATATTTTTTTTTTATTTTTGAGAGATAGAGACAGAGCACTAGCAGGAGAGAGAGAGGGAGATGCAGAATCCGAAGCAGGCTCCAGGCTCTGAGCTGTCAGCACTGAGCCTGACATGGGGCTCAAACCCATGAACCATGAGATCATGATCTGAACCAAGGTCGGATGCTTAACCAGTTGAGCCACCCAGACATCCCTACATCCTTCTTTTCTTTTCTTTTCTTTCTTTTTTATTAAACAAAAAAAAAATTAATGTTTATATTTGAGAGAGAGAGTGAGCGAGAGAGAGAGAGACAGAGAAAGAGGGAGACACAGGATCCGAAGCAGCCTCCAGGCTCTAAACTGTCAGCACAGAGCTGACGCGGGACTCGAACCCATGAGCCTTGAGATCATGACCTGAGCCGAAGTTGGACGCTTAACCGACTGAGCCACCCAGGCACTTCTACATCCTTCTTTTATTTTTTTTTTATTTTTATTTTTTATTTTTTTTTTCAACGTTTACTTATTTTTGGGACAGAGAGAGACAGAGCATGAACGGGGGAGGGGCAGAGAGAGAGGGAGACACAGAATCGGAAACAGGCTCCAGGCTCTGAGCCATCAGCCCAGAGCCTGACGCGGGGCTCGAACTCCCGGACCGCGAGATCGTGACCTGGCTGAAGTCGGACACTCAACCGACTGCGCCACCCAGGCGCCCCTACATCCTTCTTTTAAAATGTAGTTTGCATATGATTTGTAAGACTCCTAATATTAAAACATTAGGCTTTGTGTACAGTTTTTAAAAGAATGAAAGTATGTAAGTAGAGGTGTGCTTGGGAATTTTTTGATGGAGTGTGTGACCCGCCAGTTTGCAGACCACCGCCCGGGGCTGTCTGTCCAGAGGGTTCAGGCGCATGAGCACCTGGTGGCCGCAAACCCGTGTATAGATCCCTGTTCCACATCCTACAAACAGGTGGCCCTTACGGATTCCTTAACCTAGCTTTAGTTTCTTCGTTTGCAGAATGGGTTCTTGGGGAAGTTAAGTGATATAATGTCTTAAAGGTGCTTAGCACAAAACTTGGCCTATAGTAGGCAGTCAGTGAATGGTAGCTATCGCTGATGTTAATAAATGGATTTTTGTTGCTTTCGATTTCATCTCAGGGAAATTGGTCAGCACTGCGACCACAAATTACACAAGAAACACAATGGATAAACAATGATTCTGTACTAACAGACTTAAAAAACAATGAGATCATGTAGAAGGAAGTGGGAAAGTGTACTTTGATTCCCTCCTACTTGGTGTGAACATGTTGATAAATAAAATCCAAGGGAATGTACTGTTGTGGTTTTTCCTATACCAGTTGGCCGAGGGCGGCTTGGGGTTGTTCACCTGTCCTCTTCTGCTCTTCTCCCCAGGCTGCCCCGGTGGAGATTCATACATGTCAGTGGTGCTCAGCTGGGTAGTGTCACCTGCAGGGGCATTTGTCCTTCTCATTGTTAGATTGGTGTGGACATTACAGACAGCAGGTGGGTCAGGGATTCCAAACACCTGGGGACCTCTAGATGCCCCTGCATAAGACTGCTGTAAGTCCTTTATTTGTTTTTAAAGTTCTTTTGGTCTGTGAGAGACTTTTCTTCCTGTCTCTGTAGCCAAGTGAAAGAGGCAGTGATTGTATCATGACAGTAGAGTGGTTTAAAATTCTCACTGAGGAAAAAAAAAAAATTCTCACTGAGGATGCCCTGTATTCTTTTTAAAATAGTGTCAGTAATCAGGACTCTTTTTTCTCTTAGAGGCCACTGATTCCTCTAGAGAAATCAACCAAGGCTTATATACAAGCAGAAAAAATTTTTTTTTTAAAGAACAAATTATTACCAGTGTTTAAAAGTAGAGAATAATGAGCCCCACTCAGTAAATGTAACAATGAATATAATATATTATTTGGTTTCATAGTCTTATGTGAAACCAGCTGAGGAAAGGGAGGAGACAAGAGGCAGATGAGAACACAAGGACTGGGGAGACGTGGGGGAGGGACAGTAGGGGGAGGGAGGTCGCTAAGAGATGGGGGAACCAGTTTAAAAACTACCAAAACTTGCCAAGCTTGCTGTTGATCCATACTGGAGATACATTTCACAATTGCCACTCGTATAAAAAAATTTACAATTTTATTTAAAAACTGGTTTGTCTTAAAGGATGATTTCAGTATGCCTAGAAGAAACCGTATTAATAATCTGGTTTTGTTTTATTTTTTATTTATTAAACACTTCTTAATGTTTTATTTATTTTTGAGCGAGAGAGAGCATGAGTGGCAGGGGGGAGGGCAGAGAGAGAGGACAGAAGATCCGAAGCAGGCTTTGTGCTGACAGCCGCAAGCCCCTCGTGGGGCTCGAACCCACAAACTGGGAGCTGAAGTCCGACGCTCGACTGACTGAGCCACCCAGGTGCCCCAGGGATCTGGTTTTAAAGTGAAGGTGGTCAGAAACCAATCACAGTTTTGGGTGAGAAGGCAAATTTAAATACGTAACATCGATAGATGAAGTACAAACATAGAAAACCAAAAAGTCTCTTCAAGCTCAAAAGCAAGATAACCATCTCTCTGGACCACAAGTGGCACAGAACTGCAAATAGTTAGCAGGGCCGAGGTCAGCTTCTGCCTGGTGGAGGGGCTTGACTTAGCAAATGCAACTGAGAGCTAACACAGCAGATTCTAGCAGCTCAGAGGGAGTACCCAGACAGCAGCTGTCAGCATGTAGTAAGGAGGTGATTAACACCTTCCTTATGAGAAGCTCCAGGGAACTGGTGGTTACTGGCAGGAACTGGTGGGAAGGACAGGGATGGTGGGTGCTAAGGCACTGATTTCCCCAGTCCCATCCTCTGGAGAGTTTGGGGAAATGCCTGGAAAGCCACATTTTTTAAAATGTTTATTTTTGAGAGAGAGAGAGAGAGAGAGAGAGACAGAGACAGAGACAGAGAGAGTGGGTGAGTGAGGGAGAAGGGAGAGGGGGACAGAGGATCTGAAGCAGGCTCCGTGCTGACAGCAGGAAGCTTGCTGTGGGCTTGAACTCACAAACTGCAAGATGGTGCCCTGAGCCGAAGTCGGTACGCTCAACCGACTGAGCCACCCAGGTGCCCTGAAATCCACATTTTAAGAAGATCTTCAGGTGATTCTGAGAGCAGGATCATTCTGAGAAACACTGAGCTGATAGGAAAGTCAGCTTTAGTATAGCAGGCTTACCAAAGTTAAATTGGCATAAGGATGTTTAATTTGGAGTTTTTGTATTTGAGCCCTTGAATTGATTGCTTTAAAAGATTATAGTAAAATACATGTAACCTAAAATTACCATTTTAATTAAAGCGTGCGATTCAGTGACATGAAAGATATTCACTGTGTTAGGCAACCCTCACTTCTATTTCCATTGCTCCCCTCCCCCACCCCTGGTAGCCACTAATCTGCTGTTTCTGTGGGTTTGCTGATTCTAGATACGTCATGCAAGTGGAATCATACAATATGTGTGTGTGTGTGGGGGGGGCTGCTTTCACTTAGCATAATGTTTTCAAGGTTCATCTGTGTTGAATGTATGACTACTTCTATTTGTTATTTATGGCTGAATAATACTGCATTGTATGGATATACCATATTTTTGTCTGTTCATTAGTTGCTGGGTATTTGAGTCGTTTCCACCGATTGGCTGTTGTTAACAGTGCTGCTGTGAGCATTCCTGTACAATTTTTGGGGTTTTTTTTGTTTAAATTTTTTTTTTTTAATGTTCACTCATCTTTGAGAGGGAGAGACAGAGTGTGAGCAGGTAAGGGGCGCAGAGAGAGGAAGACACAGAATCCGAAGCAAGCTCCAGGCTCTGAGCTGTCAGCACAGAACCGGATGTGTGGCTCGAACCCACAAACTGCGAGATCATAACCCGAGTTGAAGTTGGACGCTTAACCGACTGAGCCACCCAGGCGCCCCCAAGTTTTTGTTTTTTAAACACCTGTCTTCATTTCTCTTGGGTTTACTTTTTTTTTAACTTTTTTTTTTAATGTTTGTTTTTGAGAGAGAGAGAGAGAGAGAGAGAGAGAGAGAGACAGAGGATGAGTGGGGGAGGGTGGAGAGAGAAGGGACCCAGAATCCAAAGCAGGCTCCAGGCTCTGAGCTGTCAGTACAGAGCCCAACGCGGGGCTCGAACTCACAGACTGTGAGATCATGACCTGAGTAGAAGTTGGACATTTAACCGACTGAGCCACCCAGGTGCCCCTACCTTTTTTTTTTATGTTTATTTTTATTTTTGAGACAGACACAGAGCGTGGGGGGGGGGGGAGAGAGAGAGACGGAGAGAGGGAGGAAGAGGGAGATACAGAATCCGAAACAGGCTCCAGGCTCTGAGCTGTCAGCATAGAACCCGACTCAGGGCTCAAACTCGCAGACCATGAGATCAAGATCAGACACTTAACCGGCTGAGCCACCCAGGCGCCCCAGTTCTCCTGGGTTTACCCCTAGGTGTGGAATACTGGGTCATAGGGTAATTCCGTGTTTAACTTGTTGAGGAACTGCAAAACTGTTTCCACGGCGGATGCCGCAGCGGTGTTATGAAGATTCCAATTACTCCACATGCTTTCCAACACTTGTTTTTGGTCTCTTTAGAAAAGTATGGCTCTCCTAATGGGTGTGAATTGGTATCTCATTGTGGTTTCTCTAATGACTGATGACACTGAACATCTTTTCATGTGCTTCTTGGCAATTACATCGCTTTTAAGTTAAAAATTTATTCAGATGGGTGTTGTTTCCTTAATGCAGGGTAGTCATTTTGTATGTTGCGATTGAAGCTGCAGACAGACCAGGGTCCTCATCGTGACTCTCTTGCCAGGCTTGGGACCAGCTGGAGCTCTGGCGCCTCCCTTCCTGTACCTTCCAGTAGGGCTTTGTGAGAATTGAGGTTTACAGGCAAGTTATCCAGGAACAGAGGGAGCACTCTGGAGCCATTGTGATCACCGTTTTCATGAAGAATGAGGAGCTCTCTGATTATGTCCCTGCTTTTCTTGTGGGTCTGAAAGCATTCCTTAGCGATTGAAGATAGACAACCTGGAGGAACACTTTTTAGTTGCCCATCTGTGTGAGACCCCAGGTTGCTGGGGTCGCAGGTCCTTTGGTTCTTTTATTCCTGCCTGAGTTTTCCTGCTGCGGGCCCCACCTCCCATTTGTCCTTGCAGGTGAGGCAGCAAATGCGTCACTGCCCAGTGCCCAGAAAGCTCATCACTGGGAAAGTTCCCAACCCTTTCCCAGATCGCCTCTTTTGGGCCTCCTCACGGGCCTAAGCTTCCTTTGCCAGGTACACTGTCTTTCCGCGGCAGCACCCCACCAAGCGGTCCTGATGCACAGTTGGCCCTAGAAGCTAGTTTCATACCCCTCTGGATATAGTGTCTGACATGTTATTCTTACTGTATCGTTTGTTTATTTCCTTAGGTAGGTATGTATTATGTTTATTTATTAGAGAGTGAGCATGTGAGCAGGAGAAGGACAGAGAGGGAGAGAGAGAATCCCAAGCAGGCTCTGCACTGTCAACTCAGAGCCTGATGCGGGGCTCAATTCCACGATCCTGGGATCACCACCTGAGCTGAAACCGAGTTGGATGCTCAACCGACTGAGCCCAAGTTTGATAAGCCTGTGTTGGGATGCAATGAGCATAAGTGTTCAAACTGGGAAGCCATTTTTAATATATAGATTTCTTGTTTGCTGTGTAATTAGAAAGATTTTTGTGCATAGCTATTCAAGAATAAAAATGATAATCTAGAAATGTTCCTTGAAAACCCTTAGGTGCAGTTTAAGATCTGCCTCCCCACAGAGGCGGTGTGGTGCTGTGGAGAGAGCAAGGGGTTTAAAAAAAAAATTTTTTTTTAACGTTTTATTTATTTTTGAGACAGGGAGAGACAGAGCATGAACAGGGAGGGTCAGAGAGAGGGAGACACAGAATCTTGAAACAGGCTCCAGGCTGTCAGCACAGAGCCCGACGCGGGGCTCGAACTCACGGATCGCGAGATCATGACCTGAGAGCCCAAGTCGGCCGCTTAACCGACTGAGCCACCCAGGTGCCCCTAGAGCAAGGGGTTTTTGACGGCAGAGAGATCACCCGGCGCGGAGGGGTGGTTGTCGCGGACATAACCCTGTAGGCTCAGCTGACCATTGCAACTTTTCTTATTGCAATAGAATACACACAACATAAGTTTACCATTTTAATAACTTTTAAGTATACAGCTCAGTGGCAACCATTGCAACATTTGAAACATTTCCGTATTCAGGGAGTTTCAGCCTCCCTCATCACCATTCCGGAGGTCACACCTGATGGCAGGGCACCCCCCAACTTCCCTCCCCTACCACTTGGGCCAGGCAGGCATGTTCAGTGAGCTGCAGGCTCCCTGCCCCAGGGGGACATGCAGGCTGGCCTGGGAGGCTTGGCTATTAATAGAGACTTTCTCAGGGTCATTAAATGATTCCGCAGAAGGTATTAACTAATCTCCAGTGTTGGAGGCGGGGAGGATTCTTGCTTTTGTCCACAGAGGTATTAAACTGTTTATTAACTTCTTGACGTATAGGACAGGGAAGAAAAAGATTAAATTCTTTTTTGCTGTTTTTCTAGAAGCTCCTGCTAAGGGGTATGGAAAAAAGTGAAATTGAAGCTGTTTGACCATCATGTTTTAAGGTTATTTTAGTACTTTGTTCATGTCTCCTTTGGGAAGGGACTAAAATAAAAGTACCACTTTGGAGATATTCTGACATTTTATTTCCTCCCTCCATAGTTCTCTTCATTTCCAAGATTTCCTTTATTTTTTATTCACTACCTTTTAGGAACTTTGAACTTCAGAGAGTGACATACAGACATAAGGCTTTATTCTTTTTATGTGCAGAGTTAGTAATTTATCTGTAATCTTTCTAAAGAACAGTACAGAATTCAACATCTTCGCATTGAATTCTTAATCAGGTGACTTAAGAAATGTTCTCAAACGCACACAAATATGTTGTTATGTAATTATGTTACTGTTTCAGACACCAAATAATTATTATTCGTTCTGCGAATATATCTCGGAAGTGTTAGGAATATCTTTTAATTAACAGAGGCTTGAAAACCTTCCAACCTCCCTAATAAATGTAAGCAATAATCATCTTGACTGTTTAATCATTAGGTGAAAAGTTGATGAAGAGTCTTACCATGGATAGAACAGACTGTCACCACCTAAAAGCCCTGATAAATTTTAGTGTCACCCACTGTGGGACAGCCAGATATCAGGCACGTCCTGATGTGATGCAATGGGAAATATGAAAGACCACCTAGAAAGTATTCTTGCTAAAAAATATTGATCCTGAATGTAATGAAGCCTCGCGATGTAATGACCAGTTTATAGAAAATTTGAGGGTTAGAAGAACATGCTAAATGACACCATGAGACTCTAGTCAGCCAAATTTGGACTATGGGCTGGCTACAGGACAAATGACCTTTTTCTTTAATAAGTAAATCGTGAGAGCTTAAAAAAAAAATAAAAAAGGAGGAGGAAACTAGTATAGAGTAAAAGAGACTTAGGAGACATATCACCCAAAGCAGGGTGTGTACCTGGTTTGGATCTTGATTTGAAAAAGGCAGTTGTACAAAAGTATTTTGAGGCCATCAAGGAAAACTAAGTGTGGAATGGGTAATTAGATGATATTAGGAATTATTTTTAATTTTGTTGGCTGTGTATAATGATTATGGTTATGGTTTTTTAAAGTCCTGTATCAGAGATACCAAAGTATTTATTGGTGAAATGAGTTGTATCTGGGATTTGCTTTACTGTCACTAAAAAAAGAGTGAGCATGGCCAAAAGTTAGCGTTGAAGCCTGGTAATGGGGTTTCTAGTCTTTCAGTTTTTTGGGGGGTATTTCTGAAAATTTCATCATAAAGAGTTCAAAATGCTGAAATTGGTTTGCTGCTGGCATTTAGACACTTCAAATAGCAAAAAACAAATATAGAACGCTGCATACTGGTAAAGCCTCAATTTTGGAAAATTGCCTTTTGGCTTATCTACATATTTGGTCTGGGTTAGTTTCTCGGCAAATTAGTATTTACATTAACTTCATGTTATTCCTCATCCTGGAGTCCCACGGAGCCCTCAAATAGACTAAGAGAAGTCGTAATTATAGATACTTAGAGAGTTAATGCTATGGATAATTGCTAATCAGTAAGCTCTTCATACCAATAAGCAGGCAGAAGAGGGGTTTGGGAAAGATTGTCAGTGACTAGAAATAAATTAAGTAAGGATGAGAATAATTTGTGTGCTTGACTGAACTGCATTGTAGAAAAGTGTATGTAAATAGCGCTCTATTTGGTGTGATTGCTAACAGTGGCCCCTTCTGATTGCTGCCCCTTAAATGAACCAGAGTATGGGAGTTGAACTTTGTTTCTCTCTCTCTTCCTTGATGGGGGTCATTTGACCCCCATGATCATCGTTCCGCCAATAATCACCAAATCTTTATCCTCAGCCCACATTGCTCTTTGGAGCACTAGAATCACATCTCTGCCCACCTGGGGTTGGCTTTTGTGCCTTCTGCGCCAGCCTCGCCCGGAGCTGGGCTCCCCTTGTGCTGTGTGCACCAGCTCTCCTGTGCTCAGCTGTGCACACCGGGCTCTCCTCTGTGCTGTGCACACCAGCTATTTTTCACATCTGTCCTGGTTGAGGCATTTTGCATGCACCATCCGCTCTGCCTGGAGTGATTTAATCTCCTATGCTTTTTCTCCTGGCTCCTTCGTCTTCTAGGTGTTGGCTCAGACACAGCCTCCTCGGAGTCAACTTTCTGACCTTCGTCCATCATTCTGGGTCACCAGCACTTTGCTTGTTCCTTAGTGGCCTCCTTAGACCTTTCTTTCTTGCTAGGGTGCTAAGCCAGGAAGGTTGAGGACACAGACTCTTATCTTACGTGGTGGTGATGAGGATGAAGAGATCTGAGAGTTAACCGGAAGACCGGGACTGAGGGTGGGTGTTAACTGGCCCCGACGGGGGATCAGGGTTTTCTTAGGGGCCAGTTTTTGGTACTCAGATGGAGTTGTCTGTAGCAGGCAGTTGAATCTGTGACTCAGAAATCACCTCGGACTTCTTCTTCTCTCTTCCCTCATGCATCCCGCCAGCTGCCAAGTTTTATCATGTTTTACCTTTGTGCGGTCTCTCTGAGTTGTAACTTCTTTCCATTCCTGTGTGATCATGCTCTGCTTACTCTCACCCCGTTGGCTGTGTACCTGCGCTGTGTACCTGATGGATCACTGGTTCCTGCTTCTTTCCACTCTGCTGTGTGATTTTTCTGCAGTGTAACTGAGAAAAAGGCCACTTTGCCCAAAACACCCACTGGATCCCCATTGTCCACACGGACTTTCTCACATTCCTCAGCCAACTTTTCTAGCATTCTCTCCAACCAGTTGGGGCCACTACCATTTGTTACGCAAACACATCCGCATTGTCCACACATGGAGCCTTTGTCTATGTGGCTGCTTCCAGCCGGAATGGCTCCCCTCTGTCTTTTAAAGTTCTTGCTCCCCTTATGATATAAAAAGCTTAATTTAGAGCTGAATTAAGGAATTGAGCCTGTAGCATAAGAGCATAAGCTCTTTACTGTTCGTTGGAATTGGACCCACCCAGTGAGGCGGGGATGTCTCCTGGTCACTTAGTTATGGGCTTGTGCATTTGTGTGGAAACTAATGTCTGCTGGCCCCTGTGTTTGGGAGGGAAAGTGCCTCCTCATGCTGAGTCACGGATGTCGTGTGCCACTCCAGGCCTGAGTGTAACCAGAGACGGGAGATTATCTTGAGGCTGACGGTGTCCTTTTCCCTGTTGTTATGGGACTGTGTTTTGAATTAAATTATTTTAGAAACAGATGGCTGACTGAGAATTTTTTCGCCTTTGTTCTCAGTGAGCTGAGAGAGTTTGGTTCGGTTTGTTTTTGTTACTTCAAGTGCTGACAGTCTTGCTTTTGCAGGTTGGTAAAAAGAGGACTGCGTTTCATTTCGGAAAGAATAAGACAAAGCAACACGACATCTTCCAATAAATACTCTGTCCCATGCTTTGAATCAAGCTGACATTTCAATACCCTTGTCTGCTCGGATGAGAAAATCATGCCAATAATTAGGGAGTCCCTAAATCCCAACCTGAAGCCTATAGAGTGGCCCCCCTTATTCACGAGGTATGCGTTCCAAGACCCATTTGTGTGGATGCCTGCAATGGTGGATAGTACCAAACCCTATATATGCTGTGTTTATTCTTATCAGACATACCTTTGGTAAAGCTTAATTTATAAACCAGCACAGTAAGAGATTGACAACAAGGACTAATAACAAAATAGAACAATTTTAACAATATGCTATAATAGAAGGTGAATCTGCTCTGTCTCTCAAAATATCTTACTATACTGTATTCACTCTGCTTGTGTTGGTATGTGATGACCAAATGCCTACATGACAAGGTGAAGTGAAGTGAATGATGTCAGTTTAGGCCACTGTTGACCTTCTGACCATATGTCAGAAGGAGAAATCATGTGCTTCTGGGCTGTAGCTAATGGAAGTTGTGGAGGCAAACTACAGATAAGGGATGGGGCACTAAAACTACTGATGTTTTAGCTGTAATAGTATGAAACTTTTTTTTAATGTTTATTTTTGAGACACAGAGTGGGGGAGGGGCAGAGAGAGAGGGAGGCACAGAATCCGAAGCAGGCTCCAGGCTCTGAGCTGTGAGCAGAGCCCGATGTGGGGCTTGAACCCTTGGACCGTGAGATCATGACCTGAGCTGAAGTGGGCTGCTTAACCGACTGAGTTACCCAGCCTCCCCAATAGTATGAATTTTTAAAAAAGCTTTGTGGTACCTTTATTTAGTCTTGCGTGCAGTTGTTGTTTTCTGAAGTTACTCACTAGCTCTCTTCGTGTTTTAGTGAAGTCTTAATTGTTATCTGTGTCCCCATCTCCTAGAGGAGGAAATGGAAGATATGACTAATTATGGGGGATTTCTCCAGGGAAGTGAGCAAGTTTGAGATAGAATGGGACCCGCTTCTATTCTCTGTGGAATGTTCTGGAGCTTTTGCGGCCCTGTTGTCTCCTTCTCTGACGGGGATCATTAATATACCAGTGTTGAAGGCCGTGCTTTTTATTGGCTAAAACCAACCCCCCCCCCCCCCCCCCCCCCCCCCCCGCCACTGATGTAGTGGCCATTTATCATTTTGGGAAGCTGCCTTTTCCCTTTTCAGGAAATCTTTCATTGTGAGAGGGTCAGAGGACTGCAGGGTTGATGGGCAATGTGGCATGTGATTTAGGCATGGACAGTGGGACCCTCCCAGCTAGACTTTGAATTTTGCAGAAGTTTTGCTACGAAGTAGAAGAGCTGGGGGGCGGGCGAGGGCGGTGGCCGTCCATTGGCAGCTGTGCCCGCAGAGTTCCAGCGTGTGTCGTCAGCGGACGCTGTCTGTGGCAGGCTTCTCTGCTGCCCGGTCGCACTTGGCTTTTGTGTCTCTTCTGAAATTGAGCCCCTTGTCCATTCTGTGGGCCCTCTGGTATTCTTCCATTGATTTCCCTCCTGCTTATGTGGCCAGAATTGTTTCTGTTGCAAACAACAGAAAACCCGACAGAGAAAACCTATAGCGTGAGCACAGGGTCATATTTCAGGCCTGCACATAGAGAGTCAACACTTGAATGCTCGTTTTTCAGGTAGTGATTTTCAGGAACTCTATATCTTATTAGCTGAAGACGGAACTGAGACCCAGGAATGTGAACTGAGTTACTCAAAGTCGGCAGTTAATTGGAGCACCTGGGTGGTTCAGTTGGCTGAGCGTCCGACTTTGGCTCAGGTCATGATCTCACGATTCATGAGTTTGAGCCCTGTGTTGGACTCGCTGCTGTCAGCACAAAGCCCACTTTAGATCCTCTGTCCCTTCTCTCTGCCACTCCCCCACTTGTGCTCTCTCAAAAATAAATACCAAAAAAAAAAAAAAAAAAAGTTGGCAATTAACTGTGGTAGACAAGGGTAGGGCCCAAAGCCTGTAGGCTCCTGTTTCCAGTAATCCCTACTCCATCCTAGTGCCTCTTGTTAGAGTTGGGAATGAAAGGTGTTGTCTTAGTCACTTGGGCCATTAAAACGAAGTGTCACAGACTTCAGGGCTTAAACAACAGACCTTTATTTTCTTATGGTTCTGGAGGCCGCAAGTCCAAGATCGAGGTGCCAGCGGGAGTGGTCTCTGGTGAGGCCTCTATCTGCTTCCAGATGGTGCCTTCCTGCTGTGTTCTTATGTGGCTGTTTCTCTGTGCCAGTGCTCCAGGAGAGTGAGCTCTGGTGTCTCCCCCTCTTCTTACGAGGAGGCCCTGTTGGATCAGGGCCCAACTTGTATGACCTCATTTAACCATGTCTCCCTCTGGAAAGGCCCTGTCTCCAGATACAGCCTCACTGGGGGGTGAGACCTTCAACATACAGATTTTTATGGTGGGGTGGGTGATGTAATTTAGTCCACAACAGATGTGCACTATGGGAATATAGGCATTTTAATGTTGCCTGTGACTTAATAAAAGTTGAACAACAAAAGATGTCACAGGAAGATTTCTAAAAGAAATTTTACATAGTCTGAGATCTTCAAACACTGGGGCTATGCCATTGGGTACTGCCATTCACTCTGAGGTCGATACTTTTCTTTGCAGAGAGCTCATCAGCCATTGTTCTTTGGGTAAGGCCCCACATCCAAATGTAGGCTGAAAGGCTGATTTGGGAACAGCATGGGACACGGAGAACCTCCTTTCTGTTTTAGACTGTGGCTCCTTGGTAGAGCCTGGCCATGTTGTTTATGTCTGTAGGCAGCCCTGCTCCCTGCTCCGTGTCGACTTCACACATTCTCCAGTGTGCTCTGCCTCGTCCTTCCTCTGACCAAAATTACCTCCTGTTCTCACCAGCACGTGTGCACAGAGGCCCTGTCTCTGCACTCCCCTTCTCAGTCTGTCCTCCAGTTGAGGATCAAAGGCCAGTTCCCTCTGGTTGCCATTTCTTCTTCCTCCTCTCCCACCTGGGTTCCTCACTTATCCACTGCATCTTCCATCTCTTCCTCTCTTCTGGATTGTTCCATTGGTATTGCTCTAGCCCAGTACCTTTCAAAGAAAAGTCCCTGTACTTGCAGTAGAATTACCCATGGTGTTGGTTCAAAACGTTGATTCTGAAATAAGAACAGCAGCAAACACAAGCACACCCCAATTCCTAAGCCCCCCACCCCATCTACTGAATGACAACCTGAATTTAGCTTTTATTTTCAAACAATCCTAGACGTATAACAAAGTTAAAAAATTAATACACAGAGTTCCCATAGACCTTTAATTAGCTTTCCCTAATGTTAGAATCTTAGATCATCTTAGTAGAGTTATCAAAGTGAAGAAATTAACCCTGGTACAATTCTGTTAACTCGACTACAGACTTTACAGGATTTCACCAGTTTTCTCCCTTCTGTTTTGGAATCCAATCCAGAATCCCAAATTGCATTTGGTTGTCACATCTCTAACTTAGTCTTCTCTAGTCTATGACTGTTCCTCAGTCTTTCCTTGTCTTTTATGACTTTGAGGTCTTTGAAGAGTCAGGTTTTTAATAGAATGCCTTTGGGTTTGTCTGATGTTTTCTCTTGATTGGGTGACATTTTGCATTTTTAGAAGCCTGCATCTTTATTGAGCTCCTCGGTGATTCTTACCTATTATCTGAGAACCAGACACCTTTCCCTGGACCCTTCTGGTTGTCATCTTGTTCCTCTCCTGCCCTGTACAGCTAAACCTCCCCCAAAAGTTGCTGCACATATTCCCCATTACATCACCTGTCAGTCACTTTTCAACCCACGGCAACCTGACTTCTGCCACCACAAGGCTAAAGAGACCTATTGTCACATCTAGGAGGTGCTTCCCAGCTTTCCTTTTCTTGACCTCTCTGGGTCATCCAGACCCCTTCCCGACTCCTAAACTCTTTTTCTGTTTGCTTGTCATCTCATATTCCTGGTTCTCCCTGCTTCTCAGATTTCTCCTCCTTACTTTTTCAGGTTTATCTCCGGGCTCACATATCTGTTTGCAAACTTGATATCTCCATGTGGATTTCTCTAAAAAAAAAAAAAAAAAAAAAAAAAAATCTCAGGCTAGTGCTCTCACACTTTCACGGGCACAGGAATCACTTGGAATCTTGTTGAAAGCAGTTTGTGACCTAGTAGTGTCTTGATGGGCCAGAGAGGTTGTATTTCTGAAACACCCCAGCTGATGCTGATGGTCTCCTGGCCCCACTGAGTAGCAGAGTTCTGAAAAGACGACTCTGATGTGAGCCACGGTCTTCTCAAGCTTCAACTGCTGTGACCATATAACCAGTCTCTCCACATCTCCTCTTGCCTCCTTTTAACCTGTTCTTCATACTACAGCAGGAGGGATTTTTAACCACCATTCTGATCATGTCATGCGTCTAAATACCTTCAATGCTCCCATTGAAACGCAATCCTCCCATTGTGTTTACTAAATTGTTATCTGCAACATCATGGCTTCCAAGCCTTGAATGTTCTGTTCCCCTAACTCCCTTTAACCTTGTCTTTGGGCACTTTTTCCTTCCTTCCTTCCTTCCTTCCTTCCTTCCTTCCTTCCTTCCTTCCTCCCTCCCTCCCTCCCTCCCTCCCTCCCTCCCTCCCTCCCTCCCTCTCAGACATACTGGTCTTCTCTGTGTTCTTCATTGGGCTGCATTACCAGTTCTGTCCCCACCCGCCCCACCCCACTGGACCTTGTACAGATCCCACATCCTCTGCCCAGATGGTACTGTGCAATGAGCTGGCCTGCAAACTCTTGTCTTCCATCCAAGATGAGATAAGGAACTCAGACCAGAGCATAAATTGACCACTTGCAGAGCATGCTTTCTGGTTCAGCTGACATATTTTTGTAGCACGACCTACTCTCTGAAGAATCAATGCATTGAGTTATATCCTGGCTCAAGCACCTTATTTCATCGCAGGCCAGTAACGCAAAGTGCAACTGCTTTGAGTGACATCGGTCTGGGATACTCTTGTCCATGCTCACATCATGTACATGTACACACACACACACACACACACACACACACACGCACGCACTTGCATGCACACACTTTACAACCTCCAGGCATACGTGGCTTTAAGTGAGAAAGGCAAAACTTTAAAACCTTTGTATGACAATATAAGACTATTGTTATGGCTTTTGATGTAGGGAACGATTTCTAAAACCTTCTGTCTTAAGACCAATGCACGTGAGTCTCAAACAGTAACAGAAAAGATTGGTAAATTTGACCATATTAAAATTGAGAACTTCTGTTCATCAAAAGGCCACATAAAGAGAATCAGTCAACAAGCCACAAACTGGGAGAAGTTATAACTGACATAGTATTATGTATTCAGAATGTATTAAAAATGTCTGAGAAGGGGGCACCTGGGTGGCTCTGTTAGTTAAGCATCTGACTTCGGCTCAGGTCATGATCTCATCGTTCGTGGGTTCAAGACCTGCTCCAGGCTTTGGATTCTGTGTCTCCCTCTCTCTCTGCCCCTCCCCTGCTTGTGCTCTGTCTCTGTCTTTCGAAAATCAATAAAACGTTAAAAAAAAAAAAAAAAAGAAAAAGAAAAAGACAGGCAACCCAATAGCAAAATGGGCAGTAGAATTGAAAAGACAGTAGAAGAGGCAACACCAACGTCTGTTGTAATCAGGGAAATGCAAATTAAAACCTTAAAACCTTTCACATCAGCCAGATTAGTAAAAACATGAATGGCCAGGAATGTTTAAGTATGAGTAAGAATTTGCAGGATCAAGAGTGGGATTATAAATTGATTCAACTGCTTTGAAAGATTATTTGGCATCATTTAGTAAAGTTTCAGATGAACATCTCCTCTGACCCAGTAGTTCTATTCTCGTGTGTGCATATGTACACAACACATCAACACCCATACACATACACATGCGTATGCACATGCATATACATTCTCCAAAGGCAAGTGCACACGTACAAGCATACCTATTCATACACATACATGTACACACACATACTCACATGAACATCTATACTTTATGTATACATTTGTGTACCAAATGATGGGTAAGAAAATTCATATCAGAACTGTTTGTAGGGGCACCTGGGTGGCTCAGTTGGTTGAGCATCCGACTCTTGATTTTTGGCTCAGGTCATGATCTCAAGTTTTATGAGTTCAAGCCCCACACTGAGGTCTGTGCTGACAGCATGGAGCCTGCTTGGGATTCTCTCTCTCTCTCTCTCTCTCTCTCTCTCTCTCTCTCAGCCTCCCCCATGTATACACACACACACACACACTCTCTCTCTCTCTCAAAATAAATAAACTTAAAAAAAAGTTTGTAATAACAAAATTGACAGTGGTCCAGCTGTACATCAACAATACATGGTTAAATTTTAGTATGTCCATACAATGGAATTCATGTTGAAGTGAGAATAATAACTACATGTGAAAAAAGTATACTTGGATGAATCTAAAAAAATATGCAGTGAAAAATAAGTTGTAGCAGAATACATGCAATATAACACCATTTTGATAAAGTTTGAAAACGCTCAAAGCTGGAGAATATATTCTATTTACGGATACACACATGTGAAAAGACTAGAAAGAAAAGCAAGGCTGTGAGAAAGGCAGAGTTCAAGAGTGACTCTCTCAGTGGAAGGGAAGGGGTTGGGAGGGGTCCCCAGGGGATGCCAGAGGGAAAGGGTAATCTTTTTACTTAAACTAGGTGATGGGATCTCAAGTCATCTTTGTACTATTACCCGTATACCTGGCAAATATGTTTTTATAAGTAGTATTTCTTATCTACCTGATAATTTGATGAAAAAAAAAAAACACAACAAAACAAAACAGGACCAGTTGGAGGAGAGAGTAATCTGGCAGAAGGTATTCGTGTGCAGTTGGGTTCTGAGAAAGAAAGTGAAGAAAGATCCTGTTTTCTAAACTACGGAGAAGAGTGGGAAAGGGGAAGGATGATTTTAATAATGGCACTAAAATCATCATTAGGACAACCTGGGGACTACAAGAAGAATAAAAGTTGCTAACTATTGACCAAATTGGGTAGTGGTTAGATGATCTGCTTTTCTTGTTAAACTCTTGGAAACTCCAGGGGGCTCTCGTTTGGTAGTAGGCTGAATGTCTACACAGGGTTGAGATGACTCCTCCCGTTTTGAAAACCACAGTTTCACACAGAAGCAGAAGTAATCGATCACAAGTGTTTGGATTAAAGCTCTTCAGAGATTTTTGCCACTGGGTTTCCCAGGCTAGCCCTCAGAGGGTGTTTTGTTTTTGTAACACCCTTGCCTGTACCTGTGAGCTGTCCCCTGGTGGACGGTGGTTCCTCATAGCTCCAAAGGCAGGCCTCTGCATGGGTTTCAGCAGCACAGAATTTAGCCTGTGCTTTCGGCTCCTTTCCAGTATAATAGAAGTTAGCGTGTTTTCCAGTGTCATTTCCTCACTAGTAATTGTAATTAAACGGACTGATTTGACTGAATGTGCTGTGGCATTTGAGGAGTATTCAGTCACTGAGAATTTATGAACCTGCCTTTCTAGGCTGCCGTACGGCCCGGGTGCTATTTTAAGCAAGTCAGCTTAAACTCTTTGAGCCTCCTTTGCAACATGATCGGATTGGCTAAGGTCTTAACGACCCATTCAGGTTGGAAAGTCCATGACTTCATGATTGACTATCATATTTGGGAGATGATTTCCAGATAGAACAATGTGATTAAAAAGAAAAAACAAAAAACCCACCAAATTGTCTTGCTTGTGTGAGTAAGACCATCAAGTTCCTAGAGATGGGCATCTCCCTCATGGATTTCTAAAAAAGTTTTTTAAGAGCTTCATAAATATGTTTTTTCAAAAGATTTTGTGTTTTCAAAGAGCAGTTTTAGGTTCACTGAACAGGAAAATTGAGCAGAAGGTGTAATTTCCCATATGTCCCCTGTCCCCACACATGCATAGCCTCCCCCGTTATCAGCGTCCCCACCGAATGACACCTTTGTTACAATTCATGAACCTACATTGACAAATCATTTGTCACAGTCCAGAGTTTACCTTAGGGTTCGCTCTTGCTGTTGGTGCATTCTGTGGGTTTGCCTTGTGAATTAAAAAAAATTTTTTTAATGCTTATTTTTGAGAGAGAGAGCAGGAGAGGGGCAGAGAGAGGAGACACAGAATCCGAAGCAGGCTCCAGGCTCCGATCCGTCAGCACAGAGCCCGATGTGGGGCTTGAACCCATGAACTAGGAGATCATGACTTGAGCTGAAGTGAGAGACTTACCTGACCGAGCCACCCAGGCGCCCCTGCCTTGTGAATTTTTAAGCACCATGACTCAGCACTGGCACTAGGGCAGTCCCTACTCTTGTTACCTACAGCATGGTGAGATCCCAGCCCAGGTTGAGGTACAAGGTAGGCACCTAGTAGGTATGTGTTGTGCAGTCTCTGTGGCAGAAGGTGTCTTGACACCGGCTGTTCAGTGTGGTTGCAGACCTGGCACCACCTGAGAGCCACACGGAAGCTCAGCGCCCGCCCCAGCCCCGCTGGACGGTGCCCGCATCTTAACAAGACCCCCACGTCATTTGCGTGCGTGACGAGTGAGGAGCACTGGTGTCTTCCCAGCCCCTTCCTTTCTCTCTGTCATCACAGAGACAGCCTGTCATCACAGAGACAGTTCACTCTGGTGAACTAATGCTTTAGAGCTTGAAAATTGATCTCCAGGGCTTGAAATTCGAGTCTGTGAAGCCTTTTCTGCTGGGAGAGACTCGCTTGGGTTTTCTAACCTCTTCCTCAATTAACCATAGAAGTAATTCCCGTGGCATTTCAGCTGCTGTCTCTTTCAGAGCTGGCTTCTCCTCTCCTGGGGCTTGGCCAAAAAGAAGAGAGCTTGGCACATGTCACATTTCTTAGAAGTGTTTGTTCCTCTTTTTTACTATCTGGTGAATTTTTCATCTTTTTGACCGCTTTGCTTTCCCTCTTCTGTGTCCTTTGTAAGTAGAGTTGATGGAATTCTAATTTATATCGGATACTTGGGCTCATAAATTAGCCACAAAATGTTGTTTTTCTTCACTTTTTTTTTTTTTTTGAAAAATTTTTTTTTCAACGTTTAGTTATTTTTGGGACAGAGAGAGACAGAGCATGAACGGGGGAGGGGCAGAGAGAGAGGGAGACACAGAATTGGAAACAGGCTCCAGGCTCTGAGCCATCAGCCCAGAGCCTGACGCGGGGCTCGAACTCACGGACCGCGAGATCGTGACCTGGCTGAAGTCGGACGCTTAACTGACTGCGCCACCCAGGCGCCCCGTACTTTTTTTTTTTTTAATTTTTTTTTTTTCCAACGTTTGTTTATTTTTGGGACAGAGAGAGACAGAGCATGAACGGGGGAGGGGCAGAGAGAGAGGGAGACACTGAATCGGAAACAGGCTCCAGGCTCTGAGCCATCAGCCCAGAGCCTGACGCGGGGCTCGAACTCACGGACTGCGAGATCGTGACCTGGCTGAAGTCGGACGCTTAACTGACTGTGCCACCCAGGCGCCCCTTCACTTTTTTTTTAAAAATGTTTTTTATTTATTTTGAGAAAGAGGGAGAGAGCACACATACAAGCAGGGGAGGGACAGAAAGAGAAAGGGAGAGAAGGAGAGAACCTCAAGCGGGCTCTGTGCTGAAAGCAAAGAGCCTGACTCAGGGCTCTGTCTCGTGAACTGTGAGATCATGACCTGAACCGAAATCAAGGGTCAGATGCTCAACTCACCGACACACCCAGGCACCCCTTTTCGTTACTGTTTTATCCCCTCTAGGGTGTTTTCAAACATGTTTCTGATTCATTTTAAAAGGGATCTTGCTGTCTATTCAGATCTTATATTTCAAAATAAATTATAGCAGAGTTTTAAAGCACATAAAATGGTCTGTCCTTAGAAAAACCTTAATATCTATGTGCTTCGTAGTTGGATAGAATGTTGATTTTATTACTTCTTAGATTTATAACCATTTAACCTTTATTGTGGAAAAGTACAGCCTCTACTTACTTCACCAGAGTTGTGGGAAGTATCAGGATTACTTTTACCCATGCTTGGAATGGGATAGGTAAATAGTAAAAGTGCATAGACAAGAAATCCTAGAGCCAGGTTGTAAGGAAGACAACATATGCCTAACAGTATTGAAATCTCTAATATTATTTTTTATTGTATGATTTATTATTTTTTATTGTTTATTAAAAATTTTTTTAACATTTATTTTTTGAGAGAGAGCGCGAGTGGGGAAGGAGCAGAGAGAGAGGGAGACACAGAATCTGAAGCTCCGAGCCATAAGCACAGAGGCCGACGCGGGGCTTGAATCCACGAACCGTGAGATCATGACCCGAGCTGAAGTCGGACACTCAACCGGCTGAGCCACCCAGGAGCCCCTAATAAACGATAGTCTCATATTTTATTTATTTTATTTTATTTTATTTTATTTTATTTTATTTTATTTTATTTTTTTATTTTATTTTATTTTTTTATTTTATTTTATATTATTTAAAAAAATTTTTTTCTTAATATGAAATTTATTGTCCAACTGGTTTCCATACAACACCCAGTGTTCATCCCAAAAGGTGCCCTCCTCAATACCTATCACCCACCCGCCTCTCCCTCTCACCCCCCATCAACCCTCAGCTTGTTCTCAGTTTTTAAGAGTCTCTTATGCTTTGGCTCTCTCCCTCTCTAACCTCTTTTTTTTTTTCTTCCCCTCCCCCATAGACTTCTGTTAAGTTTCTCAGGATCCACCTAAGAGTGAAAACATACGGTATCTGTCTTTCTCTGTATGACTTATTTCGTTTAGCATAACACTCTCCAGTTCCATCCACGTTGCTACAAAGGGCCGTATTTCATTCTTTCTCATTGCCACGTAGTACTCCATTGTGTATATAAACCACAATTTCTTTATCCATTTGTCAGTTGATGGACATTTAGGCTCTTTCCATAATTTGGCTATTGTTGAGAGTGCTGAATAGTCACATTTTTAAAAGTCACATTACATAGAAAGGAGTGTGAATCTTTAAACAGCTTATATCTGGTGTAAGTTTGTGATATTCACATGCTGGTGGAGCCAGCTAGAAATATTTTATCTAAATAAATATGTGACTAAATATCATTTACTAATTTTAGTGAATATGCACAAAATCTGTTCACAGAATTTTGTCTTAGTCTTGATTTCCATTTCTGCCGATGAGTCACAGATATCTCTGAATGCCCTCTCTCAGCTTCTGTGTGATTGTAATAAACTATTTTAATTCTGTAGTACATGTTTTTTAACCTCACAAATTACATAGTAGTAGTGTTGTCCATTTATAACACCAGTATTTGTTTAGATTTAGCCATATCTTTATCATTTATTTATCCTCTGTTCTTTCTCCTCAGATCTTCCGTCTGGGATAATTACCTTTCCCCTGGAAGTATATCCTTGTTTAGGGAGGTTCCTCTATTGAAGGTCTTCTGTTGGTATTACCACTTTTGGTTTATCTGAAAATGTCCCTAATTTAACAAATAGAAAGTAGTAGTTATTCAAATCTAAGATGTTGGATGTTTTCTCTTTGCACTTTCAAGATTTTCCTCATTATCACTTGGCTCCTAGTTCTCTGAAGGGGTTACCTGATGGTGTAATTGCCAGTATTTTTCTCTGGTTCATTTACGGTTTCTCTCTGTCTTTGGTGTTCTGTGGTGTCATCATGTGTGTAGGTGTGAATTTTTACAAAATTCACCTGACTTGGAATTTCTTGGTTTTCTTGAATTGAAGGATTCATGTCTCTTACTAATTTTGGACAGTTTTTAGCACCGTTTGTTCAAATACTGTCTCTACCCATCTCCCTCTATTATTTCTTTTAAAAACTTGGATCAAATGTATGTTGGACTGTGTCATTCTATCTTCCATACTTCTTAACTTCTCTTTTTTATATTTCTCACCTTTCTGTTTCTCTGTACTCCCTTCTGCATAGTTTTCAGATCTATCTTCCAGTTCACTAAATCTCTCTTTAGCTATATCTAAATTGCTATGTTAAAAAAAAAAAAATGTTTATTTACTTTGGAGAGAGAGAGAGTGTGAGTGGGGAGTGGAAGAGAGAGAGAGTGAAAGAGAGGGAGGGAGGGAGGGAGGGAGGGAGAGAGAGAGAGAGAGAGAGAGAGAGAGAGAGAGAGAGAACCCAAAGCAGGCTCTGTGCTGACAGCACAATGAGGGGCTCAGAATCACAAACTGTGAGATTGTGACCTGAGCCAAAGTCAGATACTCAACCAACTAGGCCACCCAGGGGCCCCTCTAAATTGCTATTTTGTATATTGCATATTGAGTTTCAAAATTTTAACTATTAAAATTTTTAAATTTGTTTAAGTAATCTCTATACCCAGCGTGGGGCTTGAACTCTCAACCCTGAGATCAGGCGTTGCATGCTCCTCTGACTCAGTCAGCCGGTGTCTCTCTGTTTTTTCATTTCTAAGTATTCTTTTAATTATTTTTCAAATCTTTCTGGCCATTTTTACAGTCTCTTGCTCCTTGCTCATGTTTTCAGTCTTCTCTTTATTATTTTAAGTGGATTAAACATACTTTAAAAAACGTATCCCACATTCCAGTATCTAAAGTCTTTACAGCTCCAACACTATTTTTGTGGGCTTCTCTTGACCTTTTTTCATAGTACCTTATTTCTATACATGTTTTGTAATTTTAAATGTAGCACTCATATTTATTGGAACTCTAGCTGCACGAATACTTTGATGCCTGCTCTGTGAGTGTTCTTCTAGAGGTGATTTATGTTAACCTCTGATAGGCGTTGGAGAGTCATGATTCTAAACATACAATTTTTAGGACCACGCAAGTAATAAAGATTCCAAAGTTGGGAGGACATTTTATAAAATATCTACATAAAGTCAAGGTTGAGACATATTTTTTCTTACTGTTCTCAGAGAGGTGGCTGTTTTTCTTCCTAATTCACTCTTGCCCGGAGAGTATGGTCCTTCTCAGGTCTCACCTTTTTGGAGATGGTCTTCATTTGTGTTCTTTACCTGCTCAGACCCAACACTCGTCCCTTATTCCCCCGTGTTCTAAGTGTCCCTCTATCTGAGGCTCTCTGGTCCAGTGTCCCTCTCTCCAGTGACTGCAGTGCTTGATGACTACTCCAACTCTTCCTTTGTTCCTGTGTATGGCACACGTCCCTTATCGCCTTACAGGCTCATCTAGTCACGTAAAAAGATGTTTTCGAACATTTTGTAAGCATAATTCAGCGTTATGATGTGAGAAGACATCGAGGTCTCCAGTCTGCCCTAGTGCCAGGAATAGAACAGAAACAATTTACTTCAAGAAATAAAGTAAAAAGGTCAAGTTCAAGATTGTCTCTAAACGATTCACACACTCACGTTCTGATAGACTGTTTGGACAAGCAAGAGGAGGGTCTTGTTATGGGTCATGATAGCTGCTCAGTCCTCAGCCTGTGCTTCAGTGGACATACCATGTGCTCTGGGCCTTCATTAGGGGCCTGGGCCAGTACATATCCTGCCTCTCTGTATCCGAATTATAGGTGGAGACACCTCAGCCACGTCCATGATCAAGACAGCTGTCACAAGGGTAAAGAATATGAAAGTTTTGAGAGGAAGATAGGATGTTGTGGGCACAAAACAGAACTTGGTTCTCAGACACCATTCCTTCCTTCCTTCCTTCCTTCCTTCCTTCCTTCCTTCCTTCCTTCCTTCATTTAGCAGACATGTATTGAGCTCTGACTATATGTCAGTCACTGTGCTAGGCACTGGGAAGGCAGATCAACTGTCCTTGTCTTCAGGAAGCTTGCAGTGTAATGAGCAGACAGTTAATTTCAGTGAGGCTTGCTAAGGGTTATGACAGGTAAGAAGCCTTGGGAGAGGCACTCACTCCACTTTAGAGCATTGAAGGAGGAGGCGGTATCTGTGTTGCATCTGCAGGGCCAGTAGGAATAATCCCGGTGGAGAGCCGGGGAAGGGCATCCCAGGCAGAGGGACAAGAATGTGCATAAATCCCTAAGCCAGAGGGAGTTTGGATGGGCCAGAGCGTAGTCAGGAAGGTGTGAGAGTGGAACAGGGAATGATGGGAGCCGAGCCTGGAGGGAGTCTGCGGCCTTGGTGTGGGTGGCCCTAAACTAGGATCTTTTGAACTCTCTTACCTGTGTAGAGAGTGATGCTTTCAGGGTTCTCGTGTTCATTTCTCTTGAGAGCCAGCTCTTGTGGAAGAGAAGGAATGTGGGCTTGGAATTCAAGGCAGGCTTATCTTGAGGTTCTCACTCCACCTCTGTCTGGGTGATCATGTAATTGATTTAGTTACTTTCTCTCATCTCTTTCTTGTGTGATAAATGAGACAGAATGGACCACACAGCCTCCTGAGACCTCCTCCATTTCCGGTATTCTGTGGTGTCATTTGAAAGTAAGAGAAAAAATGGCAGGATCTGCTTCCACACAAGCTGAAGTGAAGGTGGTGCTCACATTGATGAATATTTGTGGATATTATTACCCTGACGGTTGTTCTGGCAATTTCTGGCTCCCAATTAGCTGTTTCACTTCCAACTGTGAATTGTACATATTCATAGTCGAGTGGATATTTGTTCAATGAATAAATTCTTACATCTGAAACAAAGCGTTAGCAGTATGGCTTTGATTGCAACTAACCCAGCTTTTATTCTCTCTGTAGATGAGCTCTTTGTGGAACAGCACAACCTCTCTTTATCCTCCGTGGAGCTCACGATGAAGAAAAGCACCGTGCACAGCACTGCACATGTGGCCTTAACAGAAACTGCTCCAGGGTCCCAGCAAAGCCCTTCTCTCCAGGTCACATCATCTCTATCTGCCACTATTTTTGATACAGTCTTTTTAAACCCAGGAACACTGACCCAAAGTATGGCAGATCACAGCATCCTTGTGGCCAATTATGTGTCGATGACGAGCAGTGAGGTGGTCAGAGATGATGATGAAATGGATAACTTTTTGCCGGAAACTCCCTGGGCCACTTCGCGCGTGGTTTCTCCGCTACAGCATCTCCCAGTCAGCCCGCCAGTGCTGACTCCCTCTTTGCCCATTATTTCTTTCCAGGATGAGCAAATGACGTCAGCCTGGCAAAACACAGTGCCACAGCCAACAACGTATGCCGAGTCCGCCAGTCATTTCAGTGCTTTTTGGTCAGCCTTTTCCACTTCTGAGGGCATACTGCCGCGTCCCAGTAGGAATTTGGTGCTTTATCCTACTGACACTTACGGGCACTCGGCAAGCAGGACTTTGCCGGAGATCGCGGCTTCAGGAACAGAGGATGGAGAAACCCTTCTTTCTGGCTCTCTGGCCACACAGCCTCCGCTGTCAGGCAGTGGCATCCTTCCACAGGCTTTTCCCTCCTGGGACGAGGTCTCCCCACCTCCGGAGGGTGTTCTGGCCACAGGCACGGACAGATACCCCGACATGCCCACGGCTCTGAGTCGCAGTCTAGAAGAAACCATCTTCCCAAGAACAGACCCCGCTGCAAGTCTGGCACAGACAGCCCTTGCCTGTGGCCGCGGCCATACAAAGTCGGCTTTGTTCTCATCTCTCGCGCTTGTGTCCTTTTCTACTCGGCCAGCGGATGTTTCTTATAACCCCTTTCTTCCCGGCAGCGCCAGGGAAGCATCAGGGTTGCCTGGCGAGTCAGGGGTCCCGAGGCCCGTGGACGACACTCACGTCCCGAGCCCGGCGGCTTCGTTCAGGCCGTACACGTGGTGCGTGTCCTGCGCCGTGGCGTCGCCTCGGCACGTTGCGTCAGCGAGCATGGTGGAGAAAGATGTCGGATCAGGGGATGGTGCCCTGACGGTGACCACGCTGGGAGTGAGCAGCCTCTCTCCGCCGAGCAGCAGAGTAGCGGACTTCCCTGAATTTGAAGACGATCCCCAGGAATTTAATACACTTTTCCCCTCCCGACCGGTCATTCCGCTTTCTTCTCCATCCGCGGGCATCTCAGGAGCCAGCGTCGGTCTTTCGGCCGACGTGGGTACGGGGAGCGTTGGGACCACTCAAGCGGATCCTTCCCGCGGCCGCCTTTCTGTGCCAGTGTCACCCGATACTGCCACTCTGGGCTCCTCTGTCCCCGAAAGCCCAGGAACGCCGTCCGGCGTGACAGCCGTGTTTCCCTCGCTCCTCGGCAGCGTGCTCCCTGACTTGGGCACAGCAAACCGGAACACGCCGTCGCCCGCTAGCAGAGACCAAGGTCCTTTTATGTCTTCTACTCGGGGATCGTCAGTAGAGCCTTCACTCTCCCTCGACTGGGAGCCCGGCAGCTCTTCCCAACATGTCACCGGCCTCGGTCTGGATTCCGCATCCAGTTTTTTCTCAGCTCCACCCCTGGAACCCAGCAGTTGGGTGTCTCCATCTTCAGAAACACTTGCCTCTCCGTCTTCAGGGACATCGAGTGATGCGTCGGCCTTCATTTCTCAGGCGTTTTCTTCCTTGGTTGAGACACTCCCGTTGTCCGACTCTGTCGATTTGGAGGCCCCTCCGCTTTCCGTTCCTAATCCCACGAGCTCTGAATTTTCGCAGCTCTGGCCAAGTTCAGACCTTCTTTCAAATACATTCACTTTTCTTCCTGGTTACTCTGAAATGCCCCTACTCTCCAGCTTCCCTTCGGGTTCTCTCAAGGTCTCTGAGGCATCCACGGTTTCGCTGACCGGTCCCGAAGCTCATTTTACCTCAGCCCTCACTGAAACTACCTCCTATCTTGAGTGGTCACTCATTGCCCATGAATCGGCGGTCACCACCCTGGTGCCCTCCAGTTCTGGGCCCACCCTCGACATTTTGACCGTTGGGACTCACTCCGCATCACCTCTGACTGCTTTTCGTACAACCCCCGTTGTCGTGGAGTCTTCCCTCTTTCCAACCCCGCTACCTTCCAGCGACAGTGTCAGCGCTTCGGACGGTCACACGTCGGTCTTACCCTCTTTCTCCAAAGTCATTCCCGGCACTACGCTCCCAGTCACCGATGTGTACCCATCATCAGCCTCCTCGTTTGTTTCTGAGGCAAGCTCCTCACCTCTTCCAACAGAGCCAGTCCCCGTGGGCCCGTCGTTTACACCCACAGACTTGCCAGTGCTCGCCTCCACTGATCCGAGCACCCCCACTGCCGGTGCTGCCCCTGGGGATACTGTGGACGGCAGCACCCTGAGCAGCAGAACCACGAGTCGGAATCCCCACGAGAGCAGCTCTGTGCATCCCCCACCATCCCTTCATCCCGTGCCCACCTCCACTTCTGAAGCAGCGGTTCATAGTCCAGCACTGGTCACCACCAAGCTGCCGTATGTGTGTGATATTACGGTTCCCGATGCCTATCTGATCACAACCGGTAAGGCCCTGTTTCAAGTCACTTCTCTTGGTCGGGGCGATCTCTCTTCGGTGCTTGGATGGAATGTTCCAAGACGCAGCATCCTGGGAAAGAGCACGGGCTTCGGGCCTGGAGAGCTCTTGGGCAGTAGCCCTCACTCCTTCGCCTTTCTCCTGTGAGTTCTCTGGACACTTAACGAGTTTCTGTACACCTCGGTTTCCTCCACTATTAAACGAGGACAATCATGGCACATACTGCATTGGGTTATTAAAGATTTAAATGCATCACTGCATATAAAATACTTAACCTAGCGTTTGGCACGTAAGAAACACCCACAGAGTACTACATGTTCGTTAATAGTAGCAGTAAGAAAAATAAAAGATTTAAACGACCGTAGAAACATCTGCTAGGATCTTTGTCTTTGGAACTCGTAACCCGGTGCACGCGTAGTTGGTGTCGTGAAAACAAAAACCTTCAGGTGTGGTTCGAGCAGTTAGTTGGGCAAATGTGTAAGGGCAGCCGCTATAATTTCTTCCTAATTTATTATTCTTTTCCTTAAGGGGGCCGCTGTGCTCTTACATGTTTCTGGAAATGTCGTTTGGATCCTGAGAATCCAAGAATGAAACAGAGAGCAGCCCCGTGTCCTCTGATCTTGGTCCACAGACTTTTATCTCTGCCCCTTGTCCACAGCCTGAGTGATTAGCTTCAAGCAGACGCTTCCCCCGCATCTGCCCCACTGCTGTAGTTGCACGAAATCGGAGAGAACAGGGAAAGGTGGGGTGAGGAAGGAGGAGATCACGTCAGTGAGGTGAACCATGTATCCTCTGCTCATCATGGCGGAGACCCCGTCCTCTGAGATGGTGGGAGCAGCTGAAGCCTGTGCTCTCCTAACTCCCTCCCTCTCCCAAACAAGGAAGTATTTGTGAATTCATGTGACAAATAATTATTGAGCACTCAGCATGCGTGAGGTGCCTTTAGAAGGTTTAAGGGTTATCTAGATGAATGACGTGGTTCTGACCTTCAAGGAGCTTAGCTTCTAGCAGGATGGACACAAGCCGTGTTTTCTTGGTGGCTGTGATAAGAATGGTTGAAGCTGTTCAAGAAGAGTTCTAGAAGAGTGGCCCTGGGATGATGAGGGATGGATTTGGAAGGATGTGAATTGGACTGACACACTCAAGAAGGCTGTCGTCTGGAGATGGAGGAAAGTGTCCTCGTGGTGGAGGGTGTGAGCACAGGTGGAGAGGTCAGACAGCCCAAGAAGGTTCAGCCTGGTAATTAGGCTGTGCAGTGGGAGGAGGAGGTAATTATGCTAGGAAATGAGGTTGGGGCAAGTGATAAACGTTCATCTAGGGGATAACAGTAGTCCCGATGAGAGAGAAGAGTTTCTTATAGACGTGATACTTTTTCTGCCTTTCTACAAAACTATTTCATATGGTCCGCTACAAGAAGCTCATTGAAAGAGCTACTGAAAGCTTCTTTATTTCTTGAATTCCATGACATTTATTGATACTTTGAGTTGCAGTGTGTCCTTTCAAATTAAAAAAAAAAATTGTTTTCAATGTTTATTTTTTGAGAGACAGAGCGTGAGGGGAGGAGGGGGAGAGAGAGAGGGGGAGACGTACAGTCCGAAGCAGGCTCCAGGCTCCGAGCTGTCAGCACAGAGTCCGGCATAGGGCTCGAACTCATAAACTGTGAGATCGCAACCTGAACCGAAGTCGGACACTTAACTGACTGAGCCACCCAGGCGACCCTCAAATTTTTCTACAAATAATGAGAAACCATTTTAGAAGTATCTCTTAAGGATATCATATATAGAATGGATTAACTTTCATATAGGACATACAGTTAATGGATTTGGCATCCTTTGTTAGGGATTGTGTATTTTTTAATAGCCTTTGGGGTAAACTTGACCCACTGTAAATGTACACATCAGTAGTTTTAGTAAATGTGTAGAGTTGTGCATAGGTACCCAGGCTGTTGCATTATGGTTTTTTTGCTACGTTGTATTAAAAAAAATTTTTTTTAATGTTTGTTTATTTTTAAGAGACAGAGCACGAGTGGGGGAGGGGCAGAGAGAGAAGGAGACACAGAATCGGAAGCAGGCTCCAAGCTCTGAGCTGTCATCACAGAACCAGAGACGGGGCTTAAACTGGAGGGGCTCGAACTCACGAGTTATGAGCTCATGACCTGAGCCGAAGTCAGACACTCAATCGACTGAGCCACCCAGGGGCCCCTGCATTGTATTTTTAAATGGAAACAAATGCTATCTTTGACCCATAAGAAGGATCACTTCGTGTAGAATCCTCATTTAGATTTGGCCTTGGTTTCTTTTAGGTAATTACTTAAAAGAGAGAGAGGGTTGGGGTGAGTACTTGTCCTCTGAAAGGGTTCTTTTTATGGAGTTCTGTAGTAAAAGCAAGAACACTCTGTTGATCCTTAGTGGACTCTTGGGAGAGCACTTGACTGGATGTGTCTTCATCTTTTTTATTTTTTTATTTTTTTGAGTTTACTTATTTTGAAAGAGAGAGAGAGAGCAGGGGAGGGGCAGACAGAGGTGGAGAGAGAGAATCCCAAGCAGGCTCTGCGTTGTCAGTACAGAGCCGGATGAGGGGCTTGAGCTCAGGAACTGGGAGATCATGACCTGAGCTGAAACCAAGAGAGTGTGCCACTCAGGTGCCCCCGACGGCATGTATCTTTTAAGGGGTGAGGCTGTGCTTCCCACTCAGGACCTGTCAGACCCTGGCCGCCCCTTTTGCCTCTCTTGGCCTAAATTAGATCTTTGGAGAAACTGTGAGATATATATTGCCGACGATCCTTTTCCCCCAAAGACTCCTGCACGTATAACCTGATGTTACAGTTTTAGGTCTTACCCAGATTAACCAGAGAAGGTGGAGTTGATCACGGTGGGCCGTGTGGACTATTCAGAGTAATATTTGGATGGTTCTCCCGAGTGAAACCTTTATTTATTTAAAAAAAATTTTTTTTGTTTAATGTTTTTATTTATTTTTGAGACAGAGAGAGACAGAGCATGAGCAGGGGAGGGGCAGAGAGAGAGGGAGACACAGAATCCAAGGCAGGCTCCAGTCTCTGAGCTGTCAGCACAGAGCCCGACGTGGGGCTGGGACTCACAGACTGTGAGACCATGACCTGAGCTGAAGTCGACTGCTTAACTGACGGAGCCACCCAGGTGTCCCCCTGAGTGATACCTTTAGATGGGGCTATGTACGATGTGTGCTTCCTCGTGTCCTCTTTTGGGTTTATCTGTCACTGATTTTCCATTCTGTCTCTACATTCCCCAAGTTCAGCTTTTGAGATCTTAACTCCCTCCTTCCCTCTCCCCATTCCTCCGTGCCTCCGTCCCTCCCTTCCTTCTTCCTTTCATTTGCTTTTTTCCTTCTTACTCATTTTTGTCTTTCCCTTTAAAATCAGTGTTGCAGTCTAGTTCTCCTGGAGCCCATGCAGACCAGGCCAAGCTGGCCATTGGTGTCACTCAGCAAGGCAGTCAGGGGGTCTGGATTTGTTCTCCTGGTCTCATGAACTCTCCTTTTTTCCTATCAAAAGTTACTGATCAGTAGAGAAAACAATCAAATGTAACTTAAACGTTTGGGTTTTTTCAAAGAATGAAAGATACAGCATGATTCTGTCTCTAGTTTTAAAAACTTAGACTAGGGAAGAGGGAAACTGAATCATAATTTCAAATGTATTTAGATTCCGCATTATGAGCAGTTAATGGAAGAGGAAAGAAAAAATGGGGAAGAGAAGGGGGAGCAGGACATGTTTCCAAACCCCGAGAAAGAGGCTTACTTATTACAGATTTTAAAATAGAATTTCTTAGATGTGAAAGGAGAGTTAAATATAGCTAGACTGTGTTATAAGAAATATTTTACTTCCTACATGAAATTTTAATATATGGGAATTGTGAACATCTTTTCCCCCATTACTAGTGAAACCCCTTCACTTCCCGTGTTGAAAAGCTGGGGTAGGAGACCTCATTTTATAGTGGGAGAGGTCATCTAGTTTTGTTGAGTAACATCTTAAGGCCTTCTAAAATATTCCTGCTGAGCGTTTTTAAAACTTGGTGTTTTACCATTAGGGACATAGCCAAGAGAAAAACCTACTATTTGCCCAGTTGACAATGAGAACTCTGTGTTCTTTGTTCCCTGGCGGGGCCCCAGCCACTGATCCCTGGTCTCAGCCCCTGGGGCAGAGACAGTCGAGGGTTTTCTTAGTGTGGTGAGCACGGTTTACCTGGTAGCCTCAAGATCCGCTGCTGTTCCTCTGTTCTTCCTAGTCTGGGCCTTATTTTAAAAAATGGTTCTGGGCCCTGCTGTCGCAGTTTGGCACAGCATGGGCTCTGCCTTGGGGACCAGAAGTGTGATGCCCACAGTATTCATAATGAAACTGATGTGCATTTGGTGGTCGGCTTTGCCTTGCAGTGCTGGCCCGGAGAGCTGTGCAGGAGTACATCATTACGTCCATCAAAGAGGTGTTGAGGATCCACTTCAACCGTGCTGTGGAGCTCAAGGTGGGTCCCTGTGGCCCTGGAGCCCAGGTTAACGGCACCTCTCCGTCCTCGCACGCGCTTTCCTCTCCCCCCTCCTCCTGTTGGTGAACACCTGCTCCTGCTTTGGATAGCCATTCAAACGTCACTTTATCGGGGAAGCCCTGATCTCATGTGAGGCCAGGTGTAGTCCACTGGAGAGATGCGTTGGCAGAATTGGAGGAAAAAGTCTCTAAGACCAGAGATGGGGATGATGATGTGAGGCTTTTGCGCCCCTCGATTTACATAAAAGGACTTGGATTAGAACTTGAATTAGATGTTAGAATGAGCGCATATGCATATATCTGTCCACTCAGTGAGATAGAGGTAGATTTCCGTACGTTTTACAGTGGCCCCTGTGCTCATACCTCCTGTCCTGTGGTGAGGTCAGAGAGCCACGCTGTAGACCTGCACCATCCTGAACAGAGCCACGAGCCACACGTGGTTCCCGAGCATGTGACATTTGGGCCTGTCTGAATCGAGATGTGCTGTCAGTCCAAAATTTACACAGGATTTCAAAGACGAGTGAAGAAAGAAACGTAAACTATCTCACCAGTGATTTTTTTAGGTTGACCACATGTTGAAATGTCATTTCAGATATATTGGGTGAAGTAAAATTCATTTCACCTGTTCTTTTTATGTTGTTTAATGTGGCTACTAGAAATTTCAAAGTTGTGGCTCATGAATGTCTTTTGGCTAGCACTGCTCAACAGAATAAGGGCTCCTTTATATGTGGATTAAACGCGACAACTTTGAAGTTAACCTTGTAAAATACAACCTGGAATTCTCCATAACTCATTATTCAGTTCATATTATTGGCTGCTCTTCTTTTTTGCTGTCTTTGCTCTTATAATTTTGTGCTGTTTTTGAGAAGGTCGGCGGGTCTGTAAAAGGGAAAACTAAAATAAAATTTTGATGATCTTTGCAGCCCTCCCCCTTCATTTAAAGCTCCCCATTTACTTTTCACCTTACTTACTCTGTTATTTTTCTACTTTGTACCACTTCCTTTAATTTTGAGTTACAGTACTCTCAAATTTGATAATTGTTGTCTTTTGTATTTTTAAATTTTCATAGGTTTATGAACTGTTCGCTGACTTCACTTTCCTGGTAACATCGGGGCCTTTTGTTTACACGGCGATATCAGTCATAAATGTACTTATAAACAGTAAACTTGTACGTGACCAAACTCCTTTAATCTTGGCTGTGAAACCTTCCTTCCTTGTGCCAGAGTCCAGGTTCCAAGTGCACACGGGTGAGAAAACTGAGCATAGTTGTTTTGATTTGTCAATAAAATGTCACTGTATTTTTTAGGTTTTTCAAATATTGAGGGAGGACTTAAAAATTTTTCTTTAAAATTATGGGGGTGGGAGGGAGGGGGAAGTGGGTGATGGGCATTGAGGAGGGCAACTGTTGGGATGAGCCCTGGGTGTTGTATGGAAACCAATTTGACAATAAATTTCATATTAAAAAAAAAAAAATAAAAAAAAACACGTAATTATGGAAAATTTCCAGCAGATGTGAAAGTACACAGAATAGTTGAATGAGCCCCCATGTACTCCTCATATGGCTTCAGCAAATTTCAACTCCTAAGTCAGTCTTGTTACATCTATGTGCCCTCCTCTCACATTATTTTGAAATGGCACCATGTCATCTCCCTCATAAATATTTCAGCCCATGCTTCTAAGAGACGAAGACCTTTAAAAAAAAAATTCATGGGGCGCCTGGGTCGCTCAGTCAGTTAAGCATCTGACTTCGGCTCAGGTCATGATCTCGTGGTTCATGGGTTCAAGCCCTGCGTCGGGCTGTGTACTGACAGCTCAGAGCCTGGAGCCCGCTTCAGATTCTGTGTCTCCCTCTGTCTCTGCTCCTTTCCCACTCACGCTTTGTCTCTCTCTCTCTCTTTCAAAAATAAACATTAAAAAATTAAAAAAAAGTAAAGTCATTATATTTTTACGTAAGCTCCATGCCCAGTGTGGGGCTTGAACTCACAACCCTAAGATCAAGAGTTGTGTGCTCTGCCAACTGAGCCATCCAGGCGCCCTAAGAGATGAGGACTGTTAATACACTCCATACACATCTGTGCTTGAAAAATTATCGATGTGTTCCCAGTTTTGTTTCATCTATCCCCACAGTGTTTTTTTGGAGGAGTTGAGTGTTTTAAAGTAATACCACATATCCTGTCATTTCACCTGTAACTATGTAAGATTTCACATTTCATATTTGGAATGTTTCGGTCAGTTGAATCTTTTGATGCTGATTGTTTTTCCATTAAAAAAAATTTTTTTAATGTTTTATTCATTTTTGAGACAGAGACAGAGCATGAACGGGGGAGGGTCAGAGAGAGAGGGTGACACAGAATCTGAAACAGGCTCCAGGCTCTGAGCTGTCAGTACAGAGCCTGACGCAGGGCTCGAACTCACGGACCGCGAGATCATGACCTGAGCCGAAGTTGGACGCTCAACCGACTGAGCCACCCAGGCGCCCCTGTTTTTCCATTTTAAAATGATACGAGCCACCTTCACATCATATATATATATATGCTTGGTGCAGAGGCAGCCTTCTTAGGTTTCCGTGCTACCATACCCATCAGTGATACCTCTTAGTACTTCGTCGCGTGCTATGGATGTGTTAGTTGAGCTAGATAGTATTTTTCCCGTCCTCATTCGTCAATACTAAAGCAATGCCTGGTTCGTGGGCCTGTGATTGCTTTCCTTCTCTCAGTACTTCAGTTTGTGCCTCAGAGTGTGGATACTGGCTTGTGCAGCTTCACCCAGCGCATCGAGAAAGGCCTGATGATAGCTCTTTCAGAAGTGAGCAAACACCACCAGGGGACGCATAACCTCACTGTGCAGGTGAGAATAGCGCGGGATGCAGAACAAGGTGCTTTGTCCTTGGAAGACGAACTAGCTTCACATGTTTCGTTTAGGCCATAATGCACTCTTCCTCATTTCCTCTCTTAGAAGAGGTTCTGTTCACATGAATCAAGATTGATCTCTTTCCAGGGCCCTGAGTTCACATGGCGTGAGTAGGCTAGGCATATTTGAAGATTGTAGAGTAACAGGATAACTAGGGAGCTCAAATGTGGCAAGTTAGAGAGAGATGAGCATATGCCAGAAATTCTAGAATGTTCTAAGAAGGAATGGTATCAACCTAAATGCCTAAATACACTAGCGTTTCACGTTGTGGAATACCATGAAATGTAGCACTTCACTCTAAAAACAGAATATAGCCACAAATTAAAGAACAGGCTTTGGGGATGCCTGGGTGGCTCAGTCAGTTAAGCAGCCAACATCGGCTCAGGTCATGATCTCATGGTCCTTGAGTTTGAGCCGTGCACTGGGCTCTGTGCTAACAGCTCAGAGCCTGGAGCCTGCTTTGGATTCTGTGTCTCCCTCTTTCTCTGCCCCTCACCAGCTCACACACTCTCTCTCTCTCTCTCTCTCTCAAAAATAAGTGTTAAAAAAAAAAAACAACAAAACAGGCTTTGTATGTATCGTATGGAAACTGCTAATGTTTTTGTATTTCTTTGATATTTTTCTCCACATTTTTTCTCTTTTTCTATGACTTACACATTTTTTACAGGTAATTTATTTATTTTGAGAGAGAGAATGTGTGTAAGAGAGAGAGAGAGAGATTGAAAGAGAGAGGGAATCTCAAGTAGGCTCCACACTGTCAGTGCAGAGCCTGATGCAGGGCTCGAACTCACGAATTGTGAGATCATGACCTGAGCCAAAGTTGGACACTTAACCAACTGAGCCACCCAGGTCCCCTCTACAATTTATATTAAATAGATTTTGGTGTACCTGGATCCACCTTTCATATTTCTTATTTTTTCTTCTATGGTCCATCTCTTTTGAAAATTCCCTGTTTTTACAGATTTTCTAAACTTTGTCCCCTGAAGTCATTAATTTCATCTTCAGCTGCATCCATCATGTTTTTCAGTCCCTCTGCTGAATTTTCTTTCAGCTATCCTTTGTTGTTGTTGTTGTTCTTTGCTCCTTTTTCTTTGTGGCTTCTCCTGCAAAGATGCAGGATTACCTTGAATGAAGATGCGCTGTCGCCTGGAAAAGTCTCTGAGCAGATTACTGTGAATTTGCTAGAAGTTGCCTTCTGGTTCCCAAGTTGTCTCTGTTTTCTCTGCAGCTGTTGTTCTGTGTTGATCTTGTTCCTTCGCGTTCGTGCTCCTAGTTTACTGTAAATATTTGGAGACCGTGGGTTGGTCGCCGTTAGGAGTGAAGAAGCAGGTTGTTGATTTTGGCTGCTCTCCCCTTCAGCTGTGGTGTCTGTGTCTGTATCCGCCCTGTCTCCTGCTGGGAGAATTCGCTGGAGCACCGGGTCGGGCAGAGTATGCCACTGCAGGTGGTGGGACAGACTGGGACCCCCGCCTCCCTGTACGATAAGGGTTCCTGGGGATGGAGCGCTTCGGTGTAATTTTCACCGCAGCTCTGCTGCTTTTTTCCTTTTGTTTCCTTCTCTGTCTCTTGTGTGCGTTGGGGTTATCGCAGTCTCGCCCCACCTTCTTGTTAGGGTCCAAACCCACAGTCTTTAAGCTTGCTCTGACGGGAAGATCCTTTCTGCCCAGGGAGCGGTTTTTTGGGGCCGGTCAGGGTGAAGATATGGCTGCTGCCAGCTCCTGTGTGTTGGCCTGTGTGTGGCAGTTAGAAAGGAAAGAAGAGGGAGAAAGTCAACTCGACTTCTTGGCACACGGGCTTTGATTAATTGTCCTGATTGTCTCCTCTGGTGACCGTTCCTGCAGAGCTCTCCTGGGGCAGCCAGCTCTTGGCTCCTGGGCTCCAGGCCTGTGTGTGGTTTGGGTCTCAGTTCCCTCAGTTCTGGCTTCTATCATGATGATCCCACCCTCTCTCCATCTTCCAGGAATTTGACAGAATCTCTGATTTTCTTCCATTCTCAGCCCTGTTGTGGGTTTACTCCCCTTTGTTCAGCTCTATTGTTATTTCAGTGGGGATTTGGGGTGGGAGGGAGCGGGAGGGACTATAAATACTTGTGTTCAGTGCACCACCCAATGTAAAAAACATTTTCAGTAAACAGAATTTTAAGTATCGCAGACGGGAACCAGGTGGTGAAGCCAGTTCGTTCCTTTGAAAACGTTACCTCCTTCAAAAAAAAAAAAAAATCAACGAGAGAAATGGTGAGGGAGAAATCACAGGCTTTTAGCCGAATGTTTTGCTTCCTTTTGGAAGCTCATCCCACCTTCCTTCTTTCAGATCTTGAATGTCACCATGGGTGCTTCCAGGCCGGCTCCTCGGCGGGGCCCGGTGAATATCGTCTTTGCGGTCAGAGGCGCGCAGGGGTTTTTGAACGGGACGGAAGTGAGCCAGCTGCTCAGGAACTTGAGCGTGGTGGAGTTCAGTTTCTACCTGGGATACCCAGTGCTCCAGATTGCTGAACGTGAGTACTGCCGTTGCCTGAATCCCTGGGGAAGTGACCACGGATATTTTCATTGCTGGACCTCTCCTTTTCACTTGAAATATTTGGCTGAAATCCAGACTATAAATCAGCTAAAATTGGAGCTTCTCAGAGTCAAGGCAGGGTCCCCAGAGCCCTCCTCACCTCCAGGCCCGGGTGTAGTATTGTCTTTTGAGAGTAACCTGGGCTGTTAAAGATGAGGACAGTTCTGGAAAAGGTGAAGCCCAGAGGCACAGAGAGCAGACCTGTGGTTGCCAGGGGTGATGCGTGGGAGGAAAGCTAGACAGCAAGAGAGTAGCAGAAGGCAATTTTGAGGGGGGCTGATGTGCCTGTTCTGTTCTTTATGGTGGCGGTGGTTATGCAAGTTTGTGCGTTTGTCCAAAGCCATAAAACTGTATCCTAAAAAAGAGTAAAATTTACTGCATGTACATGTAAAACTGAAAAAAAAAAAAAAAAAAAAAGGAATAATAAACAACACCAAACAAAACCTTTCTTCCTGGCTGAAGCAGTTAGATTCACGGTGCAAATGGAGTGGGGGTGGGGGTGGGGAAAACGTTTACTTCAAAAAAAACAGCAGATTTCAGAGTTGAAGTCAGGCAAAAAAAAAAAAAAAAACCCACATCAAATTCTTTTTCAAAATGGAACAGCCAAATGGTCTAAGGACTTTTCTGTGTTTCAGTGTGCTGTTAATTAAATTAGAAAGAGTAACTTATCAAACGCAAGAGCAGGCAGGGAGGGAATTGTTCTTTACAAATAGCACCTTTCAGTTCTGTGCAGTGCAGGTAGGGATAAAATAATAAGTATGTGGGACAGCCGGGGTGCCCTGGGACTATCCCAGGCGAGCCAGGACATAGGGACCCTGAGTAATTGCTGGGAAAGCCTAGGGCCCTGGGGAACACAGTGTGAAAAACCATTGCTCTGGAACAATGAGATTTCAAGGGGACCTTGTGGGTGGGCTGTCTCTGTGAAGCACTGTCCACAGTGTCACTCAAACAAGCCTTCTATTTCTTTCTCTGTGTCTTTCTCTTGGAGACTCTCATGCTCAGAAACTGCATATTGTCTGTGCCTTCACACCAGTCTGGCATCTTGTTCTTCCATATTTTGCGCTCGGTAGTATAGAAAGGTAGTGTGCTGTGACTTACCGGGTACTCCCTAGACTTACCTTTCTGATGGTTGCAAACCTGCTTTTTACAGATTTCCCTCCTTTTCTTTTTATAGCCTTCCAGTACCCACAGCTCAACTTATCCCAGCTGCTGAAGTCCTCTTGGGTGAGAACAGGTATATTGAACTTACATAATGTTTTGGAAACTGTAAGAATAAAAAAGTCTGTGCGGGCGTATTGAGCACGATACTGCCTTTCTTGTTTCCGAGTCCTAAATTCAGGGCATAATGTACCTTAAATTCCTGGCAAAGAATGAATGAGAAAGGAGTTCGGATTCAGCTGTGGGAACGCGCCCCACTGAGTTATGGCACAAAAAGAATTGGCTTTCTTTAAAATTCATACGTCAGGTCCGGGGGAACGTCTATCAAGAATTGACCGTCTTCTGATCCAGAACAGGATGAGGTTCCAAAGCAAGGATTTCTTTTTTTCTAAAAAGCCTTATTTATTTGGTTGTATGAGGATGAAAGCTTGGTGAGCAAGTAAGAAGCTTTTTTGTTTTGTTTTTGGTTTGTTTTTTTTTTTTTTTAAGAAGCTTTTTTAAAAGTTGTGTGGGCCTGGGTCAGATATTTATAGCTGTGGCATTGCAGATAAAGGCTTTCTAACTGGGTAATCAAAGTGTAAGAGGTAGTTACACCCTCACTGTGCGCCCAGCATGTGAGCGGCACAGTAAGTAACTGGTCGGGGGGACGAAGCATGTACAGTGGTCATGGTCACAACTTATGGGTTCTCGGTACCTGCAGACCCTCCTCGCTTCACATACAACAGCCCGTGTAAAGCCTCTACCTCTTTGATAGTACAGTGGCACCATTTTCCAGATACTTTCCTTTTCATTTTAGTTTTTTAGAGAGACAGAGAGCAAGCAGGGGAGGGGCAGAGAGAAAGAGACACATAGAGTCTGAAGCAGTCTCCAGGCTCTGAGCTGTCGCACAGAGCCCAACGCAGGGCTCGAACCCACGAACTGCGACATCATGACCTGAGCTGAAGTCAGACATTTAACGGACTGAGCCACCCAGGCGCCCCTCCAGATAATTTTCAAAGCACTTAAGGGACTTGTCTGTGGTCCTGTCTCAGAGCAGATTTGAGCCAGTTCTGGTTGAAAAGCACATGCCTTTTTCTCCTGTAATACGCCGACCAGCCCGTTATCTGTTCGATAATCTTGTTTATGGCAGATAGTTTAAGGCAGGCACCCTTCTCTCTTGGGTCAGTTTACGAGTCTAAGTCTTGAGTCAAGATAACATATGAACTCAGACCATTTCCAGAAGTTTTGAAATAAGTGCAAATAAAATGTTTGATCTTGTGTGGGAGTTCTTAGCTCCAAAGCTCTTCCACTGCTGAGTTCCTGGGACTTCTGGCCACCAGTTTGTGTAGCACTTGGAGCTTGGAGCTGTAAATGAGACCTCTGAGCAGCCCTTCCTGGCTCCCCGTGACCCTGTCCACGTTCCCTTTTTCTCCTCTTAGTGTGTCCTCCCTAGGGACTGGCACTCTGTAGCAACCCTATGTTAACATCTCCTGCACACGCACCCATTTTTCCTCCACTGCTAACTTGTTTTGGCGCCTGCGTGTGTTTTGTTTTGTCAATGTAGTTCTCCTGGGCGTTGTCGAGAAGCAGCTCCAGAATGAAGTGTTTCAGGCTGAGATGGAACGCAAACTGGCTCAGCTGCTCAGCGAGGTGTCCACCCGGAGGCGGATGTGGAGAAGGGCCACCATCGCTGCCGGGAACAGCATCGTGCAGGTACTCTGAGAAGGCCAAGGGAGGAGGGGCGGAGGGGGGAGGTGCTCGTCTAAAAACACGCTGTATTTTCATGCAAATGGAAAGTGCCGTGAGAAAATTCTCATTTAGACTGGTGGCAGTATCAGGTAGCGGCTGAACGTGGGAGCATTTCAGTTCAACTAGCGTCTAGACAAATAGACCTCGTGGGGAGCAGAGGAAAGGAAGTGTGTCACTGGGTTGCCCTGCCATCAGGTGACCTTATTTGCAGAGTAGTTTTTTAATTACCAAAAATGTCCATTTTATGCAGTGGAAGTATTATTAATAGCATCCTCGCTGTAAATCATCCAGTTGGAAGAGACCTTAAGCCATCGGAGAGAGGAGAATTTCGTGCCCTCTCTGCAGGCACTTCATCCTTCCTGCCTCCTGTCAACCGTGGTTGTTTCGTATTACCCAGTGGTCTTCACTTTTTTTTTTTTAATTGAAGCAAAATTGATAGATACCATTATATTAGTTTCAGGGGTGCAAGATAATGATTGGATATTTGCATACACTCCATCGTGACCGCCACAGTAAGTCTAGGTACCTACCATCTGTCACCATACGTCTCATTTTGTAAACTAGCAGAAAGGTTATGAATGACAGAACCGAAAAATGATCTGTGAAGAAATTCACATGCTCACAGAGAGTCGGAGGTTCGGGCTGTAATTTATTCCCATCTCAATGTGAATTATGTTATTTTTGGATTTTTTTTTTTTCTTTTTCGACTGCTGACTTACAGAGCTAGCAAACTGGGATATTTAGAGCCATGGCATTGCAGAGACAGGAAAGTGGGATGAGACCCAGAAGTGCAGGGGCAGAGAGGTGGGTGGTTTGGAGGTAACAGAGAGGAAGGTGCACAGCTGGACCTGGGGTGGGGGACGACGGGGGGGGGGGGGTGCCTTGAGCTGGCATCATTGTTCTGTCACCCTCTTAGCAAGTTTTGCCCATAAGCACAGTTCTTGATTCCCCTCCCCAGAGTGGTTTCCTTGTCAGGTGCAGTAGAGTATAGAGAAATTTTTAAAAACTAATAAAACATTGAGAGTAATATTAAATAAGCAGAAAATAAAAAATTAAAATGACACGTAAAAAGCCTTGCCCTATTTAGCAGCCCTGGCTTCATAGAGCTCAAGGTCTTGGTGGAGGTTAATTTATGCACATAAAACAGCTATAGAGCACCGTTGTAGACTCTGGGTCTGAAGTTCTCTCTTGTCCAGCAAGAGAGCCGATGGAGGATTAAAATTCGAGAGAGGCTAATGTCCGGGAGGAGACAAGAGCCCGGAGTAAGGGTTTTTGCTCCGTTTTTATTAGGATCAGAAGGCTTATAAGCGTGATGGACGTGCACAAAGAGACAATGAAACCGTGAACATTAACTCATGGGTATGAGGGAAAAGGGGTTTTCGAAGATAGGCAGTGTTAGGGGTTTTAGTCAATATAAAACAAAATCCTGGTGCTGGGCATATGGTTGTTTACTGCGGGCATGAGGCACCAAGGTGTGTTTATCTAGCTAGCCTAGGGGACAAGAGGGACACAGCATGCCACCTCAGGGTCAACATGGCACCTTTCTTTTGCTAATGGCACCTTTCTTTTGCTACTTAGCTCTGCTCTGGGCAACTTAGCCCTGCTGCGGTCTGTAGCCCCGCTTACCTATTTTGGTCCTTCCTTGCTGTGAAAGCAGCTTTCTGCTGTTGTACTAAGTTGGGGGGCGTTTCCTCCCTGAATACCTAATCTTGTTTACCTGATTTTGGACGCTTTCATCCTGAGGCTTCCTGTTCCTATATGCCCTGTTAACCCATAGGTGTAAGCTCAGGGATTTCCTAAGCTTATTCCCCACAGAGCACCGCAAAGCTGCATAATGAGGTGCTACTTTCATTGTGCAAGTTCCCTAAGGTAGGAATATGAGATTTGTGGGAGCCAAGCCACATGGCCAGTGGTGCCATCTGATGGATTACGTAGAGGCCTGCCCGACATCTCGTCCCCCTTAGAGTGACACAGTGTGAAGATGTGTGGACAAGGGCTCATCTACAGTAGTGCAGGACTCTTCATCAAAATATAATCTGCAAAAGTGAAAGTATTAAAACTACCCAAATGTCCTGCAGTTGGAGAACGAGTAAATAAATTACAGTGAATCTTCTCATGTTGGAATGTTATGTAGCCAGTGTCATTTTTTAAAAATTATTGAGTGATATAGAGAAATGCTCAAGTGAAGAGAGACTACCAAAGAATGTCTGTACTCTCATCCAAATATTAATATAAAACCTATGCAAAAAAATGGCAATATGCCAGAATGTTGGCAGTGGTTTTCTTTGGTTGGTTGAATTTCAGGTGATTTTCATTTTGTTCTTTATACTTTTTGTGTGTTTTTCAAAATTTCACAGTGAGCATATAATTTGTAGAGTAAACATGTGATTTGAATCAGAAAATAATTTAAAAAATGAAATTGAAAATGTTGCCCCAAATGATGGCCACGTTGTACTGTGGTTGTATGGATTCCAGATATGAATCTGATAAGTCATCTAGAAAGGATGCTAGAATTAGAGTCTACTGATCATTGCTTTCAGACTGAATAAGCTTGTAGAATTTCTAATTATGTACCCAAGTAGATGGGTACCTGGTTTCTGCAAGAAAAACCCATTTCCGAAATGTATCAGAACTTTTCAGTGTAATAAACAGGCATGCAGGTAGTGACACAGGTGGATATAATCTCCTTGCTTTGCAGTAGCCCTTTGATAGTGTTCCATTCTAAAGGCTAATAAAAATTAATCACTACAGCCCAGTTCCGGGGGAGGAGGAGGTGGTTAGGGAATAGAAGTGGTCAGGGAATTAGCCTAGAAATAGCAAACAAAGGGCAGGATAGATGAGCCCTTCTCAGGATGGAGAGGTATAAAGAACAGATTCTTCAGGGATGAGAGTTTGGACCTGTGTTGTTAAGGAGCTTATAAATAATCTGAAAGAAGGCATTCACAGTGAAATCATGAAATGGTTGATTTGCCAGAAGTTTCCGGTGATGAGGGAGGAGTCTAGCAGCCAAGTCCAGAACACGGGGCAGTATTACAATTCTGCACACGTGGCTGGCCAAGTAGCAGCTGCATTTTGCCAGTTGCAAACGTAGAGACCAAACATTCAAGTTGTCTGTCTAAAATAGAGGGCTTGGACTCATTGTTGGCATTTCCCCAGAACATCAGTCGTGCAGTTTGCTGGAGTCTAAAGGGGCAGCGAAATTGTTGCATATTATTAAGAGAAACAGCAACAAAATAGAAAGGTATATTTGTATAAAGCTGATATAGGAGGTACACAGATTCCGAAGTCCTAATGTGAAAGGACTACCTTTAACACCTGAGAGATAGCAATTTTGGGACAAATCAAAGTACTGTTTGACCTAGGAGATTGTGAATTTAAGCATGGCTTTCTAGCTTGATTGAGATATAATTGACATATGACAGTGTATAGGTTTAAAGTGTATCACGTCATGACTTCTGCATGTATATACTGCAAAATGATTACCACAGTAAAATTAGTTAACACATTAATTACTCACATAGTTCCCTTTTTTGTGTATGTGGTGAGAATTTTTAAGATCTACACTCTGAGCAACTTTCAAGTATATAATACAGTATTGTTAATTAGGGTCACTATGCTGTGCATTGGACCCCTGGAACTTATTTATCTTGTCGCTGAAAGTTTGTACCCTTTGTCCACCATCACCCATTTCTCCCACCCCCTGCCCCTGGCAACTACCACCTACTGTCTGTTCTTGTGAATCTGGCTTTTTTAGATTCCACATATAAGTGAGATCATACAGTATTTGTCTTTCTCTGTCTGACTTATTTTGCTTTGCATAATGCCCTCGTGGTCCATCCATGTTGTTGCAAATGGCAGGATTTCCTTCTTTCTTATCACTGAATAATGTTCCATTTGTGTGTGTGTGTGTGTGTGTGTGTGTCACATCACATCTTCTTTATTCATCCAGAGGCGGACACTTAGGTCACTTCCATGTCTTGGCCATTGTAAATAATGCTGCAGTGAACAGGGGTGTTCAGATATCTTTTCAAGATTTTGTGGATTTCATTTCCTTTGGCTATGTATCTGGAAGTGGGAGACCTGGATCATATGGTAGTTCCATTTTAATTTTTTTGAGGAACCTCCCTACTGTTTTCCACAATGGCTGCACCATTGTACATTCCCACCAACCATGCATAAGGGTCCCCTTTCCTCTACTTCCTGATCAGCACTCATCTATTATCTTTCTGATACTATTCTAACAGGTGTGAGGTGATACCTCATTGTGGTTATGATTTGCATTTCTCTGATGATTAGTGATGTTTACCTTTTCATATGATTGTTGGCCATATGTATATCTGTTTTGGAAAAATGTCTATTCAGATCTAATGCCCATTTTTTTTAAATTTTATTTTTTATTTTTATTTTTTTGGAATTTACATCCAAATTAGTTAGCATATAGTGCAACAATGATTTCAGGAGTAGGTTCCTTAATGCCCCTTACCCATTTAACCCATCCCCCCTCCCACAACCCCTCCAGCAACCCTCAGTTTGTTCTCCATATTCATGAGTCTCTTCTGTTTTGTCCCCCTCCCTGTTTTTATATTATTTTTGTTTCCCTTCCCTTATGTTCATCTGTTTTGTCTCTGAAAGTCCTCATATGAGTGAAGTCATATGATTTTTGTCTTTCCCTGACTGATTAATTTCACTTAGCATAATCCCCTCCAGTTCCATCCTCCAGTTGCAAATGGCAAGATTTCATTCTTTTTTTTTTTTTTTAATTTTTTTTTTCAACGTTTTTTATTTTTTTTTGGGACAGAGAGAGACAGAGCATGAACGGGGGAGGGGCAGAGAGAGAGGGAGACACAGAATCGGAAACAGGCTCCAGGCTCTGAGCCATCAGCCCAGAGCCTGACGCGGGGCTCGAACTCACGGACTGCGAGATCATGACCTGGCTGAAGTCGGACGCTTAACCGACTGTGCCACCCAGGCGCCCCGATTTCATTCTTTTTGATTGCTGAGTAATACTCCATTGTATGTATGTACATACATAGATACATACATACATACACCACATCTTCTTTTTTTTTTTTTTTTTTTTTTAATTTTTTACTGTTTATTTATTTTTGAGACAGAGAGAGACAGCATGAACAGGGGAGGGTCAGAGAGAGGGAGACACAGAATCCGAAACAGGCTCCAGGCTCCGAGCTGTCAGCACAGAGCCCGACGCAGGGCTCGAACTCACGGACCGCGAGATCACGACCTGAGCCGAAGTCGGCCGCCCAACCGACTGAGCCACCCAGGCACCCCACACCACATCTTCTTTATCCATTCATCCATCGATGGACATTTGGGCTCTTTCCATACTTTGCTATTGTTGATAGTGCTGCTATAAACATGGGGGTGCATGTGTCCCTTTGAAATAGCACACCTGTATCCTGTGGATAAATGCCTAGTAGTGCAGTTGCCGGGTCATAGGGTAGTTCTATTTTTAGTTTTTTGAGGAACCTCCATACTGTTTTCCAGAGTGGCTGCACCAGCTTGCATTCCCACCAACAATGCAAAAGAGATCCTCTTTCTCCTCATCCTTGCCAACATCTGTTGTTGCCTGAGTTGTTAATGTTAGCCACTCTGACAGGTGTGAGGTGGTATCTCATTGTGGTTCTGATTTGTATGTCCCTGATGATGAGTGACGTTGAGCATTTTTTCATGTGTCAGTTGGTCATCTGGATGTCTTCCTTGGAGAAGTGTCTATTCATGTCTTTTGCCCATTTCTTCACTGGATTATTTTTTTTTTGAGTTTTGAGTTTGATAAGTTCATTATAGATTTTGGATACTAACCCTTTATCTGATATGTCATTTGCAAATATCTTCCCCCATTCTGTCGGTTGCCTTTTAGTTTTGCTGATTGTTTCCTTCGCAGTACAGAAGCTTTTTATTTTGATGAGGTCCCAGTAGTTCATTTTTGCTTTTGTTTCCCTTGCCTCTGGAGATGTGTTGAGTAAGAAGTTGCTGCGGCCAAGATCAAAGAGGTTTTTGCCTGCTCTCTCCTCGAGGATTTTGATGGCTTCCTATCTTATATTGAGGTCTTTCATCCACTTTGAGTTTATTTTTGTGTATGGTGTAGGAAAGTGGTCCAGGTTCATTCTTCTGCATGTCGTTATCCAGTTTTCCCAGCACCATTTGCTGAGGAGGCTGTCTTTATTCCATTGGATATTCTTTCCTGCTTTGTCAAAGATTAGTTGGCCATATGTTTGTGTGTCCATTTCTGGGTTCTCTATTCTGTTCTGTTGATCTGAGTGTCTGTTCTTGTGCCATAATGCCCATTTTTATTTTTTATTTTTTAATTTTTTTTTCAACGTTTATTTATTTTTGGGACAGAGAGAGATAGAGCATGAACGGGGCAGGGTCAGAGAGAGGGAGACACAGAATCGGAAGCAGGCTCCAGGCTCTGAGCTGCCAGCACAGAGCCTGATGCGGGGCTCGAACTCACGGACCGCGAGATCGTGACCTGGCTGAAGTCGGACGCCTAACCGACTGCGCCACCCAGGCTCCCCAATAATGCCCATTTTTAAATCAGAGTTTTTTTGTGTTTTTTGCTACTGAGTTGTTTGAGTTCCTTATATATTTTGGTTATTAGCCCCTTATCAAATATTTGATTTGTGCATAATTTCTTCCATTCTGTAGGTTGCCTTTTCATTTTGTTGAATCTTTTTTTCTTTTTTTGCTGTGCAGAAGTTTTTAAGTTTGATATAGTCCGCTTGTTTATTTTTTGCTTTGTAGCTTGTGCTTTCAGCATTATATCCAGAAAATCATTGCCAAGAACAGTGTCAAGGAGCCTTGCCCTTATGTTTTATTCTAGGAGTTTTGTGGTTTCAGGTCTTACATTTAAATCTTTACATTGGAGTTAATTTTTGTGAGGGGCCCACTTTCATTCTTTTGGATGTGAATACACAGTTTTCCCAGCACCATTTATTGAAAAGACCATCTCTTCCCCATTGAGTATTCTTGGCTCCTTTGTCACCATGGTCCTCTGTGGTTCCATATGAATTTTAGGATTGTTTTCTATTTCTAAATGCCACTGGAATTTTGACGGCAATAGATGGCACCTATAGATGGCTTTGGATAATATGGATGCTTTAACAATGTTAATTATTCCAATCCACGAACACAGGATATCTTTCTATTTATTTGTGTCTTTAGTTTCTTTGATCAGCATCTTATATTTTCAGTGCACAGATCTTTTTTTTTTTTTTTTAATTTTTCAGTATTTATTTTATTTTTGAAAGAGAGCAAGAGACCACAAGCAGGGGAAGGGCATAGAGAGGGGGACAGAGGAGCCAAAGCAAGCTCCGTGCTGACAGCAGAGGAGCCTGATGTGGGGCTTGAACTTATGAACCATGAGATCGTGATCTGAGCCGAAGTTGGGTGCTTAACTGAGTGAGCCACCCAGGTGCCCCTCAGTGTACAGATTTTCTAATTCCTTGGTTCAGTTTATTCCTTAGTATTTTATTATTTTTGATGCTGTTGTGAATGGGATTGTTTTATTTATTGTTTTTTCAGATACCTTATTGTTGATGCATAAAAACATAACAGATTTTCATGTATTAATTTTGTATCCTGTAACTTTACTGCATTCATTTATTCTAATAGTTTTTTTTTTTTTTTTTTGGTGGAGTCTTTAGGGTTTTCTATATATAATATCATGTCATCTGTAAATAGTGATAGATTTTACTTCTTTCTTTCTGATTTGGATGCCTTTTATTTCTTTTTCTTGCCTAATTGCATTGGCTAGGACTTCCAGTACTGTGTTGAATAGGAATAGTGAGAGTAGGCACTCTTGTTTCTGATCTTACAGGAAAAACTTTCAACCTTATACCACTGAGTATGTTGGCTATGGGTTTGTCATATATGGCCTGTAGTATGTTGAGGTATTTCCTTCTACACTTAATTTGTTGAGAGTTTTTATCGTTAATGGATATTGAGTTTTGTCATATACTTTACCTACATCTTTTGAGATGATCATATGATTTTTATCTTTCATTTTTTTATGTGATATATCACACTTACTGATTAGCATATGTTGAACCATCCTTATATCTCAAGGATGAATCCCACTTGATCACGGTGCATGATCTTTTAAAAAAAATTTTTTTTAAATGTTTGTTTATTTTTGAGAGAGAGATAGAGAGAGAGACAGAGCATGAGCCTGAGCATGAGCAGGGGAGGGGCAGAGAGAGAGAGGGAGACACAGAATCTGAAGCAGACTCCAGGCTCCAAGCTGTCAGCACAGAGCCTGATGTGGGGCTCAAACTCATGAAATGTGAGATAATGACCTGAGCCAAAATCAGTCTCTTAACTGACTGAGCCACCCAGGTGCCCTGGTGCATTATCTTTTTAATGTGCTGTTGCTTTTGGTTTGCTAGAAATATATTTTGTTGAGAATTTTTACATCTAATTCATCAGAGATAGTGGCCTGTAGATTCCTTCCTTCCTTCCTTCCTTCCTTCCTTCCTTCCTTCCTTCCTTCCTTCCTCTCTTTCCTTTCCTTTCCTTTCCTTCCTTCCTTCCTTTTAGTTTTCTTTCTTTCTTTCTTTCTTTCTTTCTTTCTTTCTTTCTTTCTTTCTTTCTTTCTTTCTTTCTTTCTTTCTTTCTTTCTTTCTTTCTTTCGTAGTACCCTTATTGGAGTTTGGTATCAGGGTATTATTGGTCTCATAAAATGAGTTTGGGAATGTTCCCTTCTCTTTATTGCTTTGGAAAATTTTGAGAAGGATTAGCATTAATACTTCAAATGTTTGGTAGGATTCGTCAGTGAAACCGTCTGGTCCTGGGCTTTTTTTGTTGGGAAGTTTTTGATTACTGATTCAATCTTCTCAGTCCTTATTGGTCTGTTCACATTTTCTATTTCTTTGTGATTCAGTCTCAGTAGGTCATGTGTGTTTATCCATTGCTTCTAGGTTATCCAATTTGTTGGCGTATAATTTATGGTATTCTCTTATGATCCTTTGTATTTCTGTTATCTGTTGCAGTGTCTCCTATTTTATTTATAACTTTCATTTAAGTCCTTTTTTTTGTTAGTCTCACTGAAGATTTGTCAATTTTATCTTTTTAGAGCCAACTCGTAGTTTTGTTCATTTTTCCTATTCTCTGTTTTATTTATTTCTGTTCTAAACTTTATTATATTTTCTACCTTCTGCTAACCTTGGGCTTAGGTCTTGTCTTTTTCCTTCCTTCCTTCCCTCCTTCCTTCCAGTTCCTTGAGGTGTAAAGCTAATTTTTATTTGAGATCTTTCTTTTTTCTTGATGTATGCATTTATAGCTATAAACTTTCCTCTTAAACTGCTTTTGCTGTATCCCATAAGTTTGTGGTATGTTGTGTTTCTTTCATTTGTCTCAAGATACTTTTTAAATTTCCCTTTTGGTTTCTTCTTTGGTCTATTGGCGTTTTCAGGAGTGTGCTGTTTAATTTCCCTGTATTTGTGAAATTTCCAGCTTTTCTCCTATTATTGATTAGTTTCATACCATTGGGGTCAGAATAGATACTTGATATCACTTCTGTCTTCTTGAATTTGTTGAAGCTTGTTTTGTGGCCCAGCATATGGTATCCTAGAAAATGTTCCACGTGTGCTTGAGAAGAATGTGCTTTCATTTCTATTGATACTGGATGGAATGCTCTGTAAATGTCTGTTAGGTTCTTTAGTCTATAGTGTTGCTCAAATCTGCTGTTTCCTTATGATTCTCTGTCTGGATGATCTATCTATCACTGAGAGTGGGATGTTAAAGAATTTGTGAGATTTATCATCCTGAGAGCAGTGGTTCTCAAGTGAGGGTGATTTTGCTGCCCCCATCCCCTGCCATGTAGGGTACATTTGGCAATGTCTGGTGACATTTTTGTTTGTCACAACTAGTGTGGGAGGGTATGGTTACTGGTACTGGCATCTAGTGAGTGGAGGACAGTGATGATGCTGAATATCCTGCAATACTTGGGATAGCCCCCCACTGAACCAAAATGGCAGTAGAGAAGATTGAGAAACCTCGTACCAAAAAAAGAGAGAATGCTGATAAGATTCAAGATGAGATTGCATAGAACCAGTAATAGTTTCTGGGAACCAGGGGTGTACCTAATGGTTACGATTCACGTGGGGAGGACATTAGTGTTCTCCTGTGATGTGCTGGAGCTGGTTGGTAGCAATTCTAGACTGCTTGGACTTGGCAGCCTTGCGTTCTCTGTATCCAACTTGCCCATGTGTCTCAGAGCAGACTCTGAGCAAGATGAAGGCACATTTGTTATTCCGTACAGAGTAACTTTCGTTTTAACCGTCCACCTTCCCATCAAGACAGCATTGTGGGGACTCTGGGATCCAGAATGGTGTAATGAGCTCAGTATGAGGACTGGAATGAATCCTGAATACCACAGTCAAGATGGAGTGCCCTGAGAAAGGGCATCTGGAAACATGAGCTTTGAAAATGCTAATGGTTTCTGTTATCTTTCAGATGGTAAACGTGTCAAGGCTAGAGGGAGATGACAATCCCGTGCAGCTCATCTACTTTGTGGAGGATCAAGATGGAGAAAGACTCAGTGCAGTCAAGTCTTCAGATCTGATTAACAAGATAGATATCCAGAGAGCAGCCATTATCTTGGGTTACCGAATTCAAGGTGCTGTTGCCCAACGTAAGTGCATGAGGCATAGACCCTAAGTATTGTCAAGTATTGTCAAGCTGTGCTGTGGTCAAAAGCCAGTCTGTTTTCTGACAACGAAATCTGAATTTAAAGCACTCTTATGTGCACAGAGTAGATTTCTGTCTTAAACCCTTATTACAGGACGCTCGAATAAGATGTCAGTTGTGAAAATCCACTCGACAAGTCCTTCTTTGTTTATTTTGTTGATTTAGCCTTCACTGCTGTTTTTCTTACCTGGCATTTTGTATCCCAAGTGTTAGAGTGAGTTCTCATAGCTTAAGTTAACTGTAATATTTTTTCCCCTGCTCCTGTACTATTTTTCTTTTGAAAATTTTGTCTTCGGTAAAATAACTTGCTTTCTCTGTATTTATTCCAAAATCTTGTCTGTCGTATTTTGAACGTTGGTGGGGACAGTTAGTCACACAGGAAGCTGGGAGGTGCCCTCTGCATTTACTGGCTTCCTTCTGAGTTTTTTAACACAAAGAAGTCCTTGATGCGTCCCCTTTTCATTGCTATTTCTCTCCCTCCCCATCCTCACAGTACTTCACAATTTAGAAAGAGGTATTTTGATATTTCTGTATTATTGTTGGAAGATACTTGGCCCCCTGGCAGTGATTGCTCTCGGTGCCTTATTTTTCAGCTCCCAGATTTTGGGTATTTAAAATGAAGGAGAAGGAGGGGCGTGGAAGAGCGTATTTCTCTAAATGTTCCCTTATGAATCAGGCTGCTATTTTAATGTGGATGTTCTTGCATTATGAGCCAGAGAGCAATCCTTGTAGGGAGCTTGGTGATATTTTCTCCCAAGAGTAAGGGGATAAGTAAGTGTTGAGAAGTAATTGAGCATCAGAGACTCTTGAAAAGGTCTTTGTAGGGAACACAGAGGAGGCAAAGGCACTTTTGAAAAATGACAGCTTCCCGGTTATCCTTGATAATGGAAGATTCTTTGTGAAATCTGTACTTGTCCCTGGAAACTCAGCAGGACGAGGACTCCCGGGCACACTTTGCCTGATTCATAGATGACAGTGGAGAGAGTTTAAGCAAATAGCTGTTGGTGGTTTGTGTTTGTGTATTTCAGATACGGTTGCATGTTAGTATGTTCTGTTTCAGAGCAGTGAGAAAAAAAATAAACAAAGCTCTTACTTAGTTTTCTTCATCTAGGACGTTTTGTATTTTATTTTATTTTATTTTATTTTATTTTATTTTATTTTATTTTATGAAAAAAAAATTAAGTTTATTTATCCATCCTGAGAGAGAGAGAGAGAGAGAGAGAGAGGCAGGCAGGCAGAGAGAGAATCCCAAGCAGGCTCTGTGCTCACAGCATTCCAGCTAAGCACTTCACTTTTGAAAAAAGATCGGTTGCGATATGGTACGGGCACCTTTCCCACTACTTCCATTTGCTCTTTGCACATCTCTTTCCTCAGTTTCTTGCTAAAATCCACAGGGTAAGGATCCTAGGGTTGGAAGCCTCAGCCAACGTCAGGCCCTAGGGCAGCCATAGACCCTGGTATCAGGGCCTCATTTGGTGAATCCGTGCCTCCCCCAGGGTGTTACTAGGTGAGATCCAAGGAGAGGATCCACTTGTCCCAGCTCCTCGGTTTGATTCTGTCACTCTTTCCGTATGGTCAGTTGTTTTCATGCAAAATAAGTCACGTATATAGACTATATTCAGGTCAAATTCAAAAATAAGATTAACACTTTGTCCTCTTTTTCATTTCCCGCATAGCCTGTGCTCTCTCATTTGTGCTTTCTGCATAGTGCATGTGCTTCAGAGGGCTCGCTCCCTTCCCTTGTCACTCTCTCAGGGCCTAAACCCACACTTAAGCCGGCACCGGGAATGTTTGTGTTGTTACATCTTTGAGCAGAAACATTTTGATCCCATAGCACATGTTAACCATTATAGGATATGAAAAAAGCGTAAGACTTAGCCCCTGCCTGTGGAGACTGAAATGTATTGCAAGAGACAAGACTTAGAGTCATGACCATATTAATGAGTGGAGTGGCGCCGTATATCAAGATAACACATTTATGTAATAAAATGCGTTTTAAAATATAGTAAGGAACCCATTGCAAGGCCAAAGTAACCAGAGTAAAATAACTTAGAAAGGGAGGAAACTGCTATTGTCATGGAGAGGTCTTTAGGAAGTGATCACAACGGATGAGGAGGTTGGGCAGAGGGGAGGGGGACATTTGGGTTTGGGTTGTCTGGTGATTGGAACCTGAGCTTTAAGTAGAGCTGAGACCTTTGAGAGGATGGGTGCAGAATGAAGAGGTCAAGGGCCCTGGATCAGGAGACAAGGTTAGGGAAAGGAGCTGGTGAAGGAATTGAAGGCAGAGGGGTTGAAGCCTATTCCTCCAAGATCACGTCAGATGCGAGGCTTGGCAGTGGTTGGGGTGGTCAGGAGGGTGGGGAGTGGCAGATTTGGAATCAGTAAGTGGGATTTCACATAATTTAAAAATTGACATCTGGTACCTCAAATCTTGCTTTAGGGGTTTAGAGGGAGAAGCAGGTGAGGAAATTAAGGCGATGCTCACAGATTACTTGTTGGGGTTTCTGGCTTTTAGTATGGAAGCGTTCCTGAAGTGAGGTTACAATGGAGCTGGTGGAACACACTGGAAGTCAGGAGACCTGGAATTAACCTAGCTCTGCCATCAGATGAGCCATGTACCTTTAGACACGTCACCTATGTCACCGTGGTCACTAATGCATTGAGGACGTAACAGTCTGTGTTGTGTTTGTTTACTGAGTCATGTTTCTAGCCATCAGGAGATCACAGCCTCCAACTACTTGTTTTGACCTGAAACGACAAGGACTCTCCAGGTTTCTCACAGAAGAAGGCGTGTTCTTCGTGTTCCTCGCAGAAGGGCTGTCCAGTAAACGAGTGCAGAAGAATTAGCAAATGACCTGTCTTCTTTGTCTGCAGCCTTGGACAGAGTGAAGCGGCCGTCCCCAGAGTCCCAGAGCAGCAACCTCTGGGTCATTGTCGGTGTGGTCATTCCAGTGCTCGTGGTGACGGTGATCGTCATCATCCTCTACTGGAAACTCTGCCGCACGGACAAGTTGGACTTCCAGCCTGACACGGTGGCCAACATCCAGCAGCGTCAGAAGGTAAGGGGCGTAACTGCCCCGTGTTCACATAGGCCGTCTTACAGGCTGGGGTAGGCTGAGTTCAGGTTCTTGATACTGAAAGACAGGAGAGGGAGCTAGTAGGGACATTTTATGGCTTTAACGGTGGTATCCCTTTGCCTCATATTTGCTTACTGGAACCCTGTTTCGTCTTAGAATTAAATATGTGCCAAGAAGATTAAGCTGTATCAAGGCTTAGGAATGTTATAAGCTCCCAGGTTGTGTGATTTTATTTATGAGATGATCACATCCATTTTTGTATGAATTCTGATCTATTTTAACCCTGGATAGCTTCAGAGAACAGGAGCTAAGGGAGGTTTTCTCAGATCTGTATCTCAATTTCGTTCATACACGGCCTCACTAGACAGTTGGTTTATTTTCCGTGCACCATATTGGAAGTCCACTATCCACCTTGATTAAGATCATGTAATCATTAAAAAAGGATACTGCATGCCTTAAACATTTTAAATATACAAGTGGGTTCTTATTTGCCAATCTTTTGATATACTCTGAATCTTTTTTTGTTTTATATTTTATTTTTGGGATTGTTGGTTTACTGAGAAGATTCTGTGTGGTTTTTCTTGTAAGAAATAACACCTCTAATGCATCAGCTGCTGTTTCCAGCTTGGGTTTCTTTAGAGAAGAGCAAGCAACCTGAGTGCAGAATTCTCTAGATTATTTTTTTTCAATACCCACTCCAAGTCTGCCATCTTTTAGAGTTAATTCACCTACCCCTAATTTGACAGCCGTGTTTTTAAAACATCTTTTTCATGTCATTCCAAAGCACTCAATTTAGTTTTTATAATAATAGCAGTTCTCACATTTATGTTTGAGTGGTTCCTGCAATGTTTGTCACATAGCAGTTTCAGAGCAAAGATATTGACTCTTAGTAAGTGTCTAGTTTTGGTTGATCTTTTCTGAGCAAAAACATGCCAAGTACCCAAGAAGAAGTCAGTAGCTGCACACGTCTAGCCCACCGTGCCAATTAGCCATTGCCAAGGGAATGGAAAATGGTAGTCCATCTACTGTGTTTATGAATGTACACCCTCTGTGGGTCTCACACATTTAGAGGGCTCATTTGACTCTAGAAGTTTGATTTAAAAAAGCAAGCAAGAGGCAGAACAAGAAATAAAGGGCTGCCTGTTAGCCTTTGAAATTTATTCTGTTTGGCTGTAAGAAACGCTGCCCATTACAAACCTATACGTGCTGAAAGAAAAAAAATAAGTATTTTTTTCTTATGAATTAACTAAAATGCAAAGCCGTGACTAAGTTAGAAGCTTATGATTATCAAATGTATTGGAAGCGTTTTAAATTTTTTTTTTTTTAACATTTATTTTTGAGACAGAGAGAGAGCATGAACAGGGTAGGGTCAGAGAAAGAGGGAGACACAGAATCTGAAACAGGCTCCAGGCTCTGAGCTGTCAGCACAGAGCCCGACGTGGGGCTCGAACCCATGGACCGCGAGATCATGACCTGAGCTGAAGTCGGACGCTTAACCGACTGAGCCACCCAGGCGCACAAATATATTGGAAGCATTTTATACACTAAGGTTCTACTTATTACCTGTCTTCATTTATTATTTACATAGTGTGCTAAGGTTGTTTTGTTGTTAGGTGAGGTAGTGGCGTGGAAAAAACCTGGAAAAAATGCTTGATGTGCTGAATCATTCATTGTGTGAATTTCATTGTGCTAAGATCAACAGTAGGTTTGGAAATGTTTTTGTTCCGGTGAAAGAGTAATGTTACAGAGAGATTTACCTAGTGTAGATGGTTATGTCGTCAGGTCTTTCATGTTCCGTGTTGCCCAACATAAACACTCCCCATGGAAGCCCATCTGTCATCTGTTCCTTCATTCAACTGTCAGAGGACAACATCCCTTGAGTTAAAACAGGATATTCCCCAAGTTTTCTCCTTCTCCTACTTTTACTTCCGAAATATTTTTGTGCCCCAGATGTTGCTATAAATCAAATGGACAGAGTTTCAAATAGAACCTCCAGCCCTCGGAGTTGCCCTTTATGGCATGTTTGTAGGAAGGTCTCCTGCGTGGAGGGGGCCCCTGAGGGAGTAAGTGTCTTCTGACACTGGAAGGGGGGCCAAAGCCCCGTGACATTTCAGAAGCGTGGTCTTTGTGTTGCTGGCATAGGAAACCGCTATATAGTTCTTGTCTCGTGTTTATGATAGGAAAAAGATGATCTGTGTTTAGTTTAGAAACAAATATCTCTACTTTACAACTGTTTCTTCTAAGATTTACGTGGCAGTAGTGAGGGGCCTCTAGCCCATCCCTTGGGGCAGTTTGAAAAGATGCCAGCTTCCCCTGTGACTTCAAGAGTTCTTTCTCCTTGTGCTCACCCTGACCCCCCCCCCCCCCCGATGTTGCTGCACTGCTACTCCCCTAGATCCCCCGAGCAAATCTCAGAGCTACAAACATCTGGAAACAATAAATGGGCTGACCAAGAGTCCACACCCACTACCCCTTGTAATGAGCAGGAAACCTCTTCAGATTGGGAGTGGATTCGTTTTGACATATGATAAGAGGGAGAGACCATTCTGTCACATTTGGAGACAGGGTCCTTTTTTATTTCCACTAATTAAAAAAAACAAACCTAACGCATCTTTTTTTTATCTGTAGTCTCTTTAATCTGTAGCCCAAAGCCATCACTTTTTACTGGTATCAGAAAAACTGCAGCTTGGACCCACCTCGCCCTGTTTGAGGCTCTATTTAAAGACATGGATGGCATTGGCTAGATGCTGCTGATCCCACGGAAGCTTGTTCCTTCTGATGGGGTAGTCCATACTCTGTTGTTGGCGTGGGACCATGGTTCCTGACCTGTGGGCACTGTGGGCAGCCAGAGGGAGCTGCTTCAGTCACTGCTTATCCGTTCACCCAACACCCAGCCTTTGCTCTGAGCCAAGCAGGGCCAGGCTGGGTCACAAGCCCAGATGACATGCAATCCCTGCCTTCGAGGCCTTTAGTAAGAGAGGACAAGTGACCCAGACACTGACACACTGCAGCCTAAGTCTGTCCAGGCTGCCACGGAAGCAGGGAGGAGGGGCAGCTACCCCATTGGGCAGTGGGCTGCCTCTGCCCTCTGGGAAGGGGTGATGCTGGGGCTGAAGCTCAGAGGTTGAAGAGATGAACCAGATGAAGTGGGCTCAGGTGGAGGGAATGGTCCATCTGTCAGGAACGATGGAGAAAAGGTTTATGGAAGGGTACAGGAAAAACTGAGGGGACGGTAGGCAAGAGCCAGGCTGGGAGGGGTTGTAGGACAGATCAGGGGTTGGCAGTGGTGCTGTAGGTAGTGAGGAGCCAGTGATGGATTTTCAGCAGGGAGAGCAGCTTGAACATATTCATGCCGGGAACGACCACTGTGGAAGGCTGTGTGGACAGCTGATGGAAGAGAGAAGCTTCATGGGCATTTCTTTCATCTCAGCCAAATTCCTCTCATCCCCTGTGGTTGCTCTTTGATTCTCTGCAAGGACCCCGTAGCACCTAGTTTGTGGGGAGTTCAGTTCCCCCGCTGTCACTTGGCTGCTACCTCCAAGACTGCAGGGTGACCAGAGGTCCCAGGGCTGCAGCAGGGACAGACGGTAGTAACGTCTCCTTGTTCTCGCCTTCTGAATGGAATCAGCATGGCGATCGTGGTGACTTTTCACAGATCACATCCACCAAATAAGAAATGCATGGACAGTGCTGCGGTCTGCGAGACTGCAAATTTTTATTCAGGCACGTTTGGGGTTTGCTCTGTGGTTTCTATTGTCATCTTAACTGCTCCTTCCCAGGGGTTCAGGCTAACCGGAGAGCTGTGGATTCGCTCCGTCTTGTTCCACCCAGGTCGTATTATATTTATGGCTCATGCATTTTAAAATTCATCAGGCATCTCTCCTATTCTTTGGCTGACCTGCTTTACCAGCCCTCTCTGACTCGTTGGCGACATATTCCAGTGGGGCACGGACAATGGGGACTGCCCCCTCTGTGACATATTAAAGAGGGATGGAACAAAAGAGAGCCATCTTTCCTCAGAAATAATGGGTCCTTAGAGAAATATTGAAGGCCCTAATTAATTGTGGCTCTTCTTTTATAAAATACTGATTGAAGCTTATTCTGCATGGGGAAGCCAGAGACACAATACAGCCAGACTTAACTCTAGATTTTTTTGTTTGTTTGTTTGTTTTTAAGAAATGGAAAAACTAGAAAAAAGCATTCTGGAAAGTAGGGATAAAACAAAAGGAGCTAATTGCATAAGTGGGCAAGGTTTCCTCTAATTTCTTCCTTTTGTGTGTTCTAAGGTAGCTTTTGTTTTGTGCAGAAGCACAGGTTAGTTGCCAAATTTCTATTGTTGAAGGTGGTGACTCACCCTGCCTGTAAGTAGTACAAGATCTAATGGACATATTCGAAGATGTTGGTGGGAATCAACAGTGAGCCGGCAGGGCCTTTCCTTGGTTCCCCACAAGATCCAGTAAGTTTGGAGCTCCAAATGACTTTTTAAAATTCATTTAGTTATCAGATATTTATGGAGGGTCTGCCCTGTCATATCTGGGTGCTGAATTAGAAAATTTTGTATCTAACTTTATAGCTTTTATCTGACGCCTGAGAACACTTAGCAATTTCTGTTAACTGCTTGACATTTCATCAGCCAATAGCAACAGCGATGTTGTCAATTGCACCTGGATGGTACTTAGACATTTATGAAGCATTTCGACATATACATGTGTTTGTTTCTTGCACGAACTCTGAGAGTTTGTCAGGGTAGGTGACCAGTATTAATCCCTAGACTTGGGGTACACAGACTGGACCACAGAGGCAGTGCGGTTTGTATTTTTTCCTTTATTCACTTTGGAGACCTTTACTTGGAGGAGGCAGTCTGTGGCTCCTCCTTCAGTTTTTCTAAAGCTGACCGTCTGCCTTGCAAAAGTGATTGTTTCCTGGTCATTAGAGGCATTTACTTTCTTACTGGGAAGTGCACTAAAGAAGATTTTACCAAGATTTACTAAATGGTGTTGATGGGGTTGACTCAGTGACTATTGATTATATCCGTGATTCTTCCATTTAGAGGCAGTTTGTTTATGGAATTAACAGGAGGCGCGGCAGGGGTAAAAAGCAAGGGAAGGACTCTTACTACAGGAGGTAGGAAAGAGGAACCAGCCTGATGCCCAGACCACAGGCACACTCACGAAGTGGTGGAGTAGTCTGCTCTGGTCACACGGGATCATTAATTTAGAAAACAGAGCCTCACTGGGTCTTTGCCTCTTGTTTCCAAGCAACAGCTTTGTAAACTACATTTAGAGTAAGTTTTGTCCCCCTCTGCTGGAATAAGTCATTATTACCGACTACTTCCTTTCTATTCACAGATTGTAGACTTTTAGTGCTAAAAAGACCTTCGAGATCACAGATCTAAGCCTTTGGTGTTGTCACTCGTTTGGCATGAAGTTAGCACAAATAGGACAAAACATTTTGCTTCTACACATAGCCCATTGTCTAAAATAACTCCTTCGGTTGTTTTGGCCTTTGTCTTTGACCGATGGACTCTCTATAAAGTGTGGAATACAGCCTCGCCAAGGGCTTTGGTGTGCATGTGGCTTTCCTGCCAAGGAGACCCGTGGGGCAATTATTGAAATGCAGTTTAGTTTCCTATAGTCTTCAAGTTCCAATTAATGACACATAATGCCTCCCCCCGACCCCCGACACTTTTAGTGTCACCACAAAGGATGCCTCACCTTTATTGCCCACATTTCTATATACTTTTGAGCGCTTTCCCTGTGTTAGCACAGCCCTGGGAGCTGAGGCGTGGACTCCGTCATGGCAGGTCCACGGGGCGTTGGCTGTGGGTTTGGTGTTGCCACCACGTACCTAAGGTAGGACTTCCACATCCACCAGTGTGAGAGCTGGGCTTTTTCAAAGACCTCTTTCTCCTTTCTCTTTGTGCCCGCATTACTTCTTTCGGCCACTCCTTTCTAGAACTTCTCTATCCCCTTGCCTTCTATTACATTAGACTTCACAAATTCTTTTATTTCTTTGAAAGTCACCTATTTATTTCCCTCGCCTCTTCCTCTGAGCCCCAAACTATTAGATGTTACCCAACATTTTGTCCACAGACTCTGTTTCCATCTTTAAAAATATCTCAGGACCCCTTCACGTCATCTTCTGTACAGATGCTCTCCAAGTCCTATCTCCAGCCTGAAATCTCCCCCAAGCTGTCATCCTCCATGTCCAGTGACACCAAGCTCTTCTCCTTTGGAGCGTTTCCTGCTATCTCAATCTGAAGCGTGTCTGAAGTGAAACTTGTCTTTTTATCTCCTCAGGTTAGCATTCTTTCGTGACGAATGTGCCTTCCACTGTTCAGGATGCCTGCCTATAAGTCATTCAAGTTATCACTGGCTGCTCTCCCTCCTTTGCCTCTTGCGTCTATATTTGGCTTCCAGATCCTTCTGCCTCGTCTTTAGAATTGTTCATTACTTCCCAATTGGTCTCTTTGTGTCCTGTCTGCTTGGATTTTGGAAATCTGCCTCTTTAGAAATGCTTAGTGGTTTTCTGCTCTAGAAACTGCCACTTGGTGTTGGGCAGCCTTCTCTCTCTCCCCACATTCTGACCCTTCTAGGGCAGCTGATGTGCTCTCTTCCCAGCTTTCAGGTGTTCTCTGGCCCCTGACACAGTCTTAGGACATTCTCTGTGTAGCTGCCCTTTTGCATTTATTTCCAAGTTCTTCCTGTCCTGCGAATCCCGGCCTCAGTCTCCATTTCTCGATAAAGAATATCTCGCCCACTATATATAGATATATATATATCTCGCCCAATATATCGTGCCACTGTCTCCATCTAATCCACTGCATAGCACATGATCATGCTACTGTGATGGTGGCCAGGTATTGTCTTGCAGTGTCTTTTGTATTATGGTCTAGATATTTGGTCCCATAATCTTCTTTCATCTTTCGCAAGTATCTGCCTTTTCTGCCAACTCTAGGTATAAACAGCCCTGTGCACACTGTTGATGTTTTAGAGATGCTTGTTCAGTTAGATTGGTGGGGTGGCAAGCACGATCTCGGGTCGGAAGTTGGCACTCACAATCTTGCCGGCCCTCACAATCCCCTTTTACAGTCCCCGGACTTCAGATTGACTCTCTCGCTTGGGTGTGTCTGTGTGTTTTAGTTGCAGATCCCTAGCGTGAAGGGCTTTGATTTTGCGAAGCAGCATCTGGGTCAGCACAATAAAGACGACATACTGATTATTCATGAGCCAGCACCACTGCCGGGACCTGTCAAGGATCACACCACACCCTCTGAAAACGGAGATGTGCCCAGCCCCAAGGCAAAGATCCCTTCCAAGAACGTCCGTCACCGAGGAAGGTTCTTATTGGGCTTTCTGTATTGTTCTCTATCTCAGAGCATGTTTCCGTTTTCAGTTTGTCAGTTTCCAGTGTCAAAAGAGCTGATGGTGAGTATTCCCTGGGTCTGGAACCCCAGGAGACTGGCGCCAGCTTGCCCAAAGTTAACGAACCCAAGGGCTCTTGATCCACTCCGGTGGACTGCCATAGGAGGCCAGGCGCTTTTCTCAAGTATTTAGCATTATAAATCACTGCCTCTTGTGGTTTGGTGGTCCCCCTGAGACTTGGTGAGGTATTGACTAGCTCAAGTGTGTGTATTCTGGGGTGGGTCATTCTAGGCCCTCAGGACATGATATCAGAAGTCATAGATAAAACATGCCTGACACATAATACACACTCAGTCCATATTACTTTTGCCCTTGACATTATGCCAGAGGCTGGCTATGACTTGGTAGCTTTGTCTGCAGGTGACTTTCATCACATCCTCCTTTCTTCGCCTGTCTTTTCGCCAGCCGTCTCTGTTGTCTCTCTCGTTAGCGTGTTTCCATGGGCTCCGCACCACCTCCCCCCTGCCCAGCTCCCCATTCCCAGTGTATTTCCATTCTTCCTATCAAAGCAAAGCGCACGGAGGACTGCCTGTTAACATGCCGCCTGGAAGTCCCCCTTTGCACCCTCTGATCCTGTGAGAAGGGCTGGAGCTTGGTCAAAGATCAGGATCAGGTTTTATGCAGTTGACTGTAGAACTCAGCCTGGTCACGCCACGGTATGGAAGCTTCAAATTATCAGCCCTCCTTGAAGCTTTGAACTCCAAATCTTGATCTCCTGCTAAGAGGGGGAGAAAAATGTGTGATCATACCAACACTTGAAACGATGTCACAATTTCTGACTTATCAGAAAACCTACCCCGGGGGTTCTGGCCTAGTTTTAAGAATTTAATGGATGTTACAACGTGATCTTTACAAAAGAAAGCGAATTATGTAGAGAGATGTTACTTGCTTAATTATCTTGCAGGCTAAGAATAAATCAAATCATTAAAGATCGTCAAAAACGTTAGTATAATTTTGCCAAGTTTTTTTTCCCCCCTCCCCTGGTAGTCCCATTCTAGACATTAGTCACAACATTTCAGTGGTCTGCGGTTAAGGTAGTATTTTAGCATCCCTTAGGGACACACAGAGAAGGGCTACTAACTGGTTAAGGATTTTCATTAGCCTGGTGCAGCCTGGGTTCTCTGACATCCTTGCTCTTTATATGTAGAATCAAATCTCAGGAGTGATTGTCGCTTTTGTGTTGTAAGTGTTGGCTTCTGCCGAAGCTGTGGGGTTCTTTGGGGTGTCTTCAGGACCACCCTGGGTTCCTAGGAATTCTGTAGTCTCAGTTGACCTGGAACTGGGCCTTAACCCCAGATCTTCTGATACAGTCTCTGCTGGACCCAGACTGCCAGGCCAGGGCCCTGGTAGCCGAGGGACCATCCTCCAGTGTGGCACTTAGTTTCCTGGTATTTGCTGAAACACAGCCTGCTGAACCATATAAGCCCCGTTATACTGTCTGTGTGTTGTGAGTGTGTGTGCCTTGTAGATGATTTTTTGGACGGTCTCATTTCTGTCTGTTTTGCCTCGAAGGCTGCCTTCCACACCTAAGTTAATGTGACCTTCCCCTCCCCTCCCCTCCCCTCCCTTTCTTTCTTTTTCCTAATGCTTGTGTTTGTTTTGTGTCTGTAGAGTTTCTCCATCAGATGCTGACTCTACCGTAAGTGAGGAGTCCAGTGAGAGGGATGCAGGAGACAAGACACCAGGAACGGCGAACGATGGCCAGCCCCACAGAGCCCCACAGAGCGGTCAGTGATTCTTCCCGTTCTCCACGTTAACTGTAGTAATGGAGATTCCAGTAGGATAAGGTTTTACGGTATTTCACATGCTAAACATTTAACAAAAAAATCTGCAGTGGAATATTTGTTATCCATATGGTGAGTTTCTCAGCATCGACCGTCACTGTCTGATGTGGTTCTGGTGTCTGGATTGAGGCGGGGGACTGTGCTAGAGGTTAGGGATTCACTCAAATACGTTTGGAAGTTCATAGCCATGTTCCATTCTAGTGGAGAGTCCTAATGGTTTGCCTCCCCCAAGAACAAGGAGGAAATCAAACTACAACCAGACTCGCAAACACTACCTCCAGGATTTAGTGACCTTCTTAGGATCCAATTCCAGTATTTCCCAGCTGCCACTGCCAGAAAGTCGTTTATGTATCATGGGTCCAAATGCATTATATTTGGTTCTGTTCCTAGATCATTCTTCCTATAGGTCATTTGGTGCAGTCGGGTGGCGTAGCGTATTTGAATCTGTAGTCTGTGGTTTTTTAGGCCAGGTATGAAACGAACTTCGTGTCCGTCCCAAAGACATGAACGTGGAGCTCTTGCTCCGTGACAAAACTAAGCCCACAGGTCTAACTAGACTTAGAAGCATTTCTTGGTGTGATGGCAAGGTAGCTTGGCTTTAGTTTAAGAGATTCTGTTAAGTAAATGTGCTAGTACAGCTGTTGTATTTGCTGGAGTTTTATTTATATTTCAGGGCCGTTTCAGTAATGCAAAGAAAATTGGGATGCCCCAGGATACTGTTTTTAATAGTAATTTTTATACTTCAACATTTGCTGTCATAAATTTCTTTGTTTCAAAATGCAGTACCAAGTGAACCATATTCTATAAATGAACAGATTCTAGATGGAAGCTAGATCAAGCTGATCCATCATTGCCATGCTGGTGACCTTGCAAGTCCCGTAGCCTTTGGGGCTTCTGTAGGACTAAACTAGCTCATTTTTGAGATTCCTTCTAGCTCTTTTTTGATGTTAAAGAAAACTCCCTTAGAATAAAGGAAGAGTTTTTTCTTTGGATCCAGTTTCACAGAATTGTAAAACTTATTTAAGCACCATGGTAACAGGTGCTCTGTTTCAGACAGACAGAACTAAAATCTAATTTTGATTCTGGGAAGGAAATATTTGAGAGGGAAAAAGAAAAAAAAAAGAATCAGTTCTGGAGTTTCTCAGTTTCTGTTCATTGCTTATCTGAGAAAATCTTGCTTTTAGTTCCTGCATTTAACTCCTTACTGACAGTATTAAAACCAGTATCTTCTGTGTGGCTAGCAAAAATCAAATATCACTATCAACACATACTCAAAATCCAACTAGTATGCATGTCAGGTGTGGGACTGAGTTGTCCGCGGAAGGAGGCAAGTACACTAGATGTTGTGAGTTCTGGAAGCTAAGATGTCACCATTATGATTTGAAGTGACGCCACAATCTGTACATTATTTTCATATTTTAGAAAGATGATTTTCTCACTACAAATATCACTTCGCTTGAAAGATCTTGTTTACTTCTTTAAAGCTACCATGAAGGTATTTTTTTTGCTTGCATAGAACTTAAATACCCTATAGAAAAGATTGGGAGTTTTAAAAAAAAATTATTTATTTATTTATTTATTTTTTTAAACCTTTTTTTTTAATGTTTATTTTATTTTTGAGAGAGGGAGGGAGAGAGATTGACAGACAGAGCGTGAACAGCGGAAGGGCAGAGAGAGGGGGAGACACGGAATCGGAAGCAGGTTCCAGGCTCATGAGCCGTCAGCACAGAGCCCGACGTGGGGCTTGAGCCTATGAACCGGGAGATCATGACCTGAGCCGAAGTCGGACGCTCAACCCACTGAGCCACCCAGGCGCCCCTGTTCTCTGTATTTAAGAGTCTCTTATGTTTTGTCCCCCTCCCTGTTTTTATATTCTTTTCGCTTCCCTTCCCTTATGTTCGTCAGTTTTGTATCTTAAATTCCTCATATGAGTGAAGCCATGTGATATCTGTCTTCCTCTAATTTCGCTTATCATAATACACTCTAGTTCCATCCACGTTGTGGCAAATGGCAAGATTTCATTCTTTTTGATTGCCGAGTAATACTCCATTGTGTATGTGTGTGTATATATGTGTGTGTGTATATATGTGTGTGTGTGTGTATATATGTATACACACACACACACATATATACACACACACCACATCTTTATCCATTCATCCATCGATGGACGTTTGGGCTCTTTCCATACTTTGGCTTTTGTTGATAGTGCTGCTATAAACATGGGGGTGCGTGTGCCCCTTGGAAGCAGCATACCTGTGTCCCTTGGATAAATAACTATTAGTGCAATTGCTGGGTTGTAGGGTAGTTCTATTTTAGTTTTTTTGAGGACCCTCCATACTGTTTTCCAGAGTGGCTGCACCAGTTAGCATTCCCAAGGATTGTGAGTTTTTAATCACAGCTTTTGAATTATTTTGTGATTCATGTAAAAGTCCTTCTTTTGTGACAAGTCATAGTTGCCTGAGAACCACTTGGGTCCCTCCTCCATGTTGCCCTGGGACCAGTGTTCTGTCTCAACACAGCAGGTGCCCTGGCCTCTGGGTCCTTTCTGACTCGTTGGCAAGACTTGCGATGGATGTCACAAGTCATCTGACCCACATTGCAATGGTGGCTGAGAAAAGAGCATCGTTGATTTTGGTCTGTTAGAGGTTGTGCTTTATACCCTGCCCAGCTGACTATTTTTGGAAGGTTGGTAGACCATGATGCATATATATGACCATCTGTGGACCCTTAGGAGGTTACTTAGATGTCATTGTGTTCACAGTTACTGTGGTTTTAGAGTAAGTCACATTGTTACCACGGGTTCCCTTTAGCAGAGCTGTGAAGAGAGAGATGAGCTAGGGAGACAATGCACCTTCCTCATGTGAAGGCAATGGCATTCAGCCTGGTACTGTGCCACCATTGTGGTGTTCTTGCCTAATGTTGTGTCCTTCCTCCTCTGTCATCGGGAATCCACTGAGTAGGTAAGGACTGCGAAACGTGTGCGTGCAAGGATGTGATTTAAAAAAAAAAATTTTTTTTTAATGTTTATTTCTGAGACAGAGAGAGAGCATGAGTCAGGGAGGGGCGGAGAGAGAGGGAGACACAGAATCTGAAACAGGCTCCAGGCTCTGAGCTGTCAGCACAGAGCCTGATGCGGGGTTCGAACTCACAGACTGCGAGATCATGACCTGAGCTGAAGTCGGACGCTCAACCGACTGAGCCACCCAGGCGCCCCAAAGATGTGATTTTTAAGTAGTTGGCACTTCATTCATGAGAATTCCACAAGTTCTGAATTGTAGAATGGACTTCTAGAAGTTTCAGTTGGAGCTAAGCCGATACCTCCTTTGGCGTTGCTACGGAGTTTGCAAAGCAAATGAATAATTTGGGGGAGATTGCAGGGCAACTGTTTTGACTGCCTATCACATCAAAGTTTGTCAAGGAATTGTGGAGCACTCATTCATAGAATGACTAAATTCACAGATTAGAATTCTTTTCATTGAAGCAGATTCCCAGATGCCTTTCTGGGGTAAAATTTTATAAACTTAGGTGAAGTGACTGGTTGGTTAGTCCTGCATTCAGCATATCTGTGCTTAGTGCCTGTGGTGGGTGAGGTGCTAGAATGGGAGGAAGAGGAAGAGAGAAATGTGATCCCTGCCTCCCAGGATACTAATGGGGGCCACGGGCCTTAGCGATAGTGTACTTTGTATTCACCTGCAGATAATGAAATTAATATTCTTTAAAAATGTTTTATAGCTTCACCATTTCAGTACTTCATATAGTTCTTTCCCCTGTCATTCTGCTTTGTCTACATCTTCCTATACTCTAATTTGTATCATTACAGTTTTTTTTGGTTTTCTATTTGAATATAAATGGGTTTTAATCCAAAGTCTCCTATTACCTTAAGGCATATTCATGCAGATTAATCTCTGTGTATCCAGTTGTACCTTCCATTGGTCATTATTGTCCATGTAGTTTTTATTTGTATAATATATAGCAAACATAAAAATAACCAAGTTATGGGGCGCCCGGGTGGCTCAGTTGGTTAAACATCCAACTTCGGTTCAGGTCATGATGTCACAGTTCATGAGTCTGAGCCCCACATCGAGCTCAACACTGATGGTTTGGAGCCTCCTTGGGGTTCTCTCTCTTTCCCTCTCTCTCTCTCTAACCCTCCCCCAAATAAATACACTTAAAAAAGTATATCCCCGTTACAGATATATACACATACATATATTGTCTGGTTGCAGTTGGTGAATTGTGCCAAACCGTGACCACAGCTGGGGACTGGAACAGGGCACCGACAGGAGCTAGGCATAGGCTTGCAGCTCGGAGGTACCCAGGCAGGAAGACAGCGTGGAAGTTGGGGAATGGTGATCTTCCTTTGTCATCTGTGTGCCCCGGTCTGTTAACCCTTCTGGAGGAAAGCGTCTCATCTTTAAGTGTCGGTAGCTTAAAGGGTTCCCCTTTGTGACATTTGCTGTTACTGTCAAAGTTTGGGTTAGCAAGGCTAGCCTGTCTGGCGAAGCTAATTACCCCCTTTTAGGCTTTGTGCCTGCAATTTGAGTAGCTGCCACAGGATGAATGGTGGTACCGGCTGTGCTTGTGTTGCACAAATAGGCTCCCTCTGGGCCCAGGGCAGGGAAGGAAAGACGGAGAATAGCCCGAATCCAGATAACGATGCTCCCTTGCTAGAGAGGCGTCATTCATTCACAGTTCTATAAATCATTTCTAATCGTGTGGGATATAATTCAAATTGAGAGGAAATACAAAGACGTACACACCACTGATGTGCGTTCATTAAAACAGATTCCACACGCTCTCGCTCCTTCTTGTGACCTCTTGGTCGTGTATTGTAAAGCACTGTCCAGAGTATTCAGGGGACAACTGTGGCTTAGCAGAGGGAGTGTATCTAAGTACCTCTATCAAGCTCTTCCCATCTCTTCATCCCTTCTGCATCTCTCTCTTTCTCTTTGCCTTTTGAAAAGTAAAGTTTATTGGGATTATATCTACTACCAAAGTCATATGCTTTAGAGAAAATCCCCACTAGAGAAAATGCAAGAAATTGGAGAAAATCACCCATTCTACTAAGGTCCGGTCTCTGTTTTCTTTTTAATTTTTTTTAACGCTTATTCATTTTTGAGAGACAGAGACAGAGTGTGAGTGAGGGAGGGGCAGAGAGAGAGGAAGACACACAATCCGAACCAGGCTCCAGGCTCTGAGCTGTCAGCACAGAGCCGGACACGGGGCTCGAACTCATGAACCATGAGACCATGACCAAGCTTAAGTTGGACACTTAACTGACTGAGCCACCGGGGCACCCCTCTCTTTTGAAGTTCTGGTTACTTTTCTGAAAAGTTCAATGTTGGGGCACCTGGGTGGCTCAGTCCGTTGAGTGTCCCAACTTCAGCTCAGGTCATGATCTCATGGTCCCTGAGTTCGAGCCCCATGTCGGGCTCTGTGCTGTCAGTTCAGAGCCTGGAGCCTGCTTCGGATTCTGTGTCTCCCTCTCTCTCTGCCCCTCCCCCACTCATGCTCTATCAAAAAAAATGAATAAACGTTAAAAAAATTTTTTAAAGTTCAATGTAGTAAGATATGCATGCCATGCAGTGTCCCCCTTTTTTAAGGGTACCACTGCTGTTTTTTTAAGTGGGAAAAATTCCCTCTTGGCAGCAGCTTTTTCTTTTTATGGCTCTTCAACTTAGTTTTCTTTGTGTGTCAGAACTGAAAGACTAGATGTGTTCATTATTTTAATTTTTTTTCTTTTGCCATGAAAATTCTTTTTTATTTTTATTAAAAAAATTTTTTTACTGTTTTATTTATTTTTGAGATAGAGACAGAGCATGAGCAGGGGAGGGGCAGAGAGAGAGAGAGCGAGACACAATCCGAAGCAGGCTCAGGCTCTGAGCTGTCAGCACAGAGCCCAACGCGGGGCTCGAACTCACAAACCATGAGATCATGACCTGAGCCGAAGTTGGACACTTAACTGACTGAGCCACCCAGGCGCCCCTTTATTTTTATTTTTTAAAATTTATATCCAAGTTAGTTAGCATATAGCGTAATAATGATTTCAGGAATAGATTCCAGTGATTCATCCTGTATGTATAAAAGCCAGTGCTCATCCCAACAAGTATCTTCCTTAATGCCCCTTACCCATTTAGCCAATCCCTCCACCCACAATCCCTCCAGCAACCTTCAGTTCTCTATATTTAAGAATCTCTTATGTTTTGTCCCCCTCCCTGTTCTTATATTAGTTTTGCTTCCCTTTTGTTCATTTGTTTTGTATCTTAAATTCCTCGTATGAGTGAAGTCATATGATATTTGTCTTTCTGTGACTAATTTGGTTAGCATAATACCCTCTAGTTCATCCACGTAGTTACAAATGGCAGAATTTCATGTTTTTCTTTTGTTTATTTATTTTTGAGAGAGAGACAGAGAGAGTGAGTCGGGGGGTGCAGAGAGAGAGGGAAAGAGAGAATCCCAAGCAGGCTCTGCACTGTCAGCACAGAGCCCATTGTGGGGCTTGAACTCACAAACCTTGAGATCATGACCTGAGCCCAAACCAAGAGTCAGATAGCTTAACCAATTGAGCCACCCAGGCACCACAGGATTTCATTCTTTTTGGTTGCCGAGTAATACTCCATTGTGTATGTATACCACATCTTCTTTATCTATTCATCTGTTGATGGACATTTGGGCTCTTTCCATACTTTGGCTGTTGTTGATAGTGCTGCGATAAACATTGGGATGCCTGTGCCCCTTGGAAACAGCATACCTGTATCCCTTGGATAAATACCTAGTAATGCAATTGCTGGGTCGTAGGGTAGTTCTATTTTTAACATTTTGAGGAACCTCCATACTGTTTTCTAGAGTGGCTGCACCAGCTTGCATTCCCACCAACAATGCAAAAGAGATCCTCTTTCTCCGCATCCTCGCCAACGTCTGTTGTTGACTGAATTGTTAATGTTAGCCATTCTGACAGGTGTGAGGTGGTATCTCATTGTGGTTCTGACTTGTATTTCCCTGATGATGAGTGATGTTGAGCATTTTTTCATGTGTCGGTTGGCCATCTGGATGTCATCTTTGGAGAGGTGTCTGTTCATGTCTTTTGCCCATTTCTTCACTGGATTATTTGTTTTTTGAGTATTGAGTTTGGTAAGTTCTTTATAGATTTTGGAAACTGACTCTTTATCTGATGTGTCATTTGCAAATATCTTCTCCCATTCTGTCGGTTGCCTTTTAGTTTTGCTGATTGTTTCCTTCGCAGTGCAGAAGCTTTTTATTTTGATGAGGTCCCAGTAGTTCATTTTTGCTTTTGTTTCCCTTGCCTCTGAGGGAGGGAGTGTTGAGTAAGAAGTTGCTGCGGCCAAGGTCAAAGAGATTTTGCCTGCTTTCTTCTCTAGGATTTTGATGGCTTCCTTTCTTATGTTTAGGTCTTTCATCCATTTTGAGTTTTATTTTTGTGTATGGTGTAAGAAAGTGGTGCAGGTTCATTCTTCTGGTTGTCACTGTCCAGTTTTCCCAGCACCACTTGCTAAAGAGACTGTCTTTATCCCATTGGATATTCTTTATTGCTTTGTCAAAGATTAGTTGGCCATATGTTTGTGTGTCCATTTCTGGGTTCTCTATTCTGTTCCACTGGGCTGAGTGTCTTTTCTTGTGCCAGTACCATACTGTCTTGATGGTTATAACTTTGTAATATATTTTGAAGTCCAGGATTGTGATTCCTCCAGCTTTGGTTTTCTTTTGCAGGATTGTTTTGGCTTTTCAGGGTCTTTTCTGGTTCCATACAAATTTTAGGATTGTTTGTTCTAGCTCTGTGAAGAATGCTGGTGTTATTTTGATAGGGATTGCACTGAATATGTAGATTGCTTTGGGTAATACCAACATTTTGACAATATTTGTTCTTCCAGTTCAGGAGCATGGAATGTTTTTCCAATTTTTTGTGTGTCTTCTTCAATTTCTTTCATAACTTTTCTGTAATTTTCCAGAGGTATTCACTGTTAACCAGCACATACCTGCATGTCCACTGTTCCCTATTCTCTTGTTTTTCTATCAGTATAATTGCCCTGGTGGCTAAATTTTTATCATTCCAACTGATAGCGGAAGTTCAGAGCTGCTTTCAATGTTCCTCTAAAAGTTGTGCAAGTTGCTTAGTGACTGACTAAGCAGCTCCTGTCCTTTCTCTTTCCTTCCTGAAGACTTTGAGATGCCGTTAGACGAAACATGGCAAGTTTTGACACCATGCAGCGTCACGATTGATTATTTGCTGTTTCTTTGGGATGGCTTTATTTATGCTTTTGCTTTTCCTTCTGCTCCAGGGCCGCCGCCTCCCAGTTCAGGGAACGAGCAGCACTCGTCAGCCTCCATCTTTGAGCACGTGGACAGGCTCTCCCGGTCCTCAGAGGCCAGCCGGCGGGTTCCCAGTAAGATACAGCTGATCGCCATGCAGCCAATACCAGGACCTCCAGTTCAGCACACCGTACTGGCCGACCGGGTGGCAGAAACCAACAAAATTAACAAAGAGGTATTTGCTCATATTGAAAAGTACATTTATATTAAAAAAAAAAAACCCACATTCTGATTTGGTCAGTGCTTACCAACAAGTGAAAATTGCAGTGTTGAAGGTCGGAGCTGCTAAGAAGTATGCTTAATTTTAAGTTTTATACTCCACTTTTTTAGATCAGATACCATTCAAGGACACCGTTTCGCACACTGGCCGTTGTGCAGAGAGTTCACGTGGCAAACATGAGACTGCTATCCTTCAAGAGTCCTGTTTTGGCCCTTGGCTGATGTTGAGGAACTTACGTGTGAGAAAGGCTCCTGCCATTCCCAGAACAGAGTGGTTCACTGTGCCCAGACCGTTTTTGCAAACGTTATGACTTATTTGAACATCTCTTTTCCTTCTGGGACTCTGGTACACGCTAGGCAGAGGGTGCCTGTTGGACCAGCCCCCAGTACCGATCCTGGGCACTGCATCTCTGATGGGCTTCCTTGGTGGACAACATTTCACATGTGTTGTCACAACTCATTGCTGGAGGAATTAAGCATATTTAGTGTGACTCTCCTGGGAAAGGCCTCTTAGAAGCTTGTGCTTTGTTTCCTCCAGATTTCACCCCACATACCCTGTGCTTATTTTAATTTGCGTCCTTTTGCTGTATTAAATGGGACTAAATGCTAAGTCCTATCGGTTTTCCTAATGAACCTTTGAATTGGGGGGTGATCCCAGATAGATCCGCTCTGATCCCAAGGATCTAGGAAGGCGTGGTAAAATCGTCTGCCAGTGAATCCTGGAAGAGTGAGTTGGTAAGATTTGGGGAAGCAGAAGGCCAGGCCAAGTCACTGTTACCTTGAACTTGAAAGGTTTGACCTGGCCTGAGCCATTTAGGGCTGCACATAGCTTCATGCTGTGCATTTCCTGCCTCTAACAGATACCTGCTACTGTTGTGAGTTCTGCCAGGATGAAGTCATAAGCAATTGGTGTGGTGGAAACCCCCTGCCCACTTTAAAGGTGATCCTTGAAGTAGATCATCTTACCGAAGTCCCATCAAGAGTTCCTAGAGTTTTCCCTCTCTAGCCCTCATTGGCTTCTTGCTAAGAATGTGACAAGAACATGTGTCCCGGGTTTAGGATGGTGTGTGTTGTCTCTTCTCACCGAATCCTGGCCTGGCTCAGCCCCAGTCCTAACCTAGAGCTGTCTGCACGCCTCTGTACCTGCTACGGGTAAATCCTCCTTTAAGTGGATTTTCCATCTGGTGGAAAGAAAGAAGGGAATGTGCTCACCAGGCCTGTGGCCTCACAACTTGATAGCATACATCTTTTTTTTTTTTTTTTTTTTAACTCTCTTTTTAAAATGTAGTGCTTGATACATAGGTATGTATGCCCCCGCGTGGGAGTGCCTGTCCCTTTGGGGCCTGGACACGGGTCTGGGGGAAAGAAAGGCCTTCCCCCAGATGCTGTCTCCGTGTGGGTGGTAGGAACCTTCAGGAACATTCCATGTGACTCATTTCTCTCCCTTCGGCCACGCAGATCCAGACGGCCCTGCGGCACAAGTCCGAGATCGAGCACCATCGGAACAAGATCCGGCTCCGCGCCAAGCGCCGTGGCCACTACGAGTTCCCGGTGGTGGACGACCTGTCCTCGGGCGACACGCGCGAGCGGCACCGCGTATACCGCAGGGCGCAGATGCAGATCGACAAGATCCTGGACCCCACGGCCAGCGTGCCCTCAGTGTTCATAGAGCCCAGGAAGAGGTGGGTGTCCGCAGAGGGGGCGGGGGCACCCCCCAAGGGTTGCCTGTGGAGGCGCCGTCGGCCTTGCTCCTGCTGGGCTTCTTCTCATGCTCCTGCCTGCTCCTCCAGGGGCCTCAGAACCCCGGCCCTGGGTTTATTCTGCCTCCCCGAATTCAGCTAGTTGGACATGGAAGTCACCTTCTCTTTCTCAGATGGCTCTGCTCGAGTCTCTCTCACTGGGGAATCTCCCTCCTCTCCCATCCCACCCTCACCTCCAGTACCTTCACCTCCTTCGCGTGGGCACCCGTCCGTGTCAGGTGCAGGTGCATTTCTTTTCCCATAGCTGCCCTCCGAGTCTTGGTCTCTTGGCCTTCCGGACCCCTGCCCCTAAGGCGCGTGTGTGTGCTGTAATCGCTGCTCTGGTTGGTCTTGCTCTGCCCAACACCCGTGACGGCTTTGGTTCCCTGCCGCATGGAACCTGCCCTGTAACAGGAGGCGCCCTGCCTCCCCATTCCGGCTACTTTCCACCATCCAGCAGGGTAGACAGAACTGTCTCTCCCTTAGATGGGCCTGCTGTTGCCCGCCATATATTCATCTGCTTCGCATTTCTCCCCACACTCCTCCCCTTCTGCAGATCCTACTTGGTCTTCAAGACCTAGTTCAGGTGCTGTATAGCCAGCCATGATACTGGTAGCTCACACTGATCTTGCCCTTTTCTGAAAGTCCGGAAAAAGTCACGGTCATATGTTACCTTATATTATTCTCTGTTGTTGCGTGCATTTAATATGCTCAGGTAGACTGTGGCTTCCTCATAGCAGAGACTGTCTTACATATTTGTATCCTATGGGGTGTTTACCACGGTGGCCACCATATCCCAGATGCTTGGAAAATACTTTGTGTTTAGTGGATAAGCTACTGGCAGGAAGGATTATTTCCTATGAAGATAACCTCCTTCCTGCCCCCACCCCCTCCCGCAGCTCCAGGATAAAACGATCTCCTAAACCACGCCGAAAACACCAGGTCAACGGCTGTCCCGGAGATGCTGAGAAGGACAGACTCATCACCACAGACAGCGATGGCACTTACAAGAGGCCCCCCGGTGTCCACAACTCTGCCTACATTGGTTGCCCAGTACGTAACGCTGACTCTCGCTTCCAGAGCCGGGGTGGGGTGGCTCTTCGGAGAGTGACCACTAGTGGCTGCTGCCCTGTGTGGTGTTGCTGCCGATGACTGACACTCAGGGCCACGAGACATGTGGAGTGAGGGAACTGGTAGGCTGCTCCTTTGAGAGGAGACTTGAGTCACAGAGCCCAGCAGGCTGCGAAGTGAGCCCTCTGGAAACGTAACCCCGTGTTTGTCCTTTCTGTACACAAGCCCTGTTCTCTTATGCTTCAGGATGGGTACTCCTGGAAGTTAACTGGAAAACAATTTTTTCTTCCTTCCCCCGGTCATAGAATTGTTTGGGTTTCTTGGTGATAGGAGGGGTATTTAGGGTTTTGTCTATCCCTTCTCTTCCTAGAATGCAAGAAGGTATTGTGTGTGTGTGTGTGTGTGTGTGTGTGTGTGTGTGTGTGTGTGTGTGTAATTTTAATGGAACAAAGAGCTTAATGGAAATTAAGAAATACGGAATTAAACTTTTTTTCTTCAAACGGAAAGGGGCACATACAGAATTGCTTGAAGTGTTAAAGGCAGACATTGATAGCATTAAGGCGCACATACACAGACCCCATTGAGTAGGGAAGAAAGTGCCAGCCTCCCCAAAGGTCTGTGACACAAAGACAACCCAAGACGGAGGGAGAGCCAGATGTGGCTGACTTCCAGCAGTGCAGGAAGGACACCGGTAGCCTTGGGCCAGGGTGCGAACCTGGCTCATTGCACAAGACCCCTTCCTCGTTCCGGAGATGCACTTACAGAGGCATCCTTGTTTAGAGAGACATTAGCAAAAAAAAAAAAAAGATAATAAAATAAAAAAAACAAAAACAAAAAAACCCCACGTCTTGGAAAAGGGGTTTGTGATGTGCATGATGACTTTGGACAGAATTTATGCAACCAGCCATTGCCTCCTAAATTAGACAAATAACTACCCTGGAAAGATATGAAGACTCTGGAGGTAGGGCAAACACCACACTGACGTTGGGGCTAGATAGCATCGAATCATGATCATCCGAAAGAACCAGACTTTTCCTTGGCAACTGACTGTATTTCTGGTGTTTTGAAGACTGGCCGTGCCTGTTTGTGAGGATTGGTGCAATCCCAGGGGGTCGCAAGGTTCTCCGGTTGAGACAGTTGTGCTCCCGAATGGAATGAGCTGTGGATGAATTCCTGAGACGGGGGAGCCCGGGCTGGCAATTCATACAGCAGGTGGCGCTCTTGTAGTGTTCTTGTGCTGTGGACAGGTGGCTGTCTGGGCTTCACCTGGAGAAGACTGTCCCCTGGGCTCCCCAGGATGGTCACTTGAACTTTTGCTTTTGTCTCACCTGGGACTTGCAGGCCTGATGCGTGAAACCGATAAATAGAAGAGGTGGTGGGGGGGGGGGGTGGCGCATTCCTTCTTACCCCTTGACTTCCCGAGCCAGCCAGGGCTCATCTCCCAGAGGAAATCCGCAGCCCCATCCCATCCTTTTTTAAGTAGCCCTGAGTCCGTCATCTGTTGCCACGAAGTCTTTTGTCATCTTCTTGCTCTCTCCATTTGTCTTCATCAGTGATCCGAAATCAGGCCTCCTTCGGGGTGACCGGGTCCCGGGTCAGCCTTGTACTTCCTGCTCGTTGTCTTAGTGGGAAGCAGAGACCCCTCCTTCAGCTGGTGGAAAGCAGCCCTTCCCTGGAGAGCTCCGCCTCGGTCGGCCGGCTTCATTTTTGCAGAGATTCCTTAAAATGAAATTTTTCTTACGTGGGCTTTTTCCATTCCATAAAAATTCTGAAACACACGCTTTCAAAGATAATCCCCCTCCCCCCCCCCCGCTTTTTTTTTGAACTCCTTTTTTCTTAGGTGGTATTTCATCTTGAAGATTATACTAATGTGTTTTTTTCTTGAATTTTACACTCTACCTTCAAAATGTCTTCTCGTTATGATCTCTTTTCTCCTAGGGTGAAAGGAATAGTCCTAGGTTTCTTGGCAACTGGGGTTACCGTTATAATTCAGGCCTCAGCACGGTATGGCCCTCAGGCCAAATCCAGCCAGCCACTTGTTTTTGTAAAGTTTTATTGGAACACTGTTGTGCCCTTGCACCATTCATCTGTGTGTTCTCTGTGGCTGCTCCTGCTGCAGTGTTAGAGTTAAACAACAGAGCAGCAAAGTCTCTGTGACTCACGGAGCCTAAGATAATTGCTGTCTGGCCCTTTACAGAAAAGGTTTGTCTACCCCTGATACAATTTATCATCCAAGCTTGGCACTTGGGAGAGTGAAAAGAGTCTCTATTAATGATTACACTGGGACAGCAGGCATACCCTGACATTGTCCTGGGCCAGCCAGGGTGTCTGATCACTCTCTTAGAATTCCTACAGAAGACTGCAAAATGGGCACCAGAGTACATCCTGTCTGATGACTGAAGGTAAAAACTTCCTATGTATTTCTGAGGAATGACGGGCGAATGTGTACCTGTCCAAAGGAAAACACATTGACTAATAACAAAATTATCAGGCTGAGATTCAAGAGAGTGGAATTCAAATTCCAGCAGGGATCCTGGGTAAATCTTCCTTTCCACAGACCACGGTTCCCCCTGTATTATTGACTACCACCTCTATGTGAAACACCCTACAGGTGTCGAGATACAGAAAAATGAAGATCTCTTGTTGGCCTGCAAGTTGCTGGCAGTGTAGCCTGCAAAATGAGGAGACCGGAAGAAGAAAGAACGGAAAGCTCTAACGTCATGGCTCCGTAGCTCTTTGCCTTCTTGGCAAGATTCACGAGTCCCTCCTTCACAGCATACTTTTTGCTGTAAAAGTTAAACCGTTGGAATCTCTGTTCAGGCTTGCAGTTTTTTGTGTGGCCACATGCTCGCTTCCTTGCCACACAACGCTATAAAGCAGGATTCACCCGAGTAAGTTTGAAGATCTCATAGACTTTACTCAACAGCTCTTGAATCCCACAGCATCAGACGCGGAGAGTTGAAAGGAGCTCCGAGGAGCCGTACAAAATGGAAGGGGCAGAAAAGGAAGTTTTCTAACAAAGAGCGAATTGTTTCAGGCAAGGTCACCTTTCTCTGGGGGAAGGGGGGGGTGGTCTATCACGCCTGTTACCTCACTAGTGCAGATCAGGAATTTCCAGATTGACTGGTTAAAGGTCACATTCCTGGAAGAGGCTGAAAATGCAGTGAAGTCTTGGTTTGCTCCTGGGGGGGCAGCGACTCCATTTTGGGCCTGTTGTTTCTTTCTTGCCTTCTTTCATTTAAACAACAGGTAACTAGTCACTTCCTGGAACCACCACCAGGAGCCTCATTTCTGTCTTTGGAGAGACCCTTTCACTCGCCAGTGGGATGTGTTTATAGACACCCTTTTCCTTTGTTCCACCATGAACTGTTAGTCTGGTGACACACTACTGACCACAGTTTTCCCTTTCTGCTCTTCAAGAAATCCAAGAATGGGAGAAGGGCCTGCCTGTGGACCTTTTATCCGCCTCGTAAGGAAAGGAACAGAGTTCTTCTAGCGCTCGTCATACGTCAGAGAACCCCTTGGGGCCCCGAATCCTTACTTAACAATTCCTTGAGGACAGCTCTCACTTCCTGGAACCTTTCCTGGGGTAGCCCAGTTTTAGAGAAAGAGACCGAGGTGTCACTACACAGCAGTGGGACCACCCCCCTGCTGTTGGGAGGGGAAGAGCCCCGGATCCATCTCAAGAGCCAGCCACTGCTCAACGGCAGTTGTTTCTGTCGGAGGAGTAAGGGCCGGGTGATGCCACAGCTTCAGGTTCTGCCAAGGGAATCCACAAATCTGAGTGTTAATATTAAATCTTCAGGTTTTCAAAAATATTAGCTCTTTATTTTTTTAAGACTGCACAGGCCAAGCAAAACAGGTCTGTGGGCCGTTTGTGGTTTGCCAGTCTGTAGTGCGGTTCTCTGTTTGGAGTTAAGCAGTGACTGCCCTTAAATGTTTGATGCTGGCATGAGTAATAATGGATCATCTGTTGGACAGGACAGAGGCTTTTTTTAAAAAGTTTTTTTTTTTAATAATTATTTTTGAGAGAGAGAGAGGGAGAGAGAGAGACCCCGCAGGGGAGGGGCAGAGAGAGAGGGAGACACAGAATCTGAAGCAGGCTCTAGGCTCTGAGCTGTCAGCATAGTCTGATGTGGGGCTCGAGCCCACTTACTGCTAGATCATGACCTGAGCCAAAGTCAGACACTCAACCAACTGAGCCACCCAGGTGCCCTTCTCCCCTCCCCCCCACCTCTTTTTAATATTTATTTTTGAGAGAGCACAACCCTGGGATCATGACCTGAACCAACATCAAGAGTCAGGTGCTTAACTGACTGAGCCAGCCAGGTGCCCCTGTATAGAATAATATTTAAACCTTTCTTGATGACTCACATTATCCAGAGATAGTTCCATTTAAAAACATGTGGTTTCTGGGGGCACCTCAGTCGATTAAGCGTCCGACTCTTAATTTTGGCTCAGGTCGTGATCTCATGGGTTTATGAGTTCAGGCTCTGCATCGGGCTCTGCACTGACATTCAGAGCTTCTTGGGATTCTCACTCTCTCCCTTTCTCTCTGACCCTCCCTACACCCCTGAAAATAAATAAATACACTTAAAAAAATTAAAAATTAAAACGTGGTTTCTGAATACTCTGTTTACTATAACAAGTAGTTACAATAAGTATTAAATTTTTAAAAGTTTGTTTGAGAGAGTGCACACATGTATGTGTGTGTGCGGGGGGGAGGGGCAGAGAGAGACTCCCACACGGGCTCCATGATGAACACAGAGCCCCACGTGGAGCTCTGCCTCAAGACCATGAACGAGATCATGACCTGAGCCGATATCAGGAGGCAGACACTTAACAGACTGAGCTACGCAGGCACCTCAGTGTCAACATTTTTTATACACACAGGTGTAATATGGTGGTGACTTTGAACTCTCTTGAGGGTGTGTAGGGCTACTTTTTCTTATTGTAGTCAGTAGACTGCTTTAGACTTTGGTATCTATGAAAAGTTGACTAGGTAGTTTAGTAACTAAGACTCTGAGACATCATTTTTGGCTGCTTAGGGACATTTAATAAAAACACATACTTGCAGGTATTGAAGTGCATTTCAGCTCGTTGGTTGAATTTTGCTGGACAAGTGATTTTTGAATATCTTCACTTTTTTCTTTCATCCTGATTCAGGCTCCCCCTGCCACCACCACCCGTTAGCCGCCATTTAAAAAATTCTTACGGGTGACCTTTTCCTCACTGTCAGTGAAAATTGTTAAATCCCATTTTGGCCCTGTGGTTTTCACGTCACCACATAAGCTCACATCTGATCCTTGTTCCCTTTGCTCTTTGTCTTGCCCTAGTCTGATCCCGATCTCCCGGCCGATGTACAGACGCCGTCCTCTGCTGAGCTGGGGAGGTATCCGGGCCTGCCCTTCCCAGCCTCCCAGTACATCCCGCCTCAGCCGTCCATCGAGGAGGCGCGCCAGACCATGCACTCCCTCCTGGATGACGCTTTTGCCCTCGTGGCCCCCAGCGGCCAGCCTGCCAGTGCTGCAGTCACAGGCCCCGGGGTCCCAGCTGTCCTGCCTGTGAACAGCACCCCTTCCCGGGATGAGAGGCGAGCCACCCAGTGGGGGTCCTTCTACAGCCCTGCTCAGACAGCCAGCAACCCCTGTAGCGTAAGTCCTGGCCTTCTAGAATTCTCGTGTGGGTCATATGTTGGAATTTTGTGGCCTTCCTCCCTCAGTTTCAGAATCACTATGATGGTACTGATTGTATTTGATAAGAATTAAAGCTTGGCTGAGGGGTCTCGGTTTTCGTTTTATTCTCCTAAGTTAATTCTTAAAAAAATTTTTTTTTAATGTTTGTTTATTTTGGAGGGAGAGAGAGAGAGAGACAGAGTGTGAGCAGGGCAGGGGCAGAGAGAGAGGCAGACACAGAATCTGAAGCAGGCTCCAGGCTCCGAGTTGTCAGCACAGAGCCCGACGCGGGGCTTGAACCCACGAACGGTGAGATCATGACCTGAGCCGAAGCCAGACTGACTGAGCCACCCAGGCGCCCCTCTCCTAAGTTAATTCTTAATTTGGGAAGTATCCTTTTATGTTTTTATGCAACTCTGGTATTTTATGGGAGTCTCTTCCTGGGTTCCATTCAGGTCCTGAAATGGAGGTGGGGTAACTGTCAAAGCATATTCTTGTTGATGTCTTTGTAAAAGGTGCATTTTAGAACATACCAGGTAATTAGGCTTCTTGGAAGGCCCCCGGGGACTGGAGTGATCTTTGAGGCTCTGGGATTGTAGGCAGCTAGCCCACAGGCAGGCAAGGACAACCGTTTCAAATATCAGGTTTCCATCTTGGGACTTGACATTTCAGCATTTCATCTGCCTTTGTCATCCTTTTTTTTTTTTTTTTTTTTTTTTGTATGCCATCAATCCTTTCAAATGTGGCTTCTCAAAATATGGGGAAGAAGTGAAACTGAAAGGTGTGACATTAATATTTTTTCTGCTAATTTTAGATTGGGTGATTGGACTAAAGCATTTGACTCTGGAGGGAAGTTAATTAGTCACAATTTGAATTTCTCAAGGAGTGTTTATACTGGGTCCTCTGATTTCATTACCCACATTAAGGTAAAATTGGGTGGTAATGAACATGTGTTAAAGGCATCTTTATCTCTGAAATTGGTTTGAATGTTCACAGTACGCCGTTAGTAATAGATTATTTTCTTCAATAACTGCTACCACGTGGCGGGGGGCGGGGGCGGAATACCATTCCATCTTGTTATTGTTTTCAATGTTACAACTGTAAGTATTAAATGCTTCATAATTATAACTAGTAGTTTATAATCTTTCTTTAAGGAAATGGATGATGCACAACAAACTCACTGATAATCAAGTGAATGTGGCTTCAGCTGCTGTCTGAGCTTCTTTCATTTGTTTATTCCTTCAGGTAGATTTGTGGAGCACAAATCTGTGCTGTGTTGGGGTGTTCTGCTAGGTGTTGGGATAAAGCAGTTGCACAGCGCACAACTCCAGCTTCTGCATGATGGCAGGGGGTATGTGGGCAGTTGAGGCAGTAATTCTAACACAGCATGGCAGGTCCCTTGGCAGGGGGAGAGTACCTCCAGGGAGCCCTTGGCTGAGCTGTGAGGTGTTCAGAAGGATTTTCCAGATAAAATGTGATCTAAGTAGAAGACTGAAGATTAATTAGTGGTTGTAGTAGGGAAGCATGGCGGAGACAGAAGTAAGTGTCCAGTACAAACTTTTTCTGGACAAGATGAAGGAACAAGGTTGGATTACTTTGCTTCCAGAAACACCTAAAATAATGGAAAAGGAAAGATTTTCACAACCCTGGGCCTTAGGCAGCAAAGGAGGGATTGCTGAGAAATGAGCTGAGCTCTACACATGTCCCAGTTTATATCTTTTTTTTTTAATGTTTATTTATTTTTGAGAGAGAGAGAAAGAGAGAGAGAGTCAGCATGAGTAGGAGAGGGGCAGAGAGAGAGGGAGACACAGAATCCGAAGCAGGCTCCAGGCTCTGAGCTGTCAGCACAACCCATGAACTGTGAGATCATGACCTGAGCTGAAGTCTGGACACTTAGCTGACTGAGCCACCCAGGTGCCCCTGTCCCAATTTATATCTTGAGAGAGTTTCTGGTTGCAGTGCAGGGATGGAGACCTCAGGCAGAGCACAGTAGTCTCTCTGAGTTGAGAAAGACCGAGTTGGAGACAGGGGAGGAAAAGGTAGCTACATTTCACAATAGAGAGTACAAGAAAGCAGAGAGAGAATTCTAGAGATCTGCAAAGAGTCTTCGTCTGAGTACTCATCAGTTTAAGGGTATGGTGAAACTATCTAAGACTAGGGAAAGAACTGCTTAAAAAATTAAAGGGAATAGTCCTCAGAGCTCACACAGATGTAGAAATAAGTTTCTATTATATGATGAATTGTGTGCCCCCAAATCCATATGTTGAAGCCTAAAACCCCATGTGGCTATATTGGAGCTGGGGTCTTTAAGAAGGTGATTAGCTTTAAATGAGGTCATAAGTGGGGGGTGCCTGGGTGGCTCAGTCACTTAAGTGTCCAACTTCGGCTCAGGTCGTGATCTCACGGTACGTGAGTTCGAGCCCCGCGTTAGGCTCTGTGCTGATAGCTTGGAGCCTGGAACCTGCTTCGGATTCCCCTGTCTGCCCCTCCCCCTCTCTGTCCCTCCCCTGCTCCTGCTCTCTTTCTCTCTCTCAAAAATAAACATAAAAAATATATAAATGATGTCAGAAGTTGGAACCCTGATCTGATAGAATTGGTGCTCTCATGAGAAGAGGAAGAAACACCAGAGTGCTCTCTCTGTCATGTGGGAACACAGCAAGAAGGTGAGCTGTCTGTGAGGCAGAAAGAGAGCTCTCATCATAAACCCTGCTGGAACCTTGATCTTGGACTTTGTAGCCTACAGACCTATGAGAAAATAAATTTCTTTTGTTTAAGCCACCCAATCTGTGGTATTTTCTTGCAACAGCCCAAGCTGTTCCTTTCTTTCTAGAGTGGAAAGCTGCATAATTCATGGAGCGCCAGTTAGATTACTCAGAAGGAGCATTGGTTTGCCTCCGTAGTGGGGCAAGATGAACCCCAGATTAAAGCTTCCCTAGTTCTACCTAACAAAGCATAAACACAATACCTGAACCTGAACAGAGCCCCAGAATATTTATAGGGAAACAAAAGTATATAACATCCAACAAGGTAAAATTAATAATGTCTAAAGTCCAAAACTAACCAGTTAAGCAAATAGGCAAGAAAATGACACAGAACTAGTAGACAAGGATTTTAAAAGAATAATTATAATGAAGTTCCATGTGTTTAAGAAGCTGGAGGACAGATTGAATTTATTAGAGGCACTGAGGACATGAAAGGGTGCACATCAATTTAGAGATGAAAACTATAACGTCTGAGATAAAATATATACTTATGGGATTAGTGGCAGATCAGATATTAAAGAAGAAAAGATTACTGATTTTAAATACATAGTAATAAAAAATAAGCCAACATGCAACAGAGTAAGTAGACTGAAAAAATGAATAGAGCATTGATGACCTGAGGACAACTTCAAGTGGACTAATATACATGTAATTGGAGGTCTCAGAAGAAAAGAAGGAGAGTTAGAAAAAATAATTAAATAATGCCCAAAAGTTTTTCAAATTTGATGGAAACTATGAATCTGCAGATCTACAAAAATTGATGACCCCCTGTGCACAAGAAACACGAAGAAAACTGTGCCAAAAAATATAATGAAATTGCTTAAATTAAGTGATAAAGATTTAAAAACCATCCAGAGAAAGAGGACACATTGTATGCAGTGGAACAAAGGTAAGGATGACAACAATATTCTCATTGTCCAGAAGACAGTGAAACAAATCTTTAAAGAACTAAAGGAAAAAACTGTCAACCTAGCACTCTCTATCCACTGAAAATATCTTTCAAAAACCTTTCACACATATAAAAGCTGAAAGAATGTATCACTGGCAGGCTTGCATTACAAGAAATGTCATTGAAAATTCTTTTTTTTTTTAAAAAATATTTATTATTGAGAGACAGAGCATGAGCATGGGAGGGGCAGAGAGAGAGGAGGCACAGAATCTGAAGCAGGCTCCAGGCTCTGAGCTGTCAGCACAGAGCCCAATGTGGGGCTCAAACTCAAAAACCGTGAGATCGTGACCTGAGCTGAAGTCGACGCCTAACCGACTGAGCCACCCAGGTGCCCCTGTCATAGAAACTTCTTTAGGCAGAAGTAATATGATACCAGATAACGATCTGGATCTATATAGATGAATGAAAAACACTAGAAGTGTAAATATGTGGATAATTTAAAAAAATTCTGTATTATTTAAATCTTTTGAAAAGATAATTGGCTGTTGAAAGAACAAGGATAACAGTGTTTTGTAGGGTTTATAACATATATAGAAGTAAAATGTGTGAAAACGCAAAAAGCACAAAGGCTAAAAGAGGAGAAATTGAAATGCACTGGTTTGATGTTCTTATACCATACACGAAGTGTAATGATAGTATGTGAAGGTAGACTGATCAGTGAAATATATAGAACGTAAACTCTATAGCAACCACTAAAAACAAAATAACAAAATAATAGCTAATAACCAACAAAGAGTAAAAATGGAATGATAAAAAGTACTCGGTCCAAAAGAAATCAGGAAAAGAGGAAAAAGGAAAACAAAGAACAGATGGGAAAAACAGAAAACTGATACCAAGATGGTAGATTTAAATCTAGCCCTATCTATAATCACATTAAATGTGAATGGTCTAGATATTCCTGTTATGTGACAGAGATTGTCAGATAGGCTAAAACATAAGAACCAATTATCTGTTGCCTACAAGATACGTACATCAAATATAAAGCCATAAATAGGTTAAAAGTATGGAGAAAGAAAAACAAATGTATGGAGAAAGATATACCATGTTAACACCAATCCCAAGAAACTGGAGTGGCTATATTAATATTCGCCAAAATCATATCATAGTGAAGAACATTACACAGAGGATCATTTCAAAATAATACATTGGTCAGTTCATCAAGAAAACCTAAAATCCTAAATGTTTATGTGCCTAGTAATAGAGCATCAAAGTACATGAAGCAAAAACTGGGAGAACTGCATGCAGAAATAAACGAAGCCGCAGTTATAGGCAGAGACTTCAACACTTCTCTTTCAATAATTGATAGAATGTGTATACAGAAAATCATTAAGGTAGAGAAGACTTGAACAATTCTCAAATTAATGCTTACTATCAGCTTGAACTAATTGACGTTTATAAAATGCTCTACCCAAGAAGAACAAAAAGAATATACATTTTCAAGAGTACATGGGTGATGGGGGCTTAAAAGTGCACTTATTATGAGTACCGAGTAACTTATAGAGTTTTCGAATCACTTTATTGCAGACCTGAAATTAATACAACACTGTATGTTAACTACACTGGAATTGAAATTTAAGAAGAGTACATGGACCATTTACTAAGATTATAGACTGTATCCTGGGCCCTAAGTCTAATCTCAATAAATTGAACGAGATTCATATTCTCAAATGATCCTGTAAGAAATGGGAATGTTTTTGAACACAGATGTCACCAAAAAAGAAATACAGAAAATAAGCAGACAAATACAAAGAATCAGCAGATGGAGAGATGTTCAGTTTCATTAGTCATTAGTGAAATGCAGTAAATCATAAAGAGATGCTCCTATACACTTGTTAGAATATGAACAAGTGGAGCTCTTATAAACTATTGTTAGGAATGTAAACCAAGAAAAACCACTTTGAAAAACAGTTTGGCAGTCTCTTAAAAAATTAAACCTATACCTAACTTATGACCCAGGCATTGTATTCTGAAATATTTACCGAAGAGAAATGAAAGCGTATGTCCAGGCAAAGACTTGTACGTTGTGACAACTTTATTTGTCATAGACTCAAACTGGAATCAACTCAAATGCACATCAACAGGTGAAGAGATAAACAAATTGTACCGTATTTATGTAGTGGAATACTACTCATTAATAAAAAGGATTGAGTTATTTATATGTATGACAAAATGGTAGGGAAAGAAGCCACCCTGTTGACAACAAGAAAGTGCATATTGTATAATTCCGTTTATATATAATTCTAGAAAATACAAACTGTCGTGACAGCAGGTCAGTGGTTGCCTAAGGAGGGGGTGGGTTTAGGAAAGGGTGTGGGACAGAGGGATTACAGAGGGTCACCAGGAAACTTGGGTGGTGATGGATATGTTCATTATCTTGTTGGGCATGGTTTGCAGGTACAAATAGATGGCAGAATTGATCAATTCATATACGTAAATATGTGCAGTTCATTGTATATCAATTATAATGAAATAAACCTGTTTATATTTTTGCCCCCAAAGGTTCTTAACAATGAAATCAGTTTTGGGTGACTAACAGCTAGAAGTAAAAGTGGTGAGACATGAGGCAGAAGAGAGAAAGCAAGAAGCTGATGGGATAGAGCCTAGACCTTATCCTGAGGGTAGTGGTGGGCACTGAAGAGTTTTGAGCAGGCTAAAGACATGATTTGGTGTGCCTGTTTGACAGATTGGTCTCATCTTAGACTGGAGAATGGTTTGTTAGAGGGCAAGACCAGAAGCAGGGAAACATTTTTTTTTTTAACATTTATTTATTTCTGAGAGACAGAAACAGCATGAGCGAGGGAGGGACAGAGAGGGAGACAGAATTCAAAGCAGGCTCTAGGCTGTCAGCACAGGGCTCGACACAGGACTCGAACCCACGAACTAGGAGATCATGACCTGAGCTGAAGTTGGATGCTTAACCAACTGAGCCACCCAGATGCCCCAGCAGGGAGACATTAAGGGCAAGACGCTGAAGGGCGCGGACAGGGAGTTGGGGTCAGTTAAACATGCTGCATTGTTATAGATTGTTCCTCTCGAGTCCTCTGCCTTACCTTGATTGGAGCCACCATCATCTCTTACCGTCATTGCAAGAGCTTCCTAATAGTCCCTCTGCCCCTGGTCTTGAATGGAGGATGTCAGGTTGGTGGCTGATATGTAAAATGCCATATACTGGTGTTGAGCAGGCTGGGGAGCTGGGAGGCTGACATAGGAGATGGCCTCCTACGGAGGACAGGAGGACCTGGCTGGAGAGGGAAACCTGCGGGAGCTGCTTGACTTAGTCTGGAGTTTTCCAAAGGAAGAGTTCTCATCTCACTTTCTGACATGACCTTGTTCACTGCTGCCATCTATCTGTTACTTCTCTCTCCTCCTAATGCTTTTTGAATTGTTCTGCGAAGAAATCCATGGCCGTCTTAATTTCCCCTTTCCTGATAACAGATGGATGTACCCTACGTGCCAGGAAGTGTAAATAATTCTGGGCACTCAGTCAGTTTTTCTGAATCATTCCCCCTTCCCCCCTCCCCAAATAACCAGTGGCCGTTTTATCTTCAGATTCAGTTCTTTCATTCACTTCAGGGAAACTTTCTTTTGTATCTGAAAAATAATTTTCTTACTCTAATTATTGAAGTCAAAGATACCAATTATCTTCGTGTTGGCTCATCTTTGTTTTTTGTACCTATCCTTTTATCTCTAATTGCCTGAGCTACTTTGTCCTGGTTTCTCTGCCTTCATTATAATTATCATGGGCCTTTTCTATGTGGCATCGATTTGATTTTAAGCCATATCTGTTATTTCCCCTGCTAGTTGATTTCTTAGAGTCATAATGGCTTTGTTTTGGTCCTCAAATCATTACCACACATAATTTGGTACCAAATTACTTCAGTTCTTTGGTTCCTCATTTCCATTCATTCTGTTGTTGTATCATCTCATCTTTGAACTTAAAAAAAAGAATTGAGGGATGCCTGGGTGGCTCAGTCAGTTAAGCACTGGATTCTTTATTTCAGCTCAGGTCATGATCTCACAGTTGTGAGACTGAGCCCCACGTTGGGCTCTGTGCTGGGTGTGGAACCTGTTTGAGATGCTCTCTCCCTCTCTCTCTCTCTGCACTTTCCCCACTTGCACTCTGGCTCGCTCTCTCTCTCTCTCTCTCTCTCTCTCAAAAAGAAAAAAGAAAAGAATTGCTATTCTTACTATATTAGTCATTTTTCAGCCATAGTCCTTTTTCTCTCCTGGTCACTACTTTCCTCCATTTATAGCATGAATCTGTTCCTTTCTTTGCTTGTTTGGTTTCTGCTGATGAATTTTAGCAATTATTTTTTTTACTGATTTGGGTTATTACGTTTATTATTTGTTCGTTGTTGATAGGTGTTGGAGATGAACAATTCTGTGATAGTGCCTTAATCTACCATCTTAATCAAGATCTCACCTCCACAGCAAGATTTTCGTAAACACTGTTACTGAGTGGTTTTCTCATCATGGACCTTTGATGTTACCCTTATGTATTTTGATGATGATAGCAGTTTGATATAGTAGAAAACCAGAATCACAGGTGTGTCTGTGCATATCTAATATAATTTTATCAAGTTTATAAATTGGTCATAAATTACTGTTTGTTCCCAGGAGGAACCTGATTACCCCTTATTTCCTTCTGACTGCAGTAAAAACTATAAGAATGTGGATTTCAAAGTGTCTTCAGTGACCACAGGGATGGACCTTTGTTTACCATCTGATGACATTTTTACTCTTTCTGTGTTGCTGGTGTAAGGTAGTATTAGTTACGCATTGGTGCGGAGGCCACTTGATAGGTGTATTTCTGCTTTCCTGAGTAAAGTTCACCTCCCTGGAACAGTCTTCCAAGGACCGAGTGTGGATGCCTGAACCAGGACATTTTACGACTCATCCCAGATTCCACCAACCATTTAATGTGCCTTCTTGCTCTATTGGCCTGTTTCATACTGAATAGAAAGAAGGGATGCATTAAAATGGGAGTTTTATTTGATGTCGCTTGTTGAAACCATAAAATTCTATTTCATCCCCCAAAGATTTATACAGGTGTGACCCACTTAAACACCTGTCATTATGTCTGTGATTTAAAAAAAAAAAATTAATGTTTATTTTTGAGAGAGAGAGAGACAGAGCACGAGCACGGGAGGGGCAGAGAGAGAGGGAGACACAGAATCCGAAGCAGGCTCCAGGCTCTGAGCTGTCAGCACAGAGCCCGATGCGGGTCTTGAACCCACAAACTGTGAGATCGTGACCTGAGTTGAAGTTGGACTCTTAACCAACTGAGCCACTCAGGGGCCCCTGTGATTTTTTTTGTAAACCTTTCATCGGGGCATGCAGCCTCTGGACAAAGCACTTTCTTTTTCTGATTATAATAGAGTTGAAATGCCTGGCGCCACGATAGCAAAACATGTGAAGAGTGGACAGCTATTTTTTTACTGTTTGTCTTTTAGTTTATTACTTACCGGACCTCCTGAAATGCTGATACATAAACTTCCATCTTTTTTTGTTTTGTTTTATTTTGCATATGAATGTGTTTAAAAAACTCAAACTCTGCTGAGAAGCAGAAGGGCTGCTGGGAATAATCTTTATCTGGTCTCAGATTTCCCTTTAATTATTTGGAGAAGGAATTGAAACTCCTTTTCCTTCTATTCTGGCTATTTTACATCAGTTGGGTAACTCTGCAAGGTTCTAATCCCCCTCCCTCTGCCAAGGGGATGGGAACAGAAACGTTCAAAAGGTGAAGTAATTTGAGCACAGTTTCGGACGTAATAATCCCATCAAACTGTATGAGGTGTAGGGTTCATTCTATTCTTCTTGGCATCAGGAAATAGGCCCAGGGAAGTCGAGTAGCTTTGTCAGTCTGTTTGACTCCAAAGCCTCTCCTTTTCTTCACAAAGTAGAGATTAATTCAAGGGGGGAAATCTGGTTGGCAACCATGGGCAGTGTAGTGTAGTGGTTAAAAGCATGGTCTTTTATTATTAAGCCTGGACTTACTAGGAGGAAATTACTTAAATTCCTTGTGAGTTGATTTCATCTATAAAATAGAGGTAGTGAGCCCTTTGTTACTGTTACTGGGGTCTGAGTTAGTGCTCATAGCACTTATCACAAAATAATAATTCATGAAATGGCAGATTTAAAAAAAAAAAAAAAAAAGATCTAAAATGGGGACAGGTCCAGAAGCAAGGCTGACTTAGTAACTTGGAACACTAGAACCTGGACAACCAGTTGGTTCAAACTGACTGAACTTGGATGGACTCTGTCCAGAGTTATTGTTCTGCTGAAATATCTGGTTCCAAAATAACAATTCACAGTTGTTGAAAGAACCGTTGGAAGAGGAGTACAACGTATGATAGGGACAGGGTGTGTTGATTTCATGAGGAATGCAACAGATACACGTTTATTTAAATCTGATGCCATATTGACATTGATTTAGCCAAAGAATACTTGGTTAGTGGAGATTAGCTCAAGTAAGAAGAGTTGATTGAAGGCTCTGGGGCCCTGGATGGAACACAAGGACAGAGTATGGCTGGGCTCTTTGGAACAGGAAAACTATCAGAAACTCAAAGTGTTCACCTCATCTTTAAGAGTCTCTCTAATTTCTGGTTCTCTTTGTATTTTTTCTTTTTTCACATTGTTCCACAACATGGTGCAGCATTCACATACTTTACTTTTGTGAGTGTATTTGAATTGCTATTGGACACCCACTGGTTCTGGGAATGATCATGCCCGCGTTGATGGGGGCATTTGTACTAAGTGTGGCCATCAAGGCCGACCTTTTTAGAAGATACAGATTTGTAGAGAATGAGCCTGTAGGGAAGATAAGCTGCAGAAAGGCTATCTGTTACTCATTCTTTTATAAAAGAAAGAAAGGTCTAGAAAATAGTTGTGTGTGTGTGTGTGGTTTTTTTTTTTAAAGCGTGGTAGCCCAGTTCCCCAAGCTGAAACTTCTGGTATTATTTGATGGCAGAATGCCTCAGTGCTGTGCCAACTTTTTATGAGAAAATAATTCTCCTGAAAGTTGATCCTGCAAACCTAAACTTGTAAGTTTGCTGTTGTCACTTTCTAATAAGCGTTGCACGTTAATCTTCATTTCCTTTTGCTTTTCTTCCAGAGATACGAAGACTATGGAATGACTCCCCCATCAGGCCCATTGCCGAGGTAAAGTTTTTGGGAGAAAATACATTAGGACTTCCTCACATTGACTGTTTTTTACAAATTTTGTAAACTTGTTTCTTTTAGCTAATATGAGCAGATGCAAACCTCTGGGTTGTGTGTTCTCTTGAGTTAACCTGAAGAGGAGAAAAAAGGTGCAATTTTAAGTTCTGCTCCCAGTAAAGACAGGCTAGATTGTTTGCTCAGGGCATCTGGAAAAGCCAGACAAGATTTTAAAATAAAACAAAATAAAACCCAGATAGCTAACAGGGCAATGGAATGGTATAGGGCCAAGATCCAGGGAGTCCAGAGAAAGGAGCCCTGCCTTTTGGGTGAACTTTCTCCCTGGGGTGCCTGCTAATCCCGGAAGAGGTGACTGAGAACCTGAGCAAGACTTTGGGCAGACCTCTGGGCCTTGGAGTCTTGAAAATTTGACATAGTGAAAGTTGTGGGATAAAGCCAGGCTTTGCAGGGACTTTGATGCCTTAAATGAATCAAAATACATTTGAAAAGAAAAATGGCTGAATACCAGTGATCTAAGCATCTGTCTCAATGTAAAAAAAAAAAAAAAAAAAAAAAGGTCTAATTAAACCTAAAGGAAGTAGAAGGAAGGAAATAATAAAAATAAGAATAGAAATTAATGAAATAGAAAACAAATACCATAATAGAGAAGATCGACAGGGCTAAAAGTTACTTCTTTGAAAACTAATGAAATTGATAAATCTCTGAAGAGCTTGATCAAGTAAGCTGTGTAACATTATCAATAAGAGGAATGGAAAAGGACATATGGATCCAGATCTTTCAAAAATTAAAAAGATTTTGATAGATTTTTAAAAGACAGATTTTTAAAAGATTTTATAGGAATTAAGATTTTCTGAACATTTTTGTTAATAAATTTAAAATGGAAAAATTCCTGGAAAGAGAATATCTAAATTGACATACAACTATTAAAGAAATTGAAATCATTACTAAAATCCTGCCCACAAAGAAAACTTCTTTAACGGTGAATTCTACTAAAGATACTGAAGGAAGAAAATGCGCCAGTGTTCTACAAATTCTTTTAAAGAATATAAAAACAGAGAATGCTCCCCACCTCATTCTTTTTATTTATTTCATTATTATTTTTAATGTTTATTTAATTTTGAGACAGAGAGACAGAGCGTGAGAGGTGGAGGAGCAGAGAGAGAAGGAGACACAGAATCCAAAGCAGGCTCCGGGCTCTGAGCTGTCAGCGCAGAGCCCGACGCAGGGCTCAGACTCACGGACTGCGAGATCATGACCTGAGCCAAAGTCAGATGCTTAACTGATGGAGCCACCCAGGTGCCCCCCCCAACCCCCAACCTCATTCTTCCTCTATCAAGGAGGAGACAAGGACAAGGACGTTGTAAGAAAGAAAACATTACGGGCCAATTTTACTTGTGAACATAACATAGGTGCAGAAACTTAAATATTAGCAAAGATATCCAGTATTGTATATGGAAGGATGTCATATCACAGCCAAATTAGATTTATTCCAACAATGCAAAGGTAATTTAACATTTAAAAAACAAAATCAACCAATCTAGGGGTGCCTGGGTGGCTTAGTCAGTTGAGCATCTGACTCTTGATCTCTGCTCAGGTCTTGATCTCAGGGGATCTCAGGGTTGTGAATTCAGGCCCCACATTGGGCTTCACACAGGGCATGGGACCTACTTAAAAAATAATAATAATAAAAAAATTAAATAAAAAATCAATGTAATTCACTGTTTTGAGAATAAAGGAGGGGAATCTTATTCCACTAAATACAGCATTTGATAAAATTCAGCGTCCATTCATGGTAAAAATCTTAGCAAACAAAGAATAGAATTGAACTTGTCTAATCTGGTTATAGTTATCTCAGCAAAGATTATATTACCTCTATTCAACTTTGTCCTGGGGTTCTTGATAGTGTAATAAAGCAAAGAAAGAAAGAAAGAGACAGAGAGAGAGAGGGAGGGAAGAAGGGAAGGGAAGGAAGAGATTAAGGAATTCTAGGAAAGAAATAATACTGTTATTATTCTCAAATGATATAATTTTTTTAGTAGAAATACCTGAAATGTCAACACATAAATTGTTAGAATTAAGAGAATTTAGCAAGATAGATAAGTTACAAAGTAGCTGGATATAAGATCAGTATACAAAAAAATCTTTTATTTCTGTTGTGAGCATCAGACAAAATAAAAACTTTTACACATACTACATAAAATAGCATTCAGAAGCATAAAATATCTCCGTATTCATCTCACCAAAAATAGTCAAGCCCTCTAAAGAAAATGTTCATGGATTGGGTAACTCAATATATTAAAAATATCAGTCTTCCCTAAGTGATCTACAGATTCATTGTGATCCCATTTAAAATCCTAGTCATTTGTTGTTTTTTTTTTTTAAAAAAAATATGTGGAAACTGACAAGCTGATTTTAAAACTTCTGTAGAAATGTGAAGGGCCAACAATATTCAAGACACTTTGAGGAAGAAAAACAGGGTATGAGGAATAATCTGAAAGTTGTAAATTGCTGTAAGGTAATTCAGACAGTGTTGTATTGCTGTAAAGCTAGACAAATAGACCAAAGGAACAGAATAGAGAATCCATAAGCAGACTCACACATGAGTGGACAAATGATTTATTACAAAGTGGGAATTGCAGAAAGCCAGAGTTAATTGCAGAAATCATAATCAACTGTTCTTTTTATTTGGTTTATTTTGCGAGAGAGTGTACACACAGGTGCACGTGAGTCGGGGAGGGGCAGAGAGAGAGAGAGAATTCCAAGTAGTTTCTGTGCTGATAGCATGGAGACTGATGTAGGGCTCAAACTCAGAAGCTGTGGGATCATGACCTGAACCAAAAGCAAGAGTCAGATGCTTAACCATCTGAGCCACCCAGGCACCTGTCGACTATTTTTCAATCACCAGAAGTCACACAGAAGTAGGAATGTTATCTGGTTTCCTCATTTTTTTCTGTTCTTTGTTTGTCCTCATTTTCAGAGGGGCTTGTTTTATTTTTCCCCAACTCAGGCACTGCTTTGTGGTCCACAAGCAACAGAGATAAAGGGAGCATGTGAAGATTAGGTGACCCAGGGCAGAAGTTAACGATGGGGGCCATGTGATCTGGTTTGCCCAGTTCAGTTCAGTTTACACCTCTTTTTCTGGCATAGATACTAGTAACTTCCACTCTGAAAAGTGTTCTGGTTTGGATGACCAATTTTACAGTTAATTAAAGGGTTCTGGGGGATTTGGATCACACGAAACTATCCGAACACACAATTTAGGATAAAAACGACGTAAACGTAGGCGGGAGAAGGATAATTGGGCAAAGTAGAAATAAGGAAAGGGCAAGAGCTAGTTCTTCAGTGGATGGTCAAGAGGGTCAGGAGATGAGGAGATTATGTGAACTCCAACATCCAGATGTTGAAGGAAAAGTGTGCCTTTTAGATCTGTAAGGTCAGAGATACCAGACCTCTCTCTCTCTCAGGTCAATCTAAAACAGTCGCAGTTATCTAAAGAGAGCAATACATAAATAGCCTTGGGTTTCAATTTATGAGATATGCTCTGGAAATAACGCTACAGAATAGAGGCGGAGTCAGTCTGTGTTCTCATCAAACTAGTTTGATCTGTTAATTCCTGGTTGACTGTCATTTGCAAAGCACCGTAATTAAACTATCATGCTTTTTCATTCTTGAATTTCTTTAGAAGAGTGGTTCTCAAGGTGGGATTCTCAGACCCGTGATGGTCCTTGAGACCCTTTTGAGGGGGGGGCTGCCTATGAAGTCCAAACCGTGGTTCATAATAATACTAAAACATTATTTGATCTTTTTAATTGTTGATGATTACACTGAGGCACAAAAGCAGCGGTGGATGAAACTGCATGACCCTTATCATGAATCAGTGGCACCACACGGCCCAAGTGATCATTGTATTCTTCACCACTGTGCAATCACAACGTTTTCAGAACGCCAGTGTTCTGGTTATACAGTATGTTCTTAATGAAGTAGTAAAAATTTTTCTTTTTTTTTTTTAAACCTAAACCCTTGAGTCTTTAATCGTCTGTAGGACAAAGGAGGAAAGACTCATAAAGCGCTTTGCAGAGAACGGAATTGTGAAGGAGAAGCACTTGTTCCGTTGTGGGAGTTAAGAACTCATCTGAACTGCTGCCATGTTTTTTGTTTGAGGAGACCATCAGATGACATTGTTATTCAGACGCGGGTTGTTTGGCAGCCACTGTCTTGAAAATAAAGGAAGAGAGCCTGTCACGTCAAGAAAAATAGCGGGCAGGATTTGTTGCCAGTGATAAAATAGAGCCTTCAAGTGAAAATTTGAATTTTGGAAACTTGTCTGCCACTAGGTGCTTGACAGCTTCCTAGTGCTTAAAGGATTTTTTTCTGATGAGCTCAGTGGTGATGCTAATGAATGTGATTTTTGGTACTCTGAAATGAAATGTGTCAATATCTGGAAAGTCTGCATAAAGCATGGCACTGATATTTTCCAAATGACTCATGTCAAAATCTCGGGGCGCCTGGGTGGCTCAGTCGGTCAAACATCGGACGTCGGCTCAGGTCATGATCTCATGGTTCGTGGGTTCGAGCTCTGTGTTGGGCCCTGTGCTGACAGCTCAGAGCCTGGAGCCTGCTTCAGATGGTGTCTCCCTCTCTCTGCCCTTCCCCTGCTCATGCTCTGCCTCTGTCTCTCTCTCTGAAAAGATAAACAAACATTGAAAAAACTAAAAAAAGAAAACAAAGAAAGTCATGCATGGGTCCATTCAAAGTGCACACTAGTAGTGGGTTTGAATATACCTGAGTATGAAAAGTTAATTGATACTCTTCAGATTGTATATTGCCACTAACCCTTGAGGAAACTTTGCTGAGTTCTGGTATGTCAAAGAAGAATATTTGTCTGAAATATTATTTGAATATTATCTGAAAAGCCTATTAAGATCTTCCTTATCCAAAAAAATGAAAATATAAAAATAAAATCTTCCTATCCAACTATGTATTTATGTGAAGTCAGATCATCTTCTTTAAATAACTTACAGGGACTGTGTTGCTCAGTCAGTTAAGCATCCGACTTGATTTTGGCTTAGGTCACAATCTCAGTATTCGTGAGATTGAGCCCTGCATCGGGCTCTGCATTGACCACGTAGAGCCTGCTTGGGATTCTCTTTCTCCCTCTCTCTCCACCCCTCCCCTGCTCATGTGCACACACTCTTTCTCTCTCAGAATAAATACGTTTAAAAAAATAACTTACAGCAACTGATTGAATACAAGGTATATGAGAATCCAGATATCTTCTATTAAGGAAATTTGAAAAAAAATAAAACTACTTTTTTGGGGGGAATGGGTTAGAAAATATCGTTGACTACTTGAGAAAATGTTAACGTGAGATGCTTAATATTGTTACTTAAAAATTTTTTTAAAATGTTTTATTTATTTTTGAGACAGAGAGAGACAAAGCATGAGCAGGGGAGGGGCAGAGAGAGAGGGAGACACAGAATTCAAAGCAGGCTTCAGGCTCCGAGCTGTCAGCACAGAGCCTGACGCGGGGCTCGAACTCACCACGAGATAATGACTTGAGCTGAAGTCGGACGCTCAACCGAATGAGCCACCCAGCCACCCCAATATTGTTTTTTTTAAATGAATTTTGAAAATAGTTATTTAAAAAAGTTTTAGTTTTAATTCTGAATGCAGTAAATATCTATCCACATAAACACAAATTCTCAGGAGTCCCTTAATAGTTTTTGAGTGGAAAGGGGTCCGAAGACTAAAAAGTTTGAGAACCCCCGCTTTAGAGCACTGGTTTTCAGCCTTAATGAATAGCAGGATCATCAGTGGAGCTTTAAAAATTGCTCTGTCTGGGTTTCACCTCTAGAGATTCTGTTTTCATTAGTCTGGGGTGCAGCACGGCCATCGGGGTTTTTGAAAGCTCTCCAGGGGATGCTCATGTGCAGCCGAGATTGGGAACCAGCGCTTTAGTCCAAGGCTGGAGACGCACAGGCCCTGGAACTTGACCTGTACCTGCTTTTGGTCTGTAAACAAGGGCATTTCTTCTTCAGTCATCCGGCATCAGCTCTATTCCAGGCACCGTACTTAGTACTGAAGATATGTCAGGGAGCAAACAGGAAACATTTCTGTGTTGTGGGAGAGGAGATGATACTACACCGATAGGTCTTCTTTTTCTGTAGCACGGAAGGTGGAGTTAATAAAATGCCAGAGTCAGGGTCCAGTGTGGTTCTGATGCTTGGGCTTGCTTTGCTTTCAGACCAGGTTTTGGCCCCAGTTTGCTGCCATCTTCGGAGCTGGTGCCTTCTGAGTCCCAGCAGACACAGGCATCGGCTGACGCCCCGTTCACTGCCCGAGGGATCTACCCTGAGGAGATGCCATCGGTGGCCCGGCCACGGCCTGTCGGGGGCACCACAGGTACATGTGGCTGTTTAGCTTGCGTTTCTGAACTAGAGAACCTCTGCTTTCTGGCCATTCCGGCAGAGTACCTTTCAGACTTCCCAGGGTACCGCTGTCCCCACGTCCGTCACCTCCTCCACTAGTCTGTGCTCCCTGGGATCCCAGTAGAGGTGCCGGCAGGGGAGGGGGGAAGAGAGAGTGGCGGAGATCCCAAGACTGATGTCCTCCGACTTGTTCCTGTGTCAGTGTCTCAGAACATCCTTTCACGTGGAGTGCACAGCACGTCTCTGCCAGGGGAAGTGTTTCTTAATTCTTACGGTAAACTGAAAGATCTGTTTCTGAGCACTTGGTATGGCTTTAAAACAAGTGTCGTTTTCTAAAAAGGCACTTTTCCAGCCTGTGATAAACAACTCTAAATGTTGCTGGACAGTAACCTAGGGAGATTTTTGTTTCATTTGGTTTCATTTGTTTCATTCAGTGTCCCTCAGTGACGAGGGACACTGCTCATAGGTGACAGTCAAGTCCAACATGGCTGAGCTGAGTCTCACATGGCATGTGGCTGGTTGGCCCTGGCGGTTTACCCAGAATTAAAAATTGCTGTTTCATGTCACGGAACTGCGTCTCATGAATAGTTGATACTACAAATACCATATTTGTGAATGTTGTTCATTGTTCCTCAAGCATCTGTGGAGTTTAAGATTTTTTTTTTGTACAGCTCAGCATGCTTTGAAAAGTCTTCGAAGTTCGTTATACCCATCTGACTGTTTTACTCAAAGTCACTTTTATTTTCATTTCTTCACCTTCCTGTTTGACGGTTTAATAAGAAATTGAAGCTTTAAAAAGAGGAGCTATTACATGTTTGCTTATCTTTTGCAGTTTTCTAACTTTCTGGACAATATATACCTTTATAATGTCAACAAGGAGCCAGTTTAAGCCTTTTCGAAACTTGTAATAATCGGTGGATAGTGATCCTTTATGGTTTCCTAGGCATTTATTATAGGTTGCATTGTCTATCAGTCAACAACAAAAATATCTCTGGATATCCCACAGGATTTCCCATATTTTACAGGTGCTGTACTTGTAGTGAGTTTTCTTTCTCCTGTTAATTACTGCTCATTTGAACATTGGTGCATATTACATATCCCAAACAAAATTCAGACAGCTTCATCTTTAATCTAGAAGAATAGAGAAATGGTACATATGAAATATTTGAAGAGGAAGTTATTTTCTAATAATTTCTAATAAGAGATTAAGTTGTATAAAAATTTGTCATAGAAAATATTAAGATATACTGGAAGAGTTACCTTTTGACTATTTAAAATAATCGAATATGTATATGTCTAAAAATTACTAGAAACAAAGGAAAATAGAATCCAGGGAAGTATTCAGCAGGTATGCCCATGAGGTATTTTTATGAGAGGATGATTCAAAGAAATTGATAAGTGGGCAGACTTCAGAGCCTAAATGGACAAAGGACAGGAAGGATGAATTCACGGAAGGAATATGTGTGTGGGGTGTATATCACAGGAAAGTAAACATGAAAGATGCCCACTTTTGAACATGACTGAAGAAATGCACTTTAAAACCATGGGGAGACACCATTTCAGTCGTGAAACTGTTTTCGTAATAACGTAGCAGGACAACATTAGCATCCACTTTCTTCTTCTGTACAGTGGGGGTAATGTGGCTGTTGTGTGGATTACAGAAGATAACAGGTGCAAAGTGCTCAAAATAGTGCCTGACGTGTTGCAAACTTTCAGTGAATATCAGCTGCAATTATTATTAGTATATTTCCAGTGGTGGTATAAATCATTAAACATTGGGAAAGCAGCTGGGCAGGATGACTTACTAAGCTTTGCATTTGCTAATTCTACTTTTGAGAATCTAGGATCCTCCTCCCCAAGGAAATCCAAATATTGGGGAAAAACGAGTGCAAAGGTGTTTATCAGCACATTATTCGTAATAGAGAATTGTGAGCCCTCTAAATGCCTAGTAATGAGGGGATCAGTGCATAAATTGTGCAGCTGTTTATTATTAATTAATTAATTAATTTCATTTTAGTTTTTTTTTTTTAAATCCCAGTATACTTAGCATGCAGTGTTATATTAGTTTCAGGCATACAATATAGTGATTCAACATTTCTATACGTTACTCAAGTCTTCATCAAGAAAAGTATACTCTTTTTAAAAAATTTTTTTAAAATGTTGATTTTTGACAGAGAGAGAGAGAGAGAGAGAGAGAGCATGAGTGGGGGTGGGGCAGAGAGAGAGGAAGACAGAATCCGAAGCAGGCTCCAGGCTGTGAACTGTCAGCACAGAGCCCGACGCGGGGCTCAAACTCACAGCCCGCGAGACTGTGACCTGAGTCGAAGTCAGATGCTCAACCGACTGAGCCACCCAGGCGCCCCAGATACTCTTTTTTATTAAGTTTATTTTGAAAGCGTGTGCACATGCATGTGCTCATAAGTGGGGGAGGGGCAGACAGAGAGGGAGAGAGAGAGAATCCCAAGCAGGCTCTGCGCTGTCAGCGCAGAGTCCCCCATGTGGGTCTCGAACTCACAAACCGTGAGATTATGCCCGTGCCAAGATCAAGAGTTGGACTCTTAACTGACTGAGCCACCCAGGCGCCCCAAGATAAGTGTCCTCTTAATCCCCCTCACCCTTCCCCCCAACCCCCTCCCTTCTGGTAACCATCTGTTCTCTATAGTTAAGAGTCCGTGTTTTTGGTTTCTCTCTTTTTTTTTTTTTTTTTCTTTGTACGTTTGTTTTGCTTCTTAAATTCCATGTGAGTTAAGTGATACGGTATTTGTCTTTATCAGACTGACTTGTTTCACTTAGCAGTGTACCCTCTAGCTCCATCCATGTTGTTGCAGGTGACAAGATTTCATTCTTTTTACGGCTGAGTAATATTCCATTGTATATATACACCACCACTTCTTTATCCATTCGTCTATTGATGGACACTTGGGTTGTTTTCACAATTTGGCTATTGTAAGTAATGCTGCTATAAACATAGGGGTGCATATATGTTTTCAAAATAGTGTTTTCATGTTCTTTGGGTAAATAGTAGCGTATTTCTATTTTTAGATCACACGGTAATTCTGTTTTTAATTTTTTGAGGAATCTCCGTACCGTCTTCCACAGTGGCTGCACTAGTTTACGTTCCCACCAGCAGTGCACAAGTGTTTTTCTCCACATCCTCACCAACACTTGTTTTTTGTGTTTTTGATTTTAGCCATTCTGACAGATATGAGGTGATATTTCCTTGTGGTTTTGATTTGCATTTCCCTGATGATGAGATGTCTGTTGGCAATCTGGATGTCTTCCTTGGAGAAATGTCTGTTCATGTCTTCTACCCATTTTTGACCTGCATTATTTGTTTGTTTGTTTTGGTGTGGAGTTGTGTCAGTTCTTTATATATTTTGGATACTAGCCCTTTATTGGTTATGTCATTTGCAAATATCTTTCTCCATTCTGTAGGTTGCCTTTTTGTTTTGCTGATTGTTCCCTTTGCTGTGCAAAAACTTTTTATTTTTATTTTATTTTATTTTATTTTATTTTATTTTATTTTATTTTATTTTATTTTTTAAGTTTGTTTATTTTGAGAGAGGGAGAGACGGGGGTGGGGTGGGAAGGAGCAAAGAGAGAGGGAAAGAGAGAGAATTCCAAGCAAGCTCAGCACTGTCAGCGCAGAGCCTGACATAGGGCTCAAACTCATGAACTGTGAGATCATGACCTAGCCAAAATCAAGAGTGGGATTCTTAACTGACTGAGCCACCCAGGTGCCCCCAAAAGCTTTTTATTTTGATGTAGTCCCAATAGTTTATTTTTGCTTTTTTGCCCTTGCCTCAGGAGACATAGCTGGAAAAATGTTGCTGTGGCCGATGTCAGGGACCTTACTGCCTGTGCTCTCATCTAGGATGTTAATGGTTTTAGGTCTCACAATTAGGTCTTTAATCCATTTTGAGTTTATTTTTGTGTATAGAAAGTGGTCCAGTTTTATTCTTTCGCATGTAGCTGTCCAGTTTTCCCAACATCATTCGTTGAAGAGACTTTTTCCCATTGCATATCCTTGCTTCCTTTGTTAAAGATTAATTGACCATATAATTGTGGGTTTATTTCTGGGCTCTCTGTTCTGTACCATTGATCTGTGTCTGTTTTTGTGCCAGTACCATACTGTTTTTATTACCGCAGCTTTTTAGTATATCTTAAAATCTGGGATTATGATACCTCCAGTTGTTTTTTTTTTCTTTGTCAAGATTGCTTTGGCTATTTGGGGTCTTGTGTGGTTCCATACCAATTTTAAGATTATTTGTTCTAGTTATGTTGAAAAGTGTTTTTGATGTTTGTTTAGTTTTGAAAGAATGCAAGCAGGGGAGGGGCAGAGAGAGAGTGGGACAGAGGATGTCAAGCAGGCTCTGCGCTGAGAGCAAGGAGCCTGATGTGGGGCTCAAATCCATGACTTGTGAGATCATGACTTGAGCCGAAGTTGGACACTTAACCAACTGAGCCTCCCAGGCACCCCTATATTGCTGTTGATAGTATGGACATTTTAACAGTATTCGCCTAATCCAGGAGCATGGAATATCTTTCCATTTGTTTGTGTCATCAGTTTCTTCCATCAATGTTTATGGTTTTCAGAATGTAAATCATTCACCACTGTAGTTAAGTTTATTCCTAGGTGTCTTATTCATTTCGGTGCAGTAGTAAATGGGATTTTTTTTCAAACTTCTCTTTCTGTTACTTCATTATTAGTGTATGGAAGTGCACTAGATTTTTGTGTATTGATTTTGTATCCTGTGACCTTACTGAATTCATTTATCAGTTACAGTAGTTTTTTGGTGGAACCTTTAGAGTTTTCTATGTTTAGTAGGTATCTGCAGGTAGTCAAAGTTTTACTTCTTTCTAACTGATTTGGATGCCTTTTATTTCTTTTTGTTGTCTGATTGCTGTAGCTAGGAATTCCAGTACAATGTTGAATAAAAGTGATGAGAGGGGAGCCTGGGTGGCTCAGTTGGTTGAGCGTCTGACTCTTGATTTCAGCTCAGGTCATGATCTCTCCGGTTTGTGGGTTCAAGCCCCCTGTTGGGCTCTGCAGTGACAGCAGGGAGTCTGCTTGGCATTCTTTCTCTCTTACCCTCTCTCTATCTGTGCCCCGCCTCCATTCCCTCTCCCTGTCTCTCAAAATAAATAAATAAACTAAAAAAAAAAAAGTGGTGAAAGTCAACGTTCTTGTCTTGTTTTTCCTGATCTTAGGGGAAAATCTCTCAGTTTTCCACCACTGAGTGTGATGTTAGCTGTGGGTTTTCATATATGGCCTTTATTATGTTGAGGTATTTTCCTTCTAGACCTAGTTTGTTGAGGGTTCTTAGCATGAATGGATGTTTTACTTTGTCACATGCTTTTTCTGCATCTGTTGAAATTATCATATTGTTCTTATCCTTTCTCTTGTTGATGTGATATATCACGTTGATTGATTTGGGAATATTGAATTACCCTTGCATCCCAGGAATAAATCCCACTTGATTGTGGCAAATGAGTTTTTTAATGTGTTGTTGGATTTGGTTTGCTAATATTTTGTCGAGGATTTTGTATTTATGTTCATCTGAGATATTGGCCTGTAGTTTTCTCTTTTTGTGTTGTCTTTATCAGGGTAATGCTAACCTCACAGAATGAGTTTGGAAGCTTTCCTTCCTGTTTTTTGGAATACTTTGAGAAGAATAAGTATTCTTTAAATGTTTGGTAGAATTAATCTGTGAAGCCATTTTTTCATAGACTTTTGTTTGTTGGGAGCTTTTTGATTACTGACTTGATTTTATTATTGGTAATCAGTGTGCTCAAATTTTCTATTTCTTCCTGATTCAGTTTTGGGAGGTTATTTGTTTCTAAGAATTTATCCATTTCTCCTAGGTTATCCAATTTGTTGGCATATAATTTTTCGTAATCTCTTAGAATCCTTTGTATTTCTGTGGTGTTGGTGTTATTTCTCCTCTTTTGTGTCTGATTTTGTTTATTTGAGTCTTTTTTTTTTCTTTTTGATGAATCTGGTTTAAAGGCTTATCAGTTTTGTTTGCGTTTTGAAAGAACCAGCTCCTGTTTTTCATTGATCTGTTCTATTATCTTCTTAGTTTCTATTTCATTTATTTTTGCTCTAATATTTATTATTTTCTTCCTTTCATTGGTTTTGGGTTCTGTTTGTTCTTTTTCTGGCTCCTTTAAGTGTAAGCTTAGGGTATTTATTTGAGATTTTTCTTGCTTCTTGAGGTAGGCCTATATTGCAATAGGCTTCTCTCTTAGATCAGCTTTTGCTGCATCCCAAAGATATTAGGCCATTGTGGTTTTTTTTCTTTTTTTCATTTGTCTCCCTGTGTTTTTTGATTTCCTCTTTGATATCTTGGTTGACCCAATCATTGTTTAGCAACATGTAATTTAACCTCGATGTATTTGTGGTCTTTCCATATTTTTTCTTGTGGTTGATTTCTTGTTTCATGGTATTGTGGTCAGAAAAGATGCATGGTATGACTTAAGTCTTTTTGAATTTGTTGAGACTTGTTGGTTTTGTGGCCTAACCTGTGATCTATTCTGGAGAATGTTCTTTGTGCACTTCAAAAGAATTTAACCTTCGTGTATTTGTGGTCTTTCCATATTTTTTTCTTGTGGTTGATTTCTAGTTTCATGGTATTGTGGTCAGAAAAGATGCATGGTATGGCTTCATTCTTTCTGAGTTTGTTGAGACTTGTTTTGTGGCCTAACCTGTGATCTAGTCTGGAAAATGTTCCTTGTGCACTTGAAAAACATGTGTATTCTGTTTTGGGATAGAATGTTCTGATATATGTTAAATCCAAGTGGTCTAATGTGTTATTCAAAGCCACTGTGTCCTTGTTGATTTTCTCTTTGGATGATCTATCCAACAATGTAAGTGGTATGTTTAAATTCCCTACTCTTATTGTATTACTATTGATACTTCCTATATGTTTATTAATAGCTGCTTCCTGTATTTGGGTGCTTCTATGTTGGGTGCATAAATATTTGTAATTGTTATATCTTCTTGTTGGATTGTTCCCTTTATGACTATGTAGTGTCCTTTGTTGTCTCTTGTTACAGTCTTTGTTTTAAAGTCTATTTTGTCTGATATAAGTATTGCCACCCCAGCTTTCTTTTCACTTCCATTTGCATGATAAATATTTTTTCGTATCTTCACTTTCAGTCTGCATGTGTCTTTAGGTCTGAAATGAGTCTCTTGTAGGCACCTTGTAGATGGGTCTTGCTTTTTTATCCATTCTATCACCCTGCATCTTTTGATTGGTGTATTTAGTCCATTTACGTTCAAAATAATTATTGATAGCTTTGTACTTACTGTCATTTTGTCACTTGTTTTACAGTATTTTTGTAGTTCTTTTCTGTTTTCGTCTTCTCTTACTCTCTTATCTCGTGGTTTGCTGGTTTAATTTAGTGATATGCTTGAATTCCTTTCTCTTTATTTTTTCATATTTATTACTGGTTTTTCCTTGTGGCTACCATTAGGTTTATATAGAATATCTTATGCATGTTGCAGTCTATATTAAGTTGATCATCACTTGAAGTTGAACCCATTTAGTTGAACGCACTAAATTTTTACTCCTCTCCCTCCCGTGTTTTAGGTATATGGTGTCATATTTTCCATCCTTTTATTTTGTAAATCCCTTGACTGATTTTTATGGTTGTGCTTAATTGTAGAGCTTTTGTGCTTCCTATTTTTCTTATTCGTGCTTATGTTCTCTTGTTTCCACTCAAAGATCCCCTTTAACATTTCTTGTGGGGCTAGTTTAGCGGTGGTGACTTTCTTTAACTTTTGTTTGTCTGGGAAACTCTTTGTCTCTCCTTCTATTCTGAATGATAACCTTGCTAGATAGAGTGTTTCTCGGTTGCAGGTTTTGTTTTTTTTCCTTTCAGCATTTTGAATATATCATGCCACTCTCTTCTGGCCTGCAAAGTTTCTGTTGAAAAGTCCACTGATAGCCTTATGGGGTTTCCCTTGTATGTAACTGTTTTCTTTTCTCTTGCTGTTTTTAAAACTCTCTTTTTATCACTACTTTGTGCCATTTTAATTACTATGTGTTTTGTTGTGGACCTCCTTGGGTTGATTTTGTGGAGGGCTCTCCATGCCTCCAGGATCTGGATTTTTATTTCCTTCCTCAGATTTGGGAGGTTTTCAGCTATTATTTCTTCAAATAAATTTCTGGCCCATTTTCTCTCTCTCCTTCTGGGATCCTTCTAGTGCAAATCTTGTTGTACTTGATTGTATTGCTGAGTTCCCTTAATCTATTCTTATTTTTTATCCTGTTGAGTTTTTTGTTTGTTTGTTTGTTTTTTTTTTGTTTGTTTTTAATTTTTTCAACGTTTATTCATTTCTGGGACAGAGAGAGAGCATGAACGGGGGAGGGGCAGAGAGAGGGAGACACAGAATCGGAAACAGGCTTCAGGCTCTGAGCCATCAGCCCAGAGCCCGACGTGGGGCTCGAACTCACGGACCGCGAGATCGTGACCTGGCTGAAGTCGGACACTTAACCGACTGCGCCACCCAGGCGCCCCTGTTTTGTTTTTTTAAAGAAGACCTGGCTAGCTACATGCCAGGAAACCAGTTCCCTTTATTAAAATAAAATTAGAAATATTAAGGACTATGCCTTCTGACTTGTATTTTTACAACAAAGATGGTGTAACATATTAAGAGAGATCAATACATCTGCAGAGGCAAAGAAAGCTTTACCAAAACATGAACCACTAAGAAAGAAAAACTAGACATATGTGACACAGCATGTTGAAAATGGTTAGGATTTAAAAGAAATTAAAAAAAAAAAGAGTGGAACCTTTCAGGGTTCCTGGCACACTGCTGCACTTAGGGCACCTCTTTGGATGGACTCCTGCCAAGGGCATTTTGGAGGGGGTGTGTCTGCAGGAGAATGCGGGAATAGGGTGCCTGGTATTAGCAAGGTTTCTCAGTTCTGCCCTGGGAGGAACCTGGGGCCACTTTAGAGAGGTGCTAAGAGTGGGTGGGAGCGGGTAGGTCCACAGAAGAGTGCAGGGGTGCAGTGCACTGTTAGCGAGCTCGGTGGAGAGTATTTGTGCTGCACTGGTTCCCGCAGGTGTCACCTATATAGGCTGAGGGGCAGGGCAGGGAAGTGACACCTTTATATCCCAGGCATTTTTCAAACTGCTGCTTCTATGCTGTATCTAAGTGGAGCTGTTTGTTGTCTTGTCTCTTTAAGGGTGGAGACTCAGTTTCCTCTTGCCCTCTGACTACCAGAGTTGAGTCTGCGTGTTTTTAAAGTTTCGGGTGTTCAACCCCACTGATTGTAAGAATTCATGAAGTTAAGCTCCTCTGGTTTTTCAAAGCCAAATAATAAGGGAGTTTGTCTTCCCAGTTCGAGTCCCCTGTGCCTGGGGTGCCTGGTGTGGGGTCTGCTCCTTACCCTTTTCTGTACTTGAAGTGACCCTCCCTCCTGAGGACAATCTGGAGGGTCCGTTTGGTTCCTGACCATGCCTCTGCCCTCCCTACCCTTTTGGATATGGCCTCTTCACTATGTTTAGTTGTGGAGAGTCTGTTCTGCCAGACTTCAGGTCGTTTTCTGGGTTATTTACACTGATGTGGGTGTTATCTCGGTGTCAGTGTGGGACGAGGTGAGCTCAGATCCTTCTATTTCGCCACCTTCTCTGGAAGTCCCCAAGTGTGTAGCTATTTAAAATGAAGAGCTCAAAAGGAATCAGAAAGAGAGGATTTAAGATTTCCCAATTGCCTCTTATGTTTATGGTACTTGACCTATTTTATCTCTTTCAATTCTGAAAATAACATCATGAAGTGGGTGTTTTTTCCCCATGTGAGAAATGAGGCATCAGGGCTCAGTGGGAGTGGTAGCCGGCTGCCCAAGGTGACAGGGCTGTCACTGCCGGGGCTGGAATGCAAACCTAGGCTTCCTGGGCGTGATGCCCCACTTGAATCATGGGGAAAGCCCATGCCGTATTGTTAAGTAAACAAAGCAAGATACAGAATTGTGTCTCAATTATGATTTCGACTACCATTGCACTTTTAACACAAAGGTATGCTTTTCTGTCTGTGCGCTTGTGTGCACCTTGGTAAATGCTGGGGAATAGCGTGCTACATTTTTGTTCTTTGCAGGATTTGCTCAACCAGTATCTGTTGAGCAAACCGTACTGATGGTCCTAATAATTTTATTTTTTTAAGTTTGTTTATTTATTTTGAGAGAGGCAGTGCAAGTGGGGAAGGGGCAGAGAGAGAGGCAGAGAGACAGAATCCCAAGGAGGCTCTGCACTGGCAGTGCAGCGTGGGGCTCGAACTCACAAACTGCAAGATCATGACCTGAGCTGAAGTGGGATACTTAACTGACTGAGCCTACCAGGTGCCCTGGTCCTGATAATTTTAATCAATTTTATGAAACTTCAGTAATTGGCAAGAGCTCTTCTGGGTACATTGCTCTGACAGGAGCCTAGCAGGTTTTTTTTCTGACCTTTAGCATTTAGTTATTGCAGATCCAAATGAAACTGTGGCATTCCTTTGTTTAAAAACATGTATTTGGTTCATGGAGGCTGTTACTTTGACAGCTAGAGTAGGAGAAGGCTGGAAGAAGGAGAGGGCCGCCTTCCCTACCTCTGAAATCTCTGAACCTCGTAGGGCCAGTCTGCACAGCATAGACAGATTTGATGATCCTGGGAGCATTTGGGAACAAGTATTTGATTTCCCAGAGCGTAAAGGTCACTTTTTTTGTCTCCCTTAATCTATGGAGTAGGGGTATATCCATATTGCATAAGTTGATGGAGTAGGAAAATATGTCATTTACAGCCTGGCCTTCATAGCTCCCTGAGGCTACAGCATGTCTACGTGTAGAGAATGAGCTGTAGAGAGACTCCTGGCTTTGCCATCAGCACAGCTCCCTGAAGAGGCTGGGTGGGTGGCTTTAAAATTTTAATTATGACATGCCTAAGTTGTGGAAACAGTGTAAGTATAGTGAACATAAATGTACGTAAACATTCTGAAATTAAAGAAATACACACCCTGCCTTTTAAGAACAAATACATACTGTATTTTCTCTCCTCGTGAGTCTCAGAAACACGAGCACACAGGAGCCAGGTTTCAGCTTTCTCCAAAACCTTTCCCTTCTTTCTTTGGAATCAATAAGATCATCCTTCTTTATAACCTCTTGGAAATGAGTGGAAAGGCCCTCTGCTATAGCCTTTATTCCCCGTCCTCTGATGTCTATATATGAATATAAGAACATCACTGTTAGGCACCGTATTAAACGGAAGTAAGAGGAACCAAGAAATCCACAGTCCGTTTTTCCTAGGAAGTATCATCCTCTGGAGATGGAATTGGGGCCGTGTTTGAACAACGCTTGTATCCCTTGTCCGTAAGGAAGATCTGTAGTCAAAACCCAAGCGTCTTGCCAGGCGACTTCGCTTCTCAACAAGTGTTGACCCAAGTGCCCGCTCTGTTCCTTCAGGCTCCCAGATTCAGCACCTGACACAGGTGGGGATTGCAAGCAGAATTGGAGCCCAGCCAGTGGAAATCCCACCGAGCAGAGGCGGCCAGTATGGGGGACCAGGCTGGCCTTCCTACGGGGAGGATGAAGCGGGCCGAAGAGAGGCTGTGAGTATCTTGTGTGTGGGTCATCACGGAATAATCACTTAATTTAGCTGCTTCTGCCTCTGCTTTGAGGATCGCTCTTTAAAACCTACATACATAAAAGTTGTAACTAACTCCCTCACTTTTTTCTCCATAAGTGTATTTTTGCCTGCAGTTTTTAGATCATAAATTCCCACCCACCGAGAGGGGGAGAGTACTGGCATTGAACTTTTCAAAAGTGTATCATCTTTCTTGAGGCAGATTTTAGACTTAAAGTAGTGAATTTTTGAAAATAACCTTGCAGAAAAAGTAATGAAAGTGATGTTCATTACATTAAAATCTGGACAGAGACCTATAAGTAACAGCTACTTTGAAAATTTTTCCAATTTTTTTATATTGTGGTAAAACACACATAATACAAAATTTACCATCTTAACCCTTCCCAGTTCCCAGTTCAGTGGTTTCAAATACATTCATGATGTTGCACAACCATCACCCCCATCCATCTCCTTGGCATTTTTCATCTTGTAAAATGGGAAGTGTGTGCTCATTAGACACTAAGTGCCCTTTGCCTCTCCCCCAGCTACAGGCAACCACAATTCTGCTTTCTGTCTCACTGATTTTAACTTTCAAGTAGTGAATGTGAACCTGTAGGTGACTAAAATCTGGACTTGATCTTTGGTGTTACTGTTGTATACACGTGTATGATCTCACGTGCCTACTTGCTCACCATTTGTGCTTTGTTGTGGGCTAATCAACGTCATATCCATTATGACCCCCACGAGATGCTTCTGCCGTAATCTCACAGGTTGGAGCATTCCAAGGCATAGGGTTTCTTTTAGAGGCTTCTCCTTGCTTTGACTGCTCCTTTGTAGGAATGGAGTCAATACGGGCACAGGTAATTTCCACAAATGATTTCCTTCATTTTTCTCAAGACTTTTACATGCATTTATGTGTCTTTCCAGCAGATACACTAAATTCTTTTCATGGCCAGATGGTTCTACTATTCAGAGAAAGAAAATTAACTCCAGAATGTAATTTTCCCCTATCAGATAGGCTCTTATACTTAGAATCTCAGGTGTCTACTTGACATTTGCTCACACTTTTCTTTTTCTGCCTTCGTTGTGCCCAGCTTATTTTTTTACTGTGCTTTGTGTTTTCCTATCAGATCTAGCGTTCACTTTATACTGCCTCTTTTATCACTATTTGGAAACGTGAAATGTAGAAATATTCTAGAGCTTGAACGCCATGTTTACCATTAGGCTAATTTTTAGCCTAAGTGAAACCACAGATTTAGTACTTATATGTACATCCAAAGAGAGATTTTTCACTGAAAAAAATATGAAAAAAAAATCACTGAAAAGTATAATTCTGGTCAAATGAATGCCAAATTAATTTATATTATGTAAATATAGGCAAAACTCTCGTGTGTTGCAGTACAGATAACTATTTTAAAATGTTTATTTTTTAGAGAGAGAGAGAGAGCGTGTAGGGAGGGGCAGAGAGAGAGGGAAACAGAGAATCCCAAGCAGGCTCTGTGCTCTTAGTGCAAAGCCTGACATGGGGCTTGATCCCACGAATCCTGAGATCATTATCTGAGCCAAAATCAACGGTTGGATGCTCAACCGACTGAGCCACCCAGGTACCCCAGTGCAGATAACTTTTTTTTTTTTAATGTTTGTTTATTTTTGAGAGACTGAGAGAGACAGAGCATGAGCAGGGGAGGGGCAGAGAGAGAGGGAAACACAGAATCCAAAGCAGGCTCCAGGCTCTGAGCTGTCAGCACAAAGCCCAACAGGGGGCTTGAACTCATAGACCACGAGATCATGACCTGTGCTAAAGTCAGACGCTTAAACCAACTGAGCCACCCAGGTACCCCAGTGCAGATAACTTTTTAAAGAAAAAGGTCTGCAGAACAGTCAATAGACACACATGAATAAAATGGAAAACGATTTTGTGACCTTGTGCATGTTCTGTGGTCTCAGCATGTGTCACAGGCACACCCTCTCAAAGCTCCAGGCCCAGAGCAGAGGCAGTTCTTGTCATTTGCTCTGCAGGGACTTGCTCACCTCTTCCAGCTCTCAGATGCCCTCATTTGACCTTTCACCTCCCCAGGGAAGGGACCCCAGCTCTCTAGGTCCTTTCCTGTTCTCCCAGTGGACCACTGACCTCCACACATAGAGGCCCAGAGACTTGGCCAACCTCATCATTCCTTCTGTCTGCTTTTAAGCAAGTATTTATTAGGCATCTGTGAAGTCCAAGGGTTTCTTTATTGTACTGCTCCCCCTCCAGCACTTCTTCCACAGTCTGTCCATCCCACCTTGAGGCCTGATTGGAGAGCCAGGGTGGGTGGGCAGTGGTCAGAAGTCATCCTGGGAGTACACCTACCACCAGCGAATTTGACTTTCCCTCCTGTTCTTACGTGGGAAATACAGTAACGTTTGCCATGTTCTTTCAGACGCACATGCTTGGCCATCAGGAGTATTCTTCCTCACCGCTGTTCCAGGTGCCAAGGACTTCAGGCAGGGAGCCCTCCGCTCCTCCTGGGAACCTCCCACACAGGGGGCTGCAGGGCGCGGGGCTGGCTTACGCCACCAGCTCCACAGAAGACCTCCAGCCCGGCCACTCCTCGGCTTCTCTCATCAAAGCGATCCGCGAGGAGCTCCTCCGGCTTTCCCAGAAACAGACCGCCGTGCAGAACTTCCACAGCTGATCGGCCTCGCCTTGCAGATTTGCCAAGTATCTGCTTCCCGTGGAAGCAAGACTAAATGGAAATCAACTGAGTGGGTGTTTGTAAGAGGATGTGCATCTCCTGGGCTAGGCGCCCATGTAAGGGAGCAAGTTGCAATTTTAGAAGATGCCATAAGTCACATGACAGCTCATGATGCTTTTAATCGGTTGGCAATTTTTTGACCACTTGGGTTTCAGTCGAAATTTACGTACTTCTGGCCAAAAGCCAGCAGCACTTCATGAAGACAAACCATAAGACTAAGCTAACAAAAATCACTAAATTAGTCTCCTTTTTAAAGGTAAAGGATGAAAATTGTGTAGATGGTTTAGGGATTATTGGAATCCAGCGTTTCTGTGGGAAGATGTGATTCAGACTGGTTTGTATGATGAACTTGCTGCTTTGTTTTTTGAGAAAAGAGATTTGAAGACATTTTATTAACAGCTTGATTTTCCTCTTTTTCTCCATAGGAACTTATTTTAATAGTCATATTAACAACAAAAATACTAAGACTGTTTGGGAATTTACAAAGCTACTAGTGAGAAACCAAATGATAGATCGTAGAGCCTGATGATTCCAAAAGAAGCCATCATCTGCATTTTTCCTTCTACTTCTGGTGCTACAGCTCCGAGGGCCCCCTTCACGTTTATGTCTGTGAAATGCAAACTTTGGCTTTTTCAGTGGAAGAGTATGTTGAGGATTTCATTTTGTCCTAGGGAGGAGAAAACAAACAAAAAAACCTCCCAGCGCGGGGAGGGGAAACGTTACTATTTATTTGGTTATTCAAAATACATATCGAAGTTTAGATTTACATTCTTAAGTGTATTTGCTGTTTAATTAATTGGGCGCATGTGACTGCCAATAGCATCCCATCTCAGCGCATGCCATTAGTAAGGCCAGTGCTAGAGGAGGCGGCTTTCAGGAGGTCATAACTAATCCTTGCACTTAGCTGATGAGTTGCTCGCAAATCACATTTGAATGAGAAATCTCCCACGAGCAAAAATTGTCTATGAAAACTCCTAGGGCCAACAGATTGTTATGCACGAGTGCATTTCTAGTAATCACGTTCTCTGTGTTCAAGACCTGGAAATGAAATGGAGTTCGGTCCAGCCTCTCTGTAATAAATCAAGAAATGTAAAGAGGAGCTTTGAGGACCACAAGGGAAAGGAGGGAGTTGCTCCCAGTTTCTGATTGTATTGTGCACGACCGCTGAGTGGCTGTTAAAACCATCTTACATCCTTGGGGCCTGACAGAGGGTATCGCCTCTCTTGAGATTCACTCTTGAAGTAAACATTTCCCTACTTCCCAGATTAGAGGAAGGATCATAATAATAAGGGCCGTTCTGCTTTCTGGTACTTGAGTGAAGTTCAGAAGAAAAACAGATAACTGATTTCCACTCTGAATCCTTTTTTATTAGATCAACTATTACTTTTAACTAACCACAAATCAACAGGCAGAATTCAGGACTCTGAGGAATCAAAATCTGCATCAAATTTTAAGAACCCTGCAACAGCTGAAATAGGTTTCCAAAATGTAATCACTGGGGGCCAGAATCGTTGCAGCGCTTCCTCATTGAAGTCTGTCAGATGGTCTTACGATACAGGGCATCTCGCTTCTGGGAAGTTAAATGTAGCCATTTCATCCCTGCCCCTCTGGAAGAGAAGGGGCGCAGGAGAGGAAGTCTCTCGAGGATGTTAAAGGAACGGAGACCCCTTTTCAGGCAGCCCTCAAAGGCTCCAAGCAGTGTGGGAGAGAAGACCCCCTCTGGGCTCGATTTCTTACCTCTCAGTCTTGGTCACATACCAGACTCTCCCCAAAATGGAGGAGTACTTTGCATGTCATTCAGAAATACCAGGTTTCCCGATACCTAAGCAGAATTTTATTTGGGACATCTTACAGTGAGTTCAGACTGTGTGACAGCAAATGGAATAAACACAGGCTCCCTTCTGTTCTGCTCAGTGTTGTGTTTGTACCCAGTGTACTAAGAATCGTTACCTCCTGTGTCCATCACAGAACCAGATGTCTCTTCTCCAGGGAGCTGCAGTAGGGGATCTTGATGCCTTTCAGATGAGCATGAAAGGATTCTACCTGTATTGTTGTGCTTAGAATTGATACACTTTTAAGCAAATGTCAAGACCAAAGATAACACGAGATAACCGGTGGTGTGTGGTGTGGTGTGAGCAGGCCCGTGGGATCACAGCGTTCGTGAGTTGGTCGTAAACCACACTTGGTCTGCACTTGTGTTCTCTAAACACCTGCAGCAGTCTACCTGTCACAGAACTCAGGACAGACTAACTGTTGTGGGGAGCACCACACCCAAATGGATCTCCGGACGCCCAGTTAACGTGATCTACTTAAAAGAAAGGTCCTCATGTCGATCGTGGGTGGCCTTGGAGTTCTAAAATGAAAAGTTAAATTTTGTGTCTCTTTTTCCTTAGTTTGAAAGTTCTAGTGGTAATAACGCAAGCTATCAAGTTGACTTACAGTTTTAGAGAGAGTTGGAGAAATGATCGTTTTCAGAGACTACTCTGTCACCAACTTGCTGTGTCAGGTCCATTCCTGAGCCTCATTCTCATCAGCTGAACGAGAACAGACCTCCCCTGCCCACCTCCCAGAATTTCTTGTTTTGAGATTCACATGTGCTCATATGTGCAAATAGCCTTTGAGGAGGGAGCACAAAGCTTGGTGAAATGTAAGATGTTATCTGTATGATTGCACTGGAATTGGACAGTCTGATACGCTGTCATCTACCAGTGAATGAATTCACGTGGAGGTAACCAGAGCGAAACTAAGGTTTCCGTGTGTCTCTTCGTCTCTCCCGATTTGCTTTAAATTCGCTTCCGTTGCCATTAATTTCAAAACAGTGTTTATCAAACATCTTTCTGCTCATGATTTTTTGCTGTTTGTAGCACCAAAAAAGTCACCATGAGCCCTGTGTTCTGAGATCTTAGAGTCTAAGGCAGATAGCACAGATGGGTATAAAAGACAGAAGAAGATACAGATACATAATGTGGTGTGAACGTCAGAAAGGATCATTGAAAATACACCAGTGCGTTGGGTACTCAGGAGAAGGGAAGTTGCACTTTGGAAACCACGGGGTTCTGGGGAGAAGCCCACGTGAGAAGCTACTGTAATGAAGACGGGGGAGCTGGTGAGATGGCAAGGAAAGAGCTGGGAGTAGGCCTGAGGAAGGACGTAGAAAGTAGGCGAAGCTGTCATTGAACATGAACTTGATCTGCTGCAGTATGAGGACAGGATCCCTAACCGCACTCTGTAAGGAGTTTTAATAAAACAAGAGGAAGAAATGGGACTGTGAGAAGGGGTTTGCAGTAGTACAACAAGAAAATGGCCAGGTCCGCGAAGAAGGTCTGCTCAGCAAGAGATCCAGTCTGGAGGAGGGAAGAGAAAGGTACCAAGAACTGCTGGAGGAATTATAAGTATGAAAATATTGCAAGAATTCCACCAAGGTTTATGGCGTAGAGCCGATCTCAGTGGTCAGCCGTAAAACCACATTAAATCCTTTGTGGAGCAGAGTAGGTTATAAATAAATACATCCCACTTCTTTGTAGCTACCTACACAATTTTCTCCAGATTTTGTTTAATTTCAGAATATGGTTTGATTTTGGTGGCATATGACTTTTGAGCAGCAGACTAAGCGGGTTTTGCCAACCGGGCTTTTCAGGGCGTGAGGCCTGTGATGCAAAGCACAGGTGAGAGGGGCACCTGAAGGCTTTGGGCCGAAACAGGTAATGCTGTGCTTCTTGAGCCTCCCATTTAACTGTGTACAGGGTCAGTGTTTACTGTATTCGCACTTCTTAGTGCTCCAGTGGCCAAACCGGTCACTCGGACACCGATTTGCTTTTGCAGTAATCCACACGTTAATCATTACATGAACTTCCCGTCCCCTTTCCTACTGGATTCTCAGACGTGAATGAATTTGCTGGTTGAAAGGAAAGCTGGTTGAGGTTCTGGGCAGGGGAGAAGGGGGCTTCCAGTCTTAAGTACCACACTGACCTCTGCTCGAGGTGAGTTGCAGCCATTCCATTTCTACCTCCAAAGCCAGTCTCCAGAGCCTGCTTATCCACATTTGTCCCGGCGGGAGGGTGAGGGGGTCTGCTTCTGTACCTGCACACTGACCATTTGATCACAAAATGCATTTTTATGGGATGGTAACTTGAACTTCATTCTGACATTTAATCCAACACATTAATGGATATTCTTGTAACAGGTGAGAGGGGTTTCTAAGAGCAACTGCTGTAACATACTCATAAAATGTAACAGGCTCACACTTACTACCTAATGAATAAGGGGTGTGTATATTTCAGGTTTCTTTTGATATTTTTGGAGGCAACTTTCAGTGTTTAGGACTCCTGTCTCTAGTATTAAAAAGACTTGAAAACTGAAACCTCACGGTACGATCCTAATTCCATGCTTGTGTGTGTTAACAGTACATTTGAGAATTTATCTTAAGAACACGCAGCAGCATTGAAATTTAGGAAAAGCATTTTAAATGCCTTTGGAAACATGAAACAAAGTTAGGAACCCGCAAGCAAGTGAGAGAAGGAATGAATGTCTTAAGCTAAGGTGGTCTAGTCCAAATTAGTTTCCCACAGGGTAGTTATGCAGGCTCCTTGCTTTGCCTTTCTTCCTCTGGGTTGCTCTGCCCTGGGGCCACTTCACATTTAAAGAAAGAGTGAATAGTAGAAGGGACAGAGATTTTGAGTCGCTTGGTCCCTGATTCCACCGGAACTTTCTGGACAACTTGGAGCGTCGTGAAGGGTCTCATGCCCCTGATTCAAGTATTCATGACTTGACAACCTAAGTGTGCAAGTTAGGAAGAGCACAGGGCCACGTTCAAGCCAGACACCCTGTGCTGTTCCTCTTGTTCACGGGGGAAAGAAGGAGGCTTTCACCAATTAACGCACTTGCTCTAAGCACCAGAGGGCTCATTTTAGGAAGGGGTATACACTCTGCTTAGCCCTCCTCCAGAGCATCTTCGAAGGAGCATGGAGATTGGGCTCATGACCCTTGCAGGAAAGGAGGCTCAGCAGAGCCATTCTGGGATACCTGCTTGTCTCCTACTTTGTCAAGGTCCACGTTCCTCTGACTCTTCCTGCACTCTTCTTCCTGGATTGTGAGTGATAATGTACGAAAATACGCAGAGTCAATTGAGGCCACTTGTGGCATCAATACTGCAACTTGAACTTGACAATCATGGTTTGCTGGTCTCAAACGGGCACTTAAATTTCAGTGTGGGTATATGATTTAGTAATCGAACCTTCCCTTCTATTTGTCAGTTATGTTTCTACCCTTCAATTAGCTGCACTGTTTTCTAATGTGCTGTAGAGTTTTTGAAATAATTTATGCAAGTGTTTGGTTTCCATGTTTACAATTTATACTGCTTTCCTAGCATTTTAAATGGAAATGTCAATAAATGCTATGAATTGGTGTCAAATGATATTTTTCTGTTTCTTTCCTTTGTAACGTGATCATTTTTCTCATTTGTGAAATGTGATGGTTGAAGGAGATGATCTTTTTCTCTAATTTTTGTGGCCCTGGCGAGAACACCTACGACTTTGATTTTCTGAGGAATTAAGTGGAAAGGAGTCTCGTCAGCCTGTGGAATTCGCAGAATTGTTTTCACTCCCCTGGGTTGGTGCCCACCCCCTTCTGCTCACTGTGTTTTGCACTAATCAAATTGATGCTTGCAGATTCATTTAGGAATTAAAAGATTAGGACTCTACAAAAGATTAGGACTCTACCTTTACCTAGAAAGGTAAATGAGAAGATCAAAGTCTGCACAATCTCGAAAGGTAATAGGTTCAACCTGGAGTTGTTTATGAAACCCAAGACAACGCCTGGAAACGGAGGAAAGCCAAGGGAACAAAATGCCGTAGAACGTAACAACGAGATGAAATGTGGAAACCTGGATGGGATCCTGGAGCAGCGAGAACAAAACAAATGACATTAGAGGAAAAAAAAAAAAAACCAAACAGTGGAACCCAAATAAAGTCCCTAGGCTAGTCAGCGGTATTGTGCAAAGGTTAATTTTGTTGGTTTTGCTAACTTTACTAGGATTACTAAGACTTCTCTTAATGTCAGTAAAGGACACGCAGAAACACTATTTTTACAGCTTCTCTCGAAATCTAAAATCATCTAAAAATTTTAAAACAAGTTTGATGCAGATCAAGCCCCTAGACCCGTGCAGAGGCTCACGTGAGCCTTCCATGGGCACCCACAGCCCAGCACCTGCCATGCTCCTCTGGGCGGCCAGCTCTTCCTGAAGTCGGAACCATGGTTAGCAGCTGCAAGTCATGGGTGAAAATAAACCTTCATGAAGGAAAAGTCACAGGAGCAACCACAAGGAGAGTTTGGACCTAAAAAATAAAAAAAATAGACCACTATGAAAGAGACCTTCAAGTATGTTTTAAATGATTAAGAGGTTTAATGTTAAAAGGATAGGATATTATGAAAGTTGAAGCACATTCGACAAAACCAAATATTAATCCTTGAAGGAAAAATAAAGGAAATTTAAAGCATACACATGCACGCACAATGGCCAGATACTCTGGTGTTTTTGACATAGCTGAAGAAGCAGTCGTTGTGGTAGTTTTGATTAATAGATCCTTATGTTTTAGTAAACACAGCTTTAATTAAAAACAAAAAATAAAATACAGGGTAGACTAACTGGCACACCTCATTCCCCTAAGGCATTGTAGATGTTCTGCATGCAAATCGCTTCAAAACTATAGAAGAACAAGGAGTTACCAGAAGTAGCTAAGGCTTACAAGAAAGGTCGGGCTGGTCCCATGCCCAGACCTCGAACACCGAGTTGACATGAATATGAATTTAAACTGTAATTGGCATTTCTTTTCCCTCTGTCTCCTCTTGCATATTATACCTGCCAAGCGTAGCTTAAGGTAAAAAGAAAACGAGAAACTAGCATTCCCAAGAGAGAGCCTTTGGTCGTGTCTGAGATAGTCAAACTAACGAAATGTTTTTATTGTTGTTGGACCACCTGCTATTTGTTTAGTAACTTTTTTCCTCTAAAGATCTCCTGATTTTTCCTGTGTTGAGGACTTGAAAAATTACAGCCCCATGTCCAGGTAACCCACACTTGTGTAGTTGAATGATTTTTTGCTGTACTCTTGCCAAAGGATAGCATTCAGAAGCGTAAAATAGGACATGTCTAGAAAACTTACTGTGAACTTGCTTTAGAGTAGCTGTGTCATGGATGGTTTATACCAGTGTCTTGCAAATTCAGTAGTGTAAATACTTAGGTTTTGATTCTGCGAAATGATGATATGCCTTAAATCAGTGGTTTTCTTTCAGCATCTTAAAGTTCTGAGATTGTTCTTTAAAAAAATTTTTTTTAACACTTATTTACTTTTGAGAGAGAGAGAGAAGAGAAGAGAAGAGAGCATAAGCCGGGGAGTGACATGGAGAGAGGGAGACACAGAATCCAAAGCAGGCTCCAGGCTCTAAGCTGTCAGCGCAGAACCCGATGTGGGGCTTGAACTCACAAACTGTGAGATCATGACCTGAGCTGAAGTTGGATGCTTAATCATCTGAGCTGCCAAGGCACCCCAGAATTCTGAGATCGTTCTAAAGGAAACAGTACAAAGAGTTAAAAGAGAGAGAAAGAGAATGGCTTAAAAGCTGAAATGGGGTTGCTGATTTAAGTACAAATGAATGTTGGTCTTTTTTTCCCAACAGTAGTTGTGCACTGTGGTTGCTTTTTAAAAAAAAAAAAGTTTTTTTTTAACGTTTATTTATTTTTCAGACAGAGAGAGACAGAGCATGAATGGGGGAGGGTCAGAGAGAGGGAGACACAGAATCTGAAACAGGCTCCAGGCTCTGAGCTGTCAGCACAGAGCCCGATGCGGGGCTCGAACTCACGGACCATGAGATCATGACCTGAGCCGAAGCTGGCCGCTCAACCGACTGACCCACCCAGGTACCCCTGTGGTTGCTTTTAAAGAGCAGCAAGAATGGTCTACTTTGAGCAGAATCTAGAAGAAGCTATTCCCCCTTAGATTGTCCTAAAGTGTAAGAGACAGGAATCCTCACTGCCTGGGTTTGAAGTCCAAGAGCCCGTATGTTTTTAGATTGCTTTACATTTCTCCAATACTATTAATTCTGGATTTCTTGTGAGACCAATTTTATACACAGATTAGGAATACAGTTTTTTTTTTTTTTTAAAGAGGACATAACCAAATTTTAAATCAGAACATCCAATTACTGTATGTAGCCCTTTAGCCCTAACCTTTTTGGTTCTACCTTTTCTGGTCAAGATGCAGATTAGCAAAAAAAGAAGGAAACAAAAACAACTCCACCATCAGAAATACTGCAGTCAAGATTTTAGTAAATTTTGGTCTTTAAAAAAAATATATCTCAGCCAATTTCATCTCATTTGGTGACTGGGACTGATTTGCTTTCTAGTTGCTATTACAATAAGCTGTTGATTTGGATTCCAAAGCATGGGGTTGTGGGAGGGCGAGGGGGGGGCGAAAGGATTAGAATTGGTGCTGGGGGTAATCTGGAAAGCAGCACAGGGAGATGTGTGTGTCTGAGGGTCTTCAAGCAGTAGTTTTCTAACTGTTGGAGGAAAGTGGTACCATGACCTCGAGAGGCCCAACTAGTGCCTAATTCTGCACACCAGTGGGGGGCACTGCTCAACGGGTCCCCTGACACAATACATGGAATTTTGTAGGGGCTTTGTGCCTGGTGTTTGTACCTCTCTTGGAGGACTTCGTGGGTAGCAGAAAGCATTATTCTGGTCCAGAAAGCGATATTCTGTTTCTGGCCCTTGGCCTTAATGCTAGTAATTTACAGACTTCAGCCCACAAACGGCTTTTGGGGGACCCTTGTGAAAAGTGTGTGCTTTGATGTCTTTTCCTTGACAGTGGGGCTTCTCTTTAACTGGTGAATTTAGGCATACACACCAACTCTGCGCAATGCATTTCCTGCTCTGGTTGGCCCTTCATCTATCTCTACCCCCTGCCACTTACATGCCCATTGACCACACGGAGAATGAAGCAGGAATAGTGCCTCAGCTCTATCTGCAGGGTCCATGACCTGTGGTTTCTGACACACTTCTCTGTGCCTCAACCCTTTTCCACATAACTAAAGCTTCACCTTCTGAGGTTACTGGCCCCTGGACCTCAGAAATTAGAGTTTGTATGGTCTTCACATCAATGGGTTCAGAGTGACTTACTAAATTTTATATGCTTCAAAATTTAGAAGGATAATATTGTGATGGGTGGCAATCAGAAACACAGGCCAAAAAATAAACAAAAATATCATTTATTCCTACTAAGTTTAAAGCCCTACTTCTAGGATTAAAATGTGTGTGTGTGTGTGTGTGTGTGTGTGTGTGTGTGTGTGTATCCCATATATATATGGAATATGGCCTAACAGGATTTAATAGGAAAAGAGTTGAGGATGTTAATGGGCACGTTAGGAGTGCTGGGTATACTTGAAAGATCAACCCAGCCTCAGACACTTCAAATAGAAATATATTGACCCAGTGAGAAGATATAAGAATTTCCACCTCCCCAGCTGGTTACTGGAAGAATATAGGTGCCAAATTTGGAAAGGGATGTTTATGAATTGGATGGAGAGACTGGGAGAAGAGGAGCCAGAATGGCAAGATTAGAATCCATGTCATTTGAGGAAGAGTTGAAGAACCTAGGTGTTTCGCATGAGCAGGGAAGGCTTTGTAGGAAGCAAAGCTGTCTTCAAATATCCAAAGAGTTGTCTTGAGCAGGGAGATTGATTTGCTTTACGGTATCTTGGAAGACAGAACTAATACCTCGTAGTAAGTCTTGGCCCAGTCAAAAGAACTGAACAATTAATAGGTCAACACAGAAAAACCATTCTCTAGAAGTCCTTCCCATTGGCCTCTGGTGAGGACCTGTTTGCCATGGCACTGAGCTTATCCATCATGTGGCCTCCAGCAGAAGGGTGGCATGTCTGGGCCCCGAGACCTTCTAGCTCACCCAGTCCTTTTCTAAGACTTTCATGAACTGATAAGGTAGAAGGTGAGGATATGGACCCCTGGAGGAGAGATGGAGCTATGGAGGAGGGACTGACCAAAACCAGCTCAACCTTTCCCCAGAGTTAGTACAATGGGGAAATATTCCATCCCCCACACCCCGGGGTGGGGGTGGGGGGGAGAATATTGTATGTCTGGGAAAAATAACTATGAATAACGTTTAATGGCTTATAAATACCCTTCTGCAGTTAGAACTTGGCATATCACTTGTGTATAAAAGCAATCTCAGCTCCAGTGTTAAGAATGTCATGGAACAGCAAATACGTTCACTGCACTGGACTAGTGTGTATGGAAATACTACCGGCGCATGAATGCATCATGAGGACCTTGACAGGAGCAGTCTGTGTGGAGTCCTGGAGAAAGAAGCTAGGTTGGAGGGGGAATGAAGGAAGACTAGGAGATGGGAATGGAGAGACAAGTGAATCTAGACAGTTCTTTTCAGATATTTTGCTGAGAAGGGATGCAGAGAAATGGGGTGGTTACTGAAAGGTAGGGATGTAGGGTAAATGACATACAAGTTGCCAAATAAAATACAGGGAAACCAATTAAGTTGAATTTCAGATAAACACGGGATACTTTTTTTAGTTTAGGTATGTCCTAAATATTGCATGGACACACATACAAAAATATTGTTGCTTATCTGACATTCAAATTTAGATGTATATTTTTATTTGCTAACTGGAAACCTTAAAATGACAGGTACCAGATGTGTTGCGTGCTTATGGGGATGACCCACGGAATTGGGGGAAGTTGTTACTGTTAATGCAGAAGACAGAGAAGAAAGTGAGAGATGCTGGGATTCAGGGCATAGTGGGGAGATTAGCCTTCAGAAGAGCAGGGATATTATTCCATTGTGCAAAGGAGAGAAAACAGAGCAGAAAACAGATTCAGGTCAGTGAATTTTTGATTCTGAAAAAAAAAAAATTCCAAGTGAATATGCTACCATTTCCTTCAATTTGTAAGCTCAGGGATTGTTTTTAGTAGGTAGCAAAAACATTATTTGATTTCACATTAAGTTGTCTAATCTTGTGCTTGTTTAAAGATGAACTCCGGTTCATTTTACGTGGCTGGTAAGATATATTCAGGTTATTAGTGTCTGTTATTTGGGGTAACATAATGAATGAGTGACATAGTAGTATTTATTATTTTAAATTTGTGAAGGTGTGTTTTATGGTCCAGAATGTAGTCTATTTTTGGTGAATATTACATGTAGGCTTGAGAAGAATGTATCATCTGCTGTTGTTGGATGGAGTAGTCTATATATGTCAATTAAATCCAGTTGATTGTTGGTGGTGTTCAGTTCAACTGTGTCCTTACCGATTTTCTGCCTGCTGGGTCTGTCAGTTACCGATAGAGGGGTGTTGAAGACTCCAACTGTAATAGTGGATTCATCTGTTTCTTCTTGTGGTTCTATCAGTATTTGCCTCACACATTTTGTTGCTCTATTGCTAAGAGTTTACACATTACGGATTGTTAATGTCTTCTTGGAAAATTTGCCCCTTTATCATTCTGTAATACTCCTCTTTATCTCTGATCAGTTTTCTTGCTCTGAAGTCTGCTGTGTATAAAATTAGTGTAGCTACTGTAGCTTTCTTTTGACTAGTGTTAGTATGGTATATTTTTCTCCATCTCTTTAATTTTATCTATGTCTTTATATGTACAGTGGGTTTCTTGTAGACAATATATAGCTGGGTCTTATTTTTTTAATCCATTCTCATAGTCTCTGTCTTTTATTTGGTGTATTTAGACCATTCACATTTAAAGTGATTATTACTCTATTTTTTACTATTTTCATCTACTGACCTTGTTCCTTGTTTTTGTTTTCTTGTCTTCCCTTCTTTTTCTGCCTCCTCTGGTTTTTTGAGCATTTTATATCATGCCATTTCTCTCTTAGCATATCAATTTTTACTATTTTAAGCAGTTGCCCTAGAATTAGCAATATACATTTATGACTAATACAAGTCCATTTGCAGATGACACTGTACTGCTTTACAAGTAGTGTAAGGACCTTACAACAGAGTTCCGAGTTCTTTACATGTTGGACCAAAACTTGGAAGATATGGTGTATCTAATTCACAAACACGTACACACACTTGCCATTAAGATACACACATTTCCTCATCATGTTGCTCAAGATTAGTATGCATTTATTCAAACAGTCTTCAACATTTAGATGAAATTTCTTCCAGGCTCTTTCCTATGCCTTTTCTTTTACCTAGTACAGGGACATAATGTATATATATAATGTTCTATCCTGTTTTCCTTCTTTATTTTTTAAGAAAAAGTTTTAATGTTTATTTATTTTTGAGAGAGAGCATGAGCAGGGGACGGCCAGAGAGAAAGGGAGACACAGAGTCCAAAGCAGGGCTCCAGGCTCTGTGCTGATAGCTCAGAGCCTGATGCAGGGCTCCAACCCATGAACCATGAGATCATGACCTGAGCTGAAGTCAGATGCTTAACCGACTGAGCCACCCAGGTGCCCCCTGTTTTCCTTCTTTAGCATTATCATAAACGTTATCTTGTGTCATTAAAGATTCATTTTTGTCCATGATTTTCTGTCTAGATAGACATATTTTCCCCAAATTCTTGTATAATTTATTATTTGTTTATCTTACAGCTTCCATGTATCTGATTTCATTTCTTTACTAAAAACATTTTTTCCCCCTTTGGCAACTCAGTTACACTTGGTTCTTTTAAAATTTTTGTGGTTGTCACTCCCAGTTCCTTTAAAATTTCTTTTTCTTTAAAAATATTTTTTAATGTTTATTTATTTTTGAGGGAGAGAGAGAGAGAGAGAGAGAGAGAGAGAGAACATGGGTGGGGGATGGGCAGAGAGAAAAGGAGACACAGAATCCGGAGCAGGCTCCAGGCTCTGAGCTGTCACCGCAGAGCCTGACATGGGGCTCAAACTCACAAACTGTGAGACCATGATCTAAGCCAAAGTCAGATGCTCAACCGACTGAGCCACCCAGGTACCCCTCCTTTAACATTTCAATAAAGGAATTGCTGATTTGTTCATCATCATTGTCTAAATATGATGTACATAATTCTGGAGGTGGATGTTGGAGATCAGGGTATCAGCTTGGTAGGGTGAGTGCCCTCCGTCTGCCGAGTTACAGAATCCTCATTGTATCCTCACATGGTGGAAGGGGCTAGATATTTTTTTCTGCATAATGTTTTTTTTCTATGGATCTACCATAATTTGTCCATTTCTCTAGTGTTTGGTTGTTTCTGATGTTTTGCTATTATAAATAATGATGGGCTAAATACCTTTTGTGTATAAGTTGTCTGATTTTCAGATTACTTCCTTGGAATAAATTCCCAGAAGTAAAATTACTGAGGTGAATGATCTGAGTAGATTTAAAGGGACTCCTTTGTATTTTAAATTATTTTTCAGAACTCCTGGGTCAGTTTAGATCCCCAGTGTCCACCTTGAGAATACATGCCATTGTCCTCGGAAACCAACATTGAGAAAACAAAACTATATTTATATTTATTTTTTATAGAGACTTTTTTTTTTTTTTTTTTTTTTTTTGGGACAGAGAGAGACAGAGTATGAACGGGGGAGGGGCAGAGAGAGAGGGAGACACAGAATTGGAAACAGGCTCCAGGCTCTGAGCCATCAGCCCAGAGCCTGACGCGGGGCTCGAACTCATGGACCGCGAGATCGTGACCTGGCTGAAGTCGGACGCTTAACCGACTGCGCCACCCAGGCGCCCCTTATAGAGACTTTTAAAAAATGTTTGTTTATTTATTTTGAGGGAGAGAGAAAGACAGTGTGAATGGGGGAAGGTCAAAGAGAGAGAATCCCAAGCGGGCTCTGTCTTATCAGCAAGGAGCTGGATACGGGGCTTGATCCCATGAACCACAAGATCATGACCTGAGCTGAAATCAAGAGTCAAATGCTTACCTGACTGAGCCACCCAGGTGCCCCTTTATTTATATTTTTAATATTTTATAATTTGACCAACAAGAAAGTTTCCACATAGTTCTCATGGTTATCATTTTACATCTATCTAATATCCCACAATGTTATCTTACCTTTTTACCCTGTTCTTTGTTAGCAGTCTTTTTCCAATATGTTACATTATCTAGCATAGCAAATTATTAGAAGCAACTATTTTCCAGACTATTTTCTAGTCTTGTTTTCTTTGAATTATTTTCTGTCAGGCAAATTATCAGCAATAAGTCATAAGTTCTGAACATTTTTATTATGTATGGATTTTAAAGGGCTCTCTCACGGCGTGATGAACATCATTTACTGGAGGTCACTGAGCAAGGACACATCCTTTTTGAAGTGTGGAAAGTGTGTGTGTGTATGTGTGTGTGTGTGTGTGTGTGTGTGTGTGTGAGAGAGGGAGAGAGAGAGAGGAGAGGGAAGGGGGGAGGGAAGAGGAGAGAGAAGGGAAAGATGGGAGGGGAGGGGAGGGGAGGAGGAGAGAGATGGAACCCATTGGCCTCTAAGGTCTCATCTAACTCTGATTTTGTGACTTAGTATATCATCTCAGTATCCAAGGCAGTCTTGCTGATGAGGGTTTGAAGAACTCCAATGTGACTTTGGCCAACTCACATTATCTCCTTGGGTTTCATTGAAACCCATAGATGCACATAAAGATAATTTATGTAAATCACATTAAATGCTAAGTTAAATATCTCTGGGTAAAAAAAAAAAAAAAAAAATTAATGTTGTCACCCTTAGACCATCATGGAAATCTGATTTGCCTTACATGCAAATTCCTTCCACCCCACAGATTTTGTCCACCTGGCTCCTTGCTACTCCCTACCTGCCCCCCACCTCCCAGCTTAGGGTTCTTCAATGGGAATTACCCTTGGGAAGCTGGAGGTGAGAGGTTTGTTTGCTCCTTTTGAGCTGGCTGCCTTCCATATGGCTTTATCCAGGATGGCTTGGAAAGCTGCCATCTCTGAATGCAAATTGGAGATGATGGGAGACAGTGGGAGGTTCATTGTATCCTGGAGAAATGAACTCTTGCAATAATAAGTGTCAAGCCTGTGAAAGTTAGTTTAAAGTACTAAAAATAACTTTTTAAAATTCCACTGTAGTATTTTATAGAATAACACTGCACCTTGGGGCGCCTGGCTGGCTCAGTCAGTAGAGCAGGAGACTCCATCTTGAGGTTGAGTTTGTTCAAGCCCCACGTTGGGTGTAGAGATGACTTAAAAATAAAATCTTTAGAGGTGCCTGAGTGACTCAGTCAGTTAAGTGTCTGACTTCAGCTCAGGTCATGATCTCACGGTTTGCGAGTCTGAGCCCCGCATCAGGCTCTCTGCTGTCAGCACAGAACCTGCTTTGGATCCTCTGTTCCCCTCTCTCTCTCTCTGCCCCTCCCCCAGTTGTTCATTTTCTCTCTCTCTCTCTCTCAAAAATAAATAGACATTAAAAAAAATAATAAAATCTTTAAGACAAAAGAAAACAGTGGACCAAAATATCCTCCACATAAGCCTCATAGGTCATGGTGTCTGAAGTTTTCTCAGCATCTTAACACAAAAACCGGGGTGGTGTTTAACCTCATAATCTGCTCATTGTTCCGCAGACTTGGAGAAGTGACCCGCTTTGTGTACATCTTCATTCATTTCTGAGAAAAACACATGGTGGTCTCACTCAGTACCAAAAAAGCCAACTGCCGATTGCTCTCCTGAACAAAACAGTTTCTTCACATTCTCCCAAACTTGGCATGATCCTGGTACATCTGAGGGCAAGAAGACCGTGCTGGAGCCCAGAATCTGATGACAGGGCTGTAAATTTTATTTTTAACCAGCCAGAATGCATACTTGCCTAGAATTTTATTTACAGCCAACTTTTAAAAATCTCACATTGAAAGCAAAATGCTAAATCAGATACAAATCAATAACAATTCCGTCTTCAGATTCAAAACAAAATTGAATTCAGTAAATCGAATTCAATATCTAACAGTAGGAATGCTGTGCACGTTATTTTGGGAGAAGGCGTGGACATGATTGATGTCTATCGTGAACAGGCAGATAGAAATAGTAAAAAGTCGATTTCAATTTCTGAGGCAATTGAATGAAATACCTACGTGTGGATTTAAAAAGCATGTATCCCATACTACTTAAATTAAGAATGTGTTTCTTCTGTGACCCAGCATTACTGCATCTGGCAATATTTCCCAAGGAAATACATTCACAGGCCCATAAAGAGAGCACGTGGGGATTTTCATGGTGGTGCAGTGTGGAAGGGGGGCTTGAGCCCATCAGGAGTGCATATCTGAGGGAAGGGAGAAATGAACCGTGGTGGCTTACACAGTAGAATTCTGTGTGGCAGCTAGAGGCTTGGGACATATGGACATAGTGTAGATAGATCTTAAACACATTACTACTGAGTGAGCAAAGAGGCAGGATGAGATCTAGGTAAGGTAGGTTCAAAATACCCGAACTTATAATCGTTCACTTTTTATAAGAGCATAGATAGGGATTCATGTGGCTGCCTTATGGAATGGGAGCAGGAAACTGAGAGAGGATTGGTGATGAAAGCGAATAAAGGGTAAAAATGCATGGGACCTTCCAGAGGTGATTGACGGCAGAATGGCAACAATATCCTGCACAGACACCCAGAAAAGTGGAGGAAAGTACAAGGTATGAGTGAATAAAACTTCACGTGGAGGAAGGCTGGGTCTCACACTGGGAATATGGCATACACTTTCCCAAAATAAGTAAAAAAAAAAAAAAAAAATGAGTTCTGTTCTCTTAAGGATAAATGCATATTTATAATTTTAATTTATTCAGCCATCCCAAGAATGGATTTAGTGAGCTAATTGGGCATTAAAGTTTGATGCTAGTGCATGTGATGCAGAAGGTGTCCATCCATTAGTTGGTCTTCTCTAAGTTGGTTTTTCAAAAAATACACTCTTCCCATTCATCCTTTTCTCTCCCACTAACTACTGATCTGTTCCCTGTCGACGTAGTTTTGCCTTTTCCAGAATGTCATATGGTTGGAATCAAATGGCAAGGAGCCCTCTCAGATTGGCTTCTTTCACTTACTAATATGCATTTAAGGTTCTCCCGTGTCTTGTCACAGCTCGGTAGCTTATAAATCAGTTTTCAAAAGAATATTTGATCTGAGTATCTTCAGAGTATAATTAAATATTCTCTGTGCTTAATATATTGCTTATAACAATATGAAATTTGTATCAGACAAGCCTCTAATTGAAGCCAAGTGTTACACCTTACCTGTCATTTTTCCCCCCTCTTAGGTTTTGGTGGCCCCTAGGACACCTCTCTGCAAATTAAAAAAGGTGCCCATTCCTCAAGAAAAACTGCGTAAGTGCAATGAACAACATGAGCTACCCTAGAAGGGCTTTCCAGATGCCAATGGGCAGCAGCCTTGCTGCCTTCAATTGCCCTCCTGCTCATGTGTACCCCGGACTCCAGGGTGCCCTGTGTTGGCTTCTCAAGTGCTCCATGTTCCTTCCATGCTGCCATGTAGAGTCAGGCAAGGGACTCTGGCTCACCAGTGTCAAGGGACAGGTAGGTGAGGGAAGCAAGCTCTGAGCCCCCAGAGAAGGGCTGGGACAAGGCGTGGGCATGCACGTGAGCTCTGCAAGTATGTTCACAGCTGTGTGTACAGTGAAGGCTGATTAGAGGAATTTACCAGAAGGAGACTTCCTGCTGCCCCAGAGCTTGTACAAGAAGACTGAAATGGTACATTCTCCACCCACTGCTGCCACCAGCTCTCACATAGGTAAGTCTGGATGGAATGGTGACTTTGTGGGGTGCACGGGATGTGTGTGACCTTGTGGCTGGCATCCGTCACCTCAAGTAGCATCTCCCAAGGAGAGTTTCCACCCTCTTGACCTGTTCTTGGGCAAGTAGTGTGTGGTGTGGGGGAGGAGAGCCATGATGGGGCCCAGGGAGGGGCAGGAACGCCATCTGGACGTCCTGTGGTAGAGGGTGAATCACTGCACACTCCCATGGCTTGAAGCTCCCTGGGTACTGCATCTTGCCTATTTACCTACTTGCTTACAGTTCTGTGGTCTGTACTTTGCAAGCCTTTGAGCACAAGGCTGCCCTTGGTTTCCAGTTGAAACTACTCTTTTCAAAAACTCCTGCTCTGCCTTAGTTTGCTGGGGTTGCTATAACAAAGGACCACAAACTGGGTGGCCCAGACCAACAGAGATGTGTTGCCTTACTGCTCAGAGCCTGAAAGTCTGAGATCAACATGGCAACAGTGCTGGCTCTTTCTCTCCGAGGGGGAGAATATATTCTAGGCCTCTCCCCTAGTGTCTGGTAGTTTACTGGGGATCTTTGGGATTCCTTGGCTTGTGGACGCGTCACCCTGATCTCTGCCTTCAGCACGTGTTGTTCTCCCTGTGTGCAGATCTGTGTCCAAGTCTCCCTTTTACATAAAAAAACTGCTGGATTAGGGGCCCGCCCTATTCTAGTGTGACCTCCTCTTAAGCCATTATACCGGCAACGACTGTATTTCCGAGTAAGTTCACATTCTGCGGTCCTGGGGGCTTCAACGTAAGAAACTGCAGGGGATACAGTTCAACCCATAATACTCCCTCCTTCCCAGTAGTTTCCTTCATTTGACCCAGTAACAGGAATCTGTCAGGTGAAAACGTCTCCTTGAGGGTACAAAGAATGGGACAAAGTTTTCAACAAAGAGTCACTATGGAAATAAATGAGGACCACTTGAGGAGCCAAAGCTATTCATTCCGAGCTTGCTCTAGCGACGGGCCCGGCCACCGTCACTTCCATTTGGCAGACAGAGGCAGGCAGGGGAGGGGGAAAGCTTTATCATGAAGAGGGGGGAGGCCCTGCATCTTCCATGCGCCCTGATTGTAGGCTGTTGGCATGGATCAGCTGTAGGTGGACTAAGGAGTGGGGTATCCCGTGTGCCTGGTTAAAGGGGCACATTTGGCTTTCCCTGGATGGTCCTACGTTGGAAACGGGGGCGGAAATTAAATCACCGAAGCTATCTGTTACTAACCAAATCCTGGCTGTTTGGGCCAGTTGCTGTGGAGGGGTTTGGCTTCCTGGCCTGGGTGCTGCAGGTAGTAGTTGGACTTCCTAGACCAAGTTGACTTCCTGGACAGGTAATGGGTTGGCTGTCCGGACTCGTTGCTGCAGATTGTGAGCCAAAGTTCCGTTCTTATGTATGATCTGGCCCCTGGTCCATTTGTCTCTCATCGCAGAATTAGCTTGTTGGGCAGACCTGCCAGTTACTCGCTTCCACAAATGGCTTAAGCATGTCTTATTATAAACTTGTGGAGACAATAATTTAAATGTTTCCCAATCTTGAGGACTTTCCCAAGTTTTCCCAAGAGCCTCCTCCCCTGTAACGGCTCTACTCCGGTTGTTAGCACAGGCCATGTTCTTGGGTCTCCTGTGATTGGCTAAATCATCAGATGTTTACTAAAGCGTGTGCCGCACATGTAGGCCTCGGGTGGATGGACCCCTGCCTTCAGAGGGACCAGTGAGAAAGACAAGCAGGTAGATAGTATAGTCCAACCTGCTCCGTTGTCAAAGGTAAAAAAAAGTCAGACGCTGAAGTGGCGAAGGACAGATTTTAATTGTAATACACTATTGCTCTAGGGAAGAGGGTCTAGCGGGAACTCAACTTCAATTATACAGAGGTGATTGGGTATGTTAGGGGGAATGAGGGGGTAGGGAGGGGGGTGAGCCGGGGCTCAGTAGAGTTGGCGGAGTGAGAAATTACAAGTCAGGTCAGTGTAAATGCCGATTAGGCCAGCTGTGACTGCCCGCTGTCAGTGGTCCAAGTTAGTATTCTGTCCTCCCAGAGGCTGGGGAGACAGAGGCCCTGTCCTTCCCGATGATTACGTTATAAAGGATAGCTTTCAGGTCCCGGTTGTGGCGGATAGATAGATGGATAGACAGATATGTAGGTGTAGAAATAGACATCTACATCTCAAAGGGACAGAGGCAGAATTCACAATTGTGAGCCCGTTTTAGTAAATGCTCTAAGAAAGGGTGATCAGGTGCCTATTGTCAGACTTTGGTTAGAACAAAGAGTTAAATCTTTCCAGTCTGGAGCTTTCTCAGGCAAGCATTTGGTGAGATTGGGTCATCCTAGGGACGTGACCTTGAGCTGTTAGAATCTGTTGGTGTTTGGGGCGCCTGGGTGGCGCAGTCGGTTAAGCGTCCGACTTCAGCCAGGTCACGATCTCGCGGTCCGGGAGTTCGAGCCCCGCGTCAGGCTCTGGGCTGATGGCTCAGAGCCTGGAGCCTGTTTCCGATTCTGTGTCTCCCTCTCTCTCTGCCCCTCCCCCGTTCATGCTCTGTCTCTCTCTGTCCCAAAAATAAATAAACGTTGAAAAAAAAAAAAAAAATTAAAAAAAAAAAAAAAAAAAAAAAAAGAATCTGTTGGTGTTTAAGTCTCTGAATATGTGGGGAGAAGGTGGTCCTATCAGAAGAGGGAAGGAGAAGGGGAGGAGCAAGGTTGAGGTTTATGGGGCCTAACATATATACAATTAAAAGACCCTCTTTAAAAAATACAGAATTAAGAATACAAAATTAGGTAGTTGGGGGGGGGGGGGTGGGAAGCAGGCAGTGAGGTGACCTGAGCTGTAAGCTTCTCTTGGTTCGTGAGAAATCTACCTCTTGGGAAGGGTGTCTTTTGGGCCCTGTGAATGTCAAGAGCAAAAGTGGTGAGGATAGAAAGGCCTGGCATGTTTAAGAACTGAAATCACTCAGAACTGGGTGTGCGTGAAGGATTTGTAAGACATTAAGCTAGAGAAACGCCTGGGGATCCAATTACAGAAGGCCTTAGGGGTCATCCTAAAAGTATGGATTTTACTCTGTCAGCTGTGGGAGTCACAGGGGCATTTCAGGCAGAGGAGTGCCTTGATCATTTACTTACGTATTAGAAAGAATGATTATTCTGGAAGGAAGTCTGGAGGATGCGCTCGACCAGGTAAGGCTGGAAGGAGACGCCAGGTACAGGTTGGCTACAAGGCACTCCTACCACAAGCCAAGGAAGACCTATGTAGTCAGTCACAGCACATTATGTATAAATGACCTTAGAACAGATGCCAGGGTGCCCACAGAGAAAGCTGCTTTCCATCAAAAACATTTCTAGGGGCACCTGGGTGGCTCAGTCGGTTTAACGTCTGACTCTTGATTTCAGCTCGGGTCATGATCTCGAGCTTTGTGAGTTCTAGCCCTGCCTCAGGCCCTGTGCTGACAGTGCAGAGCCTGCTTGGGATTCCCTCTCTCCCCTCTCTCTCTCTCTCTGCCCCTGCCCTGCTCATGCTCTCTCTCTCTCTCAAAATAAATAAACTTAAAAAAAAATTAAAAAACAAACATTTCTAGATTATTGTTTCTCTAAGTTTAAAGGTAAATTTACATGCATTTTTATGGAAAAGAGGCCCAGGCCAGCCTCAGGCTTGTTGATGAGTTTTGCATGCATAGTATCACATTGTATTTTTAATAAAAAATTATATATTTATTTGTCCTTAGGTATCATACATATAAAACGGAATTGATTTTCAGATGATGATTTTTAAAAGTCAGATAATTATACCACACCTTAATGTTTAATATTCTATCTCTATGCCTTACACTTGGGTACAGAAAATGCCTTGAGCAGTGTGGGCTCTGTATCACACAGCCTGTGACAGTGCTGAGGGCGACATCATTTACTAAAAGCAAAAACCTTAAATGAAAACTGCTAGGCAAGTCCTGCTGCTTTATACCAGGGAGTTCTTAGATCCCTGGAAGGGGATACTTGGTTTTCCCCTCCAGGTTTTCCTTTTTAATTTATTGACAAATCTTTGCTTTGATAGAATAAAGAGATTCCATGCTGGGAGGGAAGATCTGAGATAAAGCATGTGGAAAGCATAACCATCAAATTATATAACTGTCTTTCTCGTCTCAAAGGGAAGAGGGATTATTTGCATTTGGTCTGTCCTTCCTCTTGTACAGATGAGAGAAGGGCGGTTGATTCACAAACGCCTAACTCTGAATTCGGCAATGGCGGCCACATTCACTTGAATTCGCTTGAACGTAGTCTAAAAACTTACAAGTTGTCCGGATTGGAGGGGATGTCAGGCACCGACCAGTGTTCTGGCTTTCTGCCTTTTAAAGCAGCAAATGAAATCTTACCGTAGGGGTCTGGTATAGACGGGGTAAGAGCCCTGGTTGCAGGGACGGGCCTTATGCCCACCTCCTTCCGTGAGGCCCTCCAGGCTTTTCCCCTGAGTTAGTAAACACTGACGTCCATTTCCTACATTTTCCACTTAGAAAACTGACACTCTGAGAGTACGTGGGTGGCTCAGTTGGTTGAGCATCCATCCAACTCTTGATTTCCGCCTGGGTCATGTGATCTCCTGGTTTGTGAGTTCGAGCCCCGTGTCGGGCTGGAGCCTGCTTCGGATTCTGTATCTCCCTCTCTCTCTGCCCCTCCCCAACTCATGCTCTATCTGTCTCTGTCTCTCAAAAATAAATAAATGTTAAAAAATTAAGGGGCGCCTGGGTGGCTCAGCTGGTTAAGCATCCGACTTCAGTTCAGGTCATGATCTCACAGTCCGTGAGTTCGAGCCCCGCGTCGGGCTCTGTGCTGACAGCTCAGAGCCTGGAGCCTGTTTCAGATTCTGTGTCTCCCTCTCTCTCTCTGACCCTCCCCCGTTCATGCTCTGTCTCTCTCTGTCTCAAAAATAAATAAACGTTAAAAAAAAAAAAATACTCGCAGATGTTAAAGGGTGGGACTTCCTGAGTTTTTCCATCTCTAAGGAATTCAACCATCACAGATTGTGGAAACCCTTTCCTCCGCTGTCTAAAAAAGTGGATCATGCTCGTGTATGTTCATACCGTCGCATCGTGCCGACACTTCTGTGCACGTTGTTTATTTAACATGTAGGAACAGTAAATCCACCCATTTTATCGATTAAACAACTGAGATTCTGAAACTACCTGGCTCTTGAGAAAACAGCAGACTGAGGCCAGGCAATTGTTTCAGTGCCCGTTGTCAGGGAGATGTACTGAGATTTTCTTGTTTTAAATGCTTAGTTTTGAGAGCCAGCACAAGCGGGGGGTGGGGGGGGGGTGCAGAGAGAGGGTGACAGAGGATCCGAAACAGGCTCTGTGCTGACAGCAGAGAGCCTGATGCAGGGCTTGAACTCACACACTGAGATTATGACCTGAGCTGAAATCAAGAGTCGGACACTTAACCCATTGAGCCACCCAGGTGGCCCGTATTGAGATTTAAAAAAAAAAATTTAATGTTTATTTATTTTGAGAGAGACAGAGCATGAGTGGGGGAGGGCCAGATAGAGAGGGAGACAGAATCTGAAGCAGGCTCCAGGCTCTGAGCTGTCAGCTCAACTGACTGAGCCACCCAGGCGACAACCCGCCCCTCCCCCTTCCCCGCCTCACCCCCGGCATCGAGATTTTCTAAAAGAACAGCCACCAGCTTTGAATCACCTGCTGCCTCCAGGAGATGCTTCTTCCTGCTTCAGAAGCCTCTCCCTTTTCTGTATTGTTATTTCGTTTGTCTAATCTAAATACGTACTCCCTCCCAAAGGGCAGAAATCGGCTCCCAAAGAGAGTCGTTTTGTCCTTTCTTCCTTCTGGTGAACCCACCCTCCTCTCCTCCTGACCCCACTGGAAATGTTCACGATGACCAGCAGCATCCTCGTGCAGGATGAACAGAAACCAAACCAAGTGGCTTTTTTAGAGACTGGCTATTTTCAACCATTTATAGAGAAATGGAAGTGCTGTATGCGGAGCGATAAGCGTAAATTCATCTAGGGCAAGGACTCATTCGTTCATCCATTCATTCATCGGACAAATGTTACGAAGAGTGTTCTGTACCCAGGAGCGAGAGGAAGTAGCACGGACTGTGTCTTCACGAGGGCTGCACTTCAGGGTGGAGCAGATGTGCCCCAAAAAGCACCAGCTCCAGGTCCCCCATGGCCGTCGGGGAAGGGAGTGTCAATCCTCCAATCTGGAGGCGGAGTTGGAAGGCAGGCCCGGAGGCAAGGGCCTGGCAGCAGAGAAGTGGAAGATGGGGGGCTGAAGACTGGGCCATCAGAGCCCCGCGGCGCCCTGGCCCTGGATGTGTGGGGAGACAGGCCTGGGAAGGTGGTGGGACTCCCGTGAGGAGCCGAGGGCCAGACTGAAGTTCTGTGTTAGGCGTTACTGACGGTCATGCTCACAGCTGCCCCGGGGAGTGGCCAGTGGGGAGGCAGGTTCCTGCCGGCGGTGAGAACTACACGGGATGGGTCTGCGACAACGTAGGGAAGATGTAGGAAGGCCAGAACCGGGGTGCTGGCGGGGAGAGTGGGACGGGATGGCCCTGGCAGATACCTTGAAGAAGGGACAAGAGCTGGAGAAGCAAGGCACATGGGGGTGAGGACAGAGAGTGGGTCAATGACCACGCTTCCGTTTTGAACTGCGACAGCGGCGCCCGTGACTGAAGCGAGGGATGGAAGACAATGACCTTTTTGGTGAGAAGGCTCTGAGTTTAGCTCCGAATGCATGGATAAGAGTCTAGGTCGCATGTTTCTTGTGCTTCCAGAAGGAAGCAGCAGTTACAAGAGAAGCAGTCCCCGTAGACCGAGAAAGGAGACTGTCAGCGCTCAGAAGGCACGACCGCCTTGTGAATTTAGGTGTGAAGCGGCACTGGCCTTCCTTCCTTGGATCCCCCTTTCCATCTTCCTCCCCTTTCAAGAGCAACTGCAGCACAAAGGTGACAGATGACCGTCACATGGCAGAAACCACATCGGCAACCACACTCCCCTCCCGCTGTTACCCACCCAGTGGTGGCCACGGCCATTCTTGGGGCTGCGGCTCTAAGCCTCATGCTTGCAAATCCTTGGGCTCCTCCGGAGTGAGCTTCATCAGTTTATCCACACAGAGCAGGATGAGGGTGAGGAACCACAGGCTCCAGCCAACCGCGGCCGCGATCCAGCCGTATTCATCCACTCCAGTGTGGCAGCACCGGGCTGCCTGCGGGCAGAAGTCCACATCTGGTGGGGGAAGGGAGGGCAAGAACAACGGGGTGCATCACACCAGCCCACCCAGCTCTTCTCCAACGTCCGCAAGAACAGGCAAGGAGGAAGAATACGGTAGCTAACATTTCCAAAGCGTGTGCATGCGCTGTAGCTACGTGCTTCACACACGTTCCCTTATTTATTCCTGCCAGAGTGGTGGATACAGTTAGTGTTCCCATTCTACATGAACAAGCTGAGGCTGTGACTCACCCAAGATGGCAGAACAAGAGCTCCAACCCAAGTCTGTAGGAGCCCAAAGCCACGTGCCTCACCTCTCTGTGTTATTGCCCGTTACCCTCCTTCATAAGTGCCCGTAAGTAAACACATTGGGTCATTCAGTGAGGGCAGCATAAAGGGAGCCAGATATAGCATAAAGCAAAACTTTCTAGTAATTGGACGTGTGTGACAGCGGTTGGTGCTTTACGAAGTACGGGCCTTCTTGCCATTGGGAATATTCAAGTGGGGGATGGACAGAAATAAGCAAAAGGTACAAAACCAAGCTTCTGCAGAGGATAGAGGCAGATTTTCATGGCTTTTTCCTCTTCTAAGTTTCTAAGGCCTCTTTGGCTGCTGTCCTGTGGATGGGTCATTAAAGCCACCTATACTAAATATCATGAGCTTAGATCGAGGCCAAGGCTGAGATAGCTTTTTATATGTGCTATGCATGCAGTTCTGGAGGCCATGAACAAACCACACCGGTGCACAGAAAGGCCAGGCAGGCACTCAGCCAGTGGACACCAAACAACAGAAAGCAAGGAGGCTTAAGATTCCCTCCCAGGTCCAGGGCCACCTCTGCAGTTAGGGCAGTTGCCAGGAGAAGCTTACTGGGACACTGCTCCAGGGTTCCGGGGTCTGGGTGGTAGGTGGTCAAGGTTGCATTGATGCTGTTCCTTGCTTCTGGAAGAAAAGATAGAAGATGGTCTCAGGTGGTAGGAAAAGTCATTCCCAGGTATAGAGTTTGAAATCTGTTTTGTGAATCAGTAGTGATACTATGAGATTATTATAGATGTTCCACTCTAGGTACGTTATGACTTCATGCAACAAAGCCAACTCTCTGTTATGGACTGAACTGTCTCCTCTCCCATGAAGTTCATTGAAGTCCTAACCCACAGGAGTGACTGTGTTTGAAAAAAAGCGCCTTTAAAGAGGCAGTCAAGGTTAAACAGAGTCATATGGGTGGGTCCTCATCCAATATGACTGGTGTCCTGGTGGGAAGAGGAAGACACATTAGGGAGGCACCTGCACAGAGAAAAGACCTAGTGAGGTCACAGAAGATGGTCATCTGCAAACCAAGGAGAGGGGACTCAGGAGCAAACAAACCTGGTGGTGACACCTGAAGTCTTCAGAACTGTCAGAGAATAGATTTCACTTGTGGAAGCCACCTAGTCTGTGGTATGTTGTTATGACAGCAAATGAATACACTCCCCTTTTCCTTTCACCGTTATCATTCAGAGATGCTTTATCTGCATATCTCATTGACTCATTCCTTCACACCTCATATCCTCCAAATCTCATCTTTTCATTGGCCAAGGGCCTGTTGTATACAGCTTTCCAAACACTGTTTTAGCTGCTTTCTATACAAAGAGCTACATCCATAAGTGGTTTTTCTAGTATATATTAAAACAATCACTTAAAAATCTAGAATGTCTTTCCATAATTCTTCAATTCCCTTTAAAAACTTGAGCAAATAAATGTTGAAACCTGACTTCGATTCTGTACTTCTGATGATTATGTTGGTATTACTCAGGCAGATGGTTATCACAAAAATGAAACCCTGTACAAACAAGTCCACATGTTGCTAGAATATGCAGCCTTTAGAATTGGCTCTCGTTTAATAAGTTAGGAGCACAAAGATAAAAAGAGCTCTAGCAGGAATTCTCAAAGTTCTATCATTTTGGGGGTGAGGTGGGGCTATGGACATGAACATAAAGATCCCAAGCCAGAAAAGCCATTGTCCTTGTTCCCTCTCAAAGTGACAATGAGCAGATGGATGATCTAAGTCCATTTTGTCCAATATGGCAGTGACTTGCGGCTATAAAAAAATCAGCTTCCTGGTCATATTGGCCACATTTAAAGTGCTCAATTACCACAATGGATCACCACATTCCAACATACTACCATATTGGAAGCACAGCCTGGATCTGGAACATTTCTGTAGAGGCCACTTTTAGGCAATGGGCTTGAACCCTGGAAACTTGAGGACGACAAAAGGGCCCACAGTGACCACGGAGCTGAATGCCAACAGGCTGATCAAGTGACCCACCTTGAAATAGCCATAGGCCCCAACTGACCAATTATAACCAGGCACAGTTCCTAAGATTACCAAAAAAGAGGAAAAATTCCATACATTCCCCACACTCCTCTGTTCCGCCCTATAACTACAGCCCCTCACCACCACCGTGTGGCAGACAGTATCTCCTTTGCTGTCCTGCCTCCTGCTCCCTTGCAAAACTTCTATCTCATTTGTTCCGCCTTGGGTGAATTCTTTCACTGCCTGTACTGCTGGCCCCCACCCAGCAACTTGCATCATCAAAAAAATGTTTATTAGATAGTGTTAATCTAGGTAGATCAAAACCAAGAGATCAATTTTAAAGATTTTTTTCTGGACGTTATATTGATGTTCTGCTTCCTTGAGGATGCCAAAAACAAAAAGCAAAAACACAAAAAAACGTGTGGCTTGGAAACTTTCAAGGCCCCACTGAATCCAGGTCAGCGTGTCCTTCAAAGAAGCTTGTTGTCACGTAGCAGGACAAGTCAGGAGGAAACTTCTTGTTTAGCCAAAGCCATGAAATTGCTGCCCACTAATTTTATGCCACCTACCCACCCAGGCCACTCCAATGTCCTGCCTAAAGTCTAGTAATTACTTTGATGCAATCTGATTGTTACTGTAAATTATTTACAACTAAATGACTTAGAACTCAGTCTTTATTTGTTTTGGAGAGATTGATTCAACATTTAATTTCCCTTTTAACCCAGATGACTTCCTTGGCCTTGACTTTCATCTCCCCTCTGCCCTAGAATGGAAGTGGTCTACATCTAGAGCAAGTGAGTGGAAAAAACCTACTTAATCAGATGCTGGTATTAGGTTAAACCATTTGAAATTGCCATTTCAATAAGTCAAAAAATTGCTCAATATCAGTAATTTTATATGGTTCAAACTGAATAGCTTAGTTATTAATTTCTAACAATTTAAATCTCATCCTCCTCCCTTATAAGCACAGCTGGTCAGGGACTGGTCCTAGGTGGGGTCACTTCCAAAGTACAGGGTGCTGGGATGACCCAACAATTCAGTGTAGTTAGATTTGTCAAGTTTTTTGAGAGCCTATCATAAGCAAGTCTCTGTGAAGGTAAATAAAAGGACTAAAACAGTCTTACTTGGGGAGGGGTATTAGAAAATAAAACAAATATGCTAACAGTCATTGAATATTTACCATGTGCTAATTTATTGAAAGTTCTTTACCTGCAGTACTCTCATTTCATCTTTATGACAACCCTATATATAAGCACTGCAATTATCCCCATGGTATAAGAGAGAGAACTGGGGCACCGAGAGGTTATGTAATTTGCTAAAGTTCACACAGCTGGTAAGTTGTGGAAGCCAGAATTAAGTTGAGGTTGAGTGGCTAGAGCTCACACTCCGAACCTTCAAAGAAGAGGTGGTGAGGCTGAGAGAGACAGATACTGCCCTGAGGGGGACGTTGAAGGGTTGGCTTTGGGAGGGGAAAATCTCAAGGAGCTGTGGAGCAAGATCAAAGCTGGAGGGCAAAGCCAGGAGCTTAAGAGTGTAAGGGAGGTCTCTCTGGGTGAGTTGCAGAGCCCCGCCTGAGAAAGCAAGACAGGGGCTGCCACTCAACCCCTCCAGCCTCTGTGAGAAGACAAGGCAATAACTCAACATCTCCCACGCCCGGAGAAGGTAGGAGAATGGTAGGCAGCCTTTGGCAGCTTTCATACCTTAAGGTTTTGTGAAAGTTGCAGAGGAAGTGCAGGATCAAGGGAAGGAGGGAGGACCTTAGGTGAGGATCAGGAGTACAAAGAGGGGATTGCAAACCACAATAGCCAGGGGCACTGAGAAGGAGCCATTGAGAAACAGCAACCAAAAAAATTTTAGGACAGTTTGGTCCCTTGCTGGGAGAGACTGTCAGTACATTGCTTTCTCCTCTTTGTGGCAAAGGCCAATTGAGATGGTTGCTCCTGTCCTAGCTAAGGAGTTGATTATTTGATCATGGTCTTAGGTAAACGTAAGACACCCCCACCCCAACCCACCACCTTCTGCCTAATCCTTTAGATGAAAAAGAACTGTTTGCTCTTTCCTTTGTGCAGGACCAACCCTAGCCAAGGAATCCTCCTCCCTCCTTCCTTCCCTCCCTTCTTCCCTCCTCTCCCTCCCCCTTCCCAGGGTGGCCAAGAATAAAGTTCACAGTTCTACCTGCCAAGCAAGCCAAGTGGAAGGAGGCAAAGACCAGGCTGAGGGCCAGAGTGGCCCAGGGTGCAGGGGTGAGGTGCTTCATGCTGAGAGGAAGGCGTCTGTCTGCACTATCTCCACAGAGGAGTGCTGCGTGCCATGGGTCCAGTATGCACCGTGTCCGCAGGAGCTTGAAAGCAGTGTTGTCAGAGGTGAATTTCTGCTCTGTGTTTGGGGGAAAAGAGAGGGGGTGGAGCAAAAGAAACCAGCTGTCACTCCTTGCTCTTACCTCTCTAGAAGGGAAGCTGAACTGTGTTGGCTGGGGAGGGGTGGGGGTGAGGTGGGGGGAGGAAGGGAGGGGCAATTTATGCAATTCTTCCTTGAGTTCACATTTTATCCCTACTGATAAAAAAGAGGACAGGAGAGAAGTTTTGTGCTCTCCTGGTTCCTTGAAATTGAGCTGGCTGCCTCTTCCATTTGAGGTGGAGCACTGGATTCCTTCTTCTCTTTAGTCCAGTTTTTACTGAAACCTGTGTGCACCACGCTATGCTAAAGTCTGGGACACCTGCCCTCAAAGTGCTTTTATTACAAACACACCTCTTTGAAACACAGTAATGTTTCAGGAATGACTCCAGAAGGACAAAGTACTTTGGTTCTTAGCAACAAGAAGCCACATTTACTGATAGGATGCTTCATGAAAAACATGGCATTGGCATTGGGCCTTAAAGGATGAATGGAATTTTGACAGGCAAAGAGAAGAGGAGGGCACTGTAGGCAGGAGGAACAGAGGAGTAAAGGTCCAGAGAGAAGGGGTGCTCGAGAGTCCACAGTGGTTTGAGTGCAGATAGGGGAGGAGACCAGAGGAAGGTGAGGTGGGTATGTGAATGGATAGCCATGAGGCTAGCAGATTGGAGTGCCAGGCTGGGGAGTTTGAAAGAATCAGGAGGCAAGAAAAGGCTTTGTAAAGATTTTGAACCAAGTAATAACAGTGACTGAATACCCACCATTTATATGAAAGGCATCATTCTAGGTATTTGGGATTCAATACTTGGGATTCAATGATGCCTGACATGATCCTACTCTTGATCCTACTCATGGGCCAGCAGTGAGACCAAGTAGTAAAGAAAGACTTGTGATGCTGTATGGTAAGACTCCAATATAGTATCCTCGGCAGTTGTGGAAATACACAAGAGAGAGTGGTTAAATCTGCCTGAGAGGTATGGGGGAAGCAGTCACAGGGGAGGTGACATTTGGGCTGGGTATTGAGGTTTGCATACACAGATGGGAGTGGATGGCCTTTCAAATAAAAGGAATAGCACGCACAAGGGCAAGAGAATTGTCTGTGTGCATGCAGGCCTGCCATGTATAGATATATGCACTGTTTTCTTGTACAAAAATTGGTTCAGTCAAGAGAGTGAGAGAGAAAGTCTAGCTCATTCAAAGCTATGCGGAAGGACATGTAAGCCATGTGTAAGCTCAGAGGAAAGGTGTCTTTGTATTGGACTGTGTATTGGAATACATCAGCTCAGATGAGGCATTGTTTTCTAATTTGCCCTAAGGTACAAACTTTAGTGGTGGCCCTGTATTCTTGGGCTTGAGAGTTGGGGGCGGAAGTGCTTTAAGAAGGCTAATCTGCAGGTACACAAATCTAATTTAGACTTACCACTTGGTTGAACATTCAGTTATTGAGTAGTAGCCACTATGTGCTGGGCCTTTGGTGTGGCAGAGGGATCTGAAGTGGGTAAGGCAACACAGCTCCTGTCTTCAAGGAGTTCAGGGTCCAGTAAGGGAGATGGACAAACGAATGATGACAACACAATGAAATAAGTATGGTGAGGAAGTCTCTACAAAGAATGGGAAAATCGTGGAGGAGCGTTGGGGATTAGGGGATTCAGTGAACATTTCACAATAAAGATGGCGTTCTGACCTGAAACTTGAAAGCTGTGTCGTCCACTAGGTACAGGAGAAGGGAACAGTGTGTGCAGGACCTCCGAGACATGAACGAACGTATGCCCCTTGTCCGGGGAGTAATTACCATCTTGGAAGCATGAGGTGGGGTCACAATGTGTTTGGTTTGACTAAGTACACACTGTAAACGGTCTTGAGTGCCAGACGAAGCAAACTGGACTCTGTCTTACAACTGGGGCACCTTGTAAGGAACTTGTACGTGTGGATACCATTATATTTCAGAAACATGGAGGACAATCCACCGAGGGCAGGCCTGGATTCAGAAGATCCTCTCAGAAGCTGTTGCAAAAATCCCAGCCAGATGGGGTGTCTGGCTGGCTCAGTTGGTAAAGCATGGAGCTCGTGATCTTGGCATCTTGAGTTTCAGCCCCGTGTTGAGTGTAGAGCTTACTTAAAAAAAAAAAAAAAAAAAAAATCCCAGCCAGAGATGGAAAGAGCCCTGAATTTAAAAGTTGGACTAAGGATAGAGAAGAGGGGAAAGAGTCAAGAGGCATCTAGCTGGCTAATTCAACAGAAGGGAACCCGGGGAGTGGCATCTTGAGTGAAGAAACGGTTTCCAGCTGGGGTTCCTGGGTGGCCATGAGGCCAGCCTCGGGTGGAATTCTAGCCTGGCTCTTCTTGACCAAGTGGCCCTGGCAAGTTACTTTATACATCCAAGCCTCAGGTTCTTTATCTGAGAAGGAAGAGGGTCTATCTCATGACTTGCTTCGATGACTTAATGAAGTAATCCATGCGAAGTGCTTCACACAGTGCTGCTGGCCGACGGTAGTAAGTACTCAGTGAATGTTAACTACCCTTTTGATGGAAGGGTCCTTGCACTTAGAAAATATGGGACAAAGGCAGTTTTAGGGGAAAAAATAATGTTATTTACGTATTGGCTTATTTATATCCTGCCTTGGTCTAAAAAGGGCTTAAGGAAGCTTACATAGGATTAATTAAACTAGATAAAATAAATTTGAAATGAGTGGGAAGAAATGAGGCGAAGAGAAAGTTAGGGTAGGAAATATATAAATGAGTTTAGAGCACAAAATGGCATGCATGTTTTCTAAGCTTTGTGGCGGTCAGTGGGAAGAGGGTAACATGGTCACGTGCATGATTCATGGGCTCACAAGATGAAAAAAAACCCAAAACAGCGTGAATACAACAGTTCCTGATACCAGACTAGAGAGACATTTTCTCCTTGGGTTCTCACAGAGATGACATTCCTTAATGGGACGGACACTCTTCTCGACATTTTCCTCACGGTAAACCCCACACTAAGCTTCATAGACGAGGGCTGATTTATCCTGTGGGCCCTAGAGATGACAGCAGTGTGTGGGGTCAACGAGATTTTCAAGGATCTCAAAAATGTTGGAGACCTTCACGAAAAGAGGTTCTCAGCCAAAATATGAACAACAACAGCCGCCTGTGCATTTGAGAAGAAAAGATTTTTTTCTCAAAATCAAATTTTATATAATTCATTTTAAATATGGAAACAGAAACAATTGAGTGTAGGAGGTTGGGTGCATGTTCATATGTTTGATGTGAGTGGGGCGTGTCCCTCCAAAATGATGACAGCCTGGGACATGGAAAGGTTTGAAACAGCCCGGCCTAGGGTGGTAGTGACAGTGGTTTGAGTGACATCCACTGATCTAAGCTGACAGCATTGTATCAAATTGTGCCAATGAAAATAATTCTGGATCTAGTAGATGGAGAGGTCAAGAACAGTAACCTGTCCCCTGTCTCCTTTTTAACCCACTGTTGTTTGACTGGGGACTGTTTTAGATGTTTCGAGTCAATTGAAAGAGAAACATTCTCTTAGCAGATGAAAGGATTTTATTATCCTAAAATAGGAAGGGCTTGACTGGTGTCTGCTAACTCATTAATTCCCAAAGGAAGGGCTGCATAGCACCTATTTTCAGAAATGTCACCACTATTAGCTGTTTTTTTTTTTTTTTTTTAAACAGGTCTGTAATAGCTCCATGCAGCTGGTTGCCTCACCTAGCAACTTCTCTCATACATTTTATATCAGGTTTGCTTTGGAGAGCGTATGGGGAAGTTGATTGCTTAAAGCTAGACGTTCTGCAGGAACTTCCTCAAGATTTTTTTTTTTTTTAATAGTTAAGATAGGTGTTTGGTTACACATACTTTTAAAAAAGTCCAGGCTAAAATATTTGTGGCCAGGCTCCATGGTGGTGATTGGGATGGAATTGGCCAGAGGGGTGGGGATTCCATGGCCCTCAGTGCCTCCGATTTTATCTGCTTTCCCTGATAACATTGCATGTAAAAAAAGAGAAGAAGGGGGCACAGTGTTCCCTGTGCTAAAAGACTGAAACCCAGCATTCTGTGGCCTGGAATGGCCTCCTATGGGTAGGATATTTTATGTTAAGGAAGCTTCCCTTGTGATTCTGATAGGCCCCTTTCCCATCCCTTCCATCTCTGGGAAGAGACTATTGTCTTTGAATTTGAGGCTTTGAACTGAGCCTGGGTGGCTCAGTTGGTTGGGTGTTGGGCGTCAGACTTCGGCTCAGATCATGATCTCACGGTTTGTGGGTTCGAGCCCCTAGTGGGGCTCTGTGCTGACAGCTTGGAGCCTGCTTGAGATTCTGTGTCTCCCTCTCTCTCTGTCCCTACCCTGCTCGCACACTGTCTCTCTCTCTCTCTCTCTCTCTCTCAAAAATAAATAAACGTTAAAAAAATTTAAATGAACTTGGGGCTTTCATTTCCAATTAACCTGTCCTAAAGAGAATCTTGGCCCCAAATACAACTATGCCTGCTATATTCTAACTTGTGACCAGAGATAGGTCCATAGCTCTTCCTGCAGAGGGCTTTGTCCGAATGTGTTTTCACAAAATAATTGCCAATCTCCAGCTGCTCACAGGACTGAAACATGTAGTTTCACCTGAGCAGGATCTAGTTAACCACACTCACTGCTGTTCCGTTATGGCTCTATAATTTGGAGAGATTGAGGAGTACACTTTTAAGAAAAATGAAGTCCAATCTGGAGATCATGCCATAGAGTTGATCAAAGTAACAAGGTGAACAAGGTCTAGAGCCCTCCATTTGGAACCATTTCTGAACAGTTCCCAGGATAATTCATTCATCTGCACTAATGCTTCTGTTTGTACCAGACAGAAGTGGGGTTAACAGAAGGATGGGATTTCCTCTTGGCTAAAGCCATCTTCTATGTGGGTCCTGGATCTCATCCCCTCCCTGCCCCCATTTTCTTGGATTGCCCTGCAATCTGTGAACATACTTTGATGATTTCTGTGTTTTGCTATTCATTAACAACCATCGTATGGCCATTTTTTTGGTAAATATTTGGCAGTGATTGAAAAGAATGTGTCATGTAGTTGTGGGGTTCAGTGTTCCGTGTAAGTCCATCAGATCAGGAGTGCTAATTGTGTGGTTCACATCTCCTGTATTTTTCCTGTTTTCAAAAGTCTGGTCTGCTTATTCATCTGAGACAGATGATTGTGGGTTTCTGTCTTTGCTTTGTAGTTTTGTCTGTTTTTGTACTAAATATTGGAGGCTGTAATTAGGCCTCATGCAAATATAGAATTGACACCCCAGTGAACTGAACCTTCCTTAAAAAGTCATTTTGAAATACCCCTCTCTATCCCTAGTAATACTTTGTGCCATCAAGTTTACTTTGTCTGATGTTACTATACCACCCTTCTTTTGCTTAGTTTTGCATGCTGAATCTTTTCCCATCATGTCTTTGAGTTTTTCTAAATTCTTATTATGTCTCAGAAGTACACCTTATAAAAACATAGTGTAGGACTTAAAAAAAAAACAAAAAAACCCAGTCTTACAATCTTCGTCTTTAATTTGGCCGCTTAATCTGTTTACCTTGGCATGTGTTTACTGATCAGTTTAGATTGAAGTTCTGTCTTACAAGTGCTCTTTGGTTTTCCCATCTGTTTTATATCTCTTTTCTCTTTTTGCTCACCACTTTTGGGTTGAGTCTTTTATTCCCTTTTTTTAGAGATTACTACACGTATTCTTGTCTTTATCAAAGTCTAATATTAATTGATACTTTTACCATCTTCCCAAATAATGGGAAGAGCTTGGAACTTTAATTCTACCTGTCCATTCCTGATTGTTCTATCATTACAGTCATGTATTTTAACTATATACATATCTTTTTAACTTGGTAACTCATTATTACTTTTTTTTTTTTTTACATTTATTTATTTTTGAGAGACAGAGACAGAGCACAAGTTGGGGAGAGACAGGGAGAGAAGGAGACACAGAATCCTAAGGAGACTCTAGGCTCTGAGCCGTCAGCACAGAGCCTGACGTGGGGCCCGAACTCACAAACTGTGAGATCATGACCTAAGCTGAAGCTTAACCCCTGAGCCACCCAGGCGCCCCTCATTATTACTTTTTTATTCAGTGAATGTTTACTTAAATGTATCCACATATTTACCAATTTATTGTTCCTTGATTCATTTCTGCATGTCTGGTCTTCCATTTATGATGCTTCTTAAGTATTCCCGCAGTGGAGTGACTAATGCTGTCAGTTTTTGTTCGTCACGATATGTTCTCATCTTCCTTTATTCTTGAAAGTTATTTTCACTGAATGTAGAATTCTAGGTTGACAGATATTTTCTTTCAGTGCTTTAAAAATATGATTCTATTTCTTTTGACTCCCACTGTTTATGTTGAGAACTGTCCATCTAACTGCCCTCCCTTATAAGTAATTTGTCTCTTTTATCTTTGGTTGTTTGTAAAATTCTTGTGTTGTCTTTGGTTTTCAGAAATTTTATTACAGTGTGTTCAAGTATGGATTTCTTTTTAATTGTCTTGCTTGAGGTTTGTAGACAAGTGAATATGGAGTTTGAGGTCTTTCATCAGTACTGAGACGTTGTCGGCCATCAAATACTACTGTCCCATTCTTTTCTCTCCACTGCAGACTCTAATTCTCTTACTATTTCCTTTATTCTCTATCCTTTTGTTTTCATGGGCTTTATTCTGAATATTTTCTTCAGCCCTATATATTTTTTTAAATTTTTAACGTATTGATGTTTGACAGAGACAGAGTGGGAGCAGGGAGGGGCAGAGAGAGAGGGAGACACAGAATCCAAAGCAGGCTCCAGGCTCTGAGCTGTCAGCACAGAGCCTGACATGGGGCTCGAGCCCATGAACTGTGAGATTGTGACCTGAGCCAAAGTTGGATGCTCAACCAACTGAGCCACCTATCTTTTATTAGAACTCTTATCATCTGTGTCTAATTTATTTTTATAACTACCCATTGGGTTCTTAATTTCAGTTATTTTAGTTTTAGAATTTCCATTTTGTCCACTATGAAATAACTTTTTGTTATACAGTCTCATTTTTCATATTTGTGAACAGAGTGAACATAATTTTTAAAAATCTGTTTTATAACTTTAATATTTGTTCACCCCCATTGATCTGTTTCTTTTGTCTATTATTTCTGCTGGTTTTCATCCATGTTGCTGTGTTTCCTTATGTACCTGGTTATTTTTATTGTGTGCATAATTGCAATTACACATATTGTAAAAATAAGTAGGATGAGTCATGGGTTTTTTTGTTTGTTTGTTGTTGTTTTTTTGTTTTTTGTTTTTGTTTTGGTTGGGTTGCCTTAGTCAGGTACTTGGGGCCAACAACATTGTGTTACCATATGTCTAGTCTCCGATATTGGCCTATTTGTAGCTAAGTTGTAGACTTTGTAAGGGTTAATTTATTTTAGTCACCTTTCTTTCTATGTGAGGCTCATTAGATATTTTTTTTCCCCAGGGAAATAGAGATGAGCATAAAAACGTACATCCAAGATTCTCTACCTCAACATTATAATATTTGTGAAAATGAAAGCCTAGAAGCACCTTATAGCGGAATAAAAGATAGCTTCTATCTGTTAAAAAAATTTTTTTTAACATTTATTTATTTTTGAGAGGCAGAGTGTGAGCAAGTGAGGGGAAGAGAGAGGGAGACACAGGATCCGAAGCAGGCTCCAGGCTCTGAGCTGTCAGCCCAGAGCCTGACGCAGTGCTTGAACCCATGAACCATGAGATCATGACCTGAGCCAAAGTCAGATGCTTGACCAACTGAGCCACCCAGGTGCCCAAAGACAGCTTTTAAAATGATGTTTTAGAATGATATATTTTTTTCCTTTGATATTTAATGATTTGGAAAAACACTTGCTATATAATACAAAGCAGAAAGAGCAGGATGTGAAACTATATATTCAGTGGGATTCCAGCTATTTATTACACATGCATAGGCAAAGAAAAAGCTTGGGAAGCATCCTATCAAGATGTCAGCAGTAGCCGTATCTAGAATTAACACTTTGAGACAATTTTTACTTTCTTCTTTACACTTTTATGTGTCTTTCAAATTTTCTGCAGTGAACACATATTACTCTTATAATCAGGCAATAAAATCAAATTAATACATTTTATTTAATTATTTATTTTAAAGATTTTATTTTTAAGTAATCTCTACCACCTATGTGGGGGCTTGAACTCACAACCTTAAGATCGAGAGTTGCATGCTCTACTGACTGAGCCAGTCAGGTGCCCCTCAAATTAATATATTTTAAAAAAGGATATTTCGCAGGAAAGCAATACAGTCACAACAGAGCAGATAGACTACATTTAACAGTACCTATCTGGTTGTGTGGGAAAATTTTCAATGTCAGGAAATCCTTGGTTGCATTAAAGAAAAATCTTAATCAAATTTCAAGTTGTATTGGGGCACCTGGGTGGCTCAGTCCATTAAGTGTCCGACTTCAGCTCAGGTCATGATCTCAGTCTGTGAGTTTGAGCCCCATATCGGGCTCTGTGCTGAACAGCTCAGAGCCTGGAGTCTGCTTTGGATTCTGTGTCCCCCTCTTTCTCTCTGCCCCTCCCTTGCTCATGCTCTGTCTCTCTCTCTGTCAAAAATAAGTAAACATTAAAAAAAAAAAATTAAAAAAAAAAAACCCATAGACTCTCAATGTTGGAAAGGGATCTAGAAGCCGTCTGGCCCAATCCTTAACCTAGTAAGGATCCTCTCCTGCAATGAAAGAAAGGAGAAGTTAGAGAGTTTGGTATGGCTGCATTTGACTTCTCCTGGCTCTCAAGGTTGTGACTTGGATTTCTGCTAAAATGCCTCAAGTAGCAGGCTTCTTACTAATTGTTAAGGCAGCCAGTTCCACTGTGGGATAGCTCTACCTGTTAGAAAAATTAGTGAGTTACTAGCATCAAACAGGTAAGGGCATTTTAAGGTGAAGTTAATAAACAGTAGGAGGGCAGGTCCTGTTCAGCTCTGCAGCCCTATGATTCCCAGCCTTACCATATGTACAAAATATTTCTGTTGGCACAACACTGCGTGTGGTCAGATTCATTTTGTGTTTAATAAACAGAGATGCGTGTTCTCAAAGAGTAATTTTAAGCTAAGGTTTTGGGGAAATAAACTACACGTTTGTGGTAAACACTCAGCCAGTTTTTCTTTTCCAGTTTGTCTGTGTGAAAAGTAAAAAGGACCAGAGAGCCGAGTCAGAGATTGTTGGCCTTCCTTCCCGGCATCCAGCTTCTTCTCTCCGGCCATGTCTTCTGGTCTCTTCTGTAACCTTCCTTCACCATCTGTCTCTTGTCCAGGCTGCCTGTGGCTTGCACAACCAGCCCTGAGTCAGGAGTCCTGGGTTCCCTTTTCACGTTGTCACCCTCTGTGTGACCTTGGGGGAAGTCATGTAACCTTGGTGATGATGCTTCCCAAGAGATGTGGTGGGGGTTCTCTGGGAGGGAGTCACTTGGGGAAAAATCCAAGGAAATGTTGCCTTCAATCCTCTGTGAGAAAATCTTTGTCTGGGATCCCCAGGACTCTCCAGAGGGGATAAACTGGTTCTGCTACATATAGTACCTGATACAAAGGGATGTTATGTCCTTTGAGAAACAAACAGGAAAGCTATGAAGAGAGCATGAGAATCAGGGGCACATATTCTGCGTCAGGCTCTGCCACTAATTTGCTGCAGGACTTAGGCACATCCCTTCACCCCCTGGGGTCGTTTACTCATCCCTAAAGCAAGGGGATTGGACTAGAGGATCTCAAAGTTTTCCTCCAGGGGTACAATTCTGTGACTCTGCTCAACACAGTATATTAAACGGAGAAGAAACTAGAGGTGGGAATTGTGCTGAAAAGAGCCTCACCAGTGGATTTGGGGGAAAGTATTATTACAGAAAAATAACTGGGGAGGCTCCCGAGTGACAAATTTGGAGATCTGGTGGGTAAAACGCATCCATGACAAACGTTGAGGCATTCTCTTCTCTTCATGATGAAATTTTATTTTCCTATATCACACTTCCAGTCAGTCTGTGACTTGGCAAGTGAAGACAGGAATGAAAGAGGCGTAAAGTGGGTTTGCTTGCTCTGGCGAGGAGAGGCAGAGAGACCAGGTCAAGATACGGGGAGGTGGAGAAAAAGGACGCGGGAGGGTTCCATGATGGAGGGTCTTCTAAGGAATGAGACTCAGCCTTGTGCTGAGGGGAAGGAGGTGAGATGAGAGGGAGGGGAGGAGAGAGTGTGCCAGTCAGTGAGAGACGTTGGAGGGCTCTTTCTTTTTTAGGGCATGATCTGGGGGACAGAAAGGTGTAGAACATCCGTGAGGACCCACCTGATGTTGGATGTGCGCCATTGTGCACTCTGACACTCACTGGAGGGAGTCCACGGCCAGGAGGGAAAGGGAATGTATGCGGCAGGAGATGATTCTGGTTTCAGCACAGAGAACACTGACTTCAGTGTGCTGATGACGTGAATCTTGGACATTACTGTCAACAAATTGCATTTGTGTGTGTGTGTGTGTGTGTGAGCTGAACGTCATTCCCTCTCTTTTTAGCAACCTCAAGCCATTCTCTGTCTCTAGTACTTTGTCTCCATTAACGCATATTGTGAAGGTTTGTGGATGGTGGGGTCAGTGCCTGGCCAGTGGTGGGAACTGCTAGGTAAGTGGATGTTAAAATCAATTATGTGAAGGAAGGCCATCTGGCCAGAATTCAGTTCAGAAAATCAGACACTGTGGAGAATCAGGTTGTTACTTCAGCTACAATTTTATTTTTGGATTAAATTCCTTGCAAGCATTTTAGCTTGCTCTCCACTTACCCCTTTTCATTTTTTGAATTATAATGATCTCCTGAAAGTTGATCCTGTACCGCTGAACATGTGGTCGTGCACAGTATCTTCCTAATCCCTGGTAGAGGGATACAGGAACAAAGGGGGCCCTTTGTTTAAAGGAATGTCCACTTTGAAGAGATGTACGGGGAGTGCTCGCCTCTTTAGCTGGTCAAGAGCCACCTTATAGAATGTCCTCGGGCACAAAAGTGCCTCGCCTGAGACCTGCCCAGACAAGTGTAAAGTGGCCCAAACTGGCATTGTGCCCCAGACTTGTCTAAAGAACAGAAGTAGAGGTACGAAACCACTAAATGTCCAAAACAGTACTCTTACAGGTGGCCTTAGGGGATTGATTCTGTTCTAAGGGGGTTGTTTCCCTCAAGACCTCGTGCCAACTGTAAGTGTCATTTTCCTTTAAAGCATTGGGTTGAGAGGTGCCTGGGTTGCTCAGTTGGTTAAGTATCCTATTCTTGACCAGGACTGAAGTCATGATCTCACGGTTCGTGAGTTTCAGCCCCGTGTGGGGATCTGCACTTGGAGTGTGGAGGCTGCTTGGGATTCTCTCTCTCCCTCTCTCTCCGTGCCTCCCCTGCTGACCCTCTCTCTCAAAGTAAATAAATAAACTTAAAAAAGAAAATAAAATCTTTAAATGAATAAATAAGGAAGGATGCTTCCAGGCCAGTGAGTGGTCAGGACTCAGTCTTTGGTTCTTTTCTGCCCATTGCTGGAAACCCTCTTGAGGCTCACCACTGTGAAGGGTTCTCCTCTCCCCTTTTCTCTCCTTCCTCCACTGTTGAGATCACAGGAGAGAATCTGGGAAGTTTACTTTGGTCCTAGACCACCTGGACTGTGGGTGCTCGCACTTGAATCGTTCCGACCTTGCGTGAGTCAGCGATGCTATGAAATGCTGTGTGTAAGATACAGAGCTCAGTCGGGACACTTGCAGAGAGATGTAAAAGATACCTTTATGGGATTCAAGGTGATTGTGCCACAAGCACCTAAAAGATAAGGAAAAGTAGAAGTTGCCAGTTTCTACACGTGCTGGGCCCCTAGAGCTCACAGAATTGTCTTGGATTATTAACTGTCTCTTCCTTGAAAAAATAGAGGAAATCTTCCCACGAGGCTAATTTTCTCCTCAGTTCCTTCCCTGCTCCCTCCTTCCTTTTCACAGCCTGGTATTTTGGAAGAGTTGTCTGTATTGTCTTTCTTCACCAGCCAGTGACTTCCCAGTTCCCCAGTCTCTGAATTCTGCCTCCTTCATGCCCCTGAAGGAGGTCCATCAGTGTCACCAGGCACCTCCAGATGCTTCTCAGCTCTCCTGTTGTGTGAGCCCTCCACGATTCTTGAGATACTTCTCTCGAATTCTCTCTCTTCTGAGTGTCCTCCTCGATCTCCATTCCTGGTCCGTCTCCTCTGTCCTGCCTTAGAACCTTTCAGGTCTCCCACACTCAGGCCTGATTTCATTGCTTCCCCCTTGTCACAGACCGAATTGTGTCCTCCACCCCCCCCCCCCATTCATATGTTGAAGTCCTAACCCCGCACCTCAGAATGTGACCTTACTTGGAAATAGGGTCTTTGTAGAGGTAATGAGTTAAGATGAAGTCATACTCTTACTGGAGTAGTCTGGGCCCCTGCCCCCAACCAACATGTCCTTATTAAAAGGGGGGATTTGGACACAGACACACACATGTGAAGATGAAGTCAGATCCCAGAGGCTTCTGTAGCTAAGGAACCCCAGAGATGGCCAGCGAATCACCAGCAGCCAGGTCAGAGGCATAGAACAGATTCTTCCCCATAGTCTCAGAAGGAATCATAACGCCCCACCCCCATCACCTTGATCTTAGACGTCCACCTCCAGGACTCCTAGACGATGAGTTCTGTTGTTTACGCTACCCAGTTTGTGGTGTCCCCTGTCGAGGCAGTTCTAGTGAGCTGATAAACCCCAGGCCAGTGGCAGACCAATGTGTTGGTCTAGAAGCCTCTTCACTCTTAAACATTATTGAGAACCCCAAAGAGCTTTGGCTTATGTGGATCCTATCTACTAATAATTAAAACTGAGAAATTTAAAAATGCTTGTGTGTGAACTCATTTAAATTCATATGAACCTGTTTATTATGTTAGTATAAACACCTCTTTTTATGAAAGCACTGTATTTTCCAAAACAGTTTCGTGAAGAGTAGCACTGATTGCTTTCTTTTGCAAATCTCTTTAATGTGTGACCAATAGAAGACAGCTGGGTGTCTTTTACATATCTATTTTTACATTCAGCTCATTGCTCTATGTTATTTTTTTTTGAAATATATGATGAAAATCTGGTCTCACGTAACTAAGTAGTTTTTAGAAAGGGAAAAAAATTTTTTTTAAATTGTATTTAAATTCAAGTTAGTTACCATATAGTGTAATAACTAACACTACTACAGTAGTAGAATTCACTACTAATTCTAGAGTAGAATTTAGTGATTCATCCCAGGAAAAATGTTTTACTAGACTTTTCAGTAGTTGTGGACATTTTTCTTTGATACTATAGGCCTTTTAAAAAATTTTTGTTAATGTTTATTTTTGAGAGAGAGAGACAGAGTGTGAGCAAGGGAAAGGTAGAGAGCGAGAGAGGGAGACACAGAATCCGAAGCAGGCTCCAGGCTCTGAGCTGTCAGCACAGAGCTGCACGCAGGTCTGGAACCCAGGAACTGTGAGATCATGACCTGAGCAGAAGTCAGACGCTTAACTGACTGAGCCACCCATGTGCCCCAACAAGTAGTACTTTTTAAAAGCTTAGTTGCAGTGTGGACTCTGAAACCAAATCAATGACCTTTTCATTAAAATCCCTTGGTTAAGCATGTACTTTTCAATGGATCGTTTGCCCAAGCATGACTTTATAACATCATGCATTGGGCATTTGGGAAATAATGGTTCATTGAGTTTTGCAGATCTCCCAAATGCTGTCCCATTTCATTATACAATAACTTTTAAAACTCACATTTATAAATATCCCCACAGAAATATCCTCATCAGAAAAGTTGTTAGCATTGAGAAGCTGTCACGTTCATGTGGGCGCATAAAAGTTTTCCAAAATGTTAATTGTTGTTTGAGAGTTAGAATTTCATCACTGGCAACAATGTCAGTTGTTTTCCTTTGAAGTGACAGAATCATTTGGATCATTTCTGAGAAAATGCCTGCCAAATGCCTATGTCTGAATAACCACAGTGTGTCAGCTGTTCTTTTCAAGTAAGAATGGTGTTCTGTCAAAATAGCTAATTCAGCTGGCAAGTCAAACCATCACTCTTCTTACTTGGTTATGCCACAAAAGGGCCTTATGTGTGCTTTCCGTTTTGTCACACGGGATATTAACGATGAAACGATATTTCGTCTTTTGCCTGGGCCACAGTGCTGGTCTCAGAACTGCTCTGTCTGCTGCGGGGATTGCCTCTCCTTGTGTCCACTCTGCAGTTAGTAACATGTTTTCTGGGGCGCCTGGGTGGCTCAGTCAGTTAAGCATCAGACTCTCGATTTCAGCTCGGGTCATGAACTCCTGGATTGTGGGTTCGAACCCCTTGTCAGGCTCTGCAGGCAGTTCAGAGTCTGCTTGGGATTCTCTCTCTCCCTCTGCCCCTTCTTCACTCTCTCAAGATAAATAACATTAAAAAAAAATAAATATGTTTTCCAAGTTGTGCCATTTACCCCTACCCTACCTGCTTCAGAGCTGTCAAGGGCCCCAGATGCTCTTGTGATAAAGGCACAGTCCTTAATACAGCCTGCAGATCATGCCCTCATCCTGCCCGCTTTCTCCCACCCCCTCATTCTCTCTGCCCTGTGTATACTGCCTTCTTTCCCCAAGGAGTCAAGTTACACGACTTAGCTGTGTTCTCTCCTTCAGTGTACCCATCTTCGTTCTGACACATTTGTCCCTGTGGTTATTTAATAATTTGATTACTGAGACTAGACTGTCTCAGCTCTGGGGCCACACTACCTGGGTTCAAGTCCCCTCTCTACCACTTGCTAGTGAGCAACCTTGAATGTGTTACCCATCTCGGATTGCTAATCTGCAAACCAGACAAACAATAACAACAAGGGTTTTAATAATACCTATTTCTTAGGGTTTTGTCTTAAATTTGCCCGTAGTGGGCATCATCTGTTTGCCATTGATATTAGGATTATTACTTTTGTCTGCCCTGCTAGAGTTTAACACAACAGGCACTGTTTTGCCCAGTTCATGCCTTAAGCGCCTAGTGCCTTGCCTGGCACTTCATAGTTGCTCAGTCAATATTTTTGAGATTATTTTATTTTATTGTCATTTTAATTAAATATTTGATTTTCTTCAAATTAGCTGATGGATACAAACTGTAAAAATCAAGTCGTACAAAGGGTTAGAAAGAGCAATGCTCAAATCTCCTCCCTCTCCATTCCATCTGCAGCCTTGTTCTTACTCTTGACTAATTTTTTCCTTTTGTGGTTACTTTCAAAATCTCCAGGGACACCTGGGTGGCTCAGTCGGTTGAGCGACCGCCTTCGGCTCAGGTCATGATCTCACGGTTCATGGGTTCGAGGGTTTGAGCCCCACATCAGGTTCTGTGCTGATAGCTCAGAGCCTGGAGCCTGCTTCGGATTCTGTGTCTCCCTCTCTCTCTGCACCTCCCCTGCTCACGCTCTGTCTCTCTGTGTCTCAAAAATAATATAAACATTAAAAAAAATTTTTTTTAAATCTCCAGATAATATGCTCACGCTGCTCTTCTCAGTTTATCGGCGTTTGACATTATCTTTTGAATTGAATACTTGTTTCTTTTTGGTCTCTCCCATCTCCACTAAAACGTAAGCTCCATAAAAGCTGTGACTTTGGGGCGCTTGGGTGGCTCAGTCGGTTGAGTGTCCGAATTCAGCTCAGGTCATGATCTCACAGCTCATGGGTTCGAGCCCCGCTTTGGGCTCTGTGCTGACAGCTAGGAGCCTGGAGCCTGCTTCGGATTCTGTGCCTCCCTCTCTGCCCCAACCCACTCGCATTCTGTCTCTGTCTCTCTTAGAAATACATAAACATTAAAAAAATAATAATAAAAAAAAAAGCAGCGACTTGGTTGTGTTTCCTGCTGTGTCTGCAGAGCCTAAAACAGGGCCTGACGCACTGGGGGTGCCCCATAAATAAGCCCTGGATGAGTAAGCATCAAGACATGCTTCATGAGCATCTGTAGTTGCTTCGCGTTGTGCTGGCCTCTGAGAGGCACTCAGCGAGCACCAGTAATGCTCCATGGAAATGAAATCGGTGCCGTTTCTATCCTTACTCTCGTTCAACTGTTACCTTCCCTCTCTTCTTTTGTCTGATCAGTCTCCAGGTCCAGGCCCATTTTATTACTTACACAGCTGTGAATATGAGGCCCGCTCAAGTTGACATTTTGTTTTGTAACATTGCATCACCAAGGGCTTAAAGTTTCCCCTCAAAGCAGTTTCTTGTACTGTTTTTGTCTTTATGGTCCGTAATCTGTGATCTGCTCTCCAGAAATCCATAAAGCTCTGAAAACAAAGATGTTTTTATGCACGTGGCAGCACAGTCTGACCTGATTTAACGTGAGGCATGTGTAATTTTTATTGATTCTTCATAGCGAGGATGTATATATTTAAGTACAGAAGGATTAACATGCTTTGATTACAGCGCGCTGCCCCCAGGGCCCTTGTGGTGTTATAGAACATATAGTATATACCTGGCTTAACTTTCTAAAATAGACGACCTTCTGAAATCCAAAAGCCTTCTGGCCCCAAAGTTGAAGACCTGTAATATATGAGCTTTATGTGTTCATTACGGAAACATCAGGGAATAAAGAAAAGGACAAAACACCTAAATCTAAATCCAAATCCTATCCACCACGATGATTTCAGTATAGTTCCTTCCACATCTTTCCTGTATTGATTATACATGTTGAAGAAAGTTCAATGATACTGTTTCATAAAATACTTTTTATCAACAGTGTTCCAAGAACCTGTTTCCTTGTCTATAGAATGCTTTTCATGCTATTTTAATAGCTGCACTATATTCTGTCACAGAGATGTGTCAGAGTTCGCTTAACCGTCTTGATCTTTTACTTCTTCCTCAAAGCGGCCCCTGAAGAGGGTTCTGCAAAATCTCCAGGGTTCTGTGCACCAGTTTGAAAACCACCAATCTGGCTTAGGATCCTTTTCCAGTGAAGGAACTGAGTCTCCTGATGGGTAGCTGCCTTCCCTGGGGCCACTCAAACCTCCCGGGCTACTTTGATTTAGAACACACATCTCCAGAGATTTGTCTCTGTCCTCTCTCCACTGTATAACGCCAGCTAAGCACAATTCTTCTTTGCTCTTTCTGAAATCTTTTTTTTTTTAACCTTTTATTTTGAAATAATTACAGATTTTACAGAAAGTTGCAAATAGTACAGGGAGGTCTTGTGTGCCCTTCAAGCAGTTTTCCCCATTGGTTATTTACGTGGGGAAATTGACAATGATAGAAAGCTTGTATATGGTTCTGTGTCATTTTATCACATGTATTGATTCACATCTCCAGCACCATAGTCAAGCTATAGAACTGTTCTGTCACCATGAAGATTTTCCTCATGTTACTCCCTCATAGACACACACATACACCACCACCATGACCATTCCCAATGCCTAACAACCAGTAATTTCTTCTCCATCTCTATAATTTTTGTCATTTAGAGAATGTTATCTATCTGGAATCATATAGTGCATGGCTTTTTCAGATTGTTTTTTTTTTTTTTTTTTCACTTACCACCTTGAGATCTATCCAGGTTGTTGTGTTTATCAATAGTTATTGCTTTTAGTGCCTTGTGGTATTCTCAGGTATGAATATACCATAAGCAGGATATTTTGGTTGTTTCCAGTTCTGAGCTATTACGAATGAAACTGCTATGATTGATGTATAGATTTTTTAGGGGTGAACATAAGTTCCATTCTCTGGGATAAGTAGCATGAGTGTGATTGCTGGGTCCTAAGGAGAGTGCATATTTAGTTTTTTTTTTAAAAAGCTGCCAAACAGGGGCTCCTGGGTGGCTCAGTCGGTTAAGCATCTGACTTTGGCTCAGGTCATGATCTTGTGGCTTGTGGGTTTGAGCCCCGCGTCGGGCTCTGTGCTGGCAGCTCAGAGCCTGGAGCCTGCTTCAGGTTCTGTCTCCCTCTCCCTCTGCCTCTCCTGATCTCACACTCTGTCTCAGTCTCGCAAAAATAAATAAACATTAAAAACAAATATTTTTTTAAAAAACTGCCAAACAGTTTCTCAGAGTGTACCATTTTACATTTCCACTGGCAATGCATGACACATCCAGTCTGTCCACATTTTTGCCAGTGTTTGGAATTGTCACTATTTATTATTTGTCATTGTTCTGATAGGTATATATTGATATTTCATCGTGGTTTTAATTTGTATTTCCCTAATGGCTAATAATGTTGAACGTCTCTTCCTGTGCTTAGTGGCCATCCGTACATCTTTTTAGGTAAAATGTCGTATGGCTTTGGCCCATTTTTCCAGTTGGATTGCTTGATATTTTGTTGAAGTTTGAAAACTTGATAAATTCTAGGTATGAGTCCTTTATCAGATACGTGACTTGCGTATATTTTCTTCCAGTCTTGAGCTTGTCTTTTTATCCTTTTTTCTAGAATCTTTTGCACAGCAAATTTTTGAATTAATTTTTTTTTATTTCTCTTGTGGATAGCAATTTATGTGTCTTATTATAGGAACTCTTCACCAAACCCTCGGTTCTGAAAATGCTCTACTATGTTTCTGCTCAAAATTTTATAGTTTTACATTTGAAATTTATCCCTGATCCATTTTGAGTTAATTTTTGTCAAGGGTGTGAGGGTTGTTAGGTCTTTGTTCCATTTTTGGCCTGTGGATGTCCATTTGCTCTAGCACCATTTGCTGAGAAGGTGATCTTTCCTCTACTGAAATGCTTTCCACTTTTGTCAAAAATCAGTTGGCCTGACTTGTGTTGGTCTATTTCTGGATTCTCTACTTTCTTGCGTTCACCTGTTTGTCTGTCTTTCCCCCAGCACCACAATCTTGATTACTGTAGCTGTATGGTAAGTCTTGAAATTAACTAGAGTGGTTTCTCCTACTTTATTTTTCTATTCATTATACCTCTGCTGATAAAACCCTGGCTGGGAGGAGAGGAGTGCCTGGTTACTGCTCCCCACATGACCTCAATGAGGGGGTGGCCTCATTGCCAATGGCAATTGGGAAAGTTCCCGTTAGATCTCCTCTGACATCACCCAGTGAGGTTAACAAAGGGTGTCTTATTACCACAGGGTGGGTCTGGGAGTTCAGACTCCGCACTTGGCCTTCTCTGACATGATACTGGAGGGTGTCGCTTTGGTGCACGTGGGGGAGGGTAGAAGACTGGGCTCTCCACTTGGGCTTTGCTGACATGGGTGGGCATAGAATCACAGTTTTTTCCATGGTGTTTGGCTGGATTAGAGTGATTACTATCTGAAAGTCTTCTTTCTTACTAGGCTGCCTCTTTCCTGATGCCTTGGCTAGAGAGAGCAGGCTGTATTGGGGATTTTTTTCTATCTGCCTATCTTGCTGGCTTCTGCAGCACCATGCCTAGAACATAACAGGCAAAAGAAACCCCAGAGAACTTGCCTCTGTCATTCCTCACACCCTGAGGTTCCTAGAAGGTCTGTCTTCTCTCTACCTTTCAGAGTCTTCTAATATTTCTTGTACGTATAATGTTCCGGGTTTTCAGTTTTAGTGATTGGGAAGAAAAAGTATTTCCACTCCATCTTTCCAGAAGCAGAATCAAAGTAATTTTTCAAAAATGTCAATCAGTTAGGGCGCCTGGGTAGCTCCGTTGGTTAAATGGCTGACTTGATTTCGGCCGAGGTCACGATTTTACGGTTCATGAGTTCGAGCCCACATTGGGCTGTATGCTCGCATACAGATCCTCTGTCTCCCTCTCTCTGCCCCTCCCACGCGCATGCACTTGCACGTGCGCTCTCTCACACTCTCTCTCTCAAAAAGAAATAAATGTTAAAAAAAAAAATTTTTTTTAATGTGAATCAGTTAAGTAATGTCATTTCTCTGCTTCACAATTTCCAAGGGCTTCCTGGTATGATTATAAAAAATAAAAAATATATAAATCATAATCAAAATATATAAAATCAAAATTTCCTAAAAAAAGCGAAAGAACAAAATCCAAATTTCCTATCGGCCCATCAGAACTTCCGTGGCTCCCTGTTTCCACTCTGATGTGCTTTATACTCCCTCTCCCCACCTCTCTCATGCCCCAGCCACACTGGCCTCCTTTCTGTTTCTTGAACGTGTTGTGCCTTCTTGGACTATGAAATAATATCACGCATAGTTGTAAACAGGGACTCTGGTGTTAGATGGCCTGTCCTGAGTGACTGTGTGATCTTGGGCCACTTTCTCGGCCTTTTGCGCCTCTATTTCCTCATATGTGACTTGAGAATAAGAATACTGTCCGCCTCCTAGGGTTATTGAAACGATTAAATGGATTGGCCCATGTGATGTAATTTGAGGAACTCTAAAGTGCAGGAACGATTCCCAGTGCAGAGGAAGCATTCAATAGATAAATCAGCTGTGGGGATGAAGTTACTTACACCTCCCTGCTCTTGAATGGCTGTTTCTGTTGCCTGGAATACCTCCTGCCACCCCCCGACTCCCATGCCCCCCAACCCCACTTTTTTTTTGCAAGACTGACTCATTTAAATCTTCCACGCCTCAGCCTAAATGGCCTTATCTGCTTATGTAAAGTAGTCTCTCTTCCTTTCTCTAAAGCCTATCTTTCTATAATAGCACTTTTTATAATCTGATATCTGGCTAACTTATTACTCGTTTACTGTTTGTCTCTTGCCCCGTGGACAAGAAGCTTCGTGAGGGCAAGCACTCTTGTCTCTTACTCACTGCCCTACCCCCGCCCCCCCCCCCCCCAGCCCCTAACAGAAGGAGCCACATAGTAGACTCTTAATAAAGATTTGTTGAATGGATGAAAGAATTCAGGTCATTTATGGTTACACACCTATTACACATAATGCTGCAATAGACATTATTGTGGTTAAATTTCCGTATACAACTTCCAAATTTTTTCGTAGGATGAACTTCCTAGAGTGGGGTTGCTGGGTCAAAGGATATACACATGGCCTTTCAGACAGATTGTATTAATTTACTCTCCTGCCAGTGTCCTGTGAGTGTGTTGTCCTTCTGCATTTTCCACTCAGGGATTTAGGAGGGAAAAAAAGAAGCAAACCTTGAAATGCATTCTCCCTCCTCTCCTTCTCCATTCAAAATAATTAATATTCTGTTATACTTTGCAGATGAGGATACTGGGAACCTGGGGTTAAATAAGCTTCCTCAGGGTCAATGGCAGAGCTGGGATCGTGGCTCGGGTCGTTTGGTTGTAAACTCTGGTCTTAACCATCGAGGTGTGCTTTTCGTCTATATTTTTCCTCAGTGATTCCTGGGCACCGGGACATTTGAGGACGTCTGCACCACCCACTGACCGGGGGACCCAGCAAACCCCAGGGGGGCTGAAGAGCAGAATGAGAGGTAGGCAGCGGAAGGGACATGAGGAGGGAGGCACCAGTCGAGGCAGGGGCTCCTCTTGCCTCGAGTTCGTCTGGCAAGAGAGACGGAATCAGTGTCAGCCATTCTCTTTGCAGTTGCCAGTTCGAATCCTTCTGCTCTGTGCTGTGGGTCCTGAGTTCAGCTTTCAGAAGTCTGACCAGGTGAGGCTGGACTTGAGTGATTCCGCCACGTTGGGGTGGGCGGCTCTGGCCAACCTCTGTGTCTGAAGCAACCCGAGCATTGCTCTTCCTACAGGCCTCGTTACAGGCCACCTGCTCCCCCCAGGGGCCCTGGCCTCCGCTCCCCCAGGTTCAAGCTGCCCCTTCTCAGCTGATCTTCCCAAACTGCCTGCATTCACCCTGCTGCCTCCCAAGGTAAAGTTAGATTGTCCACCCTGTGTTCTCAAAGCAATAGTTCTAATTTGATGATGCACAAGCATCACCTGAGGTGCTTATTAAAAAGACCTCAGACAACCTGGGCCGTTTGAATATTGATGGGATATTTGATTACTGTTGAATTACTGTTGAATTTTAAGTGTGACCATGGTATTACATATGTGTGTATTATATATGTAATATATATGAATATGCATCTTTTAGGTTACATATGTATTGTACATATATTATATATGTATATTACATATGTATATGTATATAATAATATAATATATGTATATTAAAATGTATCTTTTAGGTTACATATGTATTATATATTATATAATATATTATAATATATATTATAGTATATATAATATAATATATGTATATGAAAATGTATCTTTTAGAGGTACATACTGAAATATTTTGAAAGAAGAAATATGTGTGGGATTAGCTTCAACATAGCCTGGGGTGGGTGGGAGAAGTGGGTAAAAGAACTGATGATACAAAATTCACCAGTTGACGCTGAGCAGTATGAATATGGCGGTGCCTTATATTGGTCTCTGTACTTTTGTGGTTGCTTTAATTTTTCCACTCTAAAAAGTAACAACAACAGCAAAACACCCTTCTTGTTCTAGGATACATGTGCCACTCACCCCAGGTGGGTGCATGAAGGGATCTGCACCCCCCACCCCTTGAGGAAAGCTGCTTTGCCAAGCTCATTAGTGTGAACGAAGGTGGCCACTGCAGAGGACCCCCAACCAGGAGACACGGTGTAATTGCTTTACTCCTCTGCTCCTCGCCCCTCTCCACCAAATAAGTTGATCAGGACAGTAATTCTCTGTCAAAGGGTAAATAGTCATGTCTGGCCCTTTCTCTTTACCTGGGCCACATTGGAAGCTGAATCTTAGCTATTGAGTGTTTATCTGTCTGTTTTGTGTTGCAAGTGAAGTGTTTTTGAAGATAGTTGTTGATAAGATAGTGGGCATGATTTGTTTTTCATGTCCCAAATGATTTCGTTTTACAGTGACAAGAAGGAGTGTTTGATGTGCTTAGTAGATGCACTGGAATGTTGTCTCTAGGGCCCTTCTAAGTCCTCTAGAAACCTTTCCCAAAACTGCTCACCGAGGGGTGAGTTACTTTTCTTACAGGAGAAAGTCACTGCTTCCTGGTGGGGCTCCAAGGTCGTGGCCCTGGGCTCAGGTGGCTGGGGGAGGGAGGGGGTTTTTGAGCAGGGCTGGCCGGTGAGGCAGGTTCTCCTCACTCCCAGGCAGGTGTTGATACAACAGAGCTGCCTCTGGGCTCTGTAGGCACCTAGGGAGGAGAAGCACCGGGAGGGGCTCTTTGCCTTAGGGAAGCCACCCAAGGAACCCTGGTCCCAGGCCTGCCACTCACAGGCCCTGACCAAACACAGCTGCCTCTGGGGGCTCCCTGCTAGGGGGGTTGGGCCAAGGGAGTACCAGAGAGCTGTAGCCCCTGCCCTGCTGCAGATCCCTGTCTAGAGCCTGCTGGGACAAAGCCGGGGTAAGAAGGCCCTTTACACTGTGTTCTTGGTCTGCTTGATGCTAATGTCTTGTGTCTCTCTTCTACGGAAACATTCCTTTATTTATCAGAGAGGGTAGTATGAAAAGTTTTGATTCATCTAGGTGTCAAAAGGCAAAAAATGCAGCATCAGGCGATGCATTCTGGAGGGAGGGATGATGTTTGGTCTCTAGACAATAAATTGGGCAGTAACTTTTGAGAACCTGCTTTGTGGCTGAGCTATACTGGTGATAGAATGGAAAACATGACATAGTTCTCACCTCATGGAATTGACTGGTTAGTGGGCAACACAAACGTGAAACAAGTAGTTGCCGATGACTTATCTTCTGGGAGTACTGGTTTCACGTGGTGGTGGTGGTCTGAAAGGGCCTAGGGTAGAAGAGGACTCCAATGACAGGATTGTGTTGGGTGCATGGAAACCAGGGGGACTTGGGGAGGAAGAAAGTGAGGTTCCAAATCTAGGGGAATGCATGGACAAAGGTCCTGGGGTAGGAGGGAGCTCCGGGAGACATTGTGTGTCCGGAGAGCAGTGTGGAGGGCAATGAAGCTGGAGGGGAAGGCAAAGGCCAGATATACAGCCTCTTTGTTGGCCAAATCAAGGGTTTTAGACTTGATTCTATGAGAAATAGAGATACAAGAATAATTAAAGCAGAGAAGGGAAAACCCCAGTGTCTGTCAAACAGCAGCTACTGTATATATTATAAAATGAAATGAGAAAAAGGGGCCCATTCTGGAGGTGTGATAGTTATTCCAGAAGGTTGGTCTTTGGGGAAATTGATTTGGCTTGGCAGTGGTAGAGCAGCCCAGAGGGCCTTTGGTGGGAGTGGGTTCTACATGAATACCCTTTTTCCATACAGAGGACATACATACAGATTTATTTCATTCTGGCTGACTGCACAGGGTTCTGTGAGTCAGCTTAATCACTGTCCTGTTGATGGATATCTGGGTTAGATCCATTTATTATAATTATAATATACAATGTTATCAGGAACATCGTTGTGCATACATTTTCCCATACATCTCCAAGTTTGTCCAGATGAATAGCAGTGGAAATCCTGGGTCATGGATATGAATGCTATAAAATTTGATAGGCACTGACAAATTGCTCTCTGAAAAAAACTGTCCAAATGTACACTTACAAGACTAAAGTACAGTGTATGAAGATGCCTGCTCTCTCATACCGTCCACAACACGGGTCTTTACTCATATTTTTTAATCTCTTGCCAGTCCGATAGGTGGTGAAAAGTGCTATCTTGTTTTTGTTTATATTTTTAGAATTAAGAGTCATTCCTGTTGGATTTTTTTCCCCTGTCGGATATTAATATAATGCAACTAAAGCCAGTTTTCTTCCTAAGGCTTCTATACTCTTATTCCCTCCGATGTCTTTGTCTCCTGCAGACCAAGGCTGTGTCAAGATGGCGTCCGTGTTTCGCAGTGAGGAGATGTGTTTGTCCCAGCTGTTTCTCCAGGTGGAGGCTGCATATTGCTGTGTGGCTGAGCTTGGGGAGCTTGGACTGGTTCAGTTCAAAGATGTAGGTGCCACATTCTTGGGAGACCAGAGGAAGGTGGGGTGGGTGTAGACATCTCTTTCACACCAACTTCTTGGTAGTGAACTAAGTTCAGGGAGTAGAGCCCTGAGCTGGGATAGATGGAGTTCCACGTGGTTCTAGTTGTTCTGGCTAAGGTTTGTGATAACGTTGAGAAGTGACTTGCAAACATGTTCTCCTTTCCTCTAGATGTATCTCTTCTATAGGAATGTTTTGAGGCTCTAATGCAGTCACTACATGTTAGATGGCATTATACTTTATTTCCTACATGGTACCTTCAAAGAATTAGAGGTCTCCAATGGGCATGTGGACTACCAAACCTTGTTCCGAAGACAGAAACCAATTGCTCCTAACTAGCTGGTCTGAGGACAAAGTGCACAGTCTCCCTAGAGTGACATTCTAGGGCTAGACAGTCTTGAGTGTGATGTTGGGGTATCATTTCTCAGAGGTGGTTTGGATCCTTACCAAGCTTTTTTGAACAACGTTCTTTACTCCTTTACTTCCTCACCAAGATCACAATCAAAACTAAGCTCCTGCAGGAAGGATCTTGTCTTGTTCTGTGTGTTCTTAGTTTCTAGTACAGGACCTGATGTGAGGTAGTTCCTTAATAACATTTATTGGGCTGAGCTGAGGGTCACCATCACTAGGACACTGAATTTTTGTTGATGATTGTGATAACATTGCATGGAGCTATGCAATTTCAAGATCCTGTCGTATTCATGACTCCACTGAGGATTTCAAGGCTCATTTGGATGTAAATCCAACTAAAAGCAAGGAAACCTTAACTGTGGGAGGACTTTCTAAGTGTAGGAAGACCAGAGCTGAGGCATTTGGGAGATTGTGTATAAGAACATCAAGGTGTGTTTTGCCTGTAACTTACCTGTCTCATGCATGGAAGTATCTATTCCGAAGATGGTTCCAGCAACCTTCCCCAGCATTAATAATAATAATAATAATAATAATAATAATAATAATAATAATAATTCCCCAGCATTAATAATAATAATAACCAAAGGGAATACATTGGCATCTGTTGCTACTAATGTGTGGCTTCTGGTTTCCCCCCACTCTAGTTAAATGTGAATGTGAACAGCTTCCAAAGAAAATTTGTGAATGAAGTCAGAAGGTGTGAGTCGCTGGAGAGAATTCTCCGTAAGCCAGTTTTCTGTTTACTGTCTAAGTGTCACCTGGTTGGGAGGTAAATGGTTTGCAGAACTAGATTATAACAAACATGTACCTGTTTGTATACTTTTTGAGGTGATTCTAGAGACAGAGTGGGGAAATTAGGGTTGGGTTGCTGGTGCCATGGCAGTCCTGGGGGGGCGGGGGCGGGGGGGGGCGGGGAACTCAGGTAGCTGGGCTGGCTGAAAGGTACCTGTCTGCTTGGGCCCACTTCTTAGGTGAGAAAACACAATCACCTTGGGCTCTCGTGGGGTTTCATCCCACAGGTTTTCTGGAAGATGAGATGCAAAATGAGATCGCAGTTCAATTGCCAGAGAAAGCCCCACCAACCCCTCTCCCACGGGAAATGATTACCCTGGAGGTAGGTTCTTTTCTACTTTGCTAAAGACAGTCACGAAGCCTGTCTCCTGAGGAGCTCAAAAAAAACCACTCACGGATCTTTACCCAGTTGCAGAAGGTGTAGGGGCGGATTTATGTGACTGTCCACTTTTCAGTATTAATCCCCCAGGAAAATCCCACTGTAAAATTTTTATTTTCATTTTAAATGTTTATTTACTTTGAGAGAGAGAGTGGGTGTGTGTATGTGAGTTGGGGAGGGACAGAGGAGAGGGAGAGACAGAATGCCAAGCAGGCTGCATGCTGTCAGTGCAGAGCCCGAGATGGGGCTCAATCCTGCCAACCATGAGATCATGACCTGAGCTGAAACCAAGAGTTGGAAGCTTAACTCACTGAGCCACCCAGGCACCCCACCCCCACTGTACAATTTTTAGAGTCACTTCTGATCATGGGGAGAGCTCTTTTTTTCTCCTACTGCAGCCCGAAGGGAGCTCACCCCACTTTGAGAAGTGGTTTCATTGATGGACATAAATTCTCTCTCTCTCTTTTTTAATGTTGTATCTATCTATCTATCTATCTATCTATCTATCTATTTGAGAGATATAATTTTTATTGAGTATTCCCTAGGTCCAAAATACTGCTCAAAACATATTGTATGTTTTACATGTAATTGTAATTGGTCAATGATTGTCCCTATTTACAGGTCAAATATTTGAATCAGACGTCAAGTAACATTTCTGTCATCATAGAGTTAATAAATGAAGGAGCCAGGAACTTATCCCATTGGTATTCAGAACCCATATACTTTTTGTGGGGGAGATACATTTTATTTTGAAATAATTACAAATTTATAAAAAAATTGAAAGAATAGGCCAGGAAACTCCTGTTTATACTTGTCTCAAATACCTTAACCGTTAATATTTTGCATATTTTTTCTCTCTTATTTTCTCTTTCACTCCCTTTCGCTCTCTTTTTCTTTCTTTTTCTTCTCCTTATACACACTACACACAGGTAAATGTGCATACAAGTTTTTTCTAAACTATTTGAGAGTAAGCTGTAGATATGTCCTTAACCCCTAAATACTTTAGAGTACTTTTCTTGAGAAAAAGGACATCCTTTTGCATAAACACACTACAGTGATCAAAATCAATACATTAACATTGAGACAATACTATTATATATCTCATTTACAGACCTTGTTCAAATGTGACCAACTGCCTCAACAGTGTCATTTACAGAAAATTTGACAAATTTTGTAGTCTGTCTATTCTCCTCTCCAGTCTAGTATCATGCATTGTATTTAATTGTTATTGCACTTTATTCTTATCTCTCTGCCACAAGTCCTCAGTCTTCCTGTCTTACTCAACCATAACAATTTTGAGAAGTCTTAACCATTTACTAGAGTGTCCCTCAACTTGGGTTTACCTGATTTTCTATGCTTATGATTAGACTCAACTTAGGCATTTCTGCCGGGAATACCACACAATGATACTACATCCTTCTCAGTGCATTATGTAAGTTGGCACATGATATCCATTTGTCCCAGAATTGGTGACATTAAATTTGATCTCTTGGTTAAGGTTGTATTCATCAGATTGCACTCATGTAAAGTTAATATTTTCCCATTGTTCACTTAAATATTTTATGTGGGGATACTTGGAGGCTATGGAAATATTCTGTTCTATGATCCATTGATGATTGCTTTTTTTTTTTTTTTACTTTATATTTCTTTTTGTTTTAAATAATTTATTTATTTTTTAATTTACATCCAAGTTAGTTAGCATGTAGTGCAATAATGATTACAGGAGTAGATTCCTTAATGCCCCTTAACCCATTTGGCCCATCCCCCCTCCCACAATCCCTCCAGCAAGCCTCTGTTCTCTATATTTAAGAGTCTCTTATGTTTTGTTCTCCTCCCTGTTTTTATATTATTTTTGCTTCTCTTCCCTTATGTTCATCTGTTTTGTATCTTAAAGTGTCATATGAGTGAAGTCATATGATATTTGTCTTTCTCTGACTGACTAATTTCACTTAGCATAATACCCTCTAGTTCTATCCAGGTAGTTGCAAATGTAATGTTTTATTTATTTTTGAGAGAGCGCAAGCAGGGGAAGAGGAGAAAGAGGGGGACAGAGGATCGGAAGTGGGCCCAGCTCTGAAAGCAGTGAACCTGATGTGGGGCTTGAACTCACCAACTGCAAGATCATGACCTGAGCCAAAGTCAGACGCTTAACTGACTGAGCCACCCAGGACACAAAGTTCTTAGAAGCAGTGAAGTCTTGTCTGTATGATGCTACTGAACAAGACTTTTGCTGGCACAATGGGATCTTCTTTTTCTTGTCTTATCTTCCTTCTTTTCTTAACTATTGTCACTGTACTATACATTATAGCCTAAGGATTTATTTATCTTGTAGCTGGAAGACCACCTTCACCCATTTCACACCCTGAAGCCCCCGTAACCACCAATCTGTTCTCTGTATCTATGAATTCAACTTTTTGTTTTTTTTCTTTTCTTTCTTTCTTTTTTTTAAGATTCCCTATTTAAGTGATATCATAAAGTATTTGTCTTTCTCTGCCTGATTTATCTTACTTAGTATACCCTCAAGGTCCATCCATGCCATTGTTATGGCAGGATTTCCTTCTTATTATGGCTGAGTAATATTTCCCTGTGCACATATACCCCATCTTTATACGTTCATCTGTTGATGAGCAGTTAGGTTGTCTTCACTCTTGTAAATGATGCTGCAATGAACACGGGACTGCAGGCATCTTTTCGAGACAGTGATTTTGTTTCCTTCGGATAAATACCCAGAAGTGAAATTGCTGGATCCAATGTGTTGTTAACTAATCATCTTTCTGGTGGGAAATGACTCATGCTTTGTATCTACTCTAGACTGAGGCCTCTCCTCGATTGGCTTCTGGGATCAGCTGTGCCTCAGCCAGCTGTTTTCTTTAGCCAAGGACATTATAACTGAGGGGACTACCCCTTTCTTTCCCTCTCTCCTTCCTTTTATAAAACTTTGAGTGCCCACCATGCACAAGGTAGCTTAGAGAGAAACAAAACATGGCCATGTCCATTAGGAGCTTCTAGAGCAGATGGTGGTGAAAAGAGGGAGGGGTGAGGCAGTGAGAAAGAATGTCAAAAGGTAGGCAGAGCCAGATCCTGGAAGGCCCTGTAGATCTTGATTAAAAAAAATTTGCGTATTTTATGCTAAGAAAAGGAAGGGCCCATTAAAGGAGGCAGGAAGGTAGGGGAGCTTCACTGAACTGAGCCTTATCTCTGGCTGGGTTTGTTTGTTTGTTTTCTTTAAAGATAATGTAAAATTCTTGAAATTTTTGAAGCCTTTAGTAGTATAAATAAAGATACTCTAACAGAGATACGAGACTGGCAACTCCCCTGGAAAATATTTTGGATCTGGCCATACTAAAACCTGGATATTTTGGAAGATATTGAGTTGGTTATATGTTTCAGATAGTACTTAAAAAAAACAAAAATCATTGCCTCCAAAGGAGGTAGGCATTGGCCCACTGGTTGGTTTTGAAACTCTACACTTTCATACATTTATACTGGTAACCAGTTAGATTACAGTCCAATGTGTACCAACAGCCCTTCCTCAGTATTTTCCTCCTGGGTATTATTTGTTGTAAAGATGAAATTAGAATGGCATGAGCTTATACGTAGCAATATTTGTCTAACCATTGACCAAGGGAACAGACTGATTCAACGGTCTGGCAGTTAGTTGAGTGTTCCTCCAGCATTCCTATGAAGGGGAATCCTTCAAGATTGTGCAAGAGTACACAAGTGGCTTTGGGCCCTTGACTTGCAAATTTTCTAAAGAGGCTTTCATAACAATCCTAGAGGAAATATTAATTCAGAAAAAAAAACTACCCACAAATCCACCATCTCAGCAGAAACTGCCATAACTTCTCAGTTTTTAGGTTTTATCCTTATCAGCTATATTTTTATGTAACCCCATGTCCATTGTCTACATTATAATTTTCTACTTTTTGCATTTAACTATCACTTTGTAAACTATGTTTTAAATAATGGGCTGTTGTCCAAAATATTTTTAAAGGCAGAATTATTTAAAAAAAAGGTTTTTAAAAAATGTTTATTACTTATTGAGAGAGAGAGAGAGAGAGAGAGAGAGAGAGAGGGACGGAGTGTGAGTGGGGAGAGTTAGAGAGGAAGACACAGAATCTGAAGCAGGCTCCAGGCTCTGAGCTGTGAGCACAGAGCCTGATATGGAGCTTGAACTCATGAACCCTGAGATCATGATCCAAGCCGAAGTTGGATGCCCAAGTGACTGAACCACCCAGGTGCCCCAGCACAATTTTTTTTTTAATATATGAAATTTATTGTCAAATTGGTTTCCATACAACACCCAGTGCTCATCCCAAAAGGTGCCCTCCTCAATGCCCATCACCTACCCTTCCTTCCCACCCCCCCCCCCCCCCCCATCAACCCTCAGTTTGTTCTCAGTTTTTAAGAGTCTCTTATGCTTTGGCTCTCTCCCACTCTAACCTCATTTTTTTTCCTTCCCCTCCCCCATGGGTTTCTGTTAAGTTTCTCAGGATCCACATAAGAGTGGTTTGCCTCCCTCCCTCTTTAACTTTTTCTTTTGCCCCTTCCCCTCCCCCATGTCTTCTGTCAAGTTTCTCAGGATCCACGTAAGAGTGAAAACATATGGTATCTGTCTTTCTCTGTATGGCTTATTTCACTTAGCATCACACTCTCCAGTTCCATCCACGTTGCTACAAAGGGCCATATTTCATTCTTTCTCATTGCCACGTAGTACTCCATTGTGTATATAAACCACAGTTTCTTTATCCATTCATCAGTTGATGGACATTTAGGTTCTTTCCATAATTTGGCTATTGTTGAGAGTGCTGCTATAAACATTGGGGTAAAAGTGCCCCTATGCATCACTACTCCTGTATCCCTTGGGTAAATTCCTAGCAGGCCCCAGCACTATTTTTAATAGAATCATTGAGCGTATAGAGCAAATGGTTAAGAAGCGGTTAAGAAAAAACTCCGTTTTCTCCCCCAACTTTCTGCCACTATAGTTAGTGTTCAAAATTTAGGGTAGTGATTATCACTGGGTGATGTGCATGTGGGGCCCATGGTGGAGTTCTCTCTGCAATGTGTATGAAATTTTCCATCATAAAAAATACTAAAAATTCAATTTTTTTCTGATATTAATATGTTTTTTTGGGAGGGAGGGGAACTAACATTTGCAGGAATATTTTTGTTTTATTGTTTATTTTCTAATCTCTTTGGTAAAAGTGTCTCTTAGGTAGATTAAAAAAATATCTAGCATGATCTTCTCCGTCTTTTAACAGGTGACCTTAATCCACTTTCATCTATTATGGTTGCTGATTCACTGACCATTGTTTTTGTTAAATGTTGAATTGATACAGTAGAATTTTTAGAAACTGTGTGTAAGGTATAAAGAATAATGATACAGTAAACACTGAATGCCATCACTCCGAATGAGATAAAGGTGACCACAGTGATGGTGTTAAAGCCCTCTGTGTGCCCTCCCCTCCCGCCTCTCCCCTCCACTCTCCTCCCCACTCCCCTCTGCACTCCTCCCCACTTGGAGACAATCACTGTCCTGAATTTTGTATTTTTCTTTTCTTTGTTTCTGTAGAGTTTTATCGCATATTTAGTCTTCTAAATAGCATATGATTTAGCTTTGCACATTTTAGTTTTATGTAAATGAAATCATGTTTATTCTTTTGCAACTTTCTGTTTTCTTACATCGTTTTATTTTTAAGACACCATATTGTTTCATGTTTCTGAAATTAATTCATTTTCACTGCTGGGTAGTGTTTCTTGTATTGAATGTACCACACTTTATCCATTCTATTGTTGTTGGACATTTGAATAGGTGAGAAATGAGCTTTCATATGTGTGTGTGTCTGTGTGTGTGTGTGTGTGTGTGTGTGTGTGTGTGTGTTTTTAGAGAGTCAGGGAGAGGGGCAGAGGGAGGGAGAGAGAGAGAGACAGAGAATCTTAAGCAGGCTCCATGGTCAGTGCAGAGCCTGATGTGGAGCTCGATCCTACCACTCTGGGATCATGACCTGGGCTAAAATCAAGTTGGGCCCTTAACCAGCTGAGTCAACCAGGCACCCTGAGCTTTCAAATTTTTTAATTATTTGCCAAATCTCAGTAGTGCATTCACAAATTGTGCCCAACAGAGAGATCCTCACCTATTACATTTTGAATTTCAATACCTATATTTTACATTTCCAAGATTTCTTGATTTTAAAGTTTATTTATTTTGAGAGAGAGAGAGTGAGCACAAGCTGGGGAGGGGCAGAGAGAGTGGGAGAGAGAGAATCTCTACCCCACTGACAGTGCGGACCTGTCAGAACAGAGCCCGACTCAGGGCTTGAACCCATGAACTGTGAAATCATGACCTGAACCGAAATCAAGAGTTGGATGTTTAACTGACTCAGCCACCCAGGCGCCCCACATGTCCAATGGTTCCCCTTTTATATTTACCTGTTTTTTCATTTTAGGACATGCTTATTTAATAATTTAGTGGTGTGTATGTGTGTAGGGGTGTGTGTGTGTGTGTGTGTGTGTGTGTACGTAGTGCTCTTTGAGCATTCTAAAAAAAACCTTAAACTCTTTTTCAGACTATTCCATAAAAATAATTGCACCCAGTGTGAGTTTGTGTTCTGACTGTTGATTTTGTTGGTGATTTTTCTTATCGTAAGATTTCTTCTTGAGACTTACTCATTTTGTATGCTCATTTTGGAAGGAAGATTGTTTCTTATTTTTTGATTTTGTCTTCTTGCCTATCTTGCCGTTTCTCTATGTAGCCTTTTTCTCTTGCTTGTACCTGGTTCTCCAGACTCCAACCCAGAACTAGTGATTTCTCTTTTTGTATTTTATCAGTACAGTGTGTTTGAGGCGGAAGGAATTCTCAACATGTAAATTCACTTTAGCTTCCCTTTTAAGTGTTTGAAATGGGGGAGAGACACATACTTTGCTGAAATGCCTAGGCTTCCCGAAGCTAATTTCCATCCCCCCAAAGTGTTTTCTAATCCTCCCCATTTGGTGAAAACCGATCTAGCTTGTAGCTCTGCGGTCATACTGTGTTGCACTGAATGGGCCACTCAACTCCAGGCTACCTTATGATGCACTGAATTCTTTTTGATATTTAGTTATTTGTAGTGGTGAAGGTAGGGCAAATGTCATAGGACTTTCTGCCTGCTTTACCTTCTTTTTCCATTCTGCATAGACTCTTCTAGAAAAACTGGAAGGAGAATTACAGGAAGCCAACCAGAACCAGCAGGCTTTAAAGAAAAGCTTCCTAGAACTGACCGAACTCAAACATCTCCTGAAGAAAACCCAGGACTTCTTCGAGGTTGTTATCTGGGGATTATTTATTAAAGGGACCTTTCCCCCAGGGCCTCAAGTTTCCATTTTGAAAACTGACTGGTTTTGGAATATGCATAAATCACTGTGTTTCTGTCCCATGGCTAGGTCATTAGTGAGGGGGAGGGTATTCTGGGTGAAACATGTTGCCATTGTGAACTAAAGGCAGAAATATTATGGCGCTCATTAAAAAGTACGTGCCCTAAACACCAAGAACAAAGTCAGAACAAAGCATGAGATTGGACAGGTTTGGGCTTTAGGTAGTAAAAGACTGGGGAAGGCTTTGATCTGGCAAGGAGCACTCCACTTTTTGAATTCTACTAACTCTTTGTGGAAAATTAAAGTTTCATGAAACATGGACAAACCCTTGAGATGCAGGGAGATTTTAAGGTAGTCCAAATGCATGTAAAAGAAAATAAATGGTTCTTTGACTTTCAGACCGAAACCAGCCTAGCTGATGATTTCTTTACGGAGGATACCTCTGGCCTCCTGGAATTGAGAGCCACACCTGCATATGTGACTGGAAAGCTGGGGTTAGTGTCTCTCTGCTCTGAAAGTTACATGTAGATGGGTTTCTGGTCCACAGCTCAGTGCCTGGTTGGTGTTGGATTTCCCCGAGTGCTTGAGTGAGTGAGTGAATGAATGAATGAATGAATGAATGAACTAGCCCCTGGAATGATGGCTATTTCAATAAATATAAGGCCTCCACACAGTCATAAACCCCAGAGTAACCTTTTCAGATTGGTGGAGAGATAACTTCGTGTTAGTGGTGAAACCAACATGCTGGAGCCTGAAGAGTACAATGTTCGTGTTGTCCCCACACACAAGGGCAAGACTATGGCAAGAATTGTTTAGATGGGTTTTCGCAACTGTTCCCTGCTTCCTTATCTTTGGAATACTGCTTTGATAATAAAATAGATTTGGAGTTTGACATCTGAAGTGCAATTGGAAATGAGGTAATTATGTGAGCAGCTCATCCATAAGGAGCAGTAATGTGATATGATGATACCCACCAAAATGTGTGGTGATTCAAAATGGAGGGATTTCATTCAGTGTCCAAGTCAAACTGATGAATCCGTATAGAAAATATTTGATCAGAAGGTAATATGGGATCAGCGTAGGTTTAAACTAATAGATCGCCGAAAGTAACCATTTTGAAATGAGTATAAAGTTTCTGTCAGAAATTATCTAGACACCTGGATGGTTTTAAAAGTAGAGATGAATGGAAATTAGTATGTATGTTACACTTCTATTTTTTATTTTATTTTTTTTTAATATTTAAAAAAAAATTTTTTTTTATGTTTATTTATTTTTGAGACAGAGAGACAGAGCATGAACAGGGGATGGGCAGAGAGAGAGGGAGACACAGAATTGGAAGCAGGCTCCAGGCTCCGAGCCATCAGCCCAGAGCCTGACGCGGGGCTCGAACTCACGGACCGCGAGATCGTGACCTGAGCTGAAGTCAGACACTTAACCGACTGAGCCACCCAGGCGCCCCAACACTTCTATTTTTTAAATTAAAGTTTATTTATTTAGAGAGAGAGAGGAGAGAGAGAACGGGTAGGGGAGGGGGGCAGAGAGAGAGAGGGAGAGGGGGAGAGAGAGAGAGAAAGAGCGCATGAGCGAGCGCATCCCAAGCAGGCACGACATTTAGCATGGAGCCTGATCTGGGGCTCTGTCTCACCACCGGAGGGGCAGGACCTGAGCAGAAATCAAGAGTCAGAGGCTTAACTCACTGAGCCACCCAGGCGCCCTGTATATTTCATTCTTAGTACATTATTTGTAAAAATACCCAGAGCCCATTGTTGAGCAGTTGGGATAGTTCCTTTCTTTAGTTCTGATGCCATAACAAATGGTCTAGTGTATTTCTAATCGCAAATAAGTGAATACGTAGTATCGGGGTGATTAGGGAAACCTCAACACGTGAGAGGAAACACGACTTGGTGGGGTTGGGGCTCTGATGCAGGGTGGCCTCCCTACGCCTGCCACCTAGGGCCCAGTCGTTGCCTCCTGCTCAGGGCGAAGCGGGCCTCTGTCTCCTGGTGGCACATCCTCACGTCCTACGGGGCCTTCTCCCTGCCTCCCGCTCTCTGTGCCTCTCCCGCTCATCAGTGCCTCTGTCTGACTGCCCAGGTTCACGGCCGGTGTGATCAACAGGGAGAGGATGGCTTCCTTTGAGAGGCTGCTGTGGAGAGTCTGCCGAGGGAACATCTACCTGAAGTTCAGTGAGATGGACGTGACTCTAGAGGATCCCGTCACGGTGGGTGTCCCGGGCTACAGAGAACTCTCTCCTCGGCTTCCTGGGGCCTTGGGCCTGTGCGGTGGGGGTGGGGCTTCTCTGAAACAGTGAGTCTGTAGTTCTTTGAAGCTAATATCTGCTTCCTTTCTTTTCTCTGCCCCCCCTCTTTTTTTCCTTGTTTCTTTTATTTTTAAAAATTTAAATCCAAGTTAGTTAATATATAGTGTAGTAATGGTTTCAGGAGTAGAATTTAACGACTGATCACTTACATGTTAACACCCAGTGCTCATCCCAACAAATGCCCTCCTTAATGCCCATCACCCATTTAGCCCATCCCCCCGCCCAAGTCCCCTCCAGCTACCCTCAGTTTGTTCTCTGTATTTCAGAGTCTCTTCTGGTTTGCTCCCCTCTCTGTTTTTATATTATTTTCCCTTCCTTTTCCCTATGTTCATCTGTTTTGTTTCTTAAATTCCACATATGAGTGAAATCATATATTTGTCTTTCTCTGACTTATTTTGCTCAGCGTAATACATTTACTTCCATTCACATTGTTGCGAATGGCAAGATTCCATTCTTTTGATCACCGAGTAATATTCTATTGTATATATATTCGTGGTATATTTTATTAAAAACTTTTTTTAATGAATTATTTTTTACATTTATTCATTTTTGAGAGACAGAGAGAGACAGAGCACGAGCAGGGGAGGGGCAGAGAGAGAGAGACACAGAATCCGAAGCAGGCTCCAGGCTCCGAGCTGTCAGCACAGAGCCTGACATGGGGCTTGAACTCACAAACTGCGAGATCATGACCTGAGCTGAAGTCAGATGCTTAACCAGCTGAGACACCTCTATTTTTAAAAATTTTTAATGTGTATTTATTTTTTTTAACATTTCTTTCTTTCTTTTTTATATTTATTTTTTAGTTTACATCCAAGTTAGTTAGCATATAGTGCAACAATGATTTCAGGAGTAGATTCCTTAATGCCCCTTAACCCATTTAGTGCATCCTCCCTCCCACAACCCTTCCAGCAACCCTCTGTTTGTTCTCTAAATTTAAGAGTCTCTTGTGTTTTTTTCCCCTCCCTGTTTTTATATTATTTTTGCTTCTCTTCCCTTATGTTCATCTGTTTTGTCCCATGAAGCCCTCATATGAGTGAAGTCATATGATATTTGTCTTTCTCTGACTGACTACTTTCACTTAGCATAATACCCTCCAGTTCCATCCTTGTGGTTGCAAATGGCAAGATTTCATTCTTTTTGATTGCCAAGTAATACTCCATTGTATATGTATATACCACATCTTCTTTATCCATCCATCTGTTGATGGACATTTGGGCTCTTTCCATACTTTGGCTATTGTTGATAATGCTTCTATAAACATGGGGGTGCATGTGTCCCTTCAAAACAGCACACCTGTATCCCTCGGATAAATACCTAGTAGTGCAATTACTGGGTCGTAGGGTAGTTCTATTTTAAATTTTTTGAGGAAACTCCATTCTGTTTTCCAGAGTGGCTGCACCAGCTTGCATTCCCGCCAACAATGCAAAAGAGATCCTCTTTCTCCGCATCCTCGCCAACATCTGTCGTTGCCTGAGTTGTTAATGTTAGCCATTCAGACAGGTGTGGGGTGGTATCTCATGGTGGTTTTGGTTTGTATCTCCCTGATGATGAGTGATGTTGAGCATTTTTTCATGTGTTGGTTGGCCATCTGGATGTCGTCTTTGGAGAAGTGTCTATTCATGTCTTTTGTCCATTTCTTCACTGGATTATTTGTTTTTTAGGTGTTGAGTTTGATAAATTCTTTATAGATTTTGGATACTAACCCTTCATCTGATATGTTGTTTGCAAATATCTTCTCCTAGTCTGTTGGTTGCCTTTTAGTTTTGCTGATTGTTTCCTTCACTGTGCAGAAGCTTTTTATTCTGATGAGGCCCCAATAGTACATTTCTGCTTTTGTTTTCCTTGCCTCTGGAGGCCTGTTGAGTAAGAAGTTGCTGCAGCCAAGGTCAAAGAGGTTGTTGCCTGCTTCCTCCTCTAGGATTTTGATGGCTTCCTGTCTTACATTGAGGTCTTTCATCCATTTTGAGTTTATTTTTGTGTCTGGTGTAAGAAAGTGGTCCAGGGTCATTCTTCTGCATGTTGCTGTCCAGTTTTCCCAGCACCACTTGCTGAAGAGATTGCCTTTATCCCATTGGATATTCTTTCCTGCTTTGTCAAAGATTGGTTGGCCATACGTTTGTGGGTCCATTTCTGGGTTCTCTATTCCTGTTCCATTGGTCTGAGTGTCTGTTTTTGTGCCAGTATCTGCCCCCCTTTTCTAAAAAAAAAAAAAAACCCTACAAAAGTTCAGTTCAAGGTCTGATTGTTGGTAACACCTCCAAGACACAGCTCTACCAGTTCCTGGAAGTTTAGCTAAGAACTGAGTTCAGTCAGTGCAATCCAAGCTTCAGTGTGCACAGGCACATGAGTGACCCTGGTACCTAGTTAAATGCAGATTCTGATACAGTGGAGTAGGGGTGGGGCCTCAGATTCTGCCCTGTTTTTTTTTAGAGGGTTTATTTTATTTTTTTTTTTAAAGTTTATTTATTTATTTTGAGGGCAAGGTGCAAGCGGAGGAGGGGCAGAGACAGAGAAGGAGGGAGAGAATCCGAAGCAGGCTCTGCACTGTCACTGAGGAGCCATGAATTGTGAGATCATGACCTGAGCCAAGATCAAGAGTCAGATGCTTAACTGACTGAGCCACCCAGGTGCCCCCAGATTCTGCATTTTTAACAAGCATACTGATATTGGTAGTCAGTGGATGGGATGCTTCAAACAAGGATGCTGAGAGGGCTCTTCGCTGAGTGCCATGCACTTCCTGCTATTAATTCCGTAGGGTTTACTTCCTCTGCCCTTCCAGTTAGTATTTAAATTCCCTTACTTAAAAAAAAAATTTGTTTTAATGTTTATTTTTGAGAGAGAGAGAGAAAGAGACAGAGCATGGTTAAGGGAGGGACAGAGAGAGGGAGACTCGGAACTTGAACCAGGCTCCAGGCTCTGAGCTGTCAGTGTAGAGCCAGACATGGAGCTCGAACCCATAGACTGTGAGAGCATGACCTGAGTTGAAGTCCGGCACTTAACCAACTGAGCCACCCAGGCGCCCCTAAGTCGCCTTACTTTTTAATTCCAAGTTGGGCTTATTTCTGAGTGTCATCATCTTTTCCAGGAGAGAGGGGAAAAAAATTAACTTAGGTTTTATTTCATGGAAAACAATTTCATAGTTAAATTTAAAATAGGAAGAAAGCTTACTTTTCTCTAGTGCTATTTTTCTCTTGTTCATAAGCCATAGGCAGGTCGTAGTAATAAACATGGAATCATTTTTTTTGTCCTTCTCTTGATCTGAGCTAATACAAAATTCCTCTATATCACTATGTGTCCCTTATAGATATTATTTCAAAAACTGACTTTAAATCATCACTTTGACAACCATGTTTTGGCATGTAATAGTCATGGTGGTAGAGACAGTATTTATAAAGTCAGCATCTGGAAAAGGATGACCTTAGCCTGTTAACATTGAAGGTCACTGAGCAGATCCGATGAGATCAGAGCAGATTCCTGGTTCTGGTGGATTAAGGGACAAGTGGAATTAAGGATTCAGAAAAGGACCAGTGTTTCTTGGACAAAGGAACCTTTGGAAATAACGTAAACCAAGCAGCTCCCCAAATCTTAAATACCCCTCACCTGCTGCCAAAGAGACGATTCAATTTATCTTCTTTTTAATTGATGCCTAGGATTTCCAGTGAGTTGATGTGACATTAACTATCTATTCATGGACTTTATTTCCTGTGTTTCTCCAGAATATAGACACTATGATGAACATCTTCGTGCATGCAGATTATTTTCTTTGGAATAATTTCCATGATATAAATTCAAGGAAATAGGATTGCTGGTTTAAAGGGTATGGTTTAAAGGGTTTAAAGGGTATGGTTTAAAGGGTACTTCTTACCCATCATGACACTTGATGGGTCCTGACAAATGACTTTTCAGTGGGGCCATACCTGATTCCAGTGCCCTGAATGGTGTGTGGTTATAACTTTTCCAACAATGGATTTCATAATTTTACCTTTACCCCCATCCACCCCGAACTAAATAAGAGCAAAATAGCTCATTTCTTTGCTTGAACATTTTCATATATATTTGTGAAATATATATTTTCTCTTTCTTGTGAACCGTCAAACTTGAACTTTAGATTTGCATTTTAATCAGTGTTCTTATGGGCATACAGCGAGTCAAAAATTAGGCATGGCTTTTATCTTTGTTAAACATCGAACACCCACTCACCCCTGAAATATAGAAGTTGTGTATGAGTTGGGGCACCTAGGTGACTCAGTTGGTTAAGCATTCGACTTTGGCCTAGGTCATGATCTCGCCGTTCCTGAGTTTGAGCCCCGTGTTGGGTTTTGTGCTGACAGCTTGGAGCCTGGAGCCTGTTTCAGATTCTGTGTCTCCCTTCCCCCACTCATGCCCTGTCTCTGTCTCTCTCTCAAAAATAAATAAACATTAAAAGTTGTGTGTGAGTTAACTTTAGCGAGCTAGGTCAGCTATTTTCATTTCAAGCTTTATAATATCCTGGTTCCTGTCTTCTGCGTGGTTTCTTGTTTATCAACCCGTCTCTTAAGTGTAGGGTTAGAGCTGAAAAGAGGCCCAGCTGTAGTCCAGCTAGTGTAGCCAGTTGTTGGTTGTTGTTTTAAGGCTGCCTTGACCTGTTTCAGGGGCCTTGCCTTCAACCATAAGGAATAACGGATTAGATTAACTGGGAGAGGGTGAAGTTTTCTTCTTTCTTTCTTTCTTTCATTTGGATGCTTAGCCGACTGAACCGCCCAGGTGCCCCAAATTTATAATTTTTTTTAAATATGAAAACAAGATTTTACATTTCTGTTACATTATAACCACAAAGAAAACATTATATATATATATAAATATAATTCTGATTTTTGATTTTCCAGAAAGAAGAAATTAAAAAGAATATTTTCATCATATTTTATCAAGGAGAGCAACTCAGACAGAAAATCAAGAAGATCTGTGATGGGTAAGAGACTGTTCATGGCTCTTTCATCAGGGATTGGGTCATGATTAGGTGAAGAGGGATGGGAGACAGAGTACTCTTGACTGGGCCTTCTTTGAGATCCCTTAGGATTTTAGAACAACTTTCTGACGTTTGACCAGATAATGTTAAACATGAGACTGATTTTTATGGGGCACCTGGGTAGCTCAGTCAGTTAAGCATCTGACTTCGGCTCAGGTCATGATCTTGTGGTGAGTTTGAGCCCTGTGTAGGTAGGTCTCTGTGCTGATAGCTCAGAGCCTGAAGCCCGCTTTGGATTCTGGTCTCCCTTTCTATCTGCCCCTCCTCCACTCGCATTCTGTCTCTCTCTCTCTCTCTCTCTCTCAAAAAAAAAAAAAAAAAAAACAAATTAAACAAATTAAAAAAAATTTTTTTAATGTTTATTTTTGAGACAGAGACAGAGCATGAAGAGGAGGGTAAGAGAGACAGGGAGAAACAGAATCTGAAGCAGGCTCCAGGCTGAGCTTTCGGCACAGAGCCCAATGCGGGGCTCGATTTCACAGACTGTGAGATCATGACCTGAGCCGGAAGTCGGAAGCTCAACTGACTGAGCCACCCGGGCGCCCCTAAATTTTTTAAAATGCAAATAATTTTTAAGAGCTGTGGGACTAGGAGCAGAGAGGACTTGAATCAGCAAAAGTCAAGGTAACTAAAAGTAGACATGGTAATCAAATAAGTGTATTCCCTCTCACACTCTTTATCAGCCACTAATGAGTAGGCAAACTGCATGCTGAATTGTTTCTGATTTTACAGAATCGTTTTATTCCAGCAGAAATTATTCAGCAGGGAAGGACGTTATTGCATTAATATATTCTGGGGACAAGAAGAGACAAGTCACGCTGTAGTCTTATTTACATAACAGCCCACAGTTTCTTTGGGTTGAACGAAGCTCATTCATATAATAGAACCATAGCTTTAATTCAAATAGTGCGAGCGATGCGTTGGGAACCCTTAGAACTGGGATTCGCTTTCCGAGTGCCAAAGAGACAGTTATTCTCGAAAAGGATGGTCATCCAACCGAAGCCAGTGATGGCTAGCAGAAGAGGACATGCGGAATGCTTTTCCGTCGTAACCCCCCGCCTTGTGACCTTTGGAATGTATGAAACACAGGTTTCGAGCTATCATATATCCCTGCCCAGAGCCTGCAGCGGAGCGCAGAGAGATGCTGGCCGGCATCAATGTGAAGCTGGAAGATTTAATCACCGTGAGTGAGGCGTTGAGGCGCGTGACCTACCTCCCCCACTTCCAGAGAAGTCCTGTGTCCCAGGGCCCTCGCTTCCAGCCTGGCTGGAATGGTAGCTGTGCTCTCCCGGCTACCACTGCAGGAGATTTCATAATCAGAAAGCAGTGTTCACGGGGGTGCAGGGGGTGTTTGGGGATGTCAGTCCTGCTCTTCCTGGGCTGAGAACTGACCGCAGCCCCAGTCGGCTTTTGGGTGGCCAGCCCAGTCTGATATGATCACCGAGGCCACATCTATGGTACAGCTAACTAGCCAATTCAGTTGACCAACCAGTCTGACTGATTCTTTTTCCATGGACTCACACACTTCTTTGAGCTGACCAATTACTTCGGTAAAAACAGTGAGTGAGTCCTGTTTCACCGAGGGCACATACCTCAAATTCAGATCCTTTTGTAAAGTTAGTCATCCCCCAGGGTGACAGTCAGCACTTCTGTGATTAGAACACTTGCTTCAGTAAACTTTCCAAGTAGTCTCTGAATGCTGCTGGGCCTACGTCAGGTTGTTTATTGTAGATGAATGTGTTCCACCAGAACTTTCTGTGGACATGTCGTCTGACTTGCAATGCCGTGGCCATGAGCTCCACGTAACCACTGAGCACTTGACACGTGGCTAGGGCAGCTGAGGAACTGAATGTTTTTTTCACTTTTTTTAAATTTGTGTTTAAAATTTTTTAACATTTATTCATTTTTTTTTCTTTTTTTAAAATTTTCTTTTTTCTTTTTTAAATTTTACATCCAAATTAGTTAGCATACAGTGCAACAATGATTTCAGGAGTAGATTCCTTAATGCCCCTTCCCCATTTAGCCCATCCCCCCCTCCCCCCACCCCTCCAGCAACCCTCAGTTTGTTCTCCATATTTATGAATCTCTTCTGTTTTGTCCCCTCCCTGTTTTTATATTATTTTTGTTTCCCTTCCCTTATGTTCATCTCTTTTGCCTCTTAAAGTCCTCATGTGAGTGAAGGCATAGGATTTTTGTCTTTCTCTGACTGACCAGGAACTGAATTTTTATTTTCAATTCATTTTAATTAAGTTTAAAATTTTAATGGCCGCATGTGTCTGCCGTGTTGGTTGTTAGCACAGTTCTGGATCCTCCGTGAGTATCTTCAGGAATTAGGTGTGCGAATGTGTGTGTGTTTCAAAACTCTTAGGATAACAAACGTCTTTGCCTTCCCAGAAAAATCTTTGCTTAATGTCTTTAATCCCTTCTCCTCCTTCTTTCTCACTTGTCAAAGAGACTGTGCTTCCCTAAAGCAATTACCCTTGAACTCCTTTCCCCGAATGCTCCCTACTAGATTTTAGGAAAACCTCATGGGGAAAAGAAGTTATGCCAAACTTACGCTCCTGGGGAGCCACTTGAGAACGTTGCTGAGAAGGGTACTCTCTTATAGCCCTGAACAAAAATGAATCCCATTAAATAAATAAACTCTGTGGGCAAAATTGTCCATTCCCTCCTTCATTAATTCACTTGTCGTTTATTGAAGACATTAGGTACAAAAAGCATTTTGATGTATTAATTTCCTCGGGCTCCTATAACAAATTACCACAAACTGGGTGGCTTAAAACAACAGAAATTTATTCTCTCACGGTTCTAGAGGCTGGAAATCTGAGATCTAGGTGTCAGCAGGGCCGTGCTAACTCTGAAGGCTCTAGGAAGGGGTCCTTTTCTGTGTTGCCCCCACCTCCAAACTCCTGGGTTGAAAACCTAATGCCCAAGGCGATGGTATTAGGAGGTGGGGCTTTTGGGAAGTGATTGGGTTATGAGGAGGGGGCCCCCGTGAATGGGATTAGTGCCCTTATGAAGGAGGCCCCAGAGAGCTCGCTTGCCCCTTCTACCATGTGAAGATAACCCAGAAGAGGATCCTCACCTGACCGTGATGGTGAGTGCGTTGATCTCAGACCGCCAGCTTCCAGGACTGCAAACGATAAGTTTTTGTTGTTTGTAAGCCACCCTCTATGGTATTGTATTATAGCAGCCCGAAGAGACATAGACATCTCCCTAGCCCCTGGTCGTTGTCTGCAATCTTTGGTGTTCCTTGGTTTGTAGATACCTCACTCCAGTCTCTGCCTGAATCGCACAGGGCATTCTTCCCTGTGTGCCTAGATGTCCAAATCCCTTATAAGGACACCAGTCATATTAGTTAGGGCCCACCCCACTCCAGTATGACCTTAACTTAATTCCATTTGCAAAGACCTTGTTTCCAAATAAGGTCACATTCATAGGTACGAGGGGTTAGGACTCAGCCTATCTTTTTTGGAGACACAATTCAACGTATGACAATAGTACTGTAAGGAATTTAGAAGAAAAGGAGGATACGATCTTTGCCCAAGGGTTTTAACCTCTACAAGGGAAGATACTCTGCTCTTGAGGGTTGAGGGCGGGGAAGGGCCACAGGCCAGGGGAGGGAGCCCAGAGCGGAAGAAGCCTTTATGACCGACGAGCTTCCATTTTGCCACATTGCGGGGCTCCCTGTGTGTTCCTTGTTTCTCTGTGTGTCTGTCTCGCCCAGGTCATCACACAAACAGAGTCTCACCGTCAGCGCCTCCTCCAAGAAGCAGCTGCCAACTGGCACTCCTGGGTCATTAAAGTGCAGAAGATGAAAGCTATTTACCACATCCTGAACATGTGCAACATTGACGTCACCCAGCAGTGCGTCATTGCTGAAATCTGGTTCCCGGTGGCAGACACTGGGCGCATCAAGAGGGCATTAGAGCAAGGCATGGTGAGTGGCAGATGGAGCAGGGGAGGGGGGGGAGGAGTCGCGTCCAGCCTCCGCAGCCCCTCTGTCAGGCGCTAAGGTTGTCATCCTCCTAAGTCCCATGAAGTTCATAAGTGACTTGCTGGTGACAAGTGGCAAGTCTCCTTCATCTTTGTGTCTTCAGTTCTTCTTTTTTTCTTTAATTTTTAATGTTTATGTATTTCTGAGAGAGAGAGCGAGCACGTGCACACAGGTGGGGGAGGGGCAGACAGAGAGAGAGAGGGAGGGGGCCGAGGATCTGAAGCAGGCTCTGTGCTGTCCGCAGAGAGCCCGATGCGGAGCTCGAATCACGAACTGCGAGATCATGACCTGAGCCGAAGTTGGACATGTAACTGGCTGAGCCACCCAGGCGCCCCTGTATCTTCAGTTCTTAATCTAGTGCTGGGCATGTGTCAGAAAATTCCTTTTCTTCTCGATGTTTGACAGATATCCACCATCTCTCTGATTTACTGCAAGCGCATGTTGAGCACTGATGTGCTAGTCACTCTGCTAGATGAGACTGTAGGTCCCACATGCAGTGTGACTGTAGGTATGTCCATTCCCTCATGAAGGTCACTGTCTGGCCAGAAAGACAAACAGCCAGACCCCTGTGCTCACTCTGTGCCCACAGCTATGCTCTGCACTCTGTACCTTGGTTAATCTTACAGCCTTCGTCGTTCACCTCTCCAGATGGTCACTGTGCACCAGGAACAGATCCAGGGCTATGCAGGCAGAACGAAGCCCTGGTCTGACAGACTTTCTAGAAAGGAAGACAGATAGTAGGCATGTCCATAACTAATGTGATTTCAGGTGGTGATGGTGGTGAGCAGGAGGGCGGCAGATGGTGGAGGATGGGGTGGGGGGTGACGGGCTTTGTTCTGATCACCTGTTCACCCCGTTGGTGAAGAAAGGAAACTCTGCCCTAAATGGTACAAGATGGCCAAACACACAACACTGGCCATCGGACACATGAAACTGGCAGCAGTTGATTAGTCACATATGCTTATAGCCCAGGGCAGGAGGACACCACTCCCCACACAGGGCCGCATGGAGGTTGTACTTGGGGCTTGCACTTGGGGGCACAATGAGCCAGCCGGGCTATGGGAGGCAGCCTCCCACAAGAGGAGGGGGTCTGGTTTCCATGGGAGGACGTGAGTAGCTTGTTAGAATACCTTTCTGGGGTGGCAGGGGGGTGAAGCCCATTGGGTCGAAGACTGGGCAGTGTGCAAATGGTCTGGCCTCTGGGAGAGCTAGCTGGGTGGGGAGCCCTTCCCCCTCCATGGGAGGCAAATCTGATGAAAACAGAGGAACTCATGGCTTGGACTTTGGGGCCCTGTGAGACTCAAAGACATCAAGGTGACACCTGGAATTTTAGGTCTTACAATACTGTGATAGGGCTGTTGCCCTCAGAAGGCCCCTCTGAGCGGGTGGCTTGGAGCAGGAGCAGGTGACAGGATAGGAGGGAGAACTTTCAAGCTGAAGGATCTGGAAGTAAAGGCCTTGACATGGAATTGGCCTAGGAGGCAGGAGCTATCTTTAACCCCTTTGTACATATGAGGAAACTGAGTCACACAAAGTACAAGTAACCTGACTGTGATCCTGAAGCCAGAAGGCTGGATTTAAATGTCCCCATATGGCAGTCCAACAACTGCTTAAATGGGGCACCTAAAAAGAGCATTTCACCCAGCTCGGGAAGGGCAGGGGTGCTCCCTGGAGGACGTGATGCCTGAGCTGAACCATGGAAGGGTCATCAGTGAGCAGGTGGATGGAGGTGGGGAGGAGCGTGGAGTGCAGGCCCACCTGGCTGGAGTGAAGGTGTGGCAAGTTGCAAGAATGGGAAGAAGGTCAGGGAGAGGCTGCAGGGCAGGTCCTGAAGGACTTAACAGTGGTATAGGGGATCTGATTTTATGCCCATGCTGGAGCGGCACAATCCAGTTTGCATTTTAGAAACATTTCCGTGCGATATGGACAAGACAGCAGGGCCACCGGGGAGGTGTCCTGACGCACGTATGTGAACGAGACAGGGTCATCCTGTAATCACAGAGGGGCCAAACTTCTACAAGTCTGCTTCGGACTGTTTCTTCAGTGTCTTCAGCCCTCTGAAATAACAAGTCTTTCCCGGATAGGAGTAGAAGGCTCTACGTGGGTAGGAGGTGAGGAGAGAAGTGTAATAGGCTAACTTTCGTTGTCAGCATCACAAACAAGCACAACATACTTACTCTATGCCAGGGGTTATGTCAGCTGCTGGGGCACATGTTAAGAAAAATGAAGCACCATAATTCTTGCCCTTAGGGAGATCATAATCTCACATGAAAAGATATATCACAAGAGAGTAAAGAACTCCACCACTTGCGGTGGGACCTAGGGGAAGTTACTTAACCTTTCTGGACCTTTGTTCCCTCACCTGTCAAGTGGGGCTGGGTAGGAAGGTGATACGGACCTCATGGCATTTTAGGAGGATTGATGGGCAGTCATTTAGCCAGTGCTAAGTCCCACTGAGTATGCAGGTGGTAAGTACCGTTAGACTTTGGACTGACCGAAAGGTTCCTGGGGAGTGAGCCTGGGGAACGGTTCATACCTGGGTAAGTGAAGAAGAGAGATGGCTGGTGTAAAGTCACCTGTTTCTGTGCAGAAGTAGTGGGGGTGAAGGTGTGAAGGGAGTAATAGTCAATATTGGGAGGAAGTCTTGATGACCAAAAGGAAGAATTTTGATTCCATTCTCTAGGTAATAGGAAGCCTTTGAAGATTTTTGAGTAGGGGAGTAACATGACGGAAGCAGTACTTGTTTGTTTTATTTTATGAAAGAAGGATTGCACCATCTGCAGCATAGGCTAAATGGGGAGGCTCAGGGCTAGGCTAGTGGTTATGGGAGTGAGAAAAAGAAGGACTTTAAAGGGACAATCAGCAGGATTTGGTGATCGATTGATTGAACCAGGAGAAGAGACGCGTCTGATGATTCCCAAGGTTCAGGGATCTGGAGAACGGAGTCTGCTGAAGGAGCAGGGAGGCCAAGGGAGAACCTGGCTTTGGGGCAAGTTGATGAGTTTGATTTTAGGCTCCTGGATATTGTGGGGTTGCTGAGACATGAGAGTTTGAAAGCCCAGACAGGAAATTAAAACAGAATCGAAACTGGGGAGGGAGTAGGACCATTTGGAAGAAAAGGGCGGAATCAGGAAAGTGGGTTAACTCTTGAGGGTGTGAGTAGAGAGAAAGGAAGAGGAGAGGACCCAGAACTGGGCATAACAGGTGAATTGGCAGGAGCAGGAGAATGGAAATGGCCAGAACTCCACTCTCTTGATGACTCTCCTGTAAGATAAATTAGATATTAGGAAGGTATTTTACAGAGTGGTCATGGGTGTCAGAGAGGTCAAGAAATTGTCCCAAGTTCACCTATAAGGGATGGCAGGAATTGGACATCCATGTACTGACACTCTTCCTTACGTTTTTGCCAATTTTTTTTGTTTGTTTTTTTGTAGGAACTAAGTGGCTCCTCCATGGTCCCCATCCTGACTGCAGTGCAGTCTAAAACATCTCCTCCCACCTTTAACAGGACCAATAAATTCACAGCTGGCTTCCAGAATATTGTAGATGCATATGGTGTGGGCAGTTACCGGGAAATAAACCCAGGTAAAGTGTCTGATGCATTGTATAGTGGGGCAACTTGAAAATGAAAACTGGTTAAGATTTACCCCTTGGGTGGCCTAGGAGGTGAATTGCTTAAAACTGGATCATTCCTAAAATTTTGTTTGGCTTCCTAATGCCCTGCATTGGTTGCCTAAATGGTGATTAGTGAAAGATTTGTTCTTTGTCAAGATTTCACCTGTTATCCCTTGAACCATTGCCTTATTAGGCAGTCAAATTCAGTTCTTGTTTCCTTAATGATTCAATGGAGTCATCTCTCAACATTTTCACAGAGCTGTAGCTGTTTTGTGGGTGAGATGGGAACACACAGCTGGCTTCCCGGACTTGGAGTCAGAAGACTGGATTCTAAGTGACATAAGCTGTGTGATATTGGTAGTCTGGCTTGTAAAATAAAAAGGGTAGACCAGGTGCCCTTCAGCCATGTAGTCTGTAGTGCTCTTTTTCTCCAAGCAGAGTCCTAATCTTGTGACCCGTAATGCAGCGACCCCATAGACTGGGTATCCTGTGAGTAGAGGTGTGTGATACATGTGGAGTATACGAAACGCTCAGAGATGGGAAACTGGTTTTAAGACCCGATACATTTTGTGATCTTGGGCAAGTCACCAAACTGCTTCAAAACTCAGGTCATCTGTAAACAGGGACTTATAATGCTTACTTATTGATAAGCTAATATGTGTGCAAGCTCAGCAAATGTTGGGGATGGGGAGGGAAGACAGAATCAGAAAGATACGAGGGAACCAGCTTGTGGGTCACGGATCATGTTAGACAGATCTTTGATGGAGCCACTGGCCGTGGGAAGGACTCAGGCTGTTGTGGGTCTCCCCTCTATAGCTCCCTATACCATCATCACATTCCCCTTCCTCTTCGCTGTGATGTTTGGAGACTGTGGTCATGGGATTATCATGCTCCTGGCAGCCCTTTGGATGGTCCTTAATGAGAGACGCTTGCTCTCCCAGAAGACCAACAACGAGGTGGGTGTCCGTCGAATACCTTGCCTCAGTTCTCCGAGGTTATAAGTAGAATCTGAAAAATGTGTATGTTGTTTTCACCAAAGAAACAAACCTGTTTTATGAAAAGCAAAGGATAGAAAGGATAAAGGGGCCAAAATTCAGCCTAGAAATTCCTGTCCAAAGGTCAGTGCTTTGGATGGTGTGGTGCAATTTCTTTCAGCATTTTTGTTTTTTGTACATTGCTTGACAAGGCATTGATCTCTCTTTATTTTTAAGTTTTTTCCCTCCTAACATGAATTTTTTTCTTTGATTATAAAAAACAATATATGTTTATTTTTAAAATTGGGAAAATACAACAATTTCACTACCTAGAGAAAATCACAACTAATGTTTTTATCTATCTTCCTGTATTTTTTTCTGGGATTATACACAAATTTTTCAACATTTTTAAAAATAGGGATCACATATTGCATATTAATTTGTGGCCTTTTTTTTTCACTTAAAATATCACAAATAGTTTTTCTCATGGCAGAGCCCTTCTCCCACAATCAGTCCATGCTCAGTGTTCTTATGAGCTCTGTGTTCATTGGAATACATCTTGTAAGCTGGAAACATGCCTTTAGCTGTGTTCTGAATTTTAAGAATATCTGCAAACTTTTATTACAAGTTGTCTTAACTAGAGCTAGTTCGGTGATGTCACAGCAGCCTAATCATAAGCGAGGTTAGTGGGAAACTCCACCTCTGGCCAATATAGTTTTGTGTGGCCAACACTGTAAGAGCCGTAGCTTCCTAGAATAAAGAATTGAAATCTCAGAGCTACACTTTGGCAGGTCTGTGAATGATTGACACCCATCATCCAGTATTATAGAAAGCACTTGACTCTTCTTAGTGGACGTGCTTAGACAAGACTTGATTTTATGACAGAATGAGTGGAGCTTTGACTTGCCGTGAAATTTAGCTGCCATATGCATCCAGCTCGGAGCTTGTCTCCTAGAAGTACTTGAAAGAGTGGCTGCACACTTTCATGTCCCTCCATAACGTGTGAGGCCTCAGCCTCCACTTCAGTTATGTTTTCTTTTCTTTTTTTTTTTTTTAATGTTTATTTATTTTTGAGAGAGAGACAGAGCTCAAGAGGGGAAGGGCCAGAGAGAAAGGGAGACACAGAATCTGAAGCAGGTTCCAGGCTCTGAGCTGTGAGCACAGAGCCCGATGCGGGGCTCGAACTCATGAACTGTGAGATCATGACCTGAGCCGAAGTCAGACGCTTAACTGACTGAGCCACTCATGCGCCCCTTCAGTTATGTTTTCTAACCAGTGATGACTTAAAGATTATGAGGCTTATATGGTTTTTCTTCCACAGTAACAACCACCGGTCTAGGACTTTTCTGACTGATGTATGTAGGCTCGGGGAAGTCACGGTGTGTGTGCTCTCTTTGGATCGCTTTGATGTTGCCCCATGCTGTGGCCCCTCTGTGTGGGGCCTGTGTGCCTTGCCGTGGATGTTCCACTGGTGCTGGAGACATCCCATAACACATTCCCCCCCACCCTGGGCTCTGATGCCAAGCCCCCTGACGGCCATCTTCTCTGTCTCCCTGAGACCAGATCTGGAACACCTTCTTCCACGGACGCTATCTGATTCTCCTTATGGGCATCTTCTCCATCTACACGGGCTTGATTTACAATGACTGCTTCTCCAAGTCTTTCAACATCTTTGGCTCTTCTTGGAGTGTCCGACCGATGTTCAGAAATGGCACGTGGAAGTAAGTTTACAGACAGAGGTGGGTCACTCGCTTGGCTGTCCAGGTGGCTTCAGGGGCACTTTTCATGGTCAAGAAGTCTATGCCTGGCTCTGCTCAGAGGCGTGCCCACAAATTCAATGAATGATTCCATTTTATTTACCGAGTGAGCAACCTCCAACCAGTCCCTCAGTAACTGTGCTGGTCATTCTATTGTGTGGAGATAGTTTGTAACATTTCAATTAAGTATATATCATGGCGTCCGTAGCATGTGCCAACACTACTGTGAAAACAAATAGTGAGGCAGGTACAAACTGGGCATCTTGGTGTCAGTCACAGAAGCTAAGTTCCCCAGAGGAGAAGGTGGCATTTGAAGCAGACCTAGTTCCAGCAGGGGACTGGACGCAGTGAGCACTTAGGACAGAAGCCTGATGTGGTGTTGAATTATATAAATCACTGGTTTCCAGTGCTCGAGGCCCCAGACTCACCTGAAGGGCATTTTCTTTGATGGTTCAGAGTGACTCCATTCAATGTCAAAAGGAAAGGAGGGGGTGGCTAGTTTTCATAAGCAGCTCCCTGTGTTTGTCTTTTGGGTGATGGAGTGAGGAGGGCAGATAGGATAGAGTAGCTGGCGAGGAGTGGCTGCGTGGGTGGCTGTGTCATGGGGGGGTCAATGCATCCCCCCTAGTATCTTTGCTGGTCCAGCTTCCTTGCAGTAGAGGACAGGACTATTAAACAATAAGGAAGGGAAGGAAGGAAGGGAAGGGAAAGGAAGAAGGAAAGGAAGAAGGAACAGAAGAAGGAAGGAAGGAAATGAAGGATAGGACATTTTCCAGAATCCAGATGGCTATATTGACAAGTGCTTTTGTTTTTGTACTTGCTTTACGATTAAGTACCCTGAAGAGATGCCTAGGAGAACAAAGCTTTCATAAATTTAAAGACAAATTACTTAGTTCTGCTCTTTAGATGTAAACTCGTAAGCATAGCGATGGACTTTGAAGCATGTTAAATCAGTACAATTTCACCAAACTACCTCCATGAAATCTCATTTACCCAGGAGCGTGATTGGGAAAGGTCCGAGTCACCTGGCTTTTTGTCATTCTGCAAATGTGGGCTCGAGTACTCTTTTATGCACCTGTGAATGGAATGACCCCTGCCCCAATTCAAGGCTCTCGGAGGCCAAGCCCAGTCTGCGGGACACTCAGCCACATGCCAGGCATCCCTTGTATAAAGTGGGACCTTATTAACAGGGAGACAAAAGAAAATTGCAGTCATCCATCAGAGTGGCAAAGGACACAGCAAGCTGGTTTTGGTCACCAGTCACAAGCTAGGTCTTGGGCTTGCTTTCCCTGGGAATTGACTAGGGACACTGTCACAACGTTCTTCAGCCAAGGACCACCAGAAGCATGCCTGGCATCACCCAGAACTGAATTTACTAACTCAGGGAGCTGGTGTACCAGTGGGGGAGCATGGGCATCTCAGCAAGAGGACATAGGGAAAGGGCCTACAGGGTCTGGCTTCTAGGAGGATGAGGGCAATGTTTGGTCATTTTTGTGGTTCGGGCATTGCCCTTATTTTGATATGTCCATATTTTAATATCAGATATGATGTGGATCGGTCTTGTTTTTGTCTGGATCCACCAAGGTCAGAGGGTGGCTTTGTCTGATGTTGGTGTTCTGTGAACTTGTTTATGTCAACAGCAGAGATCATGCCTTAGCTGTGGGTGCCGGTTCCCTCTTATCGGGAGCGGCTTTGTCCACACACAAACAAACCTCTTCTAGTTCAGTGTAACCGTATGCACTGAGGCATGCATTAGGGTCTGAGTCTGAGACGGCCAGTGAGGCCATCTGTTCCCACTGTGTCCTGAGGGTCTGGTCATTGAGATCAGGCTTCCTGATCCCCCCTGTGGCTCCCTAACACCTTCGAGCACCTCAGTTGTAGGAGGGAGGGAGTATATTTCTAGGTAGCCAACCAAAGTTGCCAGCACTCTTTTCTTCATCATTTCAGTATTCCTTCTTGGCCCTTCTATAGATGTGTGCTCTGTTAAACAAACAAACAAACAAACAAACAAACACCCCTAATATTCTCATCCCCTTGGGGCTTGCAGAGATAGTAAGAAATTCCTACCCACTGACATTCAAGCTTCTGGGCAAAATTGGGACACTGATTTAAAGACATTCAATGATTTAAACAAACCGACAGTTAAAAAGTTATGAGTAATTTGGGAAAATTTGAGCAGTGATTGCATGTTTGATGATTTTAAGTGATTGCTCGTAATTTTTAAGGTATGATACTAGACTGTGTTAATTTTCTTTAAGTCTGTATCATTTAAAATACATACTAAAATATGTGTGGATAAAAGTAGCGGTCTGTTAATCGGAAATGATTCATTTGGTGGGAGACAGCACTGGGTAGAGGGTCAGATGGAAAAGACTGGCCATGTATTGACAGCTGGGGAATGGGTAGCTATATGGAAGTTTAATATATTATGCTCTCTACTATTATGTAGTTTTGAAATTTTCTGTTCTAAAATTTCTTTGTTGCACATAAAATAAAAACTAAGATTTAAAAAACTTACCTGAGCAAAAAAATAAATAAATAAAGACATTCAATGGACTGCAACTTTTGAGAGCTAAGTTTCATGAAGATTAGGGTCTGTGGGTGAAAGCCAAATTATACCTCCAGATGAGCCCATGTGTACGCAGGGATGATTTCCCAGGCTTGTCCCCGGGCTGAGATTTCTTTCTTATATGCTCCTACATCCCTGACCGACTTTTTTTCTGACGTAGTATAACTGCTTTTCTTTACAATACTCCACCAGGCTGAGAGCCTTTGGAGACTCAGACTGTGAGCGTCTTAGGGCCAGATGGTAATGTGCATAGTCTCAGCACCTAGGACAATACTTGGCACATAGTAGGTATTCAGTACCCATTCATGGAATGATTGAATGAGCCAAATGATGAGTTGCACCAACAGTGAGGCTTTGATTGGCTTACAAGTTCATGACCAACGGCACTATAGTGTTATTTTCTACCTCTGGTTAATCATTGGTTTTGTTTTTATTTTTCCTTTTCCCCTCTCTAGTGCACATGTAATGGAAACAAATCCATATTTACAGCTGGACCCAGCCATTCCAGGAGTGTACTCTGGAAATCCATACCCATTTGGGATTGATCCGGTAATAATGTCTTCTTGGATTAGATATTTATTACGTAAAATGTCTTGCTGAGGAGATCTCTATGTAGAGGGGAGGAAAGTGCCAGAACCTTTGAAATCAACAACTTACACACTGAGCTAGAATTACATATACTGGAGGTTTTGTGGCACTGCGTAGGACTCAAGTAAATGTCCTACCTGTACCCTTTACCTAGCCCCTGGGTCATTTTCCATATAGTTGATCAAACATCTGCTTCCTTCTCCAATAATTTATACCCCTGGTGGTTAATGATTGCTTCTTTAAAAGGCCCTTGGTTGCCTGGAAAGTATGCATGTTAGAGAAGTTATTAGCATCCGGATCAAGTTCCTTACCTTGGCATTTTCTTGCAGTGAGTAACATCTCCCTTATCCTAGCAAAGTATGGATTTGCTCTTAGCTTTGCTTAATTTTACCTCCTAGAATTGACACAAGTTTTTTTTTAAAAAAATGGTACAAGTTAAAAAATGGTACGAGTTAACTTTTGTGTTCGTTATATCTATCTCAACTGGATTTGAGCCAAGCGAAACAAAGGTGCTTCCTTGCACAACCTTTCAGATCTAAAGGGATTTCCAGAAGGCTCACATGCCTGCCTAGTGGCTTATACGTGATGGCCCAACACATAACTGCCACTAGGTGGCAGCCTTGTGCTCCAAATGAGCTTGACCGAGCTAGACCGAAACTTGGCAAATGTTGTCAATAAATGTTTCTTCTAAGCTCTTTTTGTGGGAGAGATCCTGAGACCTTAGTTTTAGTTGCTGCCATTTGAGAGTAAACAGTACGGGCCCTAAAACTGTACTCTCCTATCTTATGGGTTGTCTCCTCCTCGGTTATTCTGAGCCCTCCCATTGCTTGCCTGTCTCCCCTCCCTTACAAAGGCAGAAGACATCACCCGGGATTTGTTTATACTTGGCCACTCAGGGACACTCGTATTCTAAATTTTATCACACGAGGTAAAGTCCTTGAAAGTTGAGCTGTAAGCCGCAAAGTGCTGAAAACAAACGCAGGTTGATATTTTTGTGGCTTGAAAGGCTTTTTCTGTGGTCCGAGGAATTTCATGATTAGCACGCGGGCTGCGGAGGAGGACAGACAGAGGGTCTGGTTGACCTTCCTTTGCTTTGAATGTCTTTGCTGCCACTGTCCTCTTTTCACCTTCCCAGCCCACCCCTGAATCATCAGCATATCCTGTCTGCCCGGTTCTGCTCCTCAAAGGCCAGTGTAGCCCAGAACCCACGGAGCCAGAGTATCTACTGTGGCAATTTTGTCATCTTCCCGATAGAGAAGAAAGGAAAAATGTGAGGGGTAGAGGAGAAGTGCGATGTTGAGAAGAATTAACTTTTTCCCTAGTAACATTTACGTTTTTGAACATTCCTGGTCTTTTTGTGAAAAAATAAGAGTTATATGAGATTAAAAACCCACAAAATAGTATAAACTAGAAAAGAAAGAGTCTCCTTCCCTATCTCTGCTGTTCTGGCAATTCTGTTCCCCAGAGATACCCCCTTTAACAGAACGTTTCTGTGCCTGTATTAGACCCTATATATATTAATGAAGGGTTGGATTTTTACATAATGTAAATTTCTACAGCAGCATTTATTGACCATGTGCAGCCTTTTTTGTGAATCAAATCATAAGATATTTGGTTATCAGAGCTGACAGGTCTTTCTAAAAGTGTTTGTAGAGGGGCTCCTACGTGGCTCAGTTGGTTGAGCATCAGACCCTTGATTTTGATTCAGGTCATGATCTGAGCCCTGTGTGGGACTCTGTGCTGACAGCACGGAGCCTGCTTGGTTTTCTCTCTCTCCCTTTCCCCCTGTCTCTCTCTCTCTCACCAAAAAAAAGAAAAAGAAAAAGTGTATGTATTTTTAAATAAATGAACATAACACAATGGTTGAAAGCCTATGCTTTTGGCTCAGATAGCTGTGTATAAATCTTGCCTTTTCTATTTCCTCACTATATGGTTTTGAGCAAGTTAATACCTCTGTGTCTCTGTTTCCTCATCTGCAAAATGGATATAACAGCAGTCCTAACTCACTGGGTTGCTCAGAAGATTAAATGATTTTTATGTGTCAAACACCTGGAACAGAATCTGGAAAATAAGTAGGTCAAATACCCTATTTGCTATAGTATTATTTCTTCCTAGGTGTGTAGAGAACTTAATCGCCCCGAGATTGAGATAAATTTCCCTTCTCTGTAAAATGCGAATATTTACATCTATCTCGTAGGGTTTTGTTAGAATTAAATGAGATAGTACATTTAAAGAGCTTAGTTTGTGCCTGGTACTTAATTTATAGTTCATCAGATTTGACTGGGCCTAAACCGTGCTGGGGACCCTGCCCTAACCGGGTTCCGTGATCCCGTAGGGCTGGCCAAGCAGGTGGGCAAAGGGAAGAGCAGAGGGTACAGGGCAAGCCTGGTGCAGCTTAAATGCCAAGGCAGATGGCGAAGAGAGAGGAGACGTCTCTGGTGTCTGGGCACCTGTTACTGGAGACCCTTTGCCTACCTTGCCAGCAGCCCCCTTAGTGATGGTCCAGCTGGCAGCTGCTCAGGACATTGTAAAGGACGTGTCGGTGAGATGTGGTTCCTGCCTGCTTGTGTGCCTGGGGTGGGTGCAGGGTGACCTTGCATTGAGGCTGTGCCTAGCAGAGCTTCGAGCTCTTACCCAAAGCAAAGTAGTTTGGAGGAGGAAGTCATGTTAGGTGGGAAGATGTGGCTTTGTTACCTTTGAGATGTGGTATAGTGAACCCTTAAGATATATGTATAATCTTTTTTTAAAATTTTTACATTTATTTATTTTAGAGAGTGAGCGGGTGCGTGAGCGCCCAAGTGGAGGAGGGGCAGAGAGGGAGAGGGAGACACAGAATCCGAAGCAGGTTCCAGGCTCTGAGCTTTCGGCACAGAGCCCAACACAGGGCTCGAACCCACGAACCATGAGATCATGACCTGAGCCGAAGTAGGATGCTTAACCACCTGAGCCACCCAGGTGCCCCACCCTTAAGACATATCTAGCAGGCAGTTTGGGATGTGTCTAAAGTTGAAGAGGGCTGAGAGGTAAGAGCAAAGACTGAACCATTTACATAGGGGTGGGAGTGGAGACCATGGGGATATTGGAGATGTCTTTGGGGAAGAAGAATGCCAGTGAGTGGGGCCATTAACTAGCATGGGACCCTACCCAGCCCCCTAGCCACTCTGAGTGCTTGCTCTGTGTGTCAGTCTTGGTGGGAGGGCCGGGACACGTGCCCCTCACTTTTCAAGCCTGGCAGTTCTGTTTAAAACAGGGACTGCGTAGGGGCGCCTGGGTGGCTCAGTCGGTTGAGCGTCCAGCTTTGGCTCAGGTCATGATCTCGCGGTTTGTGAGTTCGAGCCCCGTGTCGGGCTCTGTGCTGACAGCTCAGAGCCTGGAGCCCGCTTCCGATTCTGTGTCTCCCTCTCTCTCTGCCCCTGCCCCCACTCATGCTCTGTCTCTCTCCCTGTCAAAAATAAATTAACATTCAAAAAAATTAAATTAAAAAAAAAAAAAAACAGGGACTGTGTGGAAGGCAGGGAGCATGTCTTGCCCATAGTGCTAACAAATATTGACTCTAAGTGTGGTTTCTTGAGATGGGCCCTGGAAAATGCTTTGTGACGTGAAGCATTTTAGAAATGCCAAGTCAAAGGTGGTATTCTCAAGAAGGGATTGGAAAAATTCATGGGCCAGAGCTGTACGTCACTACCAAGTGGAAGTGAGGCCAGTTTGAGATCTCTCCACGATGTTTCAGAATGTCTTTTCCCTTAGAACAGAGGAGAAATCGTGTAGGATTTTTTTTCTTCTAGCCACGTAATATCTTCCTAATGGCACTAATAATTCTGCCAAATTTGTCACTAGAATCGCATTTAAAAGGGGTTTGGTCCCCTTCCTTTTCTGAACCTAAAATGTCTGCATTGAACTGGATCAGAATGTGAAAATATGGATGGTCCCCAGAGTGACTTCCTCAGGAGGAGTCCTGCTATTTCCCCCGATGCCGGGAGAACTTCTCGACTCTGATCTCATGTATTCCTTGTCATATCTCCCATCCAGATTTGGAACTTGGCTTCAAACAAACTAACGTTTTTGAACTCTTACAAGATGAAGATGTCAGTTATCCTGGGAATTGTCCAGATGGTTTTCGGTGTTGTTCTCAGCCTTTTCAATCATGTGTGAGTTTCACAATGAACTTCCTGCCCGTTGATCTGACTGCGTCATTGATGAGCCGTGACTGAGCCGCCACATTGGTCCTGCGTCTCCTTGTGCGAGGGTTTCTTCCTTGCCACGGGGAAGAGCGCTTGGCCGTGTCTCTTGGCTTGAGCCAGGGCGGGCAGGTTTGGCAGAAGTGGGACCTCTGTTTCTCCCGAGCTGGGTCACTGAAATATGAGTGACCTTTCGCCTCAGGCATATTTGAGGGTTCAGAAAGAGACTGGCAAGCCCGTAGCATCTTCTGTCCCCCCAGCCTGAAAGACTTGGGGTCACTGCTATATCCAGGATTAGCTCCCACCAGTGGGCAAATGGAGACATAAGTGCATTTGGGCCACCGTGCCCTCAGAGTCCTAGAATCCTGATGTAGTGTCTTCCAAATGGCTGCACCCTCTCTCTCACTTGGACTGTTAATGTGGTCTTCTTTCCTTTCCTTCTATCAACCTGCCTCTCTAAACGTCTCAAACCTATTCTCTAAGGATGTAAATGTACGAAAACATGGAAACTGGTCAATTACACATTGATGCTTAAGCTTCCACCCCAAAGTGACACATACCTCTTCCGTTCCCACTGGCCAGAGCCAGCCCCATGGTGACCGCCGACCTAAAAGCTCATGGAAGTACAGTTCTGCTTGAAAAATAAGATCTATTTAGTGAGCAAACTAGTCACGACTAGTGACTAGGGACCCCTGGTACTCCTGCTTACCTGAAAGGGCCGTGGGGGTTAAATGGGAGGTAATCCCGGAATGTATTTTCTGGAGCAGATTATCATTGGTATCACTGCATGTCAGGCAGGCCTCTGTCTAGTAGTCATGTTTTGTTGTGGGATATCCCCTTTCCCTCAGATAACTCTTAGAATTAGCAACGGGGCTGGGGGCCCTTTCTGACATTTTAACTTGGTGGCCCCCAACTCAGCCTTCTGAGCCTCTCTCTGTATCTTAGAGCAGGAGTTGGCAGACTTTCTCTGTAAAGGGCCAGAGGGTAGATATTTTAAGCTTTGCAGGCTCGGTGGCCTTTGTCACAACTACTCAGTCCTGGCATTGTAGCATGAAAGCTGCCATAGACAATTTGTAAATGGAATGTGACTGTGTTCTGATAAAACTTTATCAATGAACCCTGAAATTTGAATTACATATAATTTTCATGTGTCATAAACTAGTCTTCTCCTTCTTCTGATTTTTTGGCCAACCGTTTAAAAATATAAAACCTATTTTTATTTAACTTTGGGCTGTTTAAAAACAGGTGAGGGGCTCAGTTTGGCCCGTGAACCTTAGCTTGCCGACCCCTGTCTTAGGAGAAGCGCTTCCTAGTCGCTCCTCAAGGGCACACTCTTTGTGCCCTTGAATGTGTTCGTATAAGCTAGATGTGCAGGTGAAGCTGTGGCCGGATCCCCAGCTCTCCCTACAGGCATGGCCTTTGCTTCCCACGCTACCTTCCAGACTCTGGCTCTCTTGAATCCTTCCTTTCTCTTCTTCTCCATCCATGCATAACTGCTGCTTGCCAGGAGAGTGGATGCGGTGTGGGGGGGACAAAAAAAAGAACATTTCGTGCTTTGGGGGAGAATAATGGGTGTGTTTCCCACCCCCAGATACTTCGGAAGAACTCTCAACATCGTTCTGCAGTTTATTCCTGAGATGATTTTCATCCTGTGTCTGTTTGGATACTTGGTCTTCATGATCATTTTCAAGTGGTGCCACTTTGATGTGCACATGTCCTGGCACGCCCCAAGCATCCTCATCCACTTCATCAACATGTTTCTGTTTAACTATGACGACCCTTCCAACGCACCCCTGTACAGACATCAGGTATCTGTGGCGTTTCCTTCTTTTATGCGCTGGGCGGGGGTGGGGGGGCGGGGGGGGTGTCACGTCTGTCTCATGCTCCCATGTGTCGCAGAGTGTAGTCATTTGCAAGACTGCGCCAGGTGAGCGCCCCGCCGGGGTTGTTAGGTCCTTTCAGTTTCCGAAGGTGTTTATTAGACTTGGATGAGTGCACAGGTGCTGGGGGCGGTATGCCGCTGCGGCTCTGCCTGCTCCTGTTGGGGTGATGCCCGACGTGGGTATCGCTGTGCAGTTGAAAATCGGCTTGTGCGTCGTCTATGAAGAAAGGAAAAAAAAAAAACCAAGTCCTTCAGATGGATTGGCCTGAAACCGCACATGGTCTGCACAGCACCTTAAAATGTCACCATCTTTGATTCTAAACATAAGCTGAGGTGTACGAGAAAGAAACTGGCAAGAGACAAGAAGAGGAGTCCCTCTGTTGACATGGGCAGGGGGCCCCTGGAAAACTAGAATCCAAATCCCTGCTCTTCCCGCTCAGAGCTTCCATGGCTAGTTAGAGATGACTTCTCTCTCTCTCTGGCTCTCTTTTTCTTTTGATTCTTCTTCTGGGGACAGTACCTCCCAACACCTGGACCGTGCGGCCGTTCTGATTTCTTCCACTTCTGGCCCTTCATTATCAACTTAGCAGTTCAGCCTCATTGTCCACTTAACGTTTTTGTTTTTGTTTTTTTTAAAAAAAGCATAAAGGTTCCATGGGAGCTGGATATAAAAACAACTCAGTGAGTAAGTCTTGGTTAACGCAAATAGTTTTCCTCTGGCCTCTCCCCGTGATGATACCGTGTGAAGGCAGATTTTCGCTCAGGGAGGCTGTGCTTACATAGGTTGTGATTGCTCTGTAGCAAGTACCAGGGCTGTTTGCCCAGTGCCAGGTGACCCTCTGTTGCTCGTGTAACTTACCCGTGGTTGCTCACCCTGCATATCCGCATTAAACACATGCTCCGCTCCTCCCGTGCACGGCCTCATGAGTTTGATTCCTAGGTGTGGCCCCCTCCTCTGTGGGAGCAGCAAACAGTAAGAAGAGAAAATGCTTTGTGACAGGGAATTTTTATGCAAAATAAGGAATAATTTTTTTTAATTTTTAAATTAAATTAAAATTAATAATTTTTAATTTATTTTGAGAGAGAGCGTGAGTGAGCTAGGGGCAGAAAGAGAGAGACAGAGAGACAGTTCCAAGTAGGTTCCGTGCTGTCAACACACAGCCTGACATGGGGCTCGATCTCACGAACGGTAAGATCATGACTTGAGCCAGGATCACGAGTCGGACGCTTAACCGACTGAGCCACCCAGGCACCCTGAAAAATCAGGCAGGATTTTAGATGATAGTGAAAGAAGACACACGCCTCTGAAAGCTCTTTTGAGGTATCCCTACTTTACTGTGGTAGCACGTTTTGTTATACGTCAATGAATGGTTGTATGAACCACCCATAGATTGTAAGCACTAAGTAAATATATTTGGAAGGTTCATTGACTCAATGCTGGAGTCCGAATGAAAGTTTACTCGTATTTCCCAAACAAGTCTTCCCTTTGAGGCAAAGGACTCAGACTCATCAATTATTTCATGTGCTAACTCCTTCCCTAGAGACTAAAGTCCTCACCTGGTCTGACATATACACTGAACATTGCACAGTGAGTGACTTTTCCAGCTTTTTTCCCATTCAAAACCCTTACTGGGAGTTGGCTGGTTTCCCCATGCCCTAGTATGAAGATGAATTATCCTGACATAGTTTCAGGTTTCCATGACGTCATTTTGGGGTCATGCAGCTGGAAGAGACGATGTCAGTTGATAAATTCAGCCCCTTCCCGACACTGCCCTGGCTGACTTGGTGCCCTGTCTGGATATCAAAGGACAAGAGCAACAGATAAATATAAATATCTGGTTGTTGTGTACATCACGAGGTGGGAAAGCCTCACATAAAGATGGACAAACTGCAGGGAGGTAGCTTTGTGTGCAGGGAGTCAGAGCTGGCAAGCACAGTGTGTGTTTCTGTGGCTTCCCTCCCTCTCCTGAGCCTTCCAGAGTGGAGAAGCATAGAAGATTGGGCAGATAAGATGTTCCCACTGTTAGCAGGGCAAATCTTGTTACAACTGGGCTAAAAATCATCCCCTGGCGTTCAGTGAGAACTTGGCCAGAACAGTTGAAGAAAAGGGAAGTCTCAAGGAACGTTTTTCCTTTCCTCCAAGCACCCAGTGTCCATTCCTTTCCAATAGCTCTGGCCAAGCCTCCCTGGGCTGCCTGGTTCTTTTGACAGCTCTAGGTCACTCCTCAAAACTGGTGACTAGAAGGTGTATCACAAGCAAGGTCGGGGCACGAGGGCGTGATAGGAAGCGTGTAGCAGGATGATAAGGGGGGATCACTCCCGAGTTTCAGCAGAAGCATAAAGACTATGGGTGCCTCATCCCAGAGGGAACCGTGAGGGAGACAGCCGAGGAGAGTTCAACATGGCTACCCCAGAGCCCCATGTCAGGTGACTCACCCACAGCGAGAGCGTGCTGGTCAGGGGAGAGCGTGAGGAAGCTTTGTTTTTTTATTTTGAAAGACCAAGAGAGCTCAGATAATTATCTAGCACTGGAAAGATAAAATTACTAATTGAGATAAATGCTTGTGACTTAAAGTGACCCAAGGACTTCTGGCTACAACAGAGTGACCAGTGAAGTCATGGGGCCTGTCACACTTTTCATGCAAGGCCAGGGGCTATTCCCATGGGGCAAGGGATACATAAAGCTGCCCTTATGTGCCTCATGAATACTTCTTGTTCACATATGGTGTGGGTAGATAGCAAGGGGGTACTCGGTAAAGAATAAGAGAGTGGGTTTCCAGTGACTACCTTGGATTGACACAGGGCACCACTGGTCCGAAATAGGAGTACTCCAAGATGTAAAAGTGAGTGGATTCGTTGAAATGCTTTAGATCTCTTAAAATAGGTACAACTAAAATGATCCATGTTTACCATTTTTAATATGAAGTATGTTGTGTGATCACCTTAAAGTGACGGGATCTTACCATTTTAATCTTACAGCAAGAAGTCCAAAGTTTCTTTGTTATCATGGCTTTGATTTCTGTGCCTTGGATGCTTCTGATTAAGCCATTTATTCTTAGAGCCAATCATCAAAAATCCCTGGTAAGAGCCGTTCATTTAAATTCACTCACTGTGGGTAAGAACGTGGGCTCCTTGAAAATAGAAGTCTGGGCTTTAGACAGATTGCTGGGCTTCCCGAGACCCGAAGGACCTAAAGAAACTGCCCCCCCCACCGCCCCCCACAGCATATTTCCTTCTACAGAGCTCCACATTTCCCTGGGGTCTTATTTTATTTTATTTCATTTTTATTTATTTTTTAAATATGAAATTCACTGTCATATTGGTTTCCATACAACACCCAATGCTCATCCCAACAGGTGCCCTCCTCAATGCCTATCACCCACTTCCCCCTCCCTCCCACCCCCCATCAACCCTCAGTTTATTCTCAGTTTTTGAGAGTCTCTTATGGTTTGCCTACCTCCCTCTCTAACTTTTTTTCCCCCTTCTCCTCCCCCATGGTCTTCTGTTAAGTTTCTCAGGATCCACATGAGAGTGAAAACATATGGTATCTTTCTTTGTATGACTTATTTCACTTAGCATAACACTCTCCAGTTCCATCCACATTGCTACAAAAGGCCATATTTCATCCTTTCCCATGGGGGGGGGGTCTTATTTTAGAATAATGTTCTACTACGGGCAAGCATGTTTAAATCTTATATTTTGCAAACTTTGCTCAGGGTGTGTGTGTGTGTGTGTGTGTGTGTGTGCATCCGTGTATGTGTGTGTATGCACGTGTGTGTGCACCAAGTCCACGGGTAGCTAATGACTTACAACAGTCTGAACACGGTTGTTTCATTAGTTGGAAATAAAAGTACTTTGCTACAGTTTTAGTTTATTAATGAATATTGAAAGTTGTTTTTACTAGATTTTAAAGTTGTGAGGTTTCACTGTTCATCTATCATGTCATAGATTGTTTGAGTGAAGTTGTAAACACATACAAGTAAGCCAGCTTCTATTTATTTCTGATTTTTCCCCATTGCCAAACACCAATTTCAGTCCATTTCCTCCTTTTGTCTGAACTGCTTCTGAGCCCCAGATTTACTCAGGGAGCGAAGAAGAGTTTACTATCAGTTTAAATCAAGTGGGATCTGGGAAGATTGACCTCCTAGGGCACGTCAAAGTCTAGAAATCCACACGAGCGCTGTTTCAGATTATCACTCTCTGCTTTCTCTATCTACATCAGTACAAAAGAGTAAGTGGAACTTGCTGAGATCACATATGTTTTAAGTGGTTGTAAATATTTTCAGATAAATTCTCCCCCCCACCCCAAATATCTGTTGGGTATTGACCTGGCTGAGTTCTGGACCTGGAGATGATAAGACTGGAGTTCCAGAGGCTCGTCCCTAGGTGGCGCCCTCTCTCCACATCACCTGCTTCTCTCCCTATTGTGTCCTGCCCGCCTTGTTTAGTTATGAAATTGTCTGATAAATACAATTTATATGGGAGATAAATAAATAGAAAGGCGAAGCAAAGAAGAATACTTGTTTATTGTTTAGTCCATTTGTAAGAGACCCAGATGGTAAAGCGTGGCTGAGGTGGAAGGCTGTCTAGAGGTGACCAAGTACTTCAAAGGAACATGGCAAATAGCTCTTTATAGACATAGATGCAACTCTCTTTTCTACCTGTCCGTAAATTTAATGAGCTTAAGTCCATGAGTCCCACCTGAGTCCTCAGACTCTAAAACAATAGCTTCCCTTGCTCTTTGCTCCGCAAAAAGTGTAAACAGTTGCTGATCTCAACCTGGTTGATTTCTCTCTTTACCCCATGGTAACTTACACAATAGGGAAGGAAATATAGAGGGTTTTCTTAGTCTGCCATCTTGGATGATACCCCCTAAACCAACTCTGGGTAGTAGGAGCTCCCTAAGACTGCATGGAGGGCTGTCTCCTTGGGATTCCTTGGAATGCATAGCTGTTGATCGGTTTTATAGGCTGCTGATTAGGGTCTTGGTGATCCTTTTTCATGTTTCATTAGAAATATTTCTACCACCTCCATCCAAGAGATGATCCCACTAGGGCGTTATTTGCCCCCCATCCAGTTCCCTCCGTGAAACCTTAAGGAGGCCCAGTGTATTGAGATTATAAACATATTTGTTCTGATGGGCCTCAGGGGTATGAGCAGAAGTCCCATGTATTCAGGCTCCTCTATACGCTATAACCTGCGGCCCCTGCAGAAAGTGGTTTGGAAACCTCTGCACTAGAGGGCCACCGAGTAGTATTCCATTGTGTACGTGTATGTATATACACCACATTTTCTTAATCCATTCATCAGTTGATGGACATTTGGGCTCTTTCCATAAATTGGCTATTGTTGATAGTGCCGCTATAAACATTGGGGTGCATGTGCACCTTCAAATCAGCATTCCTGTATCCTTTGGATAAATTCCAGGTAGTACAATTTCTCGGTTGTAGGGTAATTCTATTTTTAATTTTTTGAGGAACCTCCACATTTTTCCAGAGTGGCTGAACCAGTTTAGTTTGCATTCCCACCAACAGTGCAAGAGGGTTCCCCTTTTTCCACATCCTCGCCAACATCTGTTGTTTTTCTGAGTTGTTAACTTTAGCCAGTCTGACCTGCGTGAGGTGGTATCTCAATGTGGTTTTGATTTGTATTTCCCTGGTGATGAGTGATGTTGAGCATCTTTTCATGTGTCTGTTTGCCATTTGGATATCTCCTTTGGAGAAATGTCTATTCATGTCTTCTGCCCATTTCTTCACTGGATTATTTGTTTTTTGGGTGTTGAATTTGATAAGTTCTTTATAGATTTTGTATACTAACCCTTTTTCTGATACGTCATTTGCAAATATCTTCTCCCATTCCATTGGTTGCCTTTTAGTTTTGTTGATTGTTTCCTTTGTTGTGCAGAAGCTCTTTATCTTGATGAGGTCTCAGTAGTTCATTTTTGCTTTTATTTCCCTTGCCTTCAGAGACGTGTCAAGTAAGAAGTTGCTGTGGCCAAGGTCAAAGAGGTTACTGCCTGTTTTCTCCTGTAGGATTTTTTTTTCCAATATATGAAATTTATTGTCAAATTGGTTTCCATACAACACCCAGTGCTCATCCCAAAAGGTGCCCTCCTCAGTACCCATCACCCACCCTCCCCTCCCTCCCACCCCCCATCAACCCTCAGTTTGTTCTCAGTTTCCTGTAGGATTTTGATGGTTTCCTGCCTCACATTTAGGTCTTTCATCCATTTTGAATTTATTTTTGTGTATGGTATGAGAAGGCGGTCTAGTTTCATTTTTCTGCATGGTTACTGTCCAGTTCTTCTAGCATCATTTGCTAAAGAGACTGTCTTTTTTTCCTATTGGATACCCTTTCCTGCTTTCTCAATGATTAGTTGGCCATATATTTGTGGGTCCATTTCTGGGTTCTCTATTCGATTCCATTGATCTACGTGTCTGTTTTTGTGCCAATAGCATACTATCTTGATGACAGCTTTGTAATACATCTTTAAAAAAAATTTTTTTTTAACGTTTATTTATTTTTTGAGAGAGGCAGACAGAATGCAAGTGTGTTAGGGACAGAGAGAGAGGGAGACACAGAATGCGAAGCACGCTCCAGGCTCTGAGCTGTCAGCACAGAGCCCAACACGGGGCTTGAACTCACGACCTATGAGATCATGACCTGAGCTGAAGTCGGACGCTCAACCGACTGAGCCACCCAGGTGCCCTGTAATACATCTTGAAGTCTGGAATTGTGATGCCTCCAGCTTTGGTTTCTTTTTCAACATTACTTGGGCTAGTCAGGGACTTTTGTGGTTCTGTAAAAATTTTAGAATTTTTTGTTCTTTCTCTGAGAAGGATTCTGGTGCTATTTTAATGGCATTGCATTGAATGTGTAGATTGCTTTGGGTGATATCGACATTTTAACAATGTTTGTTCTTCCAATCCATAAGCATGGAATGTTTTTCCGTTTCTTTGTGTCTTCTTCAATTTCTCTCATAAGTTTTCTTTAGTTTTCGGCATATAGATCTTTTACCTCGTTGGTTATGTTTATTCCTAGGTATTTTCTGGGTTTTGATACAATTGTAAATAGGATCGATTCCTTGATTTCTCTTTCTGTGGCTTCGTTATTGGTGTATAGAAATGCAGCCGATTTCTGTACATTGATTTTATATCCTGCAACTTTGCTGAATTCTTCTATCAGTTGTAGCAATTTTTTGGGTGGAGTTTTTTGGGTTTTCCTTGTAGAGTATCATGTCATCTGTGAAGAGTGAAAGTTTGACTTCTTTGCCAATTTGGATGCCTTTGATTTCCTTTTGTTGCCTGATTGCTGAGGCTAGCACTTCCAACACTATGTTAAACAACAGCGGTGAGACTGGACCGCTGTCATGTTCCTCATCTTAGGGGGAAAGCTCTCAGTTTTCCCCATTGAGAATATTAGCTGTGGGCCTTTCATAGATGGCTTTTATAATGTTAAGGTATGTTCCTTCTCTCCCGACTTTCTTGAGGGTTCTTATTAAGGATGCTGTATTTTGTCAAATGCTTCTTCTGCATCTGTTGACAGGATCATGTGTTTCTTCTCCTTTCTTCTATAAATGTGATGTATCACATTGATTGATTTGTAAATATTGAACCAGCCCTGCAGCCCAGGAATGAATCCCATTTGATCATGGTGAATAATTCTTTTAATTTACTGTTGAATTCGATTTGCTAGTATCTTGTTGAGAATTTTTGCATCCATGTTCATCAGGGATATTAGCCTGTAATTCTCCTTTTTAGTGGGGTTTTTGTCTGGTTTGGGAATCAAGGTAATGCTGACTATGTCATAGAATGAGTCTGGAAGCTTTCCTTCAGTTTCTATTTTTTGGAACAGCTTGAGAAGAATAGATATTAACTCTGCTTTAACTGTATGGCAGAATTCCCCTCGGAAGCCATCTGGCCCAGGACTCTTATTTGTTGGGAGATTTTTTTATAATCAATTCAATTTCTTTGCTGTTTATGGGTCAAATTTTCTATTTCTTCTCTTTCTGTTTTGGTAGTGTGTATGTATCTAGGAATTTGTCTATTTCTTCCAGATTGTCCAGTTTGTTGGCATATAATTTTTCATAGTGTTCTGTAATAATTGTTTGTATTTCTGTGGTATTGGCTGTGATCTGTCCTCTTTTATATGTGATTTTATCTATTTGGGTCCTCTTTCTTTTCTTTTTGAGAAGTCTGGCTAGGGGTTTATCAATTTTGTTTATTTTTTTAATTTTTTTAATTTTTTTATTTTTTAAAATTTACATCCAAGTTAGTTAGCATATAGTGCAACAATGATTTCAGGAGTAGATTCCTTAGTGCCCCTTACCCATTTAGCCCATCTCCCCTCCCATGCCCCCTCTAGTAACCCTCTGATGTTCTCCATATTTATGAGTCTCTTCTGTTTTGTCCCCCTCCCTGTTTTTATATTATTTTTGTTTCCCTTCCCTTATGTTCATCTGTTGTCTTTCTTAAAGTCCTCATATGAATGAAGTTATATGATTTTTGTCTGACTAATTTCACTTAGCATAATACCCTCCAGTTCCATCCATGTAGTTGCAGATGGCAAGATTTCATTCTTTTTGATTGCTGGGTAATACTCTGTTGTACATATACCACATCTTCTTTATCCATCCATCCACCAATGGACATTTGGGCTCTTGCCATACTTTGGCTATTGTTGACAGTGGTGCTATAAACTTCGGGGTGCTTGTGTCCCTTCGAAACAGCACACCTGTATCCCATGGATAAATGCCTAGTAGTGCAATTGCTGGGTCGTAGGGTAGTTCTATTGTTAGTTTTTTGAGGAACCTCCATACTGTTTTCCAGAGTGGCTGCACCAGCTTGCATTCCCATCAATTTTGTTTATTCTTTAAAAAAAAAAAAAACAACCCACCTCGTAGATTCATTGATCTGTTCTACTGTTTTGTTTTGTTTTGTTTTGTTTTGTTTGGATTCTATATCGTTTATTTCTGCTATCATCTTTATTATTTCCCTTCTTCTGCTTCCTTTGGGCTTTCTTTGCTGCTGCCTTTCTAGCTCCTTTAGGTGTAAGGTTAGGTCGTGTATTTGGGACCTTTCTTGCTTCTTAAGATAGGCATGAATTGCAATGTATTTTCCTCTTAGGACTGCCTTTGCTGCATCCCAAAGGGTTTGGACTATTGTGTTTTTATTTTAATTTGCTTCCATATATTTTAAAATTTCTTCTTTAATTTCCTGGTTTACCTGTTAATTATTTAGTAGGATGTTCTTTAGCCTACATGTATTTGGGAGCTTTCCAAATTTTTTCTTGTGGTTGATTTCAAGTTTCATAGCATTAGGATCTGAAAATATGCATGGTATGATCTCAATCCTTTTATAATTATTGAAGGCTGCTTTGTGACCCAGTATGTGATTTATTTTGGATAATGTTGCATATGCAATCAAAAAGTGTGTATTCTGCTGCTTTTGGATGAAAAGTTCTGAATATATCTGTTAATGTGTCATTAACATCTGGTCCAATGTGTCATTGACCGCTGTTGTTTCCTTATTGATTTGCTGCCTAGATGATCTGTCCATTGTTATAAGTGGAGTGTTAAAGTCCCCTACAATCATGGTATTATTATCTATACATGTGTTTATGTTTGTGATTAATTGATTTATATATTTGGGTGTTTCACATTGGGGACATAAACATTTATAATTGCTAGCTCTTCTTGATGGATAGACCCCTTAATTATGATGTAATGCACTTCTTTATCTTTTGTTACAGTCTTTGTTTTAAAATCTAGTTTGTCTGATGTAAGTATGACTACTCTGGCTTTCTTGTGCCATCCAGTAACCTGACAGATGGTTCTCTATCCCCTCACTTTCAATCTGCAGGTGTTCTCAGGTCTAAAATGAGTCTCTTGTAGGCAGTATATAGATGGATCTTTTTTTTTTTTTTTTTTTTTTTAATCTATTCTGATACCCTGTGTCTTTTGACTGGGGCATTTAGTTCATTTACACTCAGAGTGATTATTGAAAGATAAGAATTTAGTGTCATTGTTTTATCTGTAGGTTTCATGTTTGTGGTGATGTCTCTGGTCACCAGACTATCTGGTGTAGTCTTTGTTGCTTTCCACTCACAAAGTCCCCCTTAGGATCTTCTGCAGGGCTGGTTTAGTGGTCATAAACACCTTCAGTTTTTGTTTTCTGGGAAAGCCTTTACCTCTCCTTCTATTCTGAAGGACAGCCTTGATGGATAAAGGATTCTTGGCTGCATATTTTTCCTATTCAGCCCATTGAATATGTCCTGCCGCTCCCTGCTTGCCTGCCAAATTTCAGTGGACAGGTATGCTACCATTCTTATGTGTCAACCCTTATAGGTTAAAGCCTGTTCATCCCTAACTGCTTTCAGAATTCTCTCTTTATCTTTGTATTTTGCTAGTTTCACTATGATATGTTGTGGTGTTGACCTGTTCTTGTTGACTTAAGGGATTTTTCTGTGCCTCTTGTACTTGGATGTCTGTTTTCCTCTCCAGATTAGGGAATTTCTCAGCTAATTCGTTCAAATAAGCTTTCTGGCCCATTCTACCTTCTTCTTCTGGAATTCGTATAATATGGATATTATTTCATGTCATGGAATCACTTAGGTCTCTAATTCTCCCCTCGTGTTCTAATAATTTCCTTTCCCTCTTTTTTTTCAGCTTCGTCATTTTCCATAACTTTATCTTTTATTTCACCTATTCTCTCCTCTGCTTCTTCCATCCTCACTGTCACTGTGTCTAGTTTAGCTTGCATCCCATTTATAACATGTCTTAATTCACTGTGACTATTTCTTAAGTCTTTGATCTCTGCAGCAATAGATTCTCTGCTGTCTTATACGCTTTTTTTTTTTATTTTCAAGCTCAGCTATTAGTCTTATGACTGTTCTTGTAAATTCTTGTTCAGATGTATTGTTTATATCTGTTTGGAGCAATTCTCTGGCTGTCATTCCTTCCTGGATTTTCTTTTGAGGAGAATTCTTCTGTTTTGTCATTTTGGCTAGGTTTCTGTCTTTTACGTGTTTTAATAGCTTGTTATGTGCCCTGCACTGCAAGTACTACTATATTAAAAAGGAGCCATACACTGTCCAGGGCCCGGCACTTCAGGAGATGTTTCTGGAGTGTGCTGCGTGCACTCTGTGGCTGTGTATTTGGCTGTTCTGTCCCACTAGTCAGTCCTCTGCCGACCTCCTCCTTACTCATCGTGGTGGAGTGTTGGGACTTTCCACCAGGTGTGCTTTGATTTGTTCGTTGAAGTAACCCTGGAAAAAAGGAAAGGGCTGGGAACCTGATCCCATACAAAGAGAAAAATGAAAGGGGTGAAGAAGAAAAAAAAAAGACCAAGCAGAGAATCAAAGAAACTATAAGGTTAATCCAGAGAGAGAGAAAGGAAAAGAAAGGAGATCTAGAAAAGGTGTAAAAGAATAGAGTAGAAATGCCTGATGAAACAAACAAAACCGAAAGAACATATACATAGAGAGAATAAGGATTGACCAAAAATCAAATCAGAAGCCATGAGCCGGATTCCAAAAGAAAAAACAAGGTAGAAAGAAAAAAAAAGAGAGAAGAGAAAAGAAGAAAAGAGAAGAGAAGAGAAGGGAAGAGAGAGAGAGAGAGAGAGAGAGAGAGAGAGAGAGAGAAACAGACTAACATACAAAACTGCAGGACAGTTGTCTGTTGGTTCCTAGACCAGTGGCTGTGCTGGTCTAGAGGAGAGACTGGTTTTATCAGTGTCAGTCCCGCTCAGGTAGGTAAGCAGTTGCCAGGAGGGGTGGGGTTTGGTATAAGTGGGTTCTGCCTCCACTGGGGGCTGTGTGCTGCTCCCTGAAGCCCCACCATGTAGGTGATGGGGAGAAAAATGGTGACACCCCAATCTTCCTTCCCCTGACTAGGTGTCCCAGACCACACTGTTCAAGCAGCCTTCACAGGGTAGCACAGGCAGGCAGCTTGCCCTGCTCCACAGTCTCCCTCGCCTCCTAGGTGCTTGGCTGGGATTCAAAACCCAATGTCTTAAAGGGTCCTGCACTGTGTGGACCCTATTCTAGTGTAGCACCCCTCCACCCTGCCCTGTAAAGACCTCTGACTGGTGCCTGCAGAGTCTTTTGTCCTTGGGAGAGGCAATAAACCCTCTTCCCACAGTACTCGAGGAAGGAGACTGTTCTCTCCCAGTGTGCCCCTGACATCACTACTGCCCCCCAAGGCTGGCCCCCCTCCCCCCGAGACACGTGCACACTGCCACTCAGGTCCAGAGAAAGTTGTCCCTTTTGGAAACTCCGATCTTCAGCTCCTGAGGCTGTTTGCAAATAGAAATGGACACTCTTTATATTTCTTGTTCCCCAGTCCATGGTCTGGAGAGGTTTTTCTCTTGTACTAACACAACATCCCAGTACCACAGCCTCTCTATCTTTCTCCTTTGTCTCTCCGCATAGGGGGTTCCCTCCCCTCAATGCCTACATTGTTTTATCTCCCCCAATTCCCATACATGCCCCTCTGTCCCGCCATGCTGTCTCCCTCAACCTGTGGATATCCCTCTGCCACTCTGCAGGTTGATTTCCTGGGTGTTTCAAGGGTTCTGACCTCAATACAGCTGTGTTTGAGGGACTAGGGAAATCCCAGTCTCCGTACTTCTCCGCCATTTTAACTCCTCTCTTACTCATTTCTGGTCATTTAAGTTTTACTGCTTCCTCACCAATTCAGATCCCATCTATTTCCTTTTGCTGTCTGATTGTTGTGGCTAGGACTTCCAGTAATATGTTGAATAAAAGTGTCAAGAGTTTACATCTTTGTCTTGTTCCTGATCTTGGGGTGGGGGAAAGCTCTCAGTTTTTCACCACAGAGTGTGATGTTAACTGTGGATTTTTCATATATAGCTTTTATTATGTTGAGGTGTGTTCCCTCTAAACCTACATTGTTGTGGGTTTTTAAAATCATGAGTGGATGTTGTACTGTGTCAAATTTTTTAATGTATCTATTGAAATGATCGTACTATTTTTATTCTTTCTCTTGCTGATGTGATGTATAACATTGATATTTCTTCCTGCTTCAGTTTTGGTAGGCTATATATTTCTAAGAATTTATCTGTTTATTTTAGGTTGTTCAGTTTGGTGGCATATACTCTTTTATACTATTATAATTCTTTGTATTTTGGTGCTGTTGGTTATTGTTTCTCCTTTTTCGTTTCTGATTTTGAGTCCCCTTCCTTCCTTCCTTCCTTCCTTCCTTCCTTCCTTCCTCCCTCCCTCCCTCCCTCCCTCCCTCCCTCCCTCCCTTCCTTCCTTCCTTCCTTCCTTCCTTCCTTCCTTCCTTCCTTCCTTCTCTCCTTCCTTTCTGATGAGTCTAGCTAAAGGTTTATCAATTTTTATTGATCTTTTCAGAGAACCAGCTCCTGGTTTCATTGATCTGTTCTCTTGTTTTTTGTTTTTGTTTTTTAAGTTTCTGTTCTGTTTATTTCTGCTCTAATCTTTATTATTTCCTTCCTTCTAATAGTTTGGGTTTTGTTTTTTGTTATTTGTCTAGCTCCTTTAGGTGTAAGTTTAGGTTGCTTGATAGTTTTCTTGTTTTTTGATGTAGGCCTGTATTGCTATAAACTTCTCTCTTTTTTTTTAATGTTTTATTTATTCTTGAGAGAGAGAGAGAGAGAGAGAGCATGAGCAAGGGAGGGGCAGAGCGAGAAAGGGACACAGAATCTGAAGCTGACTCCAGGCTCTGAGCTGGTAGCACAGAGCTGGACGCAGGGCTTGAACTCACGAGCTGTGAGATTATGACCTGAGCCAAAGTCAGACGCTCAACTGACTGAGCCACCCAGGCACCCCTAAACTTCTCCCTTAGAACAGCTTTTGCTGCATCCCAAAGATCTTGGATCATTTGTCTTTTCATTTTCATTTTAATTTGTCTACATGTGTTTTTTGATTTCCCCTTTGATTTCATGGTTGCCCCATTCATTGTTGAGTAGCCTGTTAATTAACCTCCATGTATTTGTGTTCCTTCCAGATTTTTTTCTTGTGGTTTATTTCTAGTTTTATAGCCTTACTGTTGGAAAAGATGTATGCTATAACTTTAGTGTTTTTGAATTTGTTAACACTTGTTTTCTAGCCTAACAGGTGATCTGTTCTGGAGAATGTTCCATGTGTACTTGAAAATAATGTGGATTTTACTGTTTGAGAAAGGAATGTTCTGAATATATTTGTTAAAGCCATCTGGCCCAATGTGTCATCCAAAGCCAGTGTTTTGGGGGCATCTGGTTGGCTCAGTTGGTTCAGCATTCACCTCAGGTCATGATTTCATGGTTTGTGGGATTGAGCCCCACCTTGGGCTCTGCCTTGAGAGTGTGGAGCCTGCTTGGGATTTTCTCTCTCGCCCTCTGTCTCTCTTTGTCCCATGCCTCCTCTCACTGCTCTCTATCTCTCTCTTAAAATAAATAAATACACTTTTTAAAAAAGTCTATTTCGAGGGGTGTCTGGGTGGCTCAGTCAGTTGAATGTCAGACTTCAGCTCAGGTTATGATCTTCTGGTTCATCAGTTTGAGCCCCACATCAGCCTCTCTGCTGTCAGCATGGAGACTGCTTCAGATCCTCCTTCCCCCCCCTCTGCACCTTCCTCGCTTGCACTCTCTTTCAAAAATAAACATGCATGGAGTTCCCGTCACCGAACTTGCTTGCACCGCGCAAACGCCCAACATGGTGGATCCATCCCTCTGATGGGCCTGCCTCCCTCCCGGTGCTGCAGGGCCCCTCCCACAGGGGACCACAGACAGCAAAGCTAGCTAAGTCTGCCCCTCTAACCCCTGTGCACCTTGCAGATCCACCCCATCTAATATGCCCTTGGCCAGATCCCATTGAAGCAGCACCACAAGCCTGGCAGTGTGCAAGCAGCCCAGACGGGGCCACACCACTCCACAGTGAGTCCTGGCCCTGGGAGAAGGGAAGATAAGGTACACACCGGTCTGACTGTGGCCTCAGCGGTGGGCTAGGGGCAGACATCGGGTCTGACTGTGGCCCCACCCACCAACACAAGTTTCTCCAGATAGCACAGGGGAAGTGCCCTGCAGTTTGGAGCTACCGCAGGGACTACCCAAAATGATGAAACGGAAGAATTCTCCTCAAAAGAAACTCCAGGAAGTAGCGACAGCTAGCGAATTGATCAAAACTGATTTAAGCAATATAATGGAACAAGCATTTAGAATAATAGTCATAAAAGTAATTGTTGGGCTTGAAAAAAAGAATAGAGGACAGCAGAGAATCTATTGCTACAGAGATCAAGGGACTAATAAATAGTTATGAGGAACTAAAAATGCTATAAATGAGGTGCAAAATAAAATGGAGGCAGCCATAGCACGGATTGAAGAGGCAGAGGAGAGAATATGTGAATTAGAAGATAAAATTATGGAAAAAGAGGAAGCTGAGAAAAAGACAGATAAAAAAAAAAATCCAGGAATATGACGGGAGAATTAGAGAACTAAGTGATGCAATCAAACGGAACAATATCTGTATCATAGGAATTCCAGAAGAAGAAGAGAGAGACAAAGGGGCTGAAGGTGTATTTCAACAAATCATAGCTGAGAACTTCCCTGATCTGGGGAAGGAAACAGGCATTGAAATCCAAGAAGCACAGAGAACTCCCTTCAGGCGTAACTTGAATCTATCCTCTGCATGACATATAGTGAAACTGGCAAAATACAAGGATAAAGAGAGAATTCTGAAAGCAGCTAGGGATAAACAGGCCCTAATTTACACAGGTAGACACATAAGGGTAGTGGCAGACCTATCTACTGAAACTTGGCAGGCCAGAAAGGAATGGCAGGAAATCTTCAATGTGATGAACAGAAAGAATATGCATCCAAGAATCCTTTATCCAGCATGTCTGTCATTCAGAATAGAAGGAGAGATAAAGGTCTTCCCAAACAAACAAAAACTGAAGGAATTCATCACCACTAAACCAGCCCTACAAGAGATCCTAAGGGGGACTCTGTGAGTGAAATGTTGCAAGGACCACAAAGTACTAGAGACATCACTACAAGCATGAAACCTACGGCCATCACAATGACTCTAAATACATATCTTTCAATAATAACACTGAATGTAAATGGACTAAATGCTCCAACTAAAAGACATAGGGTATCATTATGGATAAAAAAAGAAGACCCATGTATTTTCTGTCTACAAGAGACCCATTTTAGACCTGAGGACACCTTCAAATTGAAAGTGAGGGGATGGAGAACTATCAATCATGCTACTGGAAGTCAAAAGAAAGCTGGAGTAGCCATACTTATAGCAGACAAACTAGACTTTAAATTAAAGGCTGTAACAAGAGATGAAGAAGGGCATTATATAATAATTAAAGGGTCTATCTATCAGGAAGAGCTAACAAATATAAATGTCTATGCACCGAATGCTGCAGCCCCAAATATATAAAACAATTTATCACAAACATAAGCAACCTTATTGATAAGAATGTGGTAATTGCAGGGGACTTTAATACCCCACTTACAACAATGGATAGATCATCTAGACACAGGATCAAAAAAGAAACAAGGGCCCTGAATGATACATTGGATCAGATGGACTTGACAGATATATTTAGAACACTGCATCCCAAAGCAACAGAATATGCTTTCTTCTCCAGTGCACATGGAACATTCTCCAAGATAGATCACACACTGGGTCACAAAACAGCCCTTCATAAGTATACAAGAATTGAGATCATACCATGCACACTTTCAGACCACAATGCTATGAAGCTTGAAATCAACCACAGGAAAAAGTCTGGAAAACCTCCAAAGGCATGGAGGTTAATGAACACCCTACTAAAGAATGAATGGGTCAACTGGGCAATTAGGGAAGAAACTTAAAAATATGTAGAAACAAATGAAAATGAAAATACAACAATCCAAATGCTTTGGGATGCAGGGAAGGCAGTACTGAGAGGAGAATACATTGCAATCCAGGCTTATCTCAAGAAACAAGAAAAATCCCAAATACAAAATCTAATAGCACACCACAAGGAACTAGAAGCAGACTAGGAAAGGCACCCCAAACCCAGCAGAAGAAGAGAAATAATAGAGATCAGAGCAGAAATAAACAATATAGGATCAAAAAAACGGTAGAGCAGATCAATGAAACCATGAGTTTGGTTTTTGAAAAAATAAATAAAATTGATAAACCTGTAGCCAGGCTTCTCAAAAAGAAAAGGGAGATGACCCAAATAGATCAAATCATGAATGAAATGCAATTATTACAACCAGTCCCTCAGAAACACAAGCAATTATCAAGGAATACTATGAAAATTATATTCCAACAAACTGGACAACCTGGAAGAAATGGACAAATTCCTAAGCACCCACACACTTCCAAAACTCAAACAGGAAGAAATAGAAAATTTGAACAGACCCATAACCAGAGAAGAAATTGAATCAGTTATCAAAAATCTCCCGACAAATAAGAGTCCAGGACCAGATGGCTTCCCTGGAGAATTCTACCAGACATTTAAAGCAGAGATAATACCTATCCTTCTCAAGCTGTTCCAAAAAATAGAAAGGGAAGGAAAACTTCCAGGCTCATTCTATGAAGCCAGCACTACTTTGATTCCCAAAACAGACAGAGACCCAGCAAAAAAAGAGAACAACAGGCCAATATCCCTGATGAATATGGATGCAAAACTTCTCAACAAGATACGAGCAAATTGAATTCAACAGCATATAAAAGAATTATTCACCATGATCAAGTGGGATTCATTCCTGGGCTGCAGGGCTGGTTCAACATTCGCAAATCAATCAATGTGATACATCACATTAATAAAAGAAAGAAAAGAACCATATGATCCTGTCAATCAATGCAGAAAAAGCATTTGACAAAATTCAGCATTCTTTCCTAATAAAAACCCTCAAGAAAGGATAGAAGGAACATACTTAAACATCATAAAAGCCATTTATGAAAAGCCCACAGCTAACATCATCCTCAATGGGGAAAAACTAAGAGCTTTCCCCCTGAGATCAGGAACACAGCAGGGATGTTCACTCTCACCGCTGTTGTTTAACATAGTGTTGGAAGTGCTAGCATCAGCAATCAGACAACAAAAGGAAATCAAAGACATCAAAATTGGCAAAGATGAAGTCAAGCTTTCACTTTTTGCAGATGACATGATATTATACATGGAAAACCCGACAGACTCCACCAAAAGTCTGCTAGACCTGATACATGAATTCAGCAAAGTCGCAGGATACAAAATCAATGTACAGAAATCAGTTGCATTCTATACACTAGTAATGAAGCAACAGAAAAACAAATAAAGAAACTGATCCCATTCTCAATTGCACCAAGAATCATGAAATACCTAGGAATAAACCTAGCCAAAGATGTAAAAGATCTGTATGCTGAAAACTATAGAAAGCTTATGAAGGAAATTGAAGAAGATACAAAGAAATGGAAAAACATTCTGTGCTCATGTTTTGGAAGAATAAATATTGTTAAAATGTCAATACTACCCAAAGCAATCTACACATTCAGTGCCATCCCAGTCAAAATTGCACCAGGATTCTTCTCGAAGCTCAAAGAAGCAATCCTAAAATTTGTATGGAACCACAAAAGACTCCGAATAGCCAAAGTAATTTTGAAGAAGAAGACCAAAGCAGGAGGCATCACAATCCCAGACTTTAGCCTCTACTACAAAGCTGTAATCACCAAGACAGCATGGTATTGGCACAAAAACAGACACACAGACCAATGGAATAGAATAGAGACTCCAGAAGTGGACCCACAAACGTATGGCCAACTAATCTTTGACAAAGCAGGAAAGAATATCCAATGGAAAAAAGACAGTCTCTTTAACAAATGGTGCTGGGAGAACTGGACAGCAACATGCGGAAGAATGAAAGTAGAGCACTTTCTTACACCATTCACAAAAATAAACTCAAAATGGATAAAGGACCTGAACGTGAGACAAGAAACCATCAAGACCCTAGAGGAGAAAGCAGGAAAAAGCCTCTCTGACCTCAGCCGCAACAATTTCTTACTTGACACATCCCCAATAGTTCATTGGGACCTCATGAAGATAAAAATCTTCTGCACTGCAAAGGAAACAATCAGCAAAACTAAAAGGCAGCCGACGGAATGGGAAAAGATATTTGCAAATGACATATCGGACAAAGGGCTAGTATCCAAAATCTATAAAGAACTCACCAAACTCCATGCCCAAAAAACAAATAATCCATGAAGAAATGGGCAGAAGACATGAATAGACACTTCTCTAAAGAAGACATCCAGATGGCCAACAGGCACTTGAAAAGATGCTCAACGTCACTCCTCATCAAGGAAATACAAATCAAAACCACACTGACATATCACCTCATGCCAGTCAGAGTGGCTAAAATGAACAAATCAGGAGGCTGTAGATACTGGAGAGGATGTGGAGAAATGGGAACCCTGTTTAGCTGCTGGTCGGAATGCAAACTGGTGCAGCTGCTCTGGAAAACAGTGTGGAGGTTCCTCAAAAAATTAAAAATAGATCTACCCTATGACCCAGCAATAGCACTGCCAGGAATTTCCCCTAGGGATATAGGAGTGCTGATGCATAGGGACACTTGCACCCCAATGTTTATAGCAGCAATTTCAACAATAGCCACATTATGGAAAGAGCCTAAATGTCCATCAACTGATGAATGGATAAAGAATTGTGGTTTATATACACAATGGAATACTACTTGGCAATGAGAACGAATGAAATATGGCCTTTTGTAGCAACGTGGATGGAACTGGAGAGTGTTAAGTGAAATAAGTCATATAGATAAAGACAGATACCATATGTTTTCACTCTTATGTGGATCCTGAGAAATTTAACAGAAGACCCTGGGGGAGGGGAAGGGGGAAAAAGTTAGGGAGGGAGGCAAACCGTAAAAGACTCTTAAATACTAAGAATAAACTGAGAGTTGACGGGGGGTGCAAGGGAGGGGAATGTGGGTGATGGGCATTGAGGAGGGCACCTGTTGGGATGAGCACTGGGTGTTGTATGGAAACCAATTTGACAATGAATTTCATAATAAAAAAATAAACATAAACAAGCCTATTTTGTTTAATATAAGTATTGTTACCTTGGCTTTCTTTTCACTTCCATTTGCGTGATAAATATTTTTCACTCTTCACTTTCAATCTGCATGTGGCTTTAGGTCTGAAGTGGGTCTCTTCTAGGCAGCATGGAGATGGGTCTTCTTTTTTTATCCATTCTGTCACCCTATATCTCTTGATTGGAGTGTTTAGTCCATTTACATTCGATGTAATTATTGATAGGTACATACTTATTGCCATTTTGTTAGTTGTTTTGTGGTTGTTTTTGTAATTCTCTGTTCCTTTCTTCTCTTGCTCTCTTCTCTCACAATTTGGTGGGTTTCTTTAGTGATATAATTGGATTCCCCTTTCTTTATATTTTGCATGTGTGTTACCAGTTTTTGGTGTGTGGTTACCCTTACATTTATATATAACATCTTATGTATATAGCAGTCCATATGAAATTGATGGTCACTTAAGTGTGAATCCATTCATAAAGCACTAAACTTTTACTCTTCTCCGTTCCTCATGTTTTAGTTATGTGGTGTCTTACTTTACCTCCTTTTACTTACTGAACATCTTGACTCGTTTTTATAGATGTACTTAATTTTACTGCTTTTATGCTTCTTTTCTTACTCTTTATTACAATCTTTCATTTCTACTCAAAGAGCCCCTTTTAACATTTTTGTAGGGCTTTTTGAGTAGTGGTGAATGTCTTTAACCTTATTTTTCTGGGAAACTTTTTATCTCTTCTATTCTGAATGATAGACTTGCTGGACAGAGTATTCTTGGTTGCAGGTTTTTTTTTCTTTCAGCATTTTGTTTTTTATTTATTTATTTATTTATTTACTTATTTTATATTATTTTTTTATTTTTTTTTATTATATGAAATTTATTGTCAAATTGGTTTCCACACAACACCCAGTGCTCATCCCAAAAGGTGCCCTCCTCAATACCCATCACCCACCCTCTCCTCCCTCCCACCCCCCATCAACCCTCAGTTTGTTCTCAGTTTTTTTTTTTTTTTTTTTTTTACGTTTATTTATTTTTGAGACAGAGAGAGACAGAGCATGAATGGGGGAGGGTCAGAGAGAGAGGGAGACACAGAATCGGAAACAGGCTCCAGGCTCTGAGCCATCAGCCCAGAGCCCGACGCGGGGCTCGAACTCACGGACCGCGAGATCGTGACCTGGCTGAAGTCGGACGCTTAACCGACTGCGCCACCCAGGCGCCCTGTTCTCAGTTTTTAACAGTCTCTTATGCTTTGGCTTTCTCCCACTCTAACCTCTTTTTTTTTTTTTTTCTTTTTTCCTCCCCCTCCCCCATGGGTTCCTGTTAAGTTTCTCAGGATCCACATAAGAGTGAAACCATATGGTATCTGTCTTTCTCTGTATGGCTTATTTCACATAGCATCACACTCTCCAGTTCCATCCACGTTGCTACAAAAGGCCATATTTCATTTTTTCTCATTGCCACGTAGTATTCCATTGTGTATGTAAACCACAATTTCTTTATCCATTCATCAATTGATGGACATTTAGGCTCTTTCCATAATTTGGCTATTGTTGAGAGTGCTGCTATGAACATTGGGGTACAAGTGCCCCTATGCATCAGTACTCCTGTATCCCTTGGGTAAATTCCTAGCAGTGCTATTGCTGGGTCATAGGGTAGGTCTATTTTTAATTTTCTGAGGAACCTCCACACTGCTTTCCAGAGCGGCTGCACCAATTTGCATTCCCACCAACAGTGCAAGAGGGTTCCCGTTTCTCCACATCCTCTCCAGCATCTATAGTCTCCTGATTTGTTCATTTTGGCCACTCTGACTGGCATGAGGTGATACCTGAGTGTGGTTTTGATTTGTATTTCCCTGATAAGGAGCGACACTGAACATCTTTTCATGTGCCTGTTGGCCATCCGGATGTCTTCTTTAGAGAAGTGTCTATTCATGTTTTCTGCCCATTTCTTCACTGGGTTATTTGTTTTTCGGGTGTTGAGTTTGGTGAGCTCTTTATAGATTTTGGATACTAGCCCTTTGTCCGATATGTCATTTGCAAATATCTTTTCCCATTCCGTTGGTTGCCTTTTAGTTTTGGTGGTTGTTTCCTTTGCTGTGCAGAAGCTTTTTATCTTCATAAGGTCCCAGTAATTCACTTTTGCTTTTAATTCCCTTGCCTTTGGGGATGTGTTGAGTAAGAGATTGCTACAGCTGAGGTCAGAGAGGTCTTTTCCTGCTTTCTCCTCTAAGGTTTTGATGGTTTCCTGTCTCACATTCAGGTCCTTTATCCATTTTGAGTTTATTTTTGTGAATGGTGTGAGAAAGTGGTCTAGTTTCAACCTTCTGCATGTTGCTGTCCAGTTCTCCCAGCACCATTTGTTAAAGAGGCTGTCTTTTTTCCATTGGATGTTCTTTCCTGCTTTGTCAAAGATGAGTTGGCCATACGTTTGTGGGTCTAGTTCTGGGGTTTCTATTCTATTCCATTGGTCTATGTGTCTGTTTTTGTGCCAATACCATGCTGCCTTGATGATGACAGCTTTGTAGTAGAGGCTAAAGTCTGGGATTGTGATGCCTCCTGCTTTGGTCTTCTTCTTCAAAATTCCTTTGGCTATTCGGGGCCTTTTGTGGTTCCATATGAATTTTAGGATTGCTTGTTCTAGTTTCGAGAAGAATGCTGGTGCAATTTTGATTGGGATTGCATTGAATGTGTAGATAGCTTTGGGTAGTATTGACATTTTGACAACATTTATTTTTCTAATCCATGAGCAGGGAATGTTTTTCCATTTCTTTAAATCTTCTTCAATTACCTTCATAAACTTTCTATAGTTTTCAGCATACAGATCCTTTACATCTTTGGTTAGATTTATTCCTAGGTATTTTATGCTTCTTGGTGCAATTGTGAATGGGATCAGTTTCTTTATTTGTCTTTCTGTTGCTTCATTGTTAGTGTATAAGAATGCAACTGATTTCTGTACATTGATTTTGTATCCTGCAACTTTGCTGAATTCATGTATCAATTCTAGCAGACTTTCGGTGGAGTATCGGATTTTCCATGTATAATATCATGTCATCTGCAAAAAGCGAAAGCTTGATTTCATCTTTGCCAATTTTGATGCCTTTGATTTCCTTTTGTTGTCTGATTGCTGATGCTAGAACTTCCAGCACTATGTTAAACAACAGCGATGAGAGTGGGCATCCCTGTCGTGTTCCTGATCTCAGGGAAAAAGCTCTCAGTTTTTCCCCGTTGAGGATGATGTTAGCTGTGGGCTTTTCATAAATGGCTTTTATGATCTTTAAGTATGTTCCTTCTATCCCGACTTTCTCAAGGGTTTTTATTAAGAAAGGGTGCTGGATTTTGTCAAAGGCCTTTTCTGCATTGATTGACAGGATCATATGGTTCTTCTCTTTTTTTTTGTTAATGTGATGTATCACGTTGATTGATTTGCGAATGTTGAACCAGCCCTGCATCCCAGGAATGAATCCCACTTGATCATGGTGAATAATTCTTTTTATATGCTGTTGAATTCGATTTGCTAGTATCTTTTTGAGAATTTTTGCATCCATATTCATCAGGGATATTGGCCTGTAGTTCTCTTTTTTTACTGGGTCTCTGTCTGGTTTAGGAATCAAAGTAATACTGGCTTCATAGAATGAGTCTGGAAGTTTTCCTTCCCTTTCTATTTCTTGGAATAGCTTGAGAAGGATAGGTATTATCTCTGCTTTAAATGTCTGGTAGAACTCCCCTGGGAAGCCATCTGGTCCTGGACTCTTATTTGTTGGGAGATTTTTGATAACCGATTCAATTTCTTCGCTGGTTATGGGTCTGTTCAAGCTTTCTCTTTCCTCCTGATTGAGTTTTGGAAGAGTGTGGGTATTTAGGAATTTGTCCATTTCTTCCAGGTTGTCTAATTTGTTGGCATATAATTTTTCATAGTATTCCCTGATAATTGTTTGTATCTCTGAGGGATTGGTTGTAACAATTCCATTTTCATTCATGATTTTATCTATTTGGGTCATCTCCCTTTTCTTTTTGAGAAGCCTGGCTAGAGGTTTGTCAATTTTGTTTATTTTTTCAAAAAACCAACTCTTCGTTTCGTTGATCTGCTCTACAGTTTTTTTAGACTCTATATTGTTTATTTCTGCTCTGATCTTTATTATTTCTCTTCTTCTGCTGGGTTTGGGGTGTCTTTGCTGTTCTGCTTCTATTTCCTTTAGGTGTGCTGTTAGATTTTGTATTTGGGATTTTTCTTGTTTCTTGAGGTAGGCCTGGATTGCAATGTATTTTCCTCTCAGGACTGCCTTCGCTGCGTCCCAAAACGTTTGGATTGTTGTATTTTCATTTTCGTTTGTTTCCATATATTTTTTAATTCCTTCTCTAATTGCCTGGTTGACCCACTCATTCGTTAGTAGGGTGTTCTTTAACCTCCATGCTTTTGGAGGTTTTCCAGACTTTTTCCTGTGGTTGATTTCAAGCTTCATAGCATTGTGGTCTGAAAGTATGCATGGTATAATTTCAATTCTTGTAAACTTATGAAGGGCTGTTTTGTGACCCAGTGTATGATCTATCTTGGAGAATGTTCCATGTGCACTCGAGAAGAAAGTATATTCTGTTGCTTTGGGATGCAGAGTTCTAAATATATCTGTCAAGTCCATCTGATCCAATGTATCATTCAGGGCCCTTGTTTCTTTATTGACCGTGTGTCTAGATGATCTATCTATTTCTGTAAGTGGGGTGTTAAAGTCCCCTGCAATTACCACATTCTTATCAATAAGGTTGCTTTGTTTATGAGTAGTTGTTTTATATATTTGGGGGCTCTGGTATTCGGCACATAGACATTTATAATTGTTACCTCTTCCTGATGAATAGACCCTGTAACTATTATATAATGTCCTTCTTCATCTCTTGTTACAGCCTTTAATTTAAAGTCTAGTTTGTCTGATATAAGTATGGCTACTCCAGCTTTCTTTTGGCTTCCAGTAGCATGATAAATAGTTCTCCATCCCCTCACTCTCAATCTAAAGGTGTCCTCAGGTCTAAAATGAGTCTCTTGTAGACAGCAAATAGATGGGTCTTGTTTTTTTATCCATTCTGATACCCTATGTCTTTTTGTTGGCACATTTAATCCATTTACATTCAGTGTTATTATAGAAAGATACGGGTTTAGAGTCATTGTGATGTCTGTATGTTTTATGCTTGTAGTGTTGTCTCTGGTACTTTGTCTCACAGGGTCCCCCTTAGGATCTCTTGTAGGGCTGGTTTAGTGGTGACAAATTCCTTCTGTTTTTGTTTGTTTGGGAAGACCTTTATCTCTCCTTCTATTCTAAATGACAGACTTGCTGGATAAAGGATTCTCGGCTGCATATTTTTTCTGTCTAGCACACTGAAAATCTCGTGCCAATCCTTTCTGGCCTGCCAAGTTTCAAAAGAGAGATCAGTCACGAGTCTTATAGGTCTCCCTTTATATGTGAGGGCACGTTTACCCCTTGCTGCTTTCAGAATTTTCTCTTTATCCTTGTATTTTGCCAGTTTCACTATGATATGTCGTGCAGAAGATCGATTCAAGTTACGTCTGAAGGGAGTTCTCTGTGCCTCTTGGATTTCAATGCCTTTTTCCTTCCCCAGTTCAGGGAAGTTCTTAGCTATTATTTCTTCAAGTACCCCTTCAGCACCTTTCCCTCTCTCTTCCTCCTCTGGGATACCAATTATGCGTATATTATTTCTTTTTAGTGTATCACTTAGTTCTCTAATTTTCCCCTCATACTCCTGGATTTTTTTATCTCTCTTTCTCTCAGCTTCCTCTTTTTCCATAACTTTATCTTCTAGTTCACCTATTCTCTCCTCTGCTCTTCAATCCGAGCCGTGGTGGTTTCCATTTTGTTTTGCATTTCATTTAAAGCGTTTTTCAGCTCCTCGTGACTGTTCCTTAGTCCCTTGATCTCTGTAGCAAGGGATTCTCTGCTGTCCTCTATACTGTTTTCAAGCCCAGCGATTAATTTTATGACTATTATTCTAAATTCACTTTCTGTTATATTATTTAAATCCTTTTTGATCAGCTCATTAGCTGTTGTTATTTCCTGGAGATTCTTCTGAGGGGAATTCTTCCGCTTGGTCATTTTGGATAGTCCCTGGCGTGGTGAGGACCTGCAGGGCACTTCCCCTGTGCTGTGGTGTATAACTGGAGTTGGTGGGCGGAGTCGCAGTCAGACCTGATGTCTGCCCCCGGCCCACCTCTGGGGCCACAGTCAGACTGGTGTGTGCCTTCTCTTCCCCTCTCCTAGGGGCGGGATTCACTGTGGGGTGGCGTGGCCCGTCTGGGCTACGTGCACACTGCCAGGCTTGTGATGCTGGGGATCTGGCGTATTAGCTGGGGTGGGTAGGCAAGGTGCACAGGGGCAGGAGGGGCAGGCTTAGCTCGCTTCTCCTTAGGTGATCCACTTCAGGAGGGGCCCTGTGGCAGCGGGAGGGAGTCAGATCCGCTGCGGGAGGTTTGGCTCCTCCGCAGAAGCACAGAGTTGGGTGTTTGCGCGGAGCGAGGAAGTTCCCTGGCAGGAACTGGTTCTCTTTGGGATTTTGGCTGGGGGATGGGCGGGGGAGATGGCGCTGGCGAGCACCTTTGTTCCCCACCAAACTGAGCTCTGTCGTCCGGGGGCTCAGCAGCTCTCCCTCCCTTTGTCCTCCAGCCTTCCCGCTTTCCGAGCAGAGCTGTTAATTTATGACCTCCCAGATGCTAAGTCGCGCTTGCTGTTGGAACACAGTCCGTCAGGCCCCTCCGCTTTTGCAAGCCAGACTCTGGAACTCTGCTTGGCCGGCGAGCCGCCCCTCCGCCCCGGCTCGCTCCCTCCAGTCCGTGGAGCGTGCACCGCCTCGCCGCCCTTCCTACCCTCTTCCGTGGGCCTCTCGTCTGGCTTGGCTCCGGCGACTCCGTTCTGCTAATCCTCTGGCGGTTTTCTGGGTTATTTAGGCAGGTGTAGGTGGAATCTAAGTGATCAGCAGGACGCGCGGTGAGCCCAGCGTCCTCCTACGCCGCCATCTTCCCTCCTCCCACCTCTCTTTCAGCATTTTGAATATATCATGTCACTCCCTTCTGGCCTGCAAAGTTTATTCTAAAAAGTCCACTGATAGCCCTATGGGGTTTCCCTTGTATATAACTGTTTTTTTTTTCTCTTGCTTCTTTTAAAATTGTCTCTTGATCCCTACTGTTTGCCATTTTAATTACCATTTGTGATGTGAACCTCCTTGGGTTGATTTTGTTGCGGGATCTCTGTGCCTTCTGGATCTGGATTCCTGTTTCCTTCCCCAGATTCAGGAAGTTTTCAGCTATTATATCTTCAAGTAAAATTTCTGCCTCCATTTTTTTTTTCTTTCTTCTTCTTTTGGGACCCTTACAATGCAAATGTTATTACACTCGATGGTGTCATTGAGTTCCCTTAATCTATTCTCATTTATTATTATTATTCTTTTTTCTTTCTTTTTTCTGCTTCATTGCTTCCCATCACTCTGTCCTCCAGGTCATTGACTCATTCTTATGCTTCCACTAGCCTACTATGTATTCCTTCTAGTGTATTTTTAATCTCAGTGATTGAGTTATTCATCTCTGATTGGTTCTTTTTCATGTTTTCTGTTTCCTTGTTGAGAGTCTCACTGAGGTCCTCCACTCTTTTCCCAAGTCCAGTGAGTATCTTTATGACGATTACTTTAAATTCTCTATCAGTCATATTACTTATCTCCGTTTTGCTTAGCTCTCTTGATATGATTTTGTTCTATTTCATTTGGGACATATTATTCTGTCTCCTTGTTTTGTCTCACTCTCTGTGTCTATGTGTTAGGAATGTCAGCCATGTCTTCTGCTCTTGAAAGTAGTGCAATGTCCCCTGTTCTCTAGGATCTTGTGCTTCAGGGATGTTTCCTATACGTATTGTGTTTGCCCTACTTTTGTGGCTGAGCTTCTTCAGTCCAGTTCTTCTGCAAGTCCAGTCATCTGCAATGACTCTCTTTACCTGTTGTGGGCAGGGTTTGGTCCCTGTGGCCAGTCTGGGACCACCTTGGGCTTGAGGTGGTTCTTCTTCAGTTCTTCTTCAGTCCAGTCATCTGCAATGACTCTCTTTACCTGTTGTGGGCAGGGTTTGGTCCCTGTGGCCAGTCTGGGACCACCTTGGGCTTGAGGTGGTTCACACCAGGCATTTGCCAGAGATGCAGTGGCACTGAACTTCAGGACACTTTCCCTGTGTTGTCCCTTGGAAGCTTTTGTTGGTGGGCAGGGCCTGCAGTTAGGCCCGATATCTGCCCCCAGCCCACTGCTGGGGCCACACTTGAACAGGTTTGTGTGATTATCTCCCCCTTTACCCAGGGCAAGAATCACTTTGGGATGGTGCTGGCCTCTGTGGGGGCTGCTTGCACACTGCCATGCTTGTGGTGCTGCTTTAGATGGACTTCTGCCAGGGGTGGGTTGGAGTTGTGGTCCACAGAAAAGCATGCAGAGGCATTGGTGGGGTGGGGTTGCTGTTAACAAGGTAGATGGAGAGTGTTCGCTGGCTGGACTGGTTCCTGCAGGTGTCTGTGTACCTAGGGTAGGGGATGGGGAGGGAAATGGCTATGCCAGCTTTTTGTTCATGGAGAAGTCTTTTAAAGGTCTCTGCCCCTCCAGCACAAGTTCTGAGTTTAATAAGAAATCTCCTTCCCTTATATCCCTATTTTTCAAACTGCGGCTTCTCTGTTGTAGCTCAGCAGGTCTGTTTGTTATGCTGTTTCTTTCAGGGTGGGGACTCAGTTTGCTGTCACCTCCTGACTTTCCTTGGGCAGAGCCTGCTGAGTTTTACAGTTCTAGGTGTCAAGCCCCACTGATTATAAGAACTTGTTACGTTATGCCCCTCTGTGTTTCAGAGCCAAATGATATGAGGATTTGTCCTCCCAGTGTGGGTCCCCCAGGCGTGGGGCACCTGGTGTGGGGTCTGCTCCTCTCCCTTCTCCATGCCTGTGTGTCCCTCCCTCCTGTAGACAGTATCATAGGTCATTTTGTTTCCCAACCTCATCTTTGTTCTTCCTACCTTTTTCTGATGCGGCCTCTTCTCTACTTTTAGCTGTGGAGGGTCTGTTGTTCTGCCAGTCTTTGGGTTGTTTTCTGGGTTCTTTACACTGATGTGGGTGTTATTTAGGAGTGTCCATGGGATGAGGTGAGCTTAGGACCCTCCTATTCTGCCATCTTCCTTGAAAGTCCTCGACCTGTTTCTAGTTTTAGTGACTACAGATAATCTGTAAATATCCTTGTGCATATCTTTGGGCACATGTGTTTTTAGAAAGTTGTCAGTAACTAAATTTAAAATTGAGTTGTGCGTTTTATTTCACTGGGCACTCTGCTCAAACATTGGGGGGTATTTAGTAAAGTGGGGAAGATGGGCACTAGAATTCACAAAGTCCAGTATCATGTTTCTATAAAATCACTCATCTTCATTTTAATCAGTTCTAGGATAATGACCAGAAAGGGCTAGAGTTTAGGGATGGATATGTTTAGGAGTCTGTTGGCTTGATTTATAACTCTTAAATATTTAAATATATGGCATATGGACTTCCATTTTTACCTTTGCCCATGGCTCTGTAAATAGTAAGTGCAGAACCACTAAAGAAAGAAAGGCAAGACATCTTAATGCCTAATTTGCAATACCCCCACTCCCCCCATGAAATCGTTCTAGGAAACACTTTGGACCTGGGACATTAAGTTTCACAGTGACTTGAAAGAGATCTTCTATTCAGACCTAGGGATAAAACTAGGCCAAATTACATGCTAATTATACCTAGATTTTCTTTCTTTGAATTTTTTTCTTAGCTATTTTTATAAAGTGATGTTTTTATTTTTAAAACTTATATTAGTATTGAAAAAGTCATTGTCTTAGTCCTTTTGGGCTGCTATAACAAAGTACCGCAGACTGGGTAGTTTATAAACAACAAATTTATTGTTCAGTGCTGGAGGCTGTGAAGTCCAAGATGAAAGGCTGCAGCATATTCACTGTGGTGAGCCCCCCCACCTTCCTGGTCCTTAGCCACATTCTCACTGTGTCCTGACACAGTGGAAGGGGTGAGAGTTGTGTAGGGACTCCTTTCTAACGGCACTCGTCTCGTTCATGAGGGCTCCATCCTCGTGACCTAAGTACCTCCCAAGGGCCTCACCTTTGACTACTATCATCTGTGGGGTTTAGGATTTCAACATATGAATTAGGGAGGGGATACAAAATATTCAGACCATAGCAGTCACTAATCTCCCCTAATTTTGCCTATAGAAATCTGGCTGTTCAGGTCGGTCACAAGATTATGTCAAAGGTACCAACGGACAATTTTATGACAATGCATATTATTTTTTAACAATAAAAGGTACTCTTGTATGTGCACCGGTTTACTGTAAAGACAGATTAATTTGGCACATTCTGGAGCACCGTGGAGAAGAGGGCATACTCAGGAATCAGATTGCCTGAGTTTGAGTCCTAGCTCTGCCACTAACTAGCCTTACAAGCTGTATCATCTTGAGTACATTTCTTAACCTTCCTGTGCTGTCATCTCCTTCTCAGAAGAGTAAGGTGATAATTGTGTGTATCTGAAAACATTGTTACAAAGGCTAAACGAAGTGATATAGAGAGAGTTTAGAACAGTGTCTGGTGCATAGTTAATATTTGGCAACAGCCTTTATTTTATGTAGAATTGTTGTAATTCTAGTTCTAAGGGTGAATTTAGTGCTTCACTTCCTTCCTTGCTGACAGCTGCAGGCATCCATGATCCAAGAAGATGCCACCGAGGACATTGAAGGTGACAACTCCAGCCCTTCCATGAGCACAGGTCAGAGGGCTTCTGCAGGTGGCCACGGGGCTCAGGATGACCATGAAGAAGAGGTATGTGGGATTCAACACCCAACAAAGATTTCCCAGTTTGTACAGATTTTAGATGTGGGATCTCACCAAGGGTGATGGTCAAATGTTTAACAGCCAGTAAGTAGGACATGGGCACCAGCTCACCTGAAAGCACTTAGGCAGTAGATCTGGGAGGGTCAGGGAGACCCTGCTGGTGGCAGTCCTGTAGTTGCAAAGTCATGGGAAGTTGGGGTGGTCCCAAAGGAGGGGGAGTGCATCTAGGATCAGAACAACAGCTACTCACCAGCCAATCTAGGAGTGTTTTAATATTTTAACCCAGTTACTGCTGTATCTGTGAGTGTGGGGTGAATATCAGCCTTCAGATTTACTGACAGAGAAGGTCCTCAGTGCTAGTCGGTCCTCCTTTTTTTTTTTTTTTTTTTTAAAGTATATTCATTTATTTTGAGAGTGAGCGAGCAAGTGTGAGTTGCAGGAGAGGGTCAGAGAAAGTGGAAGAGAGAGAATCCCAGGCAGGTTCCATGCTGTCAGTACAGAGGCTGAGGAGGGGCTCGATCCCACGAACTGTGAGATCATGATCTGAGCCGAAATCAAAGAGTCAGACGCTTAACCAACTGAGCTGCCCAGGCGCCCTGCTAGTGAGGCCTCCTTGACTCAGAATTGTACCCCTGGGAGTCAGCTATGTTTATTATGAGGTGCCCAGTCAGTACCCCTCACACCATGAGAGCAGAGCCTGAATCTAGCCCGACTGAAGAAGTAAAAGGCAGGCTGTTTATTCTCAGCCCGCCTCCCCAGCAGAAGCACGCCCAGCTGCTGTCCCCTCTTTGCTCTCCTGTCTCAACCCAACCCTGGCTCTGCTGAGACTTTGCTGACCTATCTTTGTAACGTTATCTGCCTCTCCTGTGAATTCAGGAATTGCTTTGTTCCCTCCTCCCTCCCTGCGCCTTTCTGTCCAAGAGCAGCCACCCCCCCTCAGGAATGTGCCACATTTTCCCAGCTGAAGGCAGGTGGCTGTTTTTATATTACCACTGAAGTATCCCATAAGCCTGAACGGGCTGGGGGCTTTAACTGGAGCTCTGTTCTAATCCTGGAGTGGGGACGGAGCTCTGTTCTAATCCTGGAGTGGGGACGGGGTTCCTGTGAAGCCTGAGAGATGCTATAAGAAGTTCCATTTGTAGTGTTAATTACTTAAAAAAAAATTCATTTAAACTAATGGATAGTCGATTAGAAATAATGAAAAATCTGGATCAAGTTTTTCCGACAAGATTCCAGGTACAGAAAGTAACACATATTAGTGGCTATTAATATTACTAAGCCTGCCAGACCTGCGGGGATGTTTTAGAATCCAGCCCACACATCGTCTGACTCATCCAGTCCCAGCCCGTCCAGTACAGCCTCTCTCGTCTGTTCTTTCCGTGCCCTCAATATTTACCCTCTCGGTGTTCATCTTCTGCCTCTGCCATGTACTGGGTGCCCTTGTTTGGGCAACTTGAGGCTCCATTTGTAGGTCCCTTCCCCCAAGTACAATCATGTGTGGATCGTCCATTGCCAAGCATATATACAGGCTTGGCTCTTTTGTCCCCTCAGGGTCCTCTCTGACCTCTGTCTACACCAGGTGTTGGCCAAACTCTGGGTCAAGTTCTGCAGACTGCCAAGTCTGCCCAAGACTTCCGACACTAGCCACAGGTTTGGGGGCCCCCCAGGACCACCCTCTCTTCAGACCAGTCAGTTACAAATTCAGGGTCCCCTCAGATTCCCTCAGGGTTGGTGATTTATAGAACGACTTACAGAATTCAATGAAGTTTAACCCTTACTTACAGTTAGGCTTTTACTGTAGCTCAAATATACAGATCAGAAGCAGCCGGAGGAAGAGGCATGTAGACAGAATCTGATGCTGGGAGGGTTCCAAATTCCAGAATTCTGTGTCCTTAGAGAGACATTAGTCTCCTGGCCTCAACATGTGGCGGTGTGCACACAGCATTGCCAGCCCAGGAAGCTCACCGGAGCTCCAGCATCCAAAGCTCTATTGGGGTTTCATTACGTAGGCGTGCAACTCAGTGGTTGTGCTCACTCTCCAACTCCATCCTCTCCCTGGAGGCTGGGCTGGTAACACATGGCTCCAAGTCTCAACCCTCCAACCACAGGAACCGTCCGATGTGGTCCCAGGGGCTCACCGTGAAGAACACAGACAGTTCTTTCAGGTGGGAGACGTCAGGAGTTTAGAGGTTGCCTCCCTGGAGCCAGGACAAAGCCAGCCCTCTCCTTGGGTGGGGTTCGTTCTTCACCACTCATTCCTCCATTCCCTTGCCTCTCTCCCCTCTCTGCCCTTCCCTGCCCTTCACCTCCTCCCAGCTGTTTTCATTGCCGAGTCAGAGGCATTGACTCCTGTCTCCTCTCCAGAGCTCCTGACATGGTTGACCGCACCCTCCATGCCTTCCTCGGTATTTCTCTATCCTTGGCCGCTATCCTTGGCCGCAGCCCTGTGACTCCTTCTGGGACTCTGACCTCTTCTTTCCATCATCCATGTCTTTCTTTCTCACCTCCAGATGAACTTTTCCCAGGCTGGGAGCTCTGTGATCTTTCCCTCGTGTGTCTTCCTGGTCCCCTTACCTCCCACAGGTGAGTCCTAGGTGTTCACTTCCAGCCCGGACTGTTCTTCTGAACCTGTTCTTCCTCTGTCACTGTGTGCTGAGAGATTCTACTTGTGTGGCCAGCTGTCACCGGAGACACAACACACCTGAACCTATCACTAATGTCCTTCTCCAATTTATCCATTTCTGTCAATGCCATTCTTTTAGCCCCTAGGACTCAAGACCCTCAGAGCCCTGTATGACCCTGGCCCCTGCTGGGTCAGAGGCCCTTTTTCTGCATTCCCACAGTACTGCTGAGTCTTGATTATTGCACTTTTCCATGCACCCTGTCCCCACCACGCTGCGAGCCACCCGAGGGCCAGGATGCTGCCAGTCACACTGTTCCCCCGACAGCATCAGAGTGCGTGAAGGGAACAGCATGCTCTTGCTGTGTGTGTTCTGTTTCTTCCCCTTCATCTCTAGATTAGTGAGCTAGTCAACCAACAGGCTTTTTTGCTTATAAGGCTCTGCCTTTGCTAGTCCATTTTGCCACCAGATTAATCATCCCCCCAAGACTTCTTTATTCCCCCTCCCCACCCCGGCCACTTTTCATTCAGATGCTGTTTATGGTTTCTCATTGACTCCAACTTATTTTCCCAACTCTGTTCTTTACTGAAACTTCAGCACCTGGGGGCTCCTTTCTAGTCCTCACCAAACAAGCACCTACTTCCAGCCAAATTGTTTCCCGCCCAGAACTTGCCTTCCTGATGTTCCCAAGCACCCACCTTTTCCTTACCGGGAGTCATTTTCTTCACCAGGAATGATCTTGCTTATCTTTTACTTCCAGATGCCTCCCCAGCCTTCCCGGCCCAGCACAGACCTCACCTCCTGTGACACCTTACCGACCGGTCTCTCTTCTTCTTTGAACTTCTTTCAGCTACTTCTGGGAAATGTTCCTGCACACACACTGTACCCTACTTTGCGCTGCTAACTCTCTCTCTACAAGCATATTAATATTTGTTTTCCCCTAGTTCGACTGGAAGTGCCTTAAGAGCGGAGCACATGTTTTATTCATCGGTGTATCATTAGTAAGACCTTTCATGGAGGAAATACTTAATGAGATAGAATAAAAAATTCTCTCTTTCAGTTCAACTTTGGAGACATCTTTGTGCATCAAGCCATCCACACGATCGAGTACTGCCTGGGCTGCATTTCAAACACAGCCTCTTACCTCCGGCTCTGGGCCCTCAGCCTGGCTCATGCAGGTGAGTGAGCTGCCCTGGGGGTCACGATCAGATCTCCCTGGGAAACAGAAGCAAAGCGCTTGTTTGGAGAAGTGCCTTTTCTGGGTCATTTACGGCATGTTTGCCCAAAGAATGGTTGGTTTTTCTTAGGAAGAAGTGACTTTTTCTGTAGGTCTGACTTTATGTTACTGGAGTAGTTAGCCTCTGTGTCAGTTTCCTGTTGCTGCTATAACAAATTGCCCCCATTTAGCAGCTCAAAACAAATGCAAATATACTGTCTTACAGTTCTGGAGTTGTAGAACCAAGATGTCAGCAGGGCTGGGTTCTTTCTAGAAGCTCTAGGGGGGGAATCCATTTCCCTGCCATTTCTATTTTTAGAGGATGCCTGCATTTCTTGGCTCTTGGGCTCAACAGTCTGATTCCTGCTTCATTCATCATGTCTCTATTTTCTCTGGCTCTGACTCCTTTGCTTTCTTTTTCTAAGGACCATGTGGTTACCTTGGGCCTACCTGGATAATCCAGGATGATCTCCTTATCTCAGCACCCCTTCACTTTAATCCTGTCTGCTTAATCCATTCCTTTTTTTTTTTTTTTAAGTTTATTTATTTATTTACAGAGAGAAAGAGAGGGCACATAAGAGCATGAGTTGAGGTGGGGGGCAGAGAGAGAGGGGGAGAGAGGATCCCAAGCAGTCTCCACGCTGTCAGTGCAGAGCCCAACTTGGGGCTCGAACTCATGAACTGTCAGATCATGACCTGAGCCGAAATCAAGAGTCAGGTGCTTAACTGGCTGAGCCATCCAAGTGCCCCCTGCTTGATCCATTCTTAATCCCTTTTTGCCATATAGCTTTTTCTTAAGATTAGAACATGGCCATCTTTGGGGGGTTCACTTTGAGAGAAGGCCTGCCTTGATTGTGAGCATTGGTGGGAAGTAGGCCAGTTGGCTGACCCTTGACCTGCACCCACCCCCCCACCAGGGGTACTCACCACCTCACAGGGTCATGTTAAGTCCAATTTTGGTCATGATTCCATCCCCAGGGGTTACTTAAGTCTGGAATCCTAACTCATCAAGTTACTTTGTAAGATCCTTCTTGATCCCTGCCTGATTTTCCAGTCTCGTCCCTTGGTATTGCCCTTAATGCCCCACCAGCCCCTGGTACCCACCCATTTCATAGGCAGTGGCCACCAGGACCTGCACTGAGGCTTCTGAGGCTGCCACGCGCTCTGGGCCCCTCTGTGTTGGCCCTGCAGCCCCCTTTCCTGAAATCTTCCTTTCTTCCTTAGCTTTCTCCTCACTTGATTTCTAATTCCTCCTTCAGAGCTCACGCAAACGGCACCTCTCCTGGGAATCTTCCTCCCTGATCCCCAGTCTGGCAGGTGCCCTTTCCCTGGGTTCTGGGAGTGCCCCCTCCTAACACTGATTGCAGTTCAGTCCTGATTGGCCTGTGTCCCTACTGGACTGTGAGCTCCTGAAAGGCATCGACACTGATTTCCACCACTGCATTCCCAGCCCTGAGCACAATGTGTGAAAGATCAGGCCAAAGTGTGTGCTAGATGGGTAGAAACCAAAGCAAGGAAAGTGAGCCTGCTTCTTGATTTTTAGCAGAAATGCAAGTACTCACTGTTAGCCTTCGCGGCTTGGGCTGTGTTCATTTCCTTACATCAACTCCCACACATACACTTTACCTGTGTGCACACAGGTGTTTGGATGCATACATCCACAAGTACCTGCCTGTGTTTGCTTGTTCTTTGACATGCACTCATGTGAGGTGGTTTCCCAGGGCCCCGAAGTGGATCTCTGAGCTTCGTGTGGTCAAGTGGTGTTTAATGTCAGCCTTTAGCTCTGATCCCAGATGTGGTTTGGAAGCGTCACGTCACAAGAGGGCTGAGCCCAGATGGGACAGGAGGGTGCTCTCTACCAGTCCATGCCCATCGAAGATGCAATTTGACATCAGAAAATCCATATGGCTTATAGCTGCCCTGCACGATCTACCCATTGGATCTTTCTAGAACTTCCTGAGACATATAGTTCCCACGGAATATCTTCAACTCATGCTAACAAACTTGCTTGAAGAGGTGGTTTGGCAGAAAACAGATGCTGATTTAAGTCCTAGTTTCTCTTCTGCCACTTTTAGCTCAGTAACTCAGGCAAGCAGGCTAACCTGTGTGTGCCTTGGCTTTCCTGTGTGGTTCCGGTAGTGATCCTGCTGTGTTAGTCAACCGAGGGTAGAACGTGTTGCAGTCACTACCAGCCCTGGATCTCAGCAGCTTAAACAATGGAAATGTACTTACTCTATCACATCTGTTCATCAGTGCCATGCTGAGACCTAAGTTGAGGGAGGCTGTATTTGGATACATGCTTCAAAAATCACCCAGATGGGGGTACAAGGAGGAGGTGAGAGTGAAACACTGGAAATTAACACACTTTCCCATTGTGTTACTCCAGCAGAAAGCCAGGGCTGGGGGACAGGGCACAGCACAGGTGCAGATACTCCCCCTTGTGCCCTCACATGTCTCTCTTCTCATCGTGTCCAAATATCCACTTGCAAGTGACAGGTCTTTATCTCTCTGGGCCATGCCACTTTGACCTTTTGGCTGGGTGACTTCCAGTCTCAACCCAACAATGTAATGGTAGTATCTCCCCGAAAGGGAGAGTGTGAGCAAGCTCTCTGGTGTCTCTTATAAAGGCACTAATCCCATCATGAGGGCCCCACCTTTATGACCTCATCAACCCTTAATCACCTCCCAACGGCCCCTTCTCCAAATACCCTCACTTTGGTGGGTAGGGATTCAACATAGGAATTGGAGGGTGGGCGGGACACAAACATGCAGTCCATATCAAATCATATTCTATGCATTCTGTTGTGTTTCGCTTCTCTGGTGTAACATTTTGTTGCTCAGATTTATTCATGTTGCTGCTGGTAGCTGTAGTTTGCTCACTTTCACTGGTGAATACTGTGCCTCCGTATGTTTGTTGTCATGACAGAAACTCCTCTATTGTGAGCACTGCCCTAGACAGTCTCATACAGGTGCCCCAGGGCACATATGCCTGAGTTTTCTACCTGAAGAGCACAGTGTTGGGATTCTAGGGTGTGCAGACCCAGGTATATGGCATGAAAAAACCCTGCACTTGCCACATAAACTCTGTGGTTGAGAAGGTTTCTCTTGCTCTTACAGAATTGTCTGAAGTGCTCTGGACCATGGTGATGAACATTGGCCTTCGCGTGCGAGGCTGGGGAGGACTCATTGGAGTCTTTATCATTTTTGCCATATTTGCTGTTCTGACGGTAGCCATCCTTCTAATCATGGAGGGTCTCTCTGCGTTCCTGCACGCCCTGCGACTACACTGGTGAGCGTGGCTGCACTGGGGAGGCTCTGTGTGCTCTAGAGAGAGATGATGGGCCATAGGACCAGCCAGCTGAGGTCACATCCTGACCCAGTTTGAGTCACCTGTTGGCGTAATATTACATGATGAGGTGTGTGTATGTGTGTGCCTGTGTGTATGTGTATACACATATGATGGCTGCCCTAGGATTAATGTTAGTTCCCATTTACTCATTCTCTTTTATTTTTATTATTACTTTTTAAATGTTTATTTATTTTTGAGAGAGAGAGAGTAGAGGAGGGGCAGAGAGAGAGAGAGGGATAGAGGGTCCAAAGCAGGCTCTGTGCTGACAGCAGAGAGCCCGATTCAAACTTACGAACTGTGGGATCATGACTAGAGCCAAAGTTAGATGCTTAACTGACTGAGCCACCCAGGCGCCCCTTACTTGTTCTAAGAGTTCGTTTGTTATATCACAACTAGCTTCAAGATAAGGAACACTTCAAGTATTGGTAAGATGACAGATCTGAGATAGTCTCACAGCGGCATACTTAGTGAATCTGGGACATTAGGCCCTTGGTGCTGACTGCAGGAACTATACCAGAAGTACAGGCTACTAACTTCTGCAAAGTGGGAACAGAAGAAGGGTACCTGGAAGGAGGAAGGCACTCACAGGAGGCCCTTGACATCCGCAGATGTGTCCGGAGACTATGAGCCCTCACTAGGCTTACAAGTATGAAAACATTTGTTGAAGCTCCTGTTTTTCTAAGAAGTCATAGGTTGGCCAAGAATTTTGAGTGTGTGCTCATACCCTTAAACCGCAGAGACTGTCTTTAGCTCTCACCGATGCTTTCTACCTCCCTCTGTGCGTGCTGTTCATAAAGAAAAGTTTTTACATACTCCGTGTATGGAGTGGAGGGAATCACAGCGCCCCTGCCTCAGGTTATGACATCGGCTCTCCCCATGTCCTTAAGGAAATGAACCCTGTCACATAATCAAGCGTGAATGATCGTGCGCGATGTCTGTGATGTAAGTTACGAGAACGTTAAGTCAGGGTCCTGGGTATTGTGAAATAGCGTAAGCCCCGTGGTTAAGATGAGGATGGAGAAGAAAAACCACGTGGAACCTCGTGAAACATTCTCTCATCACTAGCTCGTGAGACAAGACTTCACAGCGAACGCTTCCCTGCTTGTGGGAGCCGGGGGGAGGGTGGCTCTGCCGTGGTCTGAGAGGCTGGTGGCAGGGGCCTGGAGGAAGTGGGGTGGGATAGGAAAGGAAAAGTGTGACTGGGAGGCAAGAGAAGGATTTTTATAAGCCTCAGAGGACCCCTGTAGTGGCCACCAACCTGAGTATCTCCCCTGGCACACCTTCCTGACCCTGTGCTTGATTTTACAAATGCTCTGTTTCTTCCCTTCCCGGCCAGCCTCTAGCTTACATGTTTTTATCTCGCTTTTTTTTTTTTGGTTTTGCCCTCCCTCATCCCCCAAGGGTGGAGTTCCAGAACAAGTTCTATGTCGGGGCCGGTTACAAGTTTTCTCCTTTCTCCTTTAAATACATCCTGGAAGGGACATCGGAGGAATAGTGGCAGGTCCCGTGGCTGCCGCGTCTTCTGCCTCAGTCTCTGTGCCTGTGAAAGTTCAGCTTTGTCTTCGATGTCAGCCTGTACTAGGCGGTCAATGGATGATTGTTCTTAGCTACCTGGAGACAGGAAGCCGTGTACTTATAAGCCTTGGAATTTGATACGACTTAACCATGTCACAGAGGAACCAACCTCATGGGGGGTCGTCATTGTCAAAAACTAAAATGACTGAGAAACGGGGAGCACTACACTGATGTTTTCCTGCAATATTGTGAGTATTATATGCAAGAAAATAAACTTCTGGGCCATTTCCTTGTTCTTTAAGATGTCTTTGTCCAAAATTATTCTGTAATATTTAGTATTGATAGTTACAGGCCAAAGCTAAACAATAGAGTTACACAAACTAATTTAAGAGGATTATGTTTATTTTATTCTTTCATTTCCTGGTTCCTCAGATGTGTTTTTTCCTTGGCTAGGGCTAAGCTTTATAAGATTAGGAACTTTCTCATGAATCTCCACTCCAGGTGGGAAAGAAAGGGTAATGTTCCCTGGATGGAGGGCTGGCCCCATGTGGCTCTATGTGTTGTTAAACCCTGTGGAATGAAGTGTGGCAACATATCATCAGCGACTGTTTGCTGGATGCACATTGTGCTGCAGGAACTGGAGAAAGAGATTTGAAGAAAGTTCTGGAAAACGGCCTGCCAGACAGGAGTCTGCCAGACAGGTCTTCCCTGATACTCTCTGGGTCTGTCAGCCCTGAAGTCATTTCTAAGCCTCGTGGATTGTCAAACTCTTAAGAGCCAGTTTTGTAGAGGAAGATATGTGTCATCAACTATTTAGATAACTATTTAGTTATCCAGGTTAATCATAATCTTCAAGGTAACTAGACCAGTGGAATTAAACATTGTTACCATTGGTACAGTGCTTTACAGTTTACAAGGCACTTTTTAAAAAAATGGTTTTAATGTTTATTTATTTTTGAGAAAGAGAGAGAGAGAGGAAGGGGCAGAGAAAGAGACACACACAGAATCTGAAGCAGGCTCCAGGCTCTGAGCCATCAGCACAGAGCAGGATGTGAGGCTCGAACTCATAAATTGTGAGATCGTGGCCCGAGACAAGTCAGACGCTTAACCAACTGAACCATCTAGGCGCCCCTCATTTTTTTTAAGTAAACTCTACCTCCCACGTGAGACTTATACTCACAACCCCAAGATCCAGAGTCGCATGGTCTTGTGACTGAGTCAGCCAGGCGCCTCAAGGCACTTTCTACATAGCATCTAGTTCTTAAGATTTCAGAGTATTTGACCAAATCCAAAATTGCCTTTTGGACATATCCCTGGGTTCCTCAGCTCCCTCCTGCCCTGCTTGGTAGTGGGGTTGATGGGTGAGCACGGAAGTGTCATGGCTCAGACCCGAGGAAGGTTCCATGTCACCTTCTGTATCAGTGTCGTGGCTTGTCTAGCACAACTTAAGGCACAAGTAGCTGCTCAACAAATATTCAGAGATTAAAGCAGGTTGAGCCTAAGAATGATAGTTGACATCTTTGACTTCCAACTCCGATACTTTATCACGTGTGTCCTCAGTCAGGAGACCGAATTGTTCTGCTCATTGCCAAAATGGGGGATTAGTGATCTCCGTTCTCTGGGTTGTGGAAAGGAAGTGTAAAGCATGGGGCATGGACCTGCTACTTATCCGGTAACATTGCCAGAAGGAAAGAACAGACAAAAGCCATATGTAAATGTTAGTTTAAATCCATAAAAGCCAAGGTCACTGGATAATTTCAAGTTTCTCAGGACATCACTGCCCTTCTCAACAGCTATCTAAAAATACGCTACGTGTACATGGATCACCAGGCTTTGCCTCTTTACTTCTAAGCAGTGATGGCTGTGAGAAAAGGTTTGAAAGGACAAAGCTTCCTTCTGCCCCTCACCTAGAGCCCTGCTTTTCCAGAAGTTCCCACGGCCTCCCTGAAAACTGTTATTTTCCTCCAAGATTTGGCAGCCTTCTTTAATCTCAATGAGAGACATAATTTCCCCTTTAAAAAAGGATTGGGTGAAGGGCTACAGAAAAGGGGGTGTAACCTGGATGTCACTCACTTGCCCACACCACAAGGTTGCTCCTTAAAGAATTCCACTCACAGAACTGAGCCAAAAGAGGAGGAGAAGACCAGGGGGCCGGGCTTCTTAGGCAGGTAAGTCCAGAAGCCCCTCCTGGGGTCACCAATGGCCTAACTGCTGCGTGACACTAGGCTGTGTTAAGAGTGAGTGAAAGAGCCTGAAACTGGAAAGCTTTCCAAGGACTATACAGAGGTAAGAAACTCCGACGGGCAGCGTAGATCTGGATGCACTTTTCCTGCTTTGGAGTGGGGGTTGGGGAGGTAGGAGTTTGACCATTTGTACTTGACTGAAGGCACATGGAATACGCAAAGTTCCCTCTTGATACTGATGATATTGCAAAATCAATTACATCATACACACATATAAGCACATTCAGTTTTAAAAAGCTCTAACATGGCTCAATTATTTCTGGCTAAAAAATTCAGTATAGCAAAATGCAATGGAATAAAAAGTCCATCAGTGCCCTGGAATTTATTTTAATGAAGCTTGAATGCCACGTGAGCCTTTTGAATCTCAGAGTAGACCCTCAGCGTGTCAGTTCTTACAGATATGTTGTTTGTTTATTTATTTATTTAAAGATTTTATTTTTTTAAGTAAAATAAAGCCCCAACATGGGGCTCAACATCACGACCCTGAGATCAAGAGTCGTAAGCTCCATGGAGTGAGCCAGGCAGGCACCCCTTTTACAGATTTTTTGAAGCTAGGTCATGGGTTACTTTCCCATTGTAGTTTTTAAGGAGCTGATGGTAAGGGGTGGGAAACATTCTTCACCATGTTATTCCTTCTCTTCTTGAGTTGGTCCAACTGATTATCCCTCCTCTTCCTATGTTAGAATGGATTCAGAATGATTTAGGGAAACAATGGAAGATGCCAACTCAGCTTTTCCAACACTCCATTTCAGACTTGAGATTACAAGCTCTATCTGTAATGTACCTCATATCTGTCTCTATGGAACATTCTGTCCTCTTTTTTAGGAAAACTTTTCCTTATGAAACTTGGCTGAAACCCTAGAGAATACAAGGAGAATATCTGTGATCTATTAAATTTGAGTTAATGTTGCGTGTCCTCTTAATAACATGTACTGTAAGCCCATTTATAGCATGCAGATGTGAATGCCCAAATCCTGATAATCTGTCTACACTGCTGTACTCCCCTCCCCACCACCCAACACGGTACCCAACACCCAAATAGTCAATCTATTTCAGAAAACAAGTAATTTTTTTTCCCATCTGGGTGGTTTTTCATCTGAGGCCAAGGTGTTTTAATGTTAGTGGAATATTAAGCAGTAAATGCTTTTGTACACATTTGATAACTCTGAAAATACTAAAGAACTTACTCTGTGTGTATTTAATTTGTGATTATGGAGAAATTTTAGACATTTAGTTGATACCCTTATTCAGGGATAAGAAATAGTACTCCCATGGGTGCTTAGGTTGCAGCGGGCACTGTGCCATATTATACAAACCTCATCACATCGGATCCTTGTAACAAACTGAAGAGGAAGCTTCTCAGTTAAGAATTATACACAACTGGCTGGTCTGAGTGCAGTGGTGTTTACCATCTGTTGATCACGGCCATCTACATATTTCTTTGTTCCTTCTTCCCTCCCACTGCTACACTCAGCTAGCCTAAAAATAAAATAATTGCACACAACTTCAAGGAACAGAGACTAGAAATAACAGTGTCTTCAACAGAGAGCGCTTAATTTTTTTCCCATGTAGATGTCTGGAGGTAAGTGGTCCACAGCCGTAGGAGAGGTTTCCAGGCTCTTTCTAGCTTATGCTCTGCCAGACTTGGCCTGAAGTTTCCATATTTCTATCTTCACATTTGCATCATGACCCAAGATGCCTGATGAAGCATCAGCCATCATGCAGGGGGGAGGGGCAGAAGGGCCTTCATCTGCCTCTCAGTGACCACTTTCTTCAGCGAGGTGCAAGGGAGGACCTTATTGGGAAGACAGCAAGCTACTTCTCCCACAGGTAGCTGGGTATTATTTCCATTTTCAGAGAAGGAAACTGAGGAAGAAGAAACAGAATCCATTCAATCTCAGTCTCACCGTGGCTACTGATTGCCTTCCTTTTCCTCCCTCCCTTTCTCCCTCCTTTCCTCCTCTAATTCTTCTTCCCTTCTTCCTTCCCTCCTCCTTCCTTCTTTCTGTCCTTTCTTCCTTCTTATGTTAATTTAGTAGGTATAAAATGATACCTAAGGATTTTTTTGTGACTGCCGTTTTGTCAGTTACTACAGAAGGTGAACAATTTTCCAGTTTTGCTTCCAGTTTTTATATATTCTTGTGAATTGCTTGTTCATATAATTTGCCCATCAATCTATTAGAATCTAATGTTTTTCTTGTAATTTGTGGTTTATATGTACTACCGACATTTATTTGTTGAGTGCATAGACATGTGCATGCACACACACGCACACACACACATTTGCAAATGGCTTTTCTTATTTTAATTTTTGAAATTGTGGTAAAATATCTATAACAACACTGACCATTATACCAATTTTAAAGTGACCCATTCAGTGGCATTTAGTTGTATAATTTACAATGTTGTGCAAACATCGCTACCACGAAAGAGGGCTTCTTGTGCCAGGCCACCTTGGGCACTTCCAGCCAGTTAGTGATTTGATCATGTCTGAGTCAAGTGCCTACTGCTGACCCGATAGGTCATGGCCGGTGATGGGGGCCAGTGGGGGCAGTGGTAAGGCCTGCCTAGGACAGTGGCCTAGTGAACACCGGAAGCAAGACGTCAACTATACATTGGTTCGCTTTTGCAGAAAGAATTTTTGTGGTACAAGAACTAGCCTTTCTAAAAATTCAAACAAATTAGATAAGCATAAAGAAGGAAGAATGGGGAAAAAATCCTAACTTCTCCCTGCCCTAGGTAATTCTTTTCTTACCCTTGTCCTCATGGCTGGCTCCTGCTTCTCCTTCAGGCCTCCCCTTAGAATTGCTTGCAGAAGCCTCCCCAGGTCTGAGGACTCGTTAAGCAGGGGCCCCCCTTTGTGTGCCAGAGCAACCTCCACTTAACCCTGGGACCCACTCTTCCTGCCTGAATCTGTCCCTTTGTTCGCCAGAGCCCCTTTCATTATATTCTATGGTCTAGTACATAGTAGTACTCCACAAATACTTACTGAAAGACAAAAAGTTTCAAGACAACATCTCTCCTGAAATCTCCATGCAGGTACCTATTTAAGTGAAATGTTATAAATTGGGATCAATATGTACATACCCATATGTTGTGGATACGTCTGCATTATAGACACACATCTTGGAAAATGCTTTCAGCACGAAATGGCCTTTCACTAAGAGCTTTTAAATGGTATTCTGTTTAGCCACTTCTCCACTGGTGGGCGTTGAGGGTGTATCCAATTCTTTTGTTGTGAAAACAACAGAGTGGTGACCATTCTTGTATGTATCTTTGTCTACCTTTCGACTACTCCATTAGGATGAATCCTAGGAATGAAATTGCTTAGTCAATATTCTTTCATCTCTGCCTAATTGCCTTGTGGAAAGGTAGCAGTGGACATTCCCAGTGATAATTTGAGTGCCTATTTCCCTTTCGCGGTGTAGAATCAGTTTTTAAGACTTTGGCAAACCTGATAAAGGAAAATGGTAACTCTTTTTAATTTGAAGGCATGATAACTACTTAGGTTGAACATAATTTCATTTGTCAGCACTGTATGTATTCTTTTGTGTTTGTCCCTCACGGCTTCGCCCCTCCATTGTTTCCTTCCTGACCTCCACGAGCCTTTGTTAAACATGTATGTTGCAGATAGTCTGTGCTTTGTCTGCATGTATTGAATTTTATAATTTCTGTATTGAGGTAGAAAGTGCATATGGCAACAAATCAAGTTGCCGGATGAGTTTATAACAGAAATAAACAATCTCCTGACTTGATTTTCCCCATCCCCAGAGAAATTTCTTTTGTCTTGTTTTTTGTTTTTTAAGTTTTTCTGGTAATTATCTTTATAGTTAAAACAACATAATTGTATTTTATTTCTTAGTTTATCAACTGAAGGCAGTCTCAATCCATTATTCACCATAAAAGATGATGGTTTATGTCATGATTTCCTCTTTGTCATTCTCCTAATATTTTATAGGTATCCTTTTAAAAAACCAATCGCAACTGTTTTTCATGTTATTAAAACGTCTACATCAATATAAAATTATTTGTTTTATTTTATTTTTAGAGAGAGAGCATGAGCCAGGGAGAGGGGTGGGGGGGGAGGGGAAGAGAGAGAGAGAGACAGAGGCAGAGAGGGAGAGAGAGAGAGAGAGAGAGAGAGAGAGAGAGAGAGAGAGAATGAAACTTAAGCAGGCTCCATGCTTAGCATGCAGCCCGATGAGGGGCTTGATCTCATGACCATCAGGTCATGACCTGAACCAATATCAAGAGTCAGGTGCATAACCACCTGAGCCACCCAGGCGCCCCCCTCAACATAATTTTAGATGCTGTATGTATTATCAGTTTAACCATTTCCTCTCTACTACTTTCACTGCGTAGGTTGTTTCCTATTTGTTATTGTTAAAATAGACTTGGATAAAAAAGTGTTTAGATAAACTTTTTGTATAGAGAGCATTTTCCATATTTGAGATATTTCCTTGGAACAAATGACAAGAACTGGGATTACCCGTTCAGATGAAACTAGCTTTTAAAGCTTTTGACCCATTGCCAAATTGACACGAACTGTTCGAAGGGCATAGAATGATGGATATCAGGTGGGGGCTACGTAGGGCTCACAGTAACGATCACCTGGAAAAAATGTTCAAGCCTCCCATGTCGCTGGTTGAGAGTCACTGGTAAGGAAGGAAGAATAGGGGCTTTGAGGTAGTGGTGTGTTTAATAAAAAGATTGGGTTGAAGAGGGGGATGGTGCCTAGATTTGTAGTGTCTGCCGATCTCTCTGCTGTAAATAGTCTCACCATGGCTGGTTTTGAATTACCAACATGATGTTACTGAATACAGAGTTGGGAAGAGATGTATACAGTCCACCCTCGGAAGCTGGTGGGAGGTCCTCCAGCAGCACGGACACGCTCTAATGCCTGGCATGCACAAGGTGTAGGTTTATATGGATGCATTTTTTCATTCCCGTTCACCCGCATCCCAAGCTCTCCTTCCTTTGCCCCGAAGATAGTCACTGTCATGGAATTTTCATATATCTACGTAAAATATAAAATGTACCATCTGGGGGTACATATTTTCACGTTAGGTAAGTTATATTGTTCTTGTTTTTTTCCTTGCTTTTATTTTTAGTTACTCTATTGGCTGTTTTTGCGATTACTAATAGTATACTTAGAGCTCCGGTTCTCATGCTTTTTTGGGTGGGCTGCCGCCCCATCCATCCAACTTTCCTCACTGACTTCATCTCTCTTTTTTTAAGGATAATTTTAGTCATTGTTGAGGGTATTAACATTTTCATTCAGTTCTGAAACCACAATCAAGTCCATGTAGTTTTTCAAATGCTGACTCTAAACCTGAAAATGAATGAACAAACTTTTTTTTTTTTTTTTGGACCATATAAATATTTCTCACTTTAGGACCAAGTGTTATATGCAAAGATTTTATGTTTTGAAGTCCAATGTCATGACCACAAGGAATTCTCTTTTCTTTTTCTCATCGGTGGCCTAAAATCACGCTACATTTTAGTTTCATTTATATGATAGAAACAAAATGAGTCTCCCTTTCAATCAAGAAAAATATGAAATCATATGGGGTGCCTGGCTGGCTTAGTAGACTGTGAGACTCTTGATCTCAGGGTTGTAAGTTTGAGCCCCCCGTTGGGTATAGAGATTACTTAAAAATAAAATCTTATTAAAAAAAACAATTTGTTTAATTTATATCCAAGATAGTTAGCATATAGTGCAACAGTGATTTCAGGAGTAGATTCCTTAATGCCCCTTACGCATTTAGCCCATCACCGCCCCCCACAACCCTTCCAGTAACCTTCTGTTTGTTCTCCATATTTAAGAGTCTCTTGTGTTTTGTCCCTCTCCCTGTTTTTATATGATTTTTGCTTCCCTTCCCTTATGTTCATCTGTTTCGTATCTTAAATTCATCATATGAGTGAAGTCATATGATATTTGTCTTTCTCTAATTTCACTTAGCATAATACCCTCCAGTTCCATCCATGTAGATGCAAATGTCAAGATTTTATTCTTTTTTTTTTTATTGGATGTTATTCTTTTTGATTGCCGAGTAATACTCCATTATACACACACCCATTATACACACACACCCCACATCTTTATATATACTCCATTATATGTACTCCATTATATATACACACACACACCCTCCACATCTTCTTTATCCATGCATCCATTGATGGACATTTAGGCTCTTTTCATACTTTGGCTATTGTCAATAGCACTGCTGTAAACATGGGGGTGCATGTGCCCCTTCAAAATAGCACACCTGTATCCCTTGGATAAATACCTAGTAGTGCAATTGCTGGGTTGTAGGGTAGTTCTATTTTTAATTTTTTGGAGGAACCTCCATACTGTTTTCCAGATTGGCTGCACCAGTTTGCATTCCCACCAGCAATGCAAGAGATATCCTCTTTCTCTGCATCCTCGCCAACATCTGTCATTACCTGAGTTGTTAATGTTAGCCATTCTGACAGGTGTGAGGTGGTTTTAATTTGTATTTCCCTGATGATGCGTGATGTTGAGCATTTTTTCATGTGTTAGTTGGCCATCTGGATGTCTTCTTTGGAGAAGTGTCTATTCATGTCTTTTGCCCATTTCTTCACTGGATTATTTGTTTTTTGGATGTTGAGTTTGATAAATTCTTTATAGATTTTGGGTACTAACCCTTTATCTGATATGTCATTTGCAAATATCTTCTCCTAGTCTGTCGGTTGCCTTCTGGTTTTGCTGATTATTTCCTTCGCTGAGCAGAAGATTTTTATTTTTATGAGGTCCCAAGAGTTCATTTTTGCTTTTGTTTTCCTTGCCTCTAGAGACATGTTGAGTTAGATGTTGCTGTGGATGAGGTCAAAGAAGTTTTTGCCTGCTTTCTCCTCTAGGGTTTTGATTTCCTGTCTTACATTTAGGTCTTTCATCTGTTTTGGATTTATTTTTGTGTATGGTATAAGAAAGTGTTCCAGGTTCATTTTTCTGGATGTCGCTGTCCAGTTTTCCCAGCACCACTTGCTGAAGAGACCGTCTTTATTCCATTGGATATTCTTTCCTGCTTTGCCAAAGATTAGTTGGCCATACATTTGTGGGTCCATTGCTGAGTTCTCTGTTCCATTCCATTGGTCTGAGTGTCTGTTTTGGTGCTAGTACCATAGTGTCTTGATGATTACAGCTTTGTAATATGTCTTGAAGTCCGGGATTGTGATGCCTCCAGCTTCAGTCTCCCTTTTCAAGATTGCTTTGGCTAGTTGGGGTCTTTTCTGGTTCCATAAAAATTTTAGGATGTTTTTTTGTAGCTCTGTGAAGAATGCTGGTGTTATTTGGATAGGGATTGCATTGAATAGGTAGATTGCTTTGGGTAGTATCAACATTTTAACAATGTTTATTCTTCCAATCCAAGAGCATGGAATGTTTTTCCATTTTTTTGTGTCTTCTTCAATTTCTTTCATAAGCTTTCTATAGTTGTCAGTCTATATATTTTCCACATCTTGGTTATGTTTATTCCTATATATTTTATGGTTTTTGGTGCAATTGTAAATGGGATATATTCCTCGTTTGTCTTTCTGTTGCTTCATTATTGATGTATAGGAATGCAACCAATTTATGTGCATTGATTTTATATCCTTCAACTTTGCTGAATTCATGGATAAGTTGTAGCAGTTTTTTGGTGGAATCTTTTGGGTTTTTCATATAGAGTATGATGTCATCTGCGAAGAGTAAAAGTTTGACTTCCTCCTGGCCAACTTGGATGCCTTTTATTCATTTGTGTTGTCTGATTGCTGAGGCTAAGACTTCCAATACTATGTTGAATAATAGTGGCGAGAGTGGACATCCCTGTCTTGTTCCTGACCTTAGGGGGAAAGCTCTCAGTTTTTCCCCATTGAGGATGATAATTAGTGGTGGGTCTTTCATGTATGGCTTTTATGATCTTGAAGTATGATCCTTCTATCCCTACTTTCTTTAGGGTTTTTATCAAGAAAGCATGCTGTATTTTGTCAAATGCTTTCTCTGCATCTATTGAGAGGATCATGTGGTTCTGGCTCTTTCTTTTATTAATGTGATGTATCACGTTTATTGATTTGTGGATAGTGAACCAGCTCTGTATCCCAGGTATAAATCCCACTTACAATGGTGAATAATGCTTTTAATGTATTGTTGGATCCCGTTGGCTAGTATGTTGTTGAGGATTTTTGCATCCATGTTCTTCAGGGATATTGGTCTGTAGTTCTCCTTTTTAGTGGGGTCTTTGTCTGGTTTTGGAATCAAGGTAATGCTGGTTTCATAGAATGAGTTTGGAAGTTTTCCTTCCATTTTTATTTTTTGGAACAGCTTCAAAAGAATAGGTGTTAACTCTTCTTTAAATGTTTGGTAGAATTCCTCTGGAAAGCCATCTGGCCCTGGACTCTGTTTTTTTGCGAGATTTTTGATGACTAATTCAATTTCTTTACTGGTTGTGGGTCTGTTAAAATTGTCTATTTCTTCCTATTTCAGTTTTGGTAGTTTATATGTCTAGGAATTTGTCCATTTCTTCCAGATTTTCCATTTTATTGGCCTATAATTTTTTATAATATTCTCTTATTATTGTTTTTATTTCTGCTGTGTTGGCTGTGATCTCTCCTTTTTCATTCTTGATTTTATTTATTTGGGTCCTTTCCTTTTTCTTTTTGATCACATTGGCTAGAGGTTTATCAATTTTGTTAATTCTTTCAAAGAACCAGCTCCTTGGGGCACCTGGGTGGCTCAGTCGGTTGGGCGTCCGACTTCAGCTCAGGTCATGATCTCACGGTCCGTGAGTTCGAGCCCCACATCGGGCTCTGTGCTGACAGCTCAGAGCCTGGAGCCTGCTTCCGATTCTGTGTCTCCCTCTCTCTCTGACCCTCCCCTGTTCATGCTCTGTCTCAAAAATAAAATAAACATTAAAAAATAAAAAAAAAATAAATAAAAAAAAGAACCAGCTCCTGGTTTCATTGATCTGTTCTGTTTTGTTTTATTTTGATAGCATTGATTTCTGCTCTCATCTTTATTATTTCCTGTCTTTGTCTTATGCTGGTTTGAGGTTTTATTTGCTGTTCTTTTTCCAGCTCTTTGAGGTGTATTCAGCTCTCAGGTTGTGTATTTGAGAACTTTCTTCCTTTTTTAGGAAGGCCAGGATTGCTATATACTTCCCTCTTTTTTTTTTTTTCAAATATATGAAATTTATTGTCAAATTGGTTTCCATACAACACCCAGTGCTCATCCCAAAAGGTGCCCTCCTCAATACCCATCACCCAACCTCCCCTCCCTCCCACCCCCCATCAACCCTCAGTTTGTTCTCAGTTTTTAACAGTCTCATGCTTTGGCTCTCTCCCACTCTAACCTCTTTTTTTTTTTTTTCCTTCCCCTCCCCCATGGGTTTCTGTTAAGTTTCTCAGGATCCACACAAGAGTGAAACCATATGGTATCTATCTTTCTCTGTATGACTTATTTCACTTAGCATTACACTCTCCAGCTCCATCCACGTTGCTACAAAAGGCCATATTTCATTCTTTCTCATTGCCATGTAGTATTCCATTGTGTATATAAACCACAATTTCTTTATCCATTCATCAGTTGATGGACATTTAGGCTCTTTCCACAATTTGGCTATTGTTGAGAGTGCTGCTATGAACATTGGGGTACAAGTGCCCCTATGCATCAGTACTCCTGTATCCCTTGGGTAAATTCCTAGCAGTGCTATTGCTGGGTCATAGGGTATGTCTATTTTTAATTTTCTGAGGAACCTCCACAGTGCTTTCCAGAGCGACTGCACCAATTTGCATTCCCACCAACAGTGCAAGAGGGTTCCCGTTTCTCCACATCCTCTCCAGCATCTATAGTCTCCTGATTTGTTCATTTTGGCCACTCTGACTGGCGTGAAGTGATATCTGAGTGTGGTTTTGATTTGTATTTCCCTGATAAGGAGCGACGCTGAACATCTTTTCATGTGCCCGTTGGCCATCTGGATGTCTTCTTTAGAGAAGTGTCTATTCATGTTTTCTGCCCATTTCTTCACTGGGTTATTTGTTTTTCAGGTGTGGAGTTTGGTGAGCTCTTTATAGATTTTGGATACTAGCCCTTTGTCTGATATGTCATTTGCAAATATCTTCTCCCATTCCGTTGGTTGCCTTTTAGTTTTGTTGGTTGTTTCCTTTGCTGTGCAGAAGCTTTTTATCTTCATAAGGTCCCAGTGGTTCATTTTTGCTTTTAATTCCCTTGCCTTTGGGGATGTGTTGAGTAAGAGATTGCTACGGCTGAGGTCAGAGAGGTCTTTTCCTGCTTTCTCCTCTAAGGTTTTGATGGTTTCCTGTCTCACATTCAGGTCCTTTATCCATTTTGAGTTTATTTTTGTGAATGGTGTCAGAAAGTGGTCTAGTTTCAACCTTCTGCATGTTGCTGTCCAGTTCTCCCAGCACCATTTGTTAAAGAGACTGTCTTTTTTCCATTGGATGTTCTTTCCTGCTTTGTCAAAGATTAGTTGGCCATACGTTTGTGGGTCTAGTTCTGGGGTTTCTATTCTATTCCATTGGTCTATGTGTCTGTTTTTGTGCCAATACCATGCTGTCTTGATGATGACAGCTTTGTAGTAGAGGCTAAAGTCTGGGATTGTGATGCCTCCTGCTTTGGTCTTCTTCTTCAAAATTCCTTTGGCTATTCGGGGCCTTTTGTGGTTCCATATGAATTTTAGGATTGCTTGTTCTAGTTTCGAGAAGAATGCTGGTGCAATTTTGATTGGGATTGCATTGAATGTGTAGATAGCTTTGGGTAGTATTGACATTTCGACAACATTTATTCTTCCAATCCATGAGCAGGGAATGTCTTTCCATTTCTTTATATCTTCTTCAACTACCTTCATAAGCTTTATATAGTTTTCAGCATACAGATCTTTTACATCTTTGGTTAGATTTATTCCTAGGTATTTTATGCTTCTTGGTGCAATTGTGAATGGGATCAGTTTCTTTATTTGTCTTTCTGTTGCTTCATTGTTAGTGTATAAGAATGCAATGGATTTCTGTACATTGATTTTGTATCCTGCAACTTTGCTGAATTCATGTATCAGTTCTAGTAGACTTTTGGTGGAGTCTGTCGGGTTTTCAATGTATAATATCATGTCATCTGCAAAAAGCAAAAGCTTGACTTCATCTTTGCCAATTTTGATGCCTTTGATTTCCTTTTGTTGTCCGATTGCTGATGCTAGAACTTCCAACACTATGTTAAACAACAGCGGTGAGAGTGGGCATCCCTGTCGTGTTCCTGATCTCAGGGAAAAAGCTCTCAGTTTTTCCCCATTGAGGATGATGTTAGCTGTGGGCTTTTCATAAATGGCTTTTATGATGTGTAAGTATGTTCCTTCTATCCTGACTTTCTCAAGGGTTTTTATTAAGAAAGGGTGCTGGATTTTGTCAAAGGCCTTTTCTGCATTGATTGACAGGATTATATGGTTCTTCTCTTTTTTTTTTTTTTATTAATGTGATGTATCACGTTGATTGATTTGTGAATGTTGAACCAGCCCTGCATCCCAGGAATGAATCCCACTTGATCATGGTGAATAATTCTTTTTATATGCTGTTGAATTCGATTTGCTAGTATCTTATTGAGAATTTTTGCATCCATATTCATCAGGGATATTGGCCTATAGTTCTCTTTTTTTACTGGGTCTCTGTCTGGTTTAGGAATCAAAGTAATACTGGCTTCATAGAATGAGTCTGGAAGTTTTCCTTCCCTTTCTATTTCTTGGAATAGCTTGAGAAGGATAGGTATTATCTCTGCTTTAAATGTCTGGTAGAACTCCCCTGGGAAGCCATCTGGTCCTGGACTCTTATTTGTTGGGAGATTTTTGATAACTGATTCAATTTCTTTGCTGGTTATGGGTCTGTTCAAGCTTTCTCTTTCCTCCTGATTGAGTTTTGGAAGCGTGTGGGTGTTTAGGAATTTGTCCATTTCTTCCAGGTTGTCCAATTTGTTGGCATATAATTTTTCATAGTATTCCCTGATAATTGTTTGTATCTCTGAGGGATTGGTTGTAACAATTCCATTTTCATTCATGATTTTATCTATTTGTGTCATCTCCCTTTTCTTTTTGAGAAGCCTGGCTAGAGGTTTGTCAATTTTGTTTATTTTTTCAAAAAACCAACTCTTGGTTTCGTTGATCTGCTCTACCATTTTTTTAGACCGTTTTTTGTTTATTTCTGCTCTGATCTTTATTATTTCTCTTCTTCTGCTTGGTTTAGGCTGCCTTTGCTGTTCTGCTTCTAGTTCCTTTAGGTGTGCTGTTAGATTTTGTATCTGGGATTTTTCTTGTTTCTTGAGATAGGCCTGGATTGTGATGTATTTTCCTCTCAGGACTGCCTTCGCTGCATCGCAAAGCATCTGGATTGTTGTATTTTCATTTTCGTTTGTTTCCATATATTTTTTAATTTCTTCTCTAATTGCCTGGTTGACCCACTCATTCTTTAGTAGGGTGTTCTTTAACCTCCACGCTTTTGGAGGTTTTCCAGACTTTTTCCTGTGGTTGATTTCAAGCTTCATAGCATTGTGGTCTGAAAGTATGCATGGTATAATTTCAATTCTTGTAAACTTATGAAGGGCTGTTTTGTGACCCAGTATATGATCTATCTTGGAGAATGTTTCATGTGCACTCGAGAAGAAAGTATATTCTGTTGCTTTGGGATGCAGAGTTCTAAATATATCTGTCAAGTCCATCTGATCCAATGTATCATTCAGGGCCCTTGTTTCTTTATTGACCGTGTGTCTAGATGATCTATCCATTTCTGTAAGTGGAGTGTTAAAGTCCCCTGCAATTACCACATTCTTATCAATAAGGTTGCTTATGTTTATGAGTAATTGTTTTATGTATTTGGGGACTCCGGTATTCGGCGCATAGACATTTATAATTGTTACCTCTTCCTGATGGATAGACCCTGTGATTATTATATAATGCCCTTCTTCATCTCTTGTTACAGCCTTTAATTTAAAGTCTAGTTTGTCTGATATAAGTATGGCTACTCCAGCTCTCTTTTGTCTTCCAGTAGCATGATAAATAGTTCTCCATCCCCTCACTCTTAATCTAAAGGTGTCCTCAAATCTAAAATGAGTCTCTTGTAGACAGCAAATAGATGGGTCTTGTTTTTTTATCCATTCTGATACCCTATGTCTTTTGGTTGGTGCATTTAATCCATTTACATTCAGTGTTATTATAGAAAGATACGGGTTTAGAGTCATTGTGATGTCTGTATGTTTTATGCTTGTAGCGTTGTCTCTGGTACTTTGTCTCACAGGATCCCCCTTAGGATCTCTTGTAGGCCTGGTTTAGTGGTGACGAATTCCTTCAGTTTTTGTTTGGGAAGACCTTTATCTCTCCTTCTATTCTAAATGACAGACTTGCTGGATAAAGGATTCTCAGCTGCATATTTTTTTCTGTTTAGCACACTGAAGATCTCGTGCCAATCCTTTCTGGCCTGCCAAGTTTCAGTGGAGAGATCAGTCACGAGTCTTATAGGTTTCCCTTTATATGTGAGGGCACGTTTATCCCTTGCTGCTTTCAGAATTTTCTCTTTATCCTTGTATTTTGCCAGTTTCACTATGATATGTCGTGCAGAAGATCGATTCAAGTTACGTCTGAAGGGAGTTCTCTGTGCCTCTTGGATTTCAATGCCTTTTTCCTTCCCCAGTTCAGGGAAGTTCTCAGCTATTATTTCTTCAAGTACCCCTTCAGCACCTTTCCCTCTCTCTTCCTCCTCTGGGATACCAATTATGCGTATATTATTTCTTTTTAGTGTATCACTTAGTTCTCTAATTTTCCCCTCATACTCCTGGATTTTTTTTATCTCTCTTTTTCTCAGCTCCCTCTTTTTCCATAACTTTATCTTCTAGTTCACCTATTCTCTCCTCTGCCTCTTCAATCTGAGCTGTGGTGGTTTCCATTTTGTTTTGCATTTCGTTTAAAGCGTTTTTCAGCTCCTCCTGGCTGTTCCTTAGTCCCTTGATCTCTGTAGCAAGAGATTCTCTGCTGTCCTCTATACTGTTTTCAAGCCCAGCGATTAATTTTATGACTATTATTCTAAATTCACTTTCTGTTATATTATTTAAATCCTTTTTGATCAGTTCATTAGCTGTTGTTATTTCCTGGAGATTCTTCTGAGGGGAATTCTTCTGTTTGGTCATTTTGGATAGTCCCTGGCGTGGTGAGGACCTGCAGGGCACTTCTCCTGTGCTGTGGTGTATAACTGGAGTTGGTGGGCGGGGCCACAGTCCGACCTGATGTCTGCCCCCAGCCCACCGCTGGGGCCACAGTCAGACTGGTGTGTGCCTTCTCTTCCCCTCTCCTAGGGGCGGGATTCACTGTGGGGTGGCGTGGCCCGTCTGGGCTACTTGCACACTGCCAGGCTTGTGATGCTGGGGATCTGGTGTATTAGCTGGGGTGGATTGGCAAGATGCACGGGGGCAGGAGGGGCAGGCTTAGCTTGCTTCTCCTTAGGTGATCCACTTCAGGAGGGGCCCTGTGGCAGCGGGAGGGAGTCAGATCCGCTGCCGGAGGTTTGGCTCCGCAGAAGCACAGAGTTGGGTGTTTGCGCGGAGCGAGGAAGTTCCCTGGCAGGAACTGGTTCTCTTTGGGATTTTGGCTGGGGGATGGGCGGGGGAGATGGCGCTGGCGAGCGCCTTTGTTCCCCACCAAACTGAGCTCTGTCGTCCGGGGGCTCAGCAGCTCTCCCTCCCTTTGTCCTCCAGCCTTCCCGCTTTCTGAGCAGAGCTGTTAACTTATGACCTCCCAGACGCTAAGTCGCGCTTGCTGTCGGAACACAGTCCGTCAGGCCCCTCCGCTTTTGCAGGGCAGACTCCGGGGCTCTGCTTGGCCGGCGAGCCGCCCCTCTGCCCCGGCTCCCTCCCGCCAGTCCGTGGAGCGCGCACCGCCTCGCCGCCCTTCCTACCCTCTTCCGTGGGCCTCTCGTCTGAGCTTGGCTCGGGAGACTCCATTCTGCTAACCCTCTGGCGGTTTTCTGGGTTATTTAGGCAGGTGTAGGTGGAATCTAAGTGATCAGCAGGACGCGTGGTGAGCCCAGCATCCTCCTATGCCACCCTCTTCCCCCAGCTATACTTCCCTCTTATGACCGCCTTTGCTGAGTCCCAGAGATTTGGGGCTGTGGTGTTATCATTTTCATTAGCTTCCATGTGCTTTTTAATTTCCTCTTTAACTTCTTGCTTAGCCCATTCATTTTTTAGTAGGATATTGTTTAGTCTCCAAGTATTTGTTATCATTCCAAAATTTTTCTTGTGGTTGATTTTGAGTTTCATAGCGTTGTGGTCTGAAAATATGCACGGTATGATCTCAACCTTTTTGTACTTGCTAAGGGCTGATTTGTGTCCCAGTATGGGATCTATTCTGGATTATGTTCCATGTACACTCGAGAAGAATGTATATTCAGCTGCTTTAGGATGAAATGTTCTGAATATATCTGTTAAGTCCATCTGGTCCAGTGTGTCATTCAAAGCCATTGTTCCCTTTGTTTAGATGACCTGTCCATTGTTGTAAGTGGGATGTTAATCCCCTACTATTATGGTATTATTATCAATGAGTTTCTTGATGTTTGTGATTAACTGATTTATATATTTGGGCGCTTCATGTTTAGAGCATAAATGTTTACAATTGTTAGGTCTACTTAGTGGATAGATCCCTTAATTATAACGTAATGCCCTTCTTCATCTCTTTTTACAACCTTTATTTTAAAATCTAGATTGTCTGATATAAGTATGGCTACTCTGGCTTTCTTTTGGTGACCATTAGGATGATAGATGGTTCTCCATCTCCTTATTTTCATTCTAAAGGTGACTTTAGGTCTAAAATGGGTCTCTTGTAAACAGCATATAGATGGATCTTGTTTTCTTATCCATTCTGTTACCCTATGTCTTTTTATTGGAGCATTTAGACCATTGATGTTTAGAGTAAGTACTGAAGGATAGGAATTTATTGCCATTATGTTGCCTATAGAGTTGGAGTTTCTAGTGGTGTTCTCTGGTCCTTTCTAGTCTTGTTGCTTTTGGTCTTTTCTTTCTTTTCTTTTTTTTTTTTTTGGTCTTTTCTCCCCTTAGAGAGTCCCCCTTAAAATTTCTTGCAGGGCTGGTTTAGTGGTCATGAACTCCTTTAATTTTTGTTTGTCTGGGAAACTCTTTATCTCTCCTTCCATTTTGAATGACAGCCTTACTGGATAAAGAATTCTCAACTGCATATTTTTCTGATTCAGCACATTGAATATATCCTTTCTGGCCTCCCAAGAAAAGGCCACTCCTTTCTGGCCTCCCAAGTTTCTGTGGATAGGTTTGCTGCAAACCTGATCTGTCTTCCCTTGTAGGTTAGGGACTTTTTTCCCCCTTACTGCTTTCATGATTCTTTCCTTGCCTGAGTATTTTGTGAATTTGACTATGATATGCCTTGTTGATGGTTGGTTTTTGTTGAATCTAATGGGAGTTCTCTGTGCTTCCTGGATTTTGATGTCTGTGTCTTTCCCCAGGGTAGGACAATTTTCTGCCATGATTTGCTCACATAAATTTTCTACCTCTTTTTCTCTCTCATAATCTTCGGGACCCCTAAGATTCTGATGTTATTCCTTTTTAATGAGTCACTGAGTTCTGTAATTCTTATTTCATGCTCTTTTGCCTTAGTTTCCCTCTTTTTTTCTGCTTCATTATTCTCCATAAGTTTGTCCTGTATATTGCTCATTTGCTGCCTCATCCATCCTTGCTGCCGACATCCATTTGAGATTGCAGCTCAGTTGTAGCATTTTTCATTTCATCCTGACTAGCTTTTACTTCTTTTATCTCTGCAAAAAGGGATTCTAATCTATTTTCAACCCCAGCTAGTATTCTTAATATCATGATTCTAAATTCTGGTTCAGACATCTTGATGTATCTGTGTTGACTAAGTCCCTGGCTGTCATTTCTTCCTGTTCTTTCTTTTTGGGCGAATTCCTTTTTTTCGTCATTTTGAAGGAAGAAAAGGAATTAATAAAGTGAAAAAAATAAAAATTAAAAACAACACAAAGAAATCAAAGAAAGGATGCTAGATCCTAGGTACGTTTTGGTCTGGTCGTTGGAAGAGGCTTGGTAGATTAGAGAAAAAAAGGAAAGATAAGAAAAGAAAAAAACAAAACGTTTGAAAATTTGAAAAATGAATACAATAGAATAAGATGAAATGATGAAAGTTGAATAGAATTTTAAAAATTGTACAAAAAAGTAAAAAATAGAGTAGAAAAAAATAAAGAACAATATTGTAATAAAAATGGAAGATAATAAATTTTTTCTTTCTGTATTCAAGAATAAGAAAAGAAAAAGAAAAAAAAACTGAAAAAAAGACCAGTGAACAGAATGAAATAGGAAATTACCTCCGCTTTCCCATAGAAGTCAAGCTATGAAGCACTTAATCCTCCGTAAACTAAGCAGGTGGAGAGACTTGCGGTCAAGAGCACCGTTGGCCCAGTTGGGCGGGGTTTAGTGTAATGGCTCCACCTCCACTAGATGGCACTGGTTAGCTTCCTGGAGTGGATTGCTGTGGCTGTCTAGGTGTGTAGGCGCATGCATCGGGCGGGGCGGGTGAAATGGCATCACCCAGGTACCCAGACTGTAGTATCGGAACTCTGTGCTCTCCCCCACTGGCAATCAAGCACCCCGCCCTTGTCTCCTGCTTCCGTCCACTCCCCACTTCTACGCTGTCAGTGACCAAGCCGCCAGGCTGCCAGGTGGCACCTGCCTCCTGAGTTTTATCTCAGATGCGGCTGTGTTTCCCGACCCCTCCCTTCTGAGGGACTGTAGCTTTGATCGGCTCGGATCCTCTGGGGGAGGATCTCCTGAGCGATGGCCTGGTGCCAGCCTCACCCAGGAACGTTCACAGGACTGCCCTGCTGCCAGTGCCCAGAGACTGCGGCTGGGTGCCATCCCACCCCCAGAAAAAGCTCATGCCATTGTGTAGCCGAAGCGCTGCAGGGATTATGGAGCATCACAACACACACCGGGTGCCAGTCTTCACCCTCAATGTCCTTATTCCAGCACCAGCGAATGTGGCTCTTCTCCAGGGTCTGCTGGGACCTTAGCCTGTGGGGAGGCTGCACAGCTTCTTTCAAATGTCCTCCCAACAGGGGAACCGCCACTCCCTGTGTGACCTGAGGACCCCTCGGACCTTGCTCTCTACTCCTGGGAATTCACCCTTCCCACCGGAGCTCTGCCAGTTATGGAGCTGCGGAGTTTCACACTCTGTGCTCTCCCAGTATATAGAGTCTTAATGGAATTTAAACCCTCTCCTTTCTCCCTTTTTGGTTCAGACCCATGTGGCTGTTTCCACTTCTTTTTTCTTTCCAGCTTCTTTTGGTGGGACGGGGTGGGGGTGGGGTGCTTTTCCGTACTCTCCCCCCTTCTCTGCGAGCAAAACTGCTCCCTGCCCTTGCAGCTTCTCTCCCCACCCCCATTCACCTCTCCACACCAGTACCTGCCAAATTCTGTGGTTCAGGTGATGTAGATTGTTGTGTTAAGCCTCAAATTAGTTTTCTAGGTGTGCAAGATGGTTTAGTGTTGATCTGGCTGCATTTTAGGGGCGAGAGGCACACAAAAAAGCTTCCGGGCTATTCTGCCGTCTTGGCCCCTCCCCAAAAATAAAATCTTGAAAAAAGAATGAAATCACGGATGTGAATCTCCCTTACTGGGATCAGTTTTCATTCAAGAAAGCTGTGAAGTAATTATCTTGGACCTAATACCTTTTTCCAGGTCCTCCATGATGAATCGCTTCTCTTTGCTGATAAGAAAATGGAGGATGTAGGATATTTATGACCCCCAGAATGATCTAATCAGGTTAAAGCATATGAATTAAAACTTGCTCTGCTCAGTAAAAAACAGATTTCCTGTGTGTCTTTTCTTGCCACTCACTATGAAAAGGAGAATTGCTAGAGGTTGTTTTATTACTCTTCTAAAACATAAGCCTTTGTGATGGTTAAAATTGTAAAACATGTTTTGATTGCTATGAGAAGTCGTAAAACTTGACTCGTAGGAGAGATTAAGTGTTGATTGAAGATTGAAGATTGAGCTTATTGTTAAGCATTTTATTTGTAACTGAACTTAAAATGAACTTACTGGGATTTAAAAGATTATTTTCCCACCCAACTAAATGGTTTTATTCTCTAAGATTATAAATGGCCTGAATCACTTTTGATTTTTAAGTCTGCTGCTATGATTTGCATTACTGTTTTTTAGAAAAAAAATGATGTGATTTGCATGCAATAAAACTTACCATTTTAAAGCATATAATTTAGTGAATTTTAGTACAGTCACAAGGTTGTACAATCATCACCACTATGCCATTCTCATGGAATGGTCTTGTTTTCAAGTTTTGATTAAGTTAAATCTGTTACTTGTTCATCTTCCAAATTGTAAGTGTGTTAGTCATAGCCAATTTTTGATGTGTATAGAAGTCCTTTTTATAATCAAAAGAAGGGGATTTTTCTGCTAACTACTTCATTATAAAAGTTACCAGATAAAGAGCACTTCTCCAAAGGGTGTTTGGACAAAGTCTGGAAAGGGAGCGGTAGTTCCAGAACAGTCTGTCTGAATGATTTTCATGCTCTTACATGAGCTGAGAGGCCAATTATTTTTTACTTTTTCCACTGTGGGAAAGTAACAGCTTTTTGAACTTTTCATGTTTTCCTTTGAGAAAGAGGATTTCATGGACTTACTTCTGAGCATTATTGATCTCTCTCTCATCTGGGAATATTTGTGTCTCTGTGACAGCATTTTAGGAAAATAAATAATAGCTACATTACGGTATAGTTGTTTGATGTGTATCTTTGGTGTCCCCAACTAGAATAAGGACTCCTTAGGGCAGAGAACATATCAGACCTTCTTTCAACGTCTTTACGGGAGTCTATGCAATACAAGATACAGAGCTGGCCCTTAGCCAACATAAATGACCTTGATGTGTGGCTATAAACTGGTTTGTGGCTAGTTCTTTATGTTGGGGAAAAAATACCTTCATTTGAGTTCTGATGCTGCTATTTACTAGTGGTCTGACATTGGAAAAGTTATTTTAAAATCTTAGAACTTCACTTTTTGAACTATTTCGAAAAATATTACACATCTTCAAAAGCAGATATTAAATGAACCCCAATGAACCAATCACCCTCCTTCAATAATTTTCCACATATGGCCATTCTTTATTCTTCTATATGCCCATCTACTTCTTATGCACCTTCTCCCACCCTACCATTGAATTATTTTATTTTTTTTTTTTTTAAATTTTTGTTTTCAACGTTTTATTTATTTTTGGGACAGAGAGAGACACAGCATGAACGGGGGAGGGGCAGAGAGAGAGGGAGACACAGAATCGGAAACAGGCTCCAGGCTCTGAGCCATCAGCCCAGAGCCTGACGCGGGGCTCGAACTCATGGACCGCGAGATCGTGACCTGGCTGAAGTCGGACGCTCAACCGACTGCGCCACCCAGGCGCCCCCCATTGAATTATTTTAAAACAAATCCCAGCCATCGCATCATTTTGTCCCTAAATATTTAGTACACATATCCCTACGATGTAAAGATTCTTTTTTTCTGCCATAGCCCTAAGATCATTGTTCCACCTAATGGTGTCATCAGAAATTCCTTGATATCATCCAACTTTCATGCTTGTTGACCTTGCCCTGATTTTCCTCTCATCACTTTTTCCTCTCATTCTCTTGGTTGTTGCTGTTTTATAGTCAGTTTATTTGACTGAGGATCCAGATAAGATCAACTCATTTATTTGGTTGATTTGTCACTTTTGTTTTAGTCTATAATTTCCCCTTTCCTCTTTTTAGCTTGCCATTTCTTCATTGAAGAAGTTAGGTCACTTATCTTATACAACTTCCCACATACTGGATTTTGTATTATCGCATCCACATGGTATGGTCTAATGAGCTTCTTCTTCATCTCCTGCATAAACTGGTAGAGCTAGAGGCTTGATCAGATTCTGGTTCAATTTCTTCTTAGGAGAGTACATCACAGGTGATGTTGTACACTTCCGTCCTATTGCATCTCATCAGGACCACGTGATATCTGACTGTCTCTCAGCAGCATTAAGATTTTTCTGTTTTTTTTTTTAAGTGTATTTATTTATTTTATGTGTGTGAAAGAGAGAGAGCTGGGGGAAGGGAGAGGCAGAGAGGGAAGAAAGAGAATCACGGAACCCAATACAGGGCTCCATCTCATGAACAGTGACATCATGACCTAAGTGGAAATCAAGAGTCCAATGCTTAACCGACAGAGACACCCAGGCACCCCAGCATTAAGATTTTTCCATGGCTACGGGTGTTATCAGTCTTATCTATCTCTTATCCGTCTTTTCATCAGCTTTTCACCTAGTAATTTATCAGCCACTGGTAATCATTGCCTAGATCCATGATTTCACTGAGTTGTAAAATCATATTTTAATTCCATTCATCCTTTTTTTTTTCCTGCATGTATTAGGTAAAATTAAAAAAAAAAAAAACAATTTTCTTTAACAAACTATTCGGTTTTCTTGAAGTACAAACAACTTACACAAGAAAGACAAGACATTTACTAGTTTTCAGAATAATGAGTTGGTTTCTTAGTATCAAAGGTGATCTGTGAGATTTTCATTTTAGTGTTGCTGTGAACAATGGATTTTGATATCTTTGATGTGTTTCAATTCTTTGCAGTCATTATTCTTCTTGATGCTTAAATTGTCCCATCTTTGGCCCTTGGGAGCCTTTTCAAGTTGAATCTTGTAATCTTTTATCACAGCCCCAGGAGTGTTTGATACCTTCCTTGCTGTCTGGTATGACAAGATGTTCCAGGCTCAATTTACACATTTCCTGTCCCAGATCCAGAATTAGCCATTTATCTAAGGCACCAGGGTTTCTTTTAATGGGAAATAGGAAAGAAAACAATCTGGGCTCTAGGAGTGCTTATTAGTCATCTTTTCCAGGCTCTTCCAGTGGATAATATTAGGATATATATATATATATATATATACACACACACACACACACACACACACACACACACACACACACATATATATATACACACACACATAATACATAGTGAATTCATATTGGTATTTCCAATTTAAAGTTAGGATTATAAGGTTTTTATATAACTTCTTTAATTTTTGTATCTTTTACACCAAAAGTCTTGGTTCCTAATAATATAATTACTACTTGCTTTCTCCTACAATACATACTAGTATCCAAATAAGGATACCAGTATTATTAGTAACAATCTAATTACTGAGAACAGGTTAGGATTTCCATTTATCCCGCAAGGGATGTAGAGTTAAATTACCATGTCTTAAAGTCATTTGGAAAAGATTTCATTAAGTTGATAGTGATCTTTCTTTGTTTTATTTTTCTTTTGATTTTTACAGTTAAGAATCCTTTGAGCTAAATACATAAAGGGGGAGGGGATTGACAAACAGAAGTGCTCCTGGGTTTCCAGCAGAATGAAATGAAAATGTTGCATAGAAAGCACACTATAAACCACAAGATCTATGGGAATGTAAAGCTCTGCCTACTGTGATTATTGCTCTGTGGCAAAGGCCATCTTCACTCCCAGTTAGAGGATGCTATTGTCCAAGTTGTTCAGAGCTCCCCTGGCCCCTGACTCAAGGTTGATTACTAGCCACTGGGGCCCAATAGTCTCCTTTGGCCATTTGACCTCTCCATGTCTCAGGCTTCTCATTTGGGGAGAAGTTAGAATACCTACCTCATAGATTTTCTGTGTATATTAAAGGCAAATGTGTACTCTATTACATATTTTTCTTCTTCCCTCTCCTGCTTCCATCAGGGAAGCTGTGTGGGAAATTTAGACCATTTAGAACATGGCAACCAAACAGACAGAGCCGGTCACCGTCATTAGCCTCCAGAAGCTGAGCCTGGAGACCCCAGAGCCACAGCCAAAAGGTAAGAGGATCACGGAAGTCTCATATCCTGAAGCTGCTGCTTAATCCCCCCCCCCCCCCCCCCCCCCGTATTTACTAATTTTTATAAAAACGGGCTGGTTTCTCAATATCTTCCTCCTCATTATTAGTGGCAATCCTCCACATACATTCTCTTTTCACAGAGGCTATTTCTCTGACTCTGCCCTTCCTTGTTAGAGTCAAAGACATTCACCGTGGAAGACGCCGTGGAGACCATTGGATTTGGACGATTCCACATTGCTTTGTTTCTGATCATGGGCAGCACTGGGGTAAGTGCTCCTTGGAGATCATTTGAGTCTCCAAAGCTAATACATTATTGGACACATAGAATCTTCACTGACCTCCAGGTCTGGAGTGTCCATTCAGGGAAGGGAGTGATGGGGAACAGGAATCCTGGGAGGTGGTTAATTCAAAAATAATTTTCATTCTTTTGGTTTGGTCATGAGCAAATAAATTTCTGTGTCTTTATGTTCTGGGAATTCAATATTCATTTTTTTTTAAATGTTTATTTTTGAGAGAGAGAGGGAGAGAGAGAGAGAGCATGAGCAGGGGAGAGGCAGAGAGAGAGAGAGGGAGACACGGGACGGAAGCAGGCTCCAGGCTCTGAGCTGTCTGCACAGAGCCTGATGCGGGGCCCGAACCCACAAACTGTGAGATCATGACCTGAGCCGAAGTCAGACGCTCAACCGACTGAGCCACTCAGGCGCCCCTTTTCAGTATTCACTTTTATTTATTTATTTATTTTAAATGTTTATTTATTTTGAGAGAGAGCGGGTGTGTTTGTACTTGTGCGTGCGTGCGTGTGTGCAAGCGCCAGGTGGGGAGGAGCAGAGAGAGAGGGAGAGAGAGAGAGAATCCCAAGTAGGCTCTGTGCTGTCAGCCCAGAGCTGGGCTCAAACTCACGAATCATGAGATCATGACCCGAGCCAAAACCAAAAGTGGGATGCTTAACTGACTGAGCCACCCAGGTGCCCCTCAATATTCATTTTTTTTTAAATGCTTTAAATCGCTTCCTTCACTGCGAAGAGAGGAGAAAACTAATATCATTCTAAGGAAAATTAGACACATGGTCCTCACATATTTTGTGCATAAGAATCCCATGGGACACCTGTTGTAATTACAGATTTCCAGAACCTTTAAGCGGCACTAATGCAGGTTTGCTATTTACCGTCAGCTGTTATGAGGAAAGAAGAGAGACGTCTCAGCCCCAGGGCTTTTGCTGACAGTGAAACCACTACAGACAAAGCTACTACTCCTTTTTTTGTAGGTGCAGTGAGAATATGTCAGGAATATGATAATGACACTGAGACAGAATGGAAAATCTGAGGGAGGTGGTTCACATGACAGTGGCTTAAGGTGGGAGATAACGATAGCCAAGAGACCAGTGAATAAATAATAGCCCTAACCCTCACTCTCTGCTAAGTGGTTTGAGAAAAACGTGGCACTTGACACATTCTGAGGCATCACTCCAAAGCCCCACACTCCCAGGAGGCAGCTAGGTAAGGAAGGAGAGAAAGGCAAGACATGTCCTGGCCCTACTTTTATGATAACCAACAATACAATTTAGAGCATGTCTTCATCTATAAAGTAATATCTCACCTAGGCTCCAGAATGTTAAGATTCCATATTTCAAGGCATGAATGGGTATGAATGGCCAGGGTTTTATCCTAACTCTCCTCTACTTTCAACCAGAATATTTCTACTTCTGTTTTTCATATTTGGTTTCCAGTATGGTTTCACTACACGGTCCTCTTGGCTTAAACACTGCTAAACTCTCTGCATCTTTTACCTTCAAATATGGCAAGAACCCTGTCTTTTCTTCCATAGCAGCAAGTGAAAAGGATATGCAGAATGTTTTTACCTTCCCAAATCAAACCATCTGTACAAAGAGACTGCATTTTTATTGGTTATTATTTGTATTGGAAGGATGGTACTTGGGGGGATGGTGCCTGGGTGGCTCAGTCAGTTAAGCATCCGACCCTTGATTTTGGCTTCAGTCATGATCTCATGGATTGTGAGTTCGAGCCCTGTGTCAGGCTTTGGGCTGACAGTGCAGAGCCTGCTTGGGATTCTCTCTCTCCCTCTCTCTCTCTGCCCTCCTCTGCTCATTCTTTCTCTCAAAGTAAAAATAAACTTAAAAAAAAAAAAGAAAGATGGGGGCACCTGGGTGGCTCAGTTGGTTGAGCATCCATCTTCGGCTCGGGTCTCATCTCACGGTTTGTGAGTTCTAGCCCCACGTGGGGCTCCTTGCTGACAACTCAGAGCCTAGAGCCCACTTCGGATTCATATCTCCCTCTCTCTCTGTCCCTCCCCGACTCACACTCTGTATGTGTCTCTCTCTCTCCCTCAGAAAATAAATAAACATTTAAAACACGAAAGATGATGCTATTGTACTCCCTTCCCGAAGGATAGTTACCACCTCTATATAACTAATCCCTGATGTCCAGATCCAGATCCACATCTGTGGAGATTGTATGTCTATTGCCTATTTATACTTGATGTTGTTGTGAAATAGCTTCTGGTTTTCTTTAAGTGTTTTGTAAGTTGCTTCAGTTCTTCCCAACGCATCAAGATAGGAAGGGCTGTTTACCAGGTCTCTTCCTCCCTCCTTCCCCCCTCCCCCCCCTCACACACACACACACACACACACACACACACACACACACACACACAGAGAACTGTTTAATTGGGTGTTGTAACCAAATCCCTCCCCTGTTTTTAGGATGGGGCTGCTTTGGATGGATCTTCTCATCAGAATAGGTGTGCTGACAACGACGGGCATGGCTCCTCCGGGCCATGGTCTGTTAAAGTTCTTGGTTAGAGGCAGTGGGAGCAATAGTTGGGTTTCAGGGCCTCACATGACCAGGGTATATGTAATAGCATCACAGCAGCAGCACAGCCTCAGTCTGTGACCAGGCTTCCTGCATCCCAGTGTCCTCTGAGGTCTTCTAAGATCTTCTTTTTCTTTTCTTTTTTTTTAATGTTTATTTATTTTTGAGAGAGAGACAGAGCACAAGTGGGAAGGGGCAGAGAGAGAGGGAGACAGAGAACTGGAAGCAGGCTCCAGATTCTGAGCTGTCAGCACAGTTCCAGACATGGGACTTGAACCCATGGACTGTGAGATCATGACCTGAGCCGAAGTCGGATGCACTACTGACGGGGACACCCAGGAGCCTTTAGATCTTCTTATGCAGTGCTGCTCCTTCATGCCCCCTTCCATAGGTTCTTGCTGGTCCCTCTCCCTTAAGCCTCCTGTGTCAGAGTGATGCAGAGCTTTATCCCTTATTGACTTACTTTCTCCTAAGACCATTTAGAAGGGTAGAGTCCTGATTAATATTGACCCAACTGCTCTATATTACTGAGAGATGTATAATAAGTCAAACATCCGTCAGAGGTTGTCATGCCATCTATTATTTATTATACTTTTTGGGCTAAGACATACCCACTATCTGAACTCTAAGCATGACTGTAATACTCTCCAAGAAGAGACAAGCCTTTACAATACCTTTCCAATTCCCATGTAATAGCTAACACCGTTATACTTCGTTCATCCCAGACCTTCACGTTATAAATATGCAAATAGATCATAATGCATAATCCACATTACTATCAACTCTTCCCTAGCATCTGCTTCTTCCTTTCCCTGGGAGATAAGCTCACTCCATAACGGATTGCAAGAAATGAACAAAGGATGATACCCAAACTTCCTATTGAAAGAAATATTTAGTAGCACAGCATACCCTAAGTCTGCTGAATAGACACTCTTTCCTGATGATGAGCTCATTGTTCTGTACGTGCTGCTTTACTCTCTTCTAGTTTTCATGAAGCCTGCCTTCTATCTCAGCTTCTTGAGTTCAGAGACTAGTTCACAAATCCATCTCAAAGGCTATGCCCTGAGACTTTCACAGTCATGAGTGTGAAGCAGCAAAGCTAGGTTGATGTAGATGCTAGTGATTAGCTAGATTCTCCCACTGGCTAAATGGCTGCCCCCTCCCCACCCCAACACCCTCATAGTGCTGCCATGCAAATGCATAGATCAGCAACATCACAAAGAGATACGTGTCATAAATCTGTGGGAACCCTCTCAAATTGTTCAAATCATAGCTATTACATCCATGGAGGCCAGAGTTCTACTACACTTCTTTATCCAACTAGAAGGGCCGAGTGGGTTCACAATAGATGCTCCCTAAATGGGGGAAGGGGAAGGAGGAGGTTAGGATTAGAAGGACGGATGGACAGGTACACATGGGCAGAACTGATGAGAAACCAGACAGAATACTAAGAATGTAAGAATACTAAGACATGGAATTCTCTCTCCTTCTTTAAGGTTGCCGAGGCCATGGAGATCATGTTAATAGCGGTCGTGTCTCCTGTCATCCGCTGTGAATGGCAGCTGGAGAATTGGCAGGTGGCATTAGTGACCACGGTGAGTGCCTGCTTTGAATGAACCAACTGAGAACCTAGGATTTCTGTTTGCCTTCCCCCATCCTACAGGGCTGAGAACCAGAGGCTCCTTCCCTGCTTGGTGTGTTGGCTTCCAAAGCTCATGGGTTGTCAGGGTCAAACTACCATTTTAGGTCTTTCTCTGTTTTTTTTTTCTCTCTTTTTCTGTAGGGAGCACAACCTTGAACTACTTATTTTCTAGCCTCTAGCAAGAGGTTAGACAAGACAAATGCAAATCAGAGAGAGTAGCCCTTAAGTCATGGATTAGTTATGGTTTGAGTCAGACTGCAAATTAGTTGAACTGTAGTCACTTAGGCAATCATCAGATCACCCTCACTGCAGTGAACTGTATTATGCATTCAACTTTCCTCAAAGATGATTATGAATAGCCTTATGAATTGCACCCCAAGGTTTGCTACAGAGGGAATTAAGGATATTATATATCATTCTTTCAAAAGGAATTTATTAAGTGCCAGTTGATTGCCAGCAGGCTGTGTGCAGGCATGAGTGTTGGAGGGAGTGCAGGCAGTTCCATGTTGCTTGAATAGAAAGTCAGGAAGAGAGCGCAGTATGAGACAAGGCTGCAGAGACAGGTGGGGACCAGAAGCATCTTGGAGTCTGTGCATGGACTCCATTCTGGAGACTACTGTGGGCTCCTGTGCCCCAACTTGCATCAGCATGTGCAAATTCTCCAAGCAAAAAATAGTTGGCCTATATGATAGTTTTTCAAATTACTGTTTTATGTAACAGGAATCAATTTTACCCAAACACATCATTGACTTCATAGTTGTCATGTGTTTCTCATTAAATGGATATTAAAGTATACTTCCCATCATGCGCAGCTCTGGTAAATATATTTCTTTTTTTTAATCTTGAAAGAGGTTCTTCATGCTTAAAAATGTTGGAGGCCACACTGTGGATGACAGCCATTCAGGGGCTTTAAGGAGGGACATACAGGGTCAGCTTTCCAAAAGCTCTGAGGAGATAAGGTTGGACGATAGATAAGTTAGTGGTGGTAAAGCAGCAGAGTGAGTGGAGGTGAGGAAGCATGTTCTGGAAGTATTTGAGAGGTCACATCAGCCAAGGAGGCAAAAGAAACACAAGGTGAGAAGTGGAGAATTGACTTACTTGGGTATTGAAGCTGGTTTTCATGAAGGCAGGACTTAAGAGAGAACTCTGATGAGCCAGGTGCTGACATTCTCACTGAAATGGGAGTGTCAAGGGCAGGTGGCGGGTGATGGGTACGGGATACAGAGTCACATGGCAGAGTTCTTGAAAGAGGGTAAGGCTCTGTAAGAGAGTAAGAGTTACGGCCTGAAATTGGCCATGGAGAATGCTGGAAGTTATCCCCATCCCCCTCGCCTTCTGCGGGTTATGGGCAGAGAGCAGCCTTCGCTGCAGAAGACTTCTGGGGAAGGACTATCCCCTCCTCACACTTGGGAATTCTTGACCTGGGAATTCTCGTCTGTGTTGGGAACCAGGAACCTCCTTCTCACCTCAGGGACTGATCTGAGTTCTCTCAGATGACATATAATGTCCACCCAGTTGTGTTTCTGTCTTTGTCATGGAGGCCTCAGTCCCAGCAGCACATGTACAGATGTGCTTATTTTCTTACATCCATTTCCCTCTTTAAAGTTCCTTTTTAAATTTTGTTGCACTTGTTCCTTTTTTTTTTTTTTTTTTTTTTTTTTGAAGTTCTAGTACTTTGGGGGCATGTGGGTGGCTCAGTTGGTTGAACATCTGGCTCTTGGTTTCAGCTCAGTTCTGATCTCAGGATTTGGGTGATCAAGCCCTGCGTCAGGCTCTGTGCTGCCATTGAGGAGCCTGCTTAGAATTCTCTCTCTCCCTCTCTCTCTCTCTGCGCCCCCCACCCCCAATTACATGCTCTGTCTCTCTCAAAATAAATAAACTTAAAAAAATTTCTAGTACTTTTTTAGTCTGGAAAACCTCCAAAAGCATGGAGGTTAAAGAATACCCTACTAAAGAATGAATGGGTCAACCAGGCGATTAGAGAAGAAATTAAAAAATATATGGAAACAAATGAAAATGAAAATACAACAATCCAAATGCTTTGGGATGCAGTGAAGGCAGTTCTGAGAGGAAACTACATTGCAATCCAGGCCTATCTCAAGAAACAAGAAAAATTCCAAATACAAAATCTAACAGCACACCTACAGAAACTAGAAGCAGAACAGCAAAGACATCCCAAACCCAGAATGAGAGAAATAATAAAGATCAGAGCAGAAATAAACAATCTAGGATCTAGAAAAAAAAACAAAACAAAAACAGTAGAGCAGATCAATGAAACCATGAGTTGGCTTTTTGAAAAAATAAATAAAATTGATAAACCTCTAGCTAGTCTTCTCAAAAAGAAAAGGGAGATGACCCAAATAGGTCAAATCATGAATGAAAATGGAATTATTATAACCAATACCACAGAAATACAAGCAGTTATCAGGGAATATGATGGAAAATTATATGCCAACAAACTGGAAAACCTGGAAGAAATGGACAAATTCCTAAGCACCACACACTTCCAAAACTCAAACAGGAAGAAATAGAAAATGTGAACAGACCCATACGTAGTGAAGAAATTGAATCAGTTATCAAAAATCCCCCAACAAATAAGAGTCCAGGACCAGATGGCTTCCCTGGAGAATTCTACCAGACATTTAAAGCAGAGATAATACCTATCCTTCTCAAGCTGTTCCAAAAAATAGAAAGGGAAGGAAAACTTCCAGGCTCATTCTATGAAGCCAGCATTACTTTGATTCCCAAACCAGACAGAGACTCAGCAAAAAAAGAGAACAACAGGCCAATATCCATGATGAATATGGATGCAAAACTTCTCAACAAGATACGAGCAAACCAAATTCAACAGCATATAAAAAGAATTATTCATTATGATCAAGTGGGATTCATTCCTGGGCTGCAGGGCTAGTTCAACATTCACAAATCAATCAATGTGATACATCACATTAATAAAAGAAAAGAAAAGAACCATATGATCCTGTCAATCAATGCAGAAAAAGCATTTGACAAAATTCAGCATTCTTTCCTAATAAAAACCCTCGAGAAAGTTGGGATAGAAGGAACATACTTAAACATCGTAAAAGCCATTTATGAAAAGCCCACAGCTAATATCATCATCAATGGGGAAAAACTGAGAGCTTTCCCCCTGAGATCAGAAACACTACAGGGATGTCCACTCTCACCGCTATTGTTTAACATAGTGTTGGAAGTTCTAGCATCAGCAATCAGACAACAAAAGGAAATCAAAGACATCAAAATTGGCAAAGATGAAGTCAAGCTTTCACTTTTTGCAGATGACATGATATTATACATGGAAAACCCGATAGACTCCACCAAAAGTCTGCTAGACCTGATACATGAATTCAGCAAAGTTGCAGGATACAAAATCAATGTACAGAAATCCGTTGCATTCTATACACTAGTAATGAAGCAACAGAAAGACAAATAAAGAAACTGATCCCATTCTCAATTGCACCAAGAAGCATAAAATACCTAGGAATAAACCTAGCCAAAGATGTAAAAGATCTGTATGCTGAAAACTATAGAAAGCTTATGAAGGAAATTGAAGAAGATACAAAGAAATGGAAAAACATTCCGTGCTCATGGATTGGAAGAATAAATATTGTTAAAATGTCAATACCACCCAAAGCAATCTACACATTCAATGCAATCCCAATCAAAATTGCACCAGCATTCTTCTCGAAGCTCAAAGAAGCAATCCTAAAACTTGTATGGAACCACGAAAGTCTCCGAATAGCCAAAGTAATATTGGAGAAGAAAACCGAAGCGGGAGGCATCACAATCCCAGACTTTAGCCTCTACTACAAAGCTGTAATCACCAAGACAGCATGGTATTGGCACAAAAACAGACACATAGATCAATGGAATAGCATAGAGACTCCAGAAGTGGACCCACAAAAGTATGGCCAACTAATCTTTGACAAAGCAGGAAAGAATATCCAATGGAAAAAAGACAGTCTCTTTAACAAATGGTGATGGGAGAACTGGACAGCAACATGAAGAAGGTTGAAACTAGACCACTTTCTCACACCATTCGCAAAAATAAGCTCAAAATGGATGAAGGACCTGAATGTGAGACAGGAAACCATCAAGAGTCTAGAGGAGAAAGCAGGAAAAAACCTCTCTGACCTCAGCTGTAGCAATTTCTTGCTTGACACATCCCCAAAGGCAAGGGAATTAAAAGCAGTTTCCTACTTGGCACATCCCCAATAGTTCATTGGGACCTCATGAACATAAAAATTTTCTGCACTGCAAAGGAAACAATCAGCAAAACTAAAAGGCAACCGAAGGAATGGGAAGAGATATTTGCAAATGACATATCGGACAAAGGGCTAGTATCTAAAATCTGTAAAGAACTCACCAAACTCCACACCCAAAAAACAAATAATCCATGAAGAAATGGGCAGAAGACATGAATAGACACTTCTCTAAAGAAGACATCCAGATGGCCAACAGGCACTTGAAAAGATGCTCAACGTCACTCCTCATCAGGGAAATACAAATCAAAAACACACTGAGATACCACCTCACGCCAGTCAGAGTGGCTAAAATGAACAAATCAGGAGACTATAGATGCTGGCGAGGATGTGGAGAAAGGGGAACCTTCTTGCACTGCTGGTGAGAACGCAAACTGGTGCAGCTGCTCTGGAAAACAGTGTGGAGGTTCCTCAAAAAATTAAAAATAGACTTACCCTATGACCCAGCAGTAGCACTGCTAGGAATTTCCCCAAGGGATACAGGAATACTGATGCATAGAGGCACTTGCACCCCAATATTTATAGCAGCACTTTCAACAATAGCCAAATTATGGAAAGAGCCTAAATGTCCATCAACTGATGAATGCATAAAGAAACTGTGGTTTATATACACAATGGAATACTAGTTGGCAATGAGAAAGAATGAAATATGGCCTTTTGTAGCAACGTGGATGGAACTGGTGACTATTATGCTAAGTGAAATAAGTCAGGCAGAGAACGACAGATACCATATGTTTTCACTCTTATGTGGATCCTGAGAAACTTAACAGAAGACCGGGGGGAGATGAAGGGGGGGAAAAGTAACAGAGAGGGAAGGAGGCAAACCATAAGAGACTCTTAAATACTGAGAATAAACTGAGGGCTGATGGGGAGTGGGAGAGAGGGGAAGGTGGGTGATGGGCATTGAGGAGGGCCCCTGCTGGGAGGAGCACTGGGTGTTATATGGAAACCAATTTGACAAATTGTGTATATATATATATATATATATATATATATATATATATATATATATAATTTTCTATTACATTTTTTAAAGTTTATTTATTTATTTTGAGAGAGAGAGAGAGCGAGAGCGAGCGAGAGAGTACCAGCAGGGAAGGGGCAGAGAGAGAGGGAGAGAGACAGAATCCCAAGCAGTTTCCACGAACCGTGAGATCATGACCTGAGCTGAAGTCAAGAGTCAACCACTTAACTGACTGAGCCACCCAGGCACCCCTGAGGTTCTACTACTTTTAGAAAAGGGAAGGGGTATAAATAAAAATAGCTGAAGACCTCACCTGGGCTTGTAATTAAGCAACTCAGCCATTTTTCATTTTCTTCTATGTACAAAAGTTAGTTGCAATTTTGAGAGCATTGCTTGTCGATCCTGGACCCGTAGAGTGACTGTTGTAAGGTTTCGTGTAATGATAGCTGCACCACGCCCCAGCTGGTTTCGTGGCCACACATGTTTTGATTCCCGAGGATGCTGGGAGGTCCAGCTGCGGTGTTTGCGTCTGTCACCTCATGAAACTTTATTACATGGTTCGCTTTTGACACTTACAACTGACATTTCACCGGTTGGGTTTATGTTGTTCCCAGTGGCATCTAAGGAGGCTCCCTAACATCAGCTGTAACACGACTTCCTTGTTAGGTGGGTCCCCTCTCCAAGAACTGTCCTCTAGGGAATTCAAGTCACCCCTGATGAGACCATTTCTTGCTCAGAGTTCCTGGCCGACTACCATTCTTTACTGTCTGTCATCCTGGCTGTGAGTCCCATCCACCGTGGGCAACTGTGCTCTGGGCTCACTGACCACAGCCTTGCTTACAAGGAGGGGCCCAGACTGATTCAGCCCAGTGGCCACATGTTCACCATCTCCTAGGCTTCCCTTTCCCCAACCCCAACACCACCTTCTGGTCAGCCTGGCCCGAGAGGTTAATTGTAAAACCTTGAGGAAGGTGGATGAATTATGGTTCCTCGTGTTTTGTGACTGAAGAAACAAAACTTCATGGGGTGTGTGAAACAGAAATAGAAGAGTCATTTCTATGCTAGAAATAAGGGCCTGCAGAAAAGGCAGACCCCTTGGAAGAGAGGGGGGAGAGGCAGGGAGAAAGAGAGAGAGTTTTGTGTCTTTAAGCCTCTGTGTGCTCTTCCAACAGGATCAGCATTCACAAGCTTTGGGGTTCACACAGGCTTTGAGTCAAGGTTTGTGCTCCAGATACGCTTAATAATAAACAACTCAGCCTTAGGAAAGTCATTTCTTTACCCTGAATGGAAAGAAAACAGGAAAGAAAAAAAAAAAGACAACTGCCACTGATGGGAGAGAACAGAGGAAACTTTAAATTTAATCTTATTTGACTCTTTCCTTCACCTTTATTAAATAGTTAATTAAATTTAATCTGGTTGCAACTTAGATGCAACATAACACCTCAATGAACAAAAATGTTTTAAATCCAAAGAGCCACTTTCCTCTCTGCCCTGAGTGGTTTGTGTATGACTTCCTTTTATTCAAGTCTGGTCAAGTCTTCTTCCTTCTTGGAGGGAGTTTGATAACTCCATGATAGAAACTGCTTAATTTCAGGGATACCCAAATTTTGAGATTCACCAACTGATATGATTTTTTTTTGTAGTTTTCACACCCAGCACAGAGCCCAATGCAGGACTTGAACTCAGGATCTGAGATCAGGACCTGAGCCGAGATCAAGAGTTGATGCTTAACTGACTAAGCCACCAGGCACCCCACTGACATGATTTTTTTCTTAAATTTGCAAAAAATTATTTTTTTTTTATTTTTGAGAGAGAGGGGGAGGCAGAGAGAGGGAGGGAGAGAATCCCAAATAGGCTCCACACTGTCAGCACGGAGCCTGATGTGGGGCTTGAACTCATGAACTATGAGATCATGACCTGAGCTGAAATCAAGAGTCAGATACTTAACCAACTGAGCCACCCATGTGCCCCTGATATAATTATTTTTTAACTGGTATAATTTTTTTTTTAACTGAGTGGCTGACATAGGGTTGACATTAATACACACACACACGCACATATACACACACACACATATTTGATAATTGATAATTAAGGTCATTAGACAATGAGAAAGAGGTAAAAAATCTTGCTATCAGCTATCATCTTTCAAAAAAAAAGTGCACATTGGGGTGCCTGGGTGGCTCAGTTGGTTGAGTGTCCGACTTCAGCTCAGGTCATGATCTCACAGTCCATGAGTTTGAGCCCCGTGTCAGGCTCTGTGCTGACTTCTCAGAGCCTGGAGCCTGTTTCAGATTCTGTGTCTCCTACTCTCTCTGCCCCTCCCATGCTCATGCTCTATCTCTCTCTGTCTCTCAATAATAAATAAACGTTAAGAAAAAAAAAAAATTTAAAAGAAAAAGTGCACATTAATACCAACAATCAGAAAGAAAATATTCCAGAATAAAAAGTCTTGGCATTTAGAAAGCACTGACTTCTTCCCTCCCCTCCCCGCCGCTTCTATCCTGGAAAGTACAGTGCACAGAGGAAAAACATGGCTTTGTGTTCAAGAATAGATATGGGTTGTTGTTTTCTTTTTTAATATAGTTCCCAGTGGAAGAAATGTGTTTGAGTCTTCCTTAAGATGAGTAGGGAAGGCAGAAAGAAAGAAAGCAAAGCAGGCAGAGAGAAACAGCTCTCTTATTGAAAAAGTCTTAGAAATGCAAGCTAACACCTTTCCTTTGATTACCCTAGAGGCAATCAGTCCGAGATCTTACTAGGAAGGAAAGCTAGCAAAGCCTGGAACTGCTTGAAAGAAGAAAAATAAGTAGCCTAAAGGCACAGACATCAGATCACAGCTCAGGCTGAGTTAAAATGCTGGTAATCATATCTAGCTTCTTGAATTTTATCAGTGTAGGACAAGCCATTGTGAGAGCAAGTGAGGAAAAGAAATAGATTTGTATTAGTTTTGAAGAGTGTTTCTAAATGATTCTTTTGGTGTTTGTTTAAAGTTTCTGTTTACCTGTGAGAACACAAAGGAAAATTGCTTCTAGAAGTCTCAACTTACGTGTGGAATAAGGCAGGTCATGAATGACTAGAGTTTGTTTTTTTTTTTTTTAATTCTTAAAATGGAAATTCACGATGATACATCTGAGTAGAATGAGGCCAGTGCCATCATCTTGGATCAGAGGGGAAGCAGTGACCTGTTCCTTCGACTCCTGTTTCCACCTGGAGGCAGTGTCTCCAGGTGTGGGGTGAGCCAAGGGGAGACGTCAGTCACACATTCTTCACTTTCCTTCACCTTCACACGTGCCCAGTCGACTTTTCGTTAAAATGGAGGCATGGGAAACGGAGTAAGCTGCATATTAGCCTGCCCACAGGATAATTTTTTCTCACTCCACCTCCAGATGGTGTTTTTTGGCTACATGGTATTCAGCATCCTCTTTGGCCTTCTGGCTGACAGATATGGCCGCTGGAAGGTAGGTTGGCCTTGAAGAAGGATTTGTAATTCTCTTTTATGTTTTCCTTTGTGATGATGCCACCACTGCTTCTCTCTCTCTTTTTTAAAAAAATATTTATTTTGGGAAAGAGAGAGAGTGTGTGTGTGTGTGTGGGGGGGGGCGGTGGGACAGAGAGAGAGGGAGAGAGAATCCCAAGCTCAAACTCACAAACTGTGAAATCATGATCTGAGCTGAAACCAAGAGTTGGATGCTTTCCTGACTGAACCACCCAGGCGCCCCTGATCATTTTCATTCCAGAAATCTAGCCTGTTTGGATCACCAGAGAACCACAGAGATTTATGCACAGACATTGTCACGGTTAATTGTAATAGTGAGAAAACCTCAGCATTAAACTATAGGGGACGGGTTTATGCATTGTATTATATATTCTAGTCCTTCTTTCCATTGGAATATTTTGCAGCCATTAAAAATATTTTTTCCCTTTCAAACAGGGAAAATAGAATAAAAAGATGTTAACAGTATTTTCTTTGGGTTGGGGAGTCAAGCAAGTCAAGCAAGATTTAAATATTTTGTTTTCCTCTTTTTCTTCCATATTCTCTACTGTGAATTTGTACTATTCTTAAAGTACAAAGAAAAAGAGAAAAAGCAATTACTTAAAATTTTCTCCTCATGCCCCTTCCAAGACCATGCTTCATGGTGCTCTAGCGAGGGCAATTTTTTGCACCCTGATTTCCAAGTTTAGGCTCCTGTCACCTGTCAGGGTGGAGGCAGTTGGGCGGTTTTGACACATGGTGTAAATTTGGAACGCCTGGGCTTTCAGGCACTACAGTGGCACTGTTTGTGTCGCTTGAAGATCCGGAGAGTTTGGTGATCTGCCTGTGCATTAGCTGCTCAGAGAAGCAAGCGTCCGGATGGAAATTACGAAATCACCTTCGGAAGTTAAATTTTCTCCTGTGCCTTCCTTTGACGCAGGCCGCATTAATAAGTCTCCTTTTGTTGCTTTAGATTTTGCTGATCTCGTTCCTGTGGGGAGCCTACTTCTCCTTGCTGACCTCTTTCTCTCCCTCGTACATCTGGTTTGTCTTCCTGCGGACAATGGTGGGCTGTGGTGTGTCTGGCCATGCACAAGGGTAAAGACTTCACCTGGGGGATGCTTGAGAAGAGGATGTGTACACCCCCAGATACTTACACACTCTGTGGTCAAGGGGTCAATAGCATCAATAAGTTGCAGATGGATAAGACCCCACTTGGGCTAATTTTTCAGGGAATGACTGGTTGATTGATTGATTGATTGATTGATTGAAGTGATGGCTGCTAAGAGCTATTTGCTCATTAAATGACGTTTGTTTGATGGTGAGGCCAGCAGAGTGCACTAGATTGAACATGTGTCAACTTTTCCGTCCCTAAGGCTGATCTTTATCTTGTTAGACGAAATGGTAGGCAGAAGTGCCATATGAAGTAGGAAACAAACGCAATCTATTCATTTCTTGAGGATTTGTTGCAAGAGTTTAGTTTGATCAGAAGCCCCTTTCACATTTGGGAGTCACTGTGTGTGTGTGTGTGTGTGTGTGTGTGTGTGTGTGTGCGCACGTGTGTGTGTGTTGTGTTTCAATGTTTATTTATTTTTGAGAGAGAGAGAGAGACAGAGTGCAAGTGGGGAGTGCAGAGAGAGAGAGAGAGGGAGACACAGAATCCAAAGCAGGCTCCAGGCTCCGAGCTGTCAGCACAGAGCCCGATGCGGGGCTCAAACTCACCAACCTTGAGATCATGACTGGAGCCGAAGTTGGACACTTAACCGACTGAGCCACCCAGGCGCCCCTAGGAGTCACTGTTTTAAAGTGCCCTTGCCCTGTGACGGAAGACTGTGTCTAAGTGCATTTGCAAAGCAGAGGGGGAATGCTGAACCATATTGTGGCTGCTTGTCCTCATCTGCCCCGGGATAAGTGCGTGGTGTCTTCCAGGCCTGGGCGTGGGAAAGGTGTTCCACTGAATGTTCAGCAACTTGGAGCCTCCCTTAAATTAACAGGGCCCCTCAGGCTACTCTCTCCTGGGTGCCTTGGAGCAAGTTACCCTTAGAATATATTAGGAGATATCAAAGCACCTAATTATTACCTTAATGTGTTGAGGAAAGACTATTCTTCCCTGGAGCATAAATTAAGCCCCACTCTGAGCTTTGGAGCCCTACAGGAGTAGAAGTGAGCTGGGATTTTAAAACATCCCTCAGGAAGGAGCAATAAAGCTACCAAGAAAGCCCAAACCCTGGTTAATAACCACAACAGAGAAGAGCAATTAGAAAACTGATGGAATATGATTCTCTTTATTTGTCTATACACAAAATTAATATGTACTTTATTAGAAACCAGTGCTTTGACTGTCATCATGTGTTGTGGCAACTATTTACTTCCTTTCAGGTGTATTTTAATTTCCCAAGTGTGTTTTAGAAAAGGGAATCAGGCTTGGCAAAACATTTTGCTAACTTTGCGGCATGGCAGGGGGAGGGGAGTGGTGGTGCAAAAAAAAATGAGGCTTATCTCTCTTAAATGGTAGAAGGCTTAAAATAATTTTGGGAATAAGCATGTCAACAGAGGAGCAGCTGTAAGTTTCTTCTCGTTCTCTTATGTGGATATTGGCCCTGTTAGCAATTATACAGCAAAACATAATTGTTGAGGAGAAACTTCTGTTTTCCTTTACACGCTCACACTCAATACTTCTGACATCTGCACTTCTGACACTAAGTGTGTGGGTTATTTACACACCAACCAGTTTTTCAACACCAGCCGGCTGGTATATAGTTCGATTCAATTCTGACCCTAACTGGATCTGAACCTGACCCTACAAGTGTAGGGCTCAGTCCCACGAGGCTGTCACCCATCTCAGACACCAATTACAAGTAGTAGGTCCCCATGTTCTCCACTATTTCTGTCCAACTTATTACAAATTGGAAGTTGCCACAAATTGTTCCTCGGACGCACTAATTTGGTAGAGAGGCTCGCAGAACCCCGGAAAACAGTTTACTTCCTATTGCAGTTTTATTACAAAGGAGATTTTAGAAGAAACAGATGAACAGCCAGATGAAGAGATGGACACAGGGCAAGGTCTGGAAGGGTCCTGAGAGCGGAGCTTCTGTCCCTGTGGAGTTTCTGGCACACCCACCCATCCGGCCCAGCCCATAGATGTGTTCACCCACCTGGCAACTCTCTGAACCTTGTGTGTTAGGGATTTTTATGGAGGCTTCATTCAGGAGGCATGACTGATTATCAGCTCATTTTCCACCCCCTCCTCTCTCTCTTCAGAGGATGGGGGACAGGGCTGAAAGATCCAAGGTTCTAATCACGGCTTGGTCTTTTATGACCGGCCCCCATTCAGGAGCTCACCAAGAGCCATCTCATTAGAACAAATGATGCTCCTTTGGATCAGGGAATTCCAAAGATTCTCAGTGTTCTGTGTCAGAAACCAGAGTCAAAGACCAAATATTAGCGGGAACTGGGAGCTCTACACACACACACACACACACACACATATATACATATATGTATATACGTATATATATGTATATATATACACATGTGTGTATGTATATGTATATGTGTGTGTGTATATATATGTATGTGTGTGTGTATATATATATATATATATATATATATATATATATATGTGCCATTGCTCTGTGACTGAAGACTGTCTAAGTGCATTTGCAAAGCAGAGAGAGATCACTGAAAGAGATTGTTATATATATATAACAATATATGGTTACATATTATATATAAAAATATATTTCTTGCCACTTCATAATGGTGAAGTCTACATTTTCACCTCTGTGACAAGAAAAGTTATGATTTTTTAAAAGTTATTTGCTTTGATAAAAACAAAATTATTTTGTTTCACCTCCCTTCCTGTTTAGGCTAATCATAAAGACTGAATTTTTGCCTACAAAATATCGAGGCTATATGCTCCCCTTGTCTCAGGTAAGGTAAAATAGGAAATCTACTCGGTCTTCGGTCTTCGGATCCTAAAGGATACGATGTACATGGTTTTTCTTCTGGCCGATCGATTGTTGATTATTTGATCAGCACACTGCCGATTTCTTGGTTTGAACTGGGAACGTTTGATGCTGGAGGTCCTAGTCTGAGGTGCTCTGAGCCCTGGCTTCAGGGGAATGAGAGAAGCCCAGGAATGTATCTGGGATGGACTTCCTCTTCCCACTGAGTGGGAGCGGGGGGGCGGTGGGGAGGACACAGCTACCCCTTTTTGGGCATCCCATCTGCTCTCCAGGGTTACTGGTATCTGCCAGGCCATAATTGGCCCCCGCCTGTGGGGACATGCCATAAGTGCCTCGTCCGGCTGGGCCATCTATCCAGGGGAGAAGACTGGGATGCTTCCAAGCCTTCCCCAGGTTCCGCTGACCCCTGAGGAGAGGTTTTGCATCCAGAAGCCAACTCAACGAATCTAGATGCCCTTGTACCATCTCTGATGCTATCACTATCCAGAAGCCCTGACTTTCAGGCAATCCAGGAAAGAGACATCTCGTCTCACTGAAACATATCTGACAATAAAAAAAGCAGTAGGAGAATATTTTAAAATTTATTTTAGGGGCACCCGGGTGGCTCAGTTGGTTAAGTGTCCGACCCTTGATCTCAGCTCAGGTCTTGATCTTAGGGTCATGAGTTCAAACTCCATGTTGGGCATTGTGCTGGGCATGAAGCCTACTTAAAAAAAAAAAAAATAATAGAGGCACCTGAATGGCTTAGTGGATTACGCATCTGACTTCCGCTCAGGTCATGATGTCATGGCTCATGAGTTCAAGCCCTGTGTCAGGCTCTGTGCTGACAGCTCAGAGCCTGGAGCCTGCTTTGGACTCTGTGCCTCCCTCTCTCTGTGCCCCTCCTCTGCTTGTGCTCTGTCTCTCTCTCTCTGTCTCAAAAATAAATAAACATTAATAATAATAATAAATAAAATTTATTTCAAAATTTTCCAATACTAAATTTAGGCAACCAAAAATACAAAAGAACATAACAAACACTGCTGTGCTAACTCTTTACAGCTACCCCTTTTTGGGCATCCCATCTGCTCTCCAGGGTTAGTGGTAGCTGCCAGACTTTCTTCTGATCTTGGTTAAACTGAATGCACACACTTTTGATACTTAGCATTTGAATTTTACACTTAACGTTATTTAATGGGCTAGTCCTGCTCAAGCTTATCTGTGGACATTTTCTCTTTCGCCTGCCATTCATTCATCGGCATGCTTGCTGGTTAGGTCTTCTCGTTGCTCGTCTTACTTTCCTGCTCTCCTTGGGTCATCTAATTAATTCCAGTGTTTTTAGCTATCTATATTTGTAAACGCCAAAAATCTTTATCTACAACCAAGAGCATGTCCTTGGACTTCAGATGCAGGTAGCCAACAGACTACTTGACAGTCACTTGACTATCATATAGGCTCCACAAATATAACATGGATAGATTTCACCTCTTCATGTTCCCCTGAAACCTCTTATTTCCATGTTCCCACTGTATCAGGGACGCAAACTCAAGAACCACCCCCCACCCCTCCTGTCCCATCACCCCCGCCCGTTCAATCTGTCACCAAGCCCTGCTGATTCATTCTTTATTGATGGGCCCTCAGTTGCATTGTCCTATCAGCAGACCCTGTCACCTTTACCTCTAATATCTGTGCCCAATCTTCATCTTTTAAATTTTTTGCCATGTTGCTACTAAAATCCTTTACAGTGCCGCATCACCTGTGATCTGGTCCACTGCAATGGCTTACCCCTAGTCTTGTTTGTTGCCTCTTCAAAAAGTTCATCCCTCAGCACTCAATTCACACTCCCGGACATTTCTCTCTCTCTCTCTCTTTTTTTTTTTCATAGTCCTTAGCACTTTCTGAAATACTCTTGTTCATGTTTTATAATAGAAATCTTTCGTGATAAAATAATTATCCCTTAATTAGTCTCCCCCAAAGGGCCTTTTTTTTTTTTTTATATCATCTTCTCTCCACCTCTGTGAGGTGGAGTTGAGTTTTCATTTAGTCTCTATCTTCCAGCGGGGAGATAATGCTCAGGCTAATACTTGGAATTGTTCTAATTCCCAAACCCATGGAGCCTGGCCATAATTGGCTGCCATGTTATTTGTTGATGTGAAATTATCTTCAAGATACATTTTTCAGTACAAAAAGCAATATTTATACTCTGATGCCATTTGTGAAAAAAGAGAAGAGCAAGATATATCCTTATTAGCTTGTATATGCTTAGAACAACTTTGGAAGGACACACAGGAAATTGGTGATATTGATTCCTTCTGAGAAAAGACTGGACAACAGGGAACTCAGAGAGGAAGAGAATATTTTCAGCATTTTCCTTTGTGCCTTTTGAGTTATGAACCAGTAAATCTATTATTTATTCAACAGGGAAAGCAATATCACTGTCTCAGGTTTTTAAAACTTTGGCGACATTGCTGACCCCCTGTCTAGTGAGCCTTCTATTTATAGACAAGCAAACTGAGCCATGTTGAAGTGAAGCGATGTTCCGAGTTCATCCAGGTCATAGAGGTCATGCTGGGATTAGAACCTGGGCCTCAGCTCCTCAAAGACCCTTTCCCCCCTCTCCTCCTCTCCCCCTCTCTCCTCTCATACTGAAATGCTTGACAGAGAGGCTCCCGGGAGAGGTGGTGTTGAGCACACTCGATAGGAGGAATTTTAAAGATTTTATTTTCAAGTAATCTCTACACCCAACGTGGGACTTGAACTTACAACCCTGAGATCAAGAGTCACATGCTTTACTGACTGAACCAGCCAGGCACCCTGATGGGAAGACTATCTTCCCTCCCAATGGAGGACTAATCTTCCATTCTCTCCCCAGGTTTTCTTTTCTTTTCTTTTCTTTTCTTTTCTTTTCTTTTCTTTTCTTTTCTTTTCTTTTCTTTTCTTTTCTTTTCTTTTCTTTTCTTTTCCTTTCCCTTACTCATTTTTGAGAGACAGAGAGAAACAAACTGCTAGTTGGGGAGGGGCAGAGAGAGAGGGAGACACAGAATCCGAAGCAGGCTCCAGGCTCTGAGCTGTCAGCACAGAGCCCCACGTGGGGCTTGAACTCATGACGCATAAGATCGTGACCTGAACCCAAGTGGGACGCTTCACTGACTGAGCCACTCAGGTGCCCCTTCTCTCCCCAGGTTTTCTGGCTGGCTGGCTCCCTGCTTATCATCGGCCTGGCCTCTGTGGTCATCCCCACCATCGGGTGGCGGTGGCTCATCCGCATCGCCTCTATTCCTGGCATTATCCTCATCTTGGCCTTCAAGGTGAGGACGCTCACAGCCTCCCTCTGGTCCTCCCCTCCAGCTGGGCCAGTGTCCCCACAAATACCTACCTCATACCTGCGTCTTCCCTTTGCTCAAAACTGTCTCAGTCCACTTCATCCCTCCCCTCCTGTATCCTGCCTTATGATTGTTCATTACTGAACGTTTCATCTGACAACTCCTCCCTATTTGGGCTGACCCCTCTCTAAGCTTTAGAGCAGGTAGTTGGATGCCTTGTACGCATTCTCAGGCCACTGCAGACCAGCTGGTTTGTCCTTCTGCTCTCCCACTAATGTGCAGAATCACCATCTTCCTTAGGTTCCGTTGAATTATGTTCGTTGTTCAAAGTCGGGGTTGGCCACTCAGTGGAACTGGGATGTATTTTGTGTGTTTGTCACCTAACACTGTGGAATCAAAGAGTTTCAGATTTCAGAAGGGTGCTCGAAGGGTATTTGTTTCATACCCCAGCCCAAAGTACACATCCTGTCTCTGCCAGAATACTTGCAGCTTTGCTGGAATACTTCAAGTTTGGGGCATTTTAATTTTTATTTATTTATTTATTTTGAGAGAGAGAGAGAGAGAGAGAGAGAGAAAGAGAGAGAGAACACTAGAAGGGTAGGGGGCAGAGAGAGAGGGAAACACAGAATCTGAGACAGGCTCCAGGCTCTGAGCTGTCAGCGCAGAGCCCGATGCTGGGCTTCAACTCACAAACTGTAAGATCATGACCTGAACTGAAGTGGGACACTTATCACCTGAGCCACCCTGAGAAGTTTTAGACTTTAGACTTTATAGACTCCTTCAGTATGTTCCAACTGCAGTCAGTCCCAGTTCTTAGGAAGTTCTTTGTTCTGTTGAGAGGACCCCTTCCTCCCTTATGAATTTACCTGCGGTCTTAGCACTTCTCTGTGAAAAACCAGAGGAGTGTCGTCTACATGGTATTCTTCCAAATACTTAAGAACTAGCCTAACCAAAGCTTTCCTTCTCTGAATTAAATAGTACCATTACCTTCAACTCTTTCCTATGACACCTGCTCCCAGATCCCTGTCCATTTTTTTTTTTTTTTCTGGATGAACCGGGTGGTCAGGGTGCTCTCTGCACTGAACTGTGACTTGATGTCCCCCCAAAGACCTGCAGGTGCCTGGGCCCAAGGGTTTAGCGGGCTTGGTGCTTCCCATGAGTAGCCCATCTGCCTTGCTTGGTGTAGGCCAACTGTGCTGCTTCTTAGCCAACTGCCTCCCACAGCTGGTTACTGCTGGGCTTAGGATCAACTACAACCCAAGGTCTGTCCTATGTGAGTTGTTTCCAAATCTAGACACCTGAAAACTATAATTGGACAATGGATACAGTTTTTAAAAAATTTTCTTTAATGTTTATTTACTCTTGAAAGAGACAGAGACAGAGACAGAGCATGAGCAGGGGAGGAGCAGAGAGAGAGGGAGACACAGAATCTGAAGCAGGCTCCATAGATATGAATGTAAAAGCTGGTAGTACCAGTGAGACTCGGTAGGCGCCATAACAGCTTTCCTTCTGTGGGTGTGCAGGGGGAGAGTGGTTTGTTCCAGCGGGGTGGTGCTCTTGAATTTGGCCTTGTGGGATGGAACAGCCTGCATTGGGATCCCCGGACAGTGGGGAAAGGGAATTGTGGCAGGACTGCTGTGTCAGCCCAGTCATGAAGGCATGAAATGCGGGACACGTTTGGGGGAGAGCAGGCAGGCTGGGATGAGGGGTGCTGGGAAGCTGGCTCATGGCTCCATGGAGCCTGGGTGGGAGGGAACACAGAAAAGGCCAGGAAAGCAGTCAGAATAATCCTGGTGGGCGATGAGGAGGAGCTGCCCTGCCCACTGGCCCATGGCCACCAGGTGGGGAGCAGGATGCTGCTGGGGGAGGTACTTTTCTCAGGAAGAACCGGCCGGCCTTGACTGGTTGCGAGGCATGAGGGGCAGGAAGTGGTCCAAGGTGATTTTCAAGGTCCCAGCTTCCATAGAGGCCTGTACCGTTTTCTGGGTGTCGTGTTCAAGACATTCAACAATCAGTGGGGTTGAGGGTCTGGCCAGTCAGGAGCAATTCTTCCACCTCATGGGTGCTAGAGGTCCCTGCTGTAGTCATGCTGTGGGGTGTTGCATGTGGGAGGTCGCAGGGCTACTGGGGAGAGGCTGGGGTGACAGAGAAGTGGAGGCCCTGGGGCAGCAGTTATTTCCCAAGCGAATGTAAGAATTTACTTGTGTTAACAAGTAGGTTGAGCTGAATTGCTGCAAATCCGTACTGACCCACTGTCATCAAGATGGAACTCCAATAAGGAGAAGATGACCTTATTTTTTCCGGAACCACTTGGAATGCACAGGATGCCTGCCTGCTGTTGGTGTGGCTTTGTGCTTGCTAATCTTCCATCTGGAAACTGGGGCGGCATGACGTATGCAGCAGTAATAGCTGAACCCCCGGGGTCCCAGCAGTTGCAACTCTGATGTTCTTTCCTTCTGCGCCCAGTTTATTCCTGAGTCTGCTCGCTTCAATGTCTCCACTGGGAACACTCAGGCTGCCTTGGCCACACTGGAGCACATTGCCAAGATGAACCGCTCCGTCATGCCAGAGGGGAGGCTGGTGGAGCCCATCCTGGTAAGTTCCCAGCCGGGAGGTCTCTTTCCCCCACCAGCCACCTCCTCGGGGAAGGGTGGAGGGGAGGGGACCTTCACTCTGTAGCCCTGCCCTGGAGGGAAGAGAAAAGAGCAGAGTAGACTGGGACAAAATCCAGCTCCACTCAGAGCCCGGTGGCCTTGGAAAGTTCCCTGCCTTCGTTTTCCTCATCAATGAAATGGGAATAGTAACATCTGCCTTGTGGAGCTAGTCACATGATTTGGCATCATTGTTTATATCGGTGAGAGATTGTTTTATAATTTCGTTTTCTTGTGCTGGCCTTATAAATGACATAAAATGGTATAAATGGTAAGTGGTCTCAAACTTATAAACCTCATGAAATGATTTGTAGTGCTTTTTAATTTACTTTTTATTTTTTAAAATGTTTATTTATTTTTGATAGAGAAGGGGGAGGGGGCAGAGAGAGAGAGGGCAGAGAGAATCCCAAGCAGCCTCCACACTGCCAGCACAGAGCTTGACGTGGGGCTTGAACTCATGAACTGTGAGATCGTGACCTGAGCCATTGCCAGGAGTCAGATGCTTAACCAACTGAGCCACCCAGGCACCCCTTTTTTAAATTATTTTTTATTTTTATTTTTTTTTAAACGTTTATTTATTTTTGAGACAGAGAGAGACAGAGCATGAACAGGGGAGGGTCAGAGAGAGAGGGAGACACAGAATCTGAAACAGGCTCCGGGCTCTGAGCCATCAGCACAGAGCCTGACGCAGGGCCCGAACTCAATGAACCACGAGATCATGACCTGAGCCTAAGTCGGATGCTTAACTGACTGAGCCACCCAGGCGCCCCTAAATGATTTTTTAAAACACAGTTTGGCATTTACAGTCTAATGTTTTCAGGACTCTCAAGGTCAATTTGAAATCATTTCTCACACCAGTGCTGACCACCCACCCGTAGGCAGGTCAATCATAAGCTCTGGGAAGTTTGACCAATGGCACCTCCCTCACCTGTCCAGCCAACTTGGAGTGCTTGGTGAAACTTGCCTCGAAAGTAGTTTATGCCTAATATTTTTTTTGAGGTGACGGGTGGGGGATAATGATGGGGTGTTATGAGGAGTTTTTAAAAGTATGATTCAATTTATGTAAAGGTCACAGTCTACTTTTGTTTAAGACTTTTGGTTGAGTCAATTTTGGTAATGTATATATTTTAGAATATTGTCCAGCTCATCTAAGTTTTCAAATTTATTGATGTAAAATCCCACTGTTCCCAGTGTTCTCTGATGAGTTTCAAAAATCTATGTATGTCCCCTCTTTCATTTTAATGCTGTTTATTTGTGGCTTCTCTCTTTTTTCTTGGTCCTCTTACTAGAGGTTTGTATAGTAACTTCAAAGAACAAGGGTTTTTTGTTTTTGGTGTTGTTGTTATTCTCTTTATTGATTTTTTTGGCGGCCTCATTAATTTCTATTCTTTGTTTTCTTCTTTAGCTTTTTATGTTTTTCTAGCTTCTTGAGTTCAGTACTTAGCTCATTTGTTGTCAGTCTTTTTGATTTTTAATGAAGCATTTAGCTACATTTGGCAAGTTTTGTTAGAGAGTAATTTTATTTTTATTTCTATTTTGTAACTGCTATGAACTTCTCTTTAACCAGTGTGTTATCTGTTAACACTCTTTTGTGTTCTTTGTTTCTAATTTAATTGCATTTTGGTCAGAAGATGTTATCAATTGTTTGGAATTTTGGAGACTTTTCTTTTGTTCTCTACATAGTAACTTTTCATTGATGTTCCATGTGTGCCTCAAAAGAGTGTGTGTTCTCATTGTATGTATTTTGTTATACGTTGTTAATTGTGCCATATAAATATCTGACACTTGTGCTAGATTTTGATTAGCTGAGCTAACAGTTTGCCAATAACATGATGGCTTTGTTCATTTCTCCTTATAAGCCTGACAGTTTACTTCATGTGATTTGAGAATATCTTGGTGCTTCCTAGCTTATGATTGACTTAATTTTATGGATAGATTTTATTATGATGTCACTTCTTTATACTGCTTTGGGCCTTACATTTTATTTTCGCTCATATTAGTGTATTGAAACTAGCTTAGGTTAGCATTTTTGCTGATGGATCTTTTTTCCAGACTTCATTTTTAACTTTTCTGTGTTTGCTTTAAAATTGTTTCTTCTAATTATATAGCTGGTCTTTTTTTTTTTTTTTTTCACTCAATCTGGTATTCTGTGTCTTTTAGCATTGAATTTGATTCAGTTACATCTATTGTGATTACTCACATATTTGGACTTCTGTCATTTTATTTTATATTTCCTCTTGACCATATATTTCCTTTTCTCCTTTCCTACCTTTTACTAGAGTGACTCAGTTTGAATTTCTCCCCACTGTGCTTCCTTCTATTATAGAGGTAGCCCTTAAATATTGAAAATGTACTCCCACAATACCTATGTTTTTTAGTATCTTTATTTGCCATCTGAACAATACAAGGACCTTGAAAATATTAATTCTGATCTGCTCCAGTCTCATCTTCCAAATTATTTTTGTCTGATGTTTTGGTTTCCTGTTGTTCATAAGTTTTCCTAAATTAGACATTACTTTCTAAGCAGGTATCTATTTAGGTTTATTAATGTTTTTACTACTCTCTTTTTTAGTGGTTTCAGACTTAATTTTTATACCTACATTCTTGTATCCTTCTTCTTATTTGGTTAATTTGGTTTCATACTTAATATTTAAATGTTGGACTATCTGGGTTTAACTGAATATGAGAAACATGGTACAGGTCTAGCTTTGTCATATCCAAATGGCTAACCATTTGCACTCATATATTTTTATTGAATAATTCATCCTTTGTATATTTGAATCTATTTTTGAAATCTCTATTGTGTTCTAATGACAGATTTGTAGATTCAAGTATATATGGGGACTTATTAAGTAATAAAGAGGGCATCTCATGTTGTTGGGAAGAGGATAGAGATTAATTGTTGGTCCAATGTGATGCTTTTAATAACAGTATTTTTTTGTATTAGTAGGGTAAGTCCCCCTTGTCAAAATTCTTCTTCAGAATTTTCCAAATTATTTTCTGAGTACTATTTTTCTAGAACAGCTTTGAAGTCACTTTATTAAGATCTTTTCCTAATTTCCCTCCAAAATCTAGGAGAGTTTAATTGGGATGGTGTTGGGGCACCTGGGTGGCTCAGTCAGTTAAACGTCTGACTTCAGCTCAGGTCATGATCCCGCGGTTTGTGAGTTCAAGCCCTGTGTCAGACTCTGTGCTGACAGCCCAGAGCCTGGAGCCTGCTTTGGATTCTGTGTCTCTCTCTCTCTCTTTGCCCCTCCCCTCTTCCTGCTCTGTCCCTAGTTCTCTCAAAAATAAATAGACATTTTTTAAAAGTTTAATTGGGATGGTGTTGAAATTATTAGTTAATATGTAAAGAGAATTGATACCTTTATAGTATTAAAAATTCTTGTTTTGATAAAAGTATATGTTCCCACTATTCGAGTCTTTTTATATTCCTCAGCAACATTAAAAAACAAAAAACAAAACAAAAAAGACTCTTACCAGAAGACTGAATTTCCTGAGGGGAAAGTTCTCATATGTTTTTTATCTCTATTCTTTGTTCTCTTTATTTTTATTTTTATTTATTACTATTATTATTATTTTTTTGAGACAGAGAGAGAGAGCGAGCACATGCACATGAGCAAGGGTAAGGCAGAGAAAGTGTGAGAGAGAATCTCAAGCAGGCTCCGTGCTGGGCACAGAGCCTGATGCAGGGCCGGATCTCACAACCCTGAGATCATGACCTGAGCTGAAATCAAGAGTTGGACCCTTAACCAACTGAGCCACCCAGGCACCCTTTTTTCTCTTTACACACACACACACATTTTTTATTTGATACTTAGAGAAAATCCCTATGAGGTAGGCAAATATTATTACTTTTATTTGTCAAATTAAGAAACTGACCTCAGAAGGGGGACCTGGGTGGCTCAGTTGGTTGGGTGGCTGACTTTGGCTCAGGTAGTAATTTCACAGCTCGTGAGTTCCAGCCCTGTGTCAGGCTCTGTGCTGATGGCTTGGAGCCTGGAGCCTTCTTCAGATTCTGTGTCTCTCTCTCTGCCCCTCCCTGCTCACACTCTGTCTCTCTCCCTCTCTCAAAAATAAATAAACATTAAAAAAAAAAAAGAAACTGACCTCAGAAAAGAAGAGTGAAGAATCCAAGATTCTAAGGTGAGCATAGTTGACTCTTGAACAACACAAGGGTTAGGGGCACTGTGGAGTTAAAAATCTATGGGTAACTTTTGACTCCTCAAAAACTTTACTAATAGCCTGTTATTGACCAGAGGCCTTACTGATAACATAACCAGTTGATTAACATAGATTTTGTATGTAATATATATTATATACTGTGTTCTTTCAATAAAGTAAGCTAGAGAAAAGAAAATGTAATTAAGAAAATCATAAGGAAGAGATGGAGTGCCTGGGTGGCTCAGTTAGTTGAGTGTCCAACTCTTGAATTCCCCTCAGGTCATGATCCCCAGTGTTGTGGGATCGAGCCCTGCATCAGTCTCTGCACTGAGCATGGAACCTGCTTGAGATTCTCTCTTTCCCTCCGCTCTCTCCCCTGCTGTCTCTCTAAAAAAAAAAAAAAGTCATAAAGAAACATTTATACATACATTTATACACACATTTATAGTACTGTGCTGTATTTATTAAAAACAAATCCACATTTAAGTGGGCCTGCATGGTTCAGATCCACATTGTTCAAGCATCAACTGTAATCTTTTTTTTTTTCCAGGCAAGGCTTTTTAAAAGTTTTAATTCTAGTATAATTAATGTACAGTGTTGTGTTACTTTTAGATATACAGTATAGTGACTCAACAATTTTATACATTGCTCGTTTCTCATCATGATAAGTGCACTCTTAATTTCCTTCACCTATTTCACCCATCTCCCCACAAACCTCCCCTCTGGTAACCATCAGTTTGTTCTCTATAATTAAGAATCCGTTATTTTGTCTCTTTTTTTCTTTGTTCATTTGTTTTGTTTCTTAAATGCCACATATGAGTGAAGTCATGTGATGCTGTCTTTCTCTGACTTGTTCCTCTTAACATTATACCTCTAGATGTACCCATGTCATTGCAAATGGGAAGATTCACTCTTTTGATGGCTGAGTATTATTCCACTGTACTTATACACCACCTGTTCCTTATCCATTCATCTATGGATGGACACTTGGGTTGCTTCTATAATTTGGCTTTTGTAAACAATGCCATAGTAAACATAAGGGTGCACATATCTTTTCAAATTAGCGTTTTGGTATTCTTTGTGTAAAGACCTAGTGATATGGGGCGCCTGGGTGGCGCAGTCGGTTAAGCGTCCGACTTCAGCCAGGTCACGATCTCGCGGTCCGTGAGTTCGAGCCCCGCGTCGGGCTCTGGGCTGATGGCTCAGAGCCTGGAGCCCGTTTCTGATTCTGTGTCTCCCTCTCTCTCTGCCCTTCCCCCATTCATGCTCTGTCTCTCTCTGTCCCAAAAAAAATAAATAAACGTTGAAAAAAAAAATTAAAAAAAAAAGACCTAGTGATATGATTGCTGGATCATGTGGTAATTCTATTTTTAATTTTTTGAGGAATCTTAATACTGTTTTCTATAGTGACTGCACCAGTTTGCATTCCCACTAACAGTGCTAGAGTGTTCGCTTTTCTCCATATTCTCACCAACACTTGTTGTTTCTTGTAGTTTTTAAAAAATGTTTATTTATTTTGAGAGAGAGAGTGCCTGCACATTTGTGAGTGGGGAAGGGGCAGAGAGATAGGGAGAGAGAGAGAGAGAGAGAGAGAATCCCAAGATACAGGGCTTGATCCAAAGACTGTGAGCTCATGACCTGAGCTGAAACCAAGAGTTGGACACTTAACATACTGAGCCACCCAGGCTCACAAGAAACACTCTGTTTCTTGTGTTTTTGATGTTACTCAAAATTAACTATAGTGAGGATATATCTCATTGTGGTTTTGATTTGCATTTCCCTGATGGTGAGTGATATTGAGCATCCTTTCTCATGTCTGTTGGCCATCTGGATGTCTTCTTTGAAGAAATGTCTGTTCATGTATTCTGTTGTTTTTTAAATTAGATTTTTAGGGGTTTGTTTTTTTTGGTGTTGAGTTGTATAAATGGTTTATGTATTGTGGATACTAACCCCTTATTGGATATGTCATTTGTGAATATCTTCTCCCATTCAGTAGGTTGTCTTTTAGTTTTGTTGATTGTTTCCTTCGCTGTGCAGATGTTTTGTATTTTGATGAGGCCCCAAAGTTTATATTTGCTTTTGTTTCCCTTGCCTCAGAAGACATGTCTTGAAAAATACTGCTATGATCACCGTCAGAGAAATTATTGCCTGTGCTCTCTTCTAGGACTTTTATGGTTTCAGGTCTCACAGTTAGGTCTTTTATCCATTTTGAGCTTATTTTTGTATATGGTGTAAGAAAGTAGTCCAGTTTCATTGTTTTGCATGTAGCTGTTCATTTTTCCCAGCAGCATTTGTTGAAAAGACTGCCTTTTTCCCATTGCATACTCTTGCCTCCTTTGTTGAAGATTAATTGGAACATACAATTGTGAGTTTATTTCTGGGCTCTCTATTCTGTTTCATTGATCTTTGTGTCTGTTTTTGTGCCAGCACCATACTGTTTTGATTACTATAGCTTTGTAGGACATCGTGAAATCTGGGATTGTGATGCCTCTGGTTTTGTTCCTCCTTTTCAAGATTGGTTTGACTATTCAGGGGTTTCTTGTGGTCCCATACAAATTTTAGTATTATTTGTTCTAGTTCTTTGAAAAATGTTGTCGATATTTTGGTAGGGATTGTAGTAAATCTGTAGATTGCTTTTGGTAATATGGACATTTTCACAATATTTTTTCTCCTGATCCATGAGCATGGGATATTTTCCCATTTGTGTGTGTCATCATTTTGAAGCATAAAGTTCAGTGGCATTAAGTACATTCAGGATTTTGTCGTCATCCTGAACAGATACTCTATGAGGTGATAACTCCTCACACCTATCTACCCCAAACTTCTGGTAACTTCTGCTTTCTGATTCTAGGAATTTGCCTATTCTCTATTTCATATAAGGGGAATTATACAATATTGTGTCTGGCATATTTCACATTGCGGCCTGAAACAGGTGTTCATTAATGCTCATCTCGCTGTGGGATTTCCTTCGACTCATTGTAAGCCTCTGCACAACCAAGAATGATCAGCTACCAATCCCATTGGTTCTTCTAAAACGGTGGCTATTACTCTAGTCTCTTTCTTTCACACAGCTACCTCCTTGCTCCATGCTCCGTGATTTCATCTAGCACAACACTGTCAGACAAATTGTCTTTAAACGTCAATACCACCCCTGCTGCTCAGGAGCCTTCAGTGCCTCCCACCTCCACCCCTCACAGTCCCTGACTACAAGTGAAGTCCAGAATCCTCATCCCAGCATTTAAGGCTTCCTGTGACCTTTATCAATCAGCCTTTGCATCCTTAGATCCATGGCTAAGCGCAGACTTGAATAGGAGGAGGAAAGACAGAATGCAAGGATGCTGGACATATGACAGAGCAAAAGGCATCACCAGAGAGGTGGGGAATGACACAAAGCAGGGACACCAGTGATATGGAGAAAAGTTGTAGGTTCTTAACAGGGCTGGCATGGCGGTTGGAGAGCCTATTCTTTTGTTTTTTCCTCTCCCAGCTTTATTGAGATGCAATTGTATAAGCTTAAGGTGCATAGTGTATTGATTTGGTACGCTTATATATCTCAAAATGTTAGCTGCCATAGAGTTAGTGAACACTTCTGTCATATCACATAATTACCCTTTGTTTTTTTGTGGTGAGAGCATGTAAGAGCTACTCTCTTAACAAGTGTCAAATATATTACACAGTATTGTTATTGTACTAAATTGCTAAATTGGAGAGACTCAATTCCCATAACAACTACGCTCCCTCCTCCACCCCTCTCTGGTCTCCATCTTCTCTCCACATTCCACATCCTCCCCACCCCTGCCTCTTACATCCTTCTCCTTTTTCCCCCTTCCTTTTCCTCTTCCTCCTGCTTTCCTTCTCTTGCCTTCAGCGTGCAGCTTCCATCCACATGCCCACCAGAGGGTCTTGTCCATCTCTGCCATTGTCTCTTGTGCGAGGCCCCCGGATACAGAGCTACAAGTCATTGACCCTGCCTTCAAGTCTCTTACACTCTGCTTGGTGAGATGAGGCTCACACAGCAAAGAATCACCCACAGAACAGTCAGATGTTAGAACCAGGTGAGTGGCATAGGCAACAGCGTATAGGATTGGAGCAGAGAGGTGACCAGGAGCCAGGGCAGTCGAGCCCCCTTGAGGGGATCGCTGCGGCAAAAGTCAAACCCTGAAAGGAGAGGCAGCCTCAGGGGACGAAAGAGGAGGAATGGTGTGAGTCAAGACCAGAGGCAGGAATGTGCAGTGGATTTGGTCACGCCAGCTGTCGTCAGAATGCCATGCGGAGGAGGCTGGACGAGATGGTATGGGCAGACCAGCCTGTGCATCTTCACGGCACAGACACGGAGATGAAAAGCTCCGGGCACTGGCTAAGGAAGAGCCACACCACAGATGAGATGAGTGAGTCCACCAATTTGGCTTGTAGTCAAAGGTTCATGGCCAAATAATTTATGTGAATGCAACTTGTAATTCATTATGAATCACTGCAGACTCAGCATTCTGAATCTCCGGTTACACTCAGGAAGTTGAGGGGTCCATAGTCACACATAAACTCAGGGGGGCGTGTCAGAAAGGTAGATGGGCAAGAGTCAGGACTAGTACTTAGAAGACCTGGATAGCAGGCTGGCTCTGCTGCCCACCAACTCTGTGACCCGGGGCAAGTCACTTACCCTTTCTGGGCCACGTTTTCTATATTGGAAAAATGGAAGGCTAGGACTAGTTCAGAGGTTTTCCAATGATAAGTAGCCAGAGCCCCAACATGTAAAGCAGATGAAAGAGGACTGTCAGTTGCTCCCCTGTTTCCACAGTGACCTCTAGGAGCTGAGCCTAAAAGTCACTGGAACAGCAGTGTCCCTGGCTGGCTCTTGATCTAGGGGTTGTAAGCTGGAACTCCATGGTGGGCATGGAGATTACTTTTTTAAAAAGTCCCCCCGAGCAAGCTCCTTCAAACTGGAACTTTCTGTGACAACAAAATCCAGGATGCCTGGTTTACTGCTGGTCTCGCCAGAGGGGACCTGTAATTTCAGGTCTATTCGTGAGAAAAGAATAGTTAGTTTTCAACAGAGCACCCTTTGAAGCATTCCTAGCTTTATTTATTTATTTTTTTAAATATGAAATTTATTGTCAAATTGGTTTCCATACAACACCCAGTGCTCATCCCAACAGTCAACCTCCTCAATACCCATCACCCACCCTCCCCTCCCTCCCACCCCCCATCAACCCTCAGTTTGTTCTCAGTTTTTAAGAGTCTCTTATGATTTGGCTCCCTCCCTCTCTAACTTTTCTTTCCCTTCCCCTCCCCCATGGGTTTCTGTTAAGTTTCTCAGGATCCACATAGGAGTGAAAACATATGGTTTCTGTCTTTCTCTGTAAGACTTATTTCACTTAGCATAACACTCTCCTAGCTTTAAATAACAATCCACCGCTGCCCAATCATATATAACCCATCTTTGTTTATTTTTATTCAAAATATTTAATTAGCACTGACTATGGATAAGACTTCTGTGAATCACCCTAAAGACACAAAAAGAAATCAGACATTCTATCCTTTTTCCACATGTATGCCAGTTTTTCCTTACACAATTCTCTTGCTATGAAAAATAATACTATTTTTCATTTCAATATGAAGTTTAAAAGAATCTTCCACCAGGGGTGCCTGAGTGGCTCTGCGGGTTTAGTGTTTGACTCTTGGTTTCTGCTCAGGTCATGATCTCACAGTTTCGTGAGTTCAAGACCCATATAGGGCTCTGCACTGACAGCATGGAGCCTGCTTGGGATTCTCTCTTTCTCTCTCTCTCTCTGCCCCTCTCCTGCTCACTCTCCTCTCTCTCAAAATAAACAAATATATAAAAAAAGAATCTCCAATCAGCTTTACAATTATACTTTTCATGTATCCTATTTTCCATGCTCAGCTCCACCATTCACCAGCACTGGTGAGAAGAGGAAGAGAAAAAGGGTTAGAGTCTTCAATTCAATGGGTTGGTTCTTGCCAGTGATAATAAAAAGCATGCAGAGGTGCCTGGGTGGCTCAGTTCATTAAGTGTCTGACTTCAGCTTGGGTCACGATCTCACCATTCATGAGTTTGAGCCCCACAGCGGGCTCTGTGCTGACAGCTCAGAGCGTGGAGACTGCTTTGGATTCTGTGTCTCCCTCTCTCTCTACCCCTCCCCCACTGTGCTCTGTTGCTCTCTCTCTCTCTCAAAAATAAATAAACATTTGTAGAAGTTCAAAAAGAACTTAAAAAAAGCATGCAAAGACTGACTGGCTGAGATGAACGTGCAGAAGCAATGATCTGTGGGCCTGGTGAGGTGCACTCCTGGGAGTTGAGTGGTTCTCTCGCCCCACCACATTCCCAAGCTGTTCTTACTTTCTGCTCTCCAAAATACTAGAGAAAGCTTTGCCAGTCCTTAAGCCACTAAATCTAATCTCCCTGTCCCTTTTCACTACCCCAGGAAAAAAGAGGAAGATTTGCAGACCTATTGGATGCTAAATATTTACGGACCACATTACAGATCTGGGTCATATGGTAAGAGTGTAATTATTTCAAAATGACTTCTCAATAAACACAAAGCTGACTTAAGTAAATCCACTCTGTGCCACTGGACAGAAGAACCACAGGCTGACTCCAGCAATGTCTTATCTTTCCACCACCACCACCACCACCAACAAACCAATAAGTAAATGAACCAATTTTTTTTAAAGGAGAAAGAAATTGTCCATGACCAGTGTTTTATTTTTCATATGAGCTCACGTTCTAAACTTTTGTAGTCTGGGTTTTTTCCTCACCACATGATGGAAAGGGATCCTTTGGAGTCACCAATAATCAAATTCAATGGAATAGGCTATGGCAGTTTTCTTTGTACTTCACATCTCTGTAGCCATAACCTTGGGTCCAGAAAGATTTTCTAAACAAGATACAAAAAGTGCTACTACATTAAATTAGGAGCTCTGTGCTGTGAGATATGAACAATCTGAAAAGTAAGTCACCAACTGGGTGAAAAAATTTCTAAAATATGTACCAAATAAATCCATATACATATTATAAATATCTCAAAAATTACAAGACTGGACAAGAAAAAGATACACAACCCAGTAGAGAAATGTTACCCTCTATCTCAACAAGAGACTTGAATAAGCATTTGACCAAAATTGTATTAAATAAACATATGAAAATATGCTCAACCTGAAAGTCACCAGGGAAATGCAAATTAAAACCAATGACACTGTTACATATCCACTGGAATGGCTAAAATTGAACAGATTGACTACACCAAGTGTTAGGAAGAATATAAAGTAAGTGGAGTCACACGCTGTTGACTGAAGTTCAAGTTAAAACCACTTTGGGCAACCGTCTAGAGGTATTTATCACAGTTGAAAATAAGCACAGCCTACAGCTCGGTAAGTCCACGCATATGTTTCCACCTAGCGGAAATGCATACATATGTTTACCACAATATATTTTTACATGAATGTCCATAGCATTATTTTATTTGTCACAGCCCCAAACTCTAAACGGCCCACAATTCCATTAGCAGTATAATGGATAAATAGTGTTACATTCATAAACTGGAAAACTATGCAGTAATGGAAAGGAGATAACTAGTTATCTCCATTCAACATCGCTGAATCTTACAAATGTCATAACGAACAAAAGAAGCCAGACACACAGGTACGTATTATGCAATTCCATTTATATAAATAGAGAAAGCAGACAAAATTAATCTATAGTGTTTCAATCCAGAAAAGTGGTTGTCTGTCTATCTGCTTTTCCCGGATGTAATAATTATTAATAGGTTCGTATGTCACCTCCTAAGATGTTAAGTTTTAAAATATTCTTAATATTTGGAAATTGAACTCAAGCTACTTGAATAACAAGGGAGAGTATTATAATTACTTGTGGGGTGTTTTTTGATATTTCATTGTGAAAATTTTCAAATGCACACAAAAGTACAGGATACTGTGATGACCTGAAACTGACCTGTCACCCAGATCTGACAGTCATTGATAGTCACTCATTATTGCTTCAGCTGTTTTCCTGTGCTGACATATTTTCAAGAAAGCCCAGGCTTCATGACATTTCAACCCCAGATACTTTAAGACTCTCAATTACTTGAGGGCCTTTTCTTAGAGACTCCAATTCTACAATCAACCGATGACAGAGATGAACAGTCATCTGATTAAGATCAGCCAATACCCAGAACATTTGTGATTTTCCCTGGTTGTCCCTTTATATGTCTTTTACAGCTGACTTTTGCAACAATTTCTGTAAAACTGAGAGGGGCACAAGGGGAGTTTCTGAGAGGCTGATACTATTCCTTTTCCTGACTTTGATACATGAACTTTTATATAACTCTATATCTCAACAAAAATATTTATTAAAGAATAGACAGAATAAAGACAGGAAGAAAACATAAAGCAAAAGCAAAACCCTTCTGTTCTCCTCTCGTGGCCTGCTAAAGATGTTTTGGGATAGGCAGGATTCTAAAGATGAACCCCCAAGATTACCAGTTTCCATTGATTTAATCACACACTAATTCGGGTGCTCATGTGAAAGGACTGCATAGATGTAAATAAGGTTATGGGCCTTAAAATAGGGAGAGTATCCTGGATTAAGCAGGTGAGCCCAATCCAATCACTTGAGTTTTTTTATTCATTTATTTTTAAAATTTATATCCGAGTTAGTTAGCATTTAGTGGAATAATGATTTCGGGACTAGAATCCAGTGATTCATCCCCTACATATAACACCCAGTGCTTATCCCAAGTGTCTTCCTTAGTGCCCCTTGCCCATTTAGCCCACCCCCTGACCCCTCCTCTAGCAAACCTCAGTGTGTTCCCTATAGTTAAGAGTCTCTTATGTTTTGTCCCCCTCCATTGTATTATTTTTGCTTTCCTTATGTTCATCTGTTTTATATATTAAATTGCACATATAAGTGAAGTCATATGATACTTGTCTTTTCTCTAATTTCGCTTAGCACAATAGCCTCTAGTTCAATCCACATTGTTGCAAATGGCAAATGGCAAGATTTCATTCTTTTTGATTGTTGAGTAATATTCCATTGTGTGTGTGTATATATTTATCTATATACCTATATATCTATATCTATATATCTATATCTATATATCTCACATCTTTATTCATCCGTTGATGGACATTTGGGCTCTTTCCATACTTTAGCTATTGTTGATAGCACTGCTATAAACATTTGGGTGCGTGTGCCCCTTCGAAACAGCACACCTGTATCATTTGGATAAATACCCAGTAATGCAATTCCTGGGTCACAGGGTAGTTCTATTTTTAATTTTTTGAGGAACCTCCATACTGTTTTCCAGAGTGGCTGTACCAGTTTGCATTCCCACCAGCAGTGTAAAAGTGTTCCTATTTTTCTGCATCTTCACCAACATCTCTCACTGCCTGAGTTGTTAATTTTAGCCATTCTGACTGGTGTGAGGTGGTATCTCATTGTGGTTTTTATTTTATTTCCCTGATAATGAGTGATGTTGAGCATTTTTTCATGTGTCTATTTGCCATCTGGATGTCTTCTTTGGAAAATGTCTATTGATGTCTTTTGCCTATATCTTCACTGGATTGTTTGTGTTTTGGGTGTTGAGTTTGATAAGCTCTTTATAGATTTTGGATACTAACCCTTTATCTAATATACCATTTGCAAATATCTTCTCCTAGTCTGTTGGTTGCCTTTTAGTTTTACTGATTGTTTCCTTCACTGTACAGAGCTTTTTATCTTGATGAAGTCTCTATAGCTTATTTTTGTTTTTGTTTCCCTTGCCTGTGGAGACATGTTGAGTAAGAAGTTGCTGCGACTGAGGTCAAAATTGCTGCGGCTGAGGCCTGCTTTCTCCTCTAGGATATTGATGGCTTCGCGTCTTACAGTTAGGTCTTTCATCTGTTTTGAGTTTATTTTTGTGTATGGTGTAAGAAAGTGGTCCAGGTTCAATCTTCTGCGTGTCACTGTCCAGTTTTCCCAGCCTCATTTGCTGCAGAGACTGTCTTTATTTCGTTGGATATTCTTTCCTGCTTTGTCAAAGATTAGTTGGCCATATGTTTGTGGGTCCATTTCTGGGTTCTCTATTCTGTTCCATTGGTCTGAGTGTCTGTTTTTGTTCCAGTACCATACTGCCTTGATGATTACAAGATGATTACTGCCTTGATTCTAATACATCTTAAAGTCTGGAATTGTGATGCCTCCAGTTTCAGTTTTCTTTTTCAGGATTGCTTTGGCTATTTGGGGTCTTTTCTGGTTCCGTGCAAATTTTGGACTTGTTTGTTCTAGTTCTGTGAAAGATGATGGTGTTATTTTGATAGGATTGCATTGAATATGTAGATTGCTTTGGGTAGTATCGACATTTTAACAACATTTGTTCTTCTAATCCATGAGCATGGAATGTTTTCCATTTTTTTCTGTGTCTTCTTCAATTTCTTCCATAAGCTTTCTATAGTTTTCAGTGTATAGATTTTTCACCTCTTTGGTTAGGTTTGTTCCTAGGTATTTTATTGGTTTTGGTGCAATTGTAAATGGGATCGATTCCTTGATTTCCCTTTCTTCTACATTATGGGTGCATGGAAATGCAACTGATTTCTGTGCATTGATTTTTATATCCTTCAACGTTGCTGAATTCATAGATCAGTTCTAGCAGTTTTTTTTTTTTGTGGAATCTTTTGTTTTCCATATAGAACATCATGTTGTCTGCAAAGACTAAAAGTTTGACATCCTCCTTGGCTGATTTGGATGCCTTTTATTCCTTTGTGTTGTCTGATTGCTGAGGCTAAGTCTTCCAATACTATGTTGAATAACAGTGGTGAGAGTAGACATCCCTGTTGTGATCCTGACCATAGTGGAAAAGCTCTCAGTTTTTCCCCATTGAGGATGATATTAGCAGTGGATCTTTCGTATATGACTTTTATGATCTTGAGGAATGTTCCTTATATCCCTACTTTCTTGAGGGTTTTTAATCAAGAAAGGATGCTGTATTTTGTCAAATGCTTTCTCTGCATCTATTGAGAGGATCATGTGGTTCTGGCCCTTTTTTTTATTAATGTGATGTATCACGTTGATTGATTTGTGGATAGTGAACCAGCTCTGCCTCCCAGGTATAAATCCCACTTACAATAGTGAATAATGCTTTTAATGTATTGTTGGATCCGGTTGGCTAGTATCTTGTTGAGGATTTTTGCATCCATGTTCATCAGGGAAATTGGTCTGTAGTTCTTTATAGTGGGGTCTTTGTCTGGTTTTGGAATCAAGGTAATGCTGGCCTCATAGAATGAATTTGGAAGTTTTCCTTCCATTTCTATTTTTGGGAACAACTTGAAAAGAATAGGTGTTAACTCTTCTTTAAATATTTGATAGAATTCCCCTGGAAGGCCATCCAGCCCCAGACTCTTGTTTTTTGGGAGATTTTGAATTACTAATTCAGTTTCTTTAGTGGTTATGGGTCTGTTCAAATTGTCTATTTCTTCCTATTTCAGTTTTGGTAGTTTATATGTTTCTAGATATTTGTCCATTTTTTCCAGGTTGCCTAGTTTATTGGCATATAGTTGCTCATGATATTCTCTTATTATTGTTTGTATTTCTGCAGTGTTGATTGTGAGCTTTCCTCTTTCATTCTTGATTTTATTTGGGTCCTTTCCTTTTTCTTTTTGATCACACTGGCTAGGGGTTTATCAATTTTGTTAATTCTTTCAAAGAACCAGCTCCTAGTTTCATTGATCTGTTCTACTTGTTTTTTGGTTTCCATAGCATTGATTTCCTTGCTATTCTTTATTCCCTGTCTCCTCTGGTTTTGGGTTTTATTTGCTGTTCTTTTGCCAGTTTTTAAGGTATAAGATTAGGTTGGGCATCCGAGACCTTTCTTCCTTCCTTAGGAAGGCCGGGATTGCTATATACTTCCCTCTTATGACCGCCTTTGCTGTGTCCCAGAGGTTTTTGACTGTAGTAGTATCATTTTCATTGGCTTCCATGTGCTTTTTAATTTCCTATTTAACTTCTTGGTTACACCATTCATTCTTTAGTAGGATGTTCTTTAATCTCCAAGTATTTGTTGTCTTTCCAAATTTTTTCTTGTGGTTGATTTTGAGTTTCATAGCATTGTGGTCTGAAAATATGTACAGTGTGATCTCAATCTTTTTGTACTTATTGAGGGCTGATTTGTGTCCCAGTATGTGATCTATTCTGGAGAATGTTCCATGTGCGCTTGAAAAGAATGTATATTCAGCTGCTTTAGGATGAAATGTTCTGAATATATCTGTTAAGACCACCTGGTCCAGTGTGTCATTCAAAGCTATTGTTTCTTGTTGATTTTCTGCTTAGATGATCTGTCCATTGCTGTAAGTGGCGAGTTGAAGTCCCCTACTATTATGGTATTGTTGCCAATTCTTTATATTTGTAACTAATTGATTTCTGTTTTTGGGTATTTCACGTTGAGGGCATAAATATTTACAATTTTTAGATCTTCTTGGTGGATAGACCACTTAATTATGAAATAATGTCCTTTGTCTCTTGTTACAGTCTTTATTTTAAAATATAAATTGTCTGATATAAGTATGGCTACTCTGGCTTTCTTTTGGTGACCATTAGCATAATAGATATTTCTCCATACCCTTACTTTCAGTATGAAGGCGTCTTTAGGTCTAAAATGGGTCTCTTGTAAACAAGATATAGATGGATCTTGTTTTCTTATAGATTCTGTTACCTTATGTCTTTTGATTGGAGCATTTAGTCCATTGACATTTAGAATGAGTACTGAAAGATATGAATTTATTGCCATTGTGTTGACTGTAGAGTTGGAGTTTCTGGTCATGTTCTCTGGTCCTTTCTACTCTTTGTTGCTTTTGGTCTTTTTTGTTTCACTTCATCTTTTCTCCTCTCAAAGAGTTCTCCTTAAAATTTCTTGGAGGGCTGGTGTAGTGGTCATGGACTCCTTTAGTTTTTATTTATGTGGGAAATTATGTCTCTATATTGAATGACAGCCTTGCTGGATAAATAATTCTTGGCTGCATATTTTTTGATTCAGCACATTTAATATATCCTGCCACTCCTTTCTGGCCTGCCAAGTTTCTGTGGATAGGTCTGCTGTGAATCTGATCTGTCTTCCTGATAGGTTGACTTTTTTCCCCCTTACTGCTTTCATGATTCTTTCCTTGCCTGAATATTTTGTGAATTTGACTGTGATATGCCTTGTTGGTGGTCGGTTTTTGTTGAATCTAATGGGAGTTCTCTGTGCATCCTGGATTTTGATGTCTGTGTCTTTCCTCAGTTTAGGAAAGTTTTCCACTATGATTTGCTCACATAAATCTTCTACCCCTTTTTCTCTCTCTTCACCTTCTGGGACTCCTATGATTTGGTTATTCCTTTTTAATGAGTTACTGAGTTCTCTAATTCTTATATCATGCCCTTTTGCTTTAGTTTCCCTCTTTTTTTCTGCTTCATTATTCTGCATAATTTTGTCTTTTGTATCACTGATTCACTGCTCTGCTTCATCCATCCTTGCTACTATGGCATCCATTCGAGATTGCATCTCAGTTATAGCATTTTTCGTCCTGACTAGATTTTACCTCTTTTATCTCTGCAGAAAGGGATTCTATGCTTTTTTTTTCAACCCCAGCTAGTATTCTTATTATTGTGGTTCTAAATTCTAGTTCAGACATCTTAGATATATCTGTGTTGATTAAATCCCTGGCTATTATTTCTTCCTGTTCTTTCTTTTGGGGTGAATTCTTTCTTTTCATTATTTTGGAGGAAAAAAAGAATTAATAAAATTAAAATTAAAATTAAAAAATTAAAAACAACACAAAAAATCAAATAAAGGAAGCTAGATCCTAGGTGTGTTTTGGTCTGGAGTTGAAAGAAGCTTGATGGAATAGAGAAAAAGGGGAAAGAACAAAAAAGAAAGAAAAAGAAAAAATTTTAAACTTTAAAAAAATGTATAGAATAAAATAGAATAAAATGAAACGGAGAAAGTAAAATAGAATTAAAAATTACCAAAAAATGTAAAAAAAGTAAAAAATTTTTTATGAAAATAGAAAATAAAAATATTTTTTCTCTTTCTGTATCCAAGAATAAGAAAAGAGAAAAACAATGAATAGATGGATCAGTGAACAGAATGAAATCTGAATGAAATTACATCCATTTTCTACTAGAAGCACTTTATAGTCTGTAAACTAAGCAGGTGAAAAGACTTGTGGTCATCCTCTAGGGCTTGGTTGCTGCATTTGAACAGGGCTTGGTGTAAGAGCTCCGTACTCCAGTAGGTGGCACTGCTTAGCTTATTGCGGTAGATTGGTGTGGTGTGTGTGTACATGTATGCACAGGTGTAGGAGAGGTGAAAATGGCATCACACAGTGACCCAGTCTGTAGCATCAGAACTCTGCCCTACTCAACCAGCCATCAGGCACCCCTCCTTTATCTTCAGCTTCCATCCACTTCCTGCTTCTCCACTGTCCGCGACCAAGCTGTCAGCCTGCCAGGTGGCATTGCTTCCTAAGTTTTATCTCAGATGGGGCTTTGTTTCCAAACCTCTTACTTCTGAGGGCCCTGCAGTTTGGGCCTGCCCTGACCCTGTGGGGGAGGGTCTTGCTGAGCAATGGCCAGGTGCCAGCTTGACTCTGCGAACACTTGTGCAACCGCAACACTGCAGAGACCCAGAGACCCAGAGACTTTTCTGCCCCAGAAAAAGTTTGCATGATTGTGTAGCATCAGTGGTTCAGGGACTATGGCAAATCACAGCACACAACTGGCACCAGTTGTCACCACATTCTGTTGTCCTTGTTCCAACACCAGCAAAAGTGGCTGTTCTCCAGGGTCCACGAGGACCTTTTCCTGTGGGGAGGCTGCACAGCCTCTACCAAATGTCCTCTCAGCAAGGGAACTGCCTCTCCCTGTGTGGCCCAAGGACCCTTTGGACCTTGCTACCAGTTCCTGGGGATTTGCCCTTCCCACCAGAGCACCACCACGTATTGGGTTGAGGACTTTCCAGTGCTGCTCTGCCCTATTTATAGAGTCCTAATGGTATTGAAACCCTCTCCTTTCTCCTTTATCCCTTTCTTGTTCAGACCCTTCTGGGTGTTTCCACTCTTTCTTTTTCTCTCCATCTGCTTTTTGGGGGGAGTGATTTTCCTATACCTCCCCGCATCTGTGTACTCTCTCCACAAACTAAATCAGCTCCCAACCCTCCATGGCTTCTTTCTTTCCCCAGTTCACTTCTCTGCACTGTGTATCTGCCAAATTCTGTGGCCCAAGTTATGCAGATTGTTGTGTTAATCCTCAGATCAATTTTCTAGGTGTGCAAAATGGTTTGTTGCTGATCTAGTTGCATTTCAGGGACAAGAGAAGCAGAGAACTTCCATGCTGCTCCGCCATCTTGGCCCTGCCCCCTCCCCCAATAAGATGCTTTAAAAATCACAAATGCCTGCTTTGTAATTCTAAGAAAAGGAATTGTTTTGAAATTTTCTGGGACACCCTACCTATTCTTAAGGAGTCATACAAAAATGAAACAAAGTACGTAGAGTATGACATCAAAATGGAAGACTCCAATCACTTGGGTTTTTAAGAATAGAGTGATTTTTCCAGTTGGAATCAAAGATGGAGCAGAGAAGAAAGCAAGAGGTGAGGTGGGTGATTCCAGGGCCTGAGAAGGATTGGGTCCACACTCACTGACTGAAGACAAGCAATGAAGGAAGCCTACAGAAGCTGAGAGCAACTGGTCAATAGCAGCAAAGGAGGGGCACCTGGGTGGCTCAGTCAGTTAAGTGTCCAACTTCAGCTCAGGTCATGATCTCACAGTTCGTCAGTTCGAGCCCCACATGGGTTTCTGTGCTGACAGAGCATGGAGGCTGCTTTGGATTCTGTGTCTCCGTCTCTCTCTACCCCTTCCCCGTTGATGCTCGCTCTCTCTGTCTCTCTCTCTCTCTCTGTCTCAAAAATAAATAAACATTAAAGAAGAATAAAAACAAATAGCAGCAAGCGAATGGAGAGGAGTTTACCAGCCCCATGGAGAAAATTCTGCCTAGAATCTGGAAAGATTCTTCCCCCCACACCTAGAAAGGAATGCAGCCCTGCCTACACTTTGATTTCTGTCTCCTGAGGCTCTGAGCAGAGAAATCAGTCAGACCCATACAACTTCTGGCTTACAGGACTGATGGAATAAATGTGTGTTGTTTTAAGCAAACAGTTTTGTGCTTCAAACTCCCTCACTGACTGTGGGGTCCTCCGGGATCTGGTTCTAGGCTGTGTTTGCAAATCCATTTCCCACTCCAGTTCCCCTGCACACCTCCCCCAGGCTCCATGAGATAGGTGAGACTTGCCTTCCATGCCCTCCCACCCAGTGCCTCCTGTCCTGACTGCTAGAAGAGGGTGGGGGTGGGGGGCTTCTATCCCCTTCTCTCTACTTCTGGCACTGCCCTTCCTTCAGGCTGGTGGCAGCCATTCTAATGACTGGCTTCTCTCACTTCCAGGCTGGGAATTTCTTTCGCCTACTATGGAGTCATTCTGGCCAGTGCCGAGCTGCTGGAGCGGGACTTGGTCTGTGGCTCGCGGTCTGAGTCTGAGGTGGTGATGACTGTGGGGGACACAGAAGGGAGCCAGAGTCCCTGCCACTGCCACATGTTTGCCCCCTCTGACTACCAGACCATGATTATCAGCACCATTGGGGAAATTGCTCGTAAGTGTCTACCTCTGTGTATTGGGTCCCTCTCTGTGGCTCCTGCCTGGTAGAGCTGAACAAGTCCCCACATCTTGCTGACATGTCTCCAGTGCAGATTGGTATAGGGAGAAGTCTGGAGGAGTAGAGCTTTGAATTACTGTATTATATCAATTCTAGGATGCGTGTTTTCCTCTATGTTTTGACATCTCTGAAAGTGAGATGTGTCTTACAGTGGCATGTTAGATTTCAATTTGCAGCACTGTTTTTGTTTCAGTAGACATAAAATAATGGTACTTAAAAGTCAACAGAACCTTGAATTTGATGAAAAACAGTATAAACTATTTAAAATATAGATCTAGCAGGGTTTCAATTAGTGATTGACCTACATGTTGTAATAAGAATCTTGGGCATAAAATATCCTTTATATATATGCCATTGCTTTTCATTCTTGGACCTATGAGGAAAAAACATATTGAAGGGGAATCCTGAGTTTGATGATCATATTACTGGGTTTTGGCTGGAACACACATGAGGTTTGGATGAAGTTGCCTCTTTCTTAAATGACAGTGAGGAATCCTTGCCAATGTTGGTAAATGCATCTTGCTTTCAAGATTTCAGAAGTTGTTATTGTCATTTGCTTTCTAGTGAATCCTTTCAATATCCTGGGCATTAATTTCCTGGGAAGACGGCTGAGTCTTTCTATCACCATGGGATGTACAGCCTTATTCTTCCTTCTTCTCAACATTTGCACATCAAGGTATTTTCTCTCTGGTTGCTTCAGAACAATCTAGTTTTGTGCAGTGGCTTTAAGTTGGAGTTTCTTGACCCATAGTGTTCATTGGGGGAAAGAACCTTTCATGAGCAGAGTAGTGAATAGGCTGCTGGTCTGACTGGAATGGCCTTTCTGTTGCATGCCACCCCCACTTCCCTCTTCCACAGACCCAGCCCTCTATCAGCTATTCCAGGATATAGGTGCTAGTGCTGGTGCAATCATTGCACCCACCTGGATACTTAGGATCTTTTTTTTTTTTTTTTTTTTTTTTTTTAATTTTTTTTTTTCAACGTTTATTTATTTTTGGGACAGAGAGAGACAGAGTATGAACGGGGGAGGGGCAGAGAGAGAGGGAGACACAGAATCGGAAACAGGCTCCAGGCTCTGAGCCATCAGCCCAGAGCCTGACGCGGGGCTCGAACTCACGGACCGCAAGATCGTGACCTGGCTGAAGTCGGACGCTTAACCGACTGCGCCACCCAGGCGCCCCTGGATACTTAGGATCTTTATGCAAAGCTTCCTGGAATCTCAGGACTGTAATTGTTTACCAAATTTCCCGGACCATTATTAAGATACTTCAGGGAAACAGGTAATATACCTGTGACATAAAAACTTATTTCACTATTAATTTGCAATCCTTAAATGTCCTCAATTATAGTATGTATCGTTCTGCGAACTGCATTGGTTTTGGAGGGTGGTGGCAGAAGATGTGCTAATCTGGGATTGGGGGGCAAGCTGGAATTGCCCACTTCAGGGACAGGGGGACAGGAAGTTGGGTTAAAGGTTGGAGTCAGGCATTTACTTGAGGACCCCACAATCAGGCCAGTTGAGAAGCAGCACCTCCTGGGACTTGGTTATCTGTAGGCGTGTGTTAACACCTGTAATGCTCAGCTATGTAATGTGAGCACTTGTCAGGGCCATGGAAGGCCCTCCATACTGCCTTTCCTAACTTCTCTGGCATCTTGTTTCCTAGTGCTGGCCTGATTGGCTTCCTGTTCATGCTGAGGGCTTTGGTGGCAGCCAACTTCAACACCATCTATATTTACACTGCTGAGGTCAGTTGTTGGGAGGGGCTTGGGTACACCAAGGCATGCAAGATGAGCTACTGAGGGTCTCTGTCCACAGACAATGCATCCTAGCTTCTTTTGACTTTGAATGATTTTCTAAAAATACCTCCTAAAAATGATACCAGGAGGTTTATTTGATAGCTTCCTCTGCTCCATAAAGTCTAGTGCAAGCCAGTCTCTAAGAAGAAATTTAAGACCTGCCTTTCTTGTGACACATGTAAAAAACAACTTATTGTCCTAGCACTATGCTATTTTTCATCCATCTGTTACTTGCAACATGTAGCTTAAGTTTGAATAAAATAGAAATAGCTTAAATTCGAATATGATATTCTTTATGAATTTATTAAATTAATACATCTATTTTATGCAAGGTACTACCTAAAGAAGCTTGAGAATTTCCTCATAAACACCCATACTGAAGAGCTAGTATTCCTAGAAATAAACAATATCTGAACAGGAAATTCTACCGTATTTTAACTGGTGTTGTCCTTCATTGAGCTAGAGAAAATTGCACTACAGGAACTGGTAAAGCTGTGCTCATTTTCTTTTCTGTCTTTCCAAGTTTTTATTTAAATTCCAGTTAGTTAACATACAGTATAAAAATAGTTTCAGGTATATAATATAGTGATTCAACACCTCAATACATCACCCATTGTTTATCCCAACAAGTGCACTCCTTAATCCCTATCATCTATTTCACCCATCCCCCCCCTCCACCTCCCATCTGTAACCATCAATTTGTTCTCTATAGTTAAGTGTCTATTTTTTGGTTTGCCTCTCTCTCTTTGCTCGTTTGCTCTGTTAAATTCTACATAAGAGTGAAATCATATAGTATTTGTTTTTCTGATGGACTTATTTCACTTAAGCATAATACTCTGTAGCTCCATCCATGTCATTGCTAATGACAAGATTTCAGTCTTTTCTATGGCTGAGTAATATCCCATTGTGTGTGTATATATCTATATATACACACACCATATCTTCTTTATCTCCTTCAGTCAGTGGACATTTGGGTTTTTTCCATAACTTGGCTACTGTTGATAGCACTGCTATAAACATTGGGGTGCATGTGCCCCTTTAAATCAATATTTTTGTATTCTCTGAATAAGTACCTAGTAGTGCAATTTCTGGATCATAGGGAAGTTCCATTTTTAACTTTTTGAGGAACTTCCATATTGTTTTCTACAGTGGCTACATCAGTTTGCTGGGTTTTGGCTTCATTTCTTGTTCTTTTTCTAGTTCCTTTAGGTGTAAGTTTAGGTTGTTTGAGATTTTTCTTGCTTTTTGATGTATAATAGCCCTGTATTGCTATATACTTCTCTCCAACGACCACTTTACTGCATCCCAAAGACTTTGGACCATTGTGTTTTTATATTCATTTGGTGTCATGTATTTTTGTTTTTTCTTTGATTTCCTTGTGGACCCATTCATTCTTTAGTAGCATGTTGTTTAATTTCTGTGTATTTATGGTGTTTCCAAATTTCTTCTTCCAGTTTCATGGTGTTGTGATCATAAAATTTGCATGTTAGGATCTCAGTCTTTTTGTATTGTTGAGGCCTGATTTGTGACCAATATGTGATCTCTTCTGGAGAATGATCCGTGTGCACTTGAAAAGAATGTGTATTGTGTTGCTCTAGGATGAAATATTTTGAATCTGGTCCAGTGTGTCATTCAAAGCCATTGTTTCCTTGTTGATTTTCTGCTTAGGTGATCTGTCCGTTCATATAAGTGTGGTGTTGAAGTCTGCTACTATTATTGTGTTATTATCAACGTGCTCCTTGATATTTGTTATTGTTTTATATATTTGGGTGCTTCCACTTTTGTGGGCATAAATATTTACAACTGTTAGATCTTCTTGTTGGATTGTCCCCTTTTTTTATGATATAGTGCCCTTCATCTCTTGTTATAGTCTTTGGTTTAAAATCTAGTTAGTGTGAAATAAATATTGCTACTCCATCTTTCTTTTGATATCCATTTGTATGATAAATGTTTACCCCTCACTTTGAATCCGCAGGTATCTTGAGGTCTAAAATGAGTCTCTTATAGGTTTATAGATGGGTCTAGTTTTTTTTTTTTTTTTTTTTTTTTTTTTATCCATTCTGACACCATATGTATTTTTTTTAAGTTTATTTGTTTTTGAGGGAGACCAAGACAGTATGAGTAGGGAAGGGTCAGAGAGAGAGGAGACAGAGAATCCCAGGCAGGCTGTGTGCTGCCAGCACAGAGTCTGGCTTGGGGCCTGAACTCAAGAAACCATGAGAACATGACCTGATCCAAAACCAAGAGTCAGAAGCTTAACCAACTGAGCCACCTAGGCACCACTGACACCCTGTGTCTTTTGATTAGAGTCTTTAGTCCATTTACATTCAGCGGAATTGTTGATATGCATTTAGTGCCATTTTATTACTTGTATTATGGTTGTTTCTGGAGTTTTCTCTGTTCCTGTCTTGTCTTTGTCACTTTTGGTCTCTCCTTTTCACTCAAATAGTCCCCTTTAATATTTCTTTCAGGGCTGGTTTAGTGGTCACAAAGTCCTTTAGTTTTTGTTTGTCTGGGAAACTCTTTATCTCTCTTTCTATTCTGAATCATAGCCTTGCTGGATAGTGTATTCTTGGCAGCAAATTTTTCCATTCAGCACTTTGAATATATCATGCTACTCCCTTCTGGCTTGCCAGGTTTCTATGGAGAGATCTGCAGCTAGCTTTATGGGTCTTTCATTGTAAGTTAGGAACTTCTTTTGTCTTGCTGCTTTTTAGGATTTTTTCTTTAACACTCTATTTTGCAAATTTAACTGCAATATGTCTTGGTATTGGCCTGCTTTTGTTGATTTTTTTTTTCACATCTGACAGATACATAGTGTGTGTTATTGAAAGAAACTAAAACCTCAAAATGTTCTCTGAAACAAATTGGTTAATCAGTCCCCACCTTTTTGATTCTTCATGATCAGGAATCCTGGTGTTAATAAAGCTTCTATCTTCTTATGACTGCCTTCATGTTCCTTTTCATCAGGTTTTTTCCTTTCCTGTCTAAACAAAGAATGAATGTGTATATAGTCTTGATGGGAGAGAGTCAAAGTCAGGATTTTGTCCCATGGCCAAGAGGAAGCTCCAAGATATTGTCTCCAAGGTCGTATGTCATCTAAAATCATGGACATGTAATAATAAAAATGATGATATTGTTGGCTAACATTTATTAAAGTCCTATTATAGGTGGTAAATTAATGTGCCTCTTTCTTTCTTTTTAGCCTTAGTTATCCCTTTACTTACTAATGCACCTAAGAAATGTTTACTGAATCACCTTAGATAGATGTTTGATTAGATTCGTTCATTTATTGATACCTTCTCCCCATATGTTGGGGGTACAGCAGTGAACATAAGATATCCCTATTCTCAAAAAACTTAGATTCTAGTGGGGTGGGGGACAGACAATACGCAAATCTACTTGTCAGGTAATAAGTGCCATAAGGAAAAAAAAAAAACAAAAAGAGGGAAAAAACAATAGTGATAGAAGCAGAGTAGGAAGCATTATTTAAAAAGTTTATAAGGGTGGTCAGATAGAGGAGAATTACAAATTTTTGTTTTGACGTTTTGGAATTGTTAAAGTTTCCTTTTTCTCATAGAATAAATTCAGATAATCTAAATCCCTTTAGGGCAGCAATTCCAGAATTTGGACTCTAACTTGTTAAAGCTCTCTTGACATGCATTTGCACACCTTCAGAGATGTACCTGGAGAAGGCAAATAATCTAAAGAAGCATGAGCATATGACCCTAGAGGTTACTTTGCCCTTAACTTGTAAAACAACATTTGTAGCCAGTCTAATGTCAATCAGCACAGGTTGACAGGTGATTCATCCGTGTTCTTACCATTGTTGGTCCCTGTTATTGTTTTTCTCCTCACATTTTATTTATTTATTTATTTATTTATTTATTTATTTATTATTTTAAAAATTTATAGCCAAGTTAGCATATGATGCAACAATGATTTCAGGAATAGATTCCTTAATGCCCCTTACCCATTTAGCCCATCCCCCCTCCTACAACCCCTCCAGCAACCCTCTGTTCTCTATCTTTAAGAATCTCTTATGTTTTGTCCTTCTCCCTGTTTTTATATTATATTTGTTTCCCTTCCCATATGTTCATCTGTTTTGTCTCTTAAAGTCCTCATATAAGTGAAGACATATGATATTTGTCTTTCTCTGACTAATTTCACTTAGCATAATACCCTCCGGTTCCATCCACGTAGTTGCAAATGGCAAGATTTCATTCTTTTTGATTGCTGAGTAATACTCCATTGTATATATATACCACATCTTCTTTATCCATTCATCCATGGCTGGACATTTGGGCTCTTTCCATACTTTGGCTATTGTTGATAGTGCTGCTATAAACATGGGGGTGCATGTGTCCCTTCAAAACAGCACACCTGTATCCCGTGGATAAATGCCTACTAGTGCAATTGCTGGGCCGTAGGGTATTTTTTAATTTTTTTGAGGAACCTCTATACTGTTTTCCAGAGTGGCTGCATCATTTTGCATTCCCACCAGCAGTGTAAAAGAGATCCTCTTTCTCTACATCCTTGCCAACATCTGTTGTTGCCTGAGTTGTTAATGTTATCCATCCTGACAGGTATGAGGTGACATCTCATTGTGGTTTTGATTAGTATTTCCCTGATGATGAGTGATGTTGAGCATTTTTTCACGTGTCGGTTGGCCATCTGGATGTCTTCTTTGGAGAAGTGTCTAGTCATGTCTTTTGTCCATTTCTTCACTGGATTATTTGTTTTTTGGGTGTTGAGTCTGATAAGTTCTTTATAGATTTTGGACTAACTCTTTATCTGATATGTCGTTTGCAAATATCTTCTCCCATTCTGTCGTTGCCTTTTAGTTTTACTGATTGTTTCCTTTGCCGTGCAGAAGCTTTTTATCACGATGAGGTCCCAATAGTTCATTTTTGCTTTTGTTTCCCTTGCCTCGGGAGATGTGTTGAGTAAGAAGTTGCTGCAATGTGTTTGTTGATTTTGACAGGAGTTCTCTGTGCCTCCTGGGCCTGGATGTCTTTTTCCTTCCTCAGGTGAGGGAAGTTTTCAGCTATTTCCTCAAATAAATTTTCAGTCTCTTGTTCTCTCTTCTTCTGGGACTCCTATACTAGGAATGTTATTATGTTTGATGGAGTCACTGAGTTCACTAAGTCTATTCTTGTGTTTCATAATTCTTCTTTCTGTCCATTTTATTCAACTTCATTGTTTTCAATTTTTTCTTCTGTGTCACTTACTCCTTCCTCTGCTTTTTCCACCCTTGAGTTCTTGCATCCAGTCGGTTCCCAGTATCAATTATGGCATTTTTCATCTCTGATTCTTCTTTAATTCTTGTATCTCTGTGGTAATGGCCTCCCTTAAGTCTTCCATTCTTTTCTCAAGCCCAGTGACTATCCTTAGAATCATTGCTAAATTCTTCATCAGGCATGTTACCTATATCTGTTTCACTTAGATATCTGGCCATGACCTTATCTTATTGTTTCATTTGGGATGAATTCCTCCATCTTGGCATTTTTGTCCAAATCTCTGCCTTCCTCTGTGCATTAGAAAGGCCAGTTATCCTTCCTGTTGTTCAGAGTAATGGCTTTGTGAAGAAGAGGTCATATGGTGTCCAGGCCTGGTGCTTCAGTAAGTGAGTGACTCTGGTGTTTGTTGTGTGCACTCTGCTGTTGTGTTTTGGTTGCTCTGTCCCTCAGGCCAGTCATCTGGAGAGGCTCTGCTTGCCTGCTATGGGCAGTGTTTGGACCTTTGCCAGAATGTGGTGAGTTTAACTAGCTGTGCTCTGGTCTGCTTGTTAAATGAGACCTGATGCTGCTTCACTAGAACTGAAGCCTTGAAAAACTCCCTGGTTGGGAGATGTGGTGTGGATGGGGATTTGTGCTAGTCTTCTGGGGAGGACCCTGCTACCTTAGGACTGAGGTACACTTACCCAAGGAGGGCAGTACAGGCAGAGTGCAGGGGGAAGCTATGTTTATCTTCATCTCAGGAAATGCAAAAGTCTCTTTGTTCAGATTATAGATATGGCATGTCAAAACCGTTAAAGCCACAGTGAAGAATACTCTTTTCTCCCCATACAGATAAAAATAGGAAACTGGCATATTTGACATGAGTAATACAGTGTGTTTCTAAAGTTATATTTGAAATATTCAACTTAACGTATTTTGGGGCAAATTGATTTAAAAGGTCATTTCTGAGTAATCTTTGTGATACTTGTTGTCTAAAAAAATCAAAGGTATATACCTGAAGATGATTATCTTCTATTATCCCACCCGGAATTGTCAAAACATGAAGGTCATTTCTGAGTAATCTTTGTGATACTTGTTGTCTAAAAAAATCAAAGGTATATACCTGAAGATGATTATCTTCTATTATCCCACCCGGAATTGTCAAAACATGAAGGTCATTTCTGAGTAATCTTTGTGATACTTGTTGTCTAAAAAAATCAAAAGTATATACCTGAAGATGATTATCTTCTATTGTCCCACCCAGAATTGTCAAAACATGTAAAAAAGACTTCATTTTCATTGCTCTGATATCGTCACCATGTATCTGAATCCATTATTTTTAGTTATTTTCAGCCTCATTTTCCAGAAAAAGAAAAAAGCTTCCAAAAAAGGCACTCAACTCCTAGACCTTCTCTTACAAAAACGGTGGTTTCAGCTAGGCCAGAAAGCTTCTTGATTTTGTATTTGACAGATGCTACTTAACAAAATATGACTGAGGAAAGGGGCTATGTGCTTTGCTTTAGTGAATGAAATAAAAACTACTGGTATTGTATAGCTTTGAGAGAAAATTCTTGAGTTTTGAAAAACCATTCTTAGATTAAGTATTCTCCCTATAATGTGTTAAATACCATTTGCTTACTTTTGCCAGTTCCTATAAGAATTTGGAATTAATAAAGTCCAGATTAATGAAGTTTTATTATAAATGTAATAAAGTTGCATCAAAAAAGTAGATTATGCCATAAGATTCTTTTTTTCTTTTAAGTATGTTCCACGCCCAACATGGGGCTTGAACTCAGATCCCTGAGATTAAGAGTTGTGTGCTCTACTCATTGAGCCAGCCAGGGGCCCCAGGACATAAAATTCTGCAACAAGAATGTGATGAATGGTATAGCATGTACCTGGCACACTGGTCAAGTCTTTTCACTGTATCTGTATTAAAGGTTTCAATGAATCATTATTTGGGGAGGATTTTCTTTCCCTTCAGTAGAACCACTTTATTTTTTATTTATTTATTAAAACAATTTTTTTTAATGTTTTACAGAGAGATAGAGCATGAGTGGGGGAGGGGCAGAGAGAGAGGGAGACACAGAATCCGAAACAGGCTCCAGGCTCTGAGCTGTCAGCACAGAGCCTGACGCAGGGCTCAAACTCACCGCGAGATCATGACCTGAGTCGAAGTCGGATGCTCAACGGACTGAGTCACCCAGGCACCCCATTTATTTATTTTTTAAATGTTTGAGTGAGAGGGGGAGTGCAAGCAGGGAAGGGACAGAGAGAGAGCGAAACACCGAATCCGAAGGAGGCTCCAGGCTCTGAGCTGTCAGCACAGAGCCTGATGTGGGGCTCGAACTCACAGACCGCGAGATCATGACCTGAGTGAAGTCGGACATTTAACCGACTGAGCCACCCCAGCACCCCATTAGTAGAACCACTTTATACATTTATAGTTTTAAAATGGAAACCTTCTTTTTGATTCCAAAGCTTACCTTTTTGAAATTATACTTGGAATATTCAATTAAACATATTTTGGAATTTGGTCATTTAAAGGATAATTGCTAAGTGTTTATCGTTTCTCTAATATTTAAGAATGCAAAGTTGTATGCCTGAGAACACACATGTCCTGTATCTCATATCCTATATATCTGTATAGAATATCTGGTATTTGAGGGGCATCTGGGTGGCTCAGTCAGTTAAGTGTCCAACTCTTTAATTTTGGCTCAGGTCATGATCTCACCATTGTGAGATCAAGCCCCACGATGTGTTCCATACTGAGTGTGGAGTCTCCTTAAGATTCTCTCTCCCTCTCTCTCTGCCTCTCCTTTGCTCATGAGCACATGCTTTCTCTCAAAACAAAAACCAAAAAAAGAAAGAAAAGAAAAAAAAAGTCTTGTATTTGATATATACCAAAGCTTGGCAAGGGGAGGAAGGGAAGGGGACTTGGGAAGGAAAAAGTCCAAGCTAACTGATGCTTCTTATGCTCCTCTCTCCAGGTCTATCCCACAACGATGCGTGCTTTGGGGATGGGGACCAGCGGCTCCCTGTGTCGCATTGGTGCAATGGTGGCACCATTTATATCCCAGGTACAGTCCAGGAGTTTTTGTAGGGGGGGCGGGGGAAGAAGTCTAAAGTAGATGGGGAAAGATGCATTCCACGTCCTTTCAAGTTAAGGGTTTAATCAGGGATTTCTGTTTACTTAATGATTTTTCTTGAGTTGCTGTTTTCCCATTGTTTGGTGAATATGGGTTAGGGAGAGAGGCTAAGTAAAAGCTTCCAGGCTTGTAGCTGGTCAATAAACTGTATTTCATCTCATGCAGGGTTTGAATTTTGTGGGGCATTGTTGTGGGAAGATAGAAAAGAAATGGAGGATGCGAGGAGCTTGAGCAGTTGAATGACAGTTGGTTTGAACCCTGACCCTATTCTGGGGCACAACTGAAAAACAGACTATAGAAGTTCCCGGAGGCATTTGTGGGCAGCATAAGTCTAGTGCTAGGGCAAACCTAGTGCAGACTGGGATAAAAATCCAAAGGTGGCCTGGAATCATGGATGGACCCTTGTTTGAGGAAGGATATAGACAGATATGGTGCTACACATGGTAATGTTTCTTCAGAGGGCTAAACAGCTGGCTCATCTGCACTGGTCCTTCTCTTTTGGCCACAGAAATGGAAATCCACCCAAGCTGACTGCAGCAAAAAGGCAGGAGTGAGGCTAGGCCCTGGGAGAGTCTGATCCAGGCAGCGGTGGTAACAGGGACTCAGGCCCTCTCCTCCTCATGTCCATCTGGGCCCATAGTCACTCCTTTGCCTTTCTGAGCATTCAGGATTTACCCCACTCTCCCTGAAGACCAGTACTATGCTTGCCTGTGTACAAGGCCATCCCATGAATCTCAAACGTAGACCCTTAGATCCAGCCACTGATGCACTCTCTCTGCATCCATAAAAAGGGACTGTCACTAGTCAAGTCTGGTCAGATGTTCATACTTGAGCTAAATCAGTTGTGACCAGGAGTCAAGGTTACCTACAAATGCAGCTGGGGGAAATGCAGTTTTCAAAGAAAGGAGGTTGTTGCTGGCTGAGCAGTCTGTCTCGTGTATTTGCTATAAAATTGTTTGTGTGTTTTTAGCTATTTTGGGAGTGCTTTTTCCACTCATCTTAAGGAAAAATGAGGGCAGCTTTTGTCTAGTGATTTTCAAAGTTCTGTTATACTGACGACTTCACAATTTTCAGAAAAGAACATAGTGGTGAAACACAGAAGTAAATTATTAATCCTGTTTCTGGATGATCAGGCCAAGGTATAGTTTATTTTCCAAGCTTTCATTAGAAATTGAGTCTGTTTTTCAACCACTTGAAAGAGGTTTTCTGGGTATTTGTGGGTATTTACCCTAGAGACCACATGGCTTTTAGTGGTTTTGTGGACCAGGAAAGATTGCCTACTGGGACTGAGTCTTCTGGGGCCATAAGGCTCTGGTCTGCTTAGCGTCCTGCAGCCAGAGGGTCACAACTTTTTATAGTTAAGTCACTTGTCTCTATATCTGCCCCCCTCATTTGTAAAATAAAGATCAATGATAGCACCTACCACATAGATTTCTTCTGAGCATCAAATGAGATTAACACATGGAAAGCACTATGACACATAGTAAATAATTAATGCTACCTAATAGTAACAATGATCACTAATAAGGCCAAAATGCTAAATATTCAAACAAATGTTTCTCAATCACAAAAATACTTTTAAGTCGGTATTCCAATCACGATACAATTGGAATGTTTTGCTTTCTTAACAGATCTGGAATGGGAAGTTAGAATCCACTCCTAGGGTATGTGCCTGCATTTGGGGTGGGCTGAGCTGCTTCCAGGGAGGTCTTCGTGTCGCTCTAATGAGCTCATAATCTGTCAGCCTTCCCTTGGACGTGGTTCTCAAACTTCAGTGTGTGTCAGAATTACGAGTAACTAGGTAACAAGAAGATTGCTAGATTCCGGCCAGAGATAGATGCTGGTCTGTGGGACCACTACAGTAGTTGTAACAAGTCCCCAGAGCAAAGCTGATGGGATTGGTCTGTGGACCTCCTGCTGAGAAGCATGGCCATCAACAGGGAAAATACCAACCAGGAGACAAGCTTTACTTGCACTTAATTCTTCCTCTTCCCCCTTCCCTTTTCACTCCCCTCACTCTTGCCTCCTCCTCTTCCTCCTCCTGTTGCTCCTCACTTAGGAACCTCTTGTAATGACCCACTCAACAAGCTGACTCCAAAATAATCGTCTGCAAATTCTAGAAACAGTTTGGTAGCTGGCAAAAAAAAAAAAAAAAAAAAAAAAAAGGACTCAACTAGCTACCATCTATATCTGACAGAATTGAGACTTATTTTATTCCAACTCAACACCCCATCACCAGTTACTACACACTTGGCTCTGTGCCTGGCATTGTTCTAGTTTTATTTATTTGTAGCAGTGAATAAGCCAGACAAGTTTCCAGTGGTGGGGCTGGAGCTGGCCTGCCCTGGCTTGTGAAAGTGAACTGTTAAGTTTTCAGGAAATTTTACAAGCTGGTTGTGGTCACGGTGGACCTTGAAATTACCCTTGGTGGTAGTGTAGTATGGAAATTAGCATATGGTAGCTGTGGGACTTTTCCAGGGAAAGCCTACTGTTAACGCTTGGCAGAACACCCACCCCAAGATTCTTGCTCTCGAGAGGCTTCCTTTCAATTTGGGAATTTACAAATATGAAATAATTATGATCATTTCAGATGATACAAGTGCTGTGGAGGTAATTTGATAATCGAAGGGGTGGCAGGCAAAACCTCTCGGGGAAGGTGACAATGGAGTTGAAACCTGGAATATGAGAAGTTGACAACTTACAAAGAGAAATAGCATTTCAAGTAGGATGCCTGGTGGTGCAAGGGCCTGGAGATGCGGCCGAGACTGGGGTGTTCCAGGAACAGAAAATAGCTGTGCTGAGTTAAGGGAGAGATGTGCAGGGAGAGAAAGTGCCTGACAGGCATATTGAGGAGATGGGATTTTTTTCTGAGGAGTAGTGGGAAATAATTGAAGGGTTTTAAGCAGGGAGGTGACATGATGAATTTTGTGATAGGTTGAGTTGAGTTGATTTTTGTGTATGATTTAAGATAGTGGTCTAGGGGCACCTGTTTGGGATCCTGTCTCTCCCTGTTTCTCTGCCCCTCCCCTGTTCACCCAGGGGAAAATAAATAAATAAACATTAAAGATTTTGGCTTAGGTATCAGGGTAATGCTGGCCTTGTAAAATGAGTTTGGAAGTGTTCCCTCTTATATGTTTTGAAGGAATTTGAGAAGGATTGGTATTGCTTCTTTAAATGTTTGGCAGAATTTACCAGTGTAGCCAATGGTCTTGGTCTTGGGTTTGTTGGGAATTTTTTGATTACTGATTTAATCTCCTTACTAGTAATTTACCTGTTCAGATTTTCTATTTTTTTTTAAGGTTTATTTATTTATATTCAGAAAGAGAGAGCATGAGCAGGAGAGGGGCAGAGAGAGGATCCCAAGCAGGCTCCATGTTGTCAGCACAGAGACTAATATGAGGCTTGATCTCATGAACCGTGACATGACCTCAGCTGAAATGAAGAGTCAGGTGCTTAACTGACTGAGCCACCCAGGCACACCCACATTTTCTATTTCTTCATGATTCAGTCTTAGTAGATGGTATATTTCTGGGAATTTGTCCATTTCTTCTAAGTTGTCCAATTTGTTGATATAATTGTTCATAATAGTCTGTTATAATCCTTTGTATTTCTGTGGCATTAGTTGTAACATTTCCTCTTTCATTTCTGATTTGAGTCCTCTCTCTTCTTGGTGAGTCTAGCTGAAGGATTGTCTTTTTTTTTTTTTTTTTTTTTTTTACCAAAATAGCTCTTAGTTTTATTGATCTTTTCTATTGTCTCTTTAGTGTCCATTTCCACTTTGATCATTGTTATTTCCTACATTCCATTTTTTTTTAATGTGTATTTATTTTTGAGAGAGAGAGAGAGACAGAGTGAGAGTGGGGAGAAGCAGAGAGAGAGGGACACAGAGCCTGAAGCACGTTCTAGGCTCTGAGCTCAGCACAGAGCCCAATATGGGGCTCGAACTCACGAACTGCGAGATCATGACCTGAGCCAAAGTCAGACACTTAACTGACTGAGCCCCAATTTCCTTTTATTAACTTTAGGCTTCATTTGTTCTTTTTCTAGGTCCTTGTGGTATAAAGTTAAGTTTTTTAGTTGAGATCTTTCTTATTTCCTGAAATAGGCTTTATCACTATGAACTTCCCTCTTAGAATGGCTTTTTATGTATCCATAAGTTTTAGTATGTTGCATTTCTATTTTCATTTATCTCACGGTATTTTTTTATTTCTCCTTTGATTTCTTCTTTGACTCCTTGGCTGTTCAGTAACATGTTGTTCAATTTCAACATAATTGTGAATTTTCCAGTTTCTTCTTGTAATTAATTTCTAGTTTCATACTAATGGGGCAAAGGGTACTTGATAGGAGTTCAGTCTTCTTAAATTTATTAAGACTTGTTTTGTGGTCTAACACATTTATTATCTATCCTGGAGAACATTCCATGTATCCTTGAGAAAAAGGTGTATTCTGTTGCTTTTGGATGGAATCTGTATATATGTTGAGTCCATCTGGTCTAACATGTCATTTAAGACCAATGTTTCCTTATTGATTTTCTGGTTGGACAATCTATCCATCGATCAAAGTGTGGTATTAAAGTCTCATATTATTGCTACTTGCTTCTCCCGTTGGTGTGTTAGTATTTGCTTTGTATATTTAGGTGCCTCTCTGTTGGGTACATAAATATAAGTGCTATGTCATTTTTGTTGAATTGATCCCATTATCATTTTGTATTGCCTTTGTCTTTCACAGTCTTTGTCTTAAAGGCTATTTTGTCTGATAAAATATAGGTACCGCAGCTTTCTTTTGTTTCTATTTGCATGGAATATAATTTTGCATCCCTTTGCTTTGAGTCTGTTTGCATTTTTACATCTGAAGTAAGTCTCTTATACACAACATTGAGATGGGTCTTGTTTTTGTAGCCATGCAGCCACTCTGTGCCTTCTGATTAAAGAATTGAGTCCTACATTTAAAGTAACTATTAATAGGTATGCACTTGCTACCATTTTATTCATTGTTTTCTGGCTTTGTTGTTGTTCTTCTTCTCTTGCTGTCCCTTTGTGACTCGATCATTTTCTGTAGAGGTTTGCTTGGATTTTTAATATTTTGTGTATCTACTCTAGGTTATTGCTTTGTGGTAACCACGAGGCTTATGTAAGACCTTTTATAGATACAACAGTCTATTTTAAGTTGATGACAGTTTAAGTTTGAACTCATTTGTAGGCATCCATTTTTTTACTTACCCATTTTATGTTTTTGATGTCACACTTAACATCTTTTTATTTTGAGTATCCATTCACAGATTAGCGTAGGGGTTTTTTTGTTTTGTTTTTTTGCTACTTTATGGGGTGGGGCAGAGGGAAAGTGTGAAGCTGGTACAAGAGTGGTGGAGTCAGCCCCTAAATGTATGTTGAAGTGGAAGTCTGCCCCTCAGGCCACACCTTGAAGATAAATGAATCGGCCTCTTTACAGAAAGACTGGTTGTGTGTTTGCTGTGTTTCAATCGGCCGTGCCTGTGCTGTGCTCTGGGTGGGGTCAGAGGGCAGGCAGCCAGTTGGCAACTGTTTCTGTCTGTTGCGGTCTTATGGGACCAATGAATAGAAGTTCTGGTGGCCACCAGAACCAGATGACCAAGGGGTGCCCCTGGGGGGCAGCCACCAAAACTGGGGCAGACGTATGTTTAAGCTCCTTTCCGGGAGATGCTGGTGACCTGGAGTGAGCCAGAGGGAGAATATGGCACTCACCCTCTGAAGGGTCTGGGGAGGATTACAGTTGGCCCCTAAATGTGTATGTAGTTAGATACCTGACCACAGGCTACAGCTATGAAGATCAGCTAATTGGCCTCTTTTCCAGAAATCCAGACAGAGTTTCTGTGTGCTGGCTTTCCACTGCTGTCTCCTGTAGTGTAGCTGGTTACAGTACAGGAACTGTTTGCTTGTTATATTCCTGTGGACCCATAAACTTCAGCCCTGCTGGCCATTGGAGACAGGTGATCAGATATCTCCTGGGCAGTAGCCACAAAAACTAGGACACCAGACATGTGCACGAGCTCCTTCCTTGGAGATACCAGAGATCTGGAGCAAAGCCGAGGGAGGATGTAAAGCTGGCAACTGCTGGCCTCCATATTTGGAGAATATTTCAGCAAATTCCTCATTGTGTGTTCAAGTAGATGCTCGCCTATCAGGGTGATGCTTTAAGAGAAGAAAATAGGCCTCTTTCACAAAAAGACTGGATGTGTCTCAGTGTGTTGCCTCTGTACCCTAGGTGGGGGTGTGGGAGGGTGGCAGTTGGTGGGGGAGGGAGAGAGGGGATAGGTGGGAGGGAAGGGTAGGTAGCCAGGTGAGTTCATGTGAGCCCTTTAAGAACTGTTTCTCAGTTTGATATGGCTGTGTGGATCTCATGAATACAAGTCCATTCATTGGCTTTCAAAGCTAGATGTTGTGGGGGCTCATCTCTCAGGCACAGGTCTTAAAAGTTGGGGTGCCAGATGCGGGATTCAAACCCTTAGGTCCTCAGGGAGAAGCTTGGAGTTCTAAGTTCCCTCCTGATTGTGGTGGCTGCACCAGGGGTGGGGTTTATTGCAAGATTGTGTCTCAGCCTCTCCTACTGTTTTGATGTGGATTTTTTTCTTGTTTACCTTATGCTTAGGAGTTGCTCGGCTAGTTTTTGTGTTTCTTTCAGAGGAAATGATTTTCTATTTAGCTGTAGATTCAGTCTGTCCACAGAGGAGGTGCTTTCAGGATCCTCCTATGTTGCCATCTTGAATGGGAACTTTTTAGGTTGATAACAACATACATTTTGTAGTCTGCTTTTTGTATGCAACAATACATTGCAGACATTTTTTTCATATGAATAAAAGTCAAGCTCTCTGTTGATGCTGAAAAATAGACCCTTGTATGCATATTCCAAAAGTAAATTTCCAATTACTTTATTGGTTCTATATTGTTAAAGGTCTAGACTATTGAATATTTTTCTATTATAAATAACAGTAATGAGCATTCTCGTGCTTGCATTTTTATCTAATTTTGGGATTATCTCTTTAGGATAAATTCCTAGGAATTGGAATGGTAAGTAGGTCAAGGGGTCTGCTCATTTTCCATTTTGACACATTATGCTAAAACTCTCCTTGGGAATGTTGCACTGGTGAGTAAGGTCCTGCTGCTTCACAGATTTGCCAACTGGGTTTGTCAGTCTTTGTCATATTTGCTAGTCTCACTGGCAATAAATGATCTGTTATTATATTTAGCATTTCTTTGACAAGTAATGAAACTGAATGTTCTTTGTGCATTTTAATTGGGTATTTTATCTTTTTTAGCTTGTCCATTCAGGGTCCTTCCCATTTTCCAATTCAGTTTTAAATCCTTGATTGGTGAGTCCTTCATACATGAAGGATTTTAACCATTTTTCTGGCATATTGTCAATATTCGTCCCAATTTTCCATTTGTTTTTCATTCTTATTTATGTTCTCCTTGCTTTGTACAGAAACTGTAAGTTCACAGACAAATTTATCAGTATTTTCTTTACAACTTCTGTGTTCTGTGATTAGAATTGTGAAAATACACATCTCCTTGCCCGTACTCTGTGGACTTCTCATTTTGGGGGAGAGGATTCATAAGCATTTTATTGAAGTATAGCATGCATATAAAAGTGTTTAAAAGCATCCCTGGTTCCGATCGAGAAATCCCTGACTTGTCCTCTCCCAGGCCACTGGGATATGGCAGTAGGAGGCCTAATGCAGCAAACAGCTTTATGATTCCCTAGATGGAAGGCCAGTGGTCCCTACACACTTGATTTAATAACCTATTTTTTACTCCTGGATTAGAAATGTCTATTTACTTACATTTCCACAATTTCTTGGTCTATTTCTAGCCTATTTTAGTCCATTAATCTGTCTGGTTTCGTCATTGTCATATTCTTATTAGTTGAATATTTATAGTACATTTTCAAAACTGGCTGCCTAGGCCCCACCTAATTGTTCTTTTAATTCTCAGATAAGCCTCAGAATCATTTAATTACAATGTGCCTCCCTTGCCTGTCCAAATCCTATTAAGATTTTAATGATTAATTCATTAAATGTATCCATTAATTTAGGAAAAAATGGACTTTTCTTCCCCCTTGGTATTATCTTCCTAAGAGCAGAGTTTGTGTCAATTTGTTCAATGTTTGTTCTATGCTGTTCCTTGCTGACACGTTAGTGTTTCTTCAAAGAGCTCCTGCATATCTTGTTAAATTTATTCTTAGGCATTTTAAGGCTTTTCATTGTTATTGTGAATAGATTATTTGCTTTCATTATAAATTCTAGTCTTGCATTCTAAGTTATTTGTATTTGGAAAAGCTGTTGATTTGCAAACAGCCAGCTCACTGAATGCATTCAAGATGGTTTTTCATTCGAGCCTCTTGAGTTTTTCAAATTTATAATTGCATCTGTATTGTGATTCTAGTCTATCCCTCCAGATGGAATGCTTCCAGTCAACATTTATTTAAAAAAATTTTTTTAAATGTTTATTTATAATTGAGAGACAGAGCACAAGCGGGGGAGGGTCAGAGAGAGAGGGAGACAAAATCTGAAGCAAGCTCCAGGATCTGAGCTATCAGCACAGAGCCTGATGCAGGGCTCAAACTCACATGCCATGGGATCATGACCTGAGCTGAAGTTGGATGCTTAACCGACTGAGCCATCCAGATGCCCCTCAAGTCAACATTTAATGTACTTAGGATTCCATAGCTTACAAACGGTAAACTCACCCCCATTGACTTTCTTTCCTTCTCTTTCCAGCCAAACTACTTGAATGGGTTCCTTTCCTACACTGTCCTCACTTCCTGTCCCCACTCATTCCCTTGCCCCCCAAACCTGCTGCAGCCATCCCTACTCCACCAAAATGATTCTTGATGGTGTCTCTGATGATGACCATGTCTCTAATTTCAAACTTTGTTTTAATCTCCCATCACACTTGACTTCTCCCTCACTGTAAACACTGATGGCTACCTCTTCCCTTGGCATCCATCACCTGGCACACTTTGGGTTTTCTCCTGCATCTCCAGCTGTTCCTTCTCAACTTGTGATTGATATTCCTCTGCTTTTTCTCTATTGTTGAGGATTCTCGGTGCTCAATTTTAGACCCTCATCTTTTTATAATCTATCTCCATATAGGTGATTTCACCCATTTTTATGATTTTAGTTACCAGTCATTTGCTCATGAATCCCAACTTTGTATCTCTGGACTAGGTCTTTCTTCTGAACTCCGGATTCATGAATGTAATCACCTCCTGGGCATTTCCACTCAAATGTCTCAAAATCATACTCAGGATATCTTTCCCAAACCCATTCCTCTTACACAGTCCCCATCAGTGAATGTTGTCACTTTCCAACCTGGTCTTCACTCCCTTCACCCTCCCCAACTATTCAATCCCCAACCATGTGGATTTAGCCTCCTAGTAGATCCTGCATAATTCACCTTCCCTCCTTTTTCACCACCTGCACCACTCTGGTTCAAACTACCCTCACCTCACTGGGCTGCCAAGAGAGCATCCCTACTATTCTGCAAGCTCTTACTCTCCTTCAACTTCCTCTCCTCCCTGTATCTATGTTGATCTGTGTTCTTTTGTTTATAATCCTTTATTGTCTTGCCCTTCCTCTTAGACAAAGACCCAGATCTTCAACTTGGTTTACAAGACTCCACCACTAAGGCTCCCAACCTTGTGCTCATACCCATTTACCTAGCTATAAGCAATCTGGTGTTTGTAGTTGATTACCACAGTTACCGCCTTCTGGGATTCTCTCACTTGCTATTCCCATGGACTGGAAACCCTCTCCCTTTCCACCCTGTCTCCACTTCCAGTAAGCTAGGATTCTCTGCTCAGGAAAGCCCTCCCTGATGCCTTAAATTAAGTCTGGTCTCTCTGCTGTGAGCTTTTATGACCCCTTGAAATTTTCCTTCAGATTGTCAGATTATAATTGCTAATTTGTTTTGCCAGGCTATTCAAAATCTCTCTCTTCCAACACTTTAAGCCCTGTGAGGACAATATGGGCTTGTTTTACTATCTTTTGTATTTCTAGCTCCTCCAGTACCTGGCATGTAGTAGGCATCAAAATGTTTTTTGAGGGGCACACCTGGGTGGCTTAGTTGGTTGAGCGTCCTACTCTCGGCTTAGGTCATGATCTCACGTCATGATCTCACAGTTCATGGGTTGGAGCCCTGCATCGGGCGCTGTGTTGGCAGCTCAGAGCCTGGAGACTGCTTCCAATTCTGTGTCTCCCTCTCTCTCTGCCTGTCCCCACTTGCACTCTGTCAAAAAAGAATACAAGTTAAAAAATTTTTTTGAATGTTTTAATATAGAAAATGCATTTATTTATTATTTAAGTAATCTCTGTACCCAACATGGGGTTTGAACTCATGACCCCAATATCAAGAGTCACATGCTCCTCTGAGCCAGCCAGGTGCTCCTGAATTTATTTTTTATATTGATTTTGTATCCAATTATTTTACTGAAATAGTTTCAGTCTTTGGGAAAGCTGATGCTAACAGAGAATTCAATGTGCAAGAGACTTATTGGGGAACACCTGGCAGGGCAAATGAGGGAGGGAGCAGGAGTGGGTGGGGAGAACTTCCACACCGTGGTGCAGGGGATAGCAGTGAGGGTCCACTTAGCCAGTGTTTTGTTAGTGAACCACTAGGTTTTATTTACTGGTACTTATTTACAATTTTTGAATCAATACACTTGAGAGGGCAGTTGGGGTTTTGTGTGTATGTATTTTATTTTTGTTAGGTTTTATAGTCATTGTCTTCCTGGTTTCATTAAAAAAAAAAAAGGAAATTGGAAGAATAGGAGGGAAGGGGTGATGGGCTACCAGCAGTTATCAAATGTTGTAACTTGTCTATGTACATCTGTGTACATATATGTGAGTATATATGTACCTAGGCTCATATATAAACACACATACACAAACTCTCCATCTATCTACACATATATCTACATATTGCAAAATTTTAAATTTTTATGTAGTCAATTTACCAAGTATTTTCACTTCTAGAGTTAATGTTTTGTATCATGTTTATTGGCCTTCATCATTCATGCATTATTTCTAAAAATGTTTCCAATATACTACCAGTTTAACAGCTTTCGGTGTTTTCATCTAAAACATTAAATTCTTTGATCTTTTCACAATTTATTTCTGCTTAAGGCCTGAGGTAAGAATTCAGCTTTAAAAATCAACAAAACAATGGCTAGCTAGTTGTTCCCGGGGCCACTAATCATCCTTTTGTCTGGCTATTCTCAGTTGATTTACCATGACTCCAATGTTGGAAACCCCCGCTTCCATACTGGATTCTATTTTGGCACCAGTATCACACTGCTCATGGTTAGAACGTTATTACCACTTAGGCTGGTGACTTCCCTCAGATTCTCTCACTTGCATTTGTTCTCAGAAATTTCCAGATTTTCCTTGCATGTTAATTGTTTCCAATAAATCTTAGGGTCAATTTTTTCCCCTAAATTGACTAAAAAAAAAAAAAAAATCCTACTGGAATTTGGATTGAGAATCCATTAGAATTACAGATGACTTTGAGAAGTATACTTTCACAATTTTCTAAGAACTAGATTTACTCAATTTTACATATTCTTTAGTTACAATTTTCTTCATATACGTCCTATACATTTCTTATTTATTCCTATTTTTTTTTGTCCCTATTAGTTGTGTCTCACACATTTAATATTCTTTGTTGTTTTTATTTTTGAGATTTGACCCATGGATTAGAAGTGGAGATTTTGCTGTTATATTTCTGTTATTTCAGTTTGATACCCTTTTAGAACACATTCTAGGATTTTAAATCTTTTAGGTTCATTTTATGCCGCAGAACATGGTCTATCTTGGTGAATGTTGCAGGGGCAGAAAAGAATATGTACTTTGCTGCTGTTGGGTAAGGTGTCCTGTAAATGTCAGTTAGACCCTGTTGGTTGATGGTGTCATGAAGTTCTTCTATAGCCTCCATTTTCTGCCTAGTAGTTCTATCAATTGTTGAGGGAGGACAGTCTTGAAGTTTCCAACTGTATGTGGATCTATCTAGATCTCCATTCAGTTTTTACTGAATATATTTTGAAGCTTTTTGGTACGTAAACCTTCAAAATTGTTGCCTCATTGACTAAACCTTTTATCGCTGTGTAATGTCCCTCTTTGTTCCTGTTCTGGGCTGGATTTTAGAAGTAGAGATGAACAGATCTTTCTTTTTGATACAGTACATCAAGGGGGGCCTGGAAATCCAGATGGTAACAGATTTCTCAAATTATTTTTATAATCAGGCATTAGGGTTCTTGGTTACAAACACGAGAAATTGACTTTAGGCAGAAAGGAACTTACTGGAAGACTATCCACTCACATCTACTAGGTGGCTAGAGCCCTGTTAGGAAGCCCAGCACGGTTTCTCTGTAGGGAAGCTAAAAACAAAACAAAACAAAACCCCCCCAAACCCAAAATGCAGTTGCCTCTGGTCCTAGCTAGGAGAGCAGTTAGGTTTTGCAACTTCAGGCAGCCCTGGGTTAATGGATGTAGGAAATGGTAATGTTACTAGCTAGTAACACAGCATGATCTCAGCCAAAGGTTGTGTACAAATTGGTAGAAATTCATTCTGAATGTGGAAAAATGAACACCAGTTTTGTCACACATGAAACATCATGAACATAGATAGACATGTCATCTTTCCAGACACTACAGATTACATCTCCAAAACCTTTTTCCCTAATTCATCCTGTCAGAACTGAAGGGGACAAGTGGATGTTTGGCAGAGGGAGTTCTGCATAAAATGAGCTAGAGGTTGAGCAAACAAAACTGGTATGAGAGTGTGGGAAAACTAGATCTTTTTACTTTCCCTAGGTACTGGTTTGCTCTGGAGATGCCGGAGGAGTGGGTGCAGAGAGGTCTGACCTGGCCAGTACACGCTTATGTCAGTCCCCGCTCACAGAATCACACAAAATGCCTGCAGTAGCTGGGCCCAAATAAATTTACAGAATGGCTGCAAAAGACATTCATTCATGTCTGTGGAGAGATGATTTCCCCTTTGACATAAAAAAAAATCAGCTGACAAGTGACTGGGACACAATAAATGGAGTCATTCCTTGTGACTTGCAGGTTCTTATGAGCGCATCCTTCCTGGGGGCCCTGTGTCTTTTCTCATCAGTCTGCATTGTATGTGCCATTTCTGCCTTTACTCTCCCCATTGAGACCAAAGGACGAGCTCTACAGGTAAGTGATGCAGAAATCTCTTAAGTATTCTCAGCTACCACCTTTTGACCAAAGGAAATGACCTTGGAGCATGGAAATTCTTTGAAGTAGACATGACATCCAAGTGTGTACTAACACAATGGTGTTGAGTAAAAAGCCTGAGTATCCATGCAAGTTGGCTTGCATGTAACTTTGAGCAGCACTGAAGCTAGAGTAACCAATTATTCACTCCAAACCTTTGCTAAACTCTTCAAAGACGATAGTGTAGTGTGATTTTCCCTGAATAATGTCTGTATTCCACTAAAATAACAACTATAAAACTACCATTGCCATTACCAGGTACACAAAGGTAAATGCGAGGCTCTTAATTCATTGTAAGTTTATTAAGAAATCATCTATTACTAGTTTCTAGTGTCTGGCAGCTGAGGATGAATGGAGAAGCCTTTTTATTAAATGTATTGATCTACTAAATCACTTCTTATTCCAGCAAATTAAATGAAGACCTGCAAACCAATGTCTACCGGAGAAGAAAAATGCATTTTGTGTTTACAAAGAGCTGTGGCACAGTTTTATTTTTTTTTTTTTTTTTTTTTTTTTTTTAAATTTTTTGTTTCAACATTTATTTATTTTTGGGACAGAGAGAGACAGAGCAAGAACAGGGGAGGGGCAGAGAGAGAGGGAGACACAGAATCGGAAACAGGCTCCGGGCTCTGAGCCATCAGCCCAGAGCCCGACGCGGGGCTCGAACTCACGGACCGTGAGATCGTGACCTGGCTGAAGTCGGACGCTTAACCGACTGCGCCACCCAGGCGCCCCTGTGGCACAGTTTTAAAGACCTGGTTTAATTTCTGTATGCTACTTGGTAATTAAGAAACTGATTATGTATTTCTGAAAAATAAGGCACATGAGAATGAGGTGGGTTAATTTTATATTCCTGTCTTTTTTTGGAGACTACAGAGAACTTTTGTAAAAATATACTTCAAAGATGGGAAAGGTAGGTCTATGGGAGATGGGCAGGGGGAAGTAAAGTTTCTCAGAGAAAGCGCATATATACTTGATATTCTTCCATGAGGTTTATAGCAAAAGTTGGACTGAAATTTTGTAGCTAAGGCATGAACTTGGGGTTGTATCATTAAGCCTTTCACAACAGTCACCAACTTCACGGCAAAAACGAGCATTTAAATTGCCTCCATTTTGGGGCGCCTGGGTGGCGCAGTCGGTTAAGCGTCCGACTTCAGCCAGGTCACGATCTCGCAGTCCGTGAGTTCGAGCCCCGCGTCAGGCTCTGGGCTGATGGCTCGGAGCCTGGAGCCTGTTTCCCATTCTGTGTCTCCCGCTCTCTCTGCCCCTCCCCCATTCATGCTCTGTCTCTCTCTGTCCCAAAAATAAAATAAAAAACGTTGAAAAAAAAAATTAAAATAAATAAATAAATAAATAAATTGCCTCCATCTTGATGAAAGTTGCTTATTTATAAAATATGCTTAAATGAGTATGAGTCTTGTATATAATTAGGAAGAAGCTGGAAATACACTATTTTTTCCCATTCTATTTGTATTCTAATTTCATTACTTTATGGGAGAATCTTTGATTCCCATGAGATTTAAAAAAATGAAAGTGCAGCAAGCTCTCTGACATCATGTCACCATTTCCCCTTTATTAAGCAACTGCTTTCATGCAGGACATCACACTGTGCATATCACTTTAGTAGGTTAGGTATGGTGTGGAAAGAAAACACCGAAGGCTTTTACATTTAGATTCTTTGATTGCTATTCAGGCTTACTGTGGACACCTCTAAAACTGGGGACCCTATGGCTTGGCTCATCAATTCCTCCTATCCCCCCTCTGCAGGGGAAAAAAGAACTCACTGCAACTAGAATCAAGTATCACTGTATTACCAAACTATGACAGGGTTTATACCCCTGCTTCCATAAGGGTGCAAGTCACCCCTATTTGAACAAGAGGCACAAATAGCTTAAAGTCAGGAAACTTCCTGTCAAGGGCCAGACAGTATTTAAGACTCTGTGAGCTAAACATGGTCTCTCTCACACACCCCCAACACTCCACTAGCCTTAAAAAATGCAAAGGGGTGCCTGGGTGGTTCAGTCGGTTCAATGTCCAACTCAATTTCAGCTCAGGTCATGATCTCACAGTTCGTGAGTTTGAGCCCCACACTGGGCTCTGCACTGACGGTGTGGATCCTGCTTGGGATTGTCTCTCCCTCCCTCTCTCTGCCCCCTCCCGTTAGCTCTTACTCTCTCAGAAATAAGTAAAAACATTTAAGTAACGTTTAAAAATGTAAAAAGCATTGCTAGCTCTCAGACTATTGAAAAGACGGCCATAGGTTAAATTTGGCTAACAGGTCATAGCTGAAATAAATTTTTAGGCCCAAGAGGAAGCAGCTCCTGCCCAGGGTGCCTAATCAGCAAACTGAAATTTAGATAACTTTCATGTCCCTGTAAATGTTCCACTTGGCCAGAAATAGTGTGTTCAGTCAGCTGGCACCAAGCCAACTGTGGCCGCTTACTTTCTTCCTTATCTTTTAATCCTATAAAAGTTTCCTGCCTTCTGGCCCAGGTTGCAGGTCTCTGGACTCTTGGGAGTGGACATTGCCTGCTTCATAAAGCATCAGATAAGGTTTGTTTGAATCACCTATGTTGTCTTCTTAAATCATTTTTTTAAACATATATTTTTTAATGTTTATTTATTTTTGAAGGAGAGAGAGACAGAGTGTGAGTGGGGGAGGGGCGGAGAGAGAGGGAGACACAGAATCTGAAGCAGGCTCCAGGCTCTGAGCTGTCAGCACAGAGCTCAATGCAGGGCTCAAACCCACAGACCATCAGATCATGACCTGAGCCAAAGTTGGAAGCTTAATCGACTGAGGCACCCAGGTGCCCCTCTTCTTTAATCATTTTTAACTGATTTTGGCAAAGAGGATAATCTGAAGCTGACTGCTAATGGCTTGTGGGACGATGAAACACACAGGCAAGGAACCTGCTAAACACTTTGAGTTCTCTGTTGCTCTAGTCAGAACCAAAGGCTGTGGATGAGTCACTCCAGGCTTGGAGTGCAGCTCTCTGATCTAAACAAACTATAGGTTTAAAAATATATATTTATATATGATGATATATAAAAATATGTATATATTAAAATATAGTTCCCAGAAAGGTTCCAGACAATTATAGTGGGAATCTGCAAAGAGAGGCAGCAGTTAGGGAACTCCTAAAGCTTGGAGGTATAGCCATTGCATAAACTTCTGGGAGATGTGGGGAAATAAGAAATTTGACCTCTTCTAACCAATGGCACAACACAATGGAAATAGGCACAAGTTGGACTATTAAAAGCCACTGCTAATAAGAATCTCGGAAGCTAAAGGTGCAAAGTTGGTAGGTGGGGGGTTGAGCACTTAAAGATGTTAGATTGAAGTGGCCAGTGTGCCCAGACTCCATGCAAGGACATATTGGTCACAGAACAAACACTAGGTCACTTAGCAACCTCAAGAAAAAAAACTCTGTGCAACAAGGTACATAGAAAACACCACAAAATCCTAACCTTCCGGTACATCCCTCTTAGGTATTAATTTGGCTCAGAGAAACCCAAGGCTTAAAGGAATAAGATGTTCAAGTCTCAGAGAACTGAGTGCTTTACCTTCCAGCCCACCTACTTAATGTCTAAGAAGTGTGGTCTTGGAAGCTCAATCTTCTGACTAGAAGTGCACTTGAAAGGAAGGGTTCCCTTATCAACAACCAGGATGGGATACCTATTTTAATTGGTATGTAGAAGTCTCCAAAATTCCAAAATACATTCACTGATTCAAAAGGTTAACGAGAAGTTAAACAGACACAAGAGTTACCTAAAAGACTCTAAGACCATGGGACATCTACAACCCCTTCGATCTTCCTTTACCTGAGTACTCAGTCTACTAATCCATTACCTGAATTGCCTTTCCACTCTGAAGAGACCAGTGGGCCATAAACAAGCGTCCTTGACTTTGGTGGCCTTAAAACTGCAACAGTTCCAAAGCCAGAAACCTAAGACAACAGCTGGGCCTCCCCTGTTGCACCCATCCTGGGGGGTCCATTAAAGCACAGAACCACAAATTGGTGCAATCAACTGTGACACTGGAAAAAAGATTGTTGTTGAAGATTTTATCAAATCCGAATGCCTCCTTATCTACTCAAAGGAGGGACCTCTGCCCCACACCCCCCCTCCCCGGAGGCTAGGGTTGATGGGACCCTGAGGGCTTCTCTTGTAAACCACTATCAGTTATTCCCTTAAACAGCCAAGGGGAAGCTAAAATTAATGGAAACACTTACCAAGTGAGATCCTTGGAAAATTGGCTGAAGCTGGTGAAGAGTGAGTCTTCTGGGGTGGTTCAATATTGCCAGGAATATTTACTATTTGTGCTCATTGAAACTTGACAAAGTAATTCAAAGACCTTTTTAAAATGGAACTCCAGGGGTGCCTGGGTGGCGCAGTCGGTTAAGCGTCCGACTTCAGCCAGGTCATGATCTCGCGGTCCGTGAGTTCGAGCCCCGCGTCGGGCTCTGGGCTGATGGCTCAGAGCCTGGAGCCTGTTTCCGATTCTGTGTCTCCCTCTCTCTCTGCCCCTCCCCCGTTCATGCTCTGTCTCTGTCCCAAAAATAAATAAAAAAACGTTGAAAAAAAAAAAATGGAACTCCATGGTACTGATGAGGGAGCATAAGGGAGGCTGAAGGCCAAGTACAAGCTAGCTTCTCCCCTTCCCCCCCTCCCTGCCCAGCACCCCCCTCCCCCACCCCAGGTGGGATATGTATGACATTCCTTGGACATTGCTGGCTACCCCAAACCAGAAAGGGACAAAATAACCAAACAGTTAAACTGGTAGGAGTCTCCACCAGTTTACAAGAAAAAGGCAATCCTAGGAACTCCCTACTGTCTTAATGTTAATGCCTTGCTAGAGGGACAAACCATCTTAGCTTGATAATAGCTAGGCCTCCAGTAATCTGTGAGTCTTGAGCATATTAAAGTCTCCTTGGAAACTTACCTTTTGACTCTATCGCCAGCAAGTCCATAGTGTATAACTAGTCATTCTACACAGCTCTTTTGGTCCATGGGTCCAGTCCCTGTGCCTTAATAAAATCACCTTTTTGCACCAAAGATGTCTTCAAGAATTCTTTCTTCACTGTCAGCTCCAAACCCCACCATCACCCCAAAACCTCATCAGTACCCTATGGTCAGAAGTTGGCCAAATAATGGGGTGCCTGGATGGCTTAGTTGGTTAAGCATTGTACTGTTGATTTTGACTCAGGTCATGATCTTGGTTGTGAGATAGGGCTCCAAAGATAAACAGCTCTAAATCAAGAACACAGGAATCTTCTGATTTCTCTTAGTTGGAGATAATCTCCCAGATACAAAAGAGCAAATTGAAGATAAAGTAGTTGGATAGGTAGGTCATCCCCTTCCTTAATAGCACTCAGGGTGCAACCCAACTCTTTGAGGAATTATAAACAACTCTTTGTCTTACAAACTGAGTCTTTACAAGAACAGAAAAAGGCCACCCCTCCTTTTTACCAATTCCCAAACCTCCTCTATTCATCTCAAAAGTCTTGTTGATTCTGTAAAAATTCTGGTCTTAGGCAACAAAGATTCTCTTAGAGGAACTTGCATTCTTTCTCTGTGCCTTTGAGATGTAAATGTCCTAACCCATCTTTTCTAGGAAACATCTAGGGCCACCTCTTTGGAATGCAATCCTCAGGGAGGCAATTCTTACTTTAAGTCTATTTAGAAATTAGGTAAGTGAAAAATCTTTTAAGTCTTCTCCAGAAATACTAGTAAAAAGTTTGAGTCATCTGATCAGGTAAATTTATTCTATCTGCTAGAAAGACAATTTGGATCCAATTATTTATAAATTAGTGGGGATCCGTTTGCATCTGTATGTTTATATATGTGTACATATATGTGCATATACATACATGTCTAAAAATGTTATAGATGTGATTTTTTTCTACCTTCAGAGGGCAGTGCCAAAATTAATTTGCAAAGAGCTTTAAGTTGCTTAAAAACAAGTGTTTATATAAATCAAATATACTCTCTGAAATACAGAAACTAACCCAAATGTTTTTCAAGTTCAAGCGAACTAGGATAATCTTTTTTTTTTTTTTAAAGCTAATTTCATTGTCTTAATTAAAACAGTTAAGTCTTTAGAGTTACCAATATTAAAAATAATATAGACATAGGACTTGTATTCTATCTAGTTTACTCAAGTCAAATAAGGTCATGTTTTCTGTTAGAGAATTTGTCAGCAAGAAAGATAACTTAAGGTGATGGTTAGCTGTTCAATGTCTCATAAGTAATCCAAAGAACAAGTACATCAACTGATGAGGGAGCATAAGGCAAGCTGAGAGCAAAGTAGAAGCTGGAATATCCCCACCTCCTACCCTGGCCTGGTGGGCTTTGTGTGATATTCCTCAGGCACTCCTGGCTGCCCAGGGAAAGGGGAAGCAAACAGTCACACAGGACAGAAGTCTCCATCAGTTTACAAATGGCTTAGTAAATTACAAGAAAAAAGGCAATCTTATCAATAGCCTGATCTCCAGAAACCTATGGACTCAGTTTCCTAGAGCCCTAATATCACTTTCCCCTCCATAGTGATGTGGGGAACAAAGGCAAGAAGGAAATGGAAGGTAAAATTTCTTTGTAACCTGCAGCCCAGTGACAAATATTTGAGGCAGGCTGAGTAGAACATTTCTCTGGCAACTCCCTACTGTCTTAATGTTAATGTTTGCTAGGGGGAAAAACCACCTTAGCTTAAAAATAGCTAAGCCTCAGTTATCCTGTAAGGCTTCTTTAGCATATGAAAATCCCTTTGGAAACTTCCCCTTGGCTTATGCTCCCTCATCATTAACTAGATAGAAAAGTTTACAAATAAACTTTTCAACAATAATTATGGTTTATGGTATGTCTCCTTAAGCATTGTTTCCAGGGGCGCCTGAGTGGCTCATTTGGTTAAGTATCCGACTTTGGCTCAGGTCATGATCTCAGGGTTCATGGGCTTGAGCACATCAGGCTCTGTGCTGACAGCTCAGAGCCTGGAGCCTGCTTTGGCTTCTGTGACTCCCTCTTTCCCTGCCCCTCCCCCACTCTCTCAAAAATAAACATTAAAAAAAAAAAATTGTTTCCAAAATTTTTCTGTGACAAGAAACTTTAAAGTTGTACTGAGGTAAATTAAATGGTGGATATTCACTGAGTATCTAGATCATTTACAAGTAAGATAAAATACTGAGACCTTAACTACCGAACAGAGGTTTATCCACGTATGGCTTCCTTTTACAAACGAAATAAAACTATTTGGGTCTATTAAACATGTTTTGTGCCACACTGAAAAATTTTCTGTGAGGAATATACTTCTAGAAATTATAGAATGTATCTACACATTTGACAATCCACAAAGTGCTAGCGTAAGAGTCCACAAATGCTTACTGTTGAAGAATTAATGACTCTGAGGGTGTTAGTAATTCTAAACAATATATATGAATAAAGGAAACATCTCTGCATAAGAGTAAGATGTATTTGGGGTAAGAAAAGGCATCAGATATGAAGATGTGTTTTTACTAAAGGAAAAAGTATAACAATTTGTTCAAAGGGAAACAATGGATTGTGCCAGAATGAGAGGAAAAAAAGGGCAAAATCTGAATGAATGTTTAAAAAGTTTTTGAAGGGTTGTGGAAAAGGAAGTTTCTGTGTGGTTAAGCTAAGACTGGAATAGATTTCTTTGAAAAATGAGTTTTAATATAAAAAATACACTGGTACAAAATTAGAATTTGGTTTTCCGTTAAAAAGAGAGTTTTCTTAGATTTGTGCTCTTAGAAAGATAGTGTAAATAAAATTTTTGCTTTCTAGGTAGGTGGTAGTCTCCTCCCTAAAGAAAGAGACCTCAGGATAAGGGAAGCCACCTGGCTTGTGTGCATCCATGACTTCCCTCACGAGCCTGTAACATGAGGCCACCCAACCAAACTGTATGCCTATACATTACCCAGACATGGGAGACAAAGAAGTAGAAAATGTGTAAAAGCCTACGCCACGTGGCATTCCAGGCTGTTTTTCGGGTACAAACCCAACTGAGCACGTGTGGGCCCAAATAAAGTGGCTTCCCGGAAAGAAAAGCCTCGGTGTCACTACTCTTTGTGTGAGAAACCTGCTCCAGGTGGATTACTTACCAGAATTTGTATCTTACCAAAATAACTTACTGTGCTTCATGTTGTCTTTAGCAGGTCTTCAATTATTTAATCCAGTCTTCTCAATACCAAAAGAGTTATGGTTTTTAAAGTTTTTTCCTTTAGAGAGAGCACATACGCACATGTGAGCTGGGGTTGGGAGGCAGAGGGAGAGGGAGAGAGAATCTCAAGCAGGCTCCAGGCTCAGCCTGGAGCCTGACATGGGGCTGGATCCCACAACCCTGGGATCACAACCTGAGCTGAAATCAAGAGCTGGACGCTCAACCAACTGAGGCACCCGGGTGCGCCTAAAAGAGCTCAGGTTTTTAAAAAAGAACTATGCAAATTTCTGTATTTGCCTTTGAAGTCACTTTGGTTAATGGTTATCTTTGACAAAATTCCCTCAAATTCTAAACAAAGTCTTTTTGACTTTGAACTGATACCTTCTAAAGAAACATGTTAAATTACAGAGAAAGCACTGTCAAGTCATGTTTAAACTTCTTAGGCTCTCTCTGTATATGTTGTCAATGTACATGTTCCAGAAATTACATTAAATTCCTGAAAATCTGATATGTACTGGTATGTTATTAGTCACAATGCCAGTTATTATCTTAAACTGTTCTATCACAGAAATACCATTTGCTGATCAATTCCATTATAATGAATCATCATTACATCTTTAACCATGGGCATTTTCAAGTCTTCCATCATTAACGGAGTGTTATGGTTTCACTCTGGTATTTTTGCAAAAGTGAGATTCACAGAAAGGGCCCTACCAAGCACTCCTGACCACAGACACTGCCACCAAATTTTAAGGTGTTAAACCCTGGGTACATATCTGTTCCCAAATATGGAAGGCTCCATCTGGCATCTGGCCCTATGTAAACACTGGAGACTCAAAATCAAATTGACTAGGAAGAGAAGCAGACATCGAGATCAGGTATTTCCTCCCATGACAACACAGCAAGAATGATTCCTCCTTCCCTCTCTCCATCATTGTCCTAATTGTTATACCATGAAGGGCTTTATGATTCTTTTGTCCACCTTATGCTTTGCCCTGGCCTGTAAAGAAGATACTATTACACACATATCTCAGGTCATTACAAAGGATGGTAATCAAACCTCCTACCAACTCGACTACTGGATCTCCTATGAGGCTGGATATTCTGTAGTTTTTTTATACTTGTCACAAACTTCTCCCTGATGTCCAATGCCCCAGTTTCTCTGAATAAAGTGTACAGGATAAACACTTCTGGAGAAACAGACAAACAATTACGTGAACTACATAAGCAGGCCAACTGGCTTAAAGAAAAATCCCTCTCTTTGAGAATTTCTTTTTCATATATATATTTTTTAATTTTGAGAGAGAGCATGCATGCAAGCAGGGATGGGGCAGAGAGAAGAGAGAGAATCCCAAGCAAGCTGTGCGCCGTGAGCAGAGAGCCCAATGTGGGGTTCGATCACGACTTGAGCCGAAAGCATTTTTTAAAAAAATTTTTATTTATTTTTTAGAGAGAGGGAGACAAAATGTGAGCAGGGGAGGAACAGAGAGAGAGGGCACAGAATCCAAAGCAGGCTCCAGGCTCTGAGCCGTCAGCACAGAGCCCAACATGGGGCTCGAACTCACTAACCATGAGATCATGACCTGAGCCGAAGTCGGACGCTCAACTGACTGAGCCACCCAGGCACCCCAGAAAGCATTTTTTTGATTTCTATTTGGGTTGAGACATAGTGATGAGGGATAGAAGCAGAAGAATGTTCACCTTTAGTGCAGAACTGACTGATAGCCTGCTGCATGGTTTTGAGAAGGATCAAATATGTACTGGTTGCTACCTTCTTAAAGGGTCTTATGTCTGCCTGCACATCTCACCCATAGTTAATACTGAGCAGGATGATAAACACCAGAAAAATCTTGTGAAAGCGGTTTTACAAGTAGAAAATCAGAGACATTTATGATGTAATACTCCCTGCATGTCCCCTCCCCCTTGAGCACAAAGCGTATAACCCCAGCTTCATACAGCAAAAGAGCAGCCTTTTGTGCCCACGTGTCCTGTCCCTGTGCCATAACAAAGCACCTTTCTGCACCAAAAACGTCTCAAGAATTCTTTCTGGACCGTTTGCTCACCACCCCACATCAATAGGAACCCTGACCTAGGAGCATTCTCCAAACCACAGGCATTATTTTGATGCTAAGAATGTGTCTCCCTTATATGCTGCATTCTCTCAGAAGTTTTAAATGCATGTGGGCAACCACTGACTAGCTAGCAGATCATCTGTCCAACTGGAAAACAAAAGAGAATGGAAGTACATAACCAGCCCCAAGAAGATGTGCCAGACATCTTTTGTGAATACTACACTGAGGGCTCAAGAGCCAATGGTAACTGAGTCACATTATTTTTGATCAAATATTTTTCATCAAACTTCTTGAATGGTCAAGAGGATGATCAAAAGTGGGGTAGGAGGACTACTGAAAGAAATTTCTAGGTCCAAGATGGAACCACTCTGCCCAGGGTGCTGCAGCAGCAAACCAAAACTCAAATAACTTCCATGTCCCTGTAAATGTCCCACTTGGCCAGAAACACAATATACTCAGTCAACCAATCCCCAAATGCCAAGCCAACTCTGGACTCTACACTTACCTTCCTTGTCCCTTATTCTTTATCCTATGAAAGCTTCTGCCTTCTACCTCATTTTGTAGTTATCTTGGCCCTTGAGAATGGAGACTGCCCACTTCATAAAGTGTTTGAACCACCTAAATTGCTTTCTTTAATCATTTTTAAAAGTTTGCAAGCCCACCTTGGTCTAGTTATCAAAAATTTTAGGCCCAAATATTTTTGATGTAAAGACATCTAGGCTACACGTGTAAGGTTAGCTCAAAAACCTACCACCAATCACAACTGAAAATCCTGAAGCTGATGTTAGCAGCAATTTATAATTAACACCAAAGGATAGTAGTGGTTCACAACCACAGTCAACTATGACACAGCTGATGATCATGCACCTTCCCAAGAATTTCAGGAACTCTCAGTACCCGTGGAGGTATCAAAGCTTCAGGAACATTACAATGCTGCCCACACTGTCTAGTACCCAGGCTTCCTAGATGACACTAAATCAGTCAACAGCAAATTTTATTAACATGATTTTAATTGCATACAAAATTTGAGAAATCCTTCATAAACTCATGTGTACTGCTTACCCTCCTTACTAGTATTAGTCATTAGTAGAAATGGAAGTCAACAAGTATCAAGTCACTTACCTGTAACAAGTTTTTTGGTTTCACAACTCACTAAAAGGTCACATAACTGCAATCTCTGTACAAAGAATATTTTACTTGATGCGATACGATAGGGGTTGAATTTGTTTGAACCTAATAGTTGTTGTTGTTGTTGTTGTTTTTAAAGATTTTAAGTAATCTCAACACCCAACATGGGGCTCAAACTCACAGCCTCGAGATCAAGAGTCTGCTGCATGCTCCACAGACTAAGCCAGCCAGGCGCCTGAACCTAATAGTTTTACAAATAGAAGAGAATGTGATTTGAGTCTCTTTAAGCATAGTCTACAATGGCAAAAAATCATTCCATAACATGAATGCCAAAACCTTTAGACTTCCTGTACGTTGGGCTTTCTTAACACACACCCTCCTCATCAATAAATCCCTAAAATCAATTGGATTAGAGAACCAGCATTATTGTCAAAACATGGTGCTGCTTCTTGTTGCCATTCTTCTTCTTTCCTCTTTAAGAACACTTGATTTTCTTTGGGAAAATGCCACTTCTCAGGTCCACACATTCCCATTCCGAGGGTGAGAAGCGCTTAACCGTGATTGATCTGTATATTCTATCCCCTCCCCGTGAACAATAGCTGTGCTTTAATCATCAATAATGGAAAGATTCCTGGGGCACCTGGGTGACTCAGTTGGTTGAGCATCTGAATTCACCTCAGGTCATGGTCTCACGGTTTGTGAGTTTGAGCCCCACTTTGGGCTCTGTGCTGACAGCTCGGGGCCTGGAGCCTACTTCGGATTCTGTGTCTCCCTCTCTCTCTCTACTTCTCCCCTGCTCACACTCTGTCTCTCTCTCAAAAATAAAGATTAAAAAAAAAAAATAAATAATGGAAAGATTCCTGACTGGATTTTCTGGCTCACTTGTCTTAGGTTTAAAAGGCACTAGGGAGCATGGGTAAGGAATTCACTCCAGTATCCTGATAAATGGCAGAGTACATTAAAGTTGCCTGTTTTCCACATCACATTTGAAAATATGGGAAAGACAATTTTACAGAATGTTTAACTTGTAATTTTTAGGTAAGGGCTTTTTTTTTAGGACTCAAATTAGGATATACTTATTCTACTTAAAAACTCAAGAATCAGATAGAAGTTTATTCCTCTACCCCTACCAAAAAGTAAGTTCTATTTAATATCCAACAGTGAGTTTTAAAAACAGTTGTAATTTTAGAGACTCAAAACTTGTTTACAGGTGAAATTAACATAGGTAAACTTTCAAAGTGACCTATCAAAGTCCCCACTCTGTCTTCCCTTCCTCTTCCAACAGGCTTTAGATAAGAATTTTTCATGGCATCTTTGGTTTTCCTACTTTGAGGGGAGTGGGAATCAGTGATTAAAGTTACCATACCCTTCCTGTTTGTAAAATTACTTTTTGCTTATTTTTTAAGGCTGGTGAAATGCATGTGTCAGAATTTTTTAAAAAGTTGTCCTATTATTTATAGACTAGTGGCTCATCCCTACATGTATCAGTTTTATAGAGGAACACACAAAGGTAGTAATGAAGTGAGACTCAAACTAGGTAAAATTCTACTGAATGACATATAGTAATTTTTCTATTAAAATTCCTTGTGGTAAAACATTCACAGTAAAAATCCATCGAAGCTAATTTTTATTAAAAAATCAAAGCACCAAATGCCCCCTGCCCCAAATTAAGAAAAAAAACAAAGACCAAACAACAACAAAGACTATTGCCTCAGATGTGCTTCACAAAAAACAAATCTTTGTGAGGAAAGAAATCAGTGGTCTGATTGGCTAGCATTTTTCTCACTCAAGAACATGAACTACCACCATGTGAATTATGACTTACTAAATACACACCCAAGAGGAAAGGGAAATATATGTAAAAAGATATCAATTGTTAATTTACATGAGGTTATAAAATATTTTAAAAACTATGTACATGTTATTTAAAAGGAGGACCTCTGTAAGAAACTAGATGGTTGAACTCATTGTCATGTCCATAATAATACCAATCAGATCACTCAATTTCTCTCATTCATAACAGAAAATAAGCACATCTTCTATTTACATCTAAAAACATTTTGCTCATAGGTAGCAACTTTAGGGATTCACGTTAATTTATGGATCAGGTTTCACCGAAGGAGGAATTCTTCCTTTCAGTGTCTAACTAGTCTGTCCATGGAACCCAAATTTACAAGTTAAGCACTGTCACAACATAGGAATTTGAAATGCAAATTCATAAATGGAGCAATCAGCTGAACTCACCCTTTTGATTGTGGAGCGAATCTTCCTGAAAGCATTGCTAAATTATACTGCATTTATATTATGGTGTAGGTGTAAAACATGGTGCCTATTCTTTAGCTTGGAAAAGCAAGTGAAACTACCAAGGGGAGAGGACATTTTCCTTTTAGCACATCCAGCATCTTACCCCTCCATCCAGAAAGGACAAGTGAGGCCTGTTAATTCAAAGGGCAAAATAACTGCATTGCCTGATGCTCATGTACAAATGTATTCTATATATGTCAGAATTGCCTTATGCCAAAAAGATCAGATGCTTGATTCATGGGAAAGCTCTTGATGAGCCGGACTTCGGTAAATCCCAGCTCCCACAAGATTTGTTCATTCACAAGCCTTGGCCAAAGGTGTGGTCATGTGATCACATTAGAGGGTCTTGTAGCTAAGACACTGGGCACTGGTTCTAAATTCAGAGGGAAATCACCGGGAGTTTTTGATCAGAGGTAAACACTGTAGTGTTTTAAGTTTAGGTCAAGGCTGCTTGAATCACACTGAACTTTTGGGAGATGGCTCTCTAAATGAGCACAGTTATTTAGGCTCACCTTATACCTTACTTCTATTAGAATTTCAGGACTATTTTGCTGGGATCCACCTGGGCACACAGGCACTTGTTAATTTAAAGTCACAGAACTTTAATCGTAAAGAGCATTACAAAAAGGCTGTTTGGAGAGACAAACACCTAGTTTTAATGTAATTTATATTATGTATGACTACAGGAAAGATGGTTCTTAATTGCCTTTCAATCAGCAAAAAAAAATGGTAAAGGTGAATACTGTTTTTAAAAGATTAATATGACTGAATGTAACAGTGCAAGTTTTGGGCACATTAGTAGAAATTTTAGCTCAGATGCTAGAATTTAAGAAATTATATATATTTTTTCCCTTAAGAGCTACTTCTCTTTGTGATCCTCCTCAAAATTTGTCTGTATTGCTCTGTTTTACCTCAGGAAACAAGTATGGAAGAACAAACAGTCAAGAACAGTATTCTAAGTGCCAACAATAAACTTATTTGCAAAACCTCCGGAGTTGTTGCGCTAAAAATGCTGGAGCAAAAAAAAAAAAAAAAAAAAACCACACAGCAAAAAAACAATTCAAAGATATATGCGCTGTTATCAAAATTTGTTCAGCCTTTAGAGAATAAATGTCAAATGCATCTTCACAACAATACAACAACTATTCTGAAACACACATTTGGAGAAGTGATTAAGACTTTGTAAGTGACATATTATGGACAAGACCTATCTTGAGAAGCTAATGTAACTAAATTATTTTCTCATATTTTATCTTTAGCAACACGTGAAAACCCAATGAATTAGCCACAGAATATTTTCAAATTGTCCATTTTAAGAAGTATTGCCTTGCGGAAAAAGCAAGTCCTCTAGGTCCAATCCGTGGGAGATGATACCATTCACAGCCTAAGATTCTTTCAGTTCAGCTATATTTTTATTCTGTCAGCCTAAAGAGAAAGATTTCCTCAATTAATGTTTTATAAAGGTTACTTTGAAAAAATTCATGTGTAAATATTTTGCAAAGGTTAGAAGAGAAATATTGTGCCATTTGCCAGTCTATCTTAATTTAGTTTCCTTCTTTGACGCTGAACAAGCGAAAGGAATAAATGGATTATCAGTTCAACTAGTCAGGTCTGGCCCATTAGGAATATGCTTGCTCTCAGAAGATTAGTCTTCTGTATCTCTATCAGGAGAATGAAAATGAAATTCAGAATGAAGTCAGACATAAGATTCAATTTGAGGTTCTGACTTTTTAAAAATAGGAAATCTAAGCTTCAGAAAACATTACATTTTCCTTATAGTTCCCTCAAACTGCCCGCTCCTAAATTCCACAACACATTTTATTCCAAATTATAAAGATGAAAACCACCAAACTAATCCCTTTCGGCGGAACTTATATTTAATGCTCAATAGGGTATACGTTGAAAAAGCCTCACATCAAATATGGCGCACACTGCGGTATTTCATGTCCAGGGTAGTTCCACTAACAGCTGTACTGCTAACAACGAGTCTTGTTATAAAAGGCTCACCTGCACAGTTAAAAAGCAAACAACAAACTACACAGAGACACATAGCAAACCAAACATGTGTACACTTACTTCCTCAGTGGAAGAAGTTATATTTAGAAATGTACGAAAAATGGCTTTGAACACCTGCTATACCAAACACTTCTACAGACAAGAAAAAAAAAAAAAAAACAAAAATCAAACATTTGTTTTCCTGCTTTTTCTTTAATACAGTTGCCATCTTACATTATATACTGTTAGGTGCCTTCTTAATAGCATCTAATCTACTTTTTCGTTGCACCAGTCAGCATCCTAGGATAGAACTCTTATTACCACTCATGTTCACGGAGTACTGTTCGTAAGTACTAATTCATGGTTGGGCCATAATTAATGGATAGTGGTATTTTCTAAAAATGGATTAACGCACACATCCAAACCACATTAAATTTCCACTTAAGAGTTCATACATAGTCTATTTCCTTTCTATAGCTGCTATCACTCCAAATTATAGTTTTGAAATCCAAGAAGTGGGAAGAACGTCTTTTTGTTGTTGATGCTTCTTTCTTCTTTCCTTCCTTGCTCCCTCACTTTCATTCCTTTCCTTCTTTTTCTTTCTTTCTTAATAAGAAGATTAAAAGAAATGGTTTATTAGGGAAATCAAATTCTAGTAAACATCAAAAACTTACAGATCAGAGTGGTCACAAACTCATTTTGTAATGATGTTAAAATTACTGACAAAATGTTTTTTAAAAACAAAAACAAAAAAATCTAAAAACCAGCACACGCCAATGGTGTTGCTTTATTTAAGCAACTGGCGTTCCTCTATGCTTTTGAGGCGTTTCTTCCGGGGCTGTACAAAGTCATCATCTGAGTCATCACTAAATTTATTATCTTCTGATTCATTCCTGAATTCTAGTTTAGGAAACTTTTTTTCTGGATAAAGGTTCTTTAGAAGTTCTTCAAAATAGCTTTCAAGTTTTATACCAGCATTGGCTACTTCTGAATCAGGCTGTTGGATAAAAATAAAAACATGAATTGAAAACAAACATCAATATTTTAACAGTCAACTGTCAATAAAATAAGTAAATTTCTCACATTTTTGTTCCCTTTTAACTCAAGTTTTGGAAAAGTGTTTATGCATCATCAATGATGTAAAGTAAAATAATAGCCTGGGGCTAGACAAAGTCTAGAGAAGGTCAGATAAGAAGTAAATAAAAGGCTTAGACTCATCTGGATTATTCTATAAGGGAGTGGTAACTACTTATTTTCTAAATTGTTTTCAAGTTGTCAGCTATAATTTGCATTTCCACTTACCATGTAATAAACCTTGGATAGTAATGTGGATAAAGTTTTCCTAATTATCTTTCATTCTCTGACAAACTTGAACTTTCAGAAATTTATACTATCATTGGTAGATACTCATCTCTTTTGTTGATGAAGTGTTTGATTTAATATTACTTTCGCATTGCTATTGTTTTTTGTTTTTTCCTCTTACCTCATTGAATTCGGCACAGTTTTGAAAGATCAATCTAAAATCAGCTACAAAATCTTCAGGCTTTGTATACATGGAATAATCTTCTTGTAGTCTCTTCTTGATGGTTGACAAGTCCATTGGATTTTTAATTATTCTATAATAATCAGGCACCTTTCAAAATAAATGAGATGCTGTAATAAAAATGACTAAATTCTACCTGTCCTAAATAAATTCTACAAGCAGGAACCTTTTACAAGCAATAGTACACACACCCACACCCACGCACGCACATATCCCTTCCTGTCTTGTTAAAGTCTACTTAGTACTTGCAATCTGGGTCTGTATAAATCAAAATATGTACAAAGAATTTTGGGGGTCTTTATCTCAAATGAACAGTTTTTTCCCATCAGCTTAGGATATAGGACTAAGCCTCTTGAGAAACAACAGAAATCAGTCCGGAGGGGTGCCTGGCTGGGTCAGTTGGGAGAACATTCAACTCTTGATCTCAGGGTGATGAGTTAGAGCCCCATGTTGGGTGTAGAGATTACTTTAAAAAAATAAAATCTTAAAAAAAAAAATCATTCCAGAGAATAGTAGGTAAGATGTATGAGATGAGAATATATGAGAAATGAATACAAGTTTTGGACCAGTTTGTGAACATTAAAGTGTATTCAAGATCAAAGCATTCTGTTTGTATTAATAAAACTATAAGATATGCATCAGATATAGGAAACTGACTATACATTCTCATAAATCAAGTTTCAAAAAAAAAAATCACCCTACTGTGTAAAAATGCACAAAATGATATTAATACTTACAGTTAGAGGAACTGGATCTTGAAAAGCCAGGCTCATTTCATGGCAATAAAGAAATAAAAGTAGGCGTTCACACTTCTAAGCAAAAAAATAAAATTAAAAAATGTAATAAAATAATGAAATCACAACTTATTTTTAACAACAATGTCATGGGTTTCAAAATACTAGAATAAAAATTAAACCCAGATAAATACAGGAAAAACATTGAAAGAATTTTCATCTCTTCAGTCATTTACTGAACTATATACTGTTTAATAGTTTGGGGTCTATGTGATATAGGAGAGCCATTCTTACAATTATAGGAACAACAAGTGTCATGAGCAACCTATTTGAACCTCTTTAAAAATAAGTTTCCACTTAACTCTCCAAATTGTATATTGGATTATTATAATTATTTTACATTTTATTTTATATTATTTATTTATTTACTTATTTTTTTAATACAATTTGTTGTCAAATTGGCTAACATACAGTGTGTACGGTATGTTCTTGGTTTTGGGGGTAGATTCCCATGATTCATTGCTTACATACAACACTGTATATTGGATTATAATTAATAATCAACAAGAAGAGCATATGTATGTAATAGATCCAGAGGTGGAACCCTTCCGATGGTGTGTCCAGTCCCAAGGCTGCCTGTCTGAATGTAGAAGGTCCCATCGGCTAGTTTTCCCTGCGTAGGGGTTTATCCCAGTAAACACAGTGTCGTGCTGGTAGTGTGTGTTTGGGCCCCTTCTTGCACAGTAACTTTCATATTGATTGTTTTACTTAATAATTTAGCAAAGGAACTTCTTTAGCACTAAAGAAGTGTTGATGTAGTAGCTTTTAATGTTAATTACAGTTAACTATATTAGGTGGCTTTGAGTTATAAACCCAGTACCACTGGGTAAAAGAATGGAATTATTTCCAAGAAGAATAAATACGAAAACCCGTCTGTGGTGCCAATTCTCAACACATTAGTAAGAAAACTTATCTATAGTAAAAATAAAACAAAACAAATTTACTGAAGGTACACTAAATTTAAAACTCTGGACCACATAGAGGATACATGTTTTACCTTGCTCAAGTACAGTCTTTTAAGCTTCTAAAAAATGTATAGACAGTACTGTGATTTTTTTTTTCATTTTAACCAGGAAAAGTCACAGGTTGTATCGCTTAAGATTCTTACGCTCTTGTGAAAAAACTAAAGAAAAAAGAGGTCAGCATAAAATTTTGAATATACACTTCTTTGACGAAAGGCACACCTGCATTACAATAATCCATCTAAACAAAAAAACTGTTTAGCTAACAGTCTAGGTTAGAAATGTTTAAAAAAACTTACCCTTTTATCTATTGGTGTTAATTTAACAAGGCCTTCACTTTTCTTTTTCTCTGAGTTGTGACTGGGAGCATCACAATCATATTCAACTTCTGGTTTAGATAAGTCCCGGCAGAAAGTACAAATCCACTCTCCACTGTTGGGGGATAGAGTATTTCTGAATTCCTTTTCTTTTTTTTTTAAAGTTTATTTTTTATTTATTTTGAGAGAGATATAGAGAGCAAGCAGGGGAGGGACAGAGAGAGAGGGAGAAAATACCAAGCAAGCTTTGTGCTATCAATGCAGAGTCTGATGCAGGGCTTGAACTCAGGAACTATGAGGTCATGACCTGAGCCGAAATCAAGAGTCAGATGCTTAACTGACTGGACCACCCGGGAGCCCCAGGAATTTCTGAATTCCTAATGCATCATTTCTCCCATCACCAACTCACTTTCCCACATCCTCCATACCATCTATGATACAGATTTATTTATTTGGCATGAATTTTTATCACTGAGAATTTACTGCATATCTACTATGTACACAGCACCATGATGAGAGAGCTTAAGAGCAGAAATATAATACAAGGGCCTAAGTGGTAAACGTTAGGCAAGGAGGTATGAAACACTTACATGAAAGAAACACTTAAAAAAATAAATACACACATTAATTTATGGCTGATGTGAGGCACAACTCTTATTTTCCCTAAAATGATTCATGGAAAAGAAATGTTCTTGGTACTATTCTTGCAACTTTATTATTTAAAAAAATTTTTTTAAATGTTTACTTTTGAGAGAGAGAGAGAGAGAGACAACGAGAGAGCAAGCAAGAGTGAAAGAGAGCAAGAGAGAGTGAAAGAGAGCAAGAGAGAGTGAGTGACCAGGGGAGGAGCAGAGAGAGAGGGAGACACAGACTCTGAAGCAGGCTCCAGGCGCTGAGCTGTCAGCACAGAGCCCAACGAGGGACTCAAACGCACGAACTGTGAGATCATGCATGACCTGAGCCGAAGTGGGATGCTTAACCGACTGAGCCACCCAGGCGCCCCCATTCTTTCAACTTTAAATGTGGAATTAAATTTTAAAAAGTACAGCGTTCCAAGAACTAAAGAGATCAATGCAGTGGCTGCTCTTCCCCATCATCATCAGCAGGAGCAGCATCTCAGAGTTGGTTAGAAAAGGTACTTGAGATATTTATAAATGATACAGCTCAATGCTTGGCAAAAACATGCAGTAACTGTGGCCATTGTTATGCGTAAGGATCACCGTTTTCTAGGGTAACCATCTGTAGTAATTCAAAGGACCGGTTTTTTTCCCTTCTTTACAGAGTAGATTTTTGAGAAAAGCGCACAGAATGGGAAGCAGAGTATCAAAGCCCCTATGCTGAAGAATCCATTTGTGTGAAGTGGGTTTTCACTGAAGTTTTTTACAAAGTTACAACGAGCATCAATTATTATTTCTAGTGAAAGAATGTGGGAAAGGAAGTAAGTACCATCTTACCTTGGAAAATTTGCCAAGGTGGGCACATGACAAGAAAGATGAAACACTTTGGGACACTTCTCACAGCACAGGAGCTCCCCTCCATTCTGACAAACTGCACACCAGTCCTCATTGGGGTCGTCCTCTTTCCTGGTCTCTCCGACATGAACAGGTGACTTCTGGGAGGCATCGGGCCACTCCGACTTTCCATTGGAGGAATTTTCCTGGTGAAGTCCAGGTTGATCTCCTGTGCTATCAGGAGCATCTGACCTTAGCACAGACTCCTCAGAGGTAGAGCTCTGACTACTATTTAAGAGCAGGGAGGTGAGAATGCTCCTTGGATAGTTGGTCTGCAATGGAAAGAAGTTAAGAATATGTGTTTATTTCTCAAAATTGGCATTCTTCATTAGCACTGCTGCAATTCGGGACCGTAGACTGCTCTCTCATAGGCACCTGGTTACTTCAAAAGAGTCTGTGAATATGTATGAGAACAGAAGAGGTTTACTCTAATAGAGTCCCCAAAGGTAAAGAGGACCTGAATCTCTACCAAAAACTATCATCAAAATAGAAGATCAGCAGGGGTGCCTGAGCAGCTTGGTTGGTTAAGTGTCAGACTCAAGGTTTAGTTCATGAGATCAAGCCCCACGTTGGGCTCTGGGCTAACAGTGCAGATCCTGCTTGGGATTTTCTCTCTCCCTCTCTTTCTGCCCCTCCCCTGCTCTTTCTCTCTCTCTCAAAATAAATAAATATTAAAAAAAAATTATATCCAGACTCAAAATATGTCTACTGTTGGTTTTTCATTCATAGAAAAGTATTGTGCTTTAATTCTTATAATTAACTTCACTTCTGCAAGAGCTATTAATAACTTGAAGATGAATCTAAATTTTGTGTTGGGGCCTGGGATGGTAAAATTTTTAATAACAAAATCTATGATTTCCTTTAAACTTTTAATATTTAAAGTAATAAATGCAGATTTAGTTAAAAGCATGATTACATAATCTCATTCCTCAGAGGCAATTATTTTTAAATTATTTAGCTTTTCTTTTGCTATTTATTTTTAAATAATTTGCTTGTATTGTAATTTCTCAGATTTTCAATTTTAAACATATTTTCAGTCTTAAATGTGGGTATGTACATTCTTTATGATGGAAGATTAGATTTTTCCTTCCTGCCTCTCTACCCACTACTTACACACATACACGCCACTCATGCCACTTTCTTAACGCTTTATGAAGTATGTATGTATGTATGTATTTATTTGGTACCAGTATAACTTTATGGCCAACATCTATTCCAATTGGTCAGTATCACTGCTGCACTGGTTAAGTGTCCTGAAAAATCAATTTCTGGTTAAATTCATGTTCAGGTTATATCCTGATTATATCTAGTTTTTAGTTAAATTTGTATAATACAGGTGTTTGTTTATACCACTGTAAGTATAAATATTGTTCATCACATAACCACAGAATGTACTATGACTATACTTCCTTTTTTTGTCTTTTCGTTTTTACTGTGATTCAATTCTTCCTTCCTTCCTTCTTTCCTCTCTCTCCCTCTTCCACCCTTTTCTTTCATCTGCTTACTTTTCTAAATACTATATCTCTAAGTCATTCTCACAGCCTCCAGTAGGGTTATAAAATGCTTTCCAATACTGCCGAACATTTTTTTTTTTGCTCTTACATATATCCCTACGGAGTCTCCCATCCTCCCTGCTACAGGATGCACCAGGGGAGCTGTTATACTGGGAAGTACTCTCTTTGTCTCTCTTCTGGGATCTTATGCCTCCTTTCTTCGTTTATTCCATTTTTGATGAAGCATACTTTCAAGTATCTTCTGGAGAATGAGTACATGAGAATTAAAATTTCTCAAACCTTGCATTTATGTCTAAAAATCTTTATTTAATCTTTATGCATGATTGAGAATTTGCCTGGGTGTAGAGTTCTGGCTATGAAATACTTTTGCTCACAATTTTGGTATTTCTCTTTTGTTTCAGAGTCAAACATCCATTTTGAGGACTCACTGCCATTATGTCTGATCCTTTGCATAAGGTGTTTTTTCCATCTAGAAGCTTTTAAAATCCTGGTATCCTGAAATTGGTGATAATACAATTTGAGTCCTGGTTTCATTTAATGTTGTTATTTGGGTCCTTTCAATTCAGATGTGCATGCTTTTCAGTTACAGTAAATTTCCTTGTATTATTATTTTTTTTTGCCAATTACCTTCCATGTGTTTTACTCAAATGCCCAACTTCCTTGTTTTACTCAAATGCCCAACCCCAAATGCCCCTGATTTTTCGAACTCTTCTCCCTATTTTCCATCCATCTTTTTCTTTTAATTTACTGAGAGAGGTCCTCAAACTTTTCAACCTTTAAGTTGACTATTTCCCTGTTTTTAAACATAACATTTTTTTAAAGTTGATTTATTTTGAGAGCATGAGTGGGGGAGGGGCAGAGACAGAGAATCCCAACCAGTCTCCAGGCTCAGCACAGAGCCCAACATGGGGCTCAATCCCACGAACCATGAGATTGTGAGTGACGCTTAAGTGACTGAACCACCCAGGCGCCCCTCAACATAACATTTTTAACCTCCTATCTGCTAGTTACAAGTTTATTTCATCCTATCTCCCAAACTGATATAATTACATTTTGAGGCCTAGATTCTTCATCGGATTCTTGTTTCACTATGACCACAGGAAAATCATAATTTTCAGGCGGTCCACTGTTTTCCTGTTTTATTCGGATTGGCTCCAACATGACCACCGGGACTTTGTGTGTGGAATCAGCTCCTGCTGGTTTGCTGGAAGAGCCAGAGCTGTAAGAGAGAGAGAGAGAAAAAACAAAAAGATCAAAGAATGCTACCTTAAGTGTCTCAAAACAAAGCATAACGATAGCTTTTAGAAGTAATTCTGTATAACTTCACAGCAATGGTCACCATGTTCCATTATCACAATCCATGATAAATGACAGTGAGATGCAACCACTGCCTGTGCACAGATGCCTGCACACAGCTTCCTGTATAAAAAACCTTTTACATATTAACTTATGTCATTAGTCACACTATACTTCTGGAAAGATATTTGAAAAGATTTAAATAAAACCCGAATCATAAGAAAACAGACTTGAATACTCTGAGGCTCTCCAATTGGGCAGTCAGATTTTAATATCTCAGAACTATCTTTCCCACTTCCTTCTCTAGTCAGTGACAAAGAGCACTCTGGGCTCACATTAACGATTTACTGTCACAAAGTGTGAAGACCATTAACTAGAGATATAAACTGTTGGTGTTTGGCTATTTTAAAAAATGTACTGGGACAAAAACCCTTTACGGATACCCACAATGTTCTCATGGGATTAAAGGCAACATTTTTCTCTTGAGAGAATGTATCTTCCATATGATTAGCAAGTAAGAACTGGGTTCACTAGGAGAAATCTGTAAGCATAAATAGATGAGCAAAGCAGTAAGCTGGTAGAGAATTTCAACAACTATGAATTTATTTATTTTAAAGCAGACCTAATGTTTGGGCATTAAAAAAGTCAGAGAACATTGAAGTTAGTATAAAGTTATTGTTTCTTTTCCCCCTAAGTTTGTATTTGTACATATCCTATATAGTGCAATCTATTATACCTACTTCATTTCAATTTCTTCCTTGCTATTAGGCTCAAGACAAACATATCATCCCCCCCCAATTTTTGTATCTCTAAAGACACAATTATACTTTATTTACTTAACCCATTAATTAGTTTGTTAAATTATAACAATCATTGAAATTTTGATTTAAAAGTTAAAAATAAAGGAAGTCGTTCAAGATGTATTGAGTACCAAGAGCATGTTGAGCCCTGGCAGCAGAAATCTAATCAGAGATTTTATACACTAGAGGATAAGGTTAAGTCAGTTTACCTTCCTCGGCTCCCAACACTGGAGGCACTAGGTGAACGTATTGGTGGGTGAACACTAGTCATAGTGACAGGTCCTGGAGAAGAGGAAATCATTCATGTTCATAACATGAGTTAATGATTATGTGTGTCATTTCCTACTGAATATGCTCACTTAGCACTGGAACAAAATGGAATTATATAAAACAATAACCAGTTGTTGGACTCCCAGCCAAGTCTAACCCGGTTAGACTAGCGGAATTAAACCTCAGTACTCCTGGCATTTTGGGCCAGATAATTCTTTGTTGTGGGGGATCTCCGTGCACTGTGGATATTTAGCAGTATCTCTGGCCTCTACTAGTTATTAGATGCCAGTAGTATGTCTCCACATTTCCCACCCAGGGGTGTGACAATCAAAAATGTCTCCAGGGCCGCCTGGGTGGCTCAGGTGGTTAAGCATCTGACTTTGGCTCAGGTCATGATCTCATGGTTCATGAGTTGGAGCCCCACATAGGATTTTCTACTGTCAGCACGGAGCCCACTTTGGATCCTCTGTCCCCCTCTCTGCCCCTCCTCCGCTTGTTCTCTCTCTCTCTCCCCCTGTCTCTCAAAAACAAAAAACAAAAAACAAAACCAAACAAAACAAACCTTAAAAAAAAAAAAAAAAGTCTCCAAACAGAGTCAAATGTAAAGCAGGGCAAAATCTCAGTGAGGACACTAGTACTAGTGAAAGCTACAGACGACAACGAAAAGCAGTAGATGCTGATGTAAAAGCAGTCCAAGACAGAAAGCCACACAGAGACCAATCAATGGAGACAATGAAACAACCATTCTACTAGGCAACGCATTAAGATACTTTGTCCAATGCCTAGCATACAGTTATGCGTAAATGTTAGTCTTAGTAACATTGTCAAAATGGTATCCAGAAATGTTCTGTCAAGTTATACTCCCGCCAGCTATGTATCAGAGTACTTCTCTTATCACATTCTTATCAATGAGTATTTTCACTATTTAAGTCTTTGCTAATTTAACAGTTAGAAATTATATCTTATTTTGATATTTATAATGACTACTAGTGACATTGAAACCCCCAAGTTACTGGCTATTTGTATTTCTTTAGGGAATTATCTAGTCAAGTCCTTTGGCAATTCTGAGTATTTTCCTTAATCATTTATACAAACTTGTTATATAATTAAACAGTTTCTATGCCATATTTGTCAACAGTGTTCTTCCATTTTGTTTGTATGTGTTTTAAATAAGCATCTCCTTTTATACTGTGTAACTGTCTTATGTTTGTGTGACTGATGAACCTTCAGAAATTCTCCTCTCTCCATATTTTGTTCTAAGGCACCTATTTTGCCAACCTCTGTGAGTAGTATTAAGTAGTATTAGGTGAACAGGATTAGGGAGAGTGCTTCTCTCTTAAAGGAAATGAGTAGGTATGTTAAAAATTCTTAAACATCAATTACACACACACACACAAACCACCAAAGAAGAGACTGACACTGATCAATTTTGACCCTAGGCAACTTACATCCAAAAAGATACCATATCACAGGAAAACTTATCAAAAAGAGTAAGTATAATACTAATTTCCTCCTAGGAATGCTCTAATGCCTACAAGTTTTGTTGAAATTAAAAAGGTACAGAGGTTTAAACTTTGCTTCCCACCTTGAAAGTAGACTAAATTTAAACAGTGCCCAAAACTCAGACTCATTTTAATCATCTGAGAAAAGGGTGGAGGGCAGAGGTGAGGGACGAGGGTAATTATGAGTAAAAAAAAAAAAAAAAAAAAAAGGGAAAACACCCCAAAGTCAAAGGAAGCTCACTTTACCTGCAAGGCCTGGAGATGGCACGGATGAGTTTGGTGACTGGACGGTTCTGTTTGAGGGTGGTCTTGGCTGGCCATGATCTATACTGGTATCTTTCCTCACAATATTGTCCAGCATAATAGTACTTGAACAGTCAATCTTATAAGAAACGAAATTATTTCACAACATCCCGACTTTGCAAGTTAAAAGTTACTTTAAATTTAAAAGAAAACTTTAATAGTTTAATTACTATCAAGTAATGAAGTATATAAATATCATATTTAAGAAGTTCTGATGTATATTTTCCCTATAAACAATCTTGAAAAAAGCTTTTACTCATCTTAATGGTCCATCTTAGTAAATATACTGAAGACATACTATTTCAGAAGTTATGAGGAAGGAGAAAGGAGTATCATGTATCATTCACACCCTTAAAAACTCAAACAAAAAGATATATAACTTATTTAAAAATAACAAAAAGTAACCCCCCCCCCAAAAAAATAGCGCAGTTTTACATTTTTGCAAGTTTCTTTAGTGTCTGGCTTAATTAACAGACAAAAGGATTCTTTTATGTGCATAAGAACATAAGCACATTGTGATGTGTGGTTCTGGTTGAAGAATATGAAGAAAATCTGGCCTTACACAGGAAGGACCTTGTGTAGTATCCTCTGAAAGGGTGGTCACTGATTCATACTGCTGAGAACTCGTCTCTGGTATGTACTACGTAGATGAAATAAGCCCACACATAGCATATTTCTAGAACACTAATCTCACCTAAGTACATTACTATTATTTCGGAGGGGAAAATGGGTCCTTTAAAGATTCTTGCTTTAATGTAACAGGTATACAGGTAACACTTCTTTTCCAACTGATCACTCAGCTAAAATAATGCTACACTTCTAGTAAAAAAGACTTTAATTCTTTATTTTATTTTTAATGTAATTTATTGTCAAATTGGCTTATATACAACACCCAGTGCTCATCCCAACAAGTGCTCTCCTCAATGACCATCACCCATTTTCCCTCCCATGCCGTAACCCCTGTCCACCCTGTTTGTTCTCTGTATTTAAGAGTCTCTTGTGGTTTGCCTCCATCCCCCTGTGTTTCTATTTTCTCCCTCCCTTCTCCACTGGTCTTCTGTTAAGTGCCAAGTAGTATTCCATGGTATATATAAACCACATGTTCTTTATGGAAACACTTTAATTCTTTAGATGCAAATACTTTTCATGCTTAAATAGACCATTTATTTCTCAAAAATGTCTTTGTGATTAAAATCAAGTTCAATTCTCTAACATAGTTCCAGCCTTTCTGAACTAGGATTCTACAAGAGACTTAATTCCTACTGTCCTAGGGCACAGATTGTTTATGATGAATCTACTTTTCCTTCTCCATCTAGAATGGTGCTACTTATGAACCATCTTTGGGGGGACTGAGAAAACGGTCACTCAAATCAGCTTCTTTATTCTATGGTTCAGCTGAAGAATTTTAGTTGAGCAAGGCTGGTAGACAAAGGTTCACCTGTATCTGAGGACTGCAGAGAAAAGGCCAGAAGGACGATTTGTGCTTTCTGTGGGTCCTCTTCAGGGGAGGGGGAAAGTACACAGGGTCATTTATGTTTAATAATCTTTTGGCAATACCTTGGCCAATACTTTTCAGAGTGTGAAATGTACTGGAATGTGAGTGGATCTATTGAATCTTAACGTAAGGAAAGTTATTTACACTGTGAGTTAATCCTAAAAGCTAAAGTAAAATTATAGGAATGAGACAAAATTAGTTTTCGTATATATTACCTATGAATGAAAAATACATGTCCTTTACCCATTTAAAGTATATGCAATTATTTAAAAAATGAAATAACTCTGGTAAGGTTAATGATGCAACTAAATAATTGATCTCAGTAACCTGAAAAACCAACTAAATAATGAAAATAAAAAATTTATTTTACCATATGATCAGATGTTTCTTTAAAGTTTTAATGTTTGTGTCACAATTCTATAACCTTGTAGGATAAGGAAAGGTAAAACAAGTATCAACTTACATGGAGATCTATCTATAGGATGTTTTATTTTCTGCCTTTGGAAAAGATTTTTTAGAAAGTCATATTGGTAAAGTTAGTGAGTAAATGTATTTAATTTAAATATAAAATAAACCAGAGCTAATCTTGCACTGGCCAGTATAATCTGGGAGAAAATGTTTTCATTTCCATTGTTAAACTTGTCTCCATCTCTTCTGATGTTTTAAATCCCAGCCTCCCCAGCCCGCCATATCCTTATTCTAATACAGCACATTCCAACATTCACCTTTCCAGTACCTCTTTCCCCCAGGTCCTTACTTCCCAGCTTTCCCAGCTTAGATTCCAGAGTCCATCACTATAATCATTAATTTATAACATGTTTAACATCAGTGCCATGAAAGATGTCCTCTATATACGTTTAAGGGCTTATCTTTTTATTTTTCCTGCTGTTTTATTTCTAAAGAAGAAAAATAATTTCTAACACCCAACACACAACCTATCATCTGACTAACTCAAGCCTTTTACCAGGTAAATTCACTTGAAATTTTCGAAACATTCTTAGTATAAATGTTATGTATACTTACATCTGGAAGAGAAGGAAGATTATAAGAGCCTCCCACTGGTGAGCTCAAATCAATCATAGGTGAGCCGAAAGCCTTTGCATCATATCCTGCTGCACTCGTAATGGTAGGACTAGAAGGAGTAGAGGATGTGCTGCTGGCGGTTGATGGGGCAGCCTGCCCACTGCTGATCTGCCACTATAGTAGCAACAAAGGAGGAAGGGGGTCTATTAGCAGGCCAAAGCATAGCATGTCCTACTAATGTCCGTTTCTTTGTTACAAAACAAAGTAGAAGACACATTCTGCTATCTGAATTCAACTATAATTTGAATGGAAAGCAAGGAGGGACAGGTATGTATAATTTTCATTAATCCTGTCCAAAAACAAAAAATAAAAAGCAGATTATATACATACACACACACATATATATATATATATATATATATTATATATATTTAACCAGAAAACAGTTGGCATGTATCAGAAAACCACAACATCCAATCCTGAAAAGCTAACACATAGGGGGTGGGCAGGAACATAAGCACATAGCAACTTCAGGTAAAGATGGAGGGCTAAAAAGATACATTTGCTTCTGTCCCCACCTGAGACACTTGAAACGAAATAACAGTTTGCACATATTGCAGAACTCCTAAGAGCTTGGAAATTAAAAGCATGAGAGGTAAAGCTGGGGCTGAAAACAGGATGATCTGCTGAGAGTTTGTTTAAGAAACACTGAGGCTCATGTTCCTTTCCCACTTTACTGTAGTTACCCCAAGATAATACAGACTTCATCCATTTCCACAGATGAAGGCTGGAAGTTTATTCTCTAAAATAGAGAAAACTGTGTCTTTGGATTGAAGGGCACCAGGTTCATCTGAAGGCAGAGATGTACTGCCCTGAAAATGAAGATTATGAAGCCATAATGACACTGAATGCTGAGCTTCCCTCCCCCACCCCCAACTCTGCCACTGGCCCCCACCAATCTGCTTACCCAAGCTGGCTTCAAGGTGCAGCCAGGCCCTGAATTTTAGGCAGACGACAGAAAGACGCTTTGGGAACTGGACCAGTCTAAGAAGTACGACTTAAAGATTGTGACACTAAGAATTCTCCCAATAAATCTACCTCGTAGCCTTAAAACTAGAGTGAAACCTCAAACATCAAACATTAGCTCTAGACCCAGGCTTGCAGGATTTTTTTTTTAACACTCATTTCTTATAAACGAAGAGGTAATTAAACATAAACAACTGAGGAAACTCTTATCATTTATGTTAAAGGCTGAGATAAACACACTAAGATAATAGCAGAATACTAGGAATGAGAAGAGATGAACCATGTTGCTCTCCACAATTTACTTCAAGGCCTATGAAAAAATAAGACTTGACTGATATATGGAAGAATAAATGGCTATATGATTAGTAAGTGAGAAGGCAAATAGAACAATTAGTCCCCAACACAACTCTTGAAGCTGTTGTGTTTGAAAATTTTTGTAATAAAACATAGGGGAAAAGGAAAGCAACTGAGAGGTATCTCAGGACTATACAAGGGGGAAAAAAATCCCCAAATACAACAATATATGGACTACATTATACAGAGTGATAGTGTGACAGGCATTCCAATTTTGAAAAATCTAATTTGTATTCCTCACTGAAAACACTGTATAAAGAAACCTGTGAATGTCATCTTTACCACCTACCTACCCCTCATGTCCATCCATCTCTTCCTGTGCCCTCTGCCAACTTCCCTCCTCCAGAATAATCATAGTTATGGACGATGTATATCTTTCCAGGGTTTATTTTTTTAAAAAACCCCTCCCCACCCCCCACCCAACCAGAAAAATGAGATAATACCCTACAAAAATTCTATAATGTTTTTTTCCATATAACATCATCTATAGATTACTGCATTTTCTCAATTCCTGAACATATTCCCCTATCCAAGTGTAATATAATTTGTTAATTTAATCTGTTGATTAAATTTATTATCTATATTATCTCCTAGTTTATTCATTTATTCATGCATGTTTAGATTTTTGACCAGGAAACATTTTAAATATATATATTTTTAATGTTTATTTTTGAGACAGAGACAGAGTGTGAGTGGGGTAGGGGCAGAGAGAGAGACACACACAGAATCTCAAGCAGGCTCCAGGCTCTCAGCTGTCAGTACAGAGCCCTATGTGGGGCTCGAACTCCCAAGCCAGGAGATCATGCCCCGAGGCGAAGTCAGAAGCTCAACCTATTGAGCCACCCAGGCGCCTGGGACCAGGAAACATTTTTTTTTTTCCCAATATATGAAATTTATTGTCAAATTGGTTTCCATACAACACCCAGTGCTCATCCTAAAGGTGCCCTCCTCAATACCCATCACCCACCCTCCCCTCCCTCCCACCCCCCATCAACCCTCAGTTTGTTCTCAGTTTTTAAGAGTCTCTAATGCTTTGGCTCTCTCCCTCTCTAACCTCTTTTTTTTTTTTTTTTTTCCTTCCCCTCCCCCATGGGTTTCTGTTAAGTTTCTCAGGATCCACATAAAAGTGAAAACATATGGTATCTGTCTTTCTCTGTATGGCTTATTTCACATAGCATAACACTCTCCAGTTCCATAATCGTTGCTACAAAGAGCCATATTTCATTCTTTCTCATTGCCACATAGTATTCCATTGTGTATATAAACCACATCTTCTTTATCCATTCGTCAGTTGATGGACATTTAGGCTCTTTCCATAATTTGGCTATTGTTGAGAGTGCTGCTATCAACATTGGGGTACAAGTGCCCCTATGCATCAGTACTCCTGTATCCCTTGGGTAAATTCCTAGCAGTGCTATTGCTGGGTCATAGGGTAGGTCTATTTTTAATTTTTTGAGGAACCTCCACACTGTTTTCCAAAGTGGCTGCACCAGTTTGCATTCCCACCAACAGTGCAAGAGGGTTCCCGTTTCTCCACATCCTCTCCAGCATCTATAGTCTCCTGATTTGTTCATTTTGGCCACTCTGACTGGTGTGAGGTGATATCTGAGTGTGGTTTTGATTTGTATTTCCCTGAGGAGGAGCGACGTTGAGCATCTTTTCATGTGCCTGTTGGCCATCCAGATGTCTTCTTTAGAGAAGTGTCTATTCATGTTTTCTGCCCATTTCTTCACTGGGTTATTTGTTTTTCGGGTGTGGAGTTTGGTGAGTTCTTTATAGATTTTGGATACTAGCCCTTTGTATGATGTATCATTTGCAAATACCTTTTCCCATTCTGTTGGTTGCTTTTTAGTTTTGGTGATTGTTTCCTTTGCTGTGCAGAAGCTTTTTATCTTCACGAGGTCCCAGGAGTTCATTTTTGCTTTTAATTCCCTTGCCTTTGGGGATGTGTCAAGTAAGAAATTGCTACGGCTGAGGTCAGAGAGGTTTTTTCCTGCTTTCTACTCTAGACTCTTGATGGTTTCCTGTCTCACATTCAGGTCCTTCACCCATTTTGAGTTTATTTTTGTGAATGGTGTGAGAAAGTGGTCTAGTTTCAACCTTCTTCATGTTGCTGTCCAGTTCTCCCATCACCATTTGTTAAAGAGACTGTCTTTTTTCCATTGGATGTTCTTTCCTGCTTTGTCAAAGATGAGTTGGCCATACGTTTGTGGGTCTAGTTCTGGGGTTTCTATTCTATTCCATTGGTCTATGTGTCTGTTTTTGTGCCAATACCATGCTGTCTTGATGATTACAGCTTTGTAGTAGAGGCTAAAGTCTGGGATTGTGATGCCTCCTGCTTTGGTCTTCTTCTTCTTCAAAATTAGGCTATTCGGGGCCTTTTGGGATTCCATATGCATTTTAGGATTGCTTGTTCTAGCTTCGAGAAGAATGCTGGTGAAATTTTGATTGATATTGAATATGTAGATAGCTTTGGGTAGTATTGACATTTTGACAATATTTATCCTTCCAATCCATGAGCACGGAATGTTTTTCCATTTCTTTGTATCTTCTTCAATTTCCTTCATAAGCTTTCTATAGTTTTCAGCATACAGATCTTTTACATCTTTGGTTAGATTTATTCCTAGGTATTTTATGCTTCTTGCTGCAATTGTGAATGGGACCAGTTTCTTTGTCTTTCTGTTGCTTCATTGTTAGTGTATAAGAATGCAACTGATTTCTGTACATTGATTTTGTATCCTGCAACTTTGCTGAATTCATGTATCAATTCTAGCAGACTTTTGGTGGAGTCTATCGGGTTTTCCATGTATAATATCATGTCATCTGCAAAAAGTGAAAGCTTGACTTCATCTTTGCCAATTTTGATGCCTTTGATTTCCTTTTGTTGTCTGATTGCTGATGCTAGAACTTCAAACACTATGTTAAACAACAGCGGTGAGAGTGGACATCCCTGTCGTGTTCCTGATCTTAGGGAAAAAGCTCTCAGTTTTTCCCCATTGAGGATGATGTTAGGTGTGGGCTTTTCATAAATGGCTTTTATGATGTTTAAGTATGTTCCTTCTATCCCAACTTTCTCGAGGGTTTTTATTAAGAAAAGTTCCTGAATTTTGTCAAATGCTTTTTCTGCATCGATTGACAGGATCATACGGTTCTTTTCTTTTCTTTTATTAATGTGATGTATCACGTTGATTGATTTGCGAATGTTGAACCAGCCCTGCAGCCCAGGAATGAATCCCACTTGATCATGGTGAATAATTCTTTTTATATGCTGTTGAATGCGATTTGCTAGTATCTTATTGAGAATTTTTACATCCATATTCATCAGGGATATTGGCCTGTATTTCTCTTTTTTTACTGGGTCTCTGTCTGGTTTAGGAATCAAAGCAATACTGGCTTCATAGAATGAGTCTGGAAGTTTTCCTTCCCTTTCTATTTTTTGCAATAACTTGAGAAGGATAGGTATTATCTCTGCTTTAAACGTCTGGTAGAACTCCCCTGGGAAGCCATCTGGTCCTGGACTCTTATTTGTTGGGAGATTTTTGATAACTGATTCAATTTCCTCGCTGCTTATGGGTCTGTTCAAGCTTTCTATTTCCTCTTGAGTTTTGGAAGTGTGTGGGTGTTTAGGAATTTGTCCATTTCTTCCAGGTTGTCCAGTTTGTTGGCATATAATTTATCATAGTATTCCCTGATAGTTGCTTGTATTTCTGAGGGATTGGTTGTAATAATTCCATTTTCATTCATGATTTTATCTATTTGGGTCATCTCCCTTTTCTTTTTGAGAAGCCTGGCTAGGGGGTTATCAATTTTGTTTATTTTTTCAAAAAACCAACTCTTGGTTTCACTGATCTGCTCTACAGTTTTTTTTAGATTCTATATTGTTTATTTCTGCTCTGATCTTTATTATTTCTCTTCTTCTGCTGGGTTTAGGCTGTCTTTGCTGTTCTGCTTCTATTTCCTTTAGGTGTGCTGTTAGATTTTGTATTTGGGATTTTTCTTGTTTCTTGAGATACGCCTGGATTGCAATGTATTTTCCTCTCAGGACTGCCTTCGCTGCATCCCAAAGCGTTTGGATTGTTGTATTTTCATTTTCGTTTGTTTCCATACATTTTTAAATTTCTTCTCTAATTGCCTGGTTGACCCATTCATTCTTTAGTAGGGTGTTCGTTAACCTCCATGCCTTTGGAGGTTTTCCAGACTTTTTCCTGTGGTTGATTTCAAGCTTCATAGCATTTTGGTCTGAAAGTATGCATGGTATGATCTCAATTCTTGTATACTTATGAAGGGCTGTTTTGTGACCCAGTATGTGATCTATCTTGGAGAATGTTCCATGTGTACTCGAGAAGAAAGTATATTCTGTTGCTTTGGGATGCAGAGTTCTAAATAGATGTGTCAAGTCCATCTGATCCAATGTATCATTCAGGGCCCTTGTTTCTTTATTGACCGTGTGTCTGGATGATCTATCCATTGTTGTAAGTAGGGTATTAAAGTCCTCTGCAATTACCACATTCTTATCAATAAGGTTGCTTATGTTTGTAAGTAATTGTGTATATATTTGGGGGTTTCCATATTCGGTGCATAGACATTTATTATTGTTAGCTCTTCCTGATGGATAGACCCTGTAATTATTATATAATGCCCTTCTTCATCTCTTGTTACAGCCTTTAATTTAAAGTCTAGTTTGTCTGATATAAGTATGGCTACTCCAGCTCTCTTTTGACTTCCAGTAGCATGATAAATAGTTCTCCATCCCCTCACTTTGAATCTGAAGGTGTCCTCAGGTCTAAAATGAGTCTCTTGTAGTCAGCAAATAGATGGGTCTTGTTTTTTTTTTTTTTTTTTTTTTATCCATTCTGATACCTATGTCTTTTTGTTGGCGCATTTAGTCCATTTACGTTCAGTGTTATTATAGAAAGATATGAGTTTAGAGTCATTGTCATGTCCGTAGGTTTCATGCTTGTAGCGGTGTCTCTGGTACTTTGTCTCACAGGATCCCCCTTAGGATCTCTTGTAGGCCTGGTTTAGTGGTGATGAATTCCTTCATTTTTTGTTTGTTTGGGAAGACCTTTATCTCTCCTTCTATTCTAAATGACAGATTTGCTGGATAAAGGATTCTCGGCTGCCTATTTTTTTCTGTTCATCACACTGAAGATTTCCTGCCATTCCTTTCCAGCCTGCCAAGTTTCAGTAGAGAGATCCGTCACTAGTCTTATCGGTCTCCCTTTATATGTTAGAGCACGTTTATCCCTAGCTGCTTTCAGAATTTTCTCTTTATTCTTGTATTTTGCCAGTTTCACTATGATACGTCGTGCAGAAGATTGATTCAAGTTACGTCTGAAGGGAGTTCTCTGTGCCTCTTGGATTTCAATGCCTTTTTCCTTCCCCAGATCAGGGAAGTTCTCAGCTATTATTTCTTCAAGTACACTTTCAGCACCTTTCCCTCTCTCTTCCTCCTCTAGAATACCAATTATGCATATATTTTTTCTCTTTAGTGCATCACTTAGTTCTCTAATTTTCCCCTCATACTCCTGGATTTTTTTTATCTTATTCTCAGCTTCTTCTTTTTCCATAATTTTATCTCCTAGTTCACCTATTCTCTCCTCTGCCTCTTCAATCCGAGCTGTGGTCGTCTCCATTTTATTTTGCAGCTCATTGATAGCATTTTTTAGCTCCCCCTGGCTGTTCCTTAGTCCCTTGATCTCTGTAGCAATAGAGTCTCTGCTTTCCTCTACACTGTTTTCAAGCCCAGCGATTAATTTTACGACTATTATTCTAAATTCACTTTCTGTTATATTGTTTAAATCGGTTTTGATCAGTTCGTTAGCTGTTGCTATTTCCTGGAGATTCTTTTGAGCGGAATTCTTCCATTTTGTCATTTTGGATAGTCCCTGGAGTGGTGCGGAACTGCAGGGCACTTCCCCTGTGCTGTCTTGAATAACTTGTGTTGGTGAGTGGGGCCACAGTCAGACTGGTGTGTACCTTCTCTTCCCCTCTCCTAGGGGCAGGATTCACTGTGGGGTGGCGTGGCCCATCTGGGCTACTTGCACACTGCCAGGCTTGTGGTGCTGGGGGTCTGGCGTATTAGCTGGGGTGGGTAGGCAAGGTGCATAGGGCCGGAGGGGCAGGCTCATTTCGCTTTTCCTTTGGTGATCCGATTCGGGAGGGGCCCTGCAGCACCGGGAGTGAGTCAGACCCGCTGCTGGAGGGATGGATCCGCAGAAGCACAGCCTTGGGTGTTTGCGCAGTGCAAGCAAGTTCCCTGACAGGAACTGGTTCCCTTTGGGATTTTGGCTGGGGGATGGGCGAGGGAGATGGCGCTGGCGAGCGCCTTTGTTCCCCGCCAAGCTGCGCTCTGTCGTCTGGGGCTCAACAACTCTCCCTCCCGTTGTCTTCCAGCCCTCCCGTTCTCCGAGCAGAGTGTTAGCTTATAACCTTCCAGATGTCAAGTCCCACTTGCTGTCAGAACACACTCTGTCCGGCCCCTCTGCTTTTGCAAGCCAGACTTGGGGGCTCTGCTTTGCTGGCGGGCTGCCCCTCCACCCCGGCTCCCTCCCGCTGGTCCGTGTAGCACACACCGCCTCTCCACCTTTCCTACCCTCCTCCGTGGGCCTCTCGTCTGCATTTGACTCCGGAGAATCCATTCTGCTAGTCTTCTGGTGGTTTTCTGGGTTATTTAGGCAGGTGTAGGTAGAATCTAAGTGATCAGCGGGAGGGGGTGAGCCCAGCATCCTCCTACGCCGCCATCTTCCCCAACCTCTTCTCCAGGAAACATTTTAAAAACATCCTTAGAGTGTGTATCTACACATTAAAAATAACAACTGGAGAAGAGGGGCGGGGCGCCTGGGTGGCTCAGTTGGTTAAGTGTCCGACTTCGGCTCAGGTCATGATCTCATGGTTCCTGGGTCAAGCCCCACATCAGGGTCTGTGCTGACAGCTCAGAGTCTGGAGCCTGCTTCATATTTTGTGTCTCCCTCTCTCTCTGCCCCTCCCCTCCTTGCTCTCTGTCCATCTCTCTTTCAAGAATAAAAAAACATTAAAAAAAATATTAAAAAAAAAAAAAAACAACTGGGGAAGAGGGAAGGTACACGTTTGTGCACACAGAGTGTGCTAGGTGCTTTTGTACACATTAGCAGTCTCAGCACAACTCTGCAAGGGATTCAATATACAGCTGGGGCAAATGACATTTAAAAGATTAAACTTGCACAAGGTCACAAAACTCTTAGGAAAGTAAACAGGACTTAAGGCTACAATGCAGCTTGAGTCCTTTTCACCTCTCTCTACCAATGAAGCAGAGAAAGAAATGACTTATTTAAAAGCGTTTTTATTAAAATATTAAGAAAATTCTGTGCTATTAAAGCAAAGCTAAACTAATTATAACCACACACAAACACACAGCACATGTACTTTTTGAATAGAATTTTCACATCATTTGATTAAACGAATGTCAGAGAATTATAGAAACCACATCATATTCCTTATTTTGGTCTTGGCAAAAATATGAAACTGAAATCAGCCTACAAGTATTAAGCTGGAAAGAGTGTTGACACAAGTGCTTGAAGACAGAGAACTTTGACAAATATAACAAAATAGTGTCTTATCTAGAAAATATTTTTACCTGAAGACCTTAAGAATATAAATATTAAATCCTACTGGATTTAATATAGAACCTTAAAACATTCAATTTCATCAGATGTATAGGTACTCCATATTAAAACTATCAGTTTTTTTCTAAGTCTCCTTCAAACAATTTAAAGATTTCTCTTTTGCAGAATATAACCTGTATTTGTTAGAATTCTTCTTAGTAAATGTAATGAACTCAGCTAAAAGCTGCACCTATAAGTATTGCCAAAAGTCATACCTACGACTCACTGATTATTCTGGGCCTTTAATCCAACTTAAGTGGATTTCTCTTGTTAATTATAAATCAGGACCCCTTCTCTTAGCTTTGTCTCTATGTCTGTAATAAACTTGGTAACTCACACTTATTAAAAACAAAAAAACTTGCTCTTCATAACCATTGCTTTATTTATAAATTCAACATGATCTGAAAGCAGAGAAGCAGAACAAGAAGCTGAAGAGAGTAAATATATATACCTGTTTTATAGCTTGTTGAGCCAAAAAAGCCATCTGTAGCGGGTTGGGCTTTATTGCTTGTCGCGGCATGTTCTGGTTCGGTGGGTATCTCAGCTGTTGAGGATGTGGAGGAAGAACTGGTCCATTGGGTTTGGGGCTGTGATTTTGGAAATTTATCAAACGTGGAGGGGGTTGCTGGAAAAAAGAAATTAAACCATTTTAGTGACAGTCATCTCCTGAAAGACAAATTACAGAGAAGTCTGTAACTTTCAAAGAAAGACAGCAACTCTGTCACAGACGAACAACTTATTAATACTACAACAAGGGTGTGCGGGAAGGAGGCAGCCTTCCAGAATGTGTAAAGCTATGTGAAAAGGGGTTTCATTAGGAAAGAGCCGTGGGACAGGGGTTTCCAACTTTAAGTAGGTTATAATAGGACTGGATGTAGGCCATGTTAGGAAGTAGGGAAAATTTGTGTTAAGTATCCTTCTAAGTCCCTGATTTGCCCTTTTCAGACATCCTAAAATAATATGGTGGTTGAATACTAATTGTTAACATTTACTGAGCAGTCGTTACATGCCAGGCACTGCTTTCAGAGATTTCTATGAGAGAACTCATTTAATCTTCACAACACTCTTATGAGGTAGGGACTCTTTATTTTACAGAAAAGGAAATCAGGGTATAGAGAATTTAAATAACCTATCCAAGATTAACAAAGGTAGTAAAAGATGAAGCTGGAACTTGAACTTAAGCACTCTAGCTCCAAACTCTTAACTGACAAATCATGAATAGTGAAAACTGTTAATATTTGAAAACTGGGACACCTGGGTGGCTCAGTCAGTTAAGGGTCCAACTTTGGCTTAGGTCATGATCTCACGTTTCGTGGGTGCGAGCCCCACGTCGGGCTCTGTGCTGACCGCTCAGAGCCTAGAGCCTGCTTCAGATTCTATGTCTCTCTCTCTCTCTCTCTGTCTCCCTGCCCCTCCCTTGCTCACACTCTGTCTCTCTCTCTCAAAAATAAACATTAAAAAAAAAAAAAAAAAAAAAAAAGGAATTACTGAGTTTTAGATCTGAGGTCAAACCATATGCCATGCATTGTGATTACCATTTTACATGTGTTACTTCATTATGTCATTTGTAAAATGAGGACACTGAACATTAGAAAGCTTACGTAGCTTGAAAAAGGTCACGTGGCTAGTGAAAGGTGGTGCTAGAGCTTTGATCCAAATCTAGTTTGCCTCATCATTACCAAAATGCGTTCTGGTATTTAGCTGGGGTTGATTAATGTACAGATGAGAGGATGAAATTTCCCTAAAAGAAAATAGATTTCAAGTGGAAACCCTCCAAGGACAACACTAGTTGGTTACAGGACAGGGCAAGGGCTGGGAAGACAAGCCTACTTTGTGCATAAATGCTAGCCTTGGAAATGGAGATCTGTGTTCTAGAAAAAGGTAACCTTATATGCCAGTCTTCGTTTCATCATGAACCAATCCTACGGTTGGCAACTTATTGCGAAGCAAATACTTATTTTTAGGCGCTCTAAACTGTGAAGGAAGACAGCTATAAAGTGTAGCCCTGCCTTCTTTTTTAGCTTTTACTCTCTCGTTTTTTGAATTTACTCTCCTTACATGGGTAAACTGCTTCTCTTTCCCCTGTCTTACAAATTAGTTGGCACTGGGTTCACCCTCAGTAACTCTCAAGAGTAGCCAGCAATTACACACCCAAGAAAAACAGATTTAGATACTGTTTCAACACCAAGGGAAATTCTGTGGGTGAAGAAGAGAAAAATATTAGAGAAAATATCAGAACTGTACAGAAGCATATGCCTGAAGCCATAGCAATTCTTTCTAATTCTTAAAGTTTTGTGACTTGAAGGGTTTTATATCAGAGAAACGCAAACAGAAAACAGTTGGGCGATTACAGTGGAAATAGTACAAAACTTCTAAATTTATCTAAGAGATAATTTTTTATAAAGTGGAAAAGCACCTAAAATGGTCCTTAAGGAGAATAAAGGTAATCCTCGAAGTCCTTTGCTGCCCTACTCTCACAGTCCCAGCAAGAATGAGGTTTATATATTGATATAGTCAAGAAATGACACTTGATGTCAGAGTAATGTACCCTGTGAGAAGTCAGTGTGGGAATGGATGTCGACCCTAACATCAAGGAGCTCACAGTTTGGTAAGACGTGAGGGGTTTTTCCCCCCTCTCCTAAACAGTTACAGTTGACTGCATTAGACAGGGAAGGCAACTTCGAAGAATAAGATTAGGAACTAGTTCTGAGCATAAAAGAAAAAGCAAAACCAGTGGTACTTTAATTGAATGGAATCACCTAATTTGCAAGAAAGATACAGAAGAAAAAAATAGAACAGAGAAATAATTGAGCACTTTAGCAAACTAACGTATAATCATCATTACCCTCATCTGAACTCTAAGTACCTTCATTATTATAGGGTTTGACTGTATTCTAGGTCAGTAGTTCCCAACTGTGCATAACCATGAAGGATAGCAGATGTCCTTCTAACTCTTCAGGAAAATGAATGTTTACATATGAATGAGAGCATCTCCACAGCAATAAATCTGACTCAGGAGAGTAAGAGCCATTGCTGTGAATTATGTATTCAATAACATACGTGACCACACTCAACAAACTATGATCTGTCCACTGGAGTATAAAAAGATATACTGTATATTGCTAAATAAACAGAGATACACAGTCTATCAAGTTTGTACCACTTGGTCATAGAAGTGTGTATCCTATGTCTGTATCACCCAACTCTTTAACCACACAGATTATGTGGTTAATATTCAGAGGAAGAAGAAATAAGGAACTCTCATGCAAGCAATTTTTTAGAAGTAGTCCTTCAAATTTACCTGGGTCCTACAGACAGATGCAGAGTACAATCTGAACATGTCCACAAAGCCAGAGGCACACACGCACCTCCTCTTAGGCACACATTTCCCTACGCTTTACATGTAAATAAACTGGTAGAAAACGAAGTCTACAGCTGAGCAGGGCAAGCTTATGGAGGAGGAGAAACTGATGACTGAAAAATATATGAGTATTTGACAGAGAACACATAAAAATGAGGGGTGAGAAGACAGAAAAACAACAGTGTGTGAGGTAATGACCAAAAGATACGAAGGTTATCTTATTTCTAAGTGGGAAAATTAGGTCACACAATGGAGATTGTGCATTATACAGATTATACAGCAGTAAATCCTAGAGAGGAAAAATAAGATCAAATGCAAATTTGAGATACGTAGGCTAAATAAAGGCTCAGAGATCACTTCTGTTTTGTCGCTGCTTAAATAATGAGTGACCAAGTCACAGAGTATCTACTAACTGCTCAGTTCCTCACTTCTTAGTGAAAAGATAATTAACACAAATAATGGATTTATCTTTTTTTTTGCTTTAATAAACTATTAAATAAAAATCACTTTTCTATCTCCCACTTAAGATAAATATTAATCATGCAAATGCTTAGCACTAAGCGCTCAACCCTCTTCTCTTCACATTTATCTTTAGAAATATTTTGGTACTCTTTGAAGTCTACCTGCAATATGTCGCTCTGCAGAGATAATGACAAAATTACTCAGTTTTCTTAAAATTCCAACTCTACCAGTTGAAACTCTTGGTATCTACAGTGTACAACTCTCTTCTCACGGAGCACTCACCAAAGACTTCTTAAATTCTTTGTTAATTACTTCTGTGAACATGTGGGTTAAAGTAAAGTTCTAGAGGAATAATCAATTTGGCATATTAAGTTAGGCATTTTAATATACCCCTGGATTTGACAAGCCTTCTTAATCAAATTATTAGAAAGCCATAAACCTCAAATAAATCAACTCAGGCCTTCACAGAAGCAATTTAACAAAATCACAATCTACATATGCCTACAACTTTCTTCAGGGTTGAAATAAGAGCCCTATGAAGACCAATTCTATGTTTTGCAAAATTGCTACAAAAAAATTATCATGCCATTTAAAATTGCTTTTTCATGAAGAACCACATTATATATTCCTCTTAGTGCTTGTAAAATACTAGTAAAAAGTTTTTTCTCTAATTAACTGGCATTTTTCCTTTTTACCAAATAATATAGATATTATGCCTGTTTCTCATTTTCTTGGGTTGAGAAAAAATTCTGAGCTGAGTCTTGTTCTCAAGTAGTTCTTCACACTTTGATACTTATTAAACCATGTTCTACTTCATTTGTGTCATTACTGTTTCATTACTTCAAATGCTTCTCAGAAATAGGAAGAGTACATATTAATAAATGTAACTGTCAATAACAATTTGTATGATTTGATTAGACCTTATATTCCTTAGTAAACTTATTACGTATGCCCAGATCTAACTTGAGCAGGACGGTTACACTACTTAACAGAGTGCATAAACTTCTTATCTTGAAAAACTGACTTAAAAGTAAATGGAATACTTCATATCTAGTAAGAATAAGAATGGTTCATGGTTCAGAAATAAAGTTTGAAAAAGGTAGTTTTCTAAGGAACCATTCCGCCCCACTTTTCTATTTGACCCTAGTTTCTAAGATGCAGTGTGGTTTTTCTAAAACACTGCATCCCCACAAAGAACAGAAAACTGAAGTATTAGTCATTCTGAAGCACTAATACAGGACTTATGAGTTACAGATTTACAAATTTCCTCATCATAGGCATGGGTTATTTAGGAATGCAATCATTTATCCTGTTATAATTTGAAGAGTAGATGAAAACAGATGTACCAGCTAAATAAACCATTAATTCCTTTTTGAGAAGGAGTAAAAACTAGAAGCTAAATCAAGGATACTTAATGTGATAAATTTTTAACAATTCATATATGTAAATCACAAATGACAGATGTCTTGGTTATTTTAAGAGATGTTGAATACAATTGTACTATCGTTATCTAAGTTAGGACAGGCCTGCTTCCAAATTTACCTGATGAGAGATGGAAGGTTGCTGGATGGGCCCCTGCATTCTAGGGTTTGGTAAACCCACAGGTGCTGGCCTCCGTTGCACCTGTTGCCTCTGAGCCATTACCTGTTGCTGCATATGCTGGAGTCGTAATTGAGCTAGGCTGATCTGTGTTGGAAACTTGGATAACTGGTTTGAAGATAAACCACCTGGTGGCTGTGAATTCTGTTCCACGACAGGATTCTGCTTAGGCATTTGTGGCTGACTCTCTTTATCTTCAATTACTAAAGAACCTAATTAAAGAGAAAAAGTTAAGTTCTAAAGTTTTTCTGAAATTGAAATAGCATATTTCATAAGGCTCTTTTTGCTGAACTTCAAATTGCCAAGAAACTTTTTCATCTCAGGAACGCTTTACACTCTTAGAAATCAAAGGTCACAAAGAGCTTTTGTTTACGTAAGTTCTATCTATCAAATTTTCACATTTTAGAAACTATTAAAAACATTTTTTAGTTATTAACTCATTTAAAAATAACAAGCCCATAGTAACACATTTTTATGAAAAAATAACTTCACAAAAATTAATGAAGATTTACATTGTTTTAAGTTTTAAAAATCTTCACATGTCTGGTCTAAGAGCTGAACTCTCCAATTTGTTTCTGTATTGTCTGTCATTATATGTTGTTTGGGTTGAAATTTATGAAGAAAATCCAGCCACACATAGACATGTAGTTGGGAAAAGTCCCATAAAGGAGTCCCATACAATATTTTGAGAACTGCTCTTGTATATCAAAATAAAACAAGTCAGTCTGACGTTGGTTCTAAAAATCCCACAATGTATTTGATTCTTTAGAATGAACAATCTGTAATCTCTCAAGTTCCTTATACCTTCACGGCTCATACTACGTCAGCTCTCTGACAGAGAATACTGTGGCTCACAACTACACTTTTAAAATTTAAAGGTGCCTCTAGTAGGTCTGATTACAGCATAAGGCAAAGCTTGACTTCTTCAACAGACTCAATTTCTGATTTATTAAGCATAAACATCCTAAGAAAATATGGTCATCATTCATTAAATACTCATTGCATGTTAGGTAATGTGATAGTAGGTCTATGTATATTCTTGTTAAAGTCCTTTTTATAGATAAGGGATCTAAGGCACAGAGAGATTGAGTAAATTACCCAAACTCACCGAGACATTAATTGAATGTTGACATAGATCAATATTTTCCCTCTGTACTCTTCTAGAAGACATTTCTCAGAAGCCACGGATAACACCAAGTCTGGGAAACTTGAATCCTTCTTACAATATTTAAAATGTAAATCTCATTGTAAATGGTAATTTACACAGCTGTAAGTGATGGCTCTGAGAAGTCTTACCGTAAAGGATATTGTTTAACCTTATTATAGGAATTTCACAAATAGGAGATGCTGTTTTTATTTTGTTTTTGCTGATGCAGACATACCTAAAACTATATACATTTATGTATATAGTTACACATTTTACTTATGTCTACATCACGAGGTTTATGCTGTAAGTTATATGCTTGTAATTACATGTATTTCTACACATGACTACTTGTATAGATATATAACTTGTGATTCATAACTTCTGTATAGCTGAATCTGTGGTGGTTTGGTGAGGTAGGTAAGAGATAGTTACTTAGAAACACACTTTGTATTAAGATGCTGCTTTTTGGGGCGCCTGGGTGGCGCAGTCGGTTAAGCGTCCGACTTCAGCCAGGTCACGATCTCGCGGTCTGTGAGTTCGAGCCCCGCGTCAGGCTCTGGGCTGATGGCTCGGAGCCTGGAGCCTGTTTCCGATTCTGTGTCTCCCTCTCTCTCTGCACCTACCCCGTTCATGCTCTGTCTCTCTCTGTCCCAAAAATAAATAATAAAACGTTGAAAAAAAAAATGTTAAAAAGATGCTGCTTTTTAGTAAGACAGGTCAGAGTGTGTGTGATTCCAGCTGCCTGCTACCTATCAATAAATACATTGCTGCATGCACTTCAAAATTGAGCTACAGGGGTTAACTTATCACTATCCTTTTTGTTCTTTTGTATGGATGCAATCTGTGTAAGCTTATTGCTTCCTTTCTTGATGTGTTAGGAGAGCACTGGCTCTCTCCAGCCATTTCTTCCTTTCCTATCGAGCTGAGTGTATGAGAGACCAAACATCTTTGATGATTTTGAAACATAGTCTGTGAGCCCAAAAAACTGTCATCAAAGGGAATATACTGATGGCTGATGAAGAATGTACAGGGAATTCTTAAATTTCTGTTTCTATAGTTTCCATCTGAGAAATTAAGAAGAAAGGCAAAAAGTGAAGACTTTTTCTACTATTTGAGTTCCTAATCTTACCAAAATGACAGTCTCCCTCTGTGATAATTTGGTGGGCTCTAATACTAAAAACTGGGGCACTTTTCTGTGTCCATGTTACATTTCAATTAGGAAGTTTAAAAATACAGTTATTTCAGGGCGCCTGGGTGGCTCAGTGACTTGAGCGACTGACTTCGGTTCAGGTCACGATCTCACAGCTCATGAGTTCGAGCCCCATGTCGGGCTCTGTGCTGACAGCTCGGAGCCTGGAGCCTGCTTTGGCTTCTGTGTCTCCCTCTCTCTCTCTGCCCCTCCCCCCTCGCGTTCTCTCTCTCAAAAATAAATAAACATTAAAAAACAATGTAAAAAAAAAATACAGTTATTATATAAAAGGTGGAATAAAAGATGAGAAGTCTTCCCTAGCAAGATCAAGCAAATGAAACTTTAGGTGCTCCATGACTGGGTATAAGAAGTAAACCAATATGAGAAATACTATTTTAACAGAACACATTCCACATAACAAAAATCCTGTATCAACGGCAGTTATGAGTCAAAAGTTTTATTACCCCATTGTGATAAATCTATAGTTAACAGTAAAAGCAATATTCTATGGAAAAAAGAACTTCTAAATTCCCAAGTCTAGACATCCTGTGAGTCAATATTAAGGATGTTTCATATTATCCATTTATTTACATATGTGTATTTATATTCAGGCATGTGTTACACAGATACACACGTTAATAAAATACTGGCAAAAATTCCATGTCTTTAAAATAAGGTAATAAAAACACTTTGATAGCATTATCATAATCATTAAGAGCTCCAGAAACAAATGGCACTTTGAGGAAACGGACATAATGGCCTACCTAAATTGATAATATTTTGAGCCCAGAAACTAGGATCACAGTGAAACTGGATGGTATTGTTGGTCACTGGGGAAGCATCACACCTTGCTCGAAGGAGGTGCCGTAACCGGTATGTAATCTAGGAGAAAGGAGAGACAACTAAACATCAGTATCTTTCATCAGGCAAATAATTTATTAAGTTCCCAGGGAATACACAAAAAAAGTCATTTCTGGTATGTATGCTGATACAAAACAGGTAATCATATAGAAGCTATAAAATATGGATACACAACATGGTTTTCTTTCTAAAACGTTAAGTTTTGAGGTATAATTTAGTTACCTATAACTGTTGAATACAAAACTGAAAAGTATATTCAAGTGATACGTTAAAGTGAGTTTTTTTGAATTAATAAAAGTTTAGAGAAGCACCAACTAAATATCTGTAAAATAAACCTTAACATATTTTGCTCTTTTATTATACTTATGCTTTTAAAGAAAGTTTCAAGATTTGGATTACGGGGCTAATGAGTTATGGAAAATACAGATTAATCTCTGCTTAGGAGATGTAAGTACAGCTCACATCTAGGCTGCTGCTAGTGGGATGGCTCCCCTTGCTCCTGTGTTTTGAATCTCATGTCATTACACCACACCACCCACCTCCTTCCACCCTGTCGTCCTCAGTGAACACTTGGACCTTCTCTCTCAGCCCTTGAAGAATTTAGCTCCTGGCTCACTATCACCATCTCCAACATCACTCATCATAATTCTTAATGATTTTAATATCCAACCAGCCGATCCTTCTTTCTAGCTCACTTCCTCTGGTGCCCAGGTACCCATTATCCTATAAACCTTAAAGGCCCTATAAGCCTTTGCTCTTAAATTTTTCCATGTCCTTCAATCTCACATTACCATTATCCTGACCCAGCTTAAACCCCAGCGTCAAGCACCATAATCATCTTCTTGCATATACCCTCAATACCTGTTTTTCTCACATACTCCATCAAATATAGTCCCATCTCTCTCCTCAACCTTTGTCACCAAACAAAACAAAACAAGCAACCCTGGTTAAATCCAGCTTTTGCCTAAATATAGCTGGACTGATAAAGGGAATGATCACTTCAAACACATGACAATTTACTTCCGGTATGCCCCTAAGGGTGACTGGCTAGCATGTGACATTCTTCTGGTACTTTACTTCCCTACTCTAAGTAACTGTTCAACTTTTCTTCTCAAATCTCTAGCACCCTTCCTCCCCCATTGTCAATCTCAGCTGATGATTTTGCTTACAATTTTACTGAGAAAGCAGGAACAATCAGGGACCTTCTACAAATTCCCACCACTTGTGACTATTAGTGTTCCCTCCAGTTGCAATGCTTCTAGAGCAGTCCTTCCACTTGTGCAACAGCACCCAACCCTTCTTGCCTACTCACAGACACTGCTCAGCAACTTTCTTCCCTCTCCTGTATCACCTAGGCTTCCCTTTTACTGGATCACTCCCATCGACAGAGAAATGTTTTAACTTTTCCCAGCTAAAAACAAAACTCTTGGCTCTTTTTCTCTTGCCATCAACTGCCCCGTTTTCCTGCTTTTTACAGCAAACTCTTAAAAAACTCATCTATTTTTACTGTGCCCTGTTCCTCTCCTCCCATTCTTTTCTGAAACCACTCCTTCACTTGGCTTTCAGCATACTATACCCTCATGGTTTTATCTTTATTTTACCAGCTGCTACTTTTGGGGGCCACTGAGAACAGGTTTGGGCTCCAATGCACCATCGAAGCCTCTACTGTTGGTTCTTTCAACTGAGCCCCAGGGCTCAGTCTTTCAACTGCTCTCATTTCTCCTCTACCCACAGTTTCAGTGATCTCATATGGTCTCATAGTTTAAATGACTTCTTAATTTGTATCTCAGGTCTAGATCTCTCTTTTGAACTTGCATTTCCAACTAGTTACTCAACATCTCCACCTGGTTGTCTAATAGGCACCTCAAATTTAATCTGTTTAAAAGGGAATTTGTGATCTTTCTACACAAGTCTACTTGTCCTATAATCTTAGCCTTGTCCATTACTGTCAACACTATTTTTCCTACAGCTTAGTCCTTGGTTCCTTTCTTTTTCTCATGCCCTACATTCAACCTGTTAGCAAAATCCTACTGGTTCTAGCCTTAAAAGATATGGATAACCCTACCCATTTTCCCATCAACTCTATTACTTATTATTATTATTATTTTAGTTTATTTTGAGAGGGAGAGACAAGAGGAGAGGCGAGGCAGAGAGAAAGAAGAGAGAGAGAGAGAGAGAGAGAGAGAGAGAGAGAGAGAGAGAGAGAATATGAATCCTAAGCAGACTCCACATTGTCAGTGCAGAACCGGATGCGGGGCTCAAACTTAAGAACCGTGAGATAATGACCTGAGCTGAAATCAACAGTTGGGTGCTTAAGTGACTGAGCCACCCAGGCACCCCTCTCATCACCTCTATTAATTCTCCTGCTATCACTTTGCAAAAGTTACCTTACTGCAGTAAGTAAGGCTCTAACTGGTCTCCCTTATATCTCCCTTGCCCTCAACTACCTATAGTCTGTTCTCAATAGCTACAGTGATTGTTAAAATATAAACCATATTCTGTCTTCTTTCTCAAGTCCCTCTCTCCAGCAGTTCCTCATCTGAGATTAAAAACCAAAGTCCTCATAATGAACTACAAGGCTTGTGCTATCTGACTGCACGACCTTACTCATACTACTTTCTGATCCTTCACTCTGTTCCAGCCCCTCATGCCTCTTTGTGTCCATATCACAAAAACCACCACCTCCATCTTTGTATCTGCGGTGTTGCTTCGCCAGAACAGACTTCCCCCAAATATCTGCAGGAATTACTTCTTCACTTTTCTTTAGTATTTGCTCAAATATCACCCTCTTTAGATAGACCAACTTATCTTAAACTACCACCTGCACTCCAGTGTTCCCAGACTCCCTTCCTTAATTTTCTCTAGAGCACTTAATATATACCAGGTAATAGTTATATATTTTACTCATTTTGGTACTGTCTCTCTCCACTAAATGTGACCCTTAAAGGGCAAAGATTTTATTTTGTTCTCTGTTCTCCCAGTGCTTAGAATGCTGCCTGATATATATAGCAGGTATTCAGTAAATAATTGTTGAATACATAATTTGCTTTAGTTGCTAAATTATTTTCAATAGCTCTAATAAACTGTGAGTAAAAAACCATCGAACCATTTTGGGACTAAGTAGAATACATGGCACAGTGTGTAGCTAACAGCACTCAACACAATGCTCTTCTCCCTAAGTTTTTCTGTCTTAATTTTTTGTGTCCTCTAACAGTTCTCACTGTAAAAGATGTTCCTACAAAGCCGACCAAAACAATCATTCCAAGAACTTTCCTTTGTAAATATACTCCTGTTTTATCATTTCCAAAAATTTGTTCATTTTGAAATAATTTTTAAATTGTAGAAAAGTGAAAAGAACCCTTCACCCAGATTTCCCAATGGCTGCTGTATTAACACACTTCTTCCAGTGCCTCCCCAACTGCTTTTGCACATACACTATTGCTACTAGTCTTTTTCTGAACCTTTTGACAGCAAGTTGTAGACATGAGGTTCTGTCTACCCTAAACACTCTGGCGAGTGCACCTTAAAACAAAGATCGTCTAACATAAAGAGCAAATTCCAAATTCCGAAACCAAGTCTGACAACACTGCCATCCAATCCAAAGACCTCATTCAAATGCCAACTCTGCCCACAGTGTCGCTTGCTAGGATACTGTCAAGGAATACAGGTTGCATTTGGATGCCATGTCCCTTCAGTTCCTTAGGCTTTCCCTGTCATTTATGTCCTTGATGGCTTTAAAGAGTTCAAGAACTTATATTCTAGAAGAGCGCCTTTAACCTGGGTCTGAGTGCAGTTCCTCTTGATCAGACTTAGTAAAAGCATCCTTGTCAGGAATCCCACACTAATGATAATATAATGTGCACTTCTTAGCACACGAGATCAGGAAGCTCAGGATGGCAGCCTGTCCTACCACAAGTGCTGATACGAATCTTCGTCGCCTGACAATTTTGCTCCCCAGGTTCCCCACCTTGAATTCACTCGATTTCCCCCTTTGTAAACGCTTAGTATTTTGCAAAGAGGTATTGTAGCATTACACTGAAATCCTGTTCTATCAATTCTCTACCCAGCAGATTAGCATACGCTGATGACTCCTTCTTAATTACCACTACGACAGTGACCATATGTACTATCCTTTCTACGTTTATTGATTTACACTGTGACATAAAATTTTCTTTATCATTTAGATAAAATGGTTAAATCAGAAATGCAAACACTTTCTTAAAAGAAAATCAGCTCTAATAAAAGGGAACTGTGAGGTCAATACTTGGATATACTTTTTTCTCCCCTTGAGATACTATGCTGTAGATGAGAAGCCGGAAGACGCAATTTATTTACAACTCAGATAGCTAGTATCTATTTACTATTAATTTGTACCAAGGTCTAAAAGTAGTATCAAACTTGGCCAAACTCTGTTCCTTAAGTAACATTTTTTCCTGATGTATTTTACTGTCATTCAATGTAAAATATAAGAGCTCTTTTACTGTCAAATTATTTTATTACCCATCTAAAATGTAAACCTTGTCAAAACTCCTGACGCATATTTTAGTTATTTCTGAGAAGTGATAAGGCATGACTGGTATAGAGGGTAATGGTTCATTAAATATACACACTTGTTAATCTCTCCAGATGTATCTGAACTTAAATGAACTCAGGTTTTACACTGAAACCTTAGCTACTGTTCAAAAAGCAACAGACAAAACATTTTTTTAAAATATGAAAAGTATCAAAACAGCTTTCAAGATAGCAATACTATATACTGTCTCCTTTCTAATGAAGTTAAAATAAACTTAAAGAAGAAACTTAGTATTTGATTTTCCAATCCTATAAAAATGAACAGGCGGTTTTGTCTATACTTAGAGCTTCTGAAAGAAGACATTATCTTGTACCTGATTTTTTTTACCATCAATCTTTCGTTGAATTCCTATGCATCAAGCACTGAGTAACACAAAATTCCTACTTTAAGAAGTGTAGAGTCTAATGAGATTCATAGAAACATATGCAAATAGGGGCGCCTGGGTGGCGCAGTCAGTTGAGCGTCCGACTTCAGCCAGGTCACGATCTCGCGGTCCGTGAGTTCGAGCCCCGCGTCGGGCTCTGGGCTGATGGCTCAGAGCCTGGAGCCTGTTTCCAATTCTGTGTCTCCCTCTCTCTCTGCCCCTCCCCCGTTCATGCTCTGTCTCTCTCTGTCCCAGAAATAAATAAATGTTGAAAAAAAAAAAATTAAAAAAAAAAAAAAAAAAAAGAACTGCTTTAAAAAAAAAAAAAAAAAGAAACATATGCAAATATAATAGCAGATAAAAATCAGTAATAGTATGATGGACATATGCACAAAGGGTGTGTAAACACAAGAAAGAGAAACCCAATCCAGTCTGGTCATGAAAGGCTGACAAGTGGAAAGGAAGACCAATCTAATCTGAAGCAGGTAGTCTTTAAAAAGATGGACATTATTCAGAGCAAGAAGAGGCAGGAAAGGGTACTAGTACTCAGGCAAGAAAGAATCATATCCTGTGAGCACCAAAGATTAGAAATAAGGAGATGGCAATGAGGCATTCAGGAATACACAAAGAAGGTCACTGAAGATTAATTAGATGGGAGAAGGGAAAAAAGGAGAAAAGAATTCCTTTTTACTACTTATAACTTAATAGTTTCCTAATTGCTAGTATTATAGAAATATTTACGGAGAGTAAAAAGAATGATAGTGTTTTACTCTCCTGGCCTTTCTTCTGTCAACGTTGCTTGCCTTCCTTCTAAATAATAAAGGATAAATTCAGTGTTAACAGGTTGACAGAAGAGTTCTGAGGAAATACTGTGAAACTGTTTCAAAATATATTTAACACTAGACTTCTGGAAAGATTTTTCTCTTCCATTGATTTTTGTCTTTTCTTGACCACAGTTCCTATAGCAAAAAGTGAACTAAGAATTGCAAGCCAAGCTTGAAATTTCAGGCCTGCAAGGCATTCTTCTTATTTTTTTAAGCACATGAAAGTCATCATTTAAAGGATAACTTGAGTAAACATGGCTACATATACCATGCAGAAAAACTATGAGGAACGGAGTTACAGAATATAGTAATTTTCAAATTTTTTGAGGTTGGAGATCCTTGTAAGTGTTTACAAATAAGTATAAGCCTCAGCTCAGTGTGCATTGCAGGCAAATTATTTTATTAGCTACATACATTTGCGACTCAAGGGCCACTTGGGTTCCACAGACTTTTAAAAATCAGAAAAGAAATGATTTGGCGAATCAGGTATCTAGTAATACTGGTTCCTTGTAATTTGCTGTACCCATTTTCTCCTATATAATGTCAACAACATTCTTCCTTTCTCCTATGTCACGAGATCATTGTGCTGATTAAGTAATCCCATCTGTTTTTATTGTTTTCTCTTATTATAATTGCAAATAAAATCATAAAATAAAATTAGAGAAATTTTTAGACAGAGATTTACTAAGTATCTGACTGTATGAATAATATGCTTTCTTACACAATACTGTAATATTCAATATTCATAACTTCATTCATAATTGAAAAAAGAATTGTCTCATTTTCTATTTTTATTCTTTTTCTGTTGGACATTCAGAAAAATATCCAGGAAAACAGAAAAGATATGTACTATCTAGAAGCTATTTTTCAAAAGACCAATAAAGCAGCTGGAAGAAAGAAAGAAAAAAAGAAAGAAAGAAGTCAAGAAAAAATGTATCATTGAAATATTAAGAAAGAAAAAAAAGTCCAAGAGTTGAATACTATCCATGATTAGGAATAGTTTTAGAAATAGTTATAAATCAATTTTTTTTTTAACAAGTCTTCAACTCAATATTTGAACCTAGTTTATAAAAGTTTATCCAGAAGTACATTTCCTTATTTCAAAATGGTCATAGAAAAATTTTGCTACCTGATTCTAAAAACAGAATAGGTGAACAGAAAACTGATTTGGATGTCCTAACTTGATTTCAAAGGGTAACTCTCTGTGTAATCTTTTTTGTTTAAAAAAAAAAAAACAATTTTTTTTTTATGTTTATTCATTTCCTGTGAGAGATAGAGTGCAAGCAGGGGAGGGGCAGAGAGACAGGCTCTAGGCTCCGAGCTGTTGGCACAAAACCCCACATGGGGCTCGAACTCACCAAAACGGGAGATCGTGACTTGAGCTGAAGTTGGATGCTTAACTGACTGAGCCACCCAGGTGCCCCGAATATATTTTTTAAATGTCTTTTTAATTTTTTTTATGTTTTATTTTTTCTTATTTTTGAGAGAGAGAGAGACAGAGTACAAGTGGGGGAGAGAGAGTTAGAGACAGAGGGAGACAAACAATCTGAAGCAGGCTCCAGGCTCTGAGCTGTCAGCACAGAGCCTGACGGGGGCCTTGAACCCACAAACTGTGAGACGGCAACTTGAGCTCAAGTTGTAGACGCTTAATTGACTGAACCACCCAGGCACCCCATTTTTTTAATGTTTATTTATTTTTGAGAGTGAGAAACAGAGAGTGCGTGCACAGGGGAGAGACAGAGGGAGGGGGAGAGAGGATCCAAAGTGGGCTCTGTGCTGATGGCAACAACTCCAATGCAAGGCTTGAACTCACGAACCTCGAGATTATGACCTGAGCCCAAGTCAGATGCTCAACCTACTGAGCCACCCATGCGCCCCATTGTGAAATCTTTAATAAAACGAAGGTAAGGCAGCAATTTTTAAGAATGCAGACCAGTGGCACCAGCATCTCCTGGGAGCTTGTAAGAAATACAGAATCTAGCTCTACTCCACAACTATTAATCCAGAATCCTCAGGTGATTACTAGTGTGCAGTGATGAAATATTTTCAGTAGCAAGGTTCTAGACTACTACCACAATTGTTCATCATGACACAGCCACTTTTCTTTAACAAATGGGGTTGAGATATCCAGCACCATTTATGGCCGACAGAGTTATCAACGTGCTGCCGACAAGAGGAACACAGCTTCTAAGCTCAGTGTCCAAGACGGAATTCTGGTTGATACCTCTGTGTGACCTTACAAATGTCACTTAACTTTGTGCCTTCATCATCCATACAAAAAAGATGGATAGGTATACCTATCTTATAAAAATGATGGCTAAGTTTAAGTGAACTATTACATAGAAAATACTTAGAATTAGCGCCTGGCACACTACAGGTGATCAGGAAATATTTATTATTATCATTACTGTTAGTGTTAAGTTCGATTGCCACTGAGAGAAAACCTGGCAAAGAACCAGACAGGAAGGACAGTGGTGTATTAGAATACACCTAAACCATGGCAGTTAAATATACTTTTTAAAGCCAAAATATTGGGGCGCCTGGGTGGCGCAGTCGGTTGAGCGTCCGACTTCAGCCAGGTCACGATCTCGCGGTCCGTGAGTTCGAGCCCCGCGTCGGGCTCTGGGCTGATGGCTCAGAGCCTGGAGCCTGCTTCCGATTCTGTGTCTCCCTCTCTCTCTGCCCCTCCCCCGTTCATGCTCTGTCTCTTTCTGTCCCAAAAATAAATAAACGTTAAAGCCAAAATATTTTGATCACTTAAAATTAGAAATAGGTAAGGGCACTTAAGTACAAATAGACTAATGAGCATTTCTGAATTTTAAGTATTCCAGTAACTCCCATCATTTCTCTGCTTTTTGATGGTATGTTCCATGCCATACTTAGCTATCTTACCAGTCGCTTGCTATAAAGTAATGCTGTGCTGCTGCCACTGGAAACTGCCCATTTAGAAAAATGCATGACATGTTCCAATTGTTTAGAAAGTCCGGCCACTTCCTGTTGTTGTTGCATAAGTTTCATGCGATGGTCCTTTGCAAGGCTCTGAAAAGAAGAAAATTCAAAATTAGTCCCGCATATAACATATTTTAATGGTCATTTTCAGATTACCAAATTAGAATAACTGTCACCTCTGAGAAGCCAAGCGATAGAAACTTGAATTTTCATAAGAAATATTCTTAGTGTTTTTCCTCTTATTATAAAAGGATCAGTCTCACTGCCACAAAAACTGTGCCCCAAACAACGCAGCTTCTGCTGTTGCCACCACCGCCTCTGCACCCTCTACCCTCCACACCAGGCCCTTGGTCTAGTTTTACATATTCTGGAATTTAGGTCGGTGTTCATGCATCTTCCAATATTCAAAAAGGGGCGAAAACCATGGATTGGCTATGATACAGTCAGTCAATGCCTATTAAATTCAACACTCACAAATAAAATTCAATACTCATAAATAAAATTCAATACCCAAAATTAAAACTCAATACCCACAAATACAATACAATAAAAATAAAATCCAATCTAATAAAGTTATCAGATCACATGTTGTGCAATCACATGATTTCACGTTTTAGGCATTCTAGTCCTGATTGCAACCAGTTTTGTGCCCAGTCACACCACGTGGTAGACAACACTTAAACTTTTTGTGTGTGTGTTTTGTTTTTTGAGAGACAGACAGAAGTGGGCAGGGGGAGAGGGGGAGAGAGAGGGAGAGAGGGAGGAAGGGTGCACACACACAAGGGAGGGGCAGAGAGACAGAAAGAATCCCAAGCAGACTCCATGTGCAGCACAGAGCTGATGTAGGGCTCGATCTCACAAACCGGGACATCATGACCTGTGTGGAAATCAAGAGTTGGACCCTTAACTGACTGAGCCACCCAGGCACTACTTTATCTTCATTTTTTGAAAAACTCTCTAAGAGATTCTGATTTACAGCAGAGTCTGGAAAGAGCCACAGCAATGCATGCACTAGTAATCTCTGAGAAAGCCAATCTAAGTGATGCTTGATTTTAAACAGAGCTTGGAAAATGTTTTAAATTCTTTGTTTTTATTAAAAAAAAAAAAAAAAAAAGAGGGGTGCCTGGGTGGTTCAGTCAGTTGAGCATCCGACTTCAGCTCCTGTCATGATCTCACGGTTCCTGAGTTTGAGCCCTGCAAGGGGCTCTAGGCTGAAAGCTCGGAGCCTGGGTTGTGTCTCCTCTTTGCCCCTCCCTCGCTCACACTCTGTCTCTTTCTCTCAAAAATAAACAAACATTAAAAAATTAAAAAAAAAAAAAAAAAAGAAATCACAGAATCTTGAAAAAATACTATAAATGAGGTCTCCTGGACAGAATACTTCTTCACTAAATAAGACAAGTCTTTAGTCTTTGTTTCCTGTATGGCTGATGAGCCACGGGAATGACCATGCTTTCCCAGGAGGGCAGGACTCTCTGAGAAAGACCTTACAATTTTGTCAACTACAAAATAAAGAGGTTAAACCAAATTATTCTAGTTTTTATTTTTTTTAAATCCTTAAACATCAGAATTCTTTCATTCTCTTCTCATTCTAAATTGCTTCTTTACTGTGAATTCTTTTTGCACGATTAAAAGAATACTAAAATACCATGCAATTAATATTATGTTACTATGGAGAAGTTGTAATCTATTATTATTTGGAGGCAAACACTGACTTTGGATCTAGACCTTCATGAGTATAAAAAAACTCATAAAGAGCCCAATATTTTTCTCACCGTGATGAGAAACAACTATCCTAAGTGCCCTGAGTACCCTTCCCTACATACTGCTTTCACAGAGGATTAAGACTAAAATGTTGAGAGTGGAAGGCATATCCTTTTACTTAATTTCTCATAGGGTTAAACCTTTATGTTTGAAAACAAAATATAGCTTAGTTATCTTTCTAAATCTTTTTTGCTCGATTGCACCCCTTTGGTGGCCCCAAATTGTCACTTGAATGAATCTAAAATGATTAATCTCTTCAACATTTACAGAGCTCCTTCAAGCAAGGCACTGTGCTTTGTGCTATCGAGGAAACACTAAGCCATAAACTGTCAGCTACAATGTAGAATATGGTAAAAGAAAACTTAGGAATGGAGAAGCAATATTATTCAATCACAAATGGATGAAAAAGTCTGTGATTTCAAAGTCACAAATACATGAGAAACTACTATATTAAATTGCTACAAACATACTGTCCCATCAACAGTAACTTACCTCAAGCTGATGCAGTAGGGCTTTTCCTTTTTTATTTATTTCTACCATCAATGTAAATATAGCAACTTTAATATCCTGCTCCACCTGCTTTTGGTTTTGATTTACTTCAATTATCCTGAAAATTAAATGAAAGGGGGAAAAATCTAAACTCTAAGGCAGAAGATTTGTTTTATAATATTTAAAATTGATTTTCTAATGTCTAAATTAGGCCAAAATGTTTTCAACTCTTAAAAGCTCAGCTGTTTCTAAGGGTCCTTCAGTGTAAATTGACTTTCTCGAAGATGACATAGCAGAAATGTAATTCTTCTGAAAAACACAGTCACTTAATTCAATCTTAAAGTCAAAATGTATAAAATTGCAAGAGAACGAACACATTTTAAGAAAATATTACTTGGAAAGATCGTGATGAAAATCATTCAAGAAAATCAATACTTGATCTAAAAGGGTAGACCAAAAAAAAGGTTTATGAGCAAGAAAACCAGGACTCCAAACATGTTCGATTGTATCCACTCTAACTACCAAGTAGGAAAGTGTAAGCACGTCATTCTTAGTGATCTGAACTGCTGCAGTATTCATTATGCCCGCACAGAAGCAAAGAGAACAACAGTAGAGAGCTACTGTAAGAACACATCTGTCTTCAAATAAGCAGCTCAATACTACTTTATGTTTCATCAGCTATCATGTACAGTTTTTCCCTTCCTTAGAGAAGACGGGAAGGCCATTGTCATGGAGATCAAGATAGACAGATAAGAAATACACAGCATCATACCAGAATATCTTACAAAAGCAGAAGAGCATAACGGGACACCCACTAAACATTTTGAGAGAAATCGGAAGTTTGATTTCTCCAGTCTGCTTCTCCAATAGTTATCCTCCAAGACTTAAAACCAATAGGGCAGAGATTTTATTTTCTGTTGCAACTTAAGATAATCACTTGACACCAATATTGGCTATGAAAATCAAGAAACCCAGATAGATATGGGAAGAAAACAACCCTCTGAAACAAAACAAAACAAAACAAAAACTAATTTAGAATTCACATCTTCATTATGGTTAAACAGGATGAAAAAAGGACAGGCAGTGCCATTGTCTGCACACACGTGAAAACGAATTAAAACCAAAGTAAGTCCGTGCTGTAAATGTAATCCTTTTATGACAGTCTATTCAGATATGAGCAATTAGCACCTAATCCAAAGATTCTTTAATTCTCACAATTCAAAACCCCAAATCCTTTCATGCGATAATGTATGACGTTGTAAAAACAGCATAAGGAAGCCACTAACAGAAAGGTAAAAGAACAAATTTGGAGAATTCACACTATCTGGTTTGAAGACTAACTATAAAAAGCTACAGTCATGAAGAAAGTGGGGTACTGTCAAAAAAGAAAAATACAATGGAACAGAATACAGAGTTTAGAAAGAACCTTACACATACATGGTCAACCGATTCCCTACAAAGGTGCCAAGGCAATTAAATAACAACAATTTAGTCTTTTAAACAAATGGTGTTGGAACAAATGGACATCTATAGGTTACAAAAAAGTGAACTTTGACCCATAGCTCATACCATATACATAATGAAAGAGTAAGAAGAAAGACTAAATTTCATCAAGGGTGGAGCTTGCACATAAAATCAGTTACTTTACAATTGCTACCATTTGCCACTTACACAGTAGAATCACCTCTAACTATCTCTCCTCATCATTCTGTGAATATCCCTTACAAATTTTCAACTACTCAGATAAACTTTTAAGCCCACCACTTTATTTGGCAAAAATAGTATGGTTAGCATATGGCAAATGAAACAGTATTTGGTTAATATAGTTGTTATGTAAAAGAGAAAGGTAAAATGCAATGACAGCTGATAAGGAAGACTAACAAAAACAAAAGACACACGATAGAACTGTTATTATCACAAAGAATAAAAATGGTCATAGTAATTACTGAAAAAGGTTAATGACAAAAATAACACATTATAATGATTGGTCTTAAGGAAGATAAACCACAAGACTTTCTCTTATGAATCCCCTGTGAGGCCTCTCTTATTCAGGCTCTTTCTAAAAAGGATTTCTTGATTTATTTGGACAGTGATATGTTACTTTTGTATGCAAAACAACAAAAGAAGGGAAAATGGGATTTCATAGCTGTTGTAAATGTTGTACTATGTCAGTGCAGGTTCCAAACAGGATGAAAAAAAGGGGCGTAAGCTAAACAAACTCACTCTTCCATGTGGAGGTGAGTGGTTTGCTCCCCTAATCACTGACTTGTGAGATGTGAGACTTTGGACAGTTGAGGATTCCTCCTTCAGAAAACAAAAAGCATAACAGGTAATATGTAGAAACCGTGCAAGTATTGTTATCTGATCAGAAATTAAAGGTGCGTGAAACCGTTTAACAATCCCTGCCTCCTGGTGTCCTAAGACCTCCACCCTATTGTAGTTAAAAGGTAACAGCCCAGAGAAGGCATCTCAAAGTTGACCAATGCTTAAAAAAGCAGTTATGTATGCATAATAAAGCGTTAAAATATTTTATAATAGTGGCAAAAAGTAGTTGATTTTGTTTTTAAATCCTGGCATTTCTTTAAAATTTGAAACATCAGATAATTATAAATTATCAATACCTGCCAGATAAATGATCCATTACTCAATGCAATTTATTACCATAACAGTTTTGAAATTTCATGGCTGAAAAGAATGCTTTCCAGTTCAGTTTCCAGAAACCCAAAGTTTCTAGAAAAGTCTTACAAACTATGTTATTAGAGGCATCTGACAGCTTACTTAGATCTACTTCACCATGAGCTAAGTAAAATACCTGTTCTAAAAGAGAATATTCTTAACATGTTATATAAATATGATTTATCATAACACCACAAATGTAAATTTACCTGTTTTGGATCTGATTTCCTGTGAATTTTATGTATTTTGTTTTTTCCATCAGTTTTGTGATTAGTGTATCTATGATCACTTTCTGATTCTGAAAAGCTTCTTCTATAAACTGGTATCTGAAAAGACAAGTAAACAAACCAATTATTTCATGCTAATAAATCAAAAATGAGGAAAAGCATTCCCCCAAAAGCTAAGATAAAGAGTTTAAAAGATATAAATAATACTAAATATATCCCTGGAAGGCAGGTTTTCTGCACTCTCCAAAGTGTCTCTAAGAAAAGGAGGAATCTTGACAGATATTACTCATGGATACTCTAAATTATTTTGGAAATTTGGGGAAGATACATATCTATCACTCATAGTTTAAGAGGCTTAAAGAACTCACCTGGCAGACCTGGCAAAAAGTAACCACAGATATTTAAGTAGATTTCCTTACTACTTTGTAATTTCCTAATTATTAAAGTTTGATTCTGTAAATATTTTGATGATCACTTTTCTTTAACGTTGAGAGCACATGCGCACGTGTGCACACACACACATATAGAGAAAGAGAGAGGAGGAGAAAGGATCCCAAGCAGTCTCCATACTGTCAATGCAGAGCCCGACACAAGGCTCGATCTCATGAACTGTGAGATCATGACCTGAGCCAAAATCAAGAGTTGGATGGTTAACTGACTGAGCCACCAGGCACCGCTTGAAGATTACTTTTGAACATTAGGTAGTTGTGTCATAAAGGTCACAAATATATGCCTTTGGGGAAAATGGTGGGATGAGGAAAAACTCTTGATGCTATGCCTTGCACGTAACAAAGCTTCAAGCAACATAAAACACAGCACTTTAAAAACTTTAACTTGTAAATGAACATGATAATCTCTGACAAAGTACGCATGATGACTCAAGAGTAGCTCCAGGGACACAGTAATATAGAAGACAACCAGTTTTATTAATTTTTCGTAAAATGCATAAAACACAGTATTTTACATAATGTGATTTAAAAGTGCAAGCGTACTTCAATCAGTATTATAGTGTTGCCAGCGTTAGAAAAAAAGGGGAACATAGTTAATATTAATTGTTGGATTTTCTCTGTATAGAATGCGGTCTTTGAGACCCTAGTAATGTGTAATGTTATATGAAATGGTCAAAATGTTTGTTATCTGGTTCCTAAACTCAATTTTAAAACTTTCAATATTCTGTTATGATGTTTTCTGGTTCATTTTACAGAAAACCTTTCTCAGGTTTAGGAAATTTCCTTTTATTCTTAGTTTGCGAAGTCTTCATATCATAGGTGCATATTTTTGACAGAATGTTTCTCCTGTCTCTATTGAAATGATTATGTAATTTTTCCTTTATTCTTTTAATATGAATTACATAACTGGTTTTCAAATGTTACATGAACTCTGTATACCTAAAACAAGGCCAACTTGGTTGTAATTATATTGTCCAAAAATCACATTACTACTGGATTTGGTTTCCTATTTCTTAGAATTTTCACATTCATTTCATGGGTGAGACTAGTCCGTGATTTTCTATTTTTATTCCTCATAAAACAAGTTGGAGAGAATTCATTCTTTTATTGTCCTCTGGATGAGACTGTGTGTATTTAAAAGGTGTTATTTTTATCTCACTATTTTGTTGATTCATCAATGAAGTCATCTGGGCCTGTAGTTTCCCTTGTGAGAAAGTTAAAAATTATGGATATAGATTAAATCTAAGGGCTATTCTGATTTTCTATCTTACCTTGTGCTAGCTTTGGTAAGCTGTATTTTCTTTTCTTTTTTTCTTTTATTTATTTTTTGAGATAGAGTGAGCGAGCAGGGGAGGGGCAGACAGAAAGGGAGACAGAGAATCCCAAGCAGGCCCAGCGCAGTCTCACAAACTGTGAGATCATGACCGAGGCTGAAATCAAGTTGGATGCTTAACCAAGCCACCCAGGCGCCCCTGGGAAGCTGTATTTTCTAAGAATTATCCTATTTCATGCAAAAATTTCCAAATCCATTGACAGACAATCATCTAATAATTTTGAATGCCTTTAGAAAATTTTGTGATGCCCCCTTTTCACTCCTGGCATTGGTTTTTTGGGCCTGCCCTCTAAATCACTCATTAAAGGAATTTGTCAATTTACTAATCTTTTGAAAGATTTGATTTTTGGCTTTACTTACTTCATTAATGTCTGCACTTATCCTCATCATGTCCTTTTCCCCACTTAGTTTAGGCTTAATTTACTAATTTTCTGAAGTTGAGATGTTTAGTGTATTTTTTTATCTACCTAATATATACATTTAATGATATCTATTTCCCTCTTATCATGGCCTTAACAGTGTATTTCAAGGATATTATTTCCACGATCATTCAGATAAAAACATTTTCCTATATCCATTGGGATTTCTTCTTTGATGTTTTATTTAAATTTAGTTCAAACTGTTTATTTTGAAATAATTTCAGTTAAATCTGCAATGGTACAGAGATCTCCTATACCTTTACACAGCTTAGTTTTTCAAGTATTAATTCATCATAGCTCTTTAATGCCTTAATAATCAGAATGCATTTCTTAAGAGTAAGGATATTGCTATGTAACCAGAGTGTGATGATTAAATATAAAACTGACACTGGGGTGCCTGCGTGGCTCAGTGGGTTAAGCATCCAACCTCAACTCAGGTCGTGATCTCATCGTTTTTGGGTTCGAGCTCTGCATCGGGTTCTGTGCTGACAGCTCGGAGCCTGGAGCCTGCTTCCAATACTGTGTCTCCCTCTCTCTCTGTCCCACCCTGCTTGCACTGTCTCTCAAAAATAGGCAGTGAAAAAAAAAAAAAAAAATTAAAAAAAAGAAAACTGATGTTAAGATAATACTCTCATCTAAACTACAGACCATATTCCAATAATGCCATTTGTTTAAATAATGTCCTCTAAGGGAGGCCTGGTGGCTCAGTAGGTTAAGCGTATCACGACCAGCTCAAGTCACGATCTCACAGTTTGTGGGCTAGAGCTCCACATGGAGCTGGGTGCTGGCAGAGCCTGCTTGGGATTCTCTCTCCCTCTCTCTCTCTGCCCTCCCCCTACTCACAGTCTCTCTTTCTCTCTCAAAATAAGTTTAAAATAATGTCCTCTAAATAATTTTTCCCCTTCTAGTCCAGGATACAGCACAGAATCATGCATCACTGCATTTCATTTTCATATGAATTTCATTTCTTCATTTTCAAATATATGGAAGATTTTTATCATCTATCGTTATTTTCTACATTAACAGCATTGAGTTTTTACACAAAAACTTTATATGATTTTAACCCTCTGAAATTTAAGATTGCCCTGACATATGGTCAATTAAATGTTTTCTTTTTATGTTTATAAAGAATGTGTATTATTGGGTGCAGTGTTTCTTAATGTCCACAAGGTCATTTGCTATTTAGGTTATTTGAATCTTACAAAAATATACTGTTCTAATTTGCTTGTCAATTATTGAGAAAAGTATGTTGAAATTTCCCACTCTAGATATGTCTATGTTCTGTCATTTTTTGTTATGTATTTTAAAGCTATGGGCATATAGATTTAGAACTGTTACATCTTTTAAATGAAGAGAGCCTTTTATCATATAAAGTTTCCCTCTGGATCTCAAACAATACACTTTCACATAACAGCATGCCTTTGGTTAATGTTTGTATAACGCATCTTTTCCCATCATTCTTTCTATATACTTAGGCTTTAGTTGCTTCTTGTCTAAAAAGCAACTAGGGGGCGCCTGGGTGGCGCAGTCGGTTAAGCGTCCGACTTCAGCCAGGTCACGATCTCGCGGTCCGTGAGTTCGAGCCCCGGGTCGGGCTCTGGGCTGATGGCTCAGAGCCTGGAGCCTGTTTCCGATTCTGTGTCTCCCTCTCTCTCTGCCCCTCCCCCGTTCATGCTTTGTCTCTCTCTGTCCCAAAAAGAAATAAACGTTGGAAAAAAAAAAAAAAAATTTAAAAAGCAAATAGCAGATTTTCAATTTTTTTATTAAGCTTGCAATCTTTTAATTTGGGACATTTTATCCATTTACATTTATTATAATTACAAATCTATTTATAGATTTACACTTACCAAGTCCTTATTAAATCCCCTCTGTTCTTTGTTTTTCTTCTTTGGCCTGTCTTTAGACTAATTATTCCATTTCCCCTCTATGTTAACTTTGATAATCAGATACACTTCTATATTCTTTTAGTGATTACTCTAGACATTTCAAAATGCAGATCTGGAGTTATCTAATACTGATTTATATTTTTTTACCATCTTCCTAAACTGTACATAAGCCTTAGAACACAGACTCCATATCCCCCTAACATGTCTGTTGTGTACTATACAGAACACACACGACATATACCAGTAAGACATTTTTATTGTTTCATAAATTGATATTTATTTAGATTTACTCGTACTTACCATTTTAAATGATTTTCATTCCATCATGCATTGACTACCATTTCTCTTTTGCCTAAGGTATACTTTAGTGAGGGTTTACTGGGGATATATTATCCCAGTTTATTTGGTCTGAAATGCCTTTCATTAATCTTCATTTTAAAGAATATGTTCACTGGCTATATAATTTTAGCTCTGTAATTATTTTCTTTTTGTACTTAAAAACATACTGGCTTTTCTTTTTTTTTTTTTTAGCCTCCTGGGCATTTATAGGGCTTCCTAAATATGGGCTAGATATCTTTCTTCAGTATTACCACATTCCAAACCATTATATTCTGTCCTTACATGTTGTTTCCTTCTCATTCCTCTCTCTTCTCTCCTTATGGGACCCCAGTTGCACCCTGTATTACTTCTCTACTTTCCATCCTGGGTATTCTCTTACTTTTCTTCTAGTTCATCAATTCTCATTTCCTGCTATGTCAAATCTGTTACAGCCTCTAAGAGTTAATTTCAGTTATGGTAATTTTTAGTTCTGGATTTCCCATCTCATTCTCTTTTATAGTTTTCAGTTCTCTACTCAAAATTTCCATTTTGTCCCTGGTCTTCAATATGGTAAGATATAGCCTTAAGGGTCTTTTTATCTTATTTGTTGTATCTGGTAGGTTTTGTTCACATTGTCTCATCACCTAGCATACGTGATTACTTCTAATTATGTGTTGGACCATTTTGCAAAATTCATTACTGCATCAACTTGAGGTATAGGATGATGTTTTCTCTCTTCAGGGAGCATTTACATTTGAATCTACCAGGCACCCGGGGGCACCAGCAATAGGATTTCAATTTATTCCAACTTTGGGTAATGAAAAAATTTGATGCTGAGGCTTCAGTCCCAGTCAGGAACTATTTACTAGCTAGTTCATCTTTACTATGATAGCATAGACTTTCAGGGTTCCAAATTAAGGCAAGGAGAAACCTTCAAGCCCTGTAACCCCTGAACTCCAATTGCTGTCTTTCCAGCCCTGTGGCCTATTAAAAGTGCTCCTTGATTTCCTGGTAAAATGCCATGAAGGGTAAAAACGCTCCTCGCATTCTCTGTCCCCACTCCAACCTGGTCCAGTAAATCTTTACTACTAAGACTTTTTATCAAGGACTTCTGTATTTTATCCAGGTTTTCTAGTTATCCTCCCTGGTATGGTTTGGTCCAAACTGTCTAGCCTGCCATTATTGGGAGCCTAGACAGTTTTTTTTTCTTTTCTTTTCCTTCTTTTTGTTTTATTTAAATTCCAGTTAGATAACAATACAGTATACTATTAGTTTCAGGTGTATAATTTAAGGATTGAACACTTATATACAATATTTGAAACTCCTAAGTGCTCTCCTTAATCCCTATCACCTTTTCAACCCCACCCCACCTCTCCTCTGATAACCACCAGTTTTTGAGACTTGACCATTTTAACCAATTTTATTTGTACTAATCAGAACCACCCAAATGCTAACATGAAAGTGTACGAGGCCCATGCTATAACAGGTTCTGTTCTCTGAAAAACCCAAAGACGTAGATTTTTTTTTAAATGTAAAATCTCATTTTACAACACTGGAAATTAATTCCATTTAGTTTTAAATAGTGTGTAAGCCAGTGGTTCTCAACTCAGGGTAATTTTGTTCTGCAGAGCATTTGGCAACATCTGGAGATATTTCTGGTCCTCACAACCAGAAGGATGCCACTGGCATCTAGTGAATACAGGTCAAAGATGCCGCTGAACACCATACAATGAACCAGACAGGACCCCCACAAGTATCTGTAGTGACCAAGTTGAAAAATCCTGGAACAGGCCAACATACTGTTGGCCGAACAAAACTTCATTTGCCGACTGCCATCTGGCCGGGGTGCCAGCAGCCCTCCAGTCCTCATAAAGCTTACCATACATGTGTGCACATAATTAAAGATGACAGTACCTATGCTCTTTATGTTCTAATAACTGGCAGTCCCGGCATGTCAGTTTGTCACATGTTTCACAGTAAAGCTTCAGCTGCTCCTTCTTATGAAAAGGACAAAACACTGGCCGCTGACTGGTCACACCAACTGCCTCTGTACAAACAACAGGAGGCAAAAAGAAGAAAATTAACATAAGTGAATACTACATAATTATCAGATTATTCATTTGCATTTCAATCCGTTGAAATATAAAAGAGCTATAAGCAGTTTCACTGACACCATCACTACTACTAGGTTTGTGGTACAGGGACACATGGTAGTGTGGTGAGCACAGCATAACGTGCAGACTTGTCCACTCACGATGTTGTACACCTGAAATTAACTTGACGTTGTGTGTCAACTAGACTTCAATTAACATCAAGAAAAAAGACACAGAATGTTAGGTATTCTCAGCATTTTAGAAGGAAAAGATAAATAAGCTTTTCATTCCAGAACTTCAAACTAACTCAGGAGAAAAATAAAGTATGTAGCTTAAAATGTGCTTTATGGAATTAAAAAGTCTTAAGAAAATAAGCAGATAAGTGAGTGTGACCCAACTCGATGTTTTCCACTCCAATATGGCAGATGACTGTTTTAAATGGAATTCAGAAAATCTAATAAAAATGTATAAAGAACATGATTAAAAAAGTTATTTATCCACTTGTGCAAAAATCCTTAGAGGGTACCCACTAACACAGAAATAATCATAAAGTTTTCACTATATACTGTAGTCCTCCATGTAACTTAATAGTTATCCAGAGTGAGGATAATATTGAGCAATGCTTATGTATAATGTTAAATTAAAAAATCAGAATACAAATAAGTATAATAATTGACTCAACAGTAAGCAGTTATTTCACTAATAATTAAGGATAAAATCCAAACATTTCAGAAATAATCCCACTTCTAGAAATAACCACTATTAATAACCTAGTATGTGTTCTTATGGTTGTTTTCTTTGTATATAACTACATACACTAGCAGGTATTTTGTTTTACAATATTGTCTACAGTAAGTACAGAGCTTCTTAGATAATAAGAACATGTCATTCATTTATAGATTTCCTTTACTTATTGGAGAATTTAGATCCTGACTCAGTCATCTTCCTAGTCCTCAGTGTCACCATCACTCTGGATGAGTTAGAAGTTTACACAGATTGCCACATAAAAACAAGGCTCTCACACTTTTTCATCTCCAGAGACCTGTACTCCATTTTAGCTCCTTACATCATGGTCCCACCCAAAACTTTGGATTGTGCTTAACTGGTTCATTTCTCTAATCACAGATTCAAACATCCACTCTAATAACGTCTACTTTTTAACCTTCCGGTTTTTAGTTAACCGCTCTCACTTTGCCTCCGTGATCTCTAGTTCCCAACAATTTCTTTCATCCTATCAACTGACAGTACTATCAACTTCATCTCCTTTATAGAGTTATAAAAAAAATCCTTCATTTCAATAAATGCCATTATTTGTACCCCTTCCTCTACTGAACTTCCAGAACACCTGTCCAGCTAAACCCCAATCCTAGAGAAGTTCAATTCTTCTCTATCTATACCAATCCCCACACTGCTGAAGCCTGATGGAGGAAGTTTTAAGGCCTATACATCAAATGTAACCTCAATGCTACCAAACATTCTCTGTTTCTGAAGTTGGAGCTCTCTTCCAACTAGAGTTCTTTCAAATATCCCTCACATTCCTTACCTTTAAATCTTATTTCCTCTCCTTTGTTTTTCAGTAGATGGCTGAATTCACAGAAAAAGAGTCTGTCTAGCAGTAATCTGTTCAACGTGTCTGAACCTGTACCTGGCCTCTTTTGCCTTTTCCTCATCAGTACCTTCAGAAATCATATTCCCTTTTCCTGTGTCACCAGAATCCTAGCTTCATCTCGTTCTTCCTCCTCTTCTTGCATCTTACTTTCCAGGTACATCTAACTGTCTCCCTCTGTAAATGTGCACCTGTACTTCAGTTTTCCCCACCCTCCTCCTTCTATTCGTTTGTCAAGCCCCAGATGTGGCCTCCAACCTAAATCCCCAAATCTGAGTCTGATGCTCCTTTGATGTGCTCCCGTGGAACTTATGAGACCAAACTATGATTGCTAATTTGTTCGTAGTTTTCATCATACTAATAACTCTTGTGGGGGTAAAAGTGTCTGTTTTATTTACTTTTTCATCTCTAATACCCAGCAAAATTCCTGGAATATAGAATAGACATATGAACACTGGTTGACTTGAATTAAAAGCAATAAACTAATTTTTAAACAAAAATATATTAATGAGCCATAAAAATTAATGAAGTTCTGATAAATGCCACAACATGGATAAACCCTGAAAATACTGTGGCAAGTGAAATAAGCCAGACACCAAAGGACAACTACTGTATGATCTTACTTGCAGAAATAAGCAAATTTGTGGAGACAGATAGTAGATTAGGGGTTAGCAAGGGCAGAGGAAAGAGGAGAATGAGCATTATTACTTATTGGGCACCGTTTCTTTCTGGGATGATGAAAAAACTGTGGAAACAGACAGTGGTGATGGTTGCCTAACACTGTAAATGCAATTAATGCGACTGAATTGTACTTGTAAAAGTGGTTTGAATGGCAAGTTTTAAGTTACATATATTTTAGTATAATAAAATATTAGTAATCTTTATAAGCGATACAATAAAAACTGAGAAGCCATAAATTACATAAAAAGCAGAGCTTCTTCAGTTATCTACATATCAAATATCACAAAACCGGTTTACCACAACAATATCAGAGGGAAAGGAGTTGTAAAACTTTTGTTAAGCCCACCTCTTGTCACACCTTAGAAATAAGTGATCAGAGAAGTTTAAAAAGCAACTTTTTTTTCATTTGCTGTACATTCGCACCAAATTAAGCCATTTATAGGAAGAGGAGGGTTTATATTTGTCATTTATATATGTCTTCAAATTTCAATTACAATATACACCTCCTTTTTTTTAAACAAAAAAAAAAGAAAAAAACAGGAGTCTATTACAAGTGTATGAAAACAAAGTCAGTACAGGAAGGAAGATAAGGGTGGGAAGGATAGAGAAAAAGAGGTTAAAAGAACTAATTTATTACCTGGAGATACTTCCTCCTTCTGTCTCACAGTGTGGTCTTTTGTGAACTTCACTCTTTGATGAGCTCTGATGCATGTCTTGCAGAGCCACTCAACACACTCTACACAAAACCCATTAGCTTCTGCATTGTCCTCACAGCTTGTACACACCTAATAAGAGAAACATGTCACGTCAATTTTTAAGAAAAATGAAAAGGTGGTCAAACCACTCGTCATATAAAAATGATATACCAACCATACTTGATCTCTATCAGTTATCTTAAGAGTGCTTGTAAATTTAAATTTATAAACTTATGAAACGGATATATAATACTGTCCTTCATTCAATATACAAATATTCCAGGCACTGTACTAAGTGCTGAGGATAGAACAATGCGGAAAAGCAAACATGGTTCCTGCCCTATGATGCTGAGTGTCCTAGATGGGAGTGTGGGTTCATATCCCAGTTCCCCACTCGTCAGCTGAGTAGTCTTGGGCAGGTTACTTAGAATGCTCTCTAAGATGAAGTTAATAACAGATTTTACTGAGTCGTGGTGAAGACTAAATGTGAAGTACACAAACATTACTGTAAGGCTCACACCAATACACAATTACACACTGAGAAGTGCCATAAAGTATGAGAAGTTAAAGAGCATTATGATAGGGGAAACGATCTCATTTTAGTGGGGCTGGAGTACTGCAGAAAGTCAGAGATTACCCAGGCAAGGCTTTCTCTAAGGAGATCATATTAACATTAAGGTATGGAAGTTGAGTCATCAGTTATTAATGAAAAGCCTTCTAGGCAGAGAGAAGAGCATGTACAATAGCCTCCAGGCAAAAGGAGCACAGCAGGTTCAAAGAACTGGCACAAAGTAGGATCAAGGGGAAAGACTGGCAAGAGAAGAAGTGAGGGGCAAGGCAGGCAGGGGTCAGATCAAGCAGGATCATATGACAATTTTGGTCCTTGTCTGATGAAGTCTCCTAAAAGCTTTAAAGTAAGTGACATGGCCAGATTTGCAATTTTAAAAATCACTGTCACTGCAATATAGAGAATAGATTAGAAAAGGGGGAAGTGTTTCCTGCAGAGACAAGTAAGAGGGTTTTTTCAATGTTTTAAGTGAGAGTGGGTGGAAGTGGGAATAAATGAGGGAGACTGAGAGTGAAACTGACTGGTTCAGAAGATGCACTGGATACGGGAGGTGAAGAAGGGAAAGCTTCTTTGTTTCCAGCTTGTGTAACTTTACATGGTGTCACTATTCTCTGGGAACAGTTATTAAAGTTATAGAGAAGCACTCCTTATGTTATCTTCTGTGATGGGGAGAAGAAATTCCGCCCCCCTCCCTCTCAGTTAGTGCTTTACCTTAGCTAAATTCCAAATACATGGATAACATTTTCATTCATCGAACCTGTCTTTTCTTCAGCTCTTATCTTTAACCTTTCTAACATCATTAAAGCCCCTGGCTCCTACTTCCTAGAAACCATTTGGATTCCTTGATATCTCCAGATCCTCTTATCTCTCTGATGCCCTCTGGATGTAACCCCCCACTCTTCCTCCTCCCTCTGTAGATTTTTGTTAGAATCGGGAATTGTCTCATCCTTACAGCCTTAGCTTCAATTATGATGTCTTTAAAGATATAACCTAAAATTTAACCTCTAGGCTACACTAGGCTACAAAAAAGAAAGAGGACGGGGGCGCCTGGGTGGCTCAGTCGGTTAAGCGCCCAACTTCAGCTCAGGTCATAATCTCACAGTTCGTGGGTTCGAGCCCTGCGTCGGGCTCTGTGCTGATAGCTCAAAGCCTGGAGTCTGCTTCAGATTCTGTGTCTCCCCTTCTCTCTCTGCCCCTCCCATGCTCATGCTCTGTCTCTCTCTCAATAATAAATAAAGGTTTAAAAAAAAAAAAAAAAAGAGAATGACAGATCTCAGTATATGAAGTAAAATAAAAAAGCAAAGTAGAAAAGTAAATCATGCTAGTGCTTATCTAAGAAAGATGGGGATGGGTGAAATGACACTTGCCAATATTTTTTAAACATAGAATTACTTAAAATTACATATGAAATAATATTTTAAACATAAGAATAAAGGAAATTAAATGGCTACCTATAGGGTAGATTAAACAGTGAGAGTCTAAATTCTCTCAATATACTGTATTTCACAAATTAAATTAAAAACATTAAATGCCTGGGGCACCTGGGTGGCTCAGTTGGTTGAGTGTTCAACTTCGGCTCAGGTCATGATCTTGAAGTTCATGAGTTTGAGCCCCACCATCAGGCTTTGTGCTGACAGCTTGGAGCCTGGCGCCTCCTTCAGATTCTGGGTCTCCCTCTGTCTATGCCCCTTCCCCAATCATGCTCTGTCTCTCTCTCCCTCTCTCTCTCTCTCTCAAAAATAAATAAATGTTAAAAAAAATTAAATGCCTAAAAATCAAAAGCAAATTAAACTATCAAGTGGGTGGTTTAACCACACAAAGAATTATTTATTTCAAGTAAACTTTAAAATATTACACTGTATGGTAACTCATGTTTAAATAAAAACTAAAAAAAAAAGTACGATTTGATTGACCATCGCCAGTGCATGCATGTAGTAATTGCTGTGTTCCTTTCTTTCTATTTTGACGGAAACAACTCTATAATTTCTACTTTCAGCACCATCTCTATTCTTCTATACTCTTACTCTGCAGACTGTATTTATGCTTTATGAGCTGGGTCCACATTGGATTCTAACAAGAGATGGTGCTGGAGGAAGACTGCAGTGCCAGAGGAAGTAGTACTTGATCATCTTAGCTGTCTTTTTATTTGCTTGCATTCTCCGTGAACATCAGACCCATCAATACTGCCTCACCCTGGCAGAAGCCGTTCCCTCCCCCAGCAGCACTTAGCACCCACCAGACTACAGTTTTTCCAGTCCTCATGGAACCAGCTTTGGAGATACTGACACAGTAGGCCGACGCCTGCTCCTCTGAGGTCTGCAATCCCAAGGCTGAAACATCGCCTGTTCAGAGGTCTGAACTGACGTTCCACAAGACCCTTCTAACTTTGACTAGTTTCTCCTTTTTCCCTCAGCCGCTTCCTTATGGTTGCTATCTCTATGATACTTTAAGTATTTATTTACCTTTCAGTAAACAAGTTTATATCTAGTTAATTTTCAGGATTAAGATGGCTTCTGATTTTACCAAAACTGATACAGTATACCCTATAATATAATGTATAATATATATATTTGGAGAAAATAAATGATTTTGTCACTGTAATTAAGAACCAAGATTTCCAATACTGGATGAATGAGATAAATGTAAAATCAAAAAAGTAAAACCTACAAATCTAAATTGGACTCACATATATCAATATACACCACAAGTACATATTGATATTTGTAAGTCCAATTTAGATTTGTAGGTTTTACTTTTTTGCTTTTACATTTATTTTATCTTTTTTTTTTTTTCCTAGACAGTTGCTCCTTGTATATTTTCAAATACCAGGCACCCATTACCTCATAAGGAAGCACACTTTATTTTTGGAGAGTGCACTACTGAGCCAGATGAAATGCCTCCTCTTCTTAAGGTCTTCCACATACAAGAATCTCAGAGATAGACGTTATGTCCTCCCTCAGTAACTTCTCATAAGCCTCAAATCAGGCTGTTTGCTTAGCAGTGGAATACATTCATATTTGGTAATCACAGACTTTACTCCCTCCGCTGAATGTGAATTTTCAGCAGATCCACGACTCTCCTGATAAATAAGCAGTCTTCTTGGTGCTGTTCACATGACCCTTCCATGGCAGTGAGGGTAGGGAAGGGAAACAGGGAGCCTTCTGTGACCCTCAACAGGGTCAAAGTAGAACCTCAAAGAATGGCTGCACTAGAGATGATCTAGACTCTGGTTATCCTAAGGGACAGCCCAGAAGGCAAGGCTACAACCCTTATTTCTCATATACTCTGCATGACACCAGGTCAAGCTACTAGCCACCTCTGCAGAAAACTAACAGCAACAAAAACGTCACAGTTGGACATTTGGTATCATAAAGAACAAATACCTGTACACCAAATTTTTATATTATTATCTACCGGTTTGGGTATCAAGGGGATGAAGATTTAGTTTTTTTGATGTAGAGAACAGACACTTGCTGTTTGAACTCTTGAAGTTATTTCTCACATTTTTGCTCCAGAAATTTGTTCGTTTGGTAAGTATATTCTGACCACTAGGCTCCCTTTTCTGTTAAAAAATTTGCACCTATGACTTTTCTAAAATCTCAGCCTTCTTAAAAATGCTAGTTTCCTTACTAAGGTTTACAGTTTTCTATCATCTAATACTCACTTGGCATTCTGTTTATCCTTTTCCCTGTCACTTAATAAACATTTCAGAAACTCTAACACGGTTCTTTCCAAAATTCCATGTGTTTGAAGATCCTTTGACTGTGCCCCAGGAGATACTATGTGGCCTAAATTCAAAACCAAGCCAGATGGACTTGTTTATTCTTTTTTACTGACATATAATTAACACAGCTATATTAGCTTCAGGTGTACAATTTTAGGATTCAATAATTCTATATATCTCTCGGTGCTCAACACTGTAAGTGTAGTCACTTCTCTTTTTTAAAGTGAATACCCCTAGCACCCATACTGTGGTCTCCAGATACCATGTGTGACTAAAAGAAACCAAAGATCCTAACAAAATCTCGTCAAAACACAAAGTAGGGAAGACAGCAAGGACTACTGCGATTCTATCAGAATGACTCAGGAATCAATGTGAGGCTCCTATTGCCAAGATGGCACAATTTGATCATCAATTAAAAACAACTAACTACTACAACACCTTTTATATTAAAAATCCATGAGTTCATAAAGATACAAACACACCACTCATTAGTTATCTCCGAAGAACGCTAAGAAACTAAGTCACTATTCTAAAAATTAGCAACTAAAGGAAATGAACCAAGTACTTAACCTACCTTTGCTATGTATGTAACCAAAGAATAAATGAAGGAAGGCTTCTGTTTCTCTTCCAGATAAGAAATATAGGGGAATGACAGAATGAGAATGTCACAATTTTTCAAAGCCCTAACTTAATAAGAAATCATGGTGGTGATCATTAATGGTCATTGACATTAGAAAAAAGACAGATAAAACTCATATGCCTCCTGATTGAAGTACAGGTCAAGCTACTAGCCAGCTCTGCAGACATATGGATGAAAGTATTCTTATGCCCCCTAACCCAAAAGGACCTGAAATGAAATCAGCTTCTACCTATTTACTGTCAGTATACACAAAATACAGGAAACAGAGAAGCATGTTAAATGACTTTATGAAGATGGTCAGCAAAATGCAGAATAAGGCTAACTCCACAGGACTAACACCCAGTTTATCTAACAAATTAAAGGGAGGAAAAAGAAAACTAGTGAAGTAAAGGGGTATTTTGAGATTAATTAAAAGATAGATTTGAGACAAATCAACCAAATGCACTGTGTAGGCCTTAATGGATCCTTATAGAAACAAACCACTGTTTAAATTTTATTTTTTTTTATTTATTTTTGGGACAGAGAGAGACAGAGCATGAACGGGGGAGGGGCAGAGAGAGAGGGAGACACAGAATCGGAAACAGGCTCCAGGCTCTGAGCCATCAGCCCAGAGCCTGACGCGGGGCTCGAACTCACGGACTGCGAGATCGTGACCTGGCTGAAGTCGGACGCTTAACCGACTGCGCCACCCAGGCGCCCCACAAACCACTGTTTAAAAAAAGAAACCATAAGAATTAGAGACACATATCACTGGGTGTTTGATGATATTAAGGTTTAACTGTAAAATTTTTTACATGTGAAATTAATATGCTGGTTAGGTTTATAAAAAATTATTTTTCCAAAGAAGTACTGAAAGATTTATGGATTAGATTACCCTCAACATAATATAGTATGTGGAAGGGTGTCAGGATAAACATAAAACAAGAGTTGATGGCTACTAAGCTAGGTATGTGTACATGGGAGTTTGTTATGTGAAACTGTCCCTTCTCTTGGTAATGCCTAAAATTATCTGTAACAAACATTTTTTAAGCTTTATCTTTGTTCAGCTATGAACTATCCTCAGAGCTCCAGTTTGACCACAGATGACATCACCTTAGTCTCAGAGGCAAACTCAATCACATTCAAAACCAATTCTCTATCTACTTCCCTTACCTCTTAATCTCTGTGAAAAGCACCACCATCTTGGCAGTGAGGTCCCTCTCACCTCCACATCCAATCAGGTACATCAAAACCTTGTGTGAGCTGTAACTTATCCCCTTCCTTCTCGTATTGCCACTAGGCTAGCTCAGCTCTCAATACCTTTTGCCTAGGCCTTTCTACCTCCAATTCATCCCACATTATTACCTCTCTAGTCTTCATTCCCAAAATATCCCTAACAAGTACCCTATTCCTGAACCAGGTTTAACACTCTCCTAGCCTCACTTACCTACATTGAAGATGTCAATTTGGACTCTATTTCTAGTTTAACTGATTATAACTTCTTCCTATTATGTTTCTGTGACCAAAATAGAGTCAATAAACTTACTAAAAACTAATTGATATACAGAAGAAAAAAGCAGCCTCTTAGAGTTGTCCTTTAGATTAGAATCCCTTCAGTTCTCATCTCTTACCATCGTCAATTCATATCAGATCATTATTCCATCCTGTTGATTATTTATGCTGCTTTGCTTTTGAATTTTCTGGATTGAGCATGCACATGTACTACTAGAGTTCAAGTGATATGACTAACAAAGTTTATGTAGTATAAATATAATCATATATGAAAGTGACATGACACTCTAGAAGACAAAAAAAATCAGTAGTATTCACAGGGAAACTTTCAGAAGAGCTAAGTACTTGACACTGTAGTTCACATAAATAACTACATTTCTATTCTTTAAAGCTGGTTTCACAACAATTAGCAAGTTTATTCTCTGCATTAAGCCCTGGTTTGGCCTTTGATGAACTGTGGATACTTTATTATTATTATTTTTTACTTTTTTTTTTTTTTAACATTTATTTATTTTTGAGAGAGATAGAGACTGAGCATGAGCTAGAGAGGGGCAGAGAGAGGGGGAGACACAGAATCTGGAGCAGGCTCCAGGCTCCACAGAGCCCGATGTGGGGCTCGAATTCACGAACTATGAGATCATGACCTGAGTTGAAGTCAGACGCCAACCAGGCGCCCCTGAACTGTGGACACTTTTGAAACAAAAGAGGTATTTTTGTTAGTAACAGATGTATATAAGATGAGCCCTAAATTCCCACAGTTCCCCCAAGAAACCAACAAGAAAAGCTGAAAGTGAAAAGTACAGAAACTTAGCTATGTGATTAGTAAAGTGTCTTAAAGATTACTTTTTAGATTTTTACATTTTAGATTAATAATCATTTTCTTCTCATAGATTCAATTCCTTCACAGATCTAGTGTGCTAAATTAAAGGAACTGCCTAGAGAAATCATCAATCAATCCTAATTCAAAAGTAGACTAATATACTACGCTTAGTGTACACTACAGAATCAATCCTAGCTGACCTCCACGAGAGGCACTACAGTTCATCTTCCAGGGACTGGACATCTAGATAGATCTAAGGGGCCAACAGAAATGTTCTACATGTGGGATATGGAAGTGGGGAAAAGAGAAAAACACCAGTGGGCCTCTAAGTGCAATACCCGGACAATGTTACCAAATGAGGCTTTCAAAGAAATACCATGCAGAAATTTTAAGAAATTTTTTTCTTAATACCATTAAGAAATTTTCTTAAAATGTGAAACCATACTAATCAAAGACATACAATTTTTCATATGTATCATTATAGAGTTCATCATTAAAACAGAAAAAAATGAAAAAAGGGTCTTAAAATTTAGAAAATCTGTCAAAATATAGTAAAATTGCAAAAAAAAAAAAAAAGAAATACATAGAGTAAAATTACAAAAAAATGAAATACTATCAAATACAGAATAATGGTTTCCTCTGAAGGGAAAGGGAAGGTGAGGGTACAAGCAAGGCTTCTGTATTGGCACTGTTTTAATCCTTAAGATGAATTATTCATTATTCTTTATATTCCTTTTAAAGTATTAAATAATTTGATAGACATAATGGTCAAAAGGGGGTCAGACACCTTTTATTTTAGCGTCCTTCAGTAACTTAGGCTGCTTCATTAAGAGAAGGCAATATGGGGCGTCTGGGTGGCTCAGTCAGCTAGGCGTCCGAATTCAGCTCAGGTCATGATCTCGCAGTTCGTTCGTTCAAGCCCCACGTTGGGCCCTGTGCTGACAGCTTGGAGCCTGGAGCCTGCTTTGATTTTGTGTCTCCCTCTCTCTCTGCCCCTAACCACTTGCATTCTGTCTCTCTCTCAAAAAATAAACAAACATTAAAAAAAAAAAAAAAAAAAAAGAGGCAAAACATTTTAAGGCTTAATACACTTACCTGATTAGACTTTTCTACTGTACTGCTGGGAACCTCAGTAGTGTCCTTCACAAAAAAATTATCTATGATGTGTCTCTCTGCACATTCTTGGCTGCAAACTGGACATCGAATGACTCCAACTGGGAAAGACAAAATTGCGTTCTAAGTTTTTTTGGTTTGTACAGCATAATGATTTGACTGTTTGTATTTAAATGCAAAATGACCACCGCGATAAGTTCAGTTAACATCTGTCACCATGCAGTTACAAAAGTTTTTGTGAGAAGAATTTTCAAAACACTCTCCAAGCTACTTTCACATATGCAATACAGTACTGTTAACTACAGTCACCATGCTATATATTACATCCCTATGACTTATTCCTTTTATAAATGGGAACTTGTACCTTTTGACCCCTTTCATTCATTCCACCCACCCATGATCCGCTACATCTCAGGCAACCACCAATCTGCTCTCTATATCCATGAGCTCTCATTCTAAGTTTTAATACAAAAATACAAAGCACTAAACGAGCACATCTCACTTAAACTGTAACTGGGTTCTTTTACAATGTCCACTCTCTTCAAACTCATACCTGTCACTACTTAACACAAAGCAATTCAGTTTATATACATATATGGATTATAAGTATGCGTGTGTGCACCATAAATAAAGTAGGTGTGGGATATACCTAATAATGACTAAAACTTCATTATTCTAAATGAGATTCCACCCGCCCCCCACGCCCCCCCCCCCCCCGAATAAGCATCCCTATGGGCTGCTCTTTTTATTGTTTAGCAACTTCTCCTAGCAGTGGTTTTCAAATATCCATGTGTAGAACCACAGGGGAGATGTTTAAAAGAAAAGAGTTCTAGGGGAAACTGAGTGGCTCTGTCAGTTGAGTGCCGGACTCTTGATTTTGGCTGAGGTCATGATCTCACAATTTGTGGGACTGAGCCCCAAGTGGGGCTCATGCTGAGAGCACAGAGTCTGCTTGGGATTCTTTCTCTGCCCCTCCCTCGTTCATACTCTCTCTCCCTGAATGAATGAATGAATGAATACAGAGTTCTGATTTTCTCTGGACCTATTGAACCAGGATTTCTGAAAGGGGAGCACAAAGATACTTGTTTTGCTTAAAATCTCCATGGGAAATTATTAAGAAACACTATTTAGTTTCCTTTAACAAGTGCAAACAGTGTTCCTTTGGGGGAGGAGAGAAATCATCTTCCATAGTACTTGGGAAATCAATAAATAATTATGAATTGATTAAGATCTAAATTTTTGACTAAAATTTTAAAAATCTAATATTCATTTGATGCTATAATTTGTACCAAGGAGACTGCAATAATGTTCCCGGGTACATTTTTTTGGAAAATGAAATGCATATGAATGAATACAAAGCAACCCAAAGGCCATTTTCATTTGTATATACAAGCACTATTTTTTTTTAATTAAAAAGAACCTATTTTACTTTACAATAGCAACAAAAAATACTAACTACTCAGAAATAATTGTTTTAAATATATAAGGTCATTGTGGAGAAAAATGCTAAGCTAAATTTAGAAACCTTTAAAAATATCTAAGAAAAATCATGTTCGTGATGGTAAAGATATCAGTTCTCTCCAAACATCTATACATTCAATGCAGTTTTAATAATCCCAATAGGAATTTCAATAGAATTTTGATAAGCTGGGAGACATTGTCTACCAAATAACAAGACTTACTCTAAAGCTATGTAAATAAAATGGTGTGAAATTTATGTAAGGATAAAAAAAATGGAAAAGAATACACATAAAAGGCTCACATATAAGTACATTTTATACATGACAGATGTGGCACTAGAAATCAATGGGAAAAGGGATGAACTTTTCACGGTGCTATAGTTCTCTAACATGAGAGGGGGATGAATTAGATCACTACTCAGTTAAAAACAATAATACTTTTAAAAGATTAAGAACTTTAAAACTTTCACAAGGAAATGTAAGAAAACATCTCTGTAACCTTAGGGCAGGAATAAAATTCTCATCAAGAAACAAAAAGCAAGAGATTAAGGGAAATATTAATGAATTCAATTTCACTCAAGAAATACAGCTAGTCTAAAGATACACCCAACATGTGCTGACAAAGAATAATAAAAATCCACAAATTAGGTGACAATGCATTTCTAAAAAGAGAAAGATTGAGTAAACATATTTTTCCTTATTCCTCCAGATAAGTACAGCTAAAAACTCTAGGCCTTCTATATGAAACAATCGTAAGAGCACTGAAAGGTAGAGAGAAGGCGGCAGACTAGCTACAGATCTCAGAACCCAAGGAACGACAGTGATAAGTTCATTGGATTTTCTTTTAGCCCCATGTATTCCAAAGTGGATGTTCATGAAGTCACCATCCTAGGAACATCAACAGGTGTAAACAAAAAAAAAAACTATCCCACAGAAACCTTCTGTGGAAGGACGGTCCAGGAAAGGGGGAGCCTACCAAGACAAAACTTTTAGGCAATAACTGCTCTACTCCAGCCAAACACCACAGATAAAACTGTGCTCCCTTTCCCACCAGCACAGGCCCAGTGGGAAGCCTAGACTTCCACTAGCAGAAATCAAGTACCCCCACTATGCACTGCTGTGTTTGTCACAGAAGCCTGGTGGGGACCTGGGGCTTTCATCCTTACTGGGTGCTAATGGAGCTTTCATCCTGCAGTGTCAGTGGAGACCACATGAAGAGCCTGATTTTACACTTCCAGGAAATAATGAGGTACTCCTCTATCTCTATGCTGGGATGGAGTTAGAAAAGGCCTATTGGGGGCGCCTGGGTGGCTCAGTTGGTTGGGCGACCAACTTCGGCTCAGGTCATCATCTTACAGTTTGTGAGTTCGAGCCCTGCATCGGGCTCTGTGCTGACAGCTCAGAGCCTGGAACCTATTTCAGATTCTGTTGTCTCCCCCTCTCTCTGCCCCTCCCCTGCTCATGCTCTGTGTCTCTCTCTCAGTAATAAATAAACGTTAAAAAAATTAAAAAGAAAAGAAAAAAAGAAAAGGCCTATTGGACATTCAGAACTTTTACCACTGCCTACCAGTAACCTCCTGTCCCTCTGTCCCCACTCCTTAGATGTGTCAATAAAGAACACATGAGCAGCAGTTAATAGACATCCATTTGCCCTATCAACCAGGGAGGTATCAAGAAGTACCAAGACTCTTCCACATCATCTACTGGTAAGGAGGAGGCCCTCCTCTTCCAGATGTCAAGGGAGGCAGAGTAAGGAACACAGACTTCAATTTCTACCTCATAAGAGGCAGAAAATAATAAATATAAGGGCAGAGACCAATGGAATTGAAAACTGAAAGTCATTGAAAGAAAAAGCTGGTTATTTGAAAAGGCCAATAAAATTAACAAACTTTCACCAAGACTGAAGATGACAAAGGAGAAGATATAATTTAGCAAACATAAAGAATGAAAAAAGGGAGTATCACTACAGACCACATGGACATCTAAAAGGTAACAGAGGAATACTAACACTAGTCAGAAAAATTTAATGATGTAAGTGAAACAAACTCCTCAAAGAGTGCAACCTACTATAACTTACCCAATATGAAATAATTTCAATAGCACCCTAACTATTTGGAAATTGGCTCTAAACAAACCAAAGTACTTAGGTGTAAACCAAACAAAATGTGTATTGGACTTATACGCTGAAAACTACAAAACTCTAAGGAGAGAAATCAAAGAAGATCTAGAGAAATGGAGAGACATAAAGTGTTCACGGACAGGGATAATCAGTGTAATAAAGATGTCAATTCTCTTTAATGTGAGCTGTGGGTTTAACACAATTCCTAATATGCCGGCAACATTTTATTTGTAGATGCAGACAAGATTAGTTTAAAATTTATATAGAAAGGCAAATGTACAATAATAGCTAAATCAATATTGGAAACAAGAATAGAGGAACTGTTCTATCCAATTTCAAGACTGTAATCAAGAAGGTCTGTTACTGACTAAAGGATAGACACTGATGAATAAAACAGAACAGAGAACTGAAATAGATCCACACCAGTAGGGTCAACTCATTTTTGACAAATGCGTAAAAGCATCTTAATGCTGAAGGTACAAAATGCTGATGAGAGATATACTGTGTTCACAGATTGGAGGACTCATTTCAGTAAAGATGTTGATTCTCCCCAAATGGATCTACAGATCAATATACTCCTATCAAAATCCTAAGCAAAATTTTTTTAGAAGTATAGACAAGGTTAATCCAAGATTTATGTGGATAAGGAAAAGAACTAAAATAGCTAAAGCAGTTTTGAAAAAAAGAAAGTGAGAGGAACCACTAACCAATTTTAAGACTTATATAGATAGAGTAGTTGAGACAGGGTAATATTGGCAGGATAGACACATAGATGAAAGGAACAGAATAGAGCATCCAGAAATACACCCACACAAGCCCAACTGATTTTTGACAAAAGTGTGAAAATAATTCAGTGGAAGGAAATACTTTTCAACAAATTACACCGGAGTAACTGGGTATTCATAGGCAAGAAATTGAGCCTCAACCTAAACTTTACATTTTGTATAAGATTAACTCAAAGTGGATCAGATTTTAATACCGAACATAAATCTATAAAAACTTTAGAAGAGAACAGGAGAAAATCTTAAGGGCGTAGGACTTGAAGAGTTCTTAGACATATCAACAACACAACCCATCATTAAAGAACATGGATGAATTTGATTTCATCAAAATTAAAAACTTTGCTCTGCGAAATACTTGTGAAGATGGAAAAAAAAAAAAAAAAAACCACTACACAATGGGCGAAAATATTTGCAAACCAGAGGTCTGACAAAGGATACATATCTACAATATATAAACAACTCTCAAAACTCAATAAAGGAACAAACATCCCAATTAGAAAATAAGCTAAACACATGAAGAGATACTTTACCAGTGGGGATATATACATGTCAAATAAGCACACGAAAGGATGTTTCACATCACCAGCCATCAGGTAAACACAAATTAAGATTATGACAAGATACTAATACATAGGTATTATTGCTACTTTTTTTGGATCTCTCATACATTCCCAGAGGGAATGTATAATGGTACAGTCACTCTGTAAAATAGTTTGGCAGTTTCTTAAAAATTAAGCATAGGGGCGCCTGGGTGGCTCAGTCGGTTGCGCGGCGACTTCGGCTCAGGTCATGATCTCGCGGTCCGTGAGTTCGAGCCCCGCGTCGGGCTCTGTGCTGACAGCTCAGAGCCTGGAGCCTGTTTCGGATTCTGTGTCTCCCTCTCTCTGACCCTCCCCCATTCATGCTCTGTCTCTCTCTATCTCAAAAATAAATAAACGTTAAAAAAAAATTAAAAAAATAAATTAAGCATAACGTTAATCATATGAATTGACAATCTCATGCCTGGACATTTATTTGGTGTTCTCCTTGTATGTACTGCTTTATATTCCTAAAGATGAATAAAGAGAGATCAGTAAATCTTGTTAACCTGATCAAAGTCACAGAGCAGTGGAGCTATGATCTAAATTCATTGCTGACTGACCCAAGCGCAGGCTCTGTACTACTACACTTTACAAAAATATTTTAGAAAACATGGGTTAATAGATCACATCATTTTGACAGATAAGATATTAGTCCATGAATTGAGAATCCTATTTGGCTCTCTTTTCCTCCCTGGCTGCTTGAAGCTCAGCTGCCATCACGAACAACATAGTAACTATCCAGACCAGGAAGTCACGACCAACTCATTACTTCAGCAGAAACACATGGTCACTGATTTTCTTCACCTCAGAAACCCAACAGTACCTAAGCCAGAAATTCGGGGAAAACTAGCCAAAGTGTACAAGACCAAGGAGATGTCTTCTTTGTATTTAGATTCAGAATCCACTTGCTGGTGGCAGGACAATTGGCTTTGGTATGATTTGTGATTCCTTGGATTATGCAAAGAAAAATGAATCCAAACATAGATGTGCAAGGCATGTCCTAAACAAGAAGAAAAAGATGTCAAGAACACTGCGAAAAAACTCAAGAACAGAAAGAAGAAAGTCAAGGGGACTGCAAAAGCCAATGTTGGTGCTGACAAAAAGAAGGGGTAAAGATCCTGCAGTGACTTGATCTGTGGTGATCATGCAGATTTTTCATGAGAGGATTAATAAACTAAAAACTTTAAAAAAATAATCTCATTTGTGTAAGGTGCTGAATTTGACCTAAATCAATTTAAAATCCAAATAAATGCTAACAGTATCTTTTTAACCATAGAGTTAATGGGGAACTTTAATTAAAAAATTTTTTTTTAATGTTTATTTTTGAGAGAGATAGAGTGCAAGTTGGAGAGGGGCAGAGAGAGGGAGAGACAGAATCCAAAGCAGTCTCCAGGCTCTGAGCTATCAGCACAGAGCCCGACATGGGGCTCAGACCCACAAACGGTGAGATCATGACCTGAGCCTAAGTCGGGCGCTTACCCAACTGAACCACCCAGGAGCCCCTAATTTTTAAGATTTTATTTTATTTTTTATAAGTAATCTGTACATCCAATGTGGGGCTCAAACTCACAACCCCAAAATCAAGAGTCCCATGCTCTACCAACTGAGCCAGCCAGGTGTCCCAGAAAATGTAATTTCTATTTGACCAAGTGTGAGTACATTTATAGGTCCTCTGCATATATTGGTAGAGATTAGCATCCAGAATATATCCTTCCAGAAACTGGAAGGATTAAAATCTGATTAACTAAAGAAAAATAATTCTCTAAGAAGTGTTGAGATTTTTACTTTTATCACTCATCACTATGAGTGTTTAATGGCCATGGTTGTTTCTTTTTGTTATTTAATTAGGTTGAAAAAATTTTTTTAATGTTTATTTACTTTTCAGAGAGAGACAGAGAGAGCAAGTGAGCAAGCAGGGGAAGGGCAGAGAGAGAAAGACACAGAATCTGAAGCAGGCTCCAGGCTCTGAGCTGTCAGTCCAGAGCCCAATGCAGGGCTTGAACTCATGAACTGTGAGATCATGACCTGAGCCAAAACTGGACACTTAACCGACTGAGCCACCCAGGCGCCCCTAGGTTAAAAATCTTTTAAGTGGTATGTACCTTCCATTAAGTCTGTTTTCTAACGTTACCTTTGATGACGCCTGCAACCCCACCTACCTTCCTGTACAAATAATCCCATCTTGTTCTAATTCTTCCCCCTTCCCCCAGATTTATCCTTTTATTTATTTATGTTTATTGTTTATTGTCTAGCAATCCCAAATAGAACATAAATCCCACGAGGGCAGATTTTAGTCTGTTTAGTTCACTGGTATTCCAAGACAATTAAAAATGTACCTGGCACAGCGCTCAATAAATATTTGGTGAATGATGAATAAACTGCTTAGTAATATATATACTGTATGATTCACAATTCCAACATTGAGAAACTCTTATACTGTAGCATCAGGAGACATGCTCAAGAATGTTCATCACAGCATTTTTCACAAAAACCCATAACTGGAAACAATCCAAATGTCCATCAACAGTAGAAATAAAATCCTAAGGTATATTTAATAAAATACTTCATAGCAATGAAATCAATGTACTTAAGTGTTATCAACATGACTAAATCCCGAAAATTATTTTGAGTAAAGAAAGGAAGTCCTAACAGAATATATATACCATTTAAGTTCAAAAATCCAAGTAAAATATTTTATGTAAAGTATACCTAGCTGATGAACTATAAAGAAAAGCATTTATTTAAATATGTTAATTCACTCACTAGAGCTGCGTTGCTCTGAGGCTTATTAGTCCCCTAGTGACTAGTCTAGAGTTAGAAGAGAGCTCTGACAAAAGCCAGCAGATCTCTGACTGGGTCTGAGGTCTCAGTTGCACCATCCATCTCCTTGACTTGGGTGCTAATGATTAGCACACAAGTCTGGACAATGGCTAGGCCTAGCAAAGAGGAAAGATGCAGCACTTCCTCCCTAGTACTAACTTCAACCCATCTATTGTTCCTGAACTAGACTCCTTCCTAGGCCTAGGAAGATGGATGGATGGTGCAAATGAGACCTCAGACCCAGTCAGAGATCTGCTGGCATTTGTCAGAGCTCTCTTCTAACTCTAGGCTAGTCAGTAGGGGACTAATAACCCTCAGAGCAACCCAGCTCTAGGGAGTGAATTAATTAAGTATAATCCCCATTTTACAGATCAAAAAACTCATCACCATCACTTGTCCATGGTCATACTACTACTAAGCAGCAAATCTGGGATTTCAATCCTGCCTAATGACACATCTTCTATACATTCTACATGGAACATATTTAAATAAAAAAGATAAAATATGAACCTTAAAACCATATACACCTAGGTTATTCCTTTTCATTTATTTCTCTATAACCCCTAAATCTTTCAAGCCTGTATTTCCTCTTCTATAAAACAACAGTAAATGATCATCATGATGATAATGTTTACCATGTTGAGAGCTTACTGTGTGCCAGTTATTGTGCTAAATGTTTCACATTCGTTAGAACAAATTTGAGGCAGGATTTTTATAAGGATTATATGAATAAATGTATAAAAAAAGCCTAACAATGTCAGGCTAGTACCTGGTAAACCTGTGCATTATGAACTTTGTGCCTTCCAATTAAATTTAGGCTAACGGTTGACTCCTGAAAGGACCAGCATGAACTTATCTACCTGATTCCCTCAAAGTATGATCTACTAACATTACAAATGAATTTGGAGTCACAGATGCACTTCTACCTAGATGTAACAAAATGTTGGTGTATCTTAAATTTGTGTCTCTTCTCAAACTTCACTCCAAGTCTAAGATTTGTCAACATAAGAAAAATCAGACACTGCATTTATACACTAAATAACTGAATGTTTGTATGAAGAAAGTGATTTTTTTGACACACTATCCTGGGAAGGCTGAGAATACTCTGGAGACATAACTCAACTCTCATTTTTGAAGAGGGAAAAGCTGAAATACAAAAGGAAAGTAGGGACTCAACTTTAATTAAAGAGAAACAGTAAAGCAAATGGATCTCACAAATGCTATAAACTGCTTCTGTTAGCTGATAGCAAGGTAAGAAGACTACAGAGTATGTGGTGGGAAGTAGCTAAACAAGGAAACCACTATTTATTGAAACAAGTAACACTTCAGTATCATATTTTTCTGCATTTTTATTTTATGTTTGTTTATTTTTGAGAGAGAGAGATAGAGTGAGAGTCGGGGTGGGAGACAGGGTGGGCAGGGCGACAGAGAGAGGGAGACACAGAATCAGAAGCAGGCTCCAGGCTCTGAGCTGTCAGCACAGAGCCTGACATGGGGCTGGAACAGACAAACCATGAGATCATGACCTGAGCCAAAGTCAGATGCCTAAATGACTGAGCCACCTGGGTGCCCCTATTTTTCTGCATTTTATATTTAAAAAAAATTTTTTAATGTTTATTTAGTTTGAGAGAGAGAGAGTGAGCGAGCGAGCAGGGGAGAGGCAGAGAGAGAGAGAGGGAGATGCAGAATCCGAAGCAGGCTCTAGTCTCCGAGCTGTGAGCACAGAGCCGGATGCAGGGCTCGACCTCACAAGCTGTGAGATCATGACCTGAGCCGCAGTCAGACGCTTAACTCACTGAGCCACCCAGGCACCCCTATTTTCTGTATTTTAAAGGAAAAGGACTTATGGAGTTATAAATTCATTACCCATCTAAATGTAAGTTTCTGTGTTGGTGAAGTGAAATCATGAAACATGTTTAGACAACTGTTAAGGTCACATGACTGATGTAGGAACTTAATGACACATTATAAATTATACACTTATAAAAGCAAATGGACTTAAAATGAACTTACTAGGATTTGGTTTTATTCTTTTTTCTACAAATTAAATGTTTACAGCTTTTTGTGAAGTCTTAGTTTCTAAACCTAAGCATAATGCACGGCTTATGCTTTGACATTAAGTGCCAGGAATGACTGGCAACTCTTTGGCTACTCATCTCCACAAGAAAGACATGTGGATTTAAAGCCTCTTATTAAATGCTGTATTACAGACACAAGTGAGTTCAATGATAGGACCATGAGATGGATCACAACCAGTCAGGAAACTATATTCCAACATCCAGGGGACTTTTTTAAAAACTAGAGGATCTACACTGTGCAAAATAATGCTCTGTCCATGGTCCCATCAATACCAGGATGGCTTCCTCTTTAAAGATACATACATGTGTATATAACAAAAGACCTAATTAACATTTTTTAATGTTTATTTATTTTTGAGAGAGACAGAGACAGAGCACGAGTGGGAGAGGGGCAGAGAGAGCAGTATAGACAGACTCCAAAGCAGGCTCCAGGTTCTGAGGTGTCAGCACAGAACCTGACACAGGGCTTGAATTTGTGAATCGTGAGATCATGACCTGAGCTGAATGAAGTCAGTTGCTTAACTGACTGAGCCACCTAGGTGCCCCTCAGAAGACTTAATTAAATACTACCTATAAGAAACCCAATTAAATACAAACACAGGTTAAAAAAAAATAAAAGAATGCAAACAGATACACAGTCAACAATAAGCCTATGAAAACCTGGTCAATTTTATAATGATATCAGATAGAGGAGACAACAGAACAAGAACTTTTACCAGATATAAATTGGGACAATGTATAAAGATAAAGGGGTCAATTCCTTACAAAGATATATAATCCTAAATGGAAATGCACTTAACAGAGCTTCATAACACAATGTAAAAATTGATACAGCTGAGAAGAGAACAAAGTTGTAATCAAGACAGCATGGTGTTGGCACAAAAACAGACACATAGACCAATGGAATAGACTCCAGAATTGGACCCACAAAAGTATGGCCAACTAATCTTTGACAAAGCAGGAAAGAACACCCAAAGGAAAAAAGACCGTCTCTTTAACAAATGGTGCTGGGAAAACTGGACGGCAACATGCAGAAGAATGAACCTAGACCACTTTCTTACACCATTTGCAAAAATAAACTCAAAATGCATGAAGGACCTAAATGTGAGACAGAAAACCATCAAAATCCTAGAGGAGAAAGCAGGACAAAACGTCTCTGACCTCAGCCGCAGCAATTTCTTACTTGACACATCCCCAAAGGCAAGGGGATTAAAAGCAAAAATGAACTATTGGGACCTCATGAAGATAAAAAGCTTCTGCACTGCAAAGGAAACAATCAACAAAGCTAAAAGGCAACCAACAGTATGGGAAAAGGTATTTGCAAATGACATATCGGACATAGGGCTAGCATCCAAAATCTATAAAGAACTCACCAAACTCCACACCCAAAAAACAAATAATCCAGTGAAGAAATAGGCAGAAGACATGAATAGACACTTCTCTAAAGAAGACATCCAGAGGGCCAACAGGTACATGAAAGGATGCTCAACGTCACTCCTCATCAGGGAAATACAAATCAAAACCACACTGAGATACCACCTCACACCTGTCAGAGTGGCTAAAATGAACAAATCAGGAGGCTACAGATGCTGGCGAGGATGTGGAGAAATGGGAACCCTCTTGCACTGTTGGTGGGAATGCAAACTAGTGCAGCCTCTCTGGAAAACAGTGTGGAGGTTCCTCAAAAAATCAAAAATAGACCTACCCTATGACCCAGCAATAGCACTGCTAGGAATTTACCCAAGGGATACAGGAGTGCTAATGCATAGGGGCACTTGTACCCCAATGTTTATAGCAGTACTTTCAACAATAGCCAAATTATGGAAAGAGCCTAAATGTCCATCAACTGATGAATGGATAAAGAAATTGTGGTTTATATACACAATGGAATACTACTTGGCAATGAGAAAAAATGAAATATGGCCTTTTGTAGCAACGTGGATGGAAATGGAGAGTGTTATGCTAAGTGAAATAAGTCCTACAGAGAAAGACAGATACCATATGTTTTCACTCTTATGTGGATCCTGAGAAACTTAACAGAAGACCATGGGGGAGGGGAAGGGAAAAAAAAAAAGAGAGAGAGAGAGAGAGAGGGAGAGAGCCAAAGCATAAGAGACTCTTAAAAACTGAGAATAAATTGAGGGTTGATGAGGGTGGGTGATGGGCATTGAGGAGGGCACCTGTTGGGAGGAGCACTGGGTGTTGTATGGAAACCAATTTGACAATAAATTTCATATTAAAAAAAAAAAAGGTTTCACCAAAATAAGAACGTTTTGCTCTTTCCAAAAAAAAAAAAAAGAGAGAGAGAGAGAGAGAGAACAAATCCATATAACAGATTTTAACTTTTCTCTTAGTAATCAATAGAGTAGAATATAAAAGTAAGTAATGATATAAAAGACTTGAACAAAAGAATCAAATAACTTGCTGCAATAGATGTTTAAAGAATACCCAAAGTTAGGGGTACTGGAGTGACTCAGTTAAGCATGTGACTTCAGCTAAGGTCATGATCTTGCAGTCTGTGATTTCGAGCTCTGCGTCAGGCTCTGTGCTGACAGCTCAGAGTCTGGAGCCTGCTTTGGATTCTGTGTTTCCTTCTCTCTCTCTGCCCCTCCCCCACTCATGCTCTGTCTCTCAAAAAAGAAAAAAATGTTAAAAAAAAAAATACCCAAAGTTAGCAGAATACATATTCTTTAAGTGTGCACAGAATATTTACCAAGATATACCATATGCTGGGCAACAAAACAAGTATGAATAAATTAAAAGAACTAAAAACACACAAAATATGTTCTATGACCACAATGTGATAAACTTAGAAATTAGAAACAGGAAGAAATGGAAAACTCCCACATATGTGGAAATTGAAGAAAGGCATAAAAAAAAATCAATGATCTAGGAAGCTTCCACATCAAGAAGCTGGAAAAAGAATTGCAAATTAATCCCAAGGAAAGTAGAAGGAAGGAAACAATGAGCAGAAACTACTTAATAAAAATAAAGAAAATGAGAATAAAGAGGGGAAAAAAGCAATGTAACCGAAGCCAGTTGAGGAGGGGGGTAGGGTGATTGTTAAAATTAATACTTCAGCTAGACTAATCAAAAAATTATTAATGAAAAAATTAGAAATAAAAATAGAGGTCATTCTACAGATTTTGTGGACCTTATAAAAGCTAGTATGGGAATATTTTGATCAGCATGATTAAATGTATTGATTCTTTGAAAGACACAATTCTCAAAATCTTCAAAAAAACAGAAGACCTGGGTGGCTCAGTCAGTTAAGCATCTGATTCTTGATTTCAGTTCAGGTCATGATCTCACGGTTCATGAGATCGAGCACCATGCTAGACTCCGTACTGACAGTGAGGCACCTACTTGGGATTCTCTCTCTCCCCCATTCTCTCTTTGTCCCTCCCCTGCCTGCACACACTGTCTCTGTCTCAAAATAAACTTAAAAAAAAAAAAAAGAAGAAACCGTGCATAGCTCTTTATCAATTAAAGAAACTCAATTTGTATTTAAAAGCCTTCTCACCAAGAAAAGAGAAGATGTAGAAGGAACTGGTGGTGAATTCCCTCAAACATTTAAATATAACACCAACTTTTCTAAACAACTCTTAGAAGACAGAAAAGGAAGGGACACTTCTCATGTCATTTTATAAAACCAATAATGCCCTGATACTAAAATCAGATGCAATCATTACAAGGACAGAAAAGTACAGATCAATACCTCTCACAAAGATTAACAAAAACCATTAACAAAATATCAGAGGGTCAAATGCAGAAAAAGATACAAAGGAAACTACAAAAATGCAAGGTTGGTTGAGCTTTCAAATAAATTAAACTAATTCACTACATTAATAAAAAAAAAAGGAGAAAAGCCATATGACCATCCTTGAAAAATTCAACACCCATGCAAGATAAACTTTCAACACCCTAGGAATAGAAGGAACCTTCCTCAACCTAATAAAATCCATGTGTGAAAATCTTACACCTAACGTAGTTAATGATGAAATACTAAATGCTTTCTGGTGTGACTGGGAAGAAAGCAAGGATTTCCATTCACAACTTCTACTCCAAGCTATTTTAGTTCATATAAAGAGGCAAGATAAACATAAAAGGTTAACATATTGGAAAGGGAGAAGTAAAACTGATGTCACAGGAAATATAATCACCTATGTAAACAATTGTAAAGCATACATACATACACACACAAAAGCCACATGAAATAGTTACCAATACTTTAACAAGTTATGTGCAAGAACTGTATAATAAAAACTAAGAAACAAAAATTAAAGATGACCCTTAAAAGAGATATCAAACATGTTCCTGGATTGGAACACTCAATATGGTTAGGTTTTTCCTTCTTCCCCAAACTAAGCTAAAGATTCATTGCAATCCCAATTAAAATCCCAGCAGGCTTTTTTGTAGAAACTGACAAACATGCTAAAATTTATGTGAAAATGCAAAGGACCAAGAATAGCAACAAGTTGAAAAATTAACAAATTCGGAAGACTTATGCTATCTGATTTCAAGACTTACTATAGAGCTACAGTAATCAAGACAGGATGGTATTTATATAAGGAAAGAAATACAAACAAACAGAACAGACTCAGGAAATAGACTTATACATATAAAATATAAAACAAGTATTTAATCGTTGTTGCAAAAAGGATGGATTGAAAGCAAATATAACTAAGAATTTTATAGAAGTGAAGTGATAAGTCCTACAAAGAGAAAAATCTGAAAAGCAAAAGAAAAAAGATCAACAAAAGTAAGACTGATCACCTAATTCTCATGAGCAAAATACAATAACTGCCTAGCCAGACCTCTAAACCCAGTAGAATTATCTTTAAAGATCAATTAAGATGTACTACTTGAAAGTTCAACAACTTTATAATATATGATCTGGCCAGTCAACCTCAATATACTATTCTATAAGCAAATCTGACATTATTTTCTTCCTGATGCGATGCGATCTAAACAATATAGCATCTTCTATGAAGTATTATTACCCAACAAGGTTCAACCTGAATTTAATCACCTAAAACTTCCAGTTGAGAGGAATGACTTAAAGAGCCTATGAGGAAACATCACAGAAACCCAGAATGCAAAATACTTTACAATCCAACTGACTTGTTCTCTCCACCAAGTCCAAATCATAGAAACAGGAATAGGAGAAGGAACTATTCTAGATTAAGAAAGATTTAAGAAAGAAAATACTAAATGTAGCTAATCCTTGACTGGATTCTGGTTTGAACAATACAACTGTAAAGGACATTTTGAGAACAAGATGTGAAAATGTGTACTAACCTTAGAATATTAGAAAATAATAGCTACTTTAGTTACCCACAATAATGATATGGGATTATTAAGGTGACTGTTGTTATTTCTGGGAGATGCAAGTGAAGGTATTTAAGGATCAAATGCCAAATCTATGATTTACTTTAAAAAAGCAGTAAAAGTGGCAACAAAGGATGTCAAAAACAATTGCAGCTTCAGGAGTTGGTCTCTCTACCAAAACAAACATTAAGCTAGAAAAAACAACAACAACAACAAAACAAAACAAACTATCAGAATCCACAATTTCAAAACTCTGGAGCTTATTCACACATTTATAGCAACCAGAGAAGCGCTTAATGGAGAGAGAGTCTGCTGACCTTTGGTAAAAAGAGTTGCTTGGGTGAACCACCCACAACGCCTCCTTCCTTTATCCTGTTGCAATGTGGGGAGAGCAGCCTACATTCCTCAAGTGGCTAGTGGTTCCAGGGTGGACAGTAAGGATCTCGTGATCTAAAATTCTGGAGTTTTGTGATCTGAGTAGTATAAGGTTTCTGCAGGCTATAGCAACTTCTTTGGTAGCATCTATCAGAAAATCTACAGAGGTTCGGGGAAACTGGGTGGCTCAGTCGGTTGAGCGTCCGACTTCGGCTCAGGTCATGATCTTGAGGTCTGTGAGTTTGAGCCCTGCATCAGGCTCTGTACTGACAGCTCGGAGCCTGCTTCGGATTCTTTGTCTCCCTCTCTCTCTGCCCCTCCCTTGCTCGTGCTCTGTCTCTCTCTCTCTCCCCGTCAAAAATAAATAAACATTAAAAAAAAAAATCTACAGAGGTTGGGGTGCCTGGATGGCTCAGTTGGTTAAGCATCCAACTCTTAATTTCAGCTCAGGTCATGATCTCATGGTTTGTAAGTTTGAGCCCCACGTGGGGCTCTGCACTGACAGTGTGGAGCCTGCTTGGGATTCTCTCTGCCCCTTGCCCACTAGTGCACACTCTCTCTCTCTCTCTCTCTCTCTCTCTCTCAAAATAAACAAATAAATAAACTTTAAAAAAAATCTAAAGAGGCATATACACTAAAAAAAAAATCCACATATTAAAAATATTCTCTAAGATGTCACAGGCTGAATGCCAAGATTACGGGTCAATACACATAAGAAAGGCTTTGCAAAAACAGTTTAGAAAAGTCATTATACAAATAGGCCACTGAAGACCTCAACAAGCAATAAAATCAAATCCTGAAGAGGAGAAGAACCTGATTTCCAGAGTTATCATAATATACTACTCAAAATGTCCAGTTGTCAACAAAAAATTACAAAGCATTCAAAGAAACCAGGAAAGATAATTCATCCATAAGAAACAGGAATTTGGCAGAACTGGCAGATTTGAAAAGGCAGAAAGAAAAAGAAAAGAACCAGCAAAAGAAATAAGTCAGCAAACCTGAAGGGAAGTCAGCTGAAATTATCCAGACTAAGAAGTAGAGTAAAAAGATGATGAAGAAAATTGAATAGAACCTGAGGGACCTGTGGGATAATTTGAAAAGATAACAGTTGAAAACTTCCTAAATTTGATGAAAGACATGAATCTATATACTTAAGAAGGGGAGTGGGGTGGAGGGAGGGGAAGGAGTAGAGATGGGGACACTTCAAACAAATTAAACACAAAGAGATCTAATTATGGTAACTCTGGAATTCTAATTGTCTCACTCCTCACAGACTGCTGATTTTTGCTTGTTGATGGAGGTAATATCCCATTTGAGACTTTTCCAAACTATTTTGCAAAATATGTATGTATTCTTTGTTGAGTGTACCCACTGAAGTTTCTGTTCCATGCTGTCTGGTGGCCAGCCAATAACTTGAAAAAGATTTCCTTAAATATCTGGCTCCAAAAGGGGAAGGAGATACCATCACTTTAAATTGCAGCAAACATCAATGTCCAGTCCTCAGGTATCTGTCAAACCAATGAAAATACACAACCCCAAATTTTTGGAGCCCTCTGCCGAAGGGCACCAGCCTCTCCCTTCATCAAGCACTCTCCTGCTTCTTTTAAGAATCTGTCCAAGGTCCAGAGTCTGAAATAGCAGATTCTAGTAATTTTCTCCAGTCTATTGGTTGTTTCAGTGAAGAGACTGACCCCTACCAACTCCCACTCTGTGATTATGTGATTGTCACTTTGACTTAATCAGACTGTAAAACTATTGTACATCAAACAGCACTATTAGGGTGAAAAGACAACACACAGGGAGAAAAATATTTGCAAATCACATCTAATAAGGTTTTAATATCTAGAATCTATAAAGAATCCCTACAACTCAACAAAAATTCAGAACCAGGCAAAGGACTTAAATAGACATATCTCCAAAAAAGATACACCAACAGCAAACAAGCATATGAAATATTCTCATCATTAATCATTAGGGAAATGTAAAAAACCGCACTAAGATACCACTTCAAACTCATAAGAATGGCTATTATCCAAGCGGGGGTGGAGGGGGGTGGGGGGAGGAGAAAATAAGGAATATAAGAGTTGTGCAGAGGATGTGGAGAAATTAGACCCTCAGACATGGCTAAAGGGATACAGCAGATCAAATGGTGCAGCCAATGCAGAAAACAGTTTAGTGATTCCTCAAAGAGTTAACCATAGAATATACCATATGATCTAGCATTTCCACTCCTACTAGATACATGCTCCACAGAACTGAAAACAAGACTCATATATCATACAGCAGCATTATTCACAACAGGGAAATTGTGTCTGTGTCCATCATAGATGAATGAATAAATAAAATGTGCTGTATCTATAAAATAGAGTATTATTCAGTCATTAAAAGGAATGAAATTCTGATACATGCTACAACATTGATAATCCTTGAAAATACTAAACGAAATAAAGCAGACAAAAAAAGGACAAATGCTATATAATTCTACTTATATGAGGTATCTATAAGGCAAATTCAGAAGGACAGAAAGTGAAAGAGGTTACAAGGGGCAGGGAGGAGAAAACAAGTTATTGTTTAGTGAGTACAGAATGTCTATTTAGGATGAGGAAAAATGTTCTGGAAATAGTGGTGATGGTCACACAACATTATATTTGTACTTAATGCCATGAAATTTTATGCCTAAAAATGGTTACATTGGTAAATTATACATCATGTATATTTTACCACAATTAAAAAAATATTCAAAGCGTTGGTAAGGCATAGTAAACCCAAATGAATTACAAGAAAATCAATTGAACTGTCATACTTTCTCAAGTGAAACAGAAAACCTGAAAAGTCTTATTATAGATGAAACTTTAAGAAAACTGATTCAAAAGTCAAAAATCTTCCCACAAAGAAAAGCACAAAGCACTGATTACTATTATATATTCGAGAAAGAAAGAATTCCAATCTTACACAAATTCTTTCAGAGAACTGAAAAGGGTGGCACTCTCCATCTTACAAAGCTCACATAACTCTACAGGAGTTAGTGGAGTAGTGGAGCAGGAGGACCCTGGGCTCACCTCAACCCATGAATACTACTAGGTACCTATCAAATCATCCTGAATAACCTAGAAATTGACCTGAAACTGACAGAACAAACTCTACAACTAAAGGTGAGAGAAGAGGCCACGTTGCAGAAGGAAGGTAGGAAGGGCTGAGATGTAGTTTAGGGGAGAAATAGATCATGGCTGCTGTGTGGAGAGGAGGGAGCTGTGGTCACAAATAAAGGTGAGAGAGAGACAGAGAGAGAAGCACACAGGGGAATACAAATGAGAACATTTCTGCCAAACCACTGGCTTAGAAAACAAGGATGGAGTTTCATGAGTTTTTGCGACCAGTGGGGCTTAAAGCCTGGAGTTTTAAAGGTCAGCAGGCTTGGCTGTGATAGAGCGCCAATGGCACTTCACTGCTCCTGGAGAGAAGACAGGCAAACAGCCTAGGAGCATACAGTATGGAAACAGCAATCTATCTGAAGAGTGCCTGGGGCACAGAGTGGGCAGATTTAATTCACTCTTTTCAGAGAGCATCCCTGAAAGGCAGTGTACAGAGACACCTTTCAGGGAGCAAAGGAGCTGGATGGTGCTATTTCCCTCCCCCATCTGTCAGCAGAAACACAGAGCCACCTGTGGGGAAACAGCACAGTACCAACAATGGGTGCCTAACTTGTTTACACCAAGCACCACTCCCCTGCACTCTTGTGGAAGTGCCCTTCTCAGTCATACCTGATTTAGTCCCAAAGCACAGAACCAGCACAGACCCTGGCCTACATCACTTCTCCTGACCAGAGAGTTTTGCAGGGTCTCAGTTCAGGTGGAGGTAGTGAAAGTCTCATTTCACAAGCAGACCGAAGCACACCTAGTTAAAACTTGCCACACTCAGACCAGGAACCAAACACTGACCATAGCAGGCCCAAACACTGACCAATGGGCCTGAAGGATAGAGCAGCCACAACACAACACCAGAGTGCATGCAGCACACACCAGAGACACTCCCTGAAGCACCAGATCCTGGGCACTACAAGATCTCTTCTTCATAAGGCCATTACTTTAAGGACCAGAAGACATAACTACCTTTTCTAACACAGAGAAGGAGGTAGAGACTTAGACAAGGTATGAAGACAGAGGAATTTATCCCAAATGAAAGAACAAGATAAAGCCAAAGGCAGAGATCTAAGTGAAATAGATATAAGTAACATGCCTGATGGAGAATTTAAAGCAACGATCCTAAGGATACTCACTGGGGTTGAGAAAAGAATAGAAGACATCAATGAGAGCCTTACAACAGAGATAAAACAGTTACAAAAGAATTAGAGATGAAGAGTGTAATAAATGAGATTAGAAACACACTTGATGCAATGAACAATAGGCTGGAAGAAGAAGCAGAGGAATGAATTAATAGCCTCGAAAACAAAGCAATGGAAATTAATCAAGCTAAGCAAAAGAGAGAATTATGGAACACAAGAATGGACTTAGGGAACTCTGTGACTCCATCAAATTTAATAACATTCTTCTTATAGGAGTCCCAGAAGAAGAGAGAAAAAAGGAGGCAGATAATGTATTTGAAGAAATAAAATTTATTTGGAGGAGAGGAGAAAAGAATCGACTCAAATATGAACAATCATCAACTTAATACAGAAAGCTATTTGCAGAAGAGGTTATATACAAAACTAATGGCAATCATATATCAAAACCTACTAATAAACGTGCAAAAAAAATGCCAAATTTATTAATAAAGAAAATCAGCAAAACAAAAAAGACAAGAAAGATCAGAGAAAATTTCCAGAAACCACTCAACAAGAAATAAAATGACACTAAATCCACAGGTATCAATAATTACTTGAATGTCAATGTACTAAACACTCCAATCAAAACACACAGAGTGACAGAGTGGATAAAACAAACAAACAAACATAAGACCCATCTACATACTACCTACAAGAGGTTCATTTTAGACCTAAAGACACCTGCAGATTGAAAGTGAGGGGATGGGGAAACATTTATCATGCAAATGAGTGTCAGAAGAAAGCCAGAGTAGCAATACTTATATTGGACAAACTAGACTTTAAAACAAAGACTCTAACAAGAGACAAAGAAGGGCACTATATAATAATAAAGGGAACAATCCAACAAGACGGTGTAACAAATATTTATGCACCCAACATGGGACACCCAAATATATAAAACTAATAACAAACATCAAAGAATTCACTAATTATACAGCAACAGTAGGGCACTTTAACACCCCACCTACATCAATGGACACATCATCTAAACAGAAAACAAATAAGGAAACCGTGGCTTTTAATGACACACTGGGCCAGATGGACTTAACAGATATATTTAGGACATTCTATCCTAAAACAGCAGAATACACGTTTTTTTTCCCAGGTGCACATGGGACATTCTCCAGAAGAGATCACATCTTAGGTCAGAAAACAGGCCTCAAGAAATACACAAGACTCGATCCTGCTTGTTCACCTACCTCCTTAGTACCTGTCTGTTCCTAGCAAGGATTCTTTGGGCTGGTGTCTCCCTTCTCCACCTCCCCATACAACAATGACCACTTCTCAGCCCTTAAAGATCTGGGGGTCCCGCATCGATGAATGAGGGTTCCTGTTACTCCACGTCCTCGTCAGCATTTGATGTTGTCAGTGTCCCAGATTTTGGACATTCTAACAGGAATGCTGGGAAGATGGCGGCGTAGGAGGAAGCTGGGTTCACCGCGCGTCCTGCTGATCACTTAGATTCCACCTACACCTGCCTAAATAACCCAGAAAACCACCAGAGGATTAGCAGAACGGAGTCTCCGGAGCCAAGTGCAGACGAGAGACCCACGGAAGAGGGTAGGAAGGACGGCGAGGCGGTGTGCGCTCCACGGACTGGCGGGAGGGAGATGGGGCGGAAGGGCGGCCCGCCGGCCAAGCAGAGCCCCCGAGTCTGGCTTGCAAATGCGGCGAGCCAGACGGAGTGTGTTCCCACAGCAAGCGGGACTTGACATCTAGAAGGTTATAAGCTAACAGCTCTGCTCGGGAACGGGAGGGCTGGAGGACAACGGGAGGGAGAGTTGTTGAGCCCCGGACGACAGAACTCAGCTTGGAGGGGAACAAAGGCGCTCACCAGTGCCATCTCTCGCCCATCCCCCAGCCAAAATCCCAAAGGGAACTGGTTCCTGCCAGGGAACTTGCTTGCACCGCACAAACACCCAACGCTGGGGATCCGTCCCACTGGGGGGTCTGACACCCTCCCGGTGCGCAGGGCCCCTCCCAAAGCGGATATCCGAAGGAAAAGCGAGCTGAGCCTGCCCCTCCTGCCCCCGTGCACCTTGCCGATCCACCCCAGCTAATACGCCAGATCCCCAGCACCACAAGCCTGGCAGTGTGCAAGTAGCCCAGATGGCCCACACCACCCCACAGTAAATCCCGCCCCTAGGAGAGGGGAAGAGAAGGCACACACCAGTCTGACTGTGGCCCCAGCAGTGGGCTGGGGGCAGACATCAGGTCTGACTGTGGCCCCGCCCAACAATCCAAGTTATTCAAGACAGCACAGGGGAAGTGCCCCGCAGTCCCGCACCACTCCACGTACTATCCAAAATGACCAAACAGAAGAATTCCCCTCAAAAGAATCTCCAGGAAATAGCAACAGCTAACAAACTGATCAAAAATGATTTAAACAATATAACAGAAAGTGAATTTAGAATAATAGTCATAAAATTAATCGCTGGGCTTGAAAACAGATATAAAGGACAGCAGAGAATCTCTGGCTACAGAGATCAAGGGACTAAGGAACAGCCAGGAGGAGCTAAAAAATGCTATCAGTGAGTTGCAAAATAAAATGGAGAAAACAACGGCTCACATTGAAGCGGCAGAGGAGAGAATAGGTGAACTAGAAGATATAATTATGGAAAAAGAAGAAGCTGCTGAGAAAAAGAGAGATAAAAAAATCCAGCAGTATGAGGGGAAAATTAGAGAACTAAGTGATGCACTAAAGAGAAATAGTCTACGCATAATTGGTATTCCGGAGGAGGAAGAGAGAGGGAAAGGTGCTGAAGGAGTACTGGAAGAAATAATAGCTGAGAACTTCCCGGATCTGGGGAAAGAAAAAGGCACTGAAATCCAAGAGGCACAGAACTCCCTTCAGATGTAACTTGAATCGATCTTCTGCATGACATATCATAGTGAAACTGGCAAAATACAAGGATAAAAAGAAAATTCTGAAAGCAGCTACAGATAAACATGCTCTAACATATAAAGGGAGACCTGTAAGACTCGTGACTGATCTCTCCACTGAAACTTGGCAGGCCAGAAAGGAATGGCAGATCTTCAATGTGATGAACAGAAAAAATATGCAGCCAAGAATCCTTTATCCAGCAAGTCTGTCATTTATAATAGAAGGAAAGATAAAGGTCTTCCCAAACAAACAAAAACTGAAGGAATTTGTCACCACTAAACCAGCCCTACAAGAGATCCTAAGGGGGATCCTGTGAGACAAAGTACCAGAGACATCGCTACAAGCATGAAACCTATGGACATCACAATGACTCTAAACCCCTATCTTTCTATAACACTGAATGTAAATGGACTAAATGCGCCAACCAAAAGATATGGGGTATCAGAATGGATAAAAAAAAAACAAGACCCATCTATTTGCTGTCTACAAAAGACTCATTTTAGACCTGAGGACACCTTCAGATTGAGGGTGAGGGGATGGAGAACTATTTATCATGCCACTAGAAGTCAAAAGAAAGCTGGAGTAGTCATCCTTATATCAGACAAACTAGACTTTAAATTAAAGGCCATAACAAGAGATGAAGAAAGGCATTATATAATAATCACAGGGTCTATCCATCAGGAAGAGCTAACAATTATAAATGTCTATGCGCCGAATACAGGAGCCCCCAAATATATAAAACAATTACTCACAAACATAAGCAACCTTATTGATAAGAATGTGGTAATTGCAGGGGACTTTAATACCCCACTTACAACAATGGATAGATCATCTAGACACAGGATCAAAAAAGAAACAAGGGCCCTGAATGATACATTGGATCAGATGGACTTGACACATCTATTTAGAACTCTGCATCCCAAAGCAACAGAATATACTTTCTTCTCGAGTACACATGGAACATTCTCCAAGATAGATCACATACTGGGTCACAAAACAGCCCTTCATAAGTATACAAGAATTGAGATCATACCATGCATACTTTCAGACCACAATGCTATGAAGCTTGAAATCAACCACAGGAAAAAGTCTGGAAAACCTCCAAAGGCATGGAGGTTAACGAACACCCTACTAAAGAATGAATGGGTCAACCAGGCAATTAGAGAAGAAATTAAAAAATGTATTAGAAACAAACGAAAATGAAAATACAACAATCCAAACGCTTTGGGAGGCAGCGAAGGCAGTCCTGAGAGGAAAATACATTGCAATCCAGGCCTATCTCAAGAAACAAGAAAAATCCCAAATACAAAATCTAACAGCACACCTAAAGGAAATAGAAGCAGAACAGCAAAGACAGCCTAAATCCAGCAGAAGAAGAGAAATAAAAAAGATCAGAGCAGAAATAAACAATATAGAATCTAAAAAAACTGTAGAGCAGATCAATGAAACCAAGAGTGCGTTTTTTGAAAAAATAAACAAAATGATAAACCTCTAGTCAGGCTTCTCAAAAAGAAAAGGGAGATAACCCACATAGATAAAATCATGAATGAAAATGGAATTATTACAACCAATCCCTCAGAAATACAAGCAATTATCAGGGAATACTATGAAAAATTATATGCCAACAAACTGGACAACCTGGAAGAAATGGACAAATTCCTAAACACCCACACGCTTCCAAAACTCAATCAGGAGGAAATAGCTTGAACAGACCCATAACCAGCGAAGAAATTCAGTCAGTCATCAAAAATCTCCCAACAAATAAGAGTCCAGGACCAGATGGCTTCCCAGGGGAGTTCTACCAGACGTTTAAAGCAGAGATAATACCTATCCTTCTCAAGCTATTGCAAAAAATAGAAAGGGAAGGAAAACTTCCAGACTCATTCTATGAAGCCAGTATTACTTTGATTCCTAAACCAGACAGAGACCCAGTAAAAAAAGAGAACTACAGGCCAATATCCCTGATGCATATGGATGTAAAAATTCTCAATAAGATACTAGCAAATCGAATTCAATAGCATATAAAAAGAATTATTCACCGCGATCAAGTGGGATTCATTCCTGGGATGCAGGGCTGGTTCAACATTCGCAAATCAATCAATGTGATACATCACATTAATAAAAGAAAAGAACCATATGATCCTGTCAATGGATGCAGAAAAGGCCTTTGACAAAATTCAGCAACATTTCTTAATAAAAACCCTCGAGAAAGTTGGGATAGAAGGAACATACTTAAACATCATAAAAGTCATTTATGAAAAGCCCACAGCTGACATCATCCTCAATGGGGAAAAACTGAGAGCTTTTTCCCTGAGATCAGGAACACGACAGGGATGTCCACTCTCACCACTGTTGTTTAACATAGTGTTGGAAGTTCTAGCATCAGCAATCAGACAACAAAAGGAAATCAAAGGAATCAAAATTGGCAAAGATGAAGTCAAGCTTTCCCTTTTTGCAGATGACATGATATTATACATGGAAAACTCAACAGACTCCACCAAAAGTCTACTAGAACTGATACATGAATTCAGCAAAGTTGCAGGATACAAAATCAATGTACAGAAATCAGTTGCATTCTTATACACTAACAATGAAGCAACAGAAAGACAAATAAACTGATCCCATTCACAATTGCACCAAGAAGCATAAAATACCTAGGAATAAATCTAACCAAAGATGTAAAAGATATGTATGCTGAAAACTACAGAAAGCTTATGAATGAAATTGAAGAAGATATAAAGAAATGGAAAAACATTCCGTACTCATGGTTTGGAAGAATAAATATTGTCAAAATGTCAATACTACCCAAAGCTATCTACACATTCAATGCAATCCCAATCAAAATTGCACCAGCATTCTTCTCGAAACTAGAACAAGCAATCCTAAAATTCATATGGAACCACAAAAGGCCCCGAATAGCCCAAGTAATTTTGAAGAAGACCAAAGCAGGAGGCATCACAATCCCAGACTTTAGCCTCTACTACAAAGCTGTAATCATCAAGACAGCATGGTATTGGCACAAAAACAGACACATAGACCAATGGAATAGAACAGAAACCGCAGAACTAGACCCACAAACGTATGGCCAACTCATCTTTGACAAAGCAGGAAAGAATATCCAATGGAAAAAAGTCTCTTTAACAAATGGTGCTGGGAGAACTGGACGGCAACATGCAGAAGATTGAAACTAGACCACTTTCTCATACCATTCACAAAAATAAACTCAAAATGGATAAAGGACCTGAATGCAAGACAGGAAACCATCAAGACCCTAGAAGAGAAAGCAGGAAAAGACCTCTCTGACCTCAGCCGTAGCAATCTCTTACTTGACACATCCCCAAAGGCAAGGGAATTAAAAGCAAAAATGAACCACTGGGACCTTATGAAGATAAAAAGCTTCTGCACAGCAAAGGAAACAACCAACAAAACTAAAAGGTAACCAACGGAATGGGAAAAGATATTTGCAAATGACATATCGGACAAAGGGCTAGTATCCAAAATCTATAAAGAGCTCACCAAACTCCACACCTGAAAAACAAATAACCCAGTGAAGAAATGGGCAGAAAACATGAATAGACACTGCTCTAAAGAAGACATCCGGATGGCCAACAGGCACATGTAAAGAAGCTCAATGTCACTCCTCATCAGGGAACTACAAATCAAAACCACACTCAGATATCACCTCAAGCCAGTCTGAGTGGCCAAAATGAACAAATCAGGAGACTATAGATGCCGGAGAGGATGTGGAGAAACGGGAACCCTCTTGCACTGTTGGTGGGAATGCAAATTGGTGCAGCCACTCTAGAAAACAGTGTGGAGGTTCCTCAAAAAATTAAAAATAGACCTACCCTATGACCCAGCAATAGCACTTCTAGGAATTTACCCAAGGGATACAGGAGTACAGATGCATAGGGGCACTTGTACCCCAATGTGTATAGCAGCACTCTCAACAATAGCCAAATTATGGAAAGAGCCTAAATGTCCATCAACGGATGAATGGATAAAGAAATTGTGGTTTATATACACAATGGAGTACTACGTGGCAATAAGAATGAAATATGGCCCTTTGTAGCAACATGGATGGAACTGGAGAGTGTGATGCTAAGTGAAATAAGCCATACAGAGAAAGACAGATACCATATGGTTTCACTCTTATGTGGATCCTGAGAAACTTAACAGAAACCCATGGGGGAGGGGAAGGAAAAAAAAAAAAAAGAGAGAGAGAGAGAGAGAGGGAGAGAGCCAAAGCATAAGAGACTCTTAAAAACTGAGAACAAACTGAGGGTTGATGGGGGGTGGGAGGGAGGGGAGGATGGGTGATGGGTATTAAGGAGGGCACCTTTTGGGATGAGCACTGGGTGTTGTATGGAAACCAATTTGACAATAAACTTCATATATTGAAAAAAACAAACAAACAAAAAAGAAATACACAAGACTGAAGTCATACCATGCACTTTTTCTGGCCACAATACTATGAAACTGCAAGTCAACTACAAGAAAAAAAGATCTGCAAAGACCACAAATACATGCACACTAAACAACATGCTAAAAAAAAAAAAAAAAAATACATGGAAAGGAATGAAAATGAAAACACAATGGTCCAAAATCTTTGGGATACAGCAAAAGTGGTTCTAAAAGGGAAGTATAGGGCAATACAAGTGTACCTCAAGAAGAAAGAAAAATCTCAAACCACTGAACCTTACATCTTAAAGGAACTAGAACAAGAACAACAAATGAAGCCTAAAGTCAGCAGAAGGAAGGCTATAATAAAGATTAAAGCAGAAATAAATGATAACAGAAACTAAAAAAACAATAGAACAGATCAAGGATACCCACAGCTGGTTCTTTGAAAAAACTGATTAAATTGATCAACCTCTAGCCAGACTTATGAAAAAGAAGAGAAAGGACTCAAATAAATAATATCACAAATGAAAGAAGAGAAGTAACAACCAACAACACAGAAATACAAACAATTATAAGAGAATATTATGAAAAATTATATGCCAACAAACTCAACAACCTAGAAGAAATGGATCCATTCCCAGAAACATAAATTAGCAAAAGTGAAATAGGAAAAAAGAGGAAACCCGAACAGACTGATAACCACCAAAAAATTTAATCAAAAATCTAAAAACTCCCAAAAAATAAAAACTCCAGGATCAGATAGTTTCACAGGTGAATTCTATCAAACATTTAAAAGTTCACACCTACTCTTCTCAACCTATTCCAAAAAACAGAAAAAGAAGTAGAAAAGGAAAATCAGTCTACATAACCCATGACCATAGAAGCAAAAATCACAAAATATAGGCAAACCAAATTCTGCAACATGTAAAAAGGATAAAATACCATCACTAAATAGTCCTCTGGCCTAGAAATGCAAGATTATTTTATGAGAAAATCAATTCTTAGAATCCACCACCCAATAGATAAAAGGGAAAAATTAGATACTTACTAGATACATAAAAGGTGTCTGACTTTTTAAAAAATCTATTCAAGATTTAAAAAAAAAATCTATTCAAGATTAAAAAAATAAAAAAGAAGGCCTAAAATTAAGGCTTAATATTATGTGCTGTCTCAATTCTGGTAAACTTGGAACATCCTTGAAAACTCATAAAGATAAGGCCCCCTACCCAAACGTGTCTCCTGTATCACAGGGACCAGGAACAATTCCTGCTTATCCTTGAATAGTGGGTTTCAATTCCCTGCCAGCTTGCAGAATTATTCAAACAAGCCAATCACATCCTCCCTGGGGAACCAGCAGACACCCCAATTTTCTAACAGTATACATATAGCCTGTCTCCCATGGTACCTGGCTTTTCACCCTGCCCTCAAGTACAATGCTGTGTGGCCTTGCATGGCCTGCAGTGTCTTCCCCCAAAGCTGTGACTAACTAATAAACTGCTGTCAATCTCATCTGTCCAGTGTTGTATGGTGAGCCATTCGTATAACCTTAGGGCAGGAATCTCTCACACCAGCAAGGTGAATAGTATGCTACTAAAAGAATATATTATATGTTGTATATATTAAAACAGCACCTATAATTTTACAGAAGATATAACATACTAGAGATTTTAGGCAACACAGTAAAGCAAGAAAGAGGAAATATTTAAGGATTAGAAATGCAAGAAAAAATGTTGTTATTCACAGATGATATGATTACATGTAGATGATACGACTATAAATGTTGAAAAGCCCAACAAGCTAAAGAAAATTACTTGCACTATTAAGATTCAACAAAGCTACTTTAAAGAAAAACTTTAAAGAAAAACTACACATTTGTAGTTTTATTTACCAGGAACAAAAAGGTAAAAATGAAGTTAAAACAGAATGCCATTTATAAGAGCATCAAAAACTATCAAGTTCCCAGGAAAAGTCCTAAGAGAGTATGTGCAAATTTCCCATGGGAATAATTATACTTGTTTAATAAGTCACTAAAGAAAACATAGTAAGAGATCGCATAGCTGTGGATTAGAAAACTCACTATTACAAACATACAAATTCTACCGAAATTAATCTAACAATTTTCCACAATCCTATCAGGTTCTTTGTGGAATTTAAAAATGGATTCCAAAATTTATGTGATAACTCAAACAGCTAAAAATAATCAAAAGACACGTCTGAAGAGTAATAACAAGTGGTGGCCAGAGTTTACATAAGGACCTGTTTTACCAGTTATCAAAATCTATGGTAAAGACACAGTGATTAAGAGAGAGTGGCACTGGTTCAGGGAGTGATAAATAAACGAACAGAGGAGAAATGGCTGAGAAATAGATCAAGTGCTGAGAAACAAACTCACTCATACATAAATACCCAATAAGTGATAAGGATGTATTAGGAAAAGAATGGTATTTTCAGTAATGGTGTTAGGACAGCTAGTAAAAGATGAAGGTTGATTTCAACCTCTTGGTACGTACACACACACACGCGTGCGCGCGCGCACACACACACACACACACACACACACACATCAAATGCAGTTGAAACAAAAATTTAAAGGTAAAGGGCAAAACTATAGAGCTTTTAAAAGAGAACAGAGAAAGATAATTTCGTTACTTTAGGGTATGAAAAGATTCTTGAAGCTAATGCACTAACCACATAGTATGATTCATAAATTTAACTAATTCAAAGACTATAAAAAAAAAAGATGAACAGAATGAGATAAGATACCTACAATATTAAAGAACTCCTATTAAAATGAAAATAAACCCAATAAGTAGATGGAAAAGACTTGAGTAAGCACTTCATGATAGCTGAAATCCAAATGGTCAATATGCATATGAAAGATGCTCAACCTAACTGGTACTTGGCAAAAGCATATGAGATTCAAAGACATTAACAAGAAACTCAGCCCATCAGACTGATAAATAAAAAGATGAATAACACCAAATGTTGTGAGCATCCCCAGCTTAGTCAATAGGAATGCATGTTAACCGCTGATAGGTATAGGAGAGTTGAGTTGAAGATTTTAGTTTTCAGTCCAAAATTCAGTACTCATATACATGAACAGCAGGATACATCAACAAGAATGTTAATAGCTGCACTATTTTTAAAAGCCCAAAGCAGGCAATATTTCAAATACCCAGCAACAAGAAAAATTGATATATTTGTACAATGTACTATTGTACAGTATTAAAAATCAATGAACTATAGCTATATGCAGTAACATGGATGATCCCTTGATCCCTTCAGTTAAATGAAAACACCAAGAAATAAAATGAAACGTACCCAGTATTATTCCTTTTACATTAAGTCCCCAAACAGGCAAAACTAAATTATATTATTTACCATAGGTTAAGTGAAGAGAATTAACATAGTTATTGGACAAATGGTTATCATCTATGGAGAGGGAAGGGGTGATGAAAAAGAAACACACAAGGAACTTCTGGGGTACTGGCAATATTCATTTCTTGACCTAGGTGGTGGTGGTTACAAGTGTTCACTTAAACTGTTAACTGTATATGTATTTCCTTCATAAATTTTACAAAATTTGAAAGTCCTAGTTTTTGAGGAGGAAAACACTCTTCAGCAAAACTGAGAAAGCAAGAACAGATAGGAAGTAGCTACAATGACACTAAGAAGTAAAAAACGGCCTGAACTAAGAAGGTAACAAAAAGGGAACAGATTTCTGACAAAGGTAGAAAGGAGAAGTGACAGAACTTGTTTAGGACAGTTGCTTTACAAAATCAAGGATTAAGTTTTAACTTTTGCTTAGTACTTTTATTTTTTTTAATTATTTTTTAATGTTTATTTATTTTTGAAGGAGAAAGAGACAGAGTGTTAGCAGGGAAGGGGCAAGAGAGAGGGAGACACAGAATCTGAAGCAGGCTGCAGGCTCTACGCTATCAGCACAGAGCCCGATGCGGGGCTCGAACCCACAAACCGTAAGATCACGACCTGAGCCAAAATCAGACACTTAACCACCTGAGCCACCCAGGCGCCCCATTGCTTAGTACTTTTAAACCTATGTTGATTACATAGGAAAAGACAGCATACAAATAATGAATTTCTCCACAGTTAAATATTAAACAGGCTGAGATTTACCAAAATACTACCACTCATGATTTTAAGAAACTTTTTCTACTTTCAAAATAATTTTCTCTAATACTAATCAACATACTTCACAGTTTTCTTTTTAATTTTACTAATACACATACTTTCTTTTTAAATTGTAGTATTATTAGAGTTGTCACAAAACCAGCAGTCCCTTGTCCCACTATAAATGGAAGATGGTGCTATACTAAATATTTCCCTCTTCATCCTAACATTTCTATTAGTGTTCTATTAAATCAAACCATTTATGAACATCTAATAATAGTCACAGAGCATATTACAATTCTATTTCCTTTCTCAATTGTGTTGTTAGTAATGAATAACTCCTGCATTTTTTTAATTTGCTATGTTTTTTAGTAATCACTAAATTTTTCTGTTGGAAAAAAATTTCAAACAGAACTGCAAATCCCTTTCAATATGTTCAACTATATCAAGTAATCTATGAAGTTTACTTTTGTTCCTTCAGATGTATCCTTCTCGAAATCTGAAGTCATTCCTCCAGCTCCAATCTTTCCCAAGCCTGCTGCAAGATGCCATCCTGAGACTTTTCTTTCATCATTATCCTGGGAATTCTTTTGCCTAATGACATGAACATAATTACCTATTTGCTTTATGCCGCATGAAATCTAAATAGTTTCAAAGTAATCATACCAATATAACCACTAAAAATAGGCCACTTAATGAAAATACAAGGTTTTTTTGTGTTTAAAATACAGCATATCTAAAGATGCACAATTAATATTGTGATTTAAAATCAGATGAAAACATTCTTCACTATGTTAGTAAAACTAACCTGGTTAGTTTTACCTGTTGAATACATGTAATGTTCATTTGTTTCAGATAGGGCTTTCTTTTGGGACGGGGAGGTGAGAAGGGTTAATACTTTAGTTTTTACTTGTTATATAACACATTTATATTGTTCCAAAATCAATAGTGCAATACAAGTGACATTTACAAGTCTAGTTTTCATCCCTAATCCCTTCCCTGTTGTCTTTTGCCTCCCTCAGTAGCCATTTTTAGTTTTTTATTACTTCTTTTTAGAATATATGCATTATGTTCTTATTTTTTTGTTACTGAGATATTGTTGCTTTTAGGCCCTTATAGTGGACAGAGCTAACACCCACACACGCACAATATCACCCCATGTTCCACAAAAACTGGCACTTTATACATACTTTTCTGCACCATTCTATTTTTTACTCAATAGTACATCTTGGAGCCAACAGACACATGAAAAGATGCTCAACATTGCTCATCATCAGGAAAATACCAATCAAGTATTACAGACACCACCTCACCCTGGTCAGAGTGGCTAAAATAACTCAGGAAACAGCAGATGTTGGTGAGGATGTGGAGAAACGGGAACCCTCTTACACTGTTGGTGGGGATGTAAACTGGTGCAGCCGCTCTGGAAAACAGTGTGGAGGTTCCTCAAAAAATTTAATTAAAAATAGAATTATCCTACAACCCAGCAACAGCACTACTAGGAATTTATCCAAAGGATACAGGGGTGCTGATTCATAGGGGCACATGCACCCCAGTGTTTATAGCAGCACTATCAACAATAGCCAAATTATGGAAAGAGCCCAAATGTCCATCAACTGATGAATGAATAAAGATGATGTGGTTTATACATACAATGGAATACTACTTGGCAATGAGAAAGAATGAAATCTTGCCATTTGCAACAACGTTGATGGAAATGGAGAGTATTATGCTAAGTGAAATAAGTCAGTCAGAGAAAGACTTATGTTTTCACTCATATGTGGAACTTGTGAAACTTAAGACCACGGGGGAAGGGAAAGAGGAAAAAATAGTTTCAAGCAGAGAGGGAGGCAAACCATAAGAGACTCTGAAATACAGAAAAATGAGGGTTCATGGCGGGTGGGGGACAGGGGAGAGGGAAAAATGGGTGATGGGCGCTGAGGAGGGCACTTGTTGGGATGAGCACTGGGTGTTGTTTGTAAGTGATGAATCATGGGAATCTACTCCTGAAGCCAAGAGCACACTATATACATTGTATGTTAGCTAACTTGACAATAAATTATATTAAAAAAGAAATAGTACATCTTGGAATTCACACCTTAGCAGTCTATAGAGAACTTCCTCATCCTCCTTCTCCATCTGTACAGTAATACACCATAGATTATTCTCCTAATTATCTATTGCTAGTCATTCCAATCCTTCATTATTGCGAGCAATGCTGCAACAAGCCTGTATATACCTCATTTTATACTTTCGTAATTCTATCTTCAGGATATATTTCTAAAAGTGAAGATTGCTGGGTCAAAAAGGAATGCATTTATAATCTACCTAGATGTTGCCAAATTCCATTCCACCAGAGTTTTAACATTCTACCTCCCCACTGACAATATTGCTGAATGCCTTACTTTCCCCACAGTTTCACGCACAAAGTATAATGCCAAACTTACTTTTTTGGTTTGTTTTTGCAATTCTGGTAGGTGAAAATAGGGCTTTTCATCATAGTTTTAATTTGTAGTTCTCCTGCTATAAATACATTGTCACCTTTAAGGATCATTTGCACTTATTTTCCATGAGCTTTTGACATAAGTTTAACCTTTTTCTATGACGTTGTGATTTTTTTCCTTCATAATTTTTAGAAACACTTTTATTATTAGGAGGATAAGCACTCTGGATAGAAGTTGGGAATATTTCTCTTAGTTTACCATTTGCCTTTTGCTTATGGTGTTTATTATACTGTACTTGTTTTCTAATTCAAATGTTCAAATTTGTCAAATTTTCCCTCGTGGTTTCCAGACTTGAGGGGATGGTTGGGAAAATTTCCCCCATTCCCAGGAATCCATTGTTTTCTTCCAGTATTTCATTTTCTACATCTTAAACCTCTGATCAAATTGGAATTTATCCTGGTACTCTGCAGAGTTGGATCAAATATGATTTTTCCAGATGACTAAGCAATTGTCTCAGTAACAGTCATTAAAAATATTTTTCTCCCAGTGACTTGAAATACCACTTTTATCATATACTAAATTTTCATATACCTTAGGTCTGCTTTTGGATTTTCTCTCATGCTCCTTACATCTGTCTACTCACGCACCAGTACTGTGCTATTTTCATTACATACCCTTTATATACTTTAATATATCATCCTTATTAAAAACAAGGAATCCCTTTGCATTTGGCTTAACTCCGCTTCTAAGCTTTTCACAAGTGTTTGTTTTCATCATGTGGATTATACACAGGTTAGATTTCCTGACTTTACTTAAATTCTTACAACTACAGTGGAATCTTCTATTATATCGTCTAACTGCTTACTGTTTATATATGTGAAGGCTACCGATGTGTCTAGGATTTCATATCCTGCAACTTTATTCTACCCTTGATTTTACAGGTAAAGACTCTGAAGTTTCTCCCATTAAAATGCTGGCTTTTGAGATAGACTAAATTTGATTTTAAAAAATTCTTTTTCAAGGTTTTTGTTTTGTTTTGTTTTGTTTTTTGAGAGAGGGAGAGAGACAGTTCAAGTGGGGGGAGGAGCAAATAGAGGAGGACACAGATCCAAAGCAGGCTCCAGACTCTGAGCTGTCAGCACAGAGCCTGATGTGGAGCTTGGAACTGTGAGATCATGCTCTGAGCTGAAGTCAGCTGTTTAACCAAGCCACCCAGGTGCCCCTATATTTGATTTTTTTAAGAATCTATCAATTCTTATTTTATTATTCGTAACATGAAGGAGAGCTGAATTTTGCCAAATGATTTTTTTTTTTTTTTTTAACTATGGAGACAATCATATGATTTTTCTCCTTGGCTCTAACATCCAAATACCAACTCCTACATTCCTAGAACTAATCTTTGTCCAGATGAAACTGGTTAAAATGCTTCTCTCTTCTGGGGCGCCTGGGTGGCTCAGTTGGTTGGGAGTCCGACTTCAGCTCAGGTCATGATCTTGCAGTTTGTGAGTTCAAGCCCCATGTTGGACTCTGTGCTGATAGCTCAGAGCCTGGAGCCTGCTTTGGATTCTGTGTCTCCCTCTATCTCTCTCTCTCTCTGCCCCTCCCCTGCTCATGCTCCTTCTCTCTCTCTCAAAAATACATTTAAAAGAAACATTTAAAAAAATGCTTCTCTCTTCTGATGTCAATTGGGATAAATTGTTTTCCTATAAAATCCTTTTCACCAATAATTTTCAAATCTATTTGCATAATTTTCATGAAGTTATCTTCATGAATATTTAAACTTCATGTTTTGATGCTTCTTTTCCCACTTAAAGTTTCTTCTCCGTTTCAAAAATTTAGTTGGCTGGTAAGCTATTTGACAAGCAAAAAAAAATTTCAAAGAACCAAATTTTGATGTATCAGTTCTATTATTCCATTATCTAAAACTATTACTTTTGTCAGTATTACATCTTTCCTTCTCCATTCTTTTCATTTATTTTGTTGCTTTCTACCTTTTTGAGTGTTTCATGTATTTTTGTTTTCATTGATGTAAGCACTTGACACTAACAATTTTCTTACAATAATTGCTTTGGCTCTAACACAGAGGTTGGCAATATGGTCCATGAACCACATCTGGCCTTCCACCTATTTTCTATCCCTCTAAACCCTGGCTGTAACCTATTGACTCTGATGTGTCATGTCATGAAACCTAGCAATTTTGTTTGCATTTTCACTTTAAGCCGAGAGTTGTTTGGCAGTGTGTTATTTGATATTTTCTAGGTAGAGGCAGTTTTTGACTTTTTTAAAAACCGGATTTTAGTAAAAAAAAAAAAAAAAGCTATATATTTTGGACAGAAATTTGAAGTTTTCTTCATATGTCAACAAATACAGTAGTCCCCCCCCATTCCTTATCCATGGGGGATATGTTCCAAGACTCCCACTGGATTCCTAAAACAATGGACAGTACTGAACCCTATATATGTTTTTTCTTATACATACATACCTATGATAAAATTTGGCTTATAAATTAGACACTAAGAGATTAACAATAGCTAATAATGAAATAGAACAATTACAACAATATAATAAATGTTATGTGATTGTGGTCTCTCTCAAAATATCTTACTGTACTCTACTCACCTTTCTTCTGATGATTTGAGATGATAAAATGCCTACGTGAGGAAATGAAGTGAGGTGAATGAGGCAGGCACTGTGCCACAGTGTTAGGCTACCACTGACCTTCTGACAATATGTCAAAAGGTGGGTCATCTGCTTGTGGATGCACTGGATTGTGGGTAACTGAAACCATGGAAAGCCAAAGTGCATATGAGGGGGAATTACCGCAATCATTTTTAATCAGTTTTGTATGCATTTGCAAAGAAGGTACACTCTCTCACATGTAATAGGAGACAACCATGACACTCATTTATACCTTTAATGGCCTTATAAAAATTTTGTCTGCTTGATCTATCTACAATTAAAAGAGATTTTGGGGCGCCTGGGTGGCGCAGTCGGTTAGGCGTCCGACTTCAGCCAGGTCACGATCTCGCGGTCCTTGAGTTCGAGCCCCGCGTCGGGCTCTGGGCTGATGGCTCAGAGCCTGGAGCCTGTTTCCGATTCTGTGTCTCCCTCTCTCTCTGCCCCTCCCCCGTTCATGCTCTGTCTCTCTCTGTCCCAAAAATAAATAAACGTTGAAAAAAAAAAAAAATTTAAAAAAAAAAAAAAAAGAGATTTTAAGTCTTCTATTATTAATATGTTTCTAATTCTTATGGACTCTTCTGAAATCTTGTAAAAATCAACTTGTCATTAATTATCTGTGTATCTAACAATCCATCTTCATTGAGACCTGGAGCTCGTAGCCCTGTAATGTGTCGCACCTCTTGAATGATTTCTGGCCCGAGTTCTACCTTGTGCAACATCACAATAGTGACCTCTGTTTCCTTTTTATTTGATTTGTATGGTACATCTTTGCCTAACTTCTTAGTCTTAACATTTCCGAGTCTTTTGGTTTTGTGGTTATATGCATAGAAGATAGAAGTGGATTTTGCTATGTTAGTTAACCTGAAAATTTTTTTTCTCTTAAGAAACCAATTAAGCCCAATGACTGATATGTTTTCAATTCTCTTAGAGAAAATATATAAATTATTTGTGCGTGTTTTGTTTTTTCTCCTTCAAGTTTCCTTTGACATCTAAAGAGGTTTGAGTGTGTATCCTAATGGTTATCTTTGTGCCTTTATAATAACCTTAGTCCTCTCTTTATTAGCTTCTATTGATTCCCTAGTATGAGCAATATTGAAATTAGCTCCTTTTTCCCCTTCTATCATCTCTGTACTACATCCCCCAGCATCTATTTAAAGTAATAATATTCTTTGATGCACTAGTGAATTTCTATAAGACAAAACCAATGAACCTATTAAACCACTTCTTCGTTGTCTGAAATTTAGTATGTAATAGCTTCCTCAGGAAAGATTCATGTGAACTATATTCTGTAAGTTCTTTAATAACTGCATTGGATCTTCATTGTCAAAGCATATAACAAATACATACTACTTTTTCACTCCCTATCCCCATCACTGAATTAAGTTCTACAGTTACGTGTAAGAATTCCCTGCAGAGGACACAGGGAAGATGGCAGAGTAGAAGGACCCTAAGTTCGCCTCGCTCCGCAGATACAAGTAGCCAACACTCACATCAGCATAAATAACCCAGAAGACAACATGAAGACTGACACAACAAACTCCGTAACTAAAGGTAGAAAAAAGGCCACGTCAAAAAAGGTAAGAAGGGTGAAGACATGGTTTGGGAGTGAAATGGACCGTGGCCAACCCCGTAGGGAGGATGCTGTGGCATGGAAAAGGGCAAAAAATAGACTATCATACCAAGGAGCCCGCACTCGGAAAATGTATCCCTGTATTTGACTTTGAAAGTGACAGGGACTGAGTCTCATGAGTTCTTACAACCAGAAGGACTTAAAGCCTGGAAATTTAAATATTGGTGATGGTCTCTGCTCTAGAAGAGTCCAGAGGGTGTTAAAAAGTGGATTTCCTGCATTTAAAAAGACAGCACAACAAAGAGCCAGCACTGATACAGTGTGGAAGCAGCAGTTTGAAAAACACCAGGGGAAGATGGAAGGGAGAATATTTATTCATCTCAGAGCATGGCCTGGAGAAGTGGGGACTCGGGGGAGACCCTTCCAGGAACAAAGGAGCTGGCAGGTGCCACTTATCTCACCCACACCAAACATAAACACGTGGCCACCTGCAGGAACCTGCAGGGCACCAACACTTGCTACCTAAGTTGCTTACACCAAGTCAAGTCATCTCTCTCACCCCTGAACCTTGGTAGATCTGCTCTTCACAGTGATGCTTGCCTCTGTCCTGGGCCTGCAGGCCACCTCCCCCCACAAAACTGCTGCCAATTTCACCAACACCTTGTCTCCCGACCTGAGCATTTTGCCAGACCTCAGTTCCTGTAGCAGCAAGTCTCATTTCCCAAGCAGACCAGTGCACACCAGTGCACACTTATTAAAACATGTCCCACTCAGCCAGGGACCAAAGACTGCCCACAACAGGCAAAGAGAGCCTCTGCAGACAATTGAATTGAAGTAAAAATCAACCAAGACTCAACAGGAGGACATACACAACTCACAAAGGAGACACTGCCTGAAGTGCAAGGTCCTGGGGAACAGGGCACACTGCAGTACAGGGCACCAGAGGACGTCTTCTTCAAAAAGCCATTACTTTCCAGAGCAGATGACACAGCTGACATTCCTAACACATAGTAACAGATATACAGAGTTAGATAAAATGATGAGACAGAGGAAAATGTCTCAAATGGAAAGACAAAACCATAGCAAGGGACCGAAGTAAAATGGATATAAGTACTATGCCAGATACAGAATTTAAGTAATGATCATAAAGACACCCACTGGACTTTGAAAAGAATGGAAGACATCAGCAACACCCTAAACAAAGGGACAAAATATATATATATATATATGTATATGAGATGAAGAACAGAAAAAAGGAAATTAAAAGTTCATGGATGAAATGAATATGAAGTTAGAGGAATCAGAGGAACAAATTAATGACCTAGAAGACAAAATAATGGAAATTAATCAAGCTGAGCAAAAGAAAGAAGAATTATGGAACACAAGAACAGACTTAGGGAAATCTGTGACTCCATTTAACATAATAGCATTCCTACCATAGGAGTTCTAGAGGAAGAGGAGAGAGAAAAGGAGGCAGAAAATTTATTTGAAGAAATAATAGCTGCAAACTTCCTTAATCAGGGAAAGGAAATAGACATCCATATCCAGAAGACACAGAAAACGCCCATGAAAACCAACAACAGCAGGCCAACACCAAGACATATGGTAATTGAATTTGCAAAATATAGTGACAGAGAAAAATCTTAAAAGCAGCAAGACAAAAGAAGGACTTAACTTACAAGAAAAGACCCATAAGGCTAGCTGGGGATTTCTCAACAGAAACTTGGCAAGCCAGAAGGGAGTGGCATGGTATATACAAAGTGCTGAATGGGAAAATTCTGCAGCCAAGAACATTCTATCCAGCAAGGCTATCATTCAGAAGAGAAGGAGAGACAAAGCATTTGTCAGACAAACAAAAACTAAGAGTTTGTGACCACGAAAGCAGCCCTGCAAGAAATATTAAAGAGGACTCTGTGAGTGGAAAGGAAAAGACCAAAAGTGACAGTATGAAAGCAGGAAACACAAAAGCAGGAACAATGAATATCTCTGTAAAAATCAGTCAAGGAACTCACACCAAAAAAAGGGCATAAAATATAGTAACATATACCTAAATCATCAGGGGGAGAGGAAAAAAGAATGGGCTCAAATTTGAAGGACCATCAACATAAATTAGAGAATGCAATTTGCAGAAGAGGTTATATACAAACCTAATGGCAACCATATATCAAAATCCATTAATAAACATGAGAAGAATAAAGAGAAAAAAAATGACAAATAGGTGCTTGGGTGGTTCAGTAGGTTAAGCAACTGACTCTTGATTTTGGTTCAGGTAATAATCTCACAGTTTTGAGACTGAGCCCTGTATGGGGCTCTGTTGGCTTAAGATTCTCTCTTTCTCCTGTTTAATATTCTGTCTCTCCCTCTCCTTCTGCCCCTCCCCCACTCGTGTGTTCTTTTGGGGGGGTGTGTGGAGGATGTCAAATACATCACTAAAGAAAATTAGCAAAACACAAAAGAGACAAGAAAGGCTCAGAGAAAATCTCCAGAAACAACTACAGAACGAGTAATAAAATGACACTATAAATTCATATTTAGCAATAATTACATTGAATGTCAATGGACTAAACACTCCAATCAAAACACACAGGGTGACAGAGTGGATTAAAAAAAAAAAAAAGACCCATCTGCATACTACCTATAAGAGGTTCATTTTAGACCTAAAGACACCTGCAGATTGAAAGTGAGGGGATGGGGAAACATTTATCATGCAAATGAGTGTCAGAAGAAAGCCAGAGTAGCAATACTTATATTGGACAAACTAGACTTTAAAACAAAGACTCTAACAAGAGACAAAGAAGGGCACTATATAATAATAAAGGGAACAATCCAACAAGACGGTGTAACAAATATTTATGCACCCAACATGGGACACCCAAATATATAAAACTAATAACAAACATCAAAGAATTCACTAATTATACAGCAATAGTAGGGCACTTTAACACCCCGCCTACATCAATGGACACATCGTCTAAACAGAAAACAAATAAGGAAGCAGTGGCTTTTAACGACACACTGGGTCAGATGGACTACACAGATATATTTAGAACATTCTATCCTAAACAGCAGAACCCAAGAGCAGAATACACATTTTTTTCCCAGGTGCACATGGGACATTCTCCAGAACAGATCACATCTTAGGTCAGAAAACAGGCCTCAAGAAATACACAAGACTGAAGTCATACCATGCACCTTTTCTGGCCACAATACTATCAAACTGGAAGTCAACCACAAGAAAAAAATCCGCAAAGACCACAAATACATGGATGTTAAACAACATGCTACTAAACAATGAATGGGTCTACCAGGAAATCAAAGAAAAAAAAATACATGGAAATGAATGAAAATGAAAACACACAATGGTCCAAAATCTTTAGGATGCAGCAAAAGTGGTCCTAAAAGGGAAGTATACAGCAATACAGGTGATACTTTAAGAACCAAGAAAAATCTCAAACAACCTAACCTTACATCTAAAGGGACTAGAACAAGAACAACAAATGAAGCCTATGGTCAACAGAAGGAAGAGTATAATAAAGATTAAAGCAGAAATAACAAAAACTAAAAAAACAATAGAACAGATCAATGATGCCAAGAGCTGGTTCTTTGAAAAAATTGATCAACCTCTAGCCAGACTTATGAAAAAGAAGAGAAATGACCCAAATAAATAATATCACAAATGAAAGAAGTAACAACCAATAGCACAGAAATGCAAACAATTATGAGAATATTATGAAAACTTATATGCCAACAAACTGGACAACCTGAAAGAAATGGATCAATTCCTAGAAACATAAATTACCAAAAGTGAAACAGAAAGAAACAGAATACTTGAACAAACTGGTAAGTACCAAAAAAGTTTATCAGTGATCAAAAACCTCCCAACAAACCAAAGTCCAGGACCAGATGGCTTTGCAGGTGATTTCTGCCCATCATTTAAAGAGTTAGTACATATTCTTCTCCAACTATTCCAAAAAATAGAAGAGGATGGAAAACTTTGAAATTATTCTATAAAGACAGCATTATCCTGATAGTAAAACCAGATAAAGACACTACACAAAAAAGAGAACTACAGGGCAGTATCTATGATGGACATAAATGCAAAAATCCTCAACAAAATATTAGCAGAGTCCAACAATACTTGAAAATCATTCACCTCAATCGAGATTTATTCCTAGATGCAAGGACGATTCAATATTTGCAACTCAGTCAACATGATACATCACATCACTAGGAGAAAGGATAAAAACCATATAATCATTTTAATAGATGCAAAAAAAGCATTTGACAAAGTACAATATCCATTCATGATAAAAACCCTCAACAAACTAAGTCTAGAGGGAATATACCTCAACATAATAAAAGCCATATAGGAAAAACTATTATCAGCCTCAATGGGGAAAAACTTTTCCTCTATAATGAGGAACAAGACAGGGATGTCCACTCTCACCACTGTTATTTAACAGAGTACTGGAAGTTCTAGCCTCAGCAATCAGACAACAAAAAGGAATGCAAGTTGGTGAGGAAGAAGTCAAACTTTCACTATTTGCAGATGACCTGATACTATATTGAGAAAACCTGTAAGAATCCACCAAAAAAAACACTAGAACTGAGAAATGAAATCAATGCAGTTACAGGATACAAAATCTAATGTAGAGAAATTTGTTGCATTTCTACACACTAATAATGAAGCAGAAGTGAAATTAAGAAAACAATCCCATTTACAACTGCACCAAAAGCAATACCTAGGAATAAACTTAACCAATGAGGTGAAAGACCAGTACTCTGAAAACTATAAAACACTGATGAAAGAAACTGATTATGACACAAAGAAATGGGAAGACATTCTATGCTCATGGATTGGAAGAATACATACTGGTAAATACCCATACTATCAAAAGCAATCTAGAGACTTAATGCAATCCCTATCAAAATAAAAAAAAAAAATGAGCATTTTTCACAGAACTAGAACAATGGAACCAGAAAAGACCCTCAACAGCCAAAGCAATCCTTAAAAAGTAGTAACTGGAGGTATCACAATTCCAGACTGCAAGTTATATTACAAAGCTGTAGTCATCAAAACAGTATGGTCCTGGCACAAAAACAGACACATAGATCCATGGAACAGAAGAAAACAGCCAGAAATAAACCCACATCTGTATGGCCAATTAATCTTCAACAAAACAGGAATGAATATCCAATAGAAAAAGACAGTCTTTCCAACAAATGGTGCTGGGAAAAGTAGTTACTTGCAAAAGAATGAATCTGGCCCACTTTGTTATACCATACACAAAAATAAACTCAAAATGAATTTAAGACTTAAATGAGAGACCTGAAACCATAAAAATCCTAGAAGAGCGCACAGGCAAGAATTTTTCTGACCTAGGCAGCACTTTTCTAGATATGTCTCCTGAGGTAAGGGAAACAAAAGCAAAAATAAACTATTAGAACTAGATCAAAATAAAAAGCTTCTGCACAGCAAAGGGAACAATCAACAAAACTGAAAGGCAACCTATGGAATGGGAGAAGATATTTACAAATGACATATCTAATATAGGGTTAGTATCCAAAATAAAGAACTTATAAAACTCAATGCCTAAAAACCAAATAATCAGTTTAAAAACAGGCAAACAACATGAACAGACATTTCTCCAAAGAAGACCTACATACAGCCAACAGACATGTGAAGATGTTCAACATCACTTATCATTAGGAAAATGCAAATCAAACCCACAATGAGATATCACCTCATATATGTCAGAATAGCTAAAATAAAAAACACAAGTGTTGTCAAGAAAAAGGAACACTCATGCTCTGTTGGTGGGAATGCGACCTGGGGCAGCCACTATAGAACACAGTATGGAGTTTTCTGGAAAATTTAAAAATCGAATTACCCTATGATCTAGTAATTCTACTGGATATTTACCCAAGGAATACAAAAACACTGACTTGAAAAGATACATGCAACCCTATGTTTATTGCAGCATTATTTACAATAGCCAAATTATGGAAGCAGCCCAGGTATCCATCGACAAATGAACGAATAAAGAGGTAACACACATGTGCGCACACACGCACACACACAGGAATATTACTTAGCCATAAAAAAGAATGAATTCTTGCCAGGTGCAACAACATGGATGAATCTGGAGAGTATAATGCTAAGTGAAAGCAGTCAAAGACAAATACCATATGATGTCACTCGTGAAATTTAAAAAATAAAACAAGAAAAAAAGAGACAAACCAAAAAACAGACTCTTAACTATAGAGATCAACTCATGGTTACAAGAAGGGAGGTTGCTGAGGGATGGGTAAAACAGGGGATGGGGATTAAAGAGTATACTTATCATGATCAACAATGAGTAACGTATAGAAATGTTGAATCACTTACTATATTGTACACCTGAAACTAACATAACATAGTATGTAAACTGTACTGGAATTAAAATAAAAAGTTTATTTTTTTGAGAGATAACATGTCGCATGTGAGCAACATGGGAGGTGGGAGAGGGAGAGAGAGAATTCTAAGTAGGCCTCATGCCCAGTGTACTCCTCAGGATTTGATCTCATGAAATCTCATGACCATGAGATCATGATCTGAACCAAAATGAAGAGTCAGATGCTTAAGTAAGCCATCCAGGCACCCCTCAAAAATGTAATTTAAAAAATAAAAAGAATTTCCTGCAGAACATCTTGCCTATTGTTTTCCGGCCAAAAGATTTCTTGACATTAAAGACTCAACAGCATGGTATTGATGTAAAATCAAATTGATTGATGGAACAGTGAGCCCAAAAATAAACCAAGACATGCATGAATAACGGATACTTGACCATGACAGCACAGTAAAAGATTGCTTTTTCAACAGCAGTGGTGGAATAATTAAATATCCACATGTAAAACGAACTTGGATCCATACCTTATATCACATATAAACATGAACTCAAAATGGACCAAAGATGTAAATGTAAAACTTAAAACTATGAAACTTCGGGGCGCCTGGGTGGCGCAGTCGGTTAAGCGTCTGACTTCAGCCAGGTCACGATCTCGCGGTCCGTGAGTTCGAGCCCCGCGTCAGGCTATGGGTTGATGGCTCAGAGCCTGGAGCCTGTTTCCGATTCTGTGTCTCCCTCTCTCTCTGCCCCTCCCCCATTCATGCTTTGTCTCTCTCTGTCCCAAAAATAAATAAACGTTGAAAAAAAAAAATTAAAAAAAAAAAAAACAACTATGAAACTTCAAGGGTAAAACATTTATGTTAGATAAAGTTTTCTTGATACAAGGAGCTCCTCAGAGAAACAACCAAGCTGGTATAGAAAAAGTACAGGATGAAGCGAGAAACTCTTTGGTCTGCCAGAACGTAAGACGTGCTCAAAAACCAATAGGGGCATGCCAAAGGGTAAGATTTCAACTTAAAGGGGTTTCTACTGCCCAAATTCAAACAGTTTGGTTATCAAAATAAATAATGAAAGGAAAGGTTTATAGTGTATTAACTTAAAAAATTTCACAAGCCACAGTGATGAGTAAATGGAAAAGGAAAATCTCATCCATACAGAATATCAACTAGTAAGCAGAGGATGAGAGAAAAATCACCATTCTGCAACATCACAGTAGTAACTGATGAAGGCAAGAAATCATTCGTGGATGCTCATCTATGGTTTTTTAGAAACAGAACACTCACACTGACCCCAAAGTATCTCACAGGAGGTTACTTATTAATTACAAAGGGGGAAAAAGATATTTGTAAAGTGGAGAAATCTGGCCATTTAAAGTAATGACCTAAGCCAAACACGAATAATAATGAGACAGAATGGTTTCCTAATGTAAAGCACTGAAGAACCTATCACTTTAGCCAAAACGAGGCATTAGGCTGGATACAGTAAGGAGAGAGAAATCAAACATTAAGTTTGAAAAAAAAAGAAGTTTGACATAAGTAATTACTAACGACACCAAGGAACTGGGATAACAGGACTGGATAGTAAGAAGTTGAGACAATGCTAGGGCACCTGGGTGGCTCAGTCAGTTAAGCATCGGACGTGAGCTCAGGTCATGATCTCACAGTTCGTGGGTTTGAGCCCTGCATCAGGCTGTGTGCTGACAGCTCAGAGCCTAGAGCCTGCTTCAGATTCTGTCTTTCCCTCTCTCTCTGCCCCTCCCGCACTCTCTCTCTCTCAAAAATAACTATACAATTTAAAAAAGTTTTTTAATAAAAAAATTTTTAAAAGAAGTTGAGACAAGGCTAAAAATATAATTATTAGAGCAGATATAATAAATATATGACATATAATAGCCACTACCTCTAAGGCTAGGACAGATTGTGAGAAAAGATACAGCCATCGCTCACTTTGGTGCTGCATCAGTGGGATTTGTTGGAAATTCACCCTCTGGAACTTGTTCACAAATCTTCTTACTCTATGGTACATACTGGCAATCTGTGTCCTGGATTTCTCCCACCACCAAATGAAAAAAAAAAAAAAGCTGTTGTGAAGGACATTATTATAACAACTGACAAAATTTAATATAGATTATCAGATAATGTTGTTGTATTAATGTCAAATTTCCTGAATCTGGTAATTATACTGTGGTTATACGAGATTATCCTTGCATATATCAAAACTCATCAACTTGTAGATTTTAAATTTGTGCAGCTTACTGTATGTTAATCTTATCTCAGTAAAACTAAAAACACTTAAAGAGACTATACTTCAGAGACACATAGACATGTTTGGAGCTCAAGGGTCATGTCTACAACTTACTCCCATATAAGTAAAAAATAAATAAAATTAAAAAATAACCCTAAGTATACCAAAGCGACAAATAAGGAAAATGCAACAAAATTCAGCATCCTTAGGAAGGGCTCATAGGGCTTAATGCTAAGTTCTCACATGTGGGCTTTATGCTGAAACATCAGTTGGCTGGATATGTGTCTCAATTCAATTTTTTTTCTGTGAAAACCTTAGAAATCTTTACTCCAGGTTCTTCTGGAGTCAAGTCCAATGATAATCTGACATTCTTTCCATTGTAAGTGATGCACTCTTTTTGTGTAGATGCCCAAAGTATTATTTTCTTTTTCTTTCAGAGCCCTACAACAAATTTCAATTGATGGCTGTTGTCTCCATTTTCCTAGGCACTTGGTGAACCTTTTCAATACAAATGTTCATCTTTGTTAGTTTTAACAATATTTTGTTTTTGTTTTGTTTCTTTGTTCAAGTAGTCTTCAGGTACTATTATTAACGTTCATATATTTATGTGCATATGTATGTAAAATCTTTTCACTTTATGAATTTATGATATCTTTACTTGATTTGTAAAATCATTTATTTCTTTTATGGTACTTTCTGGAGTGTTTAGTCATTCAAGAATTTTCTGGTTCATCTTCATTTCTGAAATCTTTCTAATTCATTCCTCATTCTGTCAATTTTTCTTTTCATGACCTCCTACAGAATAGGAGCTCATTTCTAAACTTTTCTATATCTAATTTATACTGTTTTTTTCATAACATAGTTTTATTTTCCCAGCTCATTTTATGGAAATAGGTTTCATTATCTCTCTGCTTTAAGACCAAGGTATACTGCTATCTTCACTTCTTTAGATCTGTTAATTCAGAGGACTTCTGTCATCTTTTTTTCTTATACTACCTTTCAATCATATAAAACTATAGTACTTTCTATAGACCAATTTACAGTAGCATGTGTTTTCTTATAAAGTTTCCTAGGTAGGATTCACAAACAAATGGTACCTTAGTGTAAACACTTCCCTAATACTTTGAGATTTGCCTTCTCGAATGCCCCCTCCCACATGTATCTGAGGCTTTTCTCTTCTTTGCCCCCAAATTCCTACCCTGGTCAACTTGTGTTTATTTGCAGCAGTTTCTTCTCAGTGTGGGGCTCTGTTCTTTCACTGAATATTTCCAAGAATCTCAGGAACCAGGCTGTCCCAGCTCCCTTGCACTTTCCAGTGGCAAACTGTGTCTCATTTCAGACCCTATTAACGATTTGTGGACCACACTTTGAGTAGCACTAAACTGAGATACTCTCTTCTTCAGAGAAATGCTGGGTGGCTTTCTAAGAAGGCAGACAGGTACCACTATAAATGTATATGATGTCTAGCAGCAAGTGGACCTCAACATGATCTGCAATCCTACCACATTTTACTGGAAAATTCAATCCTCTCTGAGGACACACAGACAAACCTTCTATTTATTCCTGCCTTCTCTCCTGTTCATAACAAAACATCTCTCCTTCTATCCAAAGTCATCAATCTCTCCACCTATGCCTTGGATTAATCCTATCCTGCCTTGTCAAAACCCTCACACACTCACTTAGAAATCTCTTTGGTATATCCAATAGCTCACTTGATTGAACTCTTCCACTTTCATATAAACATGCTTAAAGCCTTTCCTGTTTACAAAAAAAAGCAATCAACAAGAAACCCTTAACTCCATTTTTTTCTCCCCAAGTATTGCCTTATCCCTTTAAACTTCTCTACAGAGTTGTCTAAACGTTCCATCTATATCTCTTTACTTCCCATCCACTGTATAACCCACCCCAATATGGTTTCCCCTTCTACTTCACCAAAATATGCTTTTGCACGACTGCCATGTTTCTAACGCTAAAAATGTTCTTGGCCTCTTACCTGATCTTGCAGAAATATGACACTATGAAACACCACTGCTTTGTTAATTCTTTCTTTCCTTGGCTTCCATGACACTACATATTCCTGGTTTTCTCCTACCTCTTTCTCAGTCTCCTTTGTATATTTCCATCCTTATCTAGTAGCCATTACATACCTGACTTCCTGAAGCCTTGTCCTAGATGATCTCCTCACTTTCACCTCCAGAGGAGAAGGGAAAAGAGCAAAGGAAGGACAATGGGAGACCAAAAAGGATGGGTCAGAGAAGTGGGAGGAAACCTTAATACCAAAAGATGGGTGGGAAAGTGAGCTGAGATTAGTAAAAGCAAGTTAAGGCACATGACACACAAGTATAGAAGAATGATGAAGACTGGAAGAAACATAAATCAACATGCACCAGCATGAAGAGACAGACACTAGGAATCTCATGTGCTCTAGGTTCTCTTCCTGGTTATCCTTAATGCTTAATATAGACAGCCAATAGAGCCCAGAGAGAGTATTCATTCACAAGGTAAAATAAAGACCTTCTGGTAGTTATGAATCCTAATTACTATACATGACTCATGACAAGAGTACCTATGGACTATGTATATTAGAAGAAATCAGAACAAATTTCTTTGAGGAACAGTGTATTTTTACAACTTAGAAGAGATTTGAAAATGATTTTGAAAGAAGAGATAAACATGGAAAAATACTGAGGCAATTCAGCTGATAGTTATATTCACATGTTGTTTTAAACAAATATTTGAACATGAACCCTACATATATTATGTACACATAGTATAGCACTAGTAGATCTTGTACACAATCACATGAACATGAAACAATTTTTAAATACACAATTTTACTTATTTGTTTCTGAAAGTGAAAGAGAGAGAGCACAAACACATGAGTGGGGGAGAGGCAGAGAGAGAGGGAGACAGAGAATCCCAAGCAGGCTCCATGCTGTCAGTGCACAGCCTGACTCAGGGCTCAAATCCACAAACCCTGAGATCATGACCTGAGCTGAAATCAAGACTTGAATGCTTAACTGACTGAGCCACCCAGGTGCCCAAAACATTAAAAAAAAAAAAAAAAAAAAAAGTTTTTAATGTTTATTTATTTTAGAGAGAGAAAGTGCACATGTGCACGAGCAGGGGAGGGGCAGAGAGAGAGGGAGACAGACTCCAGGCTCTGAGGCGAACCCACATACTGCGAGATAATGACCTGAGCCAAAGTCGTAAGCTTAACCAACTAAGCCACCCAGGCGCCCGCCACCCACTCAGAAAAAAACATTTTTAAAGAATAAAATCAGGGTCAAATATTTTTAAATGTCTTGCTAATCACGATAGCTATGAAGCTATTATCCTCTCATTGTCCAAGATGTGATATACACTTAAGGCATAGTTCATCGTTAATATAGAGGATGTCCATCCATTTCAAAGAGTCTTCTTGGTAACTTTGAAACTTTTAGGTCTAATTGTTAGATATGGTTAGAAAATTATTTATGTTCCTCTCACAGTAAGACTAATTAAGGTCCTATAAAGCATCAGCTCTGTCACTATAATGCTGTTATACTTACAAATTAATATTATTTTTCATCAGAGCTAAAAATGAGACTTCAAAGATTCAAATAATTTAGGGCTAGTGGAAAATCACAAATCCATCAACTCCATACACCTGGTAAAATGGAAAACAAAATGGAACAGCAACAATTACAGCTTTCTACAAAATACAGATCTCCTGGCCAGCTAATCCACCACTGACTGACTGCATATTCAGGTGCCAGGAGATGACAAGTATCTATCCCTCTATGTAACACTAAAGAAGTCATCAAAGGTGAGAAGCCCTGAGGAACCTTCTGTGTTTTCCTTAACTGGGGAAGAGCCAAGCTATCAGCATCCAGCCTTGATTACAGATTTAAAATGTAACACTCAAGGCTATTAATATTGGCACTGGGGATCACTTTTTATGGCTATTGCACATGTGCCCTATATGCTACAACTTGGGAATTTCTCCAGGCTGCTGAAACTGAGGGGTTTTTATGAGTGGCCTCCATATGGGACTTTCCTAGTAACTGAGATTACAGGATTTTATGTCAGGGTCCTGATAATGGCCTACCATGATCTTCAATTTTTGACAGTCATTTTTGTTCAAAACAAAGGTTATAATCCATAAACCAAGTTATCCCAAAACATGTAAATTGTATAATTTGTGTATGTGCACTAGGGGTAGAATGAGGGGACACAACAGGGTCTGCAGTATAGAAATCCTATCAGTTCCAGGGTAGCTGTGTACAGTTTATAGACTGCACAGCACAAGGGACTTCTCAATTTAAGAGAGCTCTTATTTCTAATTAATGCAAAGGTACCTTTTGGCCTGCAGCAGCCCTGATTCCTTCCCTCAGGATACTTCGTATACTTTATGTGAAATGTAGCCATTTAACAGGCTTATTCACGTGACCATGACAATCTACTTATCAAGTACTTTAAAGGTTAATTTATGCATAGAAGTTCTAATGTTTTCCCTCAACTCAATAAATTATATGTTACCTCATAATGTGACACACATACCATTTTAGAGACTACTGGTCTAGAATGTACTTGCAAATGCAGGAGTCAATTTGAGAAAGGGGTCAAGGTTACAGGGAGAAATGCAAGACTTGTGCAACTAGGTTGATAACTTAATCTGGGAAGATCTCTAAGAAAAATTAAAAACACAAAAAAATCTAGAGATGTAAGAACCAAAGTTAGCAAATTACTCACATCTAGGTTTATTTAAAAGGTGCAATGCAATTTAAAAATGGTAATTTGGGGTACCTGGATGGCTCAGTCAGTTAAGCATCCTGCTCTTGATTTTGGTTCAGGTCATAATCTCACAGTCATGAGACTGAGCCTGGCATTGGGCTCCGGGCTAAGCATGGACCCTGCTTGGGATTTTCTCTCTCCCTCTCTTTGCCCCTCCACCACTTGCACATGTACACGCTCTCTCAAAAATAAACATTTTTTCTAATGGTATTTTGGGGCACCTGGGTGGTTCAGTCGTTAAGCATCCCACTTCAGCTCAAGTTATGATCTCAAGGTTCCTGAGTTCGAGCCCGGCATTGGGCTCTCTGCAGTCAGCACGGAGCCCACTTTGATCCTCTGTCCCCCTTTCTCTCTGTCCCTCCCCTACTCACACTCTCTCAAAAATAAACATAAAAAAAACCTAAAAAACGGTATTTTGACATCCACTTTCCACCAGGACAGAGTAACCAATACCAAGACAAGTTTGCCTACAGGAAAAAATGTATGTAACTGGGAAGAATATAGGAAGCAACTTGTCTTCAGGCATTAGACAATAAGCAAGTAAAGACTGTGATCCCTGAAAAAAAGGAAATTCAGGAGGTGAGCCTCGAAAATGTCTTGATTCTCTGCCTGGGGACTCTTTACCAACCACAGTGCAGGGAGCTAGAGTCTAAGTAGAACACAGCTAAGAGCCAGAGGAGAATGTGGGGCTGTGGAACAAATTAAACACTGGAGGAAGAGAGCTGCAAAAAGTAAGGATGCCAGGAGTCTCTGTAGGGTTTCTCCCAAGTCCTTGGCTGAAGGCTACCAGGCATGTGCACAACAAGACTTTGGGAAACTTACCAGAGAGTAGTTGCTAAGGGATTGAGAAAAGCAAAGATACTAGAGACCCAACAAGATCAAAGAGAAAACCAATTTTTAAAAAGTAGTCTTAACTCAGCCATACTAATAATTACTTAAAATGTAAATGGTCAAATTAAAAGCAAAAATTTACAGGTTGGATTAAGGAAAAAAAAAAAAAAAGACACAGCTATATACTATCTACAAGAGACATAATTTAAATATAAAGGTTAAAAGTAAAAGAATGGGAAAATATACCATGCAAATAGAGATTAAAAAAAAAACTGGTGCAACTGTATTAATATAAGACAATGCAAACTTCACCAAAAAGTAGTGTGAGATAACATTTCAGTGTTAAAAAAGGGCAAGCAATTCATCAGTAAGATAAAGATTCAAAATACCTGTAGCAAAAACTAACCAGGATTAAAGGAATAAAAAGATAAATCAACAATTATGAGATTTTAACATTCTTCTCTCCATAACTGATGATCAAGTAGACAACAACAAAAAAACCACACCCAATACAAATATAGATTTTTACAACACTATCAACCAACTTGACCTAACTGACATTTACTGAACACTGCACCCAACAACTGTAGATAGAATTTAAGTTCTTTTCAAATATGCATGGAACATTCACCAAGACAGAGAATACGTTAGGACATAAAAGGTCTCAATAACTTCAAAAGATTTAAGTCTTAACAGAGAATTTTTTTTTTTTTTTTACTACAATGGAATAAGCTACCCAGAAAATCCCATTTACCTTTAAATTAACACATTTTTCTTTTTTTTTTTTTTAACACTTATTTATTTTTGACAGAAGGAGACAGAGCACAAGTAGGGGAGGGGCAGAGAGAGAGGGAGACACAAAATCCCAAGCAGGGTCCAATCTCTGACCTGTCAGGTCCTGACATGTAGGACCCAAACTGAACCCAAACCAAAGAACTGAGAGATCATGACCTGGGCCTAGGTCGGATGCTTAACCAACTGAGCCACCCAGGAGCCCCAAATTAATACATTTCTAAGCAACCCATCAGTCACAGAAGAAATCACAAGAGAAATTTAAAAAAATGTTTTTAATGTTTATTTTGAGAGAGACACAGTGCAAGCAGGGGAAGGCAGAGAGACCCACAGAATCTTAAACAGGCTCCAGGCTCTAAGCTGTCAGCACAGAGCCCCACGCCGGGCTCAAACTCACAAACCGCAACATCATGACCTGAGCTGAAGTCGGACGCTCAACCAACTGAGCCACCCAGGCGCCCCCACAAGAGAAATTTTAAAATATTTTCATAGAATGTTAATAAAAACACAATGCAAACTTTGTTTGAGGTGGCTAACACATAGAAAATAATACCTTTAAAGCAGAGACAAACAAGAAATAAAATTAAAGCCAAAAGTTAGGTGATAAGCCCTTAGTGACTAGCAAGCAAGAAAAAGAGTAAATATTACTAATAGAAGCAAAATAGGGGACAGCACTCAGCCTCTGAAAACATTAAAATGATAAGGGAATATTGTGACCGAATATATGCCAAAAATATAGCAATTAGATGAAACAGAAAATTTTCTTCAATTTACCAAAATGGATTCATGAAGAAATATAAAATCTGAATAGCCCTGTATCAATTAAAGACACTGAATTCCTAATCAAAAACCTTCTCATGAAGAAAACTCCAAGCCCATATGGATTCACTGAATTCTGTCAAATATTTAAATACTAATTTTACAAAACCTCTTTCAGAAAATGAGATGGAACACTTTATACATTGAGGTCAGTATTACCTTGATACCCAAATCAGATAAAGATACAAGAAAGCTTCCTCATCAACATAAAAATGTCCTTAAAATATTAGCAAACCAAATCCAGAAGTACACCAAAAGGATAATACATCATGACCAAGCAGTGCATATCCCAACAATACAAGATATGTTTAACATCTGAAAATCAACATAATTCACCACATTAACAGAAAAAAGAAAACCCACACTATCATTTTAATAGATACAGAAAATTCAATTGACAAAATTCATCATCCACTCATGATTAAAACCCTCAGCACCCTAGGAACAGAAGGAATCTTCTGAATTTTGATAACGAGTATCTGTAAAAAGGTAATAGATCTAACATATTAATTGTGAACAACTAATGTTATCCTCCTAAGATTAGGAATAAGGCAAGGATGTTATCTCTCATTTAATAGTGAAATTAAACATCTATTCAATATTGCAATAAGGGAAGAAAATGACCAATTATTAGGAACGGAAAGAAAGAAGTAAAACTATCTACCTGTAAACAAAGGCAGTCTACACAGAAAATCTTAAGGAATTTACAAAGAAACTACTAGATTTAATTGAAGTTAGCTAGATAATGGGATACAATCAATATACAAAAGTCAATTATATTTAGACTAGCAACCATTAGAAATAATATTAAAAAAAAAATTTCTTTAATGTTTATTTTTTCAGAGAGGACAGAGAATGTGAGCAGCCGAGGGGTAGAGAGAGAGGGAGACAGAGGATCTGAAGTGGGCTCTGTGCACAAAGAGCCTGACTCGGGGCTCAAACCCATATGCCATGAAATCATGACCTGAGCTTAACCGACTGACCCACCCAGGCACCCCTAGAAATGATATTTTCAAAAACACCATGATCATTAAACAACATGATCATAAAATTTTTTGGAATAAACTTCACAAATATTGTGCAAGCCTACTATGAGAAAATAGTACTCAGAGAAACTAAAGATCTAAATAAATGGGAGATAAAACATGTTTATAGATAGGAACTGTCAATATTGTTAGATCATTCTCCCCGAAGTAGTATCTGGACTTAATGCAATTCTAATCAAAATCATAGCAGGCTTTCATGTAGAAATTAACAAGCTGCCTCTAAAATTTATGAAGAAATGCAAATGACTTCAAAGAGCCAAACAATTTTGAAAAGGAACAAAACTGCCCAATTCCAAATTTGCTTTGAAAGCTACAGTAATAATCGGGGCGCCTGAGCGGCTCAGTCAGTTAAGCGTTCGACTTCAGCTCAGGTCACGATCTCATGTATTGTGAGTTCGGGCCTCATCAGGTTCTGTTCTGATGGCTTGGAGCCTGGAGACTGGTTCAGATTCTTTGTCTCCCTCTCTCTCTGCCCCTCCCCTGCTCACGATCTGTCTCTCTCTGTCTCAAAAATAAACATTAAAAAAAAAATTTTAAAGCTACAGTAATAAAAAAAAAAAAAACACTGTTAGTACCGAATGGATAGATCAATAGAACAGAAAAGAATATAGAAATAGAACCATACTATGTTCAACTGATTTTTTTACAAAAATGCCCAAGTGACATAATGGGAAAAGGACTCTTTTCAGTAAATGGTGCTTTAACATATGGTTGAAAACATGAACCTCAACCCTTACCTCATACAAAAATTGCTCAAAATAGACCATAGCTCTAAATATAAAAACTAAAACTACCAAAAGACGGTATAAAATCTTAGTAAATTTAGGGTAGGCACAGAAGTATTAGAACACAAAAATCACTAATCATAAAAGAAAAAAATTGATAAATCATACTTAAATCAAAATTTCAAACTTCAGCTCTTCAAAAAATACCATTAAGAAAATGAACAGGCAAGCTATAGGCGTGAAAGAAAATACGTGCAATACACATATTTAACAAAGGACCAGGATACAGAATATATATAAAGAATAGTTTTCTGGGGCACCTGAGTGGCTCAGTCAGTTAAGTGTTTGACTCTTGATTTTGGCTCAGGTCATGATCTCAGGGTCATGAGATCAAGCCTTGCATTGGGCTCAGTGCTGAGCATAGAGCCTGCTTGAGAACATCTCTCCCCTCCTCTCTGTCCATCACCCCAACCTCCCCCCACACTCCCCTCCAGGAAAAAATAAACATTAAAAAAAGAATATATACTTTTCAATAATATATCCAATTACCTAATTTTAAAAATCTGCAAAAGACAAACTGAAATTTTACCAAAAAGTTGTAATAATCAATAAGCATAGGAAAGATGCTCATCATTATTCATTGGGGAAATGAAAATTAAAACCATGAGACAACCCTTCGCACATACTAAAATGACTAAAATTAAAGACTAACTACACTCAAATTGGCAACGATGTGAACCAACTGGAACTCTTATACGTTGCTGGAGGGAATGCAAAACAGTACAACCAGTGTAAATATACGTTTATGATGCAAACAAGAAATTCCAATTATAAGTATTTACCCAAGGAAATGAAAACATATCCACATAAAGACTTGTCTACAGATATTTATAACAATTTTATTCATAATAGCCCCAAATTGAAACCAATAGTATAATTTCCATTAATAGGTGAATATTGAATATAATATTGTATAATAAAACTGGTGGACAATATGGATCAGTGTTAAATACTATTAATTCTTTGTCATTGTATCTTGTACTCACAAGGTGATTTATACTTCTCTCACCAAGAACCCAAAGAAACCAGATCCCAGAATTGACAGTTATGTATCTCTGAGACCACCTATTAGAAAAGAAGTCTAGGAAAACTGATGGATTCTTTTATTTTACTCTCCTTGGTCAAATAATGTGATCCCTTTCAAAAGTAAGCTCAGTATTCTTGTAAAAATAGCTTAGAGTTTGCTACGCTTGCTGACTACATCACCACCACAAAATATTACACCATGTTGTAACATCTCTCCAGGATTAGTTTGTCTTCTGACTTCATGTACCTGTAATGTACCTAAAGAAAAACTGTTTTCTAAGCTCTTCCCTCTTTCCTGGATATAACTGCACACTAAGAAAACGACAGTCACACCTGAGGTAGTCATCCAACTTTAGCATGTGGCCACTCATCCTCATTCCTTCCAACTGGCAGCCTTACAAAAGGACAGTTTTGACCCATGTTCTCAACGGCGGCTTGGTAGCTAGTTTAATTGTGTCTGAACATTTATAAATTAAAATACTTTGTTGTTATAAATTAGCTTTATTTCTTTTTCATAAAAAATATCTTAGGATTTATTTTCCATGAATCTCATTTAGGATAACGGGGAGCACCAAAAAGTATTTAATAGAAAAATTAGGTCTGATAATGTTGAAACCTATCACTCTATACCTTGAACTTTAGTCCTAATTTCCTTAAGAATCCTCTTATGATCAATTTTATTTCAGAATATAATACTGCTTGAGCTGAAGAAGCACTAGGGTTTAATATTATATTCTAGAATTCTAAAACTATGCCAAATTGGGCACTCTGGGGGGATGGGCCTAGAAATCTAAATTTTTTTTTTAATTTTTTTTTTATAACGTTTATTTATTTTTGAGACAGAGAGAGACAGAGTATGAACGGGGGAGGGGCAGAGAGAGAGGGAGACACAGAACCGGAAGCAGGCTCCAGGCTCAGCCATCAGCCCAGAGCCCGACGCGGGGCTTGAACTCACCGACCGGGAGATCGTGACCTGAGCTGAAGTGGACGCTTAACCGCCTGAGCCACCCAGGCGCCCCTAGAAATCTAAATTTTTAATGTAAATTTTTAACCAGTGAGGGGCGCCTGGGTGGCTCAGTGGGTTGACCTTCCAACTTTGGCCTACATCATGATCTTGTGGTTCATGAGTTCAAGCCACACATTAAGGCTAGATGCTGTTGGCGCTTCAGATCCTCCACCCCTCTTCCTGCCCCTTCCCCACCTGCATTCTCTCAAAAATAAATAAAACATTTAAAATTTTATTTAAAAGAGTAAAAAATAAAATTTTACTCAGCGATTCTAGTAGAGCTAAAATTTGAAAACCACTATCTAAATTCAAAAGGGAAGAGTTTAACTGCAACATAATTGTGGCCTCAACAAAACTTGTTTTATTTGGCCTACACAATGGGCTTGTGTGCAATATCTATATATCTATATATATATATATATATATATATATATTTTTTTTTTTTTTTTTTTTTTTTTTTATTCACTTGCCAATATCTAATACTAGCGAAAGGTTACACAAAAATCCAGGCTTCAGACTTCTCATTAAAATATATACATAGGGGCGCCTGGGTGGCGCAGTCGGCTAAGCGTCCGACTTCAGCCAGGTCACGATCTCGCGGTCCGGGAGTTCGAGCCCCGCATCAGGCTCTGGGCTGATGGCTCGGAGCCTGGAGCCTGTTTCCGATTCTGTGTCTCCCTCTCTCTCTGCCCCTCCCCGGTTCATGCTCTGTCTCTCTCTGTCCCAAAAATAAATAAACGTTGAAAAAAAAAATTTAAAATATATACATAAATGTCCTTCAATACTGGCCCTGCCCTCTCTTACATGACCATCTGCTGAGGCTGAGTTTGTTCGCCTTCTCTTTCACTCTCCACCATTCTCTACTATTTTGCCCAGATACCTGGCTTAGCTCCTGTAGGTATTACAGTTTGACCCTCAAGACTGTACCGACACGTTCATTAGGAGAATGAAGAACAGAGATGATCAAATGAACCCTATTTATTTAGTTATGAAACATACTGGCTAAAGTTTTACTTCAGCTAGTATTAAAATAAGTTTGCAATGAGAAAGAAAGGGAGAACATAAGTCATTAAGATTCAGGATAGATAGTGTTTTTAATTTACTGAAGATAACCCTCTTTTTTTTAGAGTGTATTTAAAAGTGTCATTTGATAGAGACTTTTTCTTTCTTGGTATAAAAACAGAAACATTACCTTCCAATCTTAAATGCTTTCTTGAACTATTGCTTACAAACACCAAGATAAAATATATTTAGAGATTAGAATTAAAAAGAACATTTTAAGAAATGTGGAATTGCAAATTTGTCTCAGAGTTGATTTTCAGAGCTTGTCTTATCCATGTTCTCATTCATTCTGACCTAAATGTCACTGCCAGGCACATGATAAATCTTAATTCTAGAATTATGCAAAATTCAGATCCTGACTACTAGCCTGTTTAACCGCTTAAAATATAAATAAAAGAAACTATAAAATGTATCTAAAAACTAAGACTTAAGTTTCACCTGTACTAAATTTCCAACAGGTGAGCCACATCAGAGAAAACAAGTGTGAAAGATCTCAGACTTTTGCAAGCTAGCTTACCAGGGTTGAAGACACAAAGACTCAGGAGTGAGAGATAAGGGGCAGTTTGTTAGTTACAATAACATAAAGCAAAGCACCAACACTTTTGCACTGGTTCCCAGAACCCCAGTTCCCACCAGGCAAGGCGAAAATGGCCAGCTGACACCTGCACAGGCAATGGGTTGTGTTACACAAGAGGAAACCTAAGCTTAGAGAACACCAGTCTTTTATCACAGGCAATAAGCACGCCTGCCTTTTACCCCAGTAGACATTTATTATACTGGACCATACGCATGCCTGCTCTTTGCTCTGATGGAAGACACTATCTCTATCTTCCAAGGCTGTTCCTTATACAAACATCTTTTAAAAAACAGAAACAAAGGGCAGTCAGTACCTTCCTGGCAAGACCTGCAGAAACTTAGAGACCCGTGGAAAATTGTCTCCCTCAACTGGATACTGTTCCTAACATATACTCAAATGAGAAGTCTAACACTACAATCTATTTATGGCATCAATTTCATATACCCCTTGACCGGCTCAATTAATCACCAATTTATCTCAAATTAAATCAACTAGAGCCTCTAAAAAGGAAGTATATATTAAAAAGGAATGACTCCCCTTTTCCAGTTACTTTCTATTTTTAAAAAGAAGATGCTCCAATATTTGCAATATTAAAATTTAAAATCCTCAAGCATTCCACTAGAAATGATTACTATGCTTACTTTAACTAACTTTAAATGTTTCAAACCTGTTAACGCTAGCAATAGGAACTACCTGTCAAAAGTCTCATTATACAGTAACAAACACCACAAAGAGAACAGTAACTTCAACATTTCCAGCTGCTCTCTACAAAATACGAGAAAATTCTGCACCCCAAATCACTCTGTTCTTTTTCTCCTTACCCTTTACCGTCTCAAAATAAAATCTTCGAATGAGAAAGACAACAAAATACCGTCTCTTTGGGTTCCTTTGTCCCTAGCTGAAGGTAGAAAATCGGGGACTCGTTAAGGTAAAGAACCTGAAACATGCAAGATAGAAAATAGACGGCATCCGATCTGTAATCAATCACCGGAGAAAGTCCCCATCACTTCATCTTCATCCCTCCCTTCCCCCCTCCAGCTCAAATAACGTGGGTATATACGAGATGATTAGGATCATATGGACCAGGACAAAGCTCCGGGGAGGCAGAGGGTAGCAGTTAACTAGATGCAGTCGGCAAAGAATCCGAGATACACGCTACAGCCGACTCCAACGGAGGTTTTCAAAAGTGCGGGTCGCACGGGCCACCCAACCCTGGAGGAGAATGCTGAGCAGCAGGAGGAGCAGCGGCGGCGCCGCCAAGTCCTCAGCGCCCGTGGAAGTTGCTCGCGGGGCGCGCGGCACGCCGCAGAGCGCGCGGGCCCTCCATGTCACCGCCGCCAACACAGACCCTCCTCCTCGCCCCTCCCCCGCCGCGCACCCCGGGCGGCGGCGACATGACAGCGGGTCGCGCCGCACAAGGGCGCTCGCCTCCCGGAGCCCCTCCCCAGGCTCCCCGGCGTCCCCGGCCGGCTCTCACCTTGGGTGGCGAACGGCGAGGAGCCGCTGACCGGCGAGCCGGGGGCGGGGACGGGCGGCGGGGTCTCGGCCGAGCCCAGCATGGGCGCGGGCAGCATGAGGTAGCGCTGGGGCGCGGGTAGGCAGCGCTGGCAGAAGGAGTGCAGGCAGGGCAGCAGCTTGGGCGCCCGGCTCTGGATGTTCTGGTGGCACACGGCGCAAGTGTCCAACAGGTTGAGCCGGGCCGCCTCGCCTCCGCGCTCCGAGTCGGGGCCCTGCCGACTCTCGGCCTCATTCTCCCCGCTTGGCGCCGCCGAGGGCCCCCCGGCGGCCGCCGCCGAAGCCGCCGCGGCCGCCGTCGCCGCCTTCTCCACAGCCACCTCCATTGTCCTGCCCCCGCCGCCGCCGCCGCCGCTGCCGGGGAAGGGGGAGCGCGGTCTCCGCCGGCCGCCGCCCCCGACGACGATCTCCTCCTCCTCCTCACAGGCCGTTCGGGTGACCCGCGGGAGAGGGAGGGAGAGCGGGCCGGGCCGAGAAAGGCTCCTCAGGCCCCGGGGATCCGCCTCCCGGGTGGCGCGGCCGGAAGAAGGGGATCTGTCAGCGGGAACCGTTCCTCGCACCGGGAAGGCTGCGCCCCGTCCGCTTCGCCAACCGCCGCGGCGCTCGTCGAAACCGCCCAGCCCGCCCTCGTCTCCCCGCCTTTCTCTCTGGGCCCCTGGCCCATCTCAGGCCCCGCCCCCGCCCTCCCTCTCCCAGCAACTGAGGCGACAACGAGGAAGGCGCCGCCCAATAGCCGCAGCGCCTGGCCGGGGGGCGGGGCCTGCCCAAGCCCGCGAGGCTCCGACGGCCTCGGCGGGAGGCTGGGAGGTGGGAGGGCGCTTGCCCAGCCCCGCCCCCCGAGCTCCTAGAGCCGCGGCTTCTGATTGGGCCTTTGTGTGTGTTTCGCTCCCCTGAAAAGATTAAGGGATCGTTTGTGAAAGACAGACCGACTAATTCGGTCCGCCTGTGATAGCTCCTCCTATGGGGCGGAGCTCCACCGTGTGTACTCAACGCCGTTAATTAAGTAACTGCTTCGGAGAAAACTCTCGTTTTACTGCTGAAGACTGGGGTCCTGTGGGAGGAGTAAATATGGTGGGAGGGTTCAAAGGATGACGAAGTACAGATTGTGAGGAGCTAACAAGGTAAGAATTTTACAAAAGCAGAAATGTTGTGTAAAAAAGATATGTGGAGGCAGCATAGATTTGCCACCTGAATTTACTCTTCTCTATGATGAATGATGGAGCCTGAAGAATAAGGGGGTTGGGGGGGGGGAGGTTCTCTTGCAAGTCAGAAATTTTTTTAAGGATTTCGCCAGTGAAACGATGAAAGGTGAAATCAATTTTTAAAGTAAGTGATTTGCTTTTCAAATGAATAAAAATGGTTCTTCAAGGACTTAATATATAAAGATGGTCTGAAAATGTCTTCATTGTATACGGTTGGCACCAACTCAAAAAATAAAAATAAATCTCCGTACTGACGTCCAAATAACGCCTTCAATATTTTTTTCATTCTGACCCCCAAAACACAGGCTTACGTCATAAGGTACACACGTGTTCCCTCAAAATATAGCCAAGCTTCCGGGCACCTGGCTGGCTCAATGCATAGAGCATGCGGCTCTTGATCTCAGGGTTGTGAGTTCAAGCCCCATGTTGGGCGTGGGGCATAATAAAAAAATGACCAAGCTTTTAAGGAACTGGAAGTATAGAAATGGAGTGAGGAAAACAAAACTTCTGCACACACATGTAAAAAGATTGTATGGAAGCGTAAATGGAGTAGTGTTGGACCTTTGAGGAAAGTGGGATGGGGTCAGAAAAGGCCTTGTTAAAACTGAAATGATCCTGGGGCGCCTGGGTGGCTCAGTCGGTTAAGCGGCCGACTTCCGCTCAGGTCATGATCTCGCGGTCCGTGAGTTCGTGCCCCGCGTCGGGCTCTGTGCTGACAGCCCAGATCCTGCAACCTGTTTCAGATTCTGCGTCTCCCTCTCTCTCTGCGCCTCCCCTATTCACGCTCTGTCTTTCTCTGTCTTAAAATAAATAAACGTTAAAAAAAAAAAAAATTAAAAACCGAAATGATCCGGGAAGAACAAATGGCAGCGAGAGAGGGCAGGCTCTAGGCGTCCTGGCCCTCCCTCACCTTTCCCAAGTTATTCCCCTCCTACCAGCCTCTTTTCCAAACATCGTGAATCCAATCACTATAGGCCTCCAAGAGTGAAGTTCTCCTTCTTAATGGCTTTCAAGAGCTCACTATTTGTTTTGTATAGTGGTAGTTTCTTAAACCTTAGTTTGCATCAGAATCACCTGGCAAGCGTACTTAAAAGCTGGTTCTTGGGCTCATCCCCATATTCAATTTTAAAAGCATCTGGTGATTGTGATTAAAGCTCCCTGCGCTCTCATACTTTATGCTCTAGCAATTTTCATACCTCCTGCTTTGCACATTCTGTTCCCTTTGTTGTAGAATGCTTTTCCCTCAAAGTTCAGGCTTACCTAGTGTCCCCCTAAATGACTCCATGTGAAGTTCATCACTCTTTCCCCCGTACTCATTCTGTACTCCCATCTTTTGGTAGCTGCACCCTGAAGATCTTCATATACTAGGAAAGCAAATTATAAATTAATGACTTCATATGCTAATAATTCATTACAGAGATGGTAAACGGGATTCAAACAGACTAAAGACAAACACGTTTTATTCCCTTGGATGATGGTAGTGAAGGAAAGAAAAGGCAGTATAACCTGGAGGCTTGTTTTTGGAGAATTCCATGCAATTTGATAACAATCCACTAGTTTAGTTTCTCAAATCATCATGGATAATCAGTTCTACAGGAAATTATCTTCCATATTCTTAAGCTTCCTAGCCTCATATACTTAAAACAATCATATGTTTTACTTTGTTCAAATATATATGGCTTCTGGTTTTATTAAATTCCAGAAAGCAAATTTATTGTTTTAGGGTTTTTTTGATCATGCGATTTTCTTATCTAGATATTGTCATCTCAAGTGTGTTGCAAAAATAGTTCACAGAGATTCATACTATGATAGCTGATTCGTCCTTAATTATAGCTCTCATGTATCTCCCTCTCTTATTCTATAATGTCTACGACTCCCGAATTCATCCAAGGCTCTCCATATTTTCATCCCTATCTGATCTCCCTGCCTATTCCTACTGCTTTCCCATATCCATTCTATGCTTCACCCTAATTGGATGGCTTGCCATTGTCTAACTGTACCAACATCACCTCTACATCCCTCTGAGAGAGGGGGTAATATTTGTCTGCGCTGGAATAGAAGGCAGTCTGCAAAGGACAGCAAGAGCATTCGATGCTAGTGAGTATTTCTCAGGGCCACCTCTCACGTGGTAGTAATGGATGGAAATTCTAGATCTTCCAGGAAAGTGTAACGAAACCATTTTTCTTTAGAGCTCTTAGAAATTATAATACATGTCAACGCAAGGAACGTGTGAGAGATAACCCCTTTAATGCAATCTTCTATATCTTTAGAGAAAAGATAAGGAAAAAATTCATACCTTCAGAAGTAGCTGAGAGATTTGGGTAACTTTCAACCTCATTGTTAGAGCAAGGAGAATGCAGTGTGCAGGGACCAAAGACTGTCTTGTTATCTCAGTGGCTTCCTCAGATATGCCCACAGTCAAGAACCGATGGGAGCAAGGCACATTCTGTGTACTCCATCATGAAGCGATGTCCCGGGACCCAGTATCTCTCTCACATATGCCATGACCCTATTAAATCCTTGGATCTTCAAACTGGCCCTAGATAGAAAGGAGAACGAATATTGTATTGATGGTTTTAAAACCCCCAAATGATGACCAAAACCAAAATGGAAACAGAACCTAAAATAACTGAGAATATAACTAGATTAAGTTGTCTGCCCTCAGGAAGATAAAAATTAAGTTATTTAAAAAAAAAAAAGTGTATATACTACTTGGGGTACAGTAAAGGGTTAAGTCAGTGAACATGGGTTATTCAAACCCTGCACAGTCCAGACAAAGCACCGGTCTTTAACTCGCTATTGGGGGATGACCTCTGAATCTTTGCCCTACCTGATAAGAGGATTGCTATATGCCTGAGGCTTTGGCCTCACACCCAGATAGTTTACTCTATGATTTATGGCTCACACAGTTTTTTGTGTACCTGAGGCTCTGTGCCACAGTGTCAGTCTGTCCTCTGGAAGGCAGGAGACTGTATAGCTAAGGTCAGTTACCTGAGGACTTACTCCTTGCTCTGTGACTGACCCCTAATTGGATCCTGGGGAGGCTTGGGTGAATTTCCCGCACTGGCAACACTTTGCACATGTTGTTACGCCTTGTTGCTAGAGGAATAAGCATGTTGGTGGGACTCCACTGGCCAAGAACTGGAAGCTCTCTCCTGGTTTCTCCTGGGTTTTGCCTACGTGCCTTTTTCCTTTACTGATTTTAATCTGTATCCTTTTGCCGTAATGAATTGTAACTGGGATATAGAAGCTTTTTCTGAATCTTACGAATCCTTCTGGAAAATCATTGAAACTGAGGCTGGTCTTGGGAATAGCCAATACAAAGGGCATGCCATTTTTCCTACTAGTAATTCTACTTGTAATTCCTTGAGGCTAAGGAGCATCTCTTCCGTATTCCTTTAATACCGCACAAACTGCATGGAAGCAAAAAATCTAAAGCTTGCTTCCTCCTGCTTTATTCCTTTAATCCTTTGCTTCATTCTAAGTACTTGCTTCAATTACAGCTCATTTCCCCAATTATCTATCTTCTATCTATCTATCTATCTATCTATCTATCTATCTATCTATCTTTTTTGCTTCTTGTGAGCCATTTGCTGAAGAGAAAAGTCCAGGAGAGATCATTGCAGTGATTTCCCTTTTCCCTCATCACCTCCCCTATACAATCATTCTTTTCTTCTAGGTAAACATTGTTTTTAGAAGATGAAGTGTGGAGGGAAAGAAGTCACGAAAGGGCTGGAGAGTGACGGGAGAAGGGGCGTATTTATTGCCTTGTCTGAAGGACAGGAATAATGAAGAGAGTTGTAAACTGAATATTGACTCATGAGGCTTTATGCACAACGATTTTTATGGACGGTTGGAGCCAAGTCAACTTAAGTATTGGGAGCAATACCTGTGCAGACTGTTCTGGGAATATCCAAAGGCAGAGAGAAGCCCCTCAGTGCTGTGGAAGCACTTTTATTGGGCTTTATTATGAGAGGAGGTACAGAGGAGAGAAAGCAGAAGCAATGGAAAACCTGAGGATCAAGAGTAAGTCCATCAGAAGACTAAGAAGAAGAAGAAAAAAAAGAGGAGAACAGTGAAGATAATAAGGGAACAAGTGAAAGCACACAAATGAAAGAAAAGGAAAAAGGAATAACGCTTGCAGATAACATAACAGGAGAAGAAAAGGTGGAGTAGCTAGGAGCTAGAAGGAGAAGGAGGAGTTTCATGACACTCTGTGATGAAGGAGGTAAGTGAGAAGCGAGTAGATGAACCAAAGTGGAACTTTGAAAGGACTCTGAAAATGGTGACATGGTTTATTTTGAGACATAACTTGTAAAAATTTATCCAGTCCTAACTCAACATAAAACACAGCCAGAGCAGAAGCCATTTCTACTTTCCAAGAGATATTTCACTTGATAGTAGAATTCCTTGTACACATTTGTGCTTTTGACAAGTGTCATTCTTTCGGGGTTCCCCCACCAACATTTATGCTACATGAAACAAATATTCATTTGTTACATAGCTTCTGTTTGTTTTCATGATGGTGATATATATCAAGCACTACTTTTAGCTATGCCTGCTCTTCTGTTCTGTAACTTGTTCTTAATTTAGCCCAAAGATGCCTGACATAGCCTCCCTGAACTCCATGTACAGAGTTTATTGCTACTGGGGAGCATGTTTTCAGAATCTATGTAAACATGTTCTATACGTAAACACCCACACATATATAATTTGACATAGCTAGAATCACAATAGCACAATTTTAGTACTTCTTTAAAATTAATGCTGGGAACTGAATTGTGTCCTCCTTCAAATTCACATGTTGAAACCCCAATCCTATATGTAACTGTATTTGAGGATAGGGTCTTTAGGAGTTAATTGAGATTAAATGAGGTCATAAGAGTAGAGACCTAGTCTGATAGGATTGGTGTCATTATAAGAGTAGGGAGAGGGGCGCCTGGGTGGCGCAGTCGGTTAAGCGTCCGACTTCAGCCAGGTCACGATCTCGCGGTCCAGGAGTTCGAGCCCTGCGTCGGGCTCTGGGCTGATGGCTCAGAGCCTGGAGCCTGTTTCCGATTCTGTGTCTCCCTCTCTCTCTGCCCCTCCCCCGTTCATGCTCTGTCTCTCTCTGTCCCAAAAATAAATAAACGTTGAAAAAAAAAAAAATTAAAAAAAAAAAAAAAAAAGAGTAGGGAGAGAGATGAGAATACACTCTTTCTCCCCCTAGCCCTCAAACCCCCTCACTCTTCTCTCTCCTAAAGCACATACACCAGGGAAAGGCCATGTGAAGATCTAGAAAGACGGCCATCTGTAAGCCAGGAAGAGAGCTTTCACCAGAAACTAAATTGGCTACAGCCTTGACCTTGGACTTCCTACCTTTTGAAATATGGGAAGTAAGTTTCTGCTGTTTAAACCCTCCAGTCTGTGGCATTTTGTTACAGCAACTCAAGAAGACTAAAACGCCCAACAATACATGTAGGTACCTATAGATTTATGAAATCACTTTTAATGATTGCTTATGATTCCATTATAACAAAATTTATGCTTAAAAAAATATATTGACAGACATTTAAACCTGTATTAATCAAGTTATGGGCTAAGCTGGTTTGAGAATTCCAGTGGCTCAAACCATATCAAGTTTATTTTTCTTTTACATAACACATCCCAGTGTGGGTCCACGGCTCTGTTTCGCAATCATACAAGGCAACAGTGCCTTCTAGCTTGTCATTCTGTCATCCCTTAAAATGTTGTCTTTGGTGACAAGGCCAGATGGGGCCATAAGCACTATGTTTTCACTTGAGAAGAGAGAGGAATTGGCAATTTACATCAAGTAACACAAACGTTGGGCATTAACTTCCACTCACATTATGTTGTCACAGGGCCACACCTAGCTTCAGGATAAGCTGGGAACTATCCTTTTCAGTAGCGTAGTCATGAATCCTAAAACTCAGCAGAAGTGGACATTCTGTTAGTAAAGGGATAAGGGAACATTGGATGGGGCAGAAATTAGTAATCTCATGTACAATTACTTTCAGCATTTCACTTATCTCTGTGACCTTACATTGAATTTCCAGAAGTGAAATTCTTAGAACAAGGGTTGCACAATTAATATTTTTATATTTATTGCCACACTACACTTCAGAAAGAATTTAATTACACTCCCACCAATGTTGTATGTAAATATGAATTTCCCTACCTCTTTGCCATTATTCTACTTAATCTTTGCTAATCTGAATATTTAAAGAAGGTAACTCAGTATTGATTTTATTTTCATTTCTTTGATTAATGCTGGGACAGAACATATCTTTGTATATTTAGGGACATTTGTATCTTTTTTCATTTGTGATTATCTGATCACGGCCTTGGCCTCTTTTTCCATTGGGTACTCATCTTTCTTTTTTTTGAAAAAATTTTTAATGTTTATTCATTTTTGAGAGACAGAACAGAGTGTGAGCTGGGGAGGGGCAGAGAGAGGGAGACAGAATCCAAAGCAGGCTCTAGGCCCTGAGCTGTCAACACAGAGCCCGACGACGTGGGGCTTGAATTCACTGACCTGGAGATAATGACCTGAGCTGAAGTCAGATTCTTAACCGACTGAGCCACCCAGGCACGCCTCATCTTTTTTCTTATTCATGTGAAAGGGATTGTTTTTTTTTTTTTTTCAACGTTTATTTATTTTTGGGACAGAGAGAGACAGAGCATGAATGGGGGAGGGGCAGAGAGAGAGGGAGACACAGAATCGGAAACAGGCTCCAGGCTCTGAGCCATCAGCCCAGAGCCCGACGCGGGGCTCGAACTCACAGACCGCGAGATCGTGACCTGGCTGAAGTCGGACGCTTAACCGACTGCGCCACCCAGGCGCCCCGGGATTGTTGTTTTTTACACACTATCTTGCAAAAGATTTTTTCCTATGTGTCATTGGTCTTTTAATCTTACACATTTCTTTTTCTGCTAGGCAAAACTGTTAACTTTTTATGTAGTCAAATTTATCATTTTTTTGTTTTCTGGCTTTCAATTTTGTAGCATATTCAGAAATGCCTTTCATCAAGAGATTATACAAGTATTCACTCATATTACCTTCTAAGAAATACATTTTCTTTTCTGTTTTTTAAAGTTTATTTGTTTATTTTGAGAGAAAGAGAGAAAGAACGAGTTGGGGAAGGGTAGAGAGAGGGAGAGAGAGAATCCCAAGAAGGCTCCTCATTGTCAGCACAGAGCCCCATGTGGGGCTCCATCCAAAGAAACCATGAGATCATAACCTGAGCTGAGATCGAAAGTTGTACACTTAACCAACTGAGCCACCCAGGCGCCCCCTAAGAAATACATTTTAATTTTCACTGTGTGGCTTACCACCTACTTATTGCAGATGGTTGTTCCCTTTCCTACATCTTACTGATATTTCAGGCAGAGGGAAGTGGAACTGTACATTCTGCACTCTTCCAAAGAATATTCCCAGAAACCCTATCCCTTTCACTTCCCTCTCATTGGCCAGAACTGTGTCGAATAGCCACTCAAATCTCAAGGCACCTTGGAAATATTGTCTTTTATGTGAGCACATATTTATCCAGAATAGGATGAACTTCCATTATAAGGAAGGGGAGATTGTTGGGGATTTGGTAAGAAACGTATGTGTGTGCATGTCTGTATGTCTGTGTGTGCGTGTGTGTGTCCATATGCACTCACACTCGTGTGCATGCACACTTATCTATGCAGTGGATATGTGTGAGGAGGAATAAGAAGAAGATGGTTTTAGTTTCCTCTTAGGAGGAAAACCAAAAATTATAAATAAGAGTAAAGATTTCCTTTTTACTGTATAATGATTTTCCTTTTACTGTATAATGTTTTACAACTTTTGAATTTTGTACCTCATACATATTATTTATTACAAAAATATTTTAATAAGAAATTAAACTTCCTTTAAAAAAAGAAATACATTTTAATAGGTAACATATTTGTATGTTTTTCTTTCTTTTCCAATTTTTATTTAAATTCTAGTTAGTTAACATACAGTGCAATTTTGGATTCAGGAATAGAATTCAGAGATTCATCACTTACATACAACACCCAGTGCTCATGATAACAAGTGCCTTCTTAATACCCATCACTTATCTAGCCCATCCCCCCACCCACCTCCCTCCATCTACCCTCAGTTTGTTCTCTATCTTTAAGAGTCTTTTATGGTTTGTTTCCCTCTCTATTTTTTCCCCTTCCATATGTCCATCTCTTTTGTTTCTTAAATTCCACATATGAGTAAAATCATATGGTATTTGTCTTTCTCTAACTTATTTTGCTTAGCATAATACCCTCTGGTTCCATCCACATCATTGCAAATGGCAAGATTCATTCTTTTTGATAGCTGAGTAACATTCCATTGTGTGTGTGTGTGTGTGTGTGTGTGTGTGTGTGTGTATACATATATATATGTATGTATGTACATATGTATATACATACATATATATACACACATATATACATATGTATATATACATAATATACATATATACATACAGTTGATGCATATATACACATATGTATATGTGTATATATACACACATATACACATATACATATGTGTGTGTGTGTGTGTGTATACACACACACATGCCACATCTTCTTTGTTCATTTGTTGATGGACATTTGGGCTCTCTCCGTGGTTTGGCTATTGTTGATAATGCAGCTATAAACATTGGGGTGTATGTGCCCCTTCGGATCAGTATTTTTGTATCCTTTGGGTAAACACCTAGTAGTGCAGTTGCTGGATTGTAGGGTAGATCTATTTTTAACTTTTTGAGGAACCTCCATACTGTTTTCCAAAGTAGCTGCACCAGTTTGCATTCCCACCAGCAGTGCAAGAGGGTTCCCCTTTCTCTGCCTCCTCGCCAACACCTGTTGTTTCTTGTGTTGTTAATTTTAGCCATTCTGACAGGTGTGGGGTGGTATCTCATCATGGTTTTGATTTGTATTTCCCTGATGATGAGTGATGTTGAGCATCTTTCCATGCATTATATGGTTTAAAAATAAAAATATAAAACTACACAAGTGAAAATTCTTGCTGCTACCTCCATTCTCTTTGATTCCATTAACCACCTGACCCTCCTCCTCCTCTGGCAAATCCACTGTAAACTGATGAGAGCAAAAAAGGAAAATAATATATTAGTATTGTTTTTTTTAAATAATTTTGATCTCCTAGATCCCATGAAAGGGCATCAGAAACTTTCAGGAGCTCTCATACCACATTCAAAAACCACGGAGCCAACCCATTACTAGCAAGTGGAAGACTTCATAAAAGCTAGCTGAACAGATCCATTTATCAAATAATTACATACTTCCTGATTTATAATTTTTACAGCCCTTCCCGCATGACTTTTTCACAGTATTATTTCTTTTTGAAATAAGTTATTATGGAAGTTTGGAAAAAAGATTGATATGCTCCCAGGGTGCCTGGGTGGCTCAGTTGGTTAAGCGTCTGACTCTTCACTGCATCTCAGGTCATGATTTCACAGTTTGTGGGTTAAAGCCCCTCATAGGGCTCTGTGCTGGCAGCATGGAGCCTGCTTGGGATTCTTTCTCCCTCTCTCTGCCTGTACCCCACTCTCTCTCTCTCCTTGAAAACAAATAAAGAAACAACAACAAAAAAAGACTAAAATAAACAAACAACAACAAAAAAAGACTTCCACATATACCCTACTCCACTTTGACACTTGTCCTCACGGTCCCCATGGTAGTAGTTTGTTGTATATACTTCCAGACCCTTTTTCCTGTATGTGTGTATTCGTACATATGTGTGTATTGGGAGCTTCAGGTTTGTCACACACACCCACACACACACAAACACATGTAAATAAGATTGTGCTATATGTACTGTTTCTGTAACTTGCTCTTTTTACTTTATAGTCTGAAGATCATTTCATATTTTTACACATAAATGTACTTCATTCTTTTCAACAACCACATAATATAGCAACAGCTCTGTGACATGAACGTTTGTTATTTAGAAGAAGGGAAAAGAGAACCAAATTTATTCTTATTTCCATATGGAGGATGAGTGGTACCCACTACATTCATTAAATGGTTCATCTATTTCTTCCTAATTTGAAATGCTACCTATCGCTGATACCAGATTTCCATATACGCATGGGTCTGCTTCAGATACTATTTCATTGATTGATTTGTCTATTCCTGAATAGTTTTTTAAAAATGTTTATTTTTGAGAGAGAGAGAGAGGGAGAGACAGAGAGAAAGTCCCAAGTGGGCTCTGTACTGTCAGCTGTGGGGCTCAATCTCATGAATGGATGCTTAACTTATATCTCTATAATATGTATTGCTATTTAAGAGAGTAAATCCACCTTTCCTTTGATTTGCTTTGCAAATTGTTTAGACTGTTCTTGTATGTTTACTACTCCATATATATTTTTTCCCACAAGAAAACAAAGTATCTTTATTACCTTCCACGATATATTTAGTTTTGCTTCTCAGAAGAAATTTAATAGGAATATAAATACGTTTTTTTATATAATCATATATATTCTAGTCAAGGTGTATAATGTAAACTTAAAGCAATCAGGGAAATACCACATCACTATCCATATACATTTTATAATCAGGGTATCAAGTTCTATAAAAAATGTAATTGTGATTTTTTTTAATGAAATTTTGTATTTTGAATAGGAAATACATGGGTCTGATGCAAAATTCAGAGTGTATAAGAGTGTATGTGTGCACACGGGAAAGCAGTCAAAGCAGATAGCACATAGATGCTAATGGCTAGTAGAAAAGTGCTTTATAATCCTTATGTTCTTAGTCTATGTCACAAGCATTAATTCTGTCTTTGGTTTGTACCCTATTTTCCTCTTATTTTTATTATAGTTAATGGTATGTATAATTGTATCTCTCTCCCCAACAGAAATATGAACTTCCCAGGGACGGTGTTTATTTTCACTTCTCTTTGCAGTCTAGCACCAAGAATACAGCCCAAGGTTCTGGGATACCATTAAGGAGAGAGAAAAATTTGATTTTGATATATAGGAAGGTGAACTATATTAAGGCTGGGATCCAGCAGGAGTAGACACTGAAAGCTGAAAACAATCATCATCTAAAATATATAAACAAGGGCGCCTGGTGACTCGGCCTGTTAAGCGTCTGATTTCAGCTCAGGTCATGATCTCATGGTCTGTGAGTTCGAGCCCTGCATAGGGCTCTGTGCTGCCAGCTCAGAGCCTGAAGCCTGCTTTGGATTCTGTGTCTCCTCTCTCTGCCCTTCCCTCACTCACACACACTCTCTCTCTGTCAAAAGTAAATAAACATTAAAAAAAATAATAATAAAATAAAATGTATAAACACATCTGCCTGCTAGGAGAGACTTGATATACATTGAGGCAAACCATCCCTGAGTTCCAGGGAAACCTTCATAATTTTCTTTTAGTTGTGCAAATGCAAAGTAAAGAGCTTTTTGGAACGCAGCTGTGGTCTAGGAGCTAAAGTGCTCTTCATAATTCTATGACATTTGTCTTCATACTGCAAAGAATTGTGTATCTGAATACCATGTTTCCTTTAGATTATCATTTAGAAATATTTGCTTCCTGGATTCCAATTGTCCTATGTAATTACTTCTGCATATTCTTGGGCCATATCTGTAGTTATACTATGCGTGCTATTAGTTACCCACAGGAAATCAAAAAGACCCTAAAGACTGCTGAAATAATATGCAAGCCTGGTCATCCCTTCAAGCTGTAGGAAAATTGATCAGGGCACTATGCTGATCTTGGGGCTATTTTGATATAGACTGGACTGTTGATAGCACATGGTTTTATTCGAGATGGAATCCTGGACTCCAATAACACCACTGATATTGAGTTACTGTATTCTTATATACCTAGCATACTGAAAACACACGAAATATTTCTTGAGTAGATTAAATAAAGTATGTTTAGGGGGATAAAAAAGCAAGACCACATCTGTGGCTGAGGATGGGGATTCCTTTGAATGTAATAAGATTTCTAGTCTGCTGGGAAGAAATCTACCCAGGGAGAAGAAATCAGAACATTTGAAATAGAAATGTAGATAAAGGGAAGCTGAATTCTCCCCGAACTGAAAATAATTTAATGTCTACACTCCAGGCGTCGGTTATGAGAGCTGGATTGTTGTGTTGTGCTGGTTCTCAGCTGGTAAAAACTGATTGCCAAGTTTTTGAGAATCTTGCAAGTTGGTTGTTAGACTGTTTAGAAGCTTAAAATTGGCCCTGGTGGGAGTATTTACACTATGGAAATCTACCATATAGAAGCAAACATCGAAATGGGCTTCCCTACCCCTAAAGAGCTAGTTGTTAAACATCTGCTGGCACGTTACTGATTCCAAGTAAAAGAGAGGGACTCAAAGTACAGTGGCCACACATCCCTCCTTTGCCTGGGACAATCTCATTGTACTGCAGTTTTCCTGATGTATTAATAGCTCCCCTTTCACTGCTGGAAGTTTCTAGTGTGCACAATAAATATTTGGTGATTCTAGCTGAAGGGAACTCCTCTTATGTAGCAGTAAGCTGACCCTGCAGTCTGGCTTGTGTCCGGGCTTTGTGACTCCTAGTATAAGACGCTAGTTGGGACCTGGTGTATAAGTTTGAGAAACACCAAATACAACTCTTCTCTTGTTTAACAACTTTAATTCATTCCCTTAAACACTGTTGCTAATTAAAAATACATTTTCAAAAAAAAAATATTTTTCATTACATTTAAAAATTTTTAAGTTATTTATTTATTTATTTCTATTTTAGAGAGAGAGAAAGAGAGAGCACGTGTGAGTAGGGGGTAGGGGCAGAGAGAGAGAAGGAGGATCCCAAGCAGGCTCCACGCTCAGCACAGAGCCATATGTGGGGCTTGACCCCACGACCCTGAGATGAAATCAAGAGTCGGATGCTCAACCAACGGAGCCACCCAGGACCCCCTAGTTTTCATTAATTTTAATGGAAAAAAAATTATGTCTTAAGTCCCAGCCCAAGATCCTATATAATTTTTGCAGAAACATGTACAACTAAATACTACAAACAAATTTGCGTAGGTAATAAACAATTTGGAAAAAAAGAACATGATTTGTATGTCAAGCATAATGTAACAAAGGTTTAGTGTACTTGCCAAAAGATGAATTAAAAACCTGGTGTTAGGTTGAGGCAGAGGAAGCGAGGGAATCTAAGGACTTTCTGCCAGATATTCAAGATCAGGGTGAGGCGCACTTGATAATAATTTTCTCTTTCTTGAGACAACAGCTAGAAACAGCTTCTTTTGTGGTCACAATCAATTTCCCAGAATATATGACTGATTCAGAATTTTTCTTCATCTTCTCATAATTTGCAAAAATTCTATACCCAATGCGGTGAGGTCTCCTTTAAAAATATTCAAAGCATTTGATTCTTTCTCCCTTTTTATTCTGCTTATCACACCCACCTTTTTTCAATGGTTAGGTTTCTCATTCTTTTGTTCATCTTTCTGTACCATTTCATTTCCACCAATAAATTTGAACACTTTGGAGGCTCATACTGCTTTGTACTCAAGATGCTCTTAAAGATAAAGTTATAAGACAAAACAACCCTTTAGGACAAAATGAAGACCAAACAGAAAAGCACTTCAAAACAGACTGAAGAATCCCTCTCACTTAATGCACATGAAAAACATACACAAGTCTTACACAGTACACAATTCAGATCTGTTCCACATGATACTCTTTAACTAGAAATTGTTGTGTCAAGTGAATTGGTGAGTGGGTCTTTGTTTGAGACGATAATGTCAAAATACTGCTGCTTATAGATATTTGCCTAATGTGTTTGTGTGAAAATATGCCATACTAGAAAAATGGGTTGTTGGAAACATGGCATTATGGCTAGGGACACTATGGGCCAAGATGATAAATACAAAAAAGGGAGCCTGATGTGTTGAAATCCCGTTCTGAAATCTTTAAGCATTTAGGAAAGTTTTGTTAAATGTTCCAGTCAAGTCTTGGCTATCACCACTAGGAATGGAAGGGAATGTGCATGCCCACGCTTAAAAGGGAAAAACAAGAGAGAAGGAGACTACTTAGAAAACAAGGGAACTAGACATCCTAAAATCTTTTAAAGAGAAGACAGAATGGGTCATATATAAAGGACTAAGAGTCAGATGGAATCGAACTCCTCAGCAGCCACACAGGAAGCTGGAAGACAACGAGGAAAAGCCTTTAGACTTATACCAAGTCTGAAATTTTTTCTAGATATTCACTTGAATTTTAAAAAAGATAACATCAGTGCATAGCTTTATGATTATATGTATTCCTAATCCCCTCACAAGCCTGAAAAGTAATCTCATAGCATAACGTCTCTGACCTGTTTTTAATGTTACAGTCATAGTCAAGTGTTGCCTGTTACAGACTTTATGACTGGATGCCCTAGAAAGTTGTGAGATCTGCCCCCTTTCATACTTGGCTTTCAAGGAGAATTCATTCTCCTTTTCAGAACTCCAATGTCACTTATTTTGTATTATGATGAATTATCTCCTCATTAGATTGTGAGGGTCAGAAGCTCAGCTTAATCATCTTACCACACCTACTTGTCTAGCAAAGGACCTTGAACATGGTAGGTGCTCGAGAGTTAAGAGTTGAATGCTCCTACACCTGGAGTAATTTTTTATCTTGGAAACCTGTTTAAAAACTTTTCTGTTATTTCAGACTTCCTCCCAATACCACTCCTACCTTATAGAAAAAAAGAGAAAAATTTCTCTCAAAACCATGATTTCCTACTGTTTGTTGCATAGGAAAAAAAAATTCATGTTGAAATCCTGATATCCAATCACACTTTGTCCCCTGATGATATTTTCCTTCTTTCACGTTAAATATCAATCTTTAAGAGAAATAACTATTTATTATACTCAATTCATTATTCATCGCTCATAAATATTTAAATTGAATCACTCCAGATGAGATTCAGTAATAAAATATTCAATTTGAAATGTTGCTTTCTATTGGAATAGTTGATTTCAGTACTTTTTAGAGCTTCAAGTGAACTTTTTTCCTAAATTGTACAATGAATGAATCCAGTTTGACCCTCACCTGGTGAGCACCGATTGCTTGGAAATGAAATGGTATATCCATTTAGCTTTTCTTTTCTTTTTTGTTTTTTTAAAGAATTATTTATTTTGAGAGAGAGAGAGAGAGCACAAGCAAGGGAGGAGCAGAGAGAGAGGGAGAGAGAGAATCTGAAGCTGGCTCCACACTGTCAGCACAGAGCCCAATGTGGGGTTTGAACTCACAAACCATGAGATCATGACCTGAGCCAAAGTTAAGAGTTGGACCCTTAACCAACTGAGCCACCCAGGCACCCCTCCATTTAGCTTTTCTAGACCAAATGACCAAAAGGTGCTATCTGCCATTTTTTTAAATAAAAGCATATACTATAATAGTATGAGTGCATTAGTGGGAATATAAATCAGTTCAAGTTGAAATATATAGCAAAATTCTTTTTTTTTTTTTTTTTAATTTTTTTTTCAACGTTTATTTATTTTTGGGACAGAGAGAGACAGAGCATGAATGGGGGAGGGGCAGAGAGAGAGGGAGACACAGAATCGGAAACAGGCTCCAGGCTCTGAGCCATCAGCCCAGAGCCTGACGCGGGGCTCGAACTCACAGACCGCGAGATCGTGACCTGGCTGAAGTCGGACGCTTAACCGACTGCGCCACGCAGGCACCCCTATAGCAAAATTCTTAATTGCATTTATACATTTGATCCCCAAATTCTACTCTTAAGGCTTTATTTTATGGAAAAGTATGCATAATTTCAAATAATAGTATATGTGCAGTTTTTAAAAATCATAGCAATAGTGGGGTGCCTGGGTGGCTCAGTTGGCTAAGTGTCCCACTTCAGCTCAGGTCATGATCTTGCACTTCATGAGTTTGAGCCCCATGTTGTTCTCTGCCGACAGCTCAGAGCCTGGAGCTTGCTTCAGATTCTGAGTCTCAGTCTCTTTCTCCCCACCCTCACCCTGCTCCCTGCCTCCATGCTCTGTCTCTCTCAAAAATAAATAAACATTTGGGGCGCCTGGGTGGCTCAGTCGGTTGAGCAGCCGACTTCGGCTCAGGTCATGATCTCACGGCCTGTGGGTTCGAGCCCCGCGTCAGGCTCTGTGCTGACAGCTCGGGGCCTCGAGCCTGTTTCGGATTCTGTGTCTCCCTCTCTCTCAGCCCCTCCCCTGTTCATGCTCTGTCTCTCTCTGTCTCAAAAATAAACGTTAAAAAATTTTTTTTAAATAAATAAATAACATTAAAAAATAAAGATAAAAATAAAAATCATAGCAGTACTTATGATAGCCAAAAAAGTAGAAATAACCCATAAACCAGTACTAAGTTTGCTTAAATAAATTGTATTATAATCCTGTAATGAAATGCTGTGTAGTCTTTAAAGATTCTTTTGTCAATAGGTGAAAAACTCAGTTTCAAAAGACAGAAAGAAAAAGAGGAAGGAGGAAAGAAGGAAGGAAAGACCTGGAAGTCTATACACCAGAGGTCTATATTTCAGTGGTCTTTTCTTGAGTGAAAGTACAGGTGATTTTTATTTTCTTCTAGGCGTTTTTCTGCTTTTCCAAAATTTTAGACACTAACAGTTTTTTTTAAGTTTATTTTTTATTTTTTGAGAGACAGAATGAGAGAGAGAGAGTGCATGCAAGCAGGGAGGGGCAGAGAGAGAGAGGGACAGAGATCTGAAGCGGGCTCTGCGTTGACAGCAAAGAGCCCCATGTGCGTCTTGAACTCAGAAACTACGAGATCATGACCCGGGCCAAAGTTGGACGCATAACCAACTAAGCCACCCAGGCACCCCCACCCCCTTTTTTTTTTTACATTGGACCACAGAGTGCCTGGCTGGCTCAGTTGGAAGAGCATTTGACTCTTGATCTCAGGGTCATGAGTCAGGCCCCACATGGGGTGTAGAGATTACTTAAATAAATAAAATTTTAAAAAATCAAGCAACAGATTTTCATAAATAAAAATTCAATACAATCAAGAGCACACCCTAATGTAAACTGTGGGCTTTGGGTGATAATGCTATGTCATTGTGGGTTCATCCGTTGTAGCAAATGTACCACTCTGGTAGGGAATGTTGATAGTAGGGGAACCTATGCATATGTGAAAGTAGGGGGCACATGGGAAATCTCTGTACCTCCCACCCAATTTTGCTGTGAACTTAAGACTGCTCTAAAAATGAAAGTTTATTAGAATAAATAAAAACAGATGTGTCTCAGTGGCTCGGTTGGTTAAGCATCCAACTGTTGATTTCGGCTCAGGTCATGATCTCATGGTTCATGGGATCAAGACCTGATATGGGTTCTGTGCTGGCAGTGTAGAACTTACTTGGGATTCTGTCTCTCCCTCTGCCCCTCCCCTGCTCACAAGCAAGCGTGCTCTCTCTCTCAAAATAAATAAATAAAACATTTACAAATAAATAAGTAAGTAAAAATAAACAAATAGGAAATAACAGGGGATGAGGTCAAAGCATTAGTACTGGTGTTGGGTAAACTAATGGATTCGGTAATCTCCCAATTTCGTTAACAATCTCTATCCTGCTTCTCTCTTCTTACTCTCTAAATTACATCTTCTTTCAAACATTGGAACCATGCACAATTATAAGTTTATATTTTATATAGCTCTTTAAATAATTTATGAAACATCTTATTATTTGAGAGAAATAAAATTGTCTTAAATTTGAGAAAAAGTGATTTAAAGTAGAATTTGGTTGTATGTAAAAATTAAACCACCTTCTGGGAAGTATCTAGCATTTCTGAGAAAATGTTTTAAGCACTTTTCTGATACACTTTGATTAGGTTAAGCCAGGAGTCCTCACAGAGATGACTGATCTCAGATTTGGAGCAGGAAATGTATAAAATGATCCTAGAACCTCTTGTCCTAACCGAAAAGCAAAGAAACTATGAAAGACTACTGTGGTCACATCACAAGGATACAAAAACCAACTGGAAGAGGCTCGCATTGACCAAAGTGATAATTTGAACATTAAAAAGAAGAGTAATACGGGGCACCTGGGGGGCTCAGTCAGTTGAACGTCCGACTTCGGCTCAGGTCATGATCTTACAGTTTGTGGATTTGAGCCCTGCATTGGGCTCTGTGCTGACAGCTCAGAGCCTGGAGCCTGCTTCAGTTCTGTGTCTCCCTCTCTCTCTGCTCCTCCCCCACTCACTCTCTGTCTTTCTCTGTCTCTCAAAGATGAATAAATGTTTAAAAAAAATTTTTTTTAATATAAATAAATAAATAAATAAAAAGAAGAGTAATAACCACAACGAATTCTCATCATGGGTGAAAATTCAAGCACTCATAAATAGTCAACATTAAACCACATTGATCATCTTTGGAAGATGCCAGAGAAGCAACTCATTTGCCCACTAACAAAAGTTTTCCTACCTCTCCATAAGAACTGTACCTCAGGGAAATCTTATAGGAAAATTCTTCCTTATAGAGGAATTCTAAATTATAAATATATAAGAATTAATAAAATTACAACATCACTACACATCCCTTAATGAAATAGCACATCTAGGAAATGACCATCAATGGCTGTGAAAATCATTAGGTGAAAAGTTGGTGGGAAGCTTAAAATGAAGGGGTCAGACCAACAGCACCAGAAACCAAAGATCAATCTTGACATCACAAAAAGAGAGCATTAAGCATATTATACTCCTCCAGATGTAATAGAGAGTATATATTACCACCAGTAAAGTATTAAAAAAACTTTTAATGTTTATTAATTTTTAAGAGAGAGAGTGCAAACAGGGGAGGGGCAGAGAGAGAGGGAGATACAGAGTCTGAAGCAGGCTCCAGGCTCTGAGCTGTCATCACAGAGCCCAACACGGGGCTCAAGTTCACAAACCACGAGATCATGACCTGGGCTGAAGTTGGACGCTTAACCCACTGAGCCACCAAGGCGCCCCTAAACTATTTTTGTAAAAAAAATTCTTATATGAGTACGATCAAGCCCCTACATCTAACTACCACTTTATGGGAAATTCAGAGAATTGAAGAACATTGTGGGATGGAGGGGAAAAGGAGATGTGACTGGCAAAATTCAGAAAATGGGAAATTCTATACAAACACAAATAACCTGGGTTCTTCAACACCAGCAACAAAATGACAGAGAAAGAGACGGGGAGACTATAGGTTTAACGAGACCTAAGAAATTTATCAACCGTGAGCAATGGGAAGGCCTTGTTTGTATCCTACAGAACAAAACAATTCTAAAAACCAAAAGTTTATGAGATGATAGAGGAAGTTTGAACACTGGGTGGGTATTATATTATTCAATGATATTAAGGAAGTATTGTAAATGTTTCTTAGTGATGTTAAAGTGGGGGGGGGGGGAGAGAAGAGATCTTAGAAATACAAACTCAAGTTTCTGTAGGAGTAGAAAATTTCCCTCTATTTCCTTAGGTTCTTCAGTTGGATCTGCAAAATAAACTGACAATAGATAAACAGAACAAAAGGCACATGAATGTATTTGATGTTTAAAATTTTGTACTTTTGAGTGAGAGGGCTTCACAGAGAAGAGCAAACCCCAGAGGAAATGGAGGCATTTATACGATTCTGGTAAAAGAGGATAGGTTAAAAGAGAAGTGACAAGGCAAAGCAAAGAGACTTGGAGCTTCAAGAGGTAGAAAATTGTAGCAGGGCAGGTGTATGAGGGAACTAGTGATAAATAGGGGCTAGTTAGCAAGGTTTGTTTGCGTAGACTCTTTCTTGGTGCCCTCTCCTCTCGAGTCCTAAGATTGTTATTCTCTTCCTGGTATGAAAGAGGGAAAACGAGATTTATGGTGTTTTCAGGAAGATAGGGGGTGGCAGAAAGCTCATCCTCTTTCTGCTTTTACTCCATTGCCTTCAGCTCAAAATAATCATTATGCCAAAAGTGGCATATTGTGGGTGGCATATTCTGATCTCCTGCATATCCACTGGTGAAATCTGGAATTCACTTTATTTTTTGTTAAATGTTTATTTCTTTGTTTTGAGAGAGAGGGAGAGAGAGCATGCATGGGGGAGGGGCAAAAGGAGAGAGAGGCAGAGAATCCCAAGCAGGCTCCGTGCTGTCAGGGCGGAGCCTGATATAGGGCTCAACCCTGTGAACCCTGAGTTTATGACCTGAGCTGAAATCGAGTTGGCATTTAACTGACTAAGCCACCCAGGCGCCCCTGGAATTCACTTTAAAATAATCCAGTTTGATAGATAGAAAATAAATAAATAAAAATCAATACAGTTTGGGAAGAGGAGTATACAGGAGTATATATAAATGAGCTGGGTTATGCGTCGATACCCTTTGAATCAAGGTGACAGGTACCAGGTAATTACACAAACTCTCTTTTTCTGCACAATGAAATGTTTTAAAGTAGAGAGTCTTTCTAAACATTAAATTTTCCCATACAGTTTTGTGGAGAATAACTTGCACATGAGAAGCATAACTTGTGCCTAGACATTTTCCTTCCACTTCGACTAAAAATGTTATCTAGCTACCTATTCTTGCTCAAAGAAGTGTCTATGAAAGAAATCTATGAACTGCCTTTCTTCAAATTCCCTTGAACAAGATAGAAACTAACTTTGACCATGCCGGCAATGAGTTGTTGCCTTGGCAATCATTTGAACAACCCTGAGAGATAGGTAAAGTATTAGCTTACCCATTTTTTAGATAAGGAAACTGAGATTCAGAAAAGTTGACTTCCCCAGGGAGAAAGAATTCTACTTGAATAATTGGAAGAATGCCTAGTAGAATCCAGGTAATGTAATACTTAGGTGAGTGGTGTTCCTTCTGTATCAACTGCTTCCCCCTACCCTCCCTTCTGTATAAGGCAGAGGGAGGTGTCCATGATTTCAGTCCCCAGAAACCAGAGTCTCTGAACTGTCCTATGTTAGACTCTCTTTTTCTTACCTTGATGCTGTGCATCTGACTTGAGTTACGCCCAGTGAAAGAACAATCTTCCTCTTACTCATTGTGGGGCATTCTGGTATATGGTTGTTGTGGTATTGCATATTGTAATATCACATTACTAGAGCTTTAGTGTGGGCGAGATCACTTCATGCAGGAGAGGCTGTTCTAAGGCTGCTCAGTGCTATTCATTTAGGGGAAAATAAATCTTTCAGACAGGAGGTAAAATGAATATAAAAAACTATGGTTTGCAAAATATGACATTTCTTCTCTGTCTGCCAGACCTCTGATCTTTCTTGAACTCTATGTTTATTTCCTTTGTGTAAGACATTTAGAAAATTTCAATCTGTTTCAACTCTATCTGAGGCTAACCAGAAAAGGCTTTGGTCTACCCTTGCCCCCAGAGGGTTAACATGGAAGCAGGGTAATTTTGTCAGGATTAGGGTAATTTTAAGTAAAGTCATATGTAAGTTACAACCCAGGAGCGCCTGTGTGGCTCAGTCAGTTGAGGTGTTTTTGTTTTGTTTTTTAATGTTTTATTCGTTTTTTGAGAGAGAGAAAGAGAGAGACAGAGACAGAGACAGAGAGACGGAGACAGAGTGCAAGCAGGGGAGGGGCAGAGAGAGAGGGAGACACAGAATCCAAAGCAGGCTCCAGGCACTGAGCTGTCAGCACAGAGCCCCAGTGCCAGGCTCAAACTCACCAACCCTAAGAACATGACCAAAGCCAAAGTCAGATGCTTAACTGACTGAGCCATCTTGGTGCCCTACAGTCAGTCAGTTGAGTCCTGACTCTTGATTTCAGCTTGGGTCATAATCCCAGGGTTGTAGAATCAAGCCCCCTGTCGGGCTCTGTGCTGTGCATGGAGCCTGCTTAAGATTCTCTCTCTCCCTCTCTGTCCCTCTACCCATCTTCCCTGCTTGCGCTCTTTCTCTAAAAGAAGAAGAAGAAGAGGAAGAAGAAGAAGAAGAAGAAGAAGAAGAAGAAGAAGAAGAAGAAGAAGAGGAGGAGGAAGAAGAAGGGGGAACATTATAACTCAAGGGGAAGTTGACACATCATTTAAATTAGCAGCACCAAATTCATTAAGTAGCGTATAGGAGAATGAGATGATAAGTGGATTGTGAGTAGATTTTCTCCATGAACTCTATTCTAACTTGTTAAGACTAAGATATGTCATTATCGTAGAAATAACAATAAAAGAACTTTCAGTCCACCAACGAATATTTATTTTCTATTGAAGTCTAACTGACATATGATATCTTATTAGTTTCAGGTGTGCATCATAGTGATTGGATAGCTTTATACATTTCTTTTTTTTTTTTTTTTTTAATTTTTTTTTTCAACGTTTATTTATTTTGGGGACAGAGAGAGACAGAGCATGAACGGGGGAGGGGCAGAGAGAGAGGGAGACACAGAATCGGAAACAGGCTCCAGGCTCCGAGCCATCAGCCCAGAGCCTGACGCGGGGCTCGAACTCACGGACTGCGAGATCATGACCTGGCTGAAGTCGGACGCTTAACCGACTGTGCCACCCAGGCGCCCCAGCTTTATACATTTTCAAATGATCCCCACAAGAAGCCTGGTTACTACACAGCACCATACAAAGTTATTACAGTATTTTTTTACTCTATTTCCTATGTAACAAATATTTATTGTTGCTAGTATCATGTAGGTCAGCACTCTGAAACTAGATCTCTAGAAACTGAAGGGAAACAGAAGCACAGTAATAGACTCGTTCGATGTACAAAAAAAAAGGCCTAGAAAGAGTGAGCTTCAGCGAGAAATTGAAAACCACTTCTGCACAATCAAAGCAACCAGATTCTCTTCCAAATTTTAGCACAGTAATTCTGACAAGAGCCTGTTAGACACTGGCGAGTTTGAAGCTGAAGCAATGGGAGAATTAAAACAACTTGGAAGACCTTCAAACGGAGTTAATCAGCAGTTGAAAAGATTAAGCAATTGAGACAAGGAGAGAGAGGAGAGGGGTGGTATAAGAGCCGTAAATCCTCATTTATCACTGCTGAAGTCAATAAGTAATGTCTAAAATTGATCAATGACAAAACAATGGTAAAATGGAAATACTAATAGCTACCCTGTATTAAGTATTCATGTGCCAAGCTTAGTCCTAAGTTCTTGACACATAATAATTCACTTACTCTCAATAAGGCTACGAGCTAGAAATTATTATATCTCCTTAAGCATGTTATTTAAATCAAGAAAGGTAGGTAGTAAGAGAAAGAGCTAACAGTTAAAATGTGTTCCCTCTGGAAATGAAAAAGGTAGAGAAGGGCGGGGCAAGGTTCAAGTGTTTCTCATTAAAACTTTTCTGACAAAGGGTTGATGGAGGGGTGGGGGCGAGGGGAATATGGTGGGCATTGAGGAGGGCACTTGTTGGGATGAGCACTGGGTGTTGTATGCATGCGATGAATCACAGGAATCTACCCCCCAAAACCAAGAGCACACTGTATACACTGTATGTTAGCCAACTTGACAGTAAATTATATTTTAAAAAACCCCAAAAACAAAAACCAAAAGCTTTTCTGTACTAGGGGCACCTGGCTGACTCAGTTCATAGAGCATGTGACTCTTGATCTCAGGGTTGTGAGTTCAAGTCCCACGTGGGTTTTAAGGCTTACTTTAAAAAAAAACAAAAACAAAAACTAAAACCCCAGCTTTTTAAAAATTACCCCAGTAGTACATTTTCTTGAAAAAATGTGAAAATTTCAGATAAGGCTGAAGGCTTAAATCTGCTATGAATGCCCACCACCAGCTACAGTAACTATTTTAGCAGTTTGGTGTGTACTTTTCTAAATATTTTCTTCTGTGTTTATGTATTTACATATGAACTCGTGAAAGTGTATGGTATTGTTCTTTGTATACCTGATTCCATATATGATATGTATATATTCATACGTATTTTATGGATTGATTGCATCCCCCCAAAAAGATAAGTTGAACTCCTAGGGGTGCCTGGGTGTCTCAGTCAGCTGAGCATCTGACCCTTGATTTCTGCTCAGGTCATGATCTCCTGGTTTGCGAGTTCGAGCCCACTGTGGGGCTCCATAATGACAGTGCTGAAACCTGCTTGGGATTCTCTCTCTCCTCCTCTGCCCCTCCCACCCTCAAAAATAAATTAATTAATTAAAAAAAAAAAAAGATAAATTCAACTCCTAGCTCCCAGTACCTCAGAATGTGACCTTATTTGGAAATAGGATCTTTACAGGTAGGTAATCACAGTTGTCAGGGTGTATCCTAATCCGATATGACTGGTGTCCCTAATAAAAAGGGAAATTTGGACATGGAGACAGATACATACAGAGGGGAAGTGATGTGAAGAGTCAGAGAGGATGTCACATGAAGACAGAGGGTAGGAGTCATGCTGCCATAGGCAAAAGAACACCTGGGCCACCAAAAGCTGGGGAGAGTATTCCTCTAGGAAGAGAAAGGATTCCCTTATAGTTTTCAAAAGGAGCATGGCTCTGCTGACTCTGATTTTGAACTTTTAGCCCACGCAACCATGAGACAATACCTTTCTGCTATTTTAAGCCACCCAGTTTGTTGTGAAACTGATACACCACTCTGTGTGTCTTTAGGTTTCCTGCTTTTTTACACGCCCCCGCCCCCCGCCCCCGTCCAAAAATAGGTTGGAGATCGGGGTATTTTTGAGTATGAAGGAGAACAAGTATAAACTGAGACTATCCTGGGTAAACTGGGATGAATGTCACCTAGTATATATAAAACTACCTACTATTTATCTATTTATCTATCTATCTAGTTATTTATTAAATTATTATTTTCTCCCACGATTTTAGTTAAATTCAAGTAAGTTAACATATAGGATATAGTGTAGTATTGTTTTCAGGACTAGAATTTAGTGATTCATCACTTACATAAAACACCCAGTGCTCCTCCCAACAAGTGCCCTCCTTAATGCCCATCACCCATTTAGCCCATCGCCCCCCCCACCCCCTGCCCACCTCCCCTGCAGCAACCCTCAGTTTGTTCTCTATAGTTAAGAGTCTCTCATGGTTTTCCTCCCTCTCTGTTTTTATCTTATTTTATTTTTCTTTCCCTTCCCCTATGTTCATCTGTTTTGTTTCTTAAATTCCACATGAGTGAAGTCACATGATATTTGTCTTTCTCCGACTGACTTATTTCGCTCAGCATAATACACTCTAGTTCCATCCACATCATTGCAAATGGCAAGAGTCATTCTTTTTTTTTTTTTTTTTTTTTTAATTTTTTTTTTTTTTTTCAACGTTTATTTATTTTTGGGACAGAGAGAGACAGAGCATGAACGGGGGAGGGGCAGAGAGAGAGGGAGACACAGAATCGGAAACAGGCTCCAGGCTCCGAGCCATCAGCCCAGAGCCCGACGCGGGGCTCGAACTCACGGACCGCGAGATCGTGACCTGGCTGAAGTCGGACGCTTAACCGACTGCGCCACCCAGGCGCCCCAAGAGTCATTCTTTTTGATTGCTGAGTAATATTCCATTGTATGTATATACCACATCGTCTTTATCCATTCATCAGTCTATGGACATTTGGACTCTTTCCATAATTTGGTTATTGTTCGTAGTGTTGCTATAAACACTGGGGTGCATGTGCCACTTTGAATCAGTATTTTTGTATCCTTTGGATAAATAACTAGTAGTGAAATTGCTGGGTTGTAGGGTGGTTCTATGTTTAATTTTGTGAGGAAACTTAATACTGTTTTCCAGAGTAGCTGCAGCAGTTTGCATTCCCACCAACAGTGTAAGAGGGTTCCCCTTTCTCTGTATCCTCACCAAACATCTGTTGTTGTTTGAGTTGTTAATTTTAGCCATTCTGACAGGTATGAGGTGGTATCTCATTGTGGTTTTGATTTCTATTTCCCTGATGATGAGTGATATTCAGCTTTTTTCCCTATGTCTGTTAGCCATTCGTATGTCTTCTTTGGAGAAATGTCTGTACATGTCTTCTGCCCATTTCTTAACTGGATTATTTATTTTTTGGGTGTTGACTTTGGTAAGTTCTTTCTGTATTTGGGATACTAACCCTTTATCTGATGTGTTATTTATAAATATCTCCTCCCATTCCGTAGGTTGTCTTTTTAGTTTTGTTGATTGTTTCCTTGGTTGTGCAGAAGCTTTTTATCTTGATGAAGTCCCAATAGTTTATTTTTGCTTTTGTTTCCCTTGCCTCTGGAGATGTGTCTAGTAAGAAGTTGCTCTAGGGGTGCTTGGGTGGCTCACTTGGGTGAGTGTCTGACTTCAGCTCAGGTCATGATCTCCCAGCCCGTGGGTTCAAGCCCCGTGTCAGGCTCTGTGCTGACAGCTCAGAGCCTGGAGCTTAATTCAGATTCTGTGTCTCTCTCTCAAAAATAAATAAACATTTAAAAAAATGAAAAACAAAAAAAAAGGAGTTGCTCCAGCCAAGGTCAAAGAGGTTGCTGCCTGTGTTCATCTCTAGGATTTTGATGTTTCCTGTCTCACATTTAGGTCTTTCATCCATTTTGAATTTGGTTTTGTGCGTGGCATAAGAAAGTCACCCAGTTTCACTATTCTGTATATTACTGCCCAGTTTTCCTAATACCATTTGTTGCAGAGACTGTCTTTTTTCCATTGGATATTTTTTCCTGCTTTTTTGCAGATTAGTTCGCCATATAGTTGTGGGTCCATTTCTGGGTTCTCTATTCTGTTCTTTTGATCTGTGTGTCTGTTTCTGTGCCAGTACCATATTGTCATGATGATTACAGCTTTGTAATACAGCTTGAAGTTCAAAATTGTTATAGTTCGCACTTCGCTTTTCTTTCTCAACATTACATTGGCTATTTGGGGTCTTTTCTGGTTCAAAACCACCTCCTTTTTAAAAGCTGAGTAATATTGCATAATCTAGCTATGGTTTATTTAGTCATTCTTCATCTGGTGGACAAGTTACTTGCTTCTAATGCTTCATTGTAAAAGTGATGCAATGTAGGGGCGCCTGGGTGGCTCAGTTGGTTAAGCGGCCGACTTCCGCTCAGGTCATGATCTTGCGGTTCGGAAATTTGAGCCCCACGTCAGGCTGACAGCCCAGAGCCTGGAGCCTGCTTCAGCTTCTGTGTTTCTGTCTCTCTCTGCCCCTCTCCTGCTCACGCTCTGTCTCTTTCTCAAAAATAAATTTTTAAAAAATTAAAAAAAAAAAATAAAAACGATGCAATGTTGCCTTTTTATGGGCTTTCCTGCATATGTGTGTTAACCCTTCTCTAGCATGGATACATAGAAGTGGAACTACTGGGTCTTAAGGTAGATGGATTTTCAAATTACCCTCAAAGTTGTTTGACCAGTTTAGTTTTTATTAGCAATGTGGGAGAACATCCATTTTCCTATAACTTCACCAAACCTGATATGGCCATATGGTCAACTTTGTTCTTTTTCTTTTTAAAATTTTTTTAAATGTTTATTTGTTTTTAAGAGAGAGAGACAGGGCGTGAGTGGGGAAGTGGCAGAGAGGGAGATACAGAATCTGAAGCCCAGGCTCCAGGCTGTGAGCTGTCAGTACAGAGCCAGACATGGGGCTCAAACTCACAAACCACGAGATCACGACCAGAGCCGAAGTCAGACCCTTAACCAACTGAGCCACCCAGGTGCCCCCATATGGTCAACTTTGTAATGTTTCAACATTTATTTCCCTGATTACCACTGTGGTTTATCTTCTTATATGTTTATTGACTATTTGTATTTTGTCTCCTATGAATTGTTTGTTCATACCATTTGCTTATTTTCTATTAAATTGTTTGTCTTTTTCCTTTTGATATAAAGGAATATATATATTCATGTGAACATATTTATATATATACACATATATGAATTTATATATTCTAGCTTATAAACTTTTGTTGGTTATATACAGTGCAAATATTTTCTATCAGTCTATCAATTTCTTTAACTTTGTTTATGGTATTATTTTTTATTGTCCAGAAATTTAAAAATTTCAGTGTAGTCCAATTTATCATTATATCACCTTTTTGTCCTTAGATTTTTGTATCTTAGTTAAGAAGAACATCTTTCTTACTTTAAGGCTGTCAACAAATTATTCCGTATATTTCCTCCATTATTTTTATCATTTTGGTTCCTATTTGATCTTTCAACTGTGTGTCTGCATTACATTAATACAGATTTTAAACTTATACACATACAAATTAAAAAAAAAAATAGGGTTTTGAACTAATCAGAAAGATGTGGGCTGCAACCAAATTCCACCACTTTCCAGTCACATGACCTTGGGTAGATGAGATAAGCTCATTGGGGTTTTGAAAAATGAATGAAATAAGTATATATGGAAGGAGTTCAATAAATGTTATCACTATTATTTTTTTTAAGATAATCAGTGATGGTTTCACAACATTGTGAATGTACTTATTGTCCCTGAATTGTATACTTAAAAATGAATGAAATGGTAAATCTTCTGTGTGTTTTACCATGATTTTTTGGACAGTTTACCAAAATTAACTCAAAGTTAATCAAAGACTATGAATTTAGATATGACTTTTAAAAAGAAAATTGAGTGATTTTAAAAAGAGAAAATAACATGTGATCTTAGCATTTGAAAGCCTGTGATAAATGAATATTTGGAAAGAGAAAAGGAGGGAAAATGTGTAAATATTTAATGAGAACCAACTGATACAAAATTTTAACTAGCTTAAAGAAAATCTTATCAATAGTAAATGGCTTTGGAGAGAAAGATCATTTAAAAATAATATCAATATAAAATTCCACAGCTTACTTTAGGGCCATTATGACAAGAGTTTTTAGTCTTCATTAGATAAAAAGCTAATGGAAGAGAACTGGACCCTTCCTTATCTTACAACTTACAGAAAAAATCAACTCAAAATGGATTAAAGACTTAAACATAAAACTCCTAAGAGAAAACACAGATAAAACACTTCTTGACAACTGTGACCACGATTTCTGGATATGCCACCAATAGCACAGGCAACAAAAGCAAAAACAAATTAAGTAGAATGACATAAAAAAAAAAAAAAAAGATTCTGCATAGCCAAGGAAACTACACAAAGAAAAAGAAACTTACAGAACAGGAGAAAATATGTGCAAACCATATATCTGGTAAAGGATTAATATCCAAAATATAGCAAAACAAAACAAAATATTTTTTTAAGTGGACAAAGGAATTGAATAGATATTCCTCTGAAGAAGACATACAGATAGCCAAACATCCTCAAAATCTCTAATTATCAGGGAAATGCAAATCAAAACCACAATGAGATAGATATCACCTATCTCATCTTGGGATGACTTATCAAAAATAAAAAAGATAACAGGTGTTTTTGCGAATGTGGAGAAAAGGGAATCCTTGTACAATGTTGGTAGGAATGTCAATGGGTGCACCCTCTATGGAAAAGAGTTTAGAATTTCCTCATAACAAAACAAAAACAAAAACCAGTGATGGAAGATAGACCCAGTTGCACTCTATACTGGCTATAGGAGCACATGATAGTATTTGAAGGTATGTATAGCAGAACCCTTAGGGAAAAGGCCTCACATTGAAAGGGGCAACAAAGCCTGGTTTGGCAACAAAGCTGCCAATACGGAAGAGCAGAGACTTTCCTCCATTAGAACTCCTTCTACATAAAGAAGTTTCATTTGCAAAAGATTACACAAAAAGATTTATCATCCTGAAAATGACAACAACAAAACCACAGTAAGGTATCCAAGGCACTTAATTTAACAAGAATAATGAAAAGAGGAAAATATGATAAAGCATAGCCAGATGGACGTTTCTTTTTCTTTCTTCCTTCCTTCCTTTCTTTCTTTCTTTCTTTCTTTCTTTCTTTCTTTCTTTCTTTCTTAAGGATTTAAATATAATTTGTTGTCAAATTAGCTAACATACAGTGTATACAGTATGCTCTTGGCTTCAGGAGTAGATTCCCATGATTCATCACTTACGTACAACACCTAGTGCTCAAGAAAAATCCCAAATACAGAAACTAACCTCACACCTAAAGGAACTAGAAGCAGAGCAGCAAAGAAACCCCAAAGCCAGCAAAAGAAGAGAAATAATAAAGATTAGAGCAGAAATAAACAATATAGAATCCAAAAACAAACAAACAAACAAACAAAACCAGTAGAACAGATCAATGAATCTAAGAGCTAGCTTTTTGAAAGAATAAACAAAATTGATAAACCCTTGGAAAGGAGAATCCAAATAGATAAAATCATGAATGAAAGAGGAGAGATCACAACCAACACCACAGAAATACAATTATTAGAGAATACTATGAAAAATTATATACCAACAAACTGGACAATATGGAAGAAATGGACAAATTCCTGGATACCCACACACTACCAAAACTCAAAAGGGAAGAAATAGAAATTTTGAACAGACCCATAACCAGTGAAGAAATTGAATTGGTTACCAAAAATCTCCCAACAAATAAGAGTCCTGGGCCAGATGGCTTCCCAGAGGGACTCTACCAGACATTTAAAGCAGAGTTAATACCTATTCTTCTCAAGCTGTTCCAAAAAATAGAAACAGAAGGAAAGCTTCCAGACTCATTCTATGAAGCAGCATTACCTTGATTCCCAAACTAGACAAAGACCCCACTAAAAAGGAGAATTACAGGCCAATATACCTGATGAACATGAATACAAAAATTCTCAACAAGATACTAGCAAATTGAATTCAACAGTATATTAAAAGAATTATTCACCATGATCAAGTGGAATCCATTCCTGGGCTGCAGGGCTGGTTCAATATTCACAAGTCAATCAACGTGATACATCACATTAATAAAAGAAAGCATGAGAACCATATGATCCTGTCCATAGATGCAGAAAAAACATTTGGCAAAATACAGCATCCATTCTTAATAAAAACCCTCAAGAAAGTCAGGCTAGAAGGAACATACCTTAACCTCATAAAAGCCATATATGAAAGGCCCAGCTAATATCTCCTCAATGGGAAAACTGAGAGCTTTCCCCCTGAGATCAGGAACACAACAGGGATGTTCACTCTCACCACTGTTGTTTAACATAAGGTTGGAAGTCCTAGCCTCAGCAATCAGACAACAAAATGAGGTAAAAGGCATCCAACTTGGCAGAGAAGAAGTCAAACTTTCACTTTTCACAGATGATGTGATACTCTACATGGAAAACATGAAAGATTCCACCAGATGGACATTTCTAAGTGTTTCAGGTCCATGAACATTCCAGAAACACCCTAAGTTAAAGACATTATAATGATAAATAATAAAATTCATTCACTTTGAAGTTTTTTTTCCTCCAACCTCTATGAAGACTCTGAAAAACCATCAAGGGTTTTTGGCCATATAACAAGGTAAAATTTAAGTTTTAAGTTATGTTTGATTTGGAGCTTCAGCTTCCCACATTTTGACTTGAAAAATAGACTTACCACAAAGAAAAGCATACCTTTTGTTTTGAGAATGATTGAAGGATTTAAAAATATTCATCTGAAGTAGTAATACAGAATGAAACCCTAGAATAACTAAATGTAATACACACCACCCCACACACACATACACAAAATGGGATATTATTCAACCATAAAAAAAGAAAAATCTTGCCATTTGTGACAACATGGAGGAACTTTGAGGGCATTATCCTAAGTGAGTTAGTCAGACAGAGAAAGACAAATACCATATGATCTTATTTGTATGTAGAATCTAATCAAACAAACTGGAAAACAAAACAAAACTGAGGTCATAGGTATGGAGAACAGATTTGTGGCTGCCAGAGGTGGGGGGTGGGGGATAAGGGGTGGGTGAAATGGGTGAACAGGGTCAAAAGTTAAAAAAATAAGTCATGGGTCTGTAATGTGCTATACAGTGACTATAGTTAATAATGTTGTATTGCATATTTGAAAGATGTTAACAGAGTAGATCTTAAAAGTTGTCATTATAAGAAAAAAAATTTGTAGCTATCTATGGTGGTAGTTGTTAACTAAACTTATTGTGGTGATCACTTTGCAATATACACAAATGTCAAATAAAAAATTGTCAAATAAGAAAGAATTGACTTAAAAAGAGATGTCCACTGGTCAGGTGACAAAAGGTACACAAAAAGATGTCCAGGCACTCTTAATAGAATAGATTTAGAACCAACTCCCTATCCCCAGGATCATGGGATCAAGCCCCACATTGGGCTCCTCAATGACTGTGGAGCCTGCTTGAGATTCTCTCACTCTTCCTCTGCCCCTCTCCCTGGCTCATGCTCTTTCTCTTTAAAAAAATTAAAAAATTAAAAAAATACTGCATTTGATATTTAACTTAGAGTATGAAAGAAAGGGTTGCTCTTTGTTGAAACAATTAGATGACTAAACTATTAAAATTAAGAGTTATTTTATGCACCCAAAAGCCTCAAAATATTGAGCAGTTATAAAGTTTTTATAGCTGATGAATAATTAGTGAGGGCTTTATTTCAGTAAGAAATTTTAAAAAATGGCTAACTCTTTTCATTTGTAGCTCTGAAGGAATGCAGAGTACAGAGCATATAATTTATTATACATAATAATCTTATGGACAGCTGGGAAACACAAAACTCATCTAAAAGGGATTGCATTTTTATTCACGTACATGCAATTTACTCAAGAGTGGATTATTTTTTAATTGTATGTGTTTGAAGGAATTTCATTATATCAAAAGAGATGAAACAATAACATATGCCTCGCTCGGCAAGCTTCTAAAAAATACAGCAGACAGTAAGATACTGCATTGTCGGCTTACCAGTTCTCTTTTTTTAATGCCCCACAACCATCTGTCCCATATTTTCTAGGACAGACCTGGTTTCAATATCCTTTACAATCATCTCCATAAACTTGTACAACTCTCTGGGAATTCAAATATTTTGAATATTTTGGCAAGTGGGAAATGAATAAATCAAGTTAGTATCCATTAAAACAAAGCATACATATAACAACAACAAGAAAAGGCAGGAAGTCACAAGTGACATAGAATGACAGGCTTAAGAAACACCTTGATTGTTTACAGGAGCTCATGCATGCCTGTTAAGTATCTACATATGGTATCATCATAGATCCAGGGGCTATGGAGAATGAGCACAGATTCTATTTAGCACCCCAAATCTCAGGGCACACTTTCTCAAATAAACATGGCTCCACCTCTGTTAGTTGCTCCGTTTCCGCCCATCTGTTCTGGTTAATTGCTTTTCCTTCCTCATTGTAATTTCCAGTGTCTGGACAGGCTTATCCTGTTTCCTCCGGATGGTGTTTTTGTTTGTAGTCAGTTCCTGACTCTTCTTCCTGTTCCCTTTTATTCACTCTCGTTTCGCCTCTCATGGGCACTGTAGACTACTTACACAGAACATGCTAAGCATGATTCCAACAACCATCCTGACATTTTGGTATGATGGCTGGAATATTCTAGTACTTGACTTTAATATCATAGGTGTTTTTGTACCATAACACACACACACACCCCGCCCCCCCCCAAACCCCTACCTTCAGGAAATTGAGAAGAGCACGATGGATGGGAGGAGTGGCTAAATGCTTTAAACATATTATGGTACTTAGGTTGTGTGGCTATATACAGACAACAACCGACGAAATTCTTCTTAAAAAGCTACAATACAGGAGAGAGCATTTAGTTCTGTGTTGGTGTTGGGGCGATAGGGTAGGTAGGGTATATTTCTTTGAAATGCCAGCTCTAAAGCTGTGAACTAGAAGAGAAGGAATCAAAGCTGGAGGAAGTCATTAGCAAAAATCCAATTCACTCACAGGAAAAGGGGGACTCATTTATAGCTATGGGTATGAATGGGAGGGATCACCATAAAAGATCAAGTCCAAATAGGGGATGTTGAGAGACAATTCTCCAAGAGTTTCTGCATTTCTGTACAACCTGCAACGAGGTCACTGATTGCCTTTTGTTCTGAACTGTGTTTTCAGTGATGTTTATTTAGCAATCTACCTTGGAAGATAGAGATAGTATCCCCTTCAGAGCAAAGGACAAGTTCGCTTGTTGTCTAGTGTAGTAAAAATAATGTTCGCTACTAGAGCAAAGGACACATGTGCTTACAATCTTATAGTGCATTGTAAAAAAAAAAAAAAAAAGTTCTTGTTTCCTAGTCTCAAGGCATTTTTCCTATAAAAGAACCTACTGCATGCACAGGTGTAAACTGACCCTTGTGTCACTCTATGGGAATTGGAACATGGGGAAATGGTACAAAAATGCTATTATTGTGGCTACTGCACTAGCCGTAAGTAGTAAGCTGTCCTTCATTTCCTATCCAGGAGTCTCATATCTTATACCAGCATCCATGAAACTGTGGCAGGCTAGCTAGATATCATGTAGGGTAGAATCTCAGATCCTTTAAAGTTCTTGACAGGAACTCAAGCCTAAGTATTAAGATTATGTGGGCATCTGATCCAAGGGAATTGAGGTGTGGGATGGAAATGCCAGATATGAAGCCAGAGGATTTCAGAGTTTTCATTGCAAGCCAAAGAAGAACAGTCCTTAAGTCCAATCCCTCATGGAATGGAACCACGAGACTCTAGGCAAGTGCCAGTTTTCTAACTGGAAATTGACAGTGGCATGTGGTCTTATGGTAACTATGTTGAGAAATCCTAGGTACCCAAGAAAGCTGGGTAAGAAGGGGTCAGGTAGCTTTTCAGGCTCCCTCATGGAGAATTCATGGGTGTCGCTGTTGTACAGTGCCATAGAAATTTTTGGTATTTCAGTTTGCGGATCCTTCTGATTTATAGCTAAAGGCTCTACATGAGTCCTCCATGGTTTCATAGGAGGAGAGTGGAGCAAACTGTAGATTGTTGAGTGCTCATTTTGAATAGCAAGTATGAAACAAGAGCTTATCATCGGACACTAGAGTGGGAGTTGGCAAACTTTTTCTTAAAGGGCCAGATAGTAAATATTGTAGTCTTTGTGAGCCGTATGATCTCTGTAGCGAGAATAGAATTCTGCTATTGTAGAGCAGAAGCAGTCATAAACAATACCAGTGGGCGTGGCTATATTCTAACACAACTTCACTTGCAGAAATAGAGAGCCGCTGGATTCAGGCTGTGGGTAAGTTTAATGACTCGTACACTGGAAGACTGTTATGTATAGGATGACCTCATTATTGTGTGACCTTAGTAGTGGCTCAGGACCCTGAGTTCAGAAGCGCCCTACACTTGGTATGATGCCCTGCTGTCACTGTCTGAAAATTCTTAATAAATTTTAAACAAGGGTCTTCATATTTTCATTTTGCAGCGAGCCCAAAGATTATGTAACTGGTACTGGTTATATACAATCTTTTTGCTATCATATCACTATAGCCTGAACAAAACCAAATGAATCTGAAATTTGGAATGTACAATGATGAAATGAGGTCAGATGTAAGATATCAGATGTGTGCCAGAGGTGTCTTAGAGATAAAATGTTTCCCAGTGCGGAAGCAAGTAAAGTAAGAACATGTCTCTTCTCCTATCAATAATAGCAGCATATATAAACAAGGGATGGGTCTGTTTGAAGAATGGCTATTTAGTGATCCATTAGGCAATATAAGAATTCAATGTACATTAGGAGTCTGTTACTGAAACATCAAGCCTAATGCCAACAGGTACTAAAAACATACCACTTCTTGCCCTGATTCTAAGTGACGTAATTTCACTTATGATAGTTTCCTCACACATTTCTCTCTAAGAATTCAGCCTTGAGCTGGTCAGAATAGCCAGTCCTTTTGCTAGTTAAATTTCTCATTGTTCAATACACTGGTACTGTTGTTCACATTTCTGTGTCACTTTAGTGAGCCTTGAACTTTGGGCAACTGGCAAAATTAATTCAAATGAAGAACCACCATGGAAGTGATAACTGCAGCAAGGCAAATAGCATCTTGACAGGCCAGCTGCTAGTTCATATCTTCTTCTTCACCACATACCTTCTTTCAGTTTTCACAGTGGTCTTTATCCAGGCTCTGAGAGTCCATTAAAAACATTCACACAGACAAGTACTATGATTGACTCTTGATCTGGTGATAGTTTGAAAGAAGGGATAGATGGAGATCGACTGGTGGAGTGGGGTGACAAGGGAAAGTAAGAAGAGAAGTGAGAAAGAGATGATCAAAAACATTCCATTATATATATATATATATATATATATATATATATATATATATATATAAAAGAGTTGGCCTTTCTACTCAGCCAAGTGATTGAGGGTAGAATTACCTCTCATGGACCCTCATCTCACCAAATGATCAGTGGGAAGGCAGAATGGAAGATAATCTTTTTCATATGTGGTGGGTTTGCCCAAGGACAGTTAAGAGTTAGAACAGCACATTTTAATTATGAGGAATGTTTTCTTAAGGATATTTGATTACTATTAAATACATTCCATAAGATCATTGTTTAACTTTAAAAAGAAAGTTTGCTTTCAGTTTTAATAGTTGTAAAATGCTGCTAAAGAAATCAGAAAAATCTACTCAAATCCAAGCTTGGGTAAATGAGATATGGAAAGATAAGATACAAGAAAGACATACCATAAATGAAAACACATTTGCAATTTGTGTGTCTTTTTTTTTTTAGAATATAGGATGACTTTTATAAAAAATCAAAAATTCAAAGGCAATTTAAAATTAAGGTATAAAAACCAAATGGTGATTTATAAGCAGTGATATAGCATAGAGTGAAAGGAGCTATAAATATCTAGAACAAAATAGTTGGTAACGATATTTATGTAAAGCAACTTTCAATACATGCTTTTTGTTACTAAAAAATGTTTTATAGTAGAAGGGTCTAAAAATTGCTTATTGATTACCTACACTGTGTAAAGGACTCTTTTAGGGAAGTTAGAGCATCCATATTATTTTGTGACATAGTCTTTCCCTCAATCTTGGAATCTAGTTGAAGGAGAAAATGCACACATAAAAACGTAATGAATTTTATAGAATCCTAGACAAATAAAAGTCATTAAAAACCAGTGTGGATGAAATTTTCATTCTTAAAACATTTTTATGCAAATAAAACTATATGTAAACAAATTGGAAAAAAAACCAAGAAACTGCCTGAAAGGAAAAACTTTTCTTTTACCCTCTTATTTTTGGAACCCTGCAAATTAAGTTAACAAAAGACAGATTAATAGGTGTAAAGGTCCACAATTTTTATTAATATTTACATGCACAGGAGTTCACAGGAAAGAAATGAAACTCAAAGAAGTGGTCAGACTCAGCAACTCATATACCCGTTTGACAAAAGAAAGAGGTCTTGGGCTTCAAGGGATGAGAAGTGGTGGGAAAAGGACTAGTAAATGAATGGTGGAACTAATGGAATATAAGGACTATTTAGTAAGGTCTGTTGATGCAAACCCATCATGATATTTACTTCCTGTCTTCAATACTAAGAGTCTTCCAGGTGAAGGTTGGGGCCAACCTTCCCTCTCTCAAAGAGAAATTTATGTACTGCTTTCAGGCAGATAAGGGGAGGGTAGAGAACTCTTCCTGTACCTGTTGATTCTCACTTGCCCTCAGTTCAAAATAATCCTCAGGGCAAAGCAGCTTTTATTTTGAGGTGACCCCTTCAGATCAAGACAGCCTATGCTAATGGCTACGTTTAATATTGTGATAGGAATATGGAGAGGACAGATTGCTCTCTGGGCTTCCTAGGTACAGAAAACTTCCTTGGGAAGCCATGACGAATTCTCCTATTTCTACTATTACGAAATTGTGAAATAACTTAAATGTTTTTACTGATTACAAAATAATACATGCTGCTCGAAATGGAAAATCAGGAAAATTTAGAAAGAACAACTCCATCATCCAGAAGATACCATCACTATGAACATTTCCCCCACATTACTTTCTTTTTTTAAGTTATTTATTTTTGCGAGAGAGAGAGAAAGAAAGACAGAGCACAAACAGGGGAGGGGCAGAGAGAGGGAGACGCAGAATCTGAAGCAGGCTCCAGGCTCGGAGCTGTCAGCACAGAACCTGACATGGGGATTGAATCCATGAACTGCCAGATCATGACTAGAGCCGAAGTCAGATGCTTAACTGACAGAACCACCTAGGCACCCCTCCCACGCTACGTTATGACCATTTTTTAAAGTGTATTAAAGAACATGTAGCTGGGACAGCAAAAAAAACAAAACAAAACAAAACAAAAACCACTCCTTTTATAAGTCAAGTCAAATTAGTAAGTATTGGAACATGGAATGGAGAAGGCTACTAAAGCTCGGTCCAGTTCTGTGCTTCTTCATGACAAAAAAAAATGCATAAAATTCATTAATTGCCAAGTCCCTGTTTTAAATAATTGCTAAGAGGAGATTGGCAATTTCTTCCACTCTTTGTTAGAAATGTCTCGTTTATATTTTAAACAGCTTTATTCAGATATAATTCACACACTATACAATTGACCCAGTAAAATATACCAATTCAGTGGTTTTTAGTGCATTTATAGAGTTGTGGAGCCATCACCACAGTCTATAGGTATAGAGCAGTTTTACGAAGCAAAAAAGAAACATGGTATGTTGGAGCAGCCATCAGCCGTTTGCTTCCAATCCTACCAGACCTATGCAGTTACGAATCCACTTTTTGTCTCTCTGGGCTTGTCTATTCTGGACCTTTCATATAAATGGAATTATACGTTACATGGTCTCTTGTGATGGACTTTTTTTACTTAGCATGATGTTTTCAAAGTTCATCCGTATTGTAGCTGTACTTCTTTTCTTCTTATTGATGAATGATATTCCATTGTATGGATGTACCATATTTTCCTTATCCTTTCATCAACTAATACGAATTTGGGTGGTTTCCATTTTTTTTTGGCTATTAAGAATCATGCTGATATGAATACTTGTGGATAAGTTTTTATGTGGACGTATATTTTCATTTATCTTGTAGATACCTAAGAGTGAAATTGCTGGGTCATGTGGTAACTCTGTGTTTAACATTTTGAGGACCTGCCATATGGTTGTCCAAAGGAATTGGGCCCTTTTACATTTACACCAATGTATAAAGGATGCAATTTCCCCACATCCTTGTCAAAACCTCTTACTATCTCTCATTTTTGTTATAGCCATCCTAGTGGATATGTATGGTTTGATTTGCACTTCCCTGATAGGTAATGATGCTGAGCATCTTTTTAGGTGCTTATTGACCATTTGTATATGTCCTTTGGAAAAAAATGTCTCTAAGATATTTTGCCTATCTTTAATTAGATTGTCTTTTTTATTATTGAGTCATGAAAGTTTTCTTATATATTCTGGATACAAGGTCTTATCTCATATATGATTTACAAATATATTTTCCCATTCTGTGAGTTATCTTTTCCCTTTCTTGATGTGTCCATTGTAACACAAATATTTTTAGGGTTTTTTTTTTTTTATGTTTTTATTTATTTTTGAAGGAGAGACAGAGAATGAGCAGGGGAGGAGCAGAAAGAGAGAGGGAAACATAGAATTTGAAGCAGGCTCCAAGCTCTAAGCTGTCAGCACAGAGCCCGATGCCGGGCTCAAACTCATGAACTGTGAGATCATGACCTGAGCTGAAGTCGGTCGCTTAACCGACTGAGCCACCCAAGTGCCCCGCAAATATTTTTACATTTAGTTTTTTTTTTAAAAATTACCTATTTTGTTGTTGTTGCTGCTGGAAATTTTGGTGTCATATCTAAAAAGGCTCAAATCCAAGATCACAAAAATTTATCCCTAGGTTTTCTTAACAGTTTTATACTTTTAGCTCTTATATTTAGGCTAACAATCAAGACAGTGTGGTACTGACATAAGGATAGACACGTTGATAAATGGAACGGAACTGAGACTCCAGAAATAAATTTGTAAATTGATGATCAGTTAATTTTCAAAAAGGGTATTAAAATAATCCATTTAGAAAAAACATAGATTTTTCAATAAATGGTGCTGGGACAACTGGACATTCGCACACACTAGAATGAACTTGAACTTCTTTCTCATACCATATAAAAAACTAACACAAAATGAATTATACGCCATTAAAAAATCTTCTATTTTTGTATATGGAAGTGTGTTACAATCCCTTATCATAGACACATTTTTACAACAATAAGTAGAAAGTATACATTTTTGCTACAATAAGATCTTATTATATAAACCTTTGTTTCACATTTATTTCTAATTATTTCTTTGAGGTATATTTCTCAAAATAGGATCATTGGGTGAAGAAATTTATTTGTTTTTAATACATATTGATAAATTACTAAATCAATTTCAGTGATTGCATAATAGGTTCAATCATTTATCATAATGCATTTACTTGATTAGTTCCCTACACAGCATTTCCTAATACACAATAAATACTAAAGAAATATTTATTGATGAAAAAATGAATTCCACTCCTGTGGAACATTTCAGTTGCTTCCAATTTTTCCCTATGTTTTATAAATACTATTGAAATGCATATTCTTGTGCATTAATCTTTTTGACACCTCTCATTTTTTTTTTTTTTTTAAGGATAGATTTCTAACACTGGAATTTTTTTGTAAAAGAGCACATGAGTCTCTTCCTATGTAATCCTTTCTGAATGAGTTCTATTTTAACTAAAGAATTCTGGAGAAATTAGGTTTAATATTTTTCCTTTTTTCTCCAAATTATAAGCTTTTGGATTTATCAACTTTATTGTTACCTTAATTTTTTTATTCTTAATTTTATTCTTTTTATTTTTGATCCTTTTGACCTGCTTTAGGTTTGCTTTTGCTATTTTTTTCTGATATTTCAGTTATATGTAGCTCTTAAACTTTTATTTACATTTGCCTTAAAAGAAGTGACCTAAATATATCAAAGATTTACTGTTAGTAGTGAGTCCTATAAGAAAAGAAAATGGTTAAACAGCCATCATCATCATCCTTAGATTAGATAAGAGAAAAAAAGAATGTTTAGATAAAGATCATTTGAATAATAATTGATAGTCAACTTATTGGATGAATATTTAGTTTCTCAGAAGATATGTTTAATTCCATCAGGTTTATTAGACTTAGTTAAACCTAATTTCTTCCTAGAAGATTTATAGAATAGATCTGGCCCGGACAGCTTTGGGAAATTTTTTCTTCATCTTTTTACACTAATAACAAAGTAGCAGAAAGAGAAATTAAGAAAACAATCCCATTTGCAGTTGCATTAACAAGAGTAAGATACCTAGAAATAAACTTAACTAAGGAGGAAAAAGACCTCTACTCTGAAAACTATAAGACATTGATTGAAGAGATTAAAGACAACAAAAACAAATGGAAAGATATACCATGCTCATGGATTGAAAGAATTAATAATCTTAAGATGTCCATGCTACTCAAAGCAATTTAAAGACTCAATGCAATCCCTATTAAAAATACCAATAGTATTTTTCACAGAACTAGAACAAACAATCCTAAAAATTTGTATAGCACCACAAAAGACCCTGAATAGCCCAAGCAATCTTGAGGAAGAACAAAGCTGGACTTACTGTTTTTTTCTATCTTCCCAATGAAATTACTCAAAAGAGGAAAAAAATTCTACATGTAACCAAGCAAAAGAAGTCACCTTATAAGAAAATCCATCAGACTGGACTGAGATTTTTCAAGTAACATTTGAAAACATAAAAAATTTCAGAAAATGATTTTCTTTCTGCTCAGTAATTATTTATTGTAAAAGCAATAGGAAGACATACTCTTATGTGGAAGTCCTCTGGAAAGGTCCTCTAGAACCTTTCCTAAAGAAACAAGCAACATAAGCCCAAACATGTTGTAGGGAAATAAAATTAAATTATATATATATATGTATATATAATTATATTATATATAATATATGTCTGTTTATATTTATTATATAAATAATTTAAAATAATTATGAGTTCTTGGCAGAGAACTCCTGTAATAAAAGATAGATTAACAACAAAAAAAGTGAATAGAAGTTTAATAACATATATACTTTACATGATTGATACCCAAAAAAACTGAATAACTCCCGAAGAAGGCCCCAAGACACTACCTTAAATACAATCTCCAAATAAAAACAAAAGAAAGGTGTTGGGGAAGGCTGGAGGACAGTTCTAGGAAGTTATGAGGAAGGTTGGCTGTGGGGATTTAAGTAGTTCCTTTCCGATTCACAACATTCTTTTGTGATTTAGAGTAGACTTCCTCCTCCTAGGAGAGTGGCAAACACTTACAAATGGAGATTTCATTTATAAATGTATGTCTCCTTTACAAAAGAGTAACTTCTACTCTCTTTTCAGAGTTCCTCTGTGCCTGCATTTTCTCAAAATATTCAGCTCAAAATAATCCTTATGCCAAAGAAGCACATTTTGGAGTGACTTATCTTGCTACTATTCAATACAAACCAACTAAATGATATAACCCCAAAATTGGGTGAAGAATCAAAAAGAAAAACGACAGCACATGAATGAGGAAACAGTTATAGGAAATGAGGGGCTGTGTGTAATTAAGGCACTTATCTATAGAACTGGTCTAAATAACTATGAAACAGAAAGTCTTATGATTTTGAAAGAAATGTAAAATGGATGAGGCAGGGATTCTCATAGGTTTCGTCTACTGTTGTAGCCTAAAAACATAGTAAATGCCCAGTAACATTTGTTGAATCAATGAAAAAATGCTACACTGTATGGTGTAATGGTATCTTTTTTTTTTTTTTTTTCAACGTTTATTTATTTTTGGGACAGAGAGAGACAGAGCATGAACGGGGGAGGGGCAGAGAGAGAGGGAGACACAGAATCGGAAACAGGCTCCAGGCCCTGAGCCATCAGCCCAGAGCCCGACGCGGGGCTCGAACTCACGGACCGCGAGATCGTGACCCGGCTGAAGTCGGACGCTTAACCGACTGTGCCACCCAGGCGCCCCAGTGTAATGGTATCTTATTATAATGAACTGGAAAAAAATTTCAAAGCATACTAGCCAAGAAAATGGGAGTGATAAGCATATGTGTATTACTTTTATTATAGATAATTGATAGAGTATTTTCTGTAGTTGGTTCATTGAAGTGGGCTTTTTCCTTCAACAGTAGGGAAGAGTTGTCTCCCCTGACAAAAGATTAGGAGGCACCTGGGTGGCTTAGTCACTTGAGCATCCAACTCTTGATTTCAGCTCAGGTCATGATCCCAGGGTTGTGGGATCAAGCCCCATCAGTGCTTGATCTCTGCTTGAGGTTCTGTCTCTCTCCCTCTGCCTTTTCCCCCTGCTTGCGCGTGCTCTCTCTCTCTAAAATAAAATTTTTAAAAAGTTAAAAGAGATTAGAATTCTGGTATTAAAAAAATTTTCAGCCTCATCCATATATGCCCAAATGCCCCAATTTCTTAACTCAGGATCTACCTCATTCCCCATCAATGCCCTTGATGAGTGGAAAGATCCAGAGGTATAATTTTTTTTTAAATTTTTTTTAACGTTTATTTATTTTTGAGACAGGGAGAGATAGCATGAATGGGGGAGGGTCAGAGAGAGAGGGAAACACAGAATCTGAAACAGGCCCCAGGCTCTGAGCTGTCAGCACAGAGCCTGACGCGGGGCTCGAACTCACGGACTGCAAGATCATGACCTGAGCCAAAGTTGGATGCTTAACTGACTGAGCCACCCAGGCGCCCCCAGAGGTGTAATTATTATAGTTAGATCCTGGCCTTGGTCCTTTGGGAGTGACTTCTGAAGGAGAAGAAGAACTCCTCAAAGCTGTCTTGGAGGCGTTTTAGTTCTCTATATGTGTTCTTTGTTGCCGATACATAGCTTTTCATTTCTCTATTTTCTGGCATCAAAAGATGCCAAGCGACTAGCTGTGTCAGCACTGAGCCTGCTTCGGATCCTCTGTCCTCCTCTCTCTCTCTGCCTCTTCCCCCATCATGCTCTCTCTGCCATAAAAACAAATAAAAACATTAAAAAAACAAAGATGCCAAGAGACTCCACTATCTTTATGATCATTATTGTCATCATAATGACTTAAGTACCCAAGCCACTAGATTTCCCAATACCTTCCCCTTCACCTGGAATCATCTTGTTACAAGATAAACCTGAACATATTAAGATTTTTAAACAATGTATTTAAACAAAAATTGATTAGAAGCCAGCAATTCCAAAGCAGAGGTAGTTAATAGCTCTCCATCCACAGGCAGCAGAGGAAAGACTCAGGTAGAGAAAATGTGGAAGTAAAGAAAGGAAATTGTTTGATTGGTCATGGCTTAAAGCCTACTTGACTGTTTGTGATTGGTTGGCCTTAGTGTTTTGATTTCACAGCGTTAAGGTATTTACGGGTTTGGATTTTGATTTGCTTATGAAGGCCGGTATGGCATTAGAACCACCTCGGTCTAATGTCTTTCTTGTTCAATTAACTCCAAGCTTCCACTGATGATAATTTGAGTCATTTTGATACCATAGCATGCAATGAATTACTTGGGTTTTATGCCTGCCACCCCCCACTCTTTTCCATGATAGGGGTGGGACTAGTGGGGGAAGCACAGGAGACATTTAGGGTGAGTCACAATCAGCCTGGTCCTAAAAGTGAGCGTCTCCTTAAGTTTTATGCTCCTGGTGCTCCATCCTAGTCCTGGCCCTGCCTCCAACACCGCAGCAAGAAGGTTATCCTTCAATACACAAGTGAATGTCATCTGGAATTCTATTTTGAGGTTATGTTTTGTGGGGTCACTCCCAGCACCAATTAATTCTGTCACTCAGAGTCCCAGGAGGAAACAGATGTCACAGTCAAATTAGGATAACTTGAGAAGGATTTATAAATGGACTCCGCAAATGTGAGGACAAAGTAGAGAGAAACCACAACACCCTGGGAGTCCATTGAGACCTAACCCTGGTGAAGGGAGGGAGTGGTTACTAGGACCTGAAGATAGTCAGGGAGAGTGGAGTGGAGAGGACACCTGACAGGATCTTGAGCTCTGATCAGGTTTTTAGTGACCTTGTGGGGGAGGGGCCCACGGCAATAAATGCTCTGACCACTTGTTCTATGTACTGATTTACTGGCAGTTTCCCCACTGGCTGCTCGGTATTGCTCAGCTTCCTGAAGCAGGTGTAGAAAGGGGAAGAGTAGGTGAGCACTGGCAGCTAACTCTATAAGAAGTAAAAAAAAAAAAAAAAAAATACAAAGTGACATAAGGAACAGTGGGGTTGTTATATTCGTATCAAATAAAGTTTGTAACTCACAAAAGCCCCACATAACCTTCGGTGAACACTTTTTTTGCATCTAATAACATAGCTACAAAACTATGAAAGCACATAGTTGCAAGAAATCTAAGGAGAATTCACAGATGGCATATAGTGAGAAGCTTTAATGTTTGGTTTAGAAAAATAAAGTGGGAGGGCTTGATACAATAGTAACAAGAAAAGCTGAGAAACTTCTCTCTGATTAACTATAAAACTGGAAAACATATCCCAGAACAGGAGTTGGAGATATCCATAGAAGAGATACAATAAAAATGTAATCACATGTATAAACTGAAATCCAGGCATTGGTCTGGAGAAGTTATGGTATTGCAGTTTTAAACTGAGATATTTTTTAATTAGGATTCATGTAACAGGTAAACTCCAGGTAACAGAAAAATCCCAAAACAACACTGACTTAAAATTAAGGTTATATTTTTCTTTCTTTTTCTTTTTTTGAGTACAGTTGACACACAACATTACATAAGTTTCAGGGATACAACATAGTGATTTGACATGATGCTTTGCTCACCACAGTGGAGCCACCATCTGTCACCATACAATGCCACTGTGACATCATTGACTGTATTCCGTATGCTGTATCTTTTATTTCCATGATGTGTTCATTCCAATACTGGAAACTTGTATCTCCCTCTTCCCCTCACCAGTTCTGCCCATCCCATCACCCTTCTTCTGTCTGGCAACCATCCATTTGTTCTCTGTATGTAGTAGCCTGATTTTGCTTCTGATTGTTTTTTTCATTTGTTTTTTAGAGTCCACATATGAAATTATATGGCATTTGGCTCTCTCAGTCTGACTTGTTTCCCTGAGCATGATACTCTCTAGGTCCATCCATGTTGTCACAAATGGAAGACCTCATACTTTTTCATGGCTATGTAATATTCCAGTGTGTGTGTGTGTGTGTGTGTGTGTGTGTGTGTGTGTGTGTGTGTTTGTGTGTGTGTGTGTGTGTATCACATCTTTGTTTATGTGTGTGTGTATTTAAATTCCAGTTAACACACAGTGTAATATTTTCAGGTGTACAATTTAGCGATTCAACATTTATATGCAACACCTGGTTCTCATCACAACAAATGCCCTCCTTAATCCTCATTACTTATTTCACCCATCCCTCCACCCACCTCCCCTCTGGTAATCATCATTTTGTTTTATACTCAAGAATCTGTTTCTTGGTTTGTCTCTCTCTTTTTTCCTCTATGATCATTTGCTTTGTTTCTTAAATTCCACATATGAGTGAAATCATATGGTATTGGTCATTCTCTGACTTATTTTGCTTAGCATAATACTCTAGCTCCATTCATGTCATTGCAATGGCAAGATTTCATTCTTTTTGATGGCTGAGTAATATTCTATTGTATGTATGCCACATCTTCTTTATCCATTCATCAGTGGATGGACATTTGGGCTCTTTCCATAATTTGGCTATTGCAGATAACGCTACTATAAATACCCAGGTGCATGTATCCTTTTGAATTAGGATTTTTGTATCCTTTGGGTAAATACCTAGTAATGCAATTGCTGGGGAGTAGGGTAGTTCTATTTTTAACTTTGTGAGGAACCTCCATGCTGTTTTCTAGAGTGGCTGCACCAGTTTGCATTCTCACCAACAGTGTAACAGAGTTTCCCTTTCTCTACATCCTCACCAACACCTGTTATTTACTATGTTGTTAATTTTAGTCATTCTGACTGGTGTGAAGTGATATATCTTTGATTTGTATTTCCCTGATGATGGTGATGTGGAGCATCTTTTCATGTGTGTGTGGGCATCTGTATGTCTTCTTTGGAAAAATGTCTATTTGTGGCGTGTCCATTTTGTTAAACTAGGCTCCATGCCCGTGTGGAGCCCAACGGTGGGGCTCAAACTGACAACCCTGAGATCCAGACCTGAGCTGAGATCAAGAGTCAGATGCTCAACCAACTGAGGCACCCAGGCACCCCTCTTCTGTCCATTTTTAAACTGGATTATTTGTATTTAAGGTGATGAGTGTTAGGGGCACCTGGATGGCTCAGTCGGTTAAGCATCTGACTTTGGCTCAGGTCATGATCTCATGGTTTGTGAGTTCAAGCTCCGTGTCGGGCTCAGTGCTGACAGCTCAGAGACTGGAGCCTGCTTCAAATTCTGTCTCCCTCTCTCTGTCCCTCTGCCACTTGCCCTCTGTCTTTCTCTCTAAAATATATATAAACATCAAAAAATTAAAAAAATAAAAGGTGATGAGTTTTATAAGTTCTTTATATATTGGATACTAACTCTGTATCAGATACATCATTTGTAAATATCTTCTCCTGTTCCATAGGTCGCCTTTTAGTTTTGCTGATTGTTTCCTTTGCTGTGCAGAAGGTTTTTATTTTGATGAAGTCCCAGTAGTTTATTTTTGCTTTTGTTTCCCTTGCCTCTGGGGTTATATCTAGTAAGATGTTGCTATGGTCAATGTCAAAGAGGTAACTATCAGTGTACTCCTCTAGGATTTTGATGGTTTCTAGCCTCACATTTAGGTCTTTCATCCATTTTGAATTTATTTTTGTGTATCGTATAAGAAAATGGTCCAGTTTCATTCTTTTGCATGTAGCTGCCCAGTTTTCCCAAAACCTTTTATTGAAGAGACTATCTTTTTTTCTGTTGTAAAGTCTTTACTGCTTTGTTGTAGATAAATTGATTATATAGTTGTGGGTCCATTTCTGGGATATCTGTTATGTTCTATTGAAGCATGTGTCTATTTTTGTACCAGTACCATACTGTCTTTTTTTAAAAGTTTTGTTTATTTATTTATTTTGACAGAGAGAGAGAGAGAGAGAGAGAGAGAGAGAGAGGAGGGGCAGAGAGACAGGGAGAGAGAGAGAGAATCCCAAGCAGTCTCCATACTGCCATTGTGGAGCCCCAAATGAGGCTTGCCCCCATGAACCATGAGATCATGACCCAAGTCGAAATCAAGAATCTGATGCTTAACCGATTGAGCTGCCCAGGGCCGCAATACCATACTGTCTTCATCTTTGCTTTTCTTTTTCAAGGTTACTTTGACTATTTGGGGGTCTTTTGTGCTTCCATACAAATTTAAAGATTGTTTGTTCTAGCTCTGTGAAAAATTCTGGTGACATTTTGACAGGAATTGCATTAAATGTGTAGATTGCTTTGGATAATATAGACATTTTAACAATATTTGTTTTTCCAGTCCATGAACATGGAATGTTATTCTATTTCTTTGTTTCTTTAATCAGTATTTTAAAGTTTTCAGAGGACAAATTTTTTACCTCTTCGGTTTCTTTCATCAGTATTTTAAAGATTTCAGAGGACAAATCTTTTACCTCTTTGGTTAGGGTTATTCCTAGGTATGTTATAGTTTTTGGTGCAATTTTAAGTGTGGTTAATTCCTTGATTTCTCTTTGTGCTGCTTCATTATTGGTACATAGAAATGCAACAGATTTCTGTACATTAATTTTATATCCTGCCACTTCACTGAATTTGTGTATCAGTTCTAGCAATTTTTTGGTGGAGTCTTTTGGATTTTCTATATAATATCATGTCATCTGCAAATAGTGAATTTGACTTTTTCCTTGCTGATTTGGATGCCTTTTATTTCTTTTTATTGTTATGATCGCTGAAGCTAGGACTTCCAATCCTATGTTAAATAATAGCAGTGAAGTGGACATCCCTGTCGTGTTCCTGTCCATAGAGGAAAAGCTCTCAATTTTTCCCCATTAAGGATCATACTAGCTGTGGGTTTTTCATATATGGACTTTATGATGTTGAGGTATGTTCCCACTATCCCTGCTGCACCGAGAAGGTTTTATTTCATAATAAATAAATAAATAAATAAATAAATAAATAAATAAATACCATCTTTAAATTCCAGTTAGTTAACATATGGTGTAATATTAGTTTCAGGTGTACAAAAAAATTAAAATAAAAAATCCCAGATAAAAAAAAAGTATGTTGTACTTTGTCAAATGCTTTTCTGCATCTATTGAGAGGATCATATGATTCTTATCCTTTCTTTTATTAATATGGTGTATCACGTTGATTGATTTGCAAATATTGAACCACCCTTGCAGCCCTGGAATAAATCCCACCTGATCGTGATGAATAATTCTTTTAACGATGTTCATAAATTTTTGAAGTGTTCCTGCTACTGGCCCAACTCCTGATCCCAGGCTTGACCCATTTTCTATCTTCAAAAATGTCTTTTATTTCTATTATTTAAGTTCTTTGACTTTTCTCTCACTGAAAAAGAAATGAAGGACATTGAGGTCTTAAATAAAAATGTCCACTTTGTGAAAATGCTCATGTGAGTTCAGTGGGACCATCTATCAAGTACTGCTCAGTGGTTTGGATTGTCCGAGGTTCATAGAAATCACAAGGGTAGAAGCGCCTGGTTGGCTGAGTCAGTGAAGCCACTGACACTTAGTTTGGCTCAGGTCATGATCTCACGGTTCGTGGGATTGGGTCCCGCATTGGACTCCACACTGACTCTGGAGCCTGCTTGGGATTCTCTCTCCCTCTCTCTCTGCCCTTCCCCAGCTTGTGTGCATGCTCTCTTTCTCTAAAAAAAAAAAACAAAAACAACAATAACAACAACAAAAAAAAAAAAGAAAAGGAAAAAAAATACAAATCAAGGGTAAAGGCCAGTCTTTCCACATTGAGGCTGCTATTAGTTGCAGGCTTTTCTCATGGCCTTTATTATGTTGAGGTATGTTCCCTCTATTCCTACTTTTTGAGTGTTTTTTTCATGAATGGATGTTAAATTCTGACAAATGCTTTTTCTGCATCTACTGAAAGGGTCATATGGTTTTTATCCTTTCTTTTATTAATGTGATATATCATGTTGATTGATTTGCAAATATTGAACCACACTTGCAGCCCAGGAATAAATCCCACTTGATCATGGCAAATAATTCTTTTAATGTACTATTGGATTTGATTTGCTAGTATTTTATTGAGAATTTTTGCATCCATGTTCATTAGGGATGCTGGCCTGCAGTTGTGCTTGTGTGTGTGTGTGTGTGTGTGTGTGTGTGTGGTTTTTTTTTTTTTTTAGTGGAGTCTTTGTCTGGTTTTGCAATCAGAGTAATGCTGGCCTCATAGAATGAATTTGGAAGTTTTCCTTCCATTTCTGTTTTTTGGAATCGTTTGAGAAGAAGAGGTATTAACTCTTCTTTAAATATTTTGTAGAATTCCCCTGTGAAGCCATCTGGCCCTGGACTTTTGTTTGTTGGGAGATTTTTGATTACTGATTCAATTTCTTTGCTGTTGAGAAATCTCCAGCTAGATTATGGGTCTTCCCTTATAGATTAGGGACTTCTTTTGTCTTGCTGCTTTTAAGATTTTTTTCTTTATCACTACATTTTACAAATTTAATTACAATATGTCTTGGTATTGGCTTGCTGTGGTTGATTTTGGTTGGTGTTCTCTGTGCCTCCTGGATGTAGATGTCTGTTCCCTTCCCCAGATCAGCGAAGTTTTCAGTTATTATTTCTTCAAATAAATTTTCTTCCCCCTTTTCTCTCTCTTCTTCTAGGACTCCTATAATATGAATGTTATTACATTTGGTGGAGTCACCGAGTTTCCTAGTCTATCTTCATGTTCCATAATTCTTTTCTCTCTCTTTTGTTCGACTTCATTATTCACCATTATTTTGTCCTCTATATAACTTATTCATTCCTCTGCTTCTTCCAGTCTTGTGTCCATTGCATCAAGTCTGTTTCCAATTTTAGTAATTGTATTTTTCATTTTGACTGTCTCTTTAACTCTTTTATCTCTATAGTATGGGCCTCCCTGAAGTCTTTCCTTCTTTTCTCAAACCCAGTGAGTATCCTTAGATTATTGCTTTAAAATCTCCATCAGACATTTTTCACTTACATCTCTGGCCATGACCTTATCTTGTTCTTTCATTTGGGATGAATTCCTCCATCCTGGGATTTTGTATATGTCTCTGTGTGTTAGAAAATCCTGTTATGTTTCCTGCTCCTGATAGTAATGGCTTTATGAAGCAGAGGTCATAAAGTGTCCAGGGTCTGGCACATCAGGGAGTGTCTCTGATGTGTGCTGTGTGCAGTCTGCTGTTGTGTTTTAGCTGCTCTATCCCTCAGGCCAGTCATCTGCAGAAGCATTCCTTGCCTGTAGTGTTTGGTCCTTGGCCAGAATGTATATCACTACATCTTGATCAATTTGTCTATCAATGGACATTTATGTTGCTACTAAATCTTGGCTATTATAAATAACACTGCAATAAACAGAGGTGTACATATTTCAACTGGTGTTTTCATTTTATTTGAGTAAATACCAAGTAGTAGAATTGTTGGATTATATAGTATTACATTTTTAATTTTTGAGGAGCTTCCATACTGTTTTCCATAGTAGCTGTACCAAGTTTACATATATATATATATGGATATATATATCCAAAGGAAGACAGTCTAATGCTGGTACAGTGGCTCTACACAAAACCTTCTGGAATCCAAGTTACTTCCATCTTTCTGCCCCACTGTATCTAAATGGTGGCTTTAAACTCATGGTCAAGGAAATGGAGGCTGTCAATCCATTCGTATTCTGGGCAGCAGGATAGAAGAAGAGAGGAAGAATGGACAAAGCAGAACTGCTAATTATATTTTAAGGAAAGCTTTTGTGAGTTGCCATGCAATACTTCTGCTTAAATCCCAGTAGCTAAAACTTAGCCACATTGTCAACATCTAGTTGGGGGGGTTGGGGGGGGTGGGGAGGGGAAACAAGAAAAAAGCACAGTTCTTTTTCATGTTCTAGTTGGTTATTTGACCAGGTGAAAATCTGAAGAAAAGAAGATGAGAGCAGACACTGAAAGACAACCTGCTCTCAGTCTCAGCCATAGCTGGCATTTCACATGCTTCCTGGAACACAGTGGAGCCTCAGTTGGAAGAAATGTTGATGTTTTTTATGAGTGCATAGACACAAAAAGTTCAAAATGAGAAATTTGGAGTTATATATTCAAGTTCCATTTTCAATTTGACCCATCAACTTGGAAAAGCACGTGGTTAAGACAGTCTAAGACCAAGCCTACATTCTCTTTTTCTCTTGTCGAAGTGACTGCCCCTCACATAGTAACATCAGATAATGTATGTGAGAGTGATTATGCAGTGGGTAACCCAGCTAAAGACTGAGTGTTTTGTTTTTGTTCCTCTTCTTTATTGGGATTGTGCCAGAAACCACTTTGGACTCACTGGAGAGAACATCTTTTAAATATCAGTGAGCCTTCCTTATCATTTGCCTAAACAATAAGACATAATTTTATTTGAAATAAGAATAACTCATGGCTCCAGTTTACTAGTCAAGAGACCAGTGATTCTTAAGCTTATGTGTGCATAAGAATCAGCCAGAACCCTTGTTAAAATTTCTTTTTCCTGGTCTCTGCTGCCCAGACATTCTTATTCTATAGATATGGGATTAGACCTGGAATCTACATTTTAGCAAGTTTTTCAGATAAGTTTGATGTATATGTTTAGAATAGCACTATCCAACATAAATGTGTTATGAGCTATATGTAATTTAAAATTTTCTAGTATTCACTTAAAAAAAAGTGAAAAGAACTTGGTAAAATGAACTCTGATGATATGTATAATTTAACCCATTATATTAAAAAAATTACCATTTCAACATACAATCAATATAAAAATTATTATCAGATATTTTACATTCTTTTGGTGCAAAGTCCTCAGGGTCCAGTGTGTATTTTACACTATGGTACACCTCACTTTGGACCTGCCACATTTCAAATACTTGATCACCATATCTGGCCATGGTTATTGTATTGGATAGGGCAGGTTTAGAGGATTAGACAGTACTGGATTAAAACCACAGACGTCAGAGACTGCATTTCACTCATAGTAGAGCTTAGCATAATGCCCAGAATATAGGAAGTGTTCAAGAAATTCTGGTTGGTTTGTTAGTCATGTTAAAGATGGGGCTGTAATTACATGAAGCCATGTGCTGTGACTGTGGCTTGGAAAGGAGCCCCAGGGTTTTCTGGGGCGTTCAGAAACCTGCAAGGGGCAGTTAATAGATAATCTTTAGTTTTCTATTCAAAATAACTTCAAACGCTGATGGGAGAAGAAATTATCTTCAAAGGATTTAAGAGAGAAAAACAGAACAAGTTAGTAAAACTGGTTGCTAGGACAACCTTCTCAGGATTGAAAGAGGAGAGTCATACATTGTAGACCTGAGCTTAGTACGACTATGATCTCTTCTTTTGTAATATACTCTCCATTTGCTTGGCTCTAAGAAAGAACAATTTTTAAATGGCTATTTAAGAGTATAATTTGGAACCAGAGGGCCATGTAGCTCTAAAAGCGTGTAAGTGCTACACCTGTCAGAAGGGCTAACATTAACAACTCAGGCAACAACGGATGTTGGCAAGGATGAGGAGAAAGAGGATCTCATTTACATTGTTGGTGGGAATGCAAGCTGGTGCAGCCACTCTGGAAAACAGTATGGAGGTTCCTCAAAAAAATAAAAATAGAACTACCCTACAACCCAGCAATTGCACTACTAGGCATTTATTCATGGAATACAGGTGTTTCTAGGGGGCACATGCACCCCCGTGTTTATAGCAGCACTATCAACAATAGCCAAAGTAAGGGAAGAGTCCAAATGGCCATGAATGGATAAAGAAGATGTGGTATATATATACACAATGGAGTATTACTCAGCAATCAAAAAGAATGAAATCTTGTCATTTGCAACTACTTGGATGGAACTGGAAGGTATTATGCTAAGTGAAATTAATCAGTCACAGAAAGACAAAAATCATATGAATTCACTCATATGAGGAATTTAAGAGACAAAACAGATGAACATAAGAGAAGGGAAACAAAATAAAATAAACAGGAAGGGGGACAAAACAGAAGAGACTCATAAATATGGAGAACAAACTGAAGGTTACTGGAGGAGTTGTGGGAGGGGGGATGTGCTAAATGGATAAGGGGCATTAAGGAATCTACTCCTGAAATCGTTGTTGTACTATATGCTAACTAATTTGGATGTAAATTTTTTTTCCAATATGAAGTTTATTGTCAAATTGGTTTCCATACAACACCCAGTGCTCATCCCAACAGGTGCCCTCCTCGATACCCATCACCCACCCTCCCCTCCCTCCCACCCCCCATCAACCCTCAGTTTGTTCTCAGGTTTTTTTTAATTTTTAATTAAAAAAATTTTTTTTAATGTTTATTTATTTTTGAGACAGAGAGAGACAAAGCATGAACAGGAGAGGGTCAGAGAGAGAGGGAGGCACAGAATCTGAAACAGGCTCCAGGTTCTGAGCAGTCAGCACAGAGCCCCACGCGGGGCTCGAACTCACGGACCGCGAGATCGTGACCGGAGCCGAAGTCACACGCTTAACCGACTGAGCCACCCAGCCACCCTTGTTCTCAGTTTTTAAGAATCTCTTATGCTTTGGCTCTCTTCCACTCTAACCTCTTTTTTTTGTTTTCCTTCCCCTCCCCCATGGGTTTCTGTTAAGCTTCTCAGGATCCACATAAGAGTGAACACATATGGTATCTGTCTTTCTCCGTATGGCTTATTTCACTTAGCATCACACTCTCCAGTTCCATCCATGTTGCTACAAAGGACCATATTTCATTCTTATTGCCACGTAGTACTCCATTGTGTATATAAACCACTATTTCTTTATCCATTCATCCGTTGATGGACATTTAGGCTCTTTCCATAATTTGGCTATTGTTGACAGTGCTGCTATACACATTGGGGTACAAGTGCCCCTATGCATCAGTACTCCTGTATCCCTTGGGTAAATTCCTAGCAGTGCTATTGCTGGGTCATAGGGTAGGTCTATTTTTAATTTTTTGAGGAACCTCCACACTGCTTTCCAGAGCGGCTGCACCAATTTGCATTCCCACCAACAGTGCAAGAGGGTTCCCGTTTCTCCACATCCTCTCCAGCATCTATAGTCTCCTGATTTGTTCATTTTGGCCACTCTGACTGGTGTGAGGTGATATCTGAGTGTGGTTTTGATTTGTATTTCCCTGATGAGGAGCAACGTTGAGCATCTTTTCATGTGCCTGTTGGCCATCCGGATGTCTTCTTTAGAGAAGTGTCTATTCATGTTTTCTGCCCATTTCTTCACTGGGTTATTTGTTTTTCGGGTGTGGAGTTTGGTGAGCTCTTTATAGATTTTGGATACTAGCCCTTTGTCCGATATGTCATTTGCAAATATCTTTTCCCATTCCGTCAGTTGCCTTTAGTTTTGTTGGTTGTTTCCTTTGCTGTGCAGAAGCTTTTTATCTTCATGAGGTCCCAGTAGTTCTTTTTTGCTTTTAATTCCCTTGCCTTTGGGGATGTGTCAAGTAAGAAATTCCTACGGCTGAGGTCAGAGAGGTCTTTTCCTGCTTTCTCCTCTAGGGTTTTGATGGCTTCCTGTCTCACATTCAGGTCCTTTATCCACTTTGAGTTTATTTTTGTGAATGGTGTGAGAAAGTGGTCTAGTTTCAATCTTCTTCATGTTGCTATCCAGTTCTCCCAGCACCATTTGTTAAAGAGACTGTCTTTTTTCCATTGGATGTTCTTTCCTGCTTTGTCAAAGATGAGTTGGCCATACGTTTGTGGGTCTAGTTCTGGGGTTTCTATTCTATTCCATTGGTCTATGTGTCTGTTTTTGTGCCAATACCATGCTGTCTTGATGATGACAGCTTTGTAGTAGAGGCTAAAGTCTGGGATTGTGATGCCTCCTGCTTTGGTCTTCTTCTTCAAAATTACTTGGGCTATTCGGGGCCTTTTGTGGTTCCATATGCATTTTAGGATTGCTTGTTCTAGTTTCGAGAAGAATGCTGGTGCAATTTTGCTTGGGATTGCATTGAATGTGTAGATAGCTTTGGGTAGTATTGACATTTTGACAATATTTATTCTTCCAATCCATGAGAATGGAATATTTTTCCATTTCTTTATGTCTTCTTCAATTTCCTTCATAAGCTTTCTATAGTTTTCAACATACAGATCTTTTACATCTTTGGTTAGATTTATTCCTAGGTATTTTATGCTTCTTGGTGCAATTGTGAATGGGATCAGTTTCTTTATTTGTCTTTCTGTTGCTTCATTGTTAGTGTATAAGAATGCAACTGATTTCTGTACATTGATTTTGTATCCTGCGACTTTGCTGAATTCATGTATCAGTTCTAGCAGACTTTTGGTGGAGTCTATCGGATTTTCCATGTATAATATCATGTCATCTGCAAAAAGTGAAAGCTTGACTTCATCTTTGCCAATTTTGATGCCTTTGATGTCCTTTTGTTGTCTGATTGCTGATGCTAGAACTTCCAACACTATGTTAAACAACAGTGGTGAGAGTGGACATCCCTGTCATGTTCCTGATCTCAGGGGAAAAGCTCTCAGTTTTTCCCCATTGAGGATGATGTTAGCTGTGGGCTTTTCATAAATGGCTTTTATGATGTTTAAGTATGTTCCTTCTATCCCAACTTTCTCGAGGGTTTTTATTAAGAAAGTTTGCTGAATTTTGTCAAAGGCTTTTTCTGTATCAATTGACAGGATAATATGGTTCTTTTCTTTTATTAATGTGATGTATCACATTGATTGATTTGCGAATGTTGAACCAGCCCTGCATCCCAGGAATGAATCCCACTTGATCATGGTGAATAATTCTTTTTATATGCTGTTGAATTTGATTTGCTAGTATCTTATTGAGAATTTTTGCATCCATATTCATCAGGGATATTGGCCTGTAGTTCTCTGGATGTAAATTTTAAAAAATAAACAATAAAATTAAAACAGAAAAATAAAAAAAATAAAAAAATAAAAGTGTGTAAGTGCAAGCAGCAAGAATATGGGCTGAATGTTGTTTGGAAAGGGCCACCTGAAGTGAGGCACAATCACTTATAAGATTCCTGTTAAACTATTGGAATGTGCAGTTCAAGAAGAACTTTTAACTCCCAGCTGCAGACAAATGTCACTCATGGGAACCAAGAATGGGGGTCAAAGAAGTTTTTTTCCTTGGGCCTAGACTATCATTAGATTAAGCAGTTTAAGGTTGTTAAGAAAGTAATTATTGGGGGCGCCTGGGTGGCGCGGTCGGTTAAGCGTCCGACTTCAGCTAGGTCACGATCTCGCGGTCCGTGAGTTCGAGCCCCGCGTCGGGCTCTGGGCTGATGGCTCAGAGCCTGGAGCCTGTTTCCGATTCTGTGTCTCCCTCTCTCTCTGCCCCTCCCCCGTTCATGCTCTGTCTCTCTCTGTCCCAAAAATAAATAAACGTTGAAAAAAAAAAATTAAAAAAAAAAAAAAAAAAAGAAAGTAATTATTGGTACTTAAGAGATTTTATTTTATACTTATACAGATATTAGTTGGTAATTAATCTTTAAAAAAAATTTTATGTTTATTTTATATTTGAGAGAGAGAGAGAGACAGAGCATGAGTGGGGGGTGGGGGGTGGGGCAGAGAGACAGAGACAGAATCTGAAGCAGGTTCCAGGCTCCAAGCTGTGAGCTGTCAGCACAGAGCCTGACATGGGGCTTGAACCCACAAGCTGTAGTTCAGGACCTGAGCCGAAGTCCGGGCTTAACTGACTGAGCCTCCCAGGTGCCTCTAATTGAGAATTAATCTTTAAGTTTTTTAATAAATTCTAAATAGCAAACTTTTGTTGAACAATTACTGTATTTGTGGCACTCTGCTAAAGGTTTTCCATGTTTTTAATTCCCAGGGAAAAACATTTTGATCTACATGTTACAGATTTTTAAAAAAAATGAAATTTAGAGATATAAATATCTTGTTCAAGAATTTCTTCTGTAGGAACAGTGTAACTAAGAATCACTTTTATATTGTACTTTGCATTTTTAGAAAAGATTGCGAATATTTTTCCTCATCGTAGCCTTAATTAAGTGTCAAAATTCAAATTTATAACATGATGGTGGGGTGCCTGAGTGGCTCAGTCTGTTAAGCGTCCAACTCTTGAATGTGGCTCAGGTCATGATCCCAGCATTGTGGGATTGAGCCCCACGTTGGGCTCTGTGCTAAGCGTGGACCCTGCTTAAGATTTTCTCTCTTTCTCTCTTTCTCTTTCTCTGCCCCTCCCCCAATCATGCTCTCTCTCTCAAATTAAAAAAAAGAGAAAGAAACATGGTGGTAAATGCATAGGGCCTTTAAAGATCTAAAGATTACAATGGTAGCTTCATGTAATGAAAGTGACATTTGAGGCACAAATTGCCCTAATGATATTAGGAGAAATTGAAATAAGTAGACATTGAAGGCAAATGCGGTGACTAGAAATAAGCTGTCAGAATCCCAGCAGGAGGGAATAGAAAGGCATTTCTACACTAACAAAGGAAGGCAGTGATGGTAATCTTTGGTAATTAGTCTTACTTATCTGATCTCTTTTATTTCCTATAGGCTTTCTATTCTAGGAGAATAATGACTATGACTCTTCTACTCCATTCGTTGCCACCTTGGCGTTAAATACTGATTCTTTTCCAACTGGATATGCCTTCCTTGAACTCTGTTGAGAAGGAATAACTGGGCAAAGAACAGACTGATTTTACTCCCTTTTCTTAAACATGAAAGTAATTGACTCATTTTATAAGATAGTGCAGAAAACATTCAGAATTCAGGGAGGTAGACGAGAGTCACAAGGATTTTTCAAAAGAATACTTTTTAACCTAATATTAAGCCACAAACAGAAGTTACCTGTACTTGTTCCACAACCCTCTTTGGTAAGGGCTTGTTTTTATTTTTTAATTTAAAAAGTCTAATAGTGAAGACAACTTTCATTACCTCTCCTGCCCCCACACCCCTGCTCCCTTTGAAGGAAAGACAGGTAAATAGTCAAATTACATATTTAAGACACTGCATACTCTGACTACCTTCGTTGGATTAATGACAGTGATACCCTTTGTGATAGTCAGCTATTCCTGCCATAGTGAAAGGGAATGGAAAGTCCAGAATTTTGGGTATTTGCAGGATTGGAAGCCCCAATCCACAATATAAAATTCAGAACCTTTGTGTGACCAATGCCAATAAAAATTTGTCCTCTTGGCAAGGATTAAATCAACAGTGTGACATCACATCATATCCCTTCCTAAAACCTTTTAATGGATTAAGTTAAAGGCAAGTAAATCCTTTTAGTTAGACAAATGGCCTGGAATGGTAGTTGGTGTGTGTGTGTGTTGGGGGGGGGGGGCAGGGAGTAAGGGCAGGGATATTAAGAGTGTGGTTCTCCCAGTGGAGCTTGATAAACTTAAGAATGCTCACTTAAGCCCAGCAAAATCATGGGACAAGAAAGCCGAAAAATATAGAAAACCCCAAAAAGTACAGCTAGACGTATGGGATGGGATTATTCGGGGTTTTTTTTCATTTAATTGGAACCAAATAGCTAAGAAATTGACTAGAGTAGGTGCCAAAAGAACCACCATCTTAGACTAAAAGATAAGATTGATCAAGTTACAAAATTGTACTTAGCCTCCAACCTTCTATCAGCAGGAAACAGGTTAAGAAAGCAACTTAGTCTCCAAGGAAGTCATATTCTCCAATGATCTTTTCAAATATAGCTGAGGAGCAAAATAGAAAAGGAAGGAAATTCTAAAGGGTGGAACCAAGGGTCACAGTAAACCATAGACTATAGAACCTTCTCATGGAGATACTTGATTCTAAAATGGACCAGTGTGCTTAGTGTATCTCCTGCTCATTCCTTTTTTAAATGGGAATATTTTGTGTGTATCCTGTACCTGTTCACCATTGTATATTGTGTTTATAAGTGAGAGGCATTTTATACTTTTAACTCACAAGTATGATGAATTAGATTATTATTCATCAAATAATTGTTCTTCTCCACCTTTCCTTTGTGGGAGTGTATATTTTCCTGTCCCAATGACTTTGAACAAGGCCTTGCTTTGTGACTTGTGAACGTGTGAACATGTGACTTGCTTTGGCCAATGGAATGTAAATGTATGTAATACATGTAAAGGCTTAAAATGTGCATTTGGCTTGTGCTCCTCTGCTCCTATAAACTCACAGAATGAGCTTGTCTCTTGGACCAAGAAAATGTGGAGACACCTGGAACTGAACCGAGTGAAACTTGAGTGAAAACAGAAATGTTTGTTGCTTTAAGCCACTGAGTGTAGGAGTGATTTGTTACACATCATTATTACATTAATAGCTGACTAATTCACCAATTCTTTAGATGAAGAGAAGCTACAAATGGATATGATGTAGAGAAGCCAGATATCATTATAGATATAGGGTCTATCATGACTTGAGCTTGATAATATAATTAGATGAGACTTTTGGGGTGTTAATTTGGGGATGTGGTCAATGTGCTAGAGGAAGAGAGAATTAAGTACTTAGTATACAGTGGTAGTCACTAGTGCTATTTGCTCCATGTTGTTTCCTCCCTTCCAGGCATGGAGTATAATTGTATTTTCTGGCCCCTTGTGATTTTGTGGGGTCAAGTAATTAGTACTGACAAATGAATTGTGAGCAGAAGTGACATGTAATTGCTAATACAAGAACCTTAAGAGCTTTCTTTTCATTTTTGCACAGGGATTGGTATTCCATGTAATGGCTGCTCTATTGGCCTGTGTCCTGAGTGAGGACATTGTTGACATCAAGCAGAGCCTACAAACACTCAATGGAAGTGTCATTATCACTTCCATATCAATGATTGCTGTGTTAAGTTCACTAGAATTCTGTAGTGGTGTGGGGGTGGTAAAATCATCTTTCCCATCTATTTTTGGATTAAGTGTCTGGATGTGGGATAGCTGGGTTGATATTTTCCTAATATACTCAAACTGGTTTTATGACAGCCTATTCACATTCTGCTTGTTCAGTGCCCATGCTCTATTTGTTACTAAATTTTGAATATCATCCTTGTGGCTGGGCAAAAATAATGGAAAGTGCACAGTGCACTAGTCATTTAAATTTTTTTTTAATTCTTGGATTACATTGTTGGTATAGAATCCCAAGAGAAGGCACATGATCTCACATTACCATATTATGAAGTAGAGTAGATAAAACCTGGGCTGAGACTAAGTAAGCTCTACCCTAAAAGCCTATCAAATCAGGAATATTTGATGTGAAGATTCAAATCCAAGTGTTTCCCTATCCCTTTGGAAAACAGTACTGGGAGAAAACATACTTTCCATGCCCCAAGTTAAACAGTTCTGGGACTCAATACCCTTTCTGTCCCCAAGCTAAACGGTTCTAGGATAAGGAATACACTCGTCTCTTTGCTAACTAATGCTGAAGACAAATAAGAACAACTTAGCCGCTTGCTCCAGGACATACCTTATGAATCAACAAATAAGTGCTTCTTAAGATTGAAATATGCAAATCAAGGCTCCCTTGCCTCACTGTACTCACCAGTCCAAAGTTATGCAATAAACTATGCCCAGTCCTCAACAGTTCCCCATCTTGTAAGACCTACATTAAACATCACCCAAGTCAGGCACTAAAACCCTAGAAATAGAATTCTGAGACACTGTTGAGATTTTGGCAAGGTCATGTTCTGCCTCATTGCAGTAAGTCTAATAAAATTATTTCCCCTCGATCCAGTAGGGTTTTCTGACAGTTTTTTTAAGGAGTCAACGGACCAAACTGCTTTCGTAAGTGCAAAGTTTCACTAGCATGCATGAGTATGATGAAATTCTTTTATCAGGGCTAGCGTTAAATATTATTATATGGGGAAATCTTTGCTTATTTGAGAGGGAAAAGTTTGAACACATTTCAAGTTTTAAGTATTCCATCTATCTAATGTGGACCTAAAATTAGGGTCCAGCATCATGTGCTGCCTTGAAATCTAGTGAAATCAGGAGGGCTTTTCACGGACAAAGTGCAAGTTCCTCCAGTCCATTCTGCTCTCAAGGTTAAGGTCGTCTAGCTGAACAACCCTCCTTATCAGAGGGACTGGGTATAATTCCTGCATATCCCCGAGTAGTGGGCTTTAGTTTCCCGCCAGTGAGTGGAATTATTCAGAGAAGCCAATCACATCCTCCCACAAGGGAGGCATGTCACCCACCCTCTTGATACCACAAATCCCGCCTTCCTCAGCATCTGGTTGTTCACTGTTCCCAAGTACAAGCCCCATTTGGTCCCTGGTGTGTCTTCCTTCTCCACGCTGTGATTACATGACATTAGGAAACTGCTGTCAATTTCACCTATCCAGGGGCAGGAGTTATGTCTTCAGCCATCTTCATGACCCTGGGGGCAGGAATCTCTCCCTCACCAACTGGGTGAAGAGGATGTGATTAATACGTCAACATTAATTGTGTTCCTACAATGTGTCAAGCAGTATGTCAGCTGTGAGGTCACCATAGTGAACAAAACAGACTTACTCTGCCTTCACAGACCTGATAGGTCTGTAAGACAGACACTAAACAAATAGTTGCACAATAATATATAATTAAAATTGTGCTAAATACTATGAAGGAAAATGTAAGGGTGCTTTTGGGAATTGTTTATGTCTTTTGAGCGTTTGCCTGTTGGGTTCTTAGTGTTTGTCATGTTGATTTATTTGAGCTAATAGTATAGTTAAGATATAAACCTTTGTCAAATTTCTTGTACGCAGTTTTCTTTATTTGCAACGTAATTTTTATTTTTTAAAATATAGATGATTTTAATTTTCTGTTGTCAAATTGGTCAATCTTTTTCCTCCCGATTGTTTTTTGTTGCCTTTACTCTTAGAGTTCTTCCCTTCCGGAAATTTGGTGACTATTTATTTATTTAATTTTGTATGTAAGTATTTTTTATTTGAAAAGAAATACATGCATATATGTCATGCAAGAAAAATGTCAAATAATACCAAAGAGCATAGAATGTAAAGTAAGGTTCCTTCCCAACCCAGATCTCCAGACACATCAATGGGTCTCAAGTACTCTTTTAGAATTTTCTATGCACATATGGGCACATACCTTTTAAGCAATGCTAGCTTATTACATTTTTTTTTTCAACGTTTTATTTATTTTTGGGACAGAGAGAGACAGAGCATGAACGGGGGAGGGGCAGAGAGAGAGGGAGACACAGAATCGGAAACAGGCTCCAGGCTCTGAGCCATCAGCCCAGAGCCTGACGCGGGGCTCGAACTCAAGGACCGCGAGATCGTGACCTGGCTGAAGTCGGACGCTCAACCGACTGCGCCACCCAGGCGCCCCAATGCTAGCTTATTACAAACTGTCTTCTGCCCTTGTTTCTTTTACTTAATGATATACTTAGGACATTTCTAGATTAGGTATGTATGTATACTTGTAGTCCATTTTTAAAAATAGATGCACAGTTTTCCACTGAACATCTCAGAATGAACGACTATGCTTCAGTCTATGTTACATATAAGGCTACAGGGAACAGTTTTATAAATATGTCTTTGCATATGTATGTAAGAACATAAATGGTTAAATTTTCAAAACTGGTTTGCTGGTTGAAGCAGTTGTTTATTAAGAACCCTCTCTATATTAAGAAAATCAGTACTTCGCCAAATAATGTCATAATTATTGCTTCCTGGTTTGTCATTAAAGTTCTTTTGTGTTACTTGGGCCGTACTGAAAATATAAGTGTTTATATAGTCAAATTTAATCAGTCTTTTCCTTTATAATGTCTGGGATTTGTATCTTGTGTAGATATATATCAAGATTAATTAATTTTTTTCTACTACTTTTAAGATTTCATTTTTACATTTAAAGTTTTGATTCATGTAAAGCTTATTTTGGCTAAAAGAATGAGATAAGGAGCCAAGTTAATTTTTTTTCCAGATGGCTTCTCAGCATCTCAACACCATTTATTACAAATCAATTTTACCCTACTATTTGATATGTTGCCTTTATCCTATACTAAATTCCCACATACATTTAGATCTATTTCTATAGCTTATATTTTGTTCTATTGATCTGTTTGTTTATTCATGCATTGGGACCAAATCTTTTAAATTGCTGTTCTTTATAAAACATCCTATACATTACTTTCTATTCCATCTGGAATCAATTTTGGTAATGATGTCATGTGAGACTCTAAATGCCAAATAAAGTCACGCTGCAGACAGAAAGAAAGAAAGTTAAATAAAATGGAGGCAGTGGGTATATATCTCTCAGCTTGTCTTAAAATTAGTGTGTGAAAGGTGGGAAGGGGAAAGAATAGCTTGTGACTGTAGCATTTTTGTCATTTTATTGTGAAAAATATATTATGATATTTATTATTATTAACAATATGGTAAATGAATATTGTTGCAATATGGTCATTTTGGTCACTTTTTCTGTCCCTATAGTCCTTTGAAATTGTTAATACTAAATTTTGCTATCTGAATAAATTATGGAAGACTATCCTATTATTGCACTACCCTACCCTTCTCCCTTTGTACTTTTGTCTTTCCTGTTTGTATGATTTTTGTTTAAAAAAAAAGATTTAAATGCAAGACAAAATGTTTGAATTTTGCCACAGGGCTCCAAAGAGAAGCAGTACCATGATATAACAAAAATACGTGGAACTGAGCCCAGAATATTTGACCAATAGATTCAACTTGGCTATAATTATAAGCATTAGCTTCCTTTTAGTGAAGTACAAAATGAACTAGAGCTCTAAAGTAAACAGAAGCATTAAGCCTTGGTAGGGGTTTAAAAGTCAGACTACAAAAGAGATCGAATCCTCAATGGGATGGTATTAGGAGATGTTGGTGAGGTGATTAGGTCATGAGGGTGCACTCCCATGAATGAGATTAGTGCCTTTATAAAAGAGACCACAGAGAGCAATATTGTTCCTTTTGTCCTGTGAAGACACAATAAGAAGACAGTCATCCACAGGGGACTCTCAGCAGACACCAAATCTGCCAGTGCCTTGACTGCTTTCCCAGGCTCCTCAACTGTAAGAAGTAAATGTTAAAGCCATTGTATGGCATTTCCACTATAACAGCCCGAGCAGACTAAGGGAGAGGTGTGGCTGAAACCCCCTTGGAGGCCGGGTGCAGGGGTGCAAGAACATCTGCCTCCGGGGTTCCCAAACAGGCCAGGTTTGGCCACTCACTGCTGACAAAATCCAAAGGCAGAGAGACTAGCGGTGGTGACACAAGATGGGAATTCATCTCAGTGAGCCATCATCTGGAAGACAGCGGACTAGCATCTCAAAGACTGTCTCCAAAATGCCAGAAATACTTCCAAGTGTATATAAGGAAAATGTGGGGCAAAAGTTGGTGAGTGTGTGCAGGTGGGCAGTGAAGATCAAGTCGATTATTGTCTTGGGGTCTGACGTGCGGGGTCTTGCAGACTCAGGGCTGTCCTTGTTGCTTAAGAGAGTAGTTTCAGTTACCATCGCAGGAGGTTTCGCCCACAGGGTCTTTTGCCTGAGTTAAGAGGCAAGCTAGAAAGAAGAACCCAGCTAGAAAGAAGAACCCAGCTAGAAAGTCTGAGGTCCACATGTAGGCAGCTGAAGTCCTCTTTCAGCAAGACTTCAGTATGAAGACTCTTGTTGCCTAATATAGCTGATCAGTTCTCTTTAAATTATCCGAGGAAAAGTTAAGAAGATTCACAGAGCTGAAATACAATTTCAAGAAATGCTCTATTCTTGCTACTCATTTTCTATCAGATGGAGAATGAAACAAAATTCTTTTGAGTGTTTTTTTTTAACTGTTTCAAGTTTAAAAAGCTCTTCATCCAAATTATACTAGACATTTGCCTGACTTTTTTTCATGTTATAGTTTTATCGGGTATGTTTTTTTGTTTCACGTTTTAATCTGACCAGAATTAACTTTTGATTGTAGTGTTATGAGGTGAGAGAGAGAGATCAAACTTTGTTACTCCAATAGAAAGACATTGTCCCCAACTGTAGATCAAATAATTTATCTTTTCTCCATTTATTTGAGCTGTCACCATTTATCACCCAATTATCATATACATGAGTATTTACATATGCATGGATATGTATCTACTCATTTATATACTCAGTTATCATACAAAGGAGGCTGTTTCTGGATTTTCACTGTGTTGCCATAACACAACTATACATTTCTGTGCCTGTATGATACTGTGTTAGCCACAGCACCTTTGACCTAAGTTTTCAGAAGTTATTGTCTTGTGCCTATTTCTTTCACGTGGGATTTGCCCAGCTTCTTTGCGCTGTAGGCTTATGTCTTTTGCCAAACTTGGGAAGTTTTTGACTGCTATTTCTTTGGCTATTTTTTCAGCCCCTCATTATCTCTCTTTTTCTGGGGATCCATCAGGTAGATCTTTTGTTACTGGCCCATAAGTCCCTCAGGCTCTGTTAATCCCCCCCTCCTGGTCTTTTTTCTTTTTTCTTTTTTTTTCTGTTGCTCAGTAAGTAAATTCTATGAGCTGGTCTTCTGATTCTGTCTTCTGTCATTTCCCCTCTACTACTGAGCCCACTCACTGAGTTTTCATGTCAGTCATTGCATTTTTTAGTTTTATAATTTCCTTTTTTATTTATTTTTATAATTTCCATTTTTTAAAACCTATTTCTTTGTTGATATTTTCTATTGTGTGTGTGTGTGTCTTTTGTTTTTTGTTTTGTTTTTTTTTTTTTTTTCCATGAAAATTTGTAATTGCCTCTAGGAGCATTTTTTATTATGGCTGCTTTAAAATCTTTGTCAGATAATTCCAATATTTGATTCATCTCAGTATTGGCAGTTGATCGTCTTTTCTCATCCAATTTGTGATTTTCCTGGTTCTTGGTATGATGAATGCTTTCTGTTGCAGGCATTTGGGGTATTGTTAGGAAGCTCTGAAGCCTATTTAAATCTTATATTTTAGCAGGCAATTAAGATGCAGGTCTTGGCTTACTTTTGTGGGCTGTGGTTCCAATGATAATTTAATTTCTAGAGCTCTTACAATGCTATTCTAGTCTGCTTAGTTCACCTGAGGCTGCTGGGGCTCCTGTTGTACCCACTGGTACCTCCTGCTGGACCGAATACCCTTCTCTGGTCCTGGTGCTTCTAGGTGGGCAGGAGAGACACCAGCTGGCCCCCAGAGGGAGAACAGTCCCTGGGCTGTCTGGTGCTGGCAGGATCTGCTTCAGGCCCTGCTGGGTACCTTGTACGGGGGTGAGAGGTGCCTCCCTGGGCATGCCAGTGATTCTACCCTGGAGGTGGAGGATGCTGGGGGCCCATAGAAGGGAGAGTGTTTTCCAACTTCTGCTCTCTGGGCTGCTGGCTCTTGGTAGGTTTCCCGCCTGATCTCTATTGGTGCCTAGGGCAAGGAAGAGCCTACTTCATTTACCTCATGCTCCAGGGGTAGAGGGGAGGCAAAAGTACCCCTACCCGTCTTAGTTTTTACTGGGACTCTTCAACCAAAAGACAGATCGGGGTGGCAGGGTGGCGGGGTGGCTCAGTGGGTGAAGTGTCCAGCTCTTGGTTTCAGCTCAGGTCATGATTTCATGGTTTGTAGGATGGAGCCCTGCGTCGGGCTCCACGCTGACAGTGCGGAGCCTGCTTGGGATTCTCTCTCTCCCTCTCTCTCTCTGCCCCTCTCTGCCCTGCACTCTCTGTCTCTCTCAAAATAAATAAATAAACATTAAAAAAAAAGATTAACCAGAGAAAAATGGCGTATTAACACATGTACTGCACATCAAGGTTGGAAAAACCTGAACTAAAAGTGAGTTAAAATGGCAGTTTAGAATTTCAGCTTCTATAGCATCTTCAACAAAGCATACATTTGTAGAGAAGGGATACATTTGTAGCATACATACATTTGAAAGCATACATTTGTAGAGAAAGGGGAGCAGCTGTAGTGTTCCAAGGGTGACAAGCTGTGGAAAGGTAAACCTATGGGAGGATACTAGTGGAGTAAGGTTTGCTTGCAGATTCTTCTGGTTCATCTCTGGGCTGACAGAAGTCTGTCTTCAGTGAAAGAATTAAATCTCCTTTAGGCAGAAGAAGGGGAGCTTTCACTGCCTTTGCTGCTTTTTTAGAGCCTTCAGTTCCAAATAATTTTTATGTCAAAAATGTATATTGTGCAGTGACATATTGCAGCTTCCTTCAGGGGTCCAGGGGTTGTGAAATACCACACTCGGGTTGTCTTCTGCACAAAGTGGGGGAGCAGGGAGGTGCTGGATTGCTTTGCCGTCTCCCTGACAGCCAGCTGCTGCCAGGTGGTCTTGAACGATGGGCAAGATCCCTGCCAGGTGTCTGCCAGGCTGCCCCTTCTCAGATGCTTGGGCCACAGGGAGTGACACAGGTAGACTGAGGGACCTCATGACACAAAGCTGTCTAGTTCTTTGCCCTTATTCCTATCTCTGTTCTTACTAGGACCTGTACCACTGCCTTACTGTAGGTCCCCCTTGTAAAGGTCAAGGAGTTAATGTTTTATTTGGAGTCTTCCGGCGTAAGAGATAACATCTAAGGAGTGTTTAGGTGAGGTCCTGTGAATGTTTTTCAAGACCAATGACTCCAAATACCTGGATGCTGAGACCACTGGCTCCAGGGCACAAGTGAGTTATGGAGCACTCATCCTTGTACCACCAGTTCTTGGATGACTGGGAGGACACGTGCACCAGACCAGAATCGCGAATAAAAATCCCAGACCCCAAGCAAGGGGTCTCCTATCCCTGCAGAGTTTCCCAGATGCTCCATTTGTATCTCTCAGTGTATCTATACATATCATCAATAAAACTCTGCATTCACCTTCTGCTGGCTCACATTTGATTTCCATCTTTCATGAAGCCAACGACCCTCTCAACTCATCCCATGGGATCCCCTCCAGGTCCTTGGACCTGGCCTGCCTGCATCAGAAGCATGGTGTTCTTGGGGGTTCTTTTTGGTCAATGCCTGTTGGCAATTCCAGATTGTGGTTTCTTCCCTGTGCTCAGTTTGAGATGTATGGAAGACAATCAGAAAACCCAGGGAACTCATGGCCTTTTGGTTCTTTCAGTTCTGAGGTCTGTCGGTAAGTTTGCCTTCTTTTCTTCATCTTTCAGAATCCACACTAACAGACTTGACCAAGCTCTGCATGGCTTCCAGCAGACTAAAGCCTTGTCCTTGGGACCACACAGCCTACCCCCACCCCCACCCCCCTTAAGTTCCAGCCTGGAAAAGCTCAATGCTGCCAAAAGAATGCACTGTTTTTCCTAGCCAAATCCTGGTGATAGGAACCTGTTTTTCCTCTCCATAGAGCATTTGCCTTAGAAAATTCACTATTATAAATTTTTTCTCTGTCTCTTTGTGATGTATATGTACCTTCTACAATGCAGCAATTTCTTTCTCAAGGACTTGGGAGAAATTATTTTGTTTTATTTCTTGAAATGTAATCATCGAAAAGGGTAGGGCCAGTTAGCAGAGTGAGATGTCCTAATCACACCCCTTGACATCCTTCAGGACTTTTCCTTTGGTGTGTACGTGGTTTTTGAGGGTGAGGAATACAGGAAGGCTCCCTGGGCAGCTCTGGATTGGGGTCCCTCATGAGGTTCCCGTCAGACAATGGCTGGAGTTGGGACAAGCAGAGGGCTAGAGCAGCTGGGGACTGGCCAGGCAACCCTCTCACTTCCGGTTGTCTTGGGGGTCTGAGTCTGTGATCTCTCACTGGGGCTGGTCTTGGCCCCAAGACAGTTGGACTCTTTACATGGCAGCTGCAGGCTTCAAGGACAAGTATTCCAGGGACCAGGGCAGAGGCCACAATGCCTTTTCTGATCTAGCCTTGAAAGTCAAGTGGCATCCCTTCCATCAAATTCTAAATACAATGTTACAAATGTTCCAAGTGAGTCACACGTCTGCCCAGACTTAGGGGGAGGAAAAGCAGACCCATTTCATAATGGGAAGAGTGTCAAGGTCACATTGTAGATGAGTCTGAGGAATGGGAGATAATGCTGTGACCATTTTTGGGAAATGCAATTTGCCACAATTATCTACTTTTCAAGCATTCTGATTTAATATGCTATAGTCTTTTCTATCTACAAATAGAAATGCTTCTTTGCCCCTACATTTTCTATGGGAACTTCAGATTCTCTCCCTTTTTCGTGAGAGTTTACAAAATCGTAGGCATTTCTCCAGGGCCTATAAAGCTAGGAGAAATAGGCTTTATAAACACTGCTAGAAATCTTTGAGTCTGAGACCTTTTTTTTATCCAATTCATACTGTGGGCAATGGCCAGAGCACCTTTATTATTAGTTCTCCATTCAAACCCAGGGACTCCAGCCTCCTGAATTTTGTTTCCATTTTAAAAATAAAGCAATAAAAATTGGTAGTGAGATACAAAAATTAATAACATTAATTTTCCTGTCCTTGAAAGTAATTACATGCTCACTGAAGAAAGTTGAGAAAATAGAGATAAGTTAAAAAGAAGAAAATAAAATCAGTGGGACTGAGTTTGAACTTCAAAAAACCTTAATTAAGAATCACAACAATTTCTTGATAACAGAAAGCATTTTCCCCCCTCTGTAAGGCTATTTAGGGAAAGACAATAATGTGCAAAGGTGAGGGGTTTGGTTTTGTTTTGTTTTTAAGATTTTAAAAATCCGCACCTTCTCCTGCCTTTAATTATCCAGAGAATATCAACAAAGGGAGATGAAGATATTTCCCCCCACGGAGATAAATCACAAGTCCAAGTCTGGATGACTTTCAGGGACTCCTAAGTAGTCTGAGCCTACCTGGAAGGGTGTTAGCATGGAAAATGAGGAAAACGTAGTTTGTGAAGCAGCTCTACTTTGTAGGGAGCAGAATGTTGAGATGCTTGAATTTTTTCCCCCTTCTTAACTGGGTTTGCTTTACGTCTGATGTGATGGACAGACGCCGAGGCTACAGGGCACAGCTGTTGGATCCTCACATAGGATGGAAATCCTGTCTTTGCCCATTTCCTTCTGTTTGTGCCGTTCCACGGACTCCTTTTATTTTTTAAACTTGGCACTGCAGTTAGTGTTCTCTTCCAGTACTTACTTCTAGACTCAGGTTTAAATTTTTGGCAAGCATATTTTTTTCCAAATCATTTTAGTGTCTTCTGTGACAGAGCTAAATTTATACTGTATGTAATCTCTGTATTTTGACTGACGCAGTTTTCTTCATTGATTTTAACACCCAATAGCACAAATTTATAAACAGTCTTTGTACAGTTACTTCTTACCCAGAGATGCAGTAGAATCCTGAGGATACAAGATTTGAGGCCTTCAGAGATTAAAGAACTTTTCCCCAAATAATTTTCTACTACAATACTCAACTCCATCTACAAATATTACCACTATTGACTTTGGGGTCTATATTTTTTTCAATCATTTATTTCTCTGCAATGTTCTTTTTAGATATAAATGGGATTATGTCAAAAATACTACTTTGTAACCTGCACTTTTCCATGTTTTTCAAGTCCATATATATAGACTTCTATAATTTTTAATGGCTCAATAGTAATCCATTATAAGAGTTGATTATGTCATTAATCAACTTACTATCAGACGTTTTGGTAATGTCCAGTTTCTTCCTTTTAGCAAAAATAATGAGAGGAACATATTTTTTAAAAAAGTTTTTACACAGGGACGCCTGGGTAGCTCAGTTGGTTAAACGTCCAACTTTGGCTCAGGTCATGATTTCACGGTTCGTGAGTTCGAGCCTCATGCTAGGCTCTGTGCTGACAGCTCAGAGCCTGGAGCCTGCTTCAGATTCTGTCTCCATCTCTCTCTGTCCCTCCCCCACTCACTCTCTTTCTCTCTCTCTCTCTCAAAAATAAATAAATATTTTTTTTAGATAGAGGTTTTGCACAGCCATTAGGCTTTCCTAAAATATTGTAGAATTTCTGGGTCAAAGCACATGCAAAAATTTAAATTTAAATTTGATTTGTATAGCCAAATGGCCGTCTAAAAAGCTTACAATCTTTGATTTCTCCCATTGAGTTCCCCATATATCAACATTATTGCATATTAGTTAAAAAAACAAAAAACAGAAGACTTGTGAGTTTGATAGAGAAAAAGACACCCCAAATAAAATCCAGTTCTTACAGGGTTACAGGAACTTGCAAGGTTCTGTGTCTTGCATGTTCAAACAGTCTTGCATGTCTATGTCTACCTCTTTCATTCCATCTTATACTCTTTGCCACCCTGCTCACTGTGCACCAGCTCTTTCCCACTTTAGGGCCTCCCACATCTTTGCTTCTTCTACATTGAATGTTGAACGCTCATGTCCCATCTTTGAAGTCTCAGTTTTACATTCCTCTGATCTCTTTAAGTTCGATGGGAAGGATGGGTTGGATGGGGGTTAATCTTCATCTATTATAGCAAGGAATCAATAAAGTGTAATTAAAAGTAAATCAAGAAATTTGGCTCCTGTCTGCTCCACATGGACTGCCTTTTCCAAAAGTCTAGTCTGAGTCCACCCTGTAGACTCAGGATTCTGAAAAGTTGCAAGGGAGGACAAGCCCCAAAGCACATGTGCTTTCCAAATCTCTGCTTGCATCCTATTGGTAATGGCCCATTGACCAACCACCAACATGGCCAAGCCTAGATTCAAGGATGGAAATATAGCCTCTACCTCTCAATGGGAAAACCCCCAAAGTCGTATTGCAAAGAAGAGTGAAAACAGGGATCTGAGAACTTATCGTGGCTGATTTGCAAAACATTTTGCCAACATTGCCATTTTGTAAACAATCTCACACACTACTTTCCTCCCTCTCCTCTTCTTCCTTTTATCCTCCTTGCCTTTCTCTTCTTCCTTTCCCTCCTTCTTTCATTTGCTTCTGGGTATTTCTTTTTAAAATTAAGAGCTCAGAGGGGCACTTGGGTGGCTCAGTCGGTTGGGTGTCTGGCCTCGGCTCAGGTCATGATCTCGCAGTTTGTGGCTTCAAGCCCTGCATCGGGCTCTGTACTGACAGCTCAGAGCCTGGAGCCTGCTTTGGATTCTGTGTCTCATTCTCTCTCTGCCCCTCCCCCACTTGTGCTCTGTCTCTCACTGTCTCTCAAAAATAAATAAACATAAAAAAAATTAAAAAGAAAATAAAATTAAGAGCTAGAAGGTTTTGTCTTAATGTGAAATAGTCAGGAGTAGTTTGTCCATTCCCTGTCAGTAGGAATTATGGGAAACACTTATTAGAACTACTTGAAACAAAACATCAGAAGTTCTTTAGGAGACTGAAAGACTATCATAAATTTACAGAGCCCCTTCTGCCATTTCTGTCTGTTTGGCGGCTAAAATTAAACTTCGAGTAGGGTTGAAGTTGAAGTGGTCACTTTCTGTGAAGACCTCAGATATTCGTTTAAATTATGAGAGTCACAAAGGGGTAACCATCAAGCAACACTGATCTTTAACTAGAAAACATAAAAATTTCCATTATGACTTGTTCTGAAGTCATCATTCACAACATTAGTAGGTTCTGGTGGGTTATGTTATGGATATATTTGCCTAGGAAGTTTTCCATTTTGATGTAGTCAGCTATTTCTAAATTAGCATTTCTTAAAACATATTCAGGTCAAAACTAAATATACAATCTTTTTTTGTTGCTCTTGGTAAAAGTCAGTAAGTCTTGGAAAGTCCATATAGAACACTCCCCATTTGAAGATTCATGAGTCTTCTTTAATATTCCACATTAAATTTTGAGATGTCTTGGTATAAATATACCTATTTAACTCTGCTTAACTCAGTGTCTCCCGGACTTATCTGACCATGGAAATCTTTATTTTTCAAGTCACACTTGACAATATTTTTCAGAATACAATTTAGCATTTACTTCCATAAAAGAATGGCCCTTAGACACACAGTATTCCTTCTGCAATGATTGAGAATAGAGACTTAATAATGTCATTACTTATCTGAGGATTGACATCTTTAGAAATATTAGTCATCAGAGTTTGGAACACCTACAAATGAAGAAAAGAATATCTTAATCAGTGTACTGCTTGACAAGAAGTATTTATTTAATGGGGTATTACCATATCCTTTACTAACAAACCAAATAAAGATGTAAAGGAACCAGGTCTTATTGATGAAGCATGGGAAAATAAAATTTCCCCTGAACTAAAAGAGAAAAACATATCTGATTCTTGTTTTCTTCTAAAAATATTTTTTCTCCATGGAGTTGGAAAAATGAAAGAACTAAAGATTTGGAAATAAATGAATTGATATTCTAGAAACCTAGGTCCCTTAAAGCAGATATCCTCATGGCTCATGAGGGTGAGATCTTTTCATTTAGAATCCCATCCTGTCACATACCAGAAAAGGAATTCTAATCTGGAAAAGTGTAACTGTATGCATTATGTAGTTCATTGCCATATGCTACTTGGGTGATACCATGATTGAATGGAGTTGGTTCATCAGAGTTAGATAGTCTGCAGCATAACAGCAGCTTCTAACATGTTCTTTGGGGATGAAATTGAGGGAGGAAGATGGGACAGTCACGGGAGACTTTAGTTCATCCAAAGAGGCTTTCTTCAAGGGAGAAGATGAGGAGGGGCCAGGGTAGCAGGCAATAGGTAGCTCTCATAAGATAAGATAAAAAGTAAATTAAAAAAATAAGAACAATTTCTATCCATTTAAGGAGAGACTTAAAGATTTATTTTCTAGTGGTTCAGGTAATGAATTCATTCTTCTTGGCCTTGTGTACTTTTTGCAGTCTTTGGATATTGTCTTCCAGATCTTTCTTTTTGTTTATTCTCTTACGACATTTAGATTCATGACTTCAGTGACTATATTCTGAACTACTTATTGTATCAGGAAGAGCTGTTGGCATATTCCTCCTCCAGTATATGAATGATGTCAAAACAAACATCAATTTTTAATTTCCTTAGCATATTTAATATACATTGATTGCCAAGTATGGGACCCATCAATTTTAGATGATGTATTTCTCATAGAATGACTGAATGGTTCATGATGTGAACATCATTCTATAGTAAAGCCACACAGTCACTGCAGAAGTCTTATTGTTCTAATAGTTGTCTCCTTTGGCCACTTCTATGTGTGTGTGTGTGTGTGTGTGTGTGTGTGTGTGTGTGAAATGAAGTCCTGTTGATAATACAAGGATATTGTTCCTCTGAGTCCTTCCTTATTTGCAGAATACTAAGAACTATTTCAAATTCTCTACAACTGTTCAGGAAATCTCCAGGGGGTGCCTAGCGTGTACTGTGAATGCAGTCATCCAAGGTGCCATTTCCTGCAATATGTCCTGAGAGACAGATTCTCTGAGTTCTAATATGGTACCCTCCATTTGGTATCCTCTTTCCTTGCTTTCTAGCTGCTGTGGTGATATTCCCTGTTGGTGTTTCTTAATTCAAAACTTAGACTCTTCTGGCTCATTGTTCACATAAAAGTTATGTTCTACACTCCAATATGTTTACAGTACTGAATAGGAGTGTTGTCAGTTAAAGATGGTCTCACATTTCTTTGTTTCTCTTCCCAATGAGTGCTAGAGTCTAATTCTACCCTTGAATCTGGGTCAGCTCTGGTAGTGAGTTGCTGGACCAATAAACGTGGCAGAAAGGACATTCTGGGATTTCTGAGTGTACATAAGAAGTTTTGCAATTCTCCAGTGGACATCTTGAAATGATTACTCTGAGGTAAGCCCACTACTGCAGAAGTCCATCCTAACTGTAACTACCATGCTTTGTGATAGCCCAAGCCAGTCATATGAAGAGGTTCATGGAAAGAGATATTGCTATGCCCCTATTGTCCCATCCATACCAGCCCAGTCACTAGACATGAATGAAGAAGCCATCCTGGTCACTCATCTCCAGCAGACATAACATGAAGAGGAACTGAGGAATCAACAGAGTCAAAACAGAAGCCCCAGACATGTGACCCCATCCCAACTCTCCCTGGCCATTTGAGTCCCCTATTGACTCAGTTACTGTGGAGCAGAGGCAGGCTATTCCCACTTGGTCTGTTCGATTCCCGATCTACAACATCACGAGCATGATAAAAATGATTGCTGCTGTATGCCACTAAGTTTTGGGCAGTTTATTTCTATCTTGGTCCATTCAGTCTGCTCAAACAAAATGCCATAAAATGGGTGGGTGGGTGGGTGGATTATGAACAATGGAAATTTCTTCCTCGCAATTCTGGAAACTGGGAAGTCCAAGATCATAGCGTGAGCAGATTTAGTGTCTGGTGAGAGCCCACTTCCTGGCTCATACACAGCATCTTTTCAATGTAACCACACATGGTGGAAGCGGGAAAGGGAGCTTCCTCTGTCTTTTATAAAGGTGCTATTCCCATGCATGAGGGAACTAAATCTCATGACAAGTACCTCTCAAAGGCCTAACTTCCTGATACCATCACCCTGAGGGTTAGAATTTCAACACGTAAATTTTGGGGGAGACACAAACATTCAATCTATAGCAGTTACACAGCAAAAGATGACTGGAACAGGGAGAACATTCGCTTGCCTCCACTTATGCCATCTGATGTTACCAGGATAATAAGCAGGTTCCCTGTACTCTCATTGCTGTTTAAAGATTTTAGGGGAAACAGCTGTCCCCTGACCTCTGGCATGAGTCCCTGGATGGAAGACCAAGAGAAATTTGAGAAGGTATGAGCAGCACACATCCTGTTATATTCAAAATTGTTCAACTAGAAAATCAACCTAAATAATGAGAACAAGGAACAGAAACTCTAAAGAGAAAAAAAAAATCACTTACAAAGAAATGGGAATTAGAATGTCATCAGACTTTTCAGCACCACCATTGAAAGCTTAAGGAAAATAGAATAGCTACAAAATTCTGAAGGAAAATAATTTTCAATCTAGAATTTTACTAGAAACTATCAGAATATCAAAATTTTCTATCGAAATAGAAAAAAAAGTATCTCCTATGTCAACTTTTCTAAGAAAGTACTGAAAGATGCTCTTTAAACACCAAGGAAAAACCAAGATGCAAGAGTCAGGGCAGAAGAGGCAAGGGGAAGTCTTAAGATTTTAGCTATGATGCACACCTAAACAATGCCAATCTAGATTTGAGCTCTAGCTCTGGGCTTTAAAAAAAAGGGGGGGGGGGGGCTGGTTAACCACATAAAAAATGTACTGAACGTATTTTACAGAACTATAGGAAATTTTAAGAAGATTTAGACAAAGAAAATTAGCAAATTAATTCCAGATGAAATAGAAAATTGTAGAAGACAGAAAATAAACTTTTAATATACCTCTGACTCACCAGGGAGCAGTATGCATATAGTCACAGTCATAAGAGGGAAAAAATGAAAATGGGGATAAAAATTATAAAGGGAGGGCCCTTGGGTGGGTCAGTCAGTTGGTTAAGCATCTGACTTCGGCTCAGGTCATGATCTCACGGTTGGTGAGTTTGAGTCCTGCATCTGGTGAGCTCGTGCCCCACTTCTGCTTCCGTTGAGCCTGGCCTCACATTGGGTGAGCTGGAGACCCGCTTCCGGTGAGGTCGAGCCCCACTTCAGGTGAGCCCCACTTCTCTGTCTCTCCCTCTCTCTCTCTGCCCCTCACTCACTTGCACCCTCTCCCTCTAAAAAAAAAAAATTATAAAGGAAGGAGGTGGAGGAGAAAAGGGAAGTTGGGAGTGAGTTAAATCTTTATTAAAATATAAGGTCATGGATATTGCTTTAAATGGATAACACAAGAGATGATATGTCTTTTGTTTGGAAATATGGACATAAATATCAGAAGAAACAGTCAATTGAGTTGAAAGCTTGTTCTATGGAATGGGATGAAGGGAAGAAAACAGAGGGGAACAAGGAAATGCTGAGTTATATATAAACCTTTTAGTAACATTTGAATTTTTAAATTACTTACATGTAATACTTTTATAAATGTGAAAAAATATTTGCCCTAGACCCATGTCTAGATATTAAAAATAAGATAAGAGGTTCTTTTTTTTATGTTTATTTGTTTATTTTGAGAGAGAGAGAGAGAGTGCATGCAAGCAAGGGGAGGGGCAGAGAGTGAGAGAGAATTCCAAGTAGGCTCTGAGCCTAATGTGGGGCTCAACAGGGGGCTCAGTCTCACAAACCTCAAGATCATGACCTGAGCTGAAATCAAGAATCAGACATTTAACTAACTGAGCCATCCAGGCACCCCCAGATTAGAGGTTTTTAGGAATGAAAATATATACTTTTTTTCTCTCATTAGAAAAGTAGTACATTTGTTAACAAAATAAAAAATGCAAAAATGCTCAATGAAGAAAATGATTATCATACAGAGATGATCACTATTAATGTCTCATTGTATTCTCTGATATTTTCTGTTTATGTAACATTTAAGGAACCAATTTATTGAATAGGATGAATCTCTTGGAGTCAAAATCCTCCCTATACTATGTTGAGACCTTTTATTTCCCCTGTCCCTTAGTAATACCATGAAAGGCCCTATAACTTTCCTTTCAATTTCAGTTATTAAATTAATTCTAGTGCCAGTAGAAACTTTCATATCATCTTATCATCATTTAAAACAGTATCTTCTTCAGCCTGGCTTTGGTTTGAGGTATGTAGAGAGTGGAGGTAGCATGATCTTCTTTCCCTTTTTCTCCTTCCATGTTTCAGTACTTTTTCCTCCCCCATTGGCGTTGGGAGGAACTCAGGGGAAAGCACACAGGGCAGGGTGTCCAACTGGGTGTGGATTGCAGTGCTTTTTCTCTTCACTTCACTGTACCTTAGTCAACAGCTGACAGCAGAACGCTTGGCTCTCCTGTGTCCCAAAAAAAAAAAAAAAAAAAAAAAAAATCCTACATGCTTTATGTACTGGTATTTTGAGCTAGAACATTTACGTTACTTTTTAAAAATTGCATATCCAGGGCAAGAGCCTGGGTGGCTCAGTCAGTTGAGTGTCCGACTTCAGCTCAGGTCATAATCTCACGGCTCGTGAGGTTGAGCCCTGCATCTGGGTCTGTGATGACAGCTCAGAGCCAGGAGGCTGCTTCAGATTCTGTCTCCATCTGTCTCTGTCCCTCCCCCACGCGTGCACACACGCGCGTGCACACACACACACACACTCTCAAATATAAATAAACATGAAAAAAATTTAATTGAATATCCAAGAAAATATAAACACCTTTTGCAATTTGATGTACTATATCATTCATTTAAAAAATACAGAACCAAACATTTCTTTAACAATGAAATACATTAAATCATTCCTTTTTTCCTCCATGGACTCTTATTGTCATTCTATGCCTGAATAGAAACAACAATATCCATGGAATTTAGAGTAATGTAATATATTTTCTCTTTAAAGCCTTTTATTGATACTTATTACATATACATAGTCTTTTTTTTCCCCAAAAACTTTGGACAATTTGGCTCTGAATGTTAAAAAAATTTCTCTTTGGGGTGCGTGGGTGGCTCAGTCCATTGAGCTTCTCTGACTCTCGATTTCGGTTCAGGTCATGATCTCATGGTTTGTCAGATTGAGCGCTGCTTCGGACTCTGTGCTGACAGGGCAAAGCCTGTTTGGGATTCTCTCTCTCTCTCCCTCTCTTTCTGCCCCTCCCCTGCTCATGTGCATACACACTCTCTCTCAAAACAAATAAATAAACATCTAAAAAAATTTCTTCTTGATTGGGTTATTTCAACACCCGTAAATTCACAATTAATCAAAGCAATACAAATATTTTACATTTTGATGAATAATAATGAAATATAAAAAATAAAATATTAATGGGAAGGCATCTCTTAATATGATGGATGGTGCTTCTCCCCAATTACTTCATTTATCAATTGCTACTTATTGCTAGAATGAGAGAAGGTTCGGCATGCACCCTATTCCTATTTTTCATCTTTCTGGAAATAAACACTGAGAAAATGTGATTACATACATATGTAGATGAAATGGAAGGAGTTTTGTTATAGCAATGCCAATCAACTCTTTGGATGCTTTCTGAGTTGTTTTTGAAAAATCATATAGTTATCTTTGCTGAAAATTATTTTTGATAAGGTATCAGCTGGCAAGTCAATTAAATCTCCAATTTTGTTAACGAATAACGAATAATTTTGTTAACGAATAAGAAATCATCTGACTTGCAAAAAGATTGATCTACTTATTGAAGGCATTTATTCCATTACTAGAAAGCTTATCAAAAACACCTTCTTGAGAGTTATCAGTGACTACCTATCTCATGTTACTAGCTTAGAGATGCTTAGCTTTGCTGAGTTAAAAGGAAGGGAAACTATGGTAAAAATAAGCCTGTAATACTGAAAAATGTGCATTTAAGGATTTTTTTCCTCCTAGGCTGTTAATAAATCCAGGTCAAATTAAATAATTTTTTGGTTGTCTAAACTGGTTTCCTTCTACAAAATGAATCTACTGCTGGACACTTGAAAATTATATTACTATCTATAATAAACATTCATATACCCATCACGGATTTAATACTTATTAATTTTTGGCCACATTTGCTTAACTTTTTGAAGTATTTTATGGTAAAATAGAGACATCAAATTATTTCTCCTCCGTGTATTTCATTAGATGTCTCTAAAAATAGAACATTTCCTGCATAATCACAATAACACTGTCACGCCTACAAACTAACAATAACTTATTAATATATTATAGATAGTGCACAGAATCCTATCGTGAGTTGATGCCCGTATTAAACAATACACCATTGCCTTCACTATTTCTTACTGCATTGTCTTTGTTCTCAGCGTCCTCTCTCTGGGAAATGACACATTTGACAAAATCATAGTTGGAGGAAGGAAAAGGCAAGGTCATTAAACAAATATCGAAGTTATTCCTAGCATTCTGTTTTGCAATATATCTGATGTCAAAGTACAAAGGAAGTAAAAATCTCTTCCTCTACCCATCGTGGGTCCTCCAGCTGGTGCCCTGTACATTGGACTGACAAAGAGAAAAACACACAGAAGTTTATAAACAAGTGTCTCACATATGTAAAACATGGGAGTCCCTGTTTGGTTGTAACTTCAGTTTATATTGCTTCTTAGTAAAGGAACAATGTCCACAGAAGTGACAAGAACAAAAGAAAAGGGCCTTGAGTCTCTGAGGACAAACTGTGAAGGCAAATATATGGGAGACTAAGAGTCGATTAAAGCTTGTTAGTAAAGTTTGTTAGGTAGATTCCTCTGGGGCCACTTCTAGATTGATAATGGTCTAAAGTTGTCTCCTGGGATTAACTTTTATCTTTCCTGCTAGACGGGGATGGGGAATGGGGCCACACATTTGTAAATGTATATCCTGCTTTTATTTAAATGAGGGAAGGCAGAGTGATTTTCTTTTTTTTTTTAATATGTGAAATTTATTGTCAAATTGGTTTCCATACAACACCCAGTGCTCATCCCAACAGATGCCCTCCTCAATACCCATCACCCACCCTCCCCTCCCTCCCACTCCCCATCAGCCCTCAGTTTGTTCTCAGTTTTTAAGAGTCTCTTATGCTTTGGCTCTCTTCCACTCTAACCTCTTTCTTTTTTTTTCTTTTCCTTCCCCTCCCCCCATGGGTTTCTGTTAAGTTTCTCAGGATCCACATAAGAGTGAACACATATGGTATCTGTCCTTCTCTGTATGGCTTATTTCACTTAGCATCACACTCTCCAGTTCCATCCACGTTGCTACAAAGGGCCATATTTCATTCTTTCTCATTGCCAAGTAGTATTCCATTGTGTATATAAACCACTATTTCTTTATCCATTCATCCGTTGATGGACATTTAGGCTCTTTCCATAATTTGGCTATTGTTGAGAGTGCTGCTATACACATTGGGGTACAAGTGCCCCTATGCATCAGTACTCCTGTATCCCTTGGGTAAATTCCTAGAAGTGCTATTGCTGGGTCATAGGGTAGGTCTATTTTTAATTTTTTGAGGAACCTCCACACTGTTTTCCAAAGTGGCTGCACCAGTTTGCATTCCCACCAACAGTGCAAGAGGGTTCCCGTTTCTCCACATCCTCTCTAACATCTATAGTCTCCTGATTTGTTCATTTTGGCCACTCTGACTGGTGTGAGGTGATATCTGAGTGTGGTTTTGATTTGTAGTTTCCTGATGAGGAGCGACGTTGAGCATCTTTTCATGTGCCTCTTGGCCATCTGGATGTCTTCTTTAGAGAAGTGTCTATTTATGTTTTCTGCCCATTTCTTCACTGGATTATTTGTTTTTCGGGTGTGGAGTTTGGTGAGCTCTTTATAGATTTTGGATACTAGCCCTTTGTCCAATATGTCATTTGCAAATATCTTTTCCCATTCCGTCAGTTGCCTTTTAGTTTTGTTGGTTGTTTCCTTTGCTGTGCAGAAGCTTTTTATCTTCATGAGGTCCCAGTAGTTCATTTTTGCTTTTAATTCCCTTGCCTTTGGGGATGTGTCAAGTAAGAAATTCCTACGGCTGAGGTCAGAGAGGTCTTTTCCTGCTTTCTCCTCTAGGGTTTTGATGGTTTCCTGTCTCACATTCAGGTCCTTTATCCACTTTGAGTTTATTTTTGTGAATGGTGTGAGAAAGTGGTCTAGTTTCAACCTTCTGCATGTTGCTGTCCTGTTCTCCCAGCACCATTTGTTAAAGAGACTGTCTTTTTTTCCATTGGATGTTCTTTCTTGCTTTGTCAAAGATTAGTTGGCCATACGTTTGTGGGTCTAGTTCTGGGGTTTCTATTCTATTCCATTGGTCTATGTGTCTGTTTTTGTGCCAATACCATGCTGTCTTGATGATGACAGCTTTGTAGTAGAGGCTAAAGTCTGGGATTGTGATGCCTCCTGCTTTGGTCTTCTTCTTCAAAATTACTTGGGCTATTCGGGGCCTTTTGTGGTTCCATATGCACTTTAGGATTGCTTGTTCTAGTTTCGAGAAAAATGCTGGTGCAATTTTGCTTGGGATTGCATTGAATGTATAGATAGCTTTGGGTAGTATTGACATTTTGACAATATTTATTCTTCCAACCCATGAGCACGGAATGTTTTTCCATTTCATTATATCTTCTTCAATTTCCTTCATAAGCTTTCTATAGTTTTCAGCATACAGATCTTTTACATCCTTGGTTAGATTTATTCCTAGGTATTTTATGCTTCTTGGTGCAATTGTGAATGGGATCAGTTTCTTTATTTGTCTTTCTGTTGCTTCATTGTTAGTGTATAAGAATGCAACTGATTTCTGTACATTGATTTTGTATCCTGCGACTTTGCTGAATTTATGTATCAGTTCTAGCAGACCTTTGGTGGAGTCTATCGGGTTTTCCATGTATAATATCATGTCATCTGCAAAAAGTGAAAGCTTGACTTCATCTTTGCCAATTTTGATGCCTTTGATGTCCTTTTGTTGTCTGATTGCTGACACTAGCACTTCCAACACTATGTTAAACAATAGCGGTGAGAGTGGACATCCCTGTCGTGTTCCTGATCTCAGGGGAAAAGCTCTCAGTTTTTCCCCATTGAGGATGATGTTAGCTGTGGGCTTTTCATAAATGGCTTTTATGATGTTTAAGTATGTTCCTTCTATCCCAACTTTCTCGAGGGTTTTTATTAAGAAAGTTTGCTGAATTTTGTCAAAGGCCTTTTCTGCATCGATTGACAGGATCATATGGTTCTTTTCTTTTATTAATGTGATGTATCACATTGATTGATTTGCGAATGTTGAACCAGCCCTGCATCCCAGGAATGAATCTCACTTGATCATGGTGAATAATTCTTTTTATATGCTGTTGAATTCAATTTGCTAGTATCTTATTGAGAATTTTTGCATCCATATTCATCAGGGATATTGGCCTGTAGTTCTCTTTTTTTACTGGGTCTCTGTCTGGTTTAGGAATCAAAGTAATACTGGCTTCATAGAATGAGCCTGGAAGTTTTCCTTCCCCTTTGATTTTTTGGATTAGCTTGAGAACGATAGGTATTATCTCTGCTTTAAACGTCTGGTAGAACTCCCCTAGGAAGCCATCTAGTCCTGGACTCTTATTTGTTGGGAGATTTTTGATAACTGATTCAATTTCTTCGCTGGTTATGGGTCTGTTCAAGCTTTCTATTTCCTCTTGATTGAGTTTTAGAAGTGTGTGGGTGCTTAGGAATTTGTCCATTTCTTCCAGGTTGTCCAGTTTGTTGGCATATAGTTTTTCATAGTATTCCCTGATAATTGCTTGTATCTCAGAGATTGGTTGTAATAATTTCATTTTCATTCATGATTTTATCTATTTGGGTCATCTCCCTTTTCTTTTTGAGAAGCCTGGCTAGAGGTTTATCATTTTGTTTATTTTTTCAAAAAACCAACTCTTGGTTTCATCGATCTACTCTAGTTTTTTTAGATTCAAAATGTTTATTTCTGCTCTAATCTTTATTATTTCTTTTCTTCTGCTGGGTTTAGGCTGTCTTTGCTGTTCTGCTTCTATTTCCTTTAGGTGTGCTGTTAGATTTTGTATTTGGGATTTTTCTTGTTTCTTGAGATACGCCTGGATTGCGATGTATTTTCCTCTCAGGACTGCCTTCGCTGCATCCCAAAGCGTTTGGATTGTTGTATTTTCATTTTCGTTTGTTTCCATATATTTTTTAATTTCTTCCCTAATTGCCTGGTTGACCCATTCATTCTTTAGTAGGGTGTTCTTTAACCTCCATGCTTTTGGAGATTTTCCAGACTTTTTCCTGTGGTTGATTTCAAGCTTCATAGCATTGTGGTCTGAAAGTATGCATGGTATGATTTCAATTATTGTATACTTATGAAGGGCTGTTTTGTGACCCAGTATGTGATCTATCTTGGAGAATGTTCCATGTGTACTCGAGAAGAAAGTATATTCTGTTGCTTTGGGATGCAGAGTTCTAAATATATCTGTCAAGTTCATCTGATCCAATGTCTCATTCAGGGCCCTTGTTTCTTTATTGACCGTGTGTCTAGATGATCTATCCATTTCTCTAAGCGGGGTGTTAAAGTCCCCTGCAATTACCACATTCTTATCAATAAGATTGCTGTTTGTGAGTAATTGTTTTATATATTTGGGGGCTCCCATATTTGACGCATAGACATTTATAATTGTTAGCTCTTCCTGATGGATAGACCCTGTGATTATTATATAATGTCTTTCTTCATCTCTTGTTACAGCCTTTAATTTAAAGTCTAGTTTGTCTGATATAAGTATGGCTACTCCGGCTCTCTTTTGACTTCCAATAGCATGATAAATAGTTCTCCATCCCCTCACTTTCAATCTGAAGGTGTCCTCAGGTCTAAAATGTCTCTTGTAGACAGCAAATAGATGGGTCTTGTTTTTTTTTTATCCATTCTGATACCCTATGTCTTTTGGTTGGCGCATTTAGTTCATTTACGTTCAGTGTTATTATAGAAAGATATGAGTTTAGAGTCATTGTGATGTCTGTAGGTTTCATGCTTGTAGCGATGTCTCTGGTACTTTGTCTCACAAGATCCCCCTCAGGATCTCTTGTAGGGCTGGTTTAGTGGTGACGAATTCCTTCAGTTTTTGTTTGTTTGGGAAGACCTTTATCTCTCCTTCTATTCTAAATGACAGATTTGCTGGATAGAGGATTCTCAGCTGGATAGAGGATTTTTTCTGTTCATCACATTGAAGATTTGCTGCCATTCCTTTCTGACCTGCCAAGTTTCAGTAGAGAGATCCATCACGAGTCTTACCGGTCTCCCTTTATATGTTAGAGCACATTTATCCCTAGCTGCTTTCAGAATTTTCTCTTTATCCTTGTATTTTGCCAGTTTCACTATGATACGTCATGCAGAAGATCGATTCAAATTACGTCTGAAGGGAGTTCTCTGTGCCTCTTGGATTTCAATGCCTTTTTCCTTCCCCAGATCAGGGAAGTTCTCAGCTATAATTTCTTCAAGTACACCTTCAGCACCTTTCCCTCTCTTTTCCTCCTCTGGAATACCAATTATGCATAGACTATTTCTCTTTAGTGCATCACTTAGTTCTCTAATTTTCCCTTCATACTCCTGGATTTTTTTTATCTCTCTTTTTCTCAGCTTCTTCTTTTTCCATAATTTTATCTTCCAGTTCACCTATTCTCTCCTCTGCCTCTTCAATCTGAGCTGTGGTCGTCTCCATTTTATTTTGCAGCTCATTTATAGCATTATTTAGCTCCTCCTGGCTGTTCCTTAGTCCCTTGATCTCTGTAGCAATAGATTCTCTGCTGTCCTCTATGCTGTTTTCAAGCATAGTGATTAATTTTATGACTATTATTCTACATTCACTTTTTGTTATATTGTTTAAATCCTTTTTGATCAGTTCGTTAGCTGTTGTTATTTCCTGGAGATTCTTTTGAGGAGAATTCTTCTGTTTTGTCATTTTGGATAGTCCCTAGAGTGGTGCAGAACTGCGGGGCACTTCCTCTATGCTGTCTTGAATAACTTGCATTGGTGGGTGGGGCCGCAGTCAGACCTGATGTCTGCCCCCCAGCCCACCACTGCGGCCACAGTCAGACTGGTGTGTACCTTCTCTTCCCCTGTCCTAGGGGCAGGATTCACTGTGGGGTGGCGTGGCCCATCTGGGCTACTTGCACACTGCCAGGCTTGTGGTGCTGGGGATCTGGCGTATTAGCTGGGGTGGATCGGCAAGGTGCACAGGGGCAGGAGGGGCAGGCTCAGTTCGCTTTTCCTTTGGTGACCCGATTCGGGGAGGGGCCCTGCAGCACTGGGAGTGAGTCAGACCTGCTGCTGGAGGGATAGGTCCGCAGAAGCACAGCCTTGGGTGTTTGTGCAGTGCAAGCAAGTTCCCTGACAGGAACTGGTTCCCTTTGGGATTTTGGCTGAGGGATGGGCTAGGGAGATGGTGCTGGTGAGTGCCTTTGTTCCCCGCCAAGCTGAGCTCTGTCGACTGGGGCTCAGCAACTCTCCCTCCCGTTGTCCTCCAGCCCTCCTGCTTTCCGAGCAGAGCTGTTAGCTTATAACCTTCCAGATGTTAAGTCCCACTTGCTGTCTGAACACACTCCATCCAGCCCCTCTGCTTTTGCCAGCCAGCCTCGGGGGCTCTGCTTTGCCGGTGGGCTGCCCCTCCACCCCAGCTCCCTCCTGCCGGTCCTTGTAGCGCACACCGCCTCTGAGCCCTCCGACCCTCTCCCATGGGCCTCTCATCTACATTTGGCTTCAGAGAATCCGGTCCGCTAGTCTTCTGGCAGTTTTCTGGGTTATTTAGGCAGGCGTGGGTGGAATCTAAGTGATCAGCAGGACTCGGTGAGCCCAGCGTCCTCTATGACACCATCTTCCTCCCAGAGTGCTTTTCTTACATTTACTACTTCTTAATTGCCTTTAGCTCAAAATAATTCTTTTTTTTTTTAATTTGTTTTTCTAACGTTTATTTATTTTTAAGACAGAGAGAGACAGCATGAACGGGGGAGGGTCAGAGAGAGGGAGACACAGAATCTGAAACAGGCTCCAGGCTCTGAGCTGTCAGCACAGAGCCCGATGTGGGGCTCGAACTCACGGACTGCGAGATCATGACCTGAGCCTAAGTCGGATGCTTAACCGACTGAGCCACCCAGGCACCCTAGCTCAAAATAATTCTTAAGTCAAGGAGGTGTATTTTCAGGTGGTATGTTCTGGTGTCTTCAAAAGCATCCTGACATGGGTCAAAAAAAAAAAAAAAACCCATTTCTAACACCATTTTTCTGCCTTACCAGATATATCTATAAGACCAGAAAAGATTCGAAGCCCTACCATGGATTCATCATGCCATTATTTGTTTATTTTTTAACATTTATTTATTTTTGAGAGAAAGTGTACGTGCACATGAGGGTGGGGAAGAAGCAGAGAGAGAGTAGGATAGAGGATCCAAAGTGGGCTCTGTGCTGACCGTGGATGTGGGGCTCGAATTCAGGAACCACAAGAACATGACCTGAGCCGAAGCTGGACGCCTAACCAAATGAGCCAGCCAGGTGCCCCCATCATGCCTTTATTTAAGGAGGCTATACCTACACCAGTATTACAAATTGTGCTTTTGCTTGGTGTTCCATAGGTTTCTAAGCCGCAGCATATTACACCAGCGTGAGATTCAGGTAAGCCTTTCTTTTTGTAAAGTTGGAGAAGGCAGATGGTGAAAAGGAAAGCAGACTGACCTTGCCTGTGGGTGCTTTCTCAGGTATATAGCAGTTTTAGGAAGTAGTACCCAGGGAAACTGAGGATTTGGAGGCCAATTCTGTAGGAGTTTACTAAATGCTCAACAATATATTTGTCTCCTCTAAAGACGAGTTCTGTAGGAAGGTAACTGCCAATGTCTGTTGGGACTACCAAATGTCTGCCTGCTTTAGGTTGATGTTTCTCCTTTATGATGTGTGTGAATCACCATTTGTAAGGCAGAAAGCCACACACACTTGTGGCTCCCTCATAATTCTGGAAAGTAATTTGTATGAGCTATCACCTCCTTTCAGTATTTGTGTGTGTGTGTGTGTGTGTGTGTGTGTGTGTGTGTGTGTGTGTAAATATGCCTGATAGAAAAAACAAACAAACAAACAAACAAACAAAACAGATAGTTTCATCTAGGTGGTCTCTTCACAGACCCAAAGCCCTGTCAATTTCCAGAATGCATGTTTCCTATTTACAATGTTTATTTTCTACATTCCAGTTGTTACATTCACTGTAACACATATATTTTTCACGATAAAATTAATTTTGGCAACATTTCAGTTAAACTCTTTCTAATTTGAAATACGTGATTCATACCTTGCCACTATAATTTTTCATGTTATTTTTAAGATGGAAACTTATCCATTCCTCTCCAAATTATTGGCCTCATTAAATTGTAGAAATATCTTTAAAATATCATACGAATCTTTCTCAATAAGTCATGAAATTTAGCCTCAAAATCATACATTTATGATGAAACCAAGAAATTATACTGTATTGGAGCTAAGAACAGGTACTGTGAGAGACAGATAGATGTTTATTTAAATACCACGTCCACCACTAAATAGCTCTGTGAATGCGGGGAAGTGATATGACCTTTTTGAATTTTAGTTTCATCCATAGTGTGTAGTTTCAGCCATAGTGTGTAGCTAACCACACACATTAGTTTCAGCCATAGTGTGTAGCCAATCACACATACATCACTTGTTTGTTTGGAGGGTCAAATGAGTACTTAGCATGTAAAGTGCCTAGCACTGTACCTGATGAATACTAAGCACTCTTTAGATGGTAGATAATAATTATATAACATTGCAGATTCTTGCTCTACCCTACTTTACCTCACTAATAAAATGGTTAAGAACAGGTCATTTCATGACATTCTTGGATCTCTTTTTACTATTTGTTTCCAGTAATAGGAACTCCCTGTTGAATGAAGTTGTACAGCATAAAATTAAATCTGTTAATATCTGAATACTTTTGCCAGAATATAAGTGTGTTTCTAACAGGTTTTCAGTAGACATTCACATTCTTAGTTGTGGAAACGGATTGTGTTCTTTCCATCATGATAGCAGAGTCATTCTAGAACTTAATTCTCTTCATTTCTGTTCTATTCTCATTCTGCTATGCTTCAATATCTTTCAGAATGGACAAGATGAAATACTTACCATAAAGGCAATGCATTAAAAAATAAAGTTGCAAAGACCCAAAGAGAAAAGTAGGGTGAATTGTCCTTCCTGCCCGTGGCTACCATTTCATCTTACAGCTCTGTTTCCACAGATATTTTCCTAAAATACCAATTTGACCACTTTCCTGTTTTAAAGCCTTTGATGACCCTTCTGTGCCTGCAGGAGAAAGTCAACTCCCTGGGAAGACTCCAAGGCCTTTCACATGCCAACCTTCTTTTTCAGACTCTACCCAACATCCAAGGTACTGCTTCCGAGAATTCTGGACCTCATGAATACGTATTCAAAATTGGGGATTGGCACCAGACTTAATATGCCCAGCCCTCCTGCTTTTCAGGCATCAGATCCATTTCTGTCTATCCTGAGATTCTCTCAGCCTTTAGGTAATTTGATACATGATTGTGTAAGATGTGAAGGAGACAAACCTATTTCAGAATCTGACCTGAGCATGAAAACTTTCTCCTGAAATTTAGACCTATCATTACCTCTCTTTCTAATTACTAAATCTGAAGATGCTTACATAGTTTTCTTGCAATTAATCTTTTACTATCCCTATATCTAATAAAAGGGAAGTGATGAAGGTGAATGGGATAGATATGTGCAGTTTTTCTGGTTTGGTAAATAAAAAATTGAATCTTACAGATTTAGGAAACATACCCTCAAATGTCTTTGCCTTCTCATGGAGCCTGTGCATTTGCTTATGCAGTAGTATTTTCCTGGAAAGCCTTCTCCCCTCTTTTCCTGTAGAAATCCTGACAATCTTTCAAATCCTATTCAAGTATAATCTCTTTCACAATAATATCTTGATAGTAATCATCTTCTACCTGTGTGCAATTAATCACAGCTTCTGTTTTCTCATAGTATTTTGATGATACCTCTGTTATATAGCACATAACTTGTGGAATTCACTTTCTAGCTCTGTTCTCATCCATTGCACTAAACAGGAGCTTCTTGAGGGCAAGGACAGAGTTTTTTTTCATCTCTATCCCTAAGAGAATTGTTTTTCAGTGCAAGCCAATGGGCAACAATGGAGGTTGTGAAGAGGTTACTTATAGAGGCTGTGGAAGAAAACTGCACACTTAGCTCGTGTTACACTGTCTGACACTTAAGAAGGATATGTCAGGAAAGTACACAAAGCCATATTGTGCATGTGCCAAGGCTGTTCACTGGATGAACTGCTAAAGCAAGAAAGCCAGGTTTATCCAGAGATGAGCTACAATCTATACTATAACATCAGCTATGGAACAAATAACCTTCAGCCATCTGCAACCACTGGGACAGCCTGGCCTACCCATATCTCTCCCCAAGAGCTCACTAATCCCCAGAAGAGAGCCCAGGGTCTAGGCAAATGACTGTATGAGGCAGAAAGAGACAGTGAAGACTTTGCAGACAGAGTGGATTCCTTTCTCCCTGGACTCTGCCAACATTTGCATCTGTGAGATTGGGTGTGTGGTCACTCTTTTGCTCAAAGAACTGGGATAGTTTGCAGTGCTTGGCAGAATGATTGCTTTATTCTAAGCATTACCACTGGACACACCTGCTTATAAGTCCTCTCTCATCACTATCACATTCATTTTTCTAACCCTTCATAATATAAATTTGTGTACCACAGAAGAATTTTTTTTTCTAATACTGGAGGAAAGAAAATGAAACATACCTGTTGTGTGTTAAGGTTCTCCAGAGAAATAGAAACAACAGGATGTGTATACATGAGAGAGAGATTTATTATAAGGAATTGGCTCACATGATTATGGAGGCTGGCAAGTCCAACTGCAGTGTGGGCCAGCAGCCCAGAGGTTGAAAAGAGCTGACGGTACAGTTCTGGTCTGAAGGAATTCTGCTGAAGAATTCCCTCTTCCTTGGAAAGGCTGGCCTTATTTGTTTTATTTAGGCCTTCAACTGATCGGATGAGGTCCATCCACATTATGGAGAATAAGATACCTCCTCAAAGTTCATTGATTTAAATGTTAATCTCATCCAAAAGTACCCTCCAAGTTGACATAAATTGACCACCCCATGCTGAGTACTTATGTGAAAGACCCCTCTAGACTTTTTGTCATTTCATTTGATTTTCATGACAACACTATGAAATATGTATCTTACTCTCATTTCATCAGTGAGAAATGGAGGCTTACATGGCTTAACTCTCTTACTAAAGAAATAACTACAAGTGTATTGTAGGCTCCATTTATCTGCTTAAAGGTCTGTATTTTCCCCCACAGTGATAATAAGTACAATATATTGAAAGAAATCTTACTATCCTGACACTTTTTACTGTAGGAAAAATATCCTCATTCTTTTATTTTTTGTGGGGAGGAGGGCATTCCCTGTTCTTTGTTTTTTCTCTCTAGAAACCAGGTTGTGGGAAGCAGCAGATATGCAATCTCCCAGCCTCACCATTATATACTGGATTAAATATTGGGACTATTGTGTTATTTAGCTGGTAATTATTCTAAAGTGGTGTATAAGATAGAACACTTTGTGGGCAATCCTTTCTCTTTTGCTTGGGTAGGATTCACTGGGCAATTATCCAAAGGAGTGAGGTCCACAAGGTAGAGATTGGGCAAGTCCTGGAAATCACAGCAATTAGGTATAATCTACATTTCACATGAATCCATTGTATAATTGCTTGGTTAAACCTTGGCCTTTAGTTTTATATAAAATCTTCCATTACCTCGGGGTGCCTGGGTGGCTCAGTGAACTGTTTGAGTTCAGTTCAGGTCATGATCTCATGGTCTGTGGGTTGGAGCCTCGCCCTGGGCTTTGTGCTGACAGCTCAGAGCCTGGAGCCTGCTTAGGACTCTGTGTCTCCATATCTCTCTGCCCCTCCACTCCCTTGCTCATGTGTTGTTTTTTCTCTCCCTCTCAAAAATAAATAAATGTAAAAAAAAAATCTTGCATTACCTTTAGTTTGTTGTAAGCTATTAAGGCCAGTGCCATGTATTCCAAATGGATCAGTGTTAGGCCAGTGCTTGATATTGGCAGCTCAAACTAATGAAAGATTGCCAAGGAGAGGGTAAATCTCAGAGGCTGAGTAGATGTTCATAGCATAATTACACCAAACCACATTGAGGATCAACTTTCACTACCCTATTTGGAAGGTTTTCATTTTCTTTTAAAAAGATGGAAGCTTTCTTATATCTTTTATATTACTACGCACCTGTTTTACTGTAGCTTGGGAAATAAAAACCCTACCTTTCTGTTCTCATATCATATTGTTGGTCTCAAAAAAATGATCAATGATAGACTTCCAGGGAAGATGACAGAATAGGAGAATCTTAAGGTCATCTCATCCCGTGTATACACCTAGATAACACCTACATCAGTATAAATACCCCAGAAAATGACCTGACGACTGGTAGAACAGACTCCACAGCTAAATGTAGAGATGAAGCCATATTGAAGAGGGTAGGAAGGGTGGAGACGAGGTTGGGAACTAAATGGACATGCAGGGGTGTCCATGGGAGGAAAGGATGTTGGGGGCACAGAAAGGGAAAAGAAACACACTGACTTTGAAAACCAGAAGGGTGTAATTTTGTGAGTTGTTACAATTGGTGGGATGTAACACTTGGAAATTTAAAACTCAGTGGTCTCAGTTTTGGGAACCAGAGGGTGATAGGAAACTGAATCCCTGCCTTAAAGAGACAACATAATAAACAGTCCTGCTGAGATACAGTATAGAAGCAGCAGTTTGAAAAATACCTGGAGTATGCTGGAGGGAGATTTGTTTGCTAATCTCAGCAAGTGCTGGAGGGAAAGAGATCACTGGAAGACTTCTCCATGAACAAAGATGCTGGATTCCCACCCTCCAGCCTAGATAGGGGACAACTATGGGAGCTAGGACAGTGCCAGTAGGCAATATTTGCTCCCTAACTTGCTAACAGTATGCACCACTCACACAATCTCCTTTAGATGCATCTCCTCCAGCCAAGCCTCAACTCCAGGTCTCCTCCCACAGCAGACTATGTAAACCTTGCAAATACCATGAATTCTGTCCCCATATTCTTCCATGGATCCATCCCCTACAACACGCATCCTTGTCAGGATGTTGGGTGGCTGCAGGCCCCATCTTGCAGCAGACTGGCCCAGAACTTGCTGTCACCATACACCTCACCCCATGTTCTCCTGTGTACACAGCTCCTCTAACACATCCTTGGCTGGATCCCATCCAAAGTGGTGTGACAAGCCTGGCAGGGTGCAAGAAGCCCCAACAGGGTCTAGCACCACTCCAAAGTCATTCTTGCCCCGGGGACATAGAAGATATCCACACACACCAGTTCGACTGTGGCCCCAGCAGTGGGCTGAGGGCAGACATCTCATCTGACTGTAGGCACCAGCCACCAATGAAACATTTTCAGGGGACAACACAGGGAAGGTGCGATGCAGTTTGGTGTTACTGCAACTCTGGAAAATGCCTGGTCTAGCCCACCTCAAGACCAAGGTAGCTCCAAACTGGCCCACTAACAACACAGGAACCAAACTGTCCACAACAGGCAAAGACAGCCATCACAGATGAATAGACTGAAGGCAAAAATGGCTTAGCTGCAGCAGTAGGGTGCATGCAACACACATAGGAGGCACCCTTGAAGTGCAACAGAGGACATTAGGCACTACATGACCTCTTCTTCATAAGGACACTACTTTTAAGAGTGCAATATGTAGCTGACTTTCCTAACACATAGAAACAGACACAGAGAGTTAGACAAAATGAGGAGACAGAGGAATATGTCTCAGATGAAAGAATAGGACAAAAATCACAGTGAGAGAGCTAAACAAAATGGAGATAAGTAATATGCCTGGTAGAGAACTTAAAGTGATGGTCATAGAGATGCTCACTGGATTTGAGAAGTGAGTAGAGGACATCAGTGAGACCCTAAACAAAGATAGAAGACATAAAGAGTCAATCAGAGATGAAGAACTCAATCACTGCAATTAAAAATAAACTAGAGTGGGGGCGCCTGAGTGGCGCAGTTGGTTAAGCGTCCGACTTCAACCAGGTCACGATCTCACGGTCCGTGAGTTCGAGCCCTGCGTCAGGCTCTGGGCTGATGGCTCAGAGCCTGGAGCCTGTTTCCGATTCTGTGTCTCCCTCTCTCTCTGCCCCTCCCCCGTTCATGCTCTGTCTCTCTCTGTCCCAAAAATAAATAAAAAAACGTTGAAAAAAATTTTTTTTAAATAAATAAATAAATAAACTAGAGGGAATAAATAGCAGACTAGAATAAGCAGAACAATCAATGACCTGGAGGAGAAAGTAATGAAAAATATCAAGATGAACAGAAGAGGAAAACATAATAATAATAAACGAAAACAGACTTAGGGAACTCAGCATCACCACCAAGTGTGATAACATTCACATTACAGGCAGTGAGCCCAAGGAGGTCCACATCAAGATACATAGTCATTAAAATGACAAAAAGCAATGATAAAGAGAATGTTAAAAGCAGCAAGTAGAAGGAAAACGGTTACATACAAAGGAAACCTCATAAGGCTACCAGCAAATTTTTCAGTAGAAACTTTGCAGGCCTGAAGGGAGTGGTATGATATAAGTGCTGAAAGGGAAAGATCTGCAGCCAAGAATACTCTATCCAGCAAGGCTGTCATTTAAAATAGAAGGAGAGATAAAGAATTTCCCCAAACAAAATTTAAAGGAATTCATCACAACTAAACCAGCCCTACAAGAAATGCTAAAGATGACACTTTGAGTGGAATGGAAAGATTACAATAAGTAAGAGTAAGAAATGAAGGAAACACAAAAGCAGTAAAATTAAGTATATCTGTAAAAATGGTCAATAATAACTTGTCTCTGCCTTGTAATTTCCCAGGACTCATAGGAATAATAGCATAGACAGCAATAATTTCTACCTCAAATTTGGCTTTTAACTTGTCTATTTTCTTCTTCCTTATGCAATTCTGACTGCTAAGCATAGCCTTATAGTCATTTTTAATTCGTGTCATTAGAATATCATTAAATTTGTGAAAACAAAGTCATGCATAGACATAAGAAATTTGCATCATCATTCCAATGTCTTTTAAATACTAAAAATGTTCTCTTATCAGATAGAAATGACATGGAAAATCATTCAGAATGGAATAAAATATTAGACTAGGTTAGTTGAATCCAAGAAAGTTTACATTAGCAATGTTGGTGGAAGCTACAGACAAATCTGACCTTGTGATTAGGTAATGTAAGTAAGTGAATTTTGGGGCCAGGGCAGTAGATTACCCCATCCAAATGACATATGTCTAAGTGTCTGTTGACTTAGATGGGGTGCCTGGGTAACTCAGTTGGTTGGGTGTCTGACTCTTGATTTTGGCTTAGGTCATGATCCCAGGGTCATGGGATTGATTTCCATGTCAGGCTCCATACTCAGCATGGAGTCTGCTTAAGATTCTCTCTTTCCCCCTCTGCCCTTCACCCTGACATGTTTGTATGCAGTCTGTCTCTCTCTCTCTAAAAAATAAAAATTAAATTAAAAAAAGTTTCTGTTGATTTAGAGACTGTAGGAAGGAATTCAAAATACAATCTAGAAGGTGGGCAAATTTGCCCAATATTTGCAGCTTTGCATCTCCTGTTCCAATTAAATATCTGGTTGATATACAATCTCAGCCAGGCATGATGATAATACCAATGGTATATCTCATTAGTGTGTACAGAGTTGCCCATTTATATTTAGAATTAAATACAGAGGGGGTAAAGTAAATTAAATCAGTACTATCAATATTTTTGTTTTAAGTTTAGAAACTATCTGTACATATGCAGCATTTTAATAATTTATTTGGTATTTTAGAGAGTAATTTGGTATACTAGCCTTGGGATTACACTTTAAAATGTGTAAATGAAAAAAGAGAGAGAGAGACAAACCAGAAAACTCTATAGTTAAGAGTTAAAAACTATAACTTATAGTTTAACTATATAGGTTGTTCTCTGTTAACTATAGAGAACAAACATGATTGCTGGAGGGGAGGTGGGTGGGGGGATGGGTGAAATAGCTGATAGGGATTAAGGAGGGCACTTGTTGTGATGAGCACTGAATGTTGTATGTAAGTGATGAAGCACTAAATTCTACACCTGAAACTAGTATTACATTGTATGTTAACTAAATGGAACTTAAATAAAAACTTGAAGAAAAAAAAGAAAGAATAAAGAAACTGTGTTAAATGAGCAATTTCTTAGTATATTTAATATAACTTAAAGATTCACATTTCAAATATATAAAAATTTACAGTATTGAATTTATAGATTATAGGTATGCTTTGAAAGCTTGTTTTTATTAGATGCTTAAAACACTTAAAATGGAAATGGAATATATTGAATGTATGAAAACAGCTTAAATGATTACAATATTAACTAAGTACTTAAAAAATCCTTAATTGTTGAAATTTGTGGATTTATAAATAGTATAATAAGGTTTAAAAACTTAAGTCTATGAAAGAGGTAAGTTTTGAATTTGCAAATGTAATAAAAAAAAATACTGAACTAAAAGCCAAATTGACCCCTGGAATAATCTTTTCACAAAAAGCTACCTTCAAAGACACCAGAAAACTCATACTGACTTTTTATTAAAGATATTAGTCTCATCTTTTCATAGAACACAGTTTCCCTAACATGTTGTTAGGATGATGAACATTAAGGTTATCTTTTTCTCACTCCTTTATTTTGAAACCTGACCTTTGGCTTCCTTCAAAATCTCTATTTCTGGGCTTTGGGTATGAACATGGCTATTTAAGTCACATACTCACCTTTTTAATACTAAAAATAATACAAAAGCAATGGGAGAATAAAACCAACCCTGTAAATTCCATTTTTAGTGAAACTCTGAGACATAAAAAATCTGCATACTCCAAAATACAAGTAAAGCTTTCAAAATCAATTGAGTTTGGCAGTAGCCTCAGGAAAGAAAATGAAGAAGTGGAATGAATTTCAAAACGGCCCAGTGGGGGCAGACCTTAGAATGTTCCAGCAATAACACTGTCTTGATGCTGAGAGGCCTGCTCAGAAGTACAAATACTGCAAACTTCTTTAGTAATGAGTGAAACAGCTGGGGGCAATAGGCCTGTTGGTAGAAGGCTTCCTGGAACCAGGTTCATTAGGGAGCAGAACAACTGAGAGTCAATAGCCACCATATTTATATGAAGTAATGGTCTCTGAGGTGACAGTGGAATGGTGAATTGGGTTATCAATAATCGACACAGTAAGTTATTGGGGTGGCATCTTCAAGGTAACATGGCAGGAAAGCATGTAAACCAAATATTTTATATCCAATCATATTGTTTTTCCAACCTAAAAGAAGATGGTTTAACATGCAATACTTCAAGAAATACTATGGCTGTCGAATTTTCTTAGGGAAACTTACAGAGGATAAATTTTAACCATCCAACATGTGATTGAGGAAAATGTAAAAAATGAACTTGCAAGGAACATTGAATGTATTCAACTCTAGAACTGAAGCTAAAAGAAATATGAAGGGTAGAATTATAGATAAGAATGTAAATAGTATACACCCTGAAAATACGGTTATAAAAAAATAGGTGGGGAAGGGAATGGGGTAGAATAAATTCTGAGGTAGAGTAAGTTCAGTAATTACCTTATATATGTTCACTAGGAGTCAGTGCATATATTGGGACACCTTGGTGGCTAGTTGGCTAAACGTCCGACTTTGGCTCAGGTCATGATCTCGTGGTTCATGGGTTCAAGCCCCGTGTTGGACTCTGTGCTGACAGCTCAGAGCCTGAAGCCTGCTTCGGATTGTGTGTGTGTGTCTCTCTCTCTGACCCTCCCCCACTCACTCTCTGTCTCTCTCTCTCTTTCAAAATAAATAACATTAAAAAAAAAGTTAGAAATCAGGGCATATAATTTAACACTGACAAATCAAATAATATAATTATAATCATTTTAAATAGCAGATATGCTAAAAAGATAACATTGACTAGTATTGGAAGTAGAGAAGAGATGGGAAAGAAAAAAGAAAAAAAAACAGCAGTAAAGTCATTATTTCTCATTTTAGTACACTAATTGAACAAGAAAAAGCAATTATGATGTATACTCAAAACTAAAAGGATAAGATAAATGTTTAAAGTGAGAATATAAATAGGTGGTCAACTTCATTACTTATGAGAGAAATGCAAATTTAAATCATTATTCAATGCAACTACATACTCACAAGAATGGTTAAAATGAACAAGGCAATGCCTATTTTAGGCAATACCTAAAATTGGTGAGGCTGGAGAGTGATTAGAACTCTCATCATTGTTGGTGGGAATGTAAACTGGCACAGCCACTTTGGCAAAACCTGCAGCATATACTAATGTGCACAGAAGCACCTCTGTGATTTAGCATTTGCACTCTTGGATACATGTATACCCAAGAGAAATGCATGGTCTGCTCCCCAGATGAGACCTATAAGGATGTTTATAGCAGCACGATTCAAGACCAGACCTGGAAACTACTCAAACATTCATGACCCATAGAACGGTTATATGGCATATTCTCTTCAACACCAAACTACACAGCAACTAGAATGAACAACTTACAAGTAGACACGACAATGACAAATCTTATAGGGATAAGTTTGAGCCAAGGAAGTCCCACATAAAAAAGTACAAACTGTATTTTTCTATTTATGTGAAATATAAAATAAGATTAAAGGGATAATCTTGACAGAGTGGAAACTGCAAAAAGACAAATCAAGGACTCCTGGGGTGTCGCTCATGTTTGATTCTTGATAATTAAACGGGAGTGTGTTTACTTGAAAGTTCATCAGGCTTAGGATTTTGTACTTTTCCGGGTATGTATGTTACACTTCATTAACGAATATAACAACAAAATAGAAGGAATTTAATGCAGTAAATTGACTATGCAGGTGATAGAGGAGTTAAAAAACTCATCAAACTCTGGCAACTCAGAGATCAGCAGCAACATAAAGCAACTACCCCTCCAAAGCTGGAGGAACAAAGGTGACGTTTTTAGAGTCCAGTTATGAACTTCAGTCCCCTTCCTGTGTCTGGCCAGCTGAGTCCAGTTTTATCAGGAATCCTATCAGGTCATTTCAGTAAGACTCCCCTCACCCTTGATATCTGATCAAATTCCTCATGCCTCACTCTTGATATCTAAGTCCTTGGTCTGACTTTAGCAAAAATCCTGTTAGTCCAGTTGAACAACAATTTCCCCTACTCTTGATTCTAATCAAGTTCCTTTTAGTACTTTTCCATTCACTGACCCCTTCACTCTGCTTGTTGGCTCTAAATGTCCAGCTATCTTTGCTGTATTTGGAGTTGAGCTCAGTTTTTTACTGAAGTCTCTCTCTCCTACTGCAGTAGCTTGAATAAAATGTGTCCTGCTATTTTATACACATGTCTGGTGTATACTTTTCTATACTATACTCTATGGACGGGGGTCTTCCTATAGAAGTAGAAACTGTAGGAGCCATGTTTGGAGACCCAGAAGAAATGAAGCCATGGCCAGAGCTGCCTGCAGTAGGTAGAGAGAGCTGTAGGAGAGGAACAAAAATCTTTCTCCTGCCTATCTTACGTCTTCCAGCTGTGCTCCCTCACCTTTTTAAGGATTTTATTTTTAAGTAATCTGTACACCCAACATGGGGCTTGAATTTGCAACTCCAAGATCAAGAGTCGCATGCTCTACGGACTTAGCCAGCAAGGCATCCCCAGTTGGGGCCTCTTAAATTAGACTGGCCAGGGTTGCCTGGGTGGCTCAGTTGGTTAAGCATCTGACTTTGGCTCAGGTCATGATCTCACAATTTGTGCCTTGTTTTAGGCTTTTCTTGTGTTTGCTGGTTTCTAATGGCCTTTAGCTCAACATAACTCATATGCCAAAGAGTCAGCATGTCTGGACTTCTCTGCTGCTGCTCTGGGCATATAGGTCTGCCTGCCTGTGCCCTAGTTGTGGACTGGAGGCTGGAACGGCCTGGGGCTTTGGTATGTTTGCTGCTACAGGCCAATCTGACTTTGTGGTGCTCAGATTGTGGAGGAGTGTGATTGCTGCTGCTGTTAACAGATTGGACCATCTGCTGGTGCCCGATTGTAGAGCAGGGGCTGGCATGGTTGGGACTTTGTTACTATTGGTCTGGGATGAGTGGATGACCCACCAGTATCTAGATGCTGGAGTAGGGGATGGGGCTCCCCACTAGGTCTCTGTTGGGCTTTGCCTTTCCTGGTCCTTTGGAGCTCTTTTGGGACAACACCCATTGGTGCTCCTGGGTTTTAGGTCTCTCTGATACTTAGTCTGGGTATATATGAGATTAAAACAACAACACAGTGAATTTAGTGTGTTGTCATTCCTCAAGTCCTGAGGTCCTCCTTGATGAGGTTTTAGGGTGATGGTGGGGTTCATGGGGTTCAGAGCTGATGGCCAAGGAAGAATTCTTGAAGATGTCTTTGGTGCCAAAAAAAGGGTGACTTATTAAAGCAGGGACAGGACCCATGGGCAGGAAGAGTTGCACTGCAAGTGTGGGGGGTGACAGTTTTATGGAGTCTGGGGAGATAAAATCAAGAGGGAGTTTCCAAAGAGACTTTCACATGCTAAAGACTTACTGAAGGCCTAGCTATTGTCAAGCTAAGATTGTTTTTCCCTCTAGCAAAACATTAACTGTAAAACTGTAGGGAGTTCCCGGGTGCCTGGGTGGCTCAGTTGGTTAAGCCGCTGGCTTCAGTTTAACCATTTGTTTCCTTCATCCCCAGACAGCCAGGAGTGTCTGAGGAATGTCACATACACCCTACCTGGGTGGGGGGTGGGGTGTGGGGTGTGTGTGTGTGTTAGCTTGTATTTTGCCCTCAGCCTGTCCCATGCTCTGCTCCCTCATCACTCCTTATCTGGTCTACCTTCTACAAAGTTTTCAGTGTTTTTATCATTGTATAATTTCTAGGTAATTAGATGTATTTAAAGAAAAGCAAAAGTGAATCTCTACCATCTTGTTCTGGAACCAGAAACACAATTCTTATTTTGAACATATATGGAAGTATTTTAAACATTAGATCAAATCCAGCAATATATAAATTATATGTTAGGTATAATCCCAAGAATGTAGTGTTGTTAAAAAAAATTTTTTTTATTACGTTTCTTTATTTTTGAGAGGCAGAGAGAAAGAGTGCGAGTAGGAGAGGGGCAGAGAGAGAGGGAGACACAGAATCCGAAGCAGGCTCCAGGCTCTGAGCTGTCCACACAAAGCCCAATGAGGGGCCCGAATTCACTAACCGTGAGATGGACGCTCAACCGCTCAACTGACTGAGCCACCCAGATGCCCCCGTGTTGTTTTAATGTTAGAAAATCAACTGATGTAATTCACCTGCTAATAAATTCAAAGAGAAAAATCACAATCTTATCAATACAGACAGATTTGCTAAAATGTAACAATCCTTCAGTATACAAATAATTATCAAACTAGAATTTACTTATCCTGAAAAAAACCCTATTAAAGAACCTAGAACAGTCATATTTAATAAATACTGAAAAATTTCCCATCGAAGTCAAGACAAAACAAAAAGGCATACACTCAGTACTTATATTAAATACTGACAGTTCTAGTCAGCAAAATGGGCAAGACAAAGAAGTAAGAGGCATAGGGATAAGAGATTAAGATAGAATATTATTCCTTGGAGGGGCGCCTCGGTGGCTCAGTCGGTTAAGCGTCTGACTTCAGCTCAGGTCATGATCTCGCGGTCCGTGAGTTTGAGCCCCGCGTCTGGCTCTGTGCTGACCACTCAGACCCTGGAGCCTGTTTCGCATTCTGTGTCTCCCTCTCTCTCTGACCCTCCCTCATTCATGATCTGTCTCTCTCTGTCTCAAAAATAAATAAACGTTAAAAAAAAAAAAAAGAATATTATTCCTTGGAGACCATCTAATTGTATATATGGAAGTTTTTAAATCTACAAAGAAAATGTTAGGACTATTAATAGAATTTATCAATATTGCTGAATACAAAATCAATATGTAAAAATTAAGTATATTTCTGTATAATAAGAAAAATCAGAAAACAAATTTTGAAAAAGGATACCTTGTAATATAAAAGCATCACAATATATGATGAGGCTGGGAAAATAATCTAACAAAAGATGTGCAAGAACTCCATGGGTATGATTATAAAATTTTTTTGAAGGATTGAAGGACATTAAAGAAACCTATTTGAATGAAGTTATGTGTCATGTTCATGATTTAAAATACTTAATAATGCAAGACTATACTTTCAGGGATCATTCCTATAGTTTGTAAAATACTTAATATTGCAAAAAGTTCAATTTTTCCCAAATTGATCTATAAATTCAATGTAATGAGTGTATATATTGACAGTATAAACATGGAAGGGATATGAGCAGCTAAGGTTATTTTGAAGAAGAACTCAAATTGGAAGTCTTATTCTGTCATCAGATATCATTACTTATTAAAAAATTATGGTCATTGTGATAAGGTGGTGTTACTGCAATGGTAGAGAACTTGAAAAATGAGATAGAATTGAAAACCCAGAAGCAAGAGTGCCTGGGTGGCTCAGTTGGTTAAGCATCCGACTTCGGCTCAGGTCATGATCTCACAGTTGGTGGGCCCGATCCCCACATCGGGCTCTGTGCTGATAACTCAGAGCCTGGAGCCTGCTTAGGATTCTGTGTCTCCCTCTCTCTCTGCCCCTCCCCCACTCGTACTCTGTCTCTGTCTTCCTCTTTCTCAAAAATAAACATAAAAAAAAAAATAAACAAATCCAGAAGCAGATTCCTGCATATATAAACACTTGATTTATGAGAAACTTGGCACTGCAGAATTGGTCTATTAAATAAATAGTACTGAAACAATTGGATATCCATAAAAAAATGAAATAAAATTGAATCCCTACATGGCACCATACCAAAATTTAATTGTAGGAGGATTATCGACCCAAATTTGACAAGCAAAACTGGAAAGCTTTTAGAAGGTAATGTAAAAGCAAATCTTCATGATCTCAGCATTGGGAAAGTTTTCTCAAACAGGAAACACTAACCATTAATGTTAAAATTGATAAATTAAGCTACATTAAAATGAAGACCTTCTGATAATCAAAAACACTATAAAGACAGTAAAAAGAAAAAAAAATACAGAGAATTAGATAAAATATTTGAAGACTTATAACTGGCAAAAGAACTGTACCTTGAAGGTATAATGGCCTCCTATGAATTAACAAGGAAAAAACAAGTTGATTAAAAATGGGTTCATATTTGGACAATTCCTTTACAAAAAAGAAATGCAAATGATCAATGAACACATGAAAAGATGTCATCTCATTATTAGAAAAACACAAGTTAAAACCACAGAGAGATATTGTTGTATATACACTAGATTGCAAACAGAAAATCTGGCAATAATATGTTGACTGAGAAAGTGGACCAATTAGAACCTTCATACACTATTGATGGGAATGTAATTTCAAATAACCACTTTGGAAAACCGATTTGCATTACCTAGTCAAGTTTAAGGTGCACATATCCATTGACTCAGCAATTTCACTCTTCCATATATACCCTGGAGAAGTGTGTGCACATGTGTACTAGTATACATAAATAACAATGTTCGTAACGGTAGAGAACATAATGGCCTGTAAACTGGAAACAACCCAAATGCTTATTCATTGTATACTCATACAATGAGAGTGAATTACAGCCACAGGAAATGTGGGTGAATCTTATAAACATAATGCTGAGCAAAAGAAGCAAGACACTATTGAATACAAAGAGACTATTTCCATTTAAGTAAAGTACAAAATCAGTTAACACTAAACTATGGATGTTGGGATGGTTACTGTGGTAGGCATAATAATGTCCCCTTCCCCCAAAGGTGTTCACAATCTAATCTCAGGATCTGTGAATATGTTACTTTATATGGAAAAGGGACTATGCAGAAGTTATTAAGATGATAGACCTTGAAACGGATGAAATGACCCTGAATTATTCTGGTGGACTCAGTGTAATCACAAGTGTCCTTTACAGCAAGAATTAAGAGTGAGAGAAGGTGTGACATGGAAGAAGGGTCGGAGAGACACTACATTACTTATTTTGAAGATGGAGAAAGGGAGCCACTGGCAAGACTGGTGTTGAAGTTATAACTTACAGAACTCTAAAATAATAAATTTGTATTGTTTCAAGCTCCCAAGTTTCAACAGTAGTAATAGGAAACAAAGCAGGTATATACGTGGTGAAATTATAAATAAAGATAAGAAAATGGCTGCCGTAAGTCATGATAGAGATCACCTCTGAGAGGGTTGTTGAAAGGGTGATGTGAATAGGAAAGGGCCCATGGAAGATGAGGTGGGGGTGCTGGCAATGTTGTCTTTCTTAACCTGAGTTGTTAGTTGCCTGGGACTTTGCTTTCTAACTATTCTTTATACTTTATACATTTATATCTTGTGCCCTTTTACATCTTTGGGTTATGCATCACTTTTTTTTCTTTTTTTCTTTTCTTTTTTTTTTTTTTTTTTAGAAAAGGCAAAAATAGTTCTCTACCTTCACAGGTAAGAGATAAGCTTCTTTTAAAAAGAAAATGATTTCTGATGTGGAAAATATTGAGGACACTTCCCAGGGGACAACTGAGAAGCCAGACATTATTATCATTCTCTACGCTTCTAGGGAAAAGGATAAGTGAAGGCCATCAATCAGTTTACCCAAATGGGCTTCTAGGCTTCTTGGATATCCATTGCTGCTCAGTGTTTCTTGTTCTGTAAGCCCTCTAGCTAGTATTTCAGCATATATAGATAGGGTTGATGCCGCCATCTGGCTAAACAGAGCTCAGAACGGTCCTATTCCCACTTCTTTAAAAAAGGTTTTGGCTGGTCCTTGTGATTGCAACCCATTTTCACTTTAAACAGATTCCAGTTTGTGAGATGCTTAGTTTATATAATGGTCTGCATCAGTAGTTAAAATTCACTCATTCATTCCAATAATCTTTTCTTTGGTATCCTCTGGGTTCCAGGTACCATGCTAAGCTCTGGGATATAGAGACAAATAAATGATAGTACTTTGCTCATGGGAATTCTTGAGCCATAAGGAAAGGTGTAAATAGATAAATGGGCATGTGAAAATTACCCCATGAGCAAGACGCTATGGGGACACAGGAAGAAGTGACTAATGTTTCCAGGGAGATTAAGAAAGCCTTCCTGTAGGAGATAAATGGAGCTAAAGAATCAGTGTGGGTTGAGCAAGAAGACTTAGTAGGGAAGAAGTTGTCTCAGGCAAAGGGAGAGCTTGTGACAAATCAGTGATGTAAGAAGGATCATGGCCTATTCAGGGACCTGCTTTAATTCTGTTGGCCAGATGGGACTGAAAGAACTGGAGGAGACCACAGAATACAGGTACAGAGTCTGGGCATCATGTTAGAAATCAAGGTGTCAGTGACAAAACACTAGCCACTAGGGCATACTGGTTAGAAAGAAAAGCTTACAGCATATGATCAGAATCTAAAGTCAACAGTAGGGATGTTGCCAAGCAAATATATATAAATATCAGAGTCAGATAACCAGTTAGACACAGAGCCTTTTCCTCAGTGGTGATTTTCTACCTATTTATGTAGCTCCCTTTACTTTTCCTTAGTTTATTCACTCAATAAATATTGATGGAATGCTTTGTATACATTAGGCAGTAGGCAGTGGGTATACAGTGGTGAATGAAGCATTGAAAGTATACTATGGGACCTTGCTATTCATTTTGTACAGCTGTGGGAGTTGCCACTCAGCAGAAAAGGCTAGTGATGGGTTTGAGCCCTGAGGATGGGATAGGTGTGCCAAATCGGCTACTTCTCTGGTCCAGACCATACCATTTCTTGCTTGACTGCTATTCTCTCTGCTTCTCCTCTTGTCTGGCCCCCTAACAAGAGTAATTTTTTTTTTCAGCCATTGAGTTAAGCCCCATTATTTCTCCGCTCAAAACCCTCCTTACAGTGCTCTCAGAAGGTCTTACATAAATTTAGAACCCCCTCACTTTTCTGACTTCATCAGTCACTTTGCTTCAGTGGTTAGCAACTTTCTAGGTGCAGATCAGATCGCATTATTTTCCTGCTTGCAGTTTTTGATCACTTACTATAACATACCATGAGTCAGCTTGGGCTGCCATAACAAAGTACCATAGACTGGGTGGCTGAAATGTATTTTCAGCAGAAATTTTATTTCTCACCATTCTGGAGGCTAGAATTCCCAGATCAAGGTGCTAGTTGATTCAGTTCCTGGTCAAAGCCCTCTTCCTGGCTTGCAGATAGCTGCTTTCTTGTGAAGTCTTCACATGGTCTTTCCTCTGTAGAGTGGAGAGGAAGAGGGAGAGATCTCTTTCTGTTCTTAGAAGACCATCAGTTCTATTGGATTAGGGCCCCACCCTTAGACCTCATTTACCCTTACTTACCTCTAATGACTCTAGCTCCAAATACAGTCACATTGACGATTAGAGTTTTGACATATGAATTTGGAGGGGGACACAATTTAGTCCCTAGCATGTGCAGAATAAAATCGAGCCTTGAAGCCTGGGAGTCTTGCACTATCTGGTTCCTGCTTGCATCTCCAATCCCATATCTTATCTCTCCCTTACTGTTATACAGTGGTATAACACTAGGTATACTGGAGAAATTCATGGCATACTCTAGAACTGTCACCAAGAAGACACTGTACCTGCATTTATTCAATTCAGATCTTCCTCTGAAGGAGTCCACTCACAGTGATAACATCTGATGCCTCCAATCACACTCTAAGGCCAACCTGTCCTCAGACACAGGCTGAATCTGTTATGGCATGGTGGTGCTTTCTGCCCTTGGCAGTTATTCCTGCTAAATGTACAAGTAAGCCAGCGAATGCCTGGCCAACAGAAGGGTCTCCTGGGAATGACAAATAATTTCAACCGTGCCCTATATTCCAGTAGGGATTACATATCAAGAGCCATAAAAATACTCATGCACTCTGACCCACTTTGGTAATTCCACAACTGGAGTTTTGTCTCAGAGGAGTGATTTAAAATAAGAAATAGAGCTATATGTATGAAGATGTTGATAGCACATAATTTGAAACTGCCAAAAATGAAAGAGTGTTAAACTATAAATACCCTAATTTTAAGGAATAGAGAAATGCATATAAATTACAAAATATTAATATGTTGGAATATTTTAGTTATTAGAAACATGACTGTCATGAAATGCCTGGAAAACACTTTTGAAACAAGTTTAGGTAAATAAAAAAAATAGAGCTCAAAATTAACCTACATTATAATTCAACTGTATATACATTCAAAATGACAATAATTTGTACTAGCTGCAATTTCTTGAGTGTTTCTTTACTAAATGCTATTCTAAGCACCTTACCTCATCTTTTATCCTTCCAAAAATCTTTCAAAATAAACATTATTATCTCTAAAAAACAAATAAGAGGCTCAGAGAACTGAGTTTAATTTAATAAGCAAGTAGGAGAATAGATTTTGAATCCTGATTTGTTTGACTTAAAATCATATGCATTCCCTTCCCTAAGGGTACTTTTCCAAATTTGGAAAGGACAAACAAGGAAAAGACAAGAACATGAAGAATCTCATTGTCACATAAAGGTAGCATGATTAAAAGACAAAATTTTGGGGCGCCTGGGTGGCGCAGTCGGTTAAGCGTCCGACTTCAGCCAGGTCACGATCTCGCGGTCCGTGAGTTCGAGCCCCGCGTCGGGCTCTGGGCTGATGGCTCGGAGCCTGGAGCCTGTTTCCGATTCTGTGTCTCCCTCTCTCTCTGCCCCTCCCCCGTTCATGCTCTGTCTCTCTCTGTCCCAAAAATAAATAAACGTTGAAAAAAAAAATTAAAAAAAAAAAAAAGACAAAATTTTATTTTTATATTTCATTATATTTTTATTACATTTTGAAATTGACTTAATTCTTTTTGTAAAAGGAACCCAATACGCAGTCTGGGTCCTCACTCAAAATAGTAAGAGTGATATGTACGAATTGCCTGAAACATGTCAGGTTCAATGCGTGTTCTCCTCAGCTCCATTTACATTTTTTAAACTTTTTTTTTTTTTTAACTTTTTTTTCCTTTTTTCAACGTTTATCTACCTTTGGGACAGAGAGAGACAGAGCATGAACGGGGGAGGGGCAGAGAGAGAGGGAGACACAGAATCGGAAACAGGCTCCAGGCTCTGAGCCATCAGCCCAGAGCCCGACGCGGGGCTCGAACTCACGGACCGCGAGATCGTGACCTGGCTGAAGTCGGACGCTTAACCGACTGCGCCACCCAGGCGCCCCAGCTCCATTTACATTTGAATTCACATAACAACCAGTGACCAAGAGTAATAAGTTGCAGGCATTATTGTTGGAGTGCAAACCTTCTTCTGAAGACAAACCAGACTATAGCAGAGGGCTTCAGCAGGATTATTTGGAAACATTAGGGGTCTCTACAAGAAAAGGAAAAGGACATTTCCCTCCTCTGCTGGATGACTAATGAGCTGCAAAACTCCTGGACCCATCTTAGTGAGGCCTGGTGTACAGATTTGCAAGGAAGTTCTTAGGAGAGCTTGGTATGTGTGCCCTGGAATCTGGGAGCATCCATGAACCTAGAAACTGCTGCTTCTTTCTCTACTAGAGAACAGAAGACAATGGGGAGCTGCCTACATATCTACCATCTTGCACTGCAAGTTTACATTTGTTTCCCTTAGGTTAAATGGACATCAAAGAATGCTAACTGGATTATTGGTGATCTTATAAGTAGCCTGTCCCAGAGGGATGTCTGCTAAGGTGAAGGGACCCTGTGAGTCCCACCACTATGGGCAATTCCTGAGGGGGAGTGACATTATAAGAGTATAGGCAGACGGCATGTTGCCCATGTCAGGGTCTGAGCAGAGCCTCTTAAAGAACTCATGAATGCTGGCATCCCCAGAGCAAGAAAATCAAGACAGAGCATGTCAGAAGCCAAAATACCTTCTACAACCCAGCCTTGAAAGTCATATGTCATCATTTATACAATATCCTTATAAAAGTCAGCTGTATTTTATGTGGTAGGGGATTGCACATGTGTGTGAATACCAGGAGATGAGAATCATTGAAGAGAGAGATAGTGTTAAGACAGAGCTAAAATCCAAAGAGGAGAGAGGCTTTGAATAGGACATATGATTGAACATGTAATTTAGACCATACTGGAATTTTTAATACCCTAAAGTGAGCATACTTACGAAAATGGACTTATAACTGGAAAAACTATGGGAATAATTGCAACTTGTGTTAGGTAATTTTCTAAGACTAGAAGTAGTAGCACTTTGACATTTGCCTCCTGAATATGTGTGGAATCTCCCCCAGGTATCACAGTAACTTTGTCTAACGTATAAACGACATGGTCATGCTCATGGTAATGGTATAATATTTGCTACTAAGTTATGCAATTACAGTGTTTCTAGGCTTCATATGGGATGAGGCTACAGTCTTCTAAAGTTCAGCACCAGTAAATAAACAGAGAATATGGAACTCCTCTTGTCTGGATTAGGACCTCTCTATTATATGATGATTGCCCGGATGTGCAGCGTGGGGTATTCAGGACAAGAAGGCCTTATGAGCCCTGAGAACTAGTTTTAAAAAATAAATAATTAAAGGGAGGACCATCCCAAGGCCAAGAGTTAGCAGCAAAGTAGGAAGTTAAGAACTCAGTTGGCTAAGCCTATTGTAGGTTGTCACCTGTAGGCTAGATGATTCCTTAGCTCCTAGCTTGTGCATGTGGTTATATTTCCTTTGGAATCTTGATCCTCTTTTCTGCAAGCCTCAGAAACATGTGCACTCCAAGGAAATAGGCTTTTACATTATTAAACACTTAACATCACTAACCAAAGAAGAAAGCAGGGATATTTGCCTTACATTTGTGTAACTACAAGAAATACATTAGCAAATATATTTGGCTCCACCTCAGAGGTGAGTCAAGATTCAACACTTCTCATGTTTCTTGGGCTCCCATTCTGTGTAAGCTACCATTTTCCTTCAAGGAATTCTTGGATAGGTCTTGCAGCTTCCCTTTTGGTCTTCAGAGTCCAACTGGCACACAAATCGGGAAGGGCCCTTTTAAAACACATCCAGGCCAAGTCACCACTTTGCTCAAAAACCTCCAATGGACTTCCTTCTTCCTTAGTAAAATTTTATCTTTAAAGTACCATTATTTTGGAATAGAATAGAAACCCCAGAACTAGATCCACAAACGTATGGCCAACTAATCTTTGACAAAGCAGGAAAGAACATCCAATGGAAAAAAGACAGTCTCTTTAACAAATGGTGCTGGGAGAACAGGACAGCAACATGCAGAAGGTTGAAACTAGACCACTTTCTCACACCATTCACAAAAATAAACTCAAAATGGATAAAGGACCTGAATGTGAGACAGGAAACCATCAAAACCCTAGAGGAGAAAGCAGGAAAAGACCTCTCTGACCTCAGCCGTAGCAATCTCCTACTCGACACATCCCCAAAGGCAAGGGAATTAAAAGCAAAAATGAATTACTGGGACCTTATGAAGATAAAAAGCTTCTGCACAGCAAAGGAAACAACCAACAAAACTAAAAGGCAACCAACGGAATGGGAAAAGATATTTGCAAATGACATATCGGACAAAGGGCTAGTATCCAAAATCTATAAAGAGCTCAACAAACTCCACACCCGAAAAACAAATAACCCAGTGAAGAAATGGGCAGAAAACATGAATAGACACTTCTCTAAAGAAGACATCCAGGTGGCCAACAGGCACATGAAAAGATGCTCAATGTTGCTCCTCCTCAGGGAAATACAAATCAAAACCACACTCAGATATCACCTCACACCAGTCAGAGTGGCCAAAATGAACAAATCAGGAGACTATAGATGCTGGAGAGGATGTGGAGAAACGGGAACCCTCTTGCACTGTTGGTGGGAATGCAAATTGGTGCAGCCCCTCTGGAAAGCAGTGTGGAGGTTCCTCAGAAAATTAAAAATAGACCTACCCTATGACCCAGCAATAGCACTGCTAGGAATTTACCCAAGGGATACAGGAGTACTGATGCATAGGGGCACTTGTACCCCAATGTTGATAGCAGCACTCTCAACAATAGCCAAATTATGGAAAGAGCCTAAATGTCCATCAACTGATGAATGGATAAAGAAATTGTGGTGTATATATACAATGGAATACTACGTAGCAATGAGAAAGAACGAAATATGGCCCTTTGTAGCAACGTGGATGGAACTGGAAAGTGTGATGCCAAGTGAAATAAGCCATACATAGTTAAGGACAGATACCATATGTTTTCACTCTTATGTGGATCCTGAGAAACTTAACAGAAACCCATGGAGGAGGGGAAGGAAAAAAAAAAAAAAGAGGTTAGAGTGGAAGAGAGCCAAAGCATAAGAGACTCTTAAAAACTGAGAACAAACTGAGGGTTGATGGGGGGTGGGAGGGAGGGGAGGGTGGGTGATGGGTATTGAGGAGGGCACCTTTTGGGATGAGCACTGGGTGTTGTATGGAAACCAATATGACAATAAATTTCATATATTGGAAAAAAAATAATAAAGTACCATTATTTGATCCAGAAATCCATATACCCAAAAGATTTGAAAGTAAAAACTTAAATATTTATACATCCATGTTAATAGCAGCCTTGTTCATAATACCCAGAAAGTCGAAGCAACCAAGTAACCTTTGGCCTATGAATGGGTAAACAAAATGTGCTATACACATATAACAAAAATAGTATTCAGCCTTAAAAAGAAGGGAAATCCAAAAAAAGGGGGGGGGGGGGGCAAAGGGTGGTGCCTGGGTGGCTCAATCAGTTAAGTGTCCAACTCTTGATTTTGACTCAGGTCATGATCTCATGGTTTCTGAGATCAAACCTCTCTGATGGGCTCTATGCTGACAGTGCAGAGCCTGCTTGGGATTCTGTCTCTCCCTCTCTTCCTGCCCCTCCCCTGCTCATGCACACACACACTCTCTCAAAATAAAAAAATAAACATAAAAGAAAAGAAGGGGAAATTCTGACATATGCTATAGCATGTATAAACTTTGAAGACATTATGCTAGGTGAAATACACTAGTCAAAAAAGGAAAATAAATAACCATTCTCTAACCAGAAAACAAAGTTCCTTCTTACCAGAGGCTTACCACATAAGCCTCTATCAACAGCTTCCAAGAAGCCAATGGTTTGAAGATAATATTTTGTTAACATGTGACTTGTATGGTTGCAATGCCTCCCCAATGTTCAGGAATATGTAAAACTTGGAAATTGGGCAGAAAGCTGTTTGCATGGTATTTCAATTTATGACAAACCAGCTGAAGGGTCCTCAGGCTCTTAGAATATAATTCAGGTTGACTTGGAAACTCTTTTTATAATTCTATCAAATTATAGGTTAATTTATAGAAAACTGATGAGGTGAAATATTATTCTTTGTGTTCAGAGAAAAGATTACCCTACAGGTTTGGGTTCATTGCCTTGTAGTTCATTAATCAATTTTGTTTCCAATTTGACAATTTTATGTTTAGAATTCCTTCTTTCACTTACTAATCCACTTTCTCATATTCTCCCAGAACCTGCATTGTTACCCAGCTGGTTTCCTCATTAATGAATTGATTAAAACATCGATATGGGTTTATTATTTATATAAAAGTGTGTTTATAACATCTTTTTCTAATACATAAATGTTTATTAATATTTCTTCCAAGAGCTATCTTAGATTTCTTTAGGCATAGCTTTTTATTATATATCACAAAAGGGAAATATAAGTGAAAGCAATGAGTTAAGAAGTTTCCAGATCCTCTTTCTAGTCACAGGCTAACTCTTCTAATACACTTTCCAGCTCAGAGACATCAATGTTTGTGTTTTTCCACAGGTAATGGTGATGTAACATTTTGTTTTTTCTATGTTACTTATTTATTTGTTTTGAGAGAGAGTGAGAGTGAGAGCATGGAGAGAGGGGCAGAGAGAGAAGGTGAGAGAGAATCCCAAGCAGGCTCCATGCTGATGTGGGGCTCAAAACCATGAACTGTGAGATCATGGCCTGAGCCAAAATCAAGAGTCAGATGCTTAACTGACTGAGTCACCCAGTCCCTCCACCACTTTTTAAAAATATTTTTTTGTATGTGTGTGACAGTGGTGATGTAACATTTTTTAAAAGTATGGTCCTGAATTCAGTCATCTTCAAAATACTGCGATTTGGCAAGTTTTGATGCTTGCATTTTTTTCGTTTTGCTTGTGATCAGTAATTCTTCTTCAAGTAGTTTAATAATGAAGTATAATACAGCTTTATCTACAATATCTTTTCTTAGGTCCTATAAAACATTACATTATTGCTTTGCTGGACAATGTGGAATTGTGGTCATTTTGTTTATTTCTCCAAGGAAAATATTTACTTTGTTACTATTGAATTTATGTCTTCCTCTTTCATTTTTGTGCATTTCTCCATATACATTAACTTTGTGTATCTAATAGCTTTATTGGGGATTAATTAACATACACAAACCCCCATATGTTTAAGTTGTATAATCTGGAAAGATTTGACCATATGTATACCCATGAAACCATCACGAGAATCAAGATAATGAATGTAGGGGCACCTGGGTGGCTTTGTCAGTAAAGCATCTCACTATTGACTTTGGCTCAGGTCATCATCTCATGGTTGGTGGAATGGAGCCCTGCATTGGGCTCTACATTGACAGCATGGAGTCCACTTGGGATTCTCTCTCCCCCTCTCTCTCTGCCCCTACCCCATCTATGCTCTCTCTCTCTCTTAAAATAAATAAACTTAAAAAAAAAGATAATGAATGTATTCATCACCCCCCAAAGTTTCTGTGATGTGTTTATCACATTTTGAGCATTATATTTTGAAGAAGCTTTCAATATGAAGCTTTATGAGGCTTTCAATGTAATATGAAGAAGCTTTCAATGTAAATTGTAAATAAATAATGAGTAAACTGTAAAAGAAATTTCCTAACTACAGTCTTAAAGAGGGAAGAAGGATCTTGTATTAGTTTCCTTGTTGCTGCTGTAACAAATTACCACTAACTTAGTGGCTTAAAACAACAGAACTTATTTTCTTACATTCTGGAAGTCAGAGGTTCAAAATCAGTTTCACCAACCTAAAGTCAAGGTATTGGCGGAGCTGTTGGAGCCTCTAAAGGGAGAATCTCTTTCCTTGCCTTTGCCAGCTTCTAGTGACTACCTATATTCTTTGACTTGTGGCCCTTTCCTCTCCACTGCAAGCTATGTTCTACCATCATGTCACTTTCTCTCTGACTCTGACTCTCCTGCTTCCTTCCTAGAAGGATAACTGTGATTACGTTGGACCTACACTGATAATTCAGGATAATCTTCCTAACTCAAGATCTTGAACTCAATCACATCTGCTAAGTCCTTTTTTTGATGAAAGATAATGTTCACAGGTTCTGGGGATTAGTATGTGGAAATATTTGGGGGGAGGGTGCATTATTCAGTTTACCACAGATCTCAAGGAGTTAGTTGAGTCCATCTGTATCCCCTACTGCCTATTCTGCATGTAGGAACACCCCCTCAACATTCCACTGGCCAGACTTCTATTGGGCTTATGGGGACCCTAAAAAGTCTCCAAGAGTACAAGAGACAGCAAGGCAAAGCTTTTCTGTCCTAGTAGGGATGCTCCAGCTGGTGACTAGTTCTGGAGGTATAGATGTTGATGGCAAGAAGTTTCTTCCCCAATGGAAGACTCAACGCTACTTCTGGGTGAAGCTGGTAACATGTATCCTTGTAGTGATATTTCTCTTGGAATGCTCCATGATCACTCCACTAACTCTCTTTTCCCTTCTTCTTCATCCACTTCTCTCTATCCCCCTCATCACCTGTGAGCCCTGTAGGGTGCTGCCCACTCATTCTTTGTTCTCAAGATAAAAGTTCCTTGCACATTTTTTCTTTCTTAATAGCTCTCAGGAAGAGCCTAAATCTTTAGCATGAAAAATAAACTTCCTTTTCCATAAGGGCAGGGAAGGGAAACGAAGGGCAGGGAAGATTCTAGCAATTTGTATAATCCATCCAAGAGAAGAAGAGAGGTTTCCCTTCCATCCTGGAGAACGGTTCTGAATGATTCTATTAAAGAAAACAAAAAAGCAAAGCAAATATTTTGCATACTTAAAAACAATAGAACAATTATAAGTGCAGTCTTGAAAACTCACACAGGAGGGAACATAACGAAAGATATTTTCTGGTGACTCTTAAATCATGTTAAAAATAGAAGTGCAGAGGGGGAAATTCTACTGGTATGTTTCTAACATTTGAATAGCATCAGATCAGGATGAGCCCCAACTTTTTCCAGTGTTCTGGTCCTACATATCCAACAACTTATGGAGCATTTCCACTTGTATTCATTGTAAGGGTTAATTCTTTTTTTCTTTTTTCTTTTTTCTTTCTTTTTTTTTTTTTCTGGAGGGATGCAGCTTCCACCCCACTCTCCTCTCTTTGGAGTGTCTCCTTGAAAACATAATAAGCTTCATGAGAGGCCCTTATCTTTGGGATTTATAATGCAAGATCAGGGCCTTGTGATACTTGGAGCTGTGAAAACCTACCCCAAAATTGATTCAGAAAACTCTCAGGAGGGAAAAGGAGACAATCACAGGTACATCCATTTATCTCCTAAGGAGGTAAGAGACTTTTTCATTGTTCTTTCTTCTTCTGTGCTGTATAAAATTATGTAATTTTCAAACTAGACTATAGTCATGAAAATTATACTCATTTTCATGTTACCTTCTATGTGCATAATTCTGATCATGCTTACTCAGTAATAAATTGCTTCTCTGTCTCTTGTATCTTGATACTGTTAAAGTAAAAAGATTGGGTCCAGGTGGAGTCACTCATGCTAAGCCCCATGTCAGCAAACCAAAACTTAACTAAATTTCTATGCTGGCTTTCCCGGAAATGAAAGGCCCAGATCAACCAATCAGCGTGTGTCTGCTCCACACAAGTTACCTGACCAGGCTCCAAGCCTTCCCTTTGCTTCATATGAGGGGAGTAACTCTGCTTTAGTCAATCAGCAAACTCCCAGTGCAATTTCCTTGTTCCTGTTCACTTTGATCTGTAAAAATCTCTCACTGTGTTTAGCTCTCCAGAGCCCCTTTCTATTTGCTAGGTTGAAAGCTATTCAACTCATGAATGCTGAATAAAGCCAATACAATCTTTAAAATTTTGTCAGTAGAATTATGTTCTTTAACAGTATAGAGAGCTGTTTGTTGGTAGGTGTTGAGGAGGAAATTTTTTTTCTCTATTCTTTCAGGTTCTGGTTCTTTTGGCTGATGTATACATTAAGTTGACATAAGACAGATTGATAGGAGAAAAACAAATTTAATTATGTACGTATGGGAGCTGCCTAAGAAGATAAGATCCATAGGCAGTTAGGCAATTGAGGCTTACTGACCAGCCATTCTGAGCTAAGGAGAGAGGGGTAGGAGTCTGTGGCTCCAAAGGGGAGGAAGACAGCTCACAGGAAGATGGGAAGAACAAATGTTTGATAAACAAATGCTTGCCATGCCATGTACAGACAATGGGACACAGACAAGAGTTTGGTCTCCAGGCCTGCTGAGCTTCCCCCCAGCTTTCCACACCAGCCCCATATTCTTTGTAGTTATCTCTGGTAATAGCTCTCTTCCGGGACCAGGCCGTTTATCTAAATTCTTTTAAGCAGTTAAGGGGGAGGTAAAGCTCTTTCTGATTCTCTTGGGCCTTGATTGACTTCAACTCAAAGTCATCCACATGCCAAAGTGGCACATTTTGGTGTAGCTCATTCTGAACCCCTCCATGGGATTGTTCAATTTCCTCAAAGAGTGTTGTCGAACATTTCAAACTCAATGCGCTCAAACCAGAATTTACCAATTTCCCACTTCCTCCACCCCAAACTTCCTCTTACTCAGACTTCCTCTTAGGCTTAAAAATAACAGTCTGATAGAGGTTTCAAAAGATTTCCTGAATCACCTCACACTGCACCAGCGGTCTTTCCGTGCTTTCTTCCTCTTCCTCCACCACCTCTTCTCCTTTCTCTTCCTTCTATTTCTTCTTAATGAAGTAAATTAGCCTGATTGTTCTGCTTGTAAAAATGCCATGTACATATTGTGACAAATTCAAACAGAATAGACAAAATTTTTTAAAGTAAAAGTTGAGTGAAATCTCCTGGGTAACATTTTTGATACATTTTGCTCGTATTTTGGTACATACAGAGAAGGTTCCCAGAGTACAAATCTACTTGCTTTACTCCTTGAATTGAAGCCCTTTAATACCTTTTCATTTCTCTTTGGATAAGGTTCACACCCTCTACACTGAGCTCTTGCCCCTCATTACTTCTCCATTCTGTTCTCTTGCAAGACACCCAGTGCCCCATTCCCCCACCCAGCTAAGACTTCCCCATAGTTACTCACACACTCTGCACCTGCCTCAGTGCTTCTAATACACAGCCTTCCCTGTAGACTGAGAACTAGGAGGGTAGGCAGAGAGTCTTGCTTGCCTTGAAATCCCAGCACCTAGTCCACAGCGAGGTACATAAGAGGCACAATCATTATTTTTGAATCAATTTATGAGAGAGCTTTTTTTTTCTAGATAACCCATTCAACAGACATTTAAGTGTCAACTGGATGGCAGATTATATCCTGTTATTATCAAGATTAAAGATCCGTAAGTCAAGGCTCTCCTCCTCAAGGTTTTCAGAGTGTCCTGCTGGTCTTTTAGACAGAAATGTCTCTAAACTAGAGAATGACGGTTCTTTTTTTTCTTTTTTCAAAAAAAATTTTTTTTACATTTATTTATTTTTGGGAGAGAGAGAGAGAGCAAGCAGAGGAGGGGCAGAGAGAGAGGGAGACACAGAATCTGTAGTAGACTCCAAGCTCTGAGCTGTCAGCACAGAGCCTGATGTGGGGCTCAAATCCATGAACCCTGAGATCATGACCTGAGCTGAAGTTGGATGCTTAACCAACTGAGCCACCCAGGAGCCCCAAGAGTGAATGACAGTTTCATGGGCTGTGTCAGCTTGATACCAATACCCTTTAAAGATATCACCTGTAGTTGTAATTCTGGGATTCTAAACACTCTTATGATCTGTTATTTTGTCTACTATCCATTTCAAGATAAATTAGTGCAACAAGGCTATCCCCCCAATTCTTTTTTATTGTGGTAAAATATATATAACATACCCCCTGTAACCATTTTAAGTGTACAATTTAGTGGCATTAATTACATTCTCAATGTTGTGCAACCACCACCACCATCTATTTCCAAAACTTTTTCATCAGCGCAAACAGAAACTCTGCATCCATTAAACAAGAACTCCCCACTCTCCTTCCCTTCAGCCCCTGGTAACCTCTAATCTACTTTCTATCTTTGTGAATTTCCCTGTTCTAGCAATTTCACATAAGTGGAATCATACAATAAATATTGCATGTCCTTTGCTGTCTGGCTTATTTCAATCAACATAATGTTTTTAAGGGTTGCAATGAGCCTTTTTATTTTCATTTTTACTCTTTCTTTTTTTTTTTTTTTAATATGGGGGGAAATGTTTGGTCTGCTACCTGTTTAGAAATAAATCAGAGAAACAATGTTTTCTATTTTTATTTTTGCTTGAATATCTTTCATAACAAGGAATAAATGCTTATAAACCCTACTCATTTTTTCTCCTCCTTCCTTTGGAGAAAATGTAACATTTTTGCACATTTATGGTATATTCTTTCTTCAGGGGCCTTAATCTATCCCCCATTCCCACTTCACAATTTTTCCCTGCTCCTGTGGATGTTTGCTGACACTAACCAGAGTAATAAGGGTTCTTAACCATAGGCTGATGGAACAGGTGTCATTATTCATTAGGTATCCTGTTTCTTTTCCCCAAATCTAGGAATAGAATATTTTGAAGTTGGGGCTGAGAGAAAATTTTGGATTGTCTGCTGTTCATTGCCCTCTAGTTGCATTTCATGTTCAGTCATAATTTTTCTATCAGTGGCCAAAGCCAAGATTGTGACCATCTCTTCAGGTTCTTCAGTTCCTTCTAAGTGTTTTATTATCAGCTTTCTTAAGCTTGGCCACAGCTGGCTGGCACAGAAATGACTAAGATCCTTCCTGCTCTTTCTTCTTAGCTGGCTGGCATTGGCCTCTGCCTTAACTCTTTATCTCTTTTGGCAATACCAACAAAATAAAAGTAGTGATAGTTGTGTAGGAGAGGAAAAATAATTTCTCCTGTACTCTTCATTATTTTTGACTGAGATCTTCCCATCCTGTACTAAAGGATGGATTAGCAGGAGAAAAACAAACACATTTAGTAACATATATACAGTAAAACCTTGATTTGCAAACATAATTCGTCCCAGAAACATGCTTATAATCCAAAGCACTTGTGTATCAAAGTGTATTTTCCAGTAAGAAATAATGGAAACTCAGATGATTTGTTCCACAACCCACAAATATTAATGTAAAAATGATTACAACACTGTAATATAATACAAAATCATAAGGAAAATACAAAACATAAAGAAGAATAAACAAATTAACCTGCACTTGCCTTTGAAAACCTTCGTGGCCAGTGTGAGGGAAACAAGAGAGAGGAGGGTTACTATGAGGGAGGATGTTCCCTATCACTAACAGAATCACTGCTACCTATTGCCTCGATGGAATCTTTTTCTTTTCCTGCAACTTTAGCAAGGAACCTATCCAATGACCCTTGTTTTTGCCTCCTTTTGAGGATTTTGCAGAAATGTGTCATTGCATTTTCATTAAACAGATTCATAGCTCGCATTGCTATAGTCTTATTCAGGTGGTGTTTTGTACAAAATTTTGCACTGTTTCCCACATTTTACACATCTCCCTAATCTCATTTGAAGTGAGGGATCCCTCTGCCTTTTCCTCTCCTCTTCTGCAGACGAGACTGCAGATGATAGGCAGATGTAGCCTTCTTATAAAATCTTGCAATTTCCACTACTTGTGTACCTCATTCATACTTCTCGATAATTTCCTTCTTAACTTCCACTGTAATCATCTCCCTCTTCTTACCACCTTTCTTTTCAACCTTTTCTACAAACCTTTTGCTTTATTTTACTTCATTGTATATGCTCGCATCAATGTTGACTACAGTATAGTATTAATAAACTCTTGTCATATACTGTATTTAATGTAACTGGCAATAAGGCAGCAGAAGAAGAGGTCTCTATCTGTAGGCAGCCTGACCTACAATGAAGCAAACAAAGCATTTTAAGCTTTCTCTTGTATGGAAAAGCAAAGGACTGTCCATAGGTGCTTTGAAGTGACAAAAAATACACGAGTGCCAGTTCTGGACACCTTCCAATATTCTGAAAAATCACTGATTTCTGCCAAACACCGTGGCCTAAGACCAAGCATCTGAGCATAGGAGATGATCACCCACAATCCTGCAGAGAGAGAGAGTGAGAGAGGGAGAGAGAGAGAGAGAGAGAAAGAAAGAGAAAGAAAGAGAGAACCATTCTTTCATTTGTGATCATGTGATGTTCGGCATCAGGTACTACTCATATTTCAAGACCATTGCTTGCTTATTAAGTTAAAATTTATTAGAAATATTTCTTTGTCTTGCAGAACACTCACAGAACAAATTAATCACAATCCAAGGTTTTACTGTACTTCACATATACATGGGAAATAGCTAGGAAAACTGATTAAGAGTTCCCACAATTGGCCAAGCCACCTCCTTAAATACCATATTCAGCTGAAGACAAAAGGAAGATGTTGGGGGGGGGCAATCTAGTTATGAGAAATTTCCAGGAAAGCACAGTGAAAAAAGACTAAGGTTTGTTGTGCAGATTTAAGTGGGTGCCTCCTCCATTGACAAGATTCTCTTGTGATTTAGAATCATCCTTCTCTTCTTGGTACAGAGAGACATGTACAAGGAGAGATTTCCTTTATAAATTTTCCTTACAAAAGGGTAAATTTTACTATTTTTTGATTCTCCTCTGTCTGCCTTTTCTCAAAAATAATCAGTTCAAAAAATCCATATGCCTAAGAGGCGTATTTTGGGGTGACATATTGTGCTACCCTTCATTTGGCTTTATAATGTTTTACATTTTCAGTGTGATTTCCTATGAAGTTGGGGAGGAACAATATTTCCATTTACCCTTTCAGGTTCTGTAGCGAGGGCACAGGGGTGAACAAGCACCTGCCTCTGGAGATCCCAAACAGACCAGGTTCAGCCACTGCCACTGACAAAATCCAAAGGCAGAGAAATGAGGGGTGGCGAATCAAGGAATTTATTTCAGGGAGGCCAACAATGAGAAGACAACAGACTAGTGTTTCAAAGACTATTTCCAAAGTACTGAAAATACTTCAAGGCTTATATAAGAAAAAATATAGCAAAGGTGAGTGTGTTGATGCAGGTGGGCAGTGAAAGTCAAATAGATCATGGTCTTTGAGCCGATCATGGGCAGGATGTTGCCAGCTCAGGAAATCCTTAGGCTTGAGGGGGTAGTTTCACTTCCTGTGGTTGGGGGAGGGGTGCTCTGCCCTCGGGGTCTTCTGCCTAGTCCAAGAGAGGAGCTGGAAAGAAGAACACAACTAGAAAGTCTGGGGTCGAGGGGCGCCTGGGTGGCTCCGTTGGTTGGGCGTCAGACTTCAGCTCAGGTCACGATCTCACGGTCTGTGAGTTCAAGCCCCGCGTCGGGCTCTGTGCTGACAGCTCAGAGCCTGGAGCCTGTTTCAGATTCTGTGTCTCCCTCTGTCTGACCCTCCCCCGTTCATGCTCTGTCTCTCTCTGTCTCAAAAATAAATAAACGTTAAAAAAAAATTAAAAAAAAAAAGTCTGGGGTCGAAATGATGGCAGTGAAAGTCCTCTTTCAGTTCTGTGATTACTCTAAGAATTAAACTGACATTAAACAGGACAGATTAAACAGGATAAAAAACCAATTAAAATTTTTTATTAAGTTTATTTATTTATTCTGAGGGAGACAGAGAAAAGTGTGAGGGGGGGACGAGGCAGAGAGAAAGGGAGAATCTCAAGCAGTCTTCCCACTGTCAGCACAGAGCCTGATGTGGTGGGGCTCAAACTCAAGAAACTGTGAGATCATGACCCCGGCCAAAATCAAGAGTTGGGTTCTCAGCCAACTGAGCCACCCAGGCATCCCAAAAACTCAATTTTAATCATATACATACACACTGGAGCTCCACAGAGATAAGCCACCACCAAAGGTGGCCAGGTGATGGAGACTTACATACATACCATCCTGAACTAAGAAAAGGGATATAAGTTTGGGGCTTGTAGGTGGGGGGGAGGCAATGCACAGGAAGGTGAGAGAAGAAAATGTATGGTAAAGGAAGTATGCCCTGTCAGGTAGCTAAGTCTCAAAGGTGAAAAACTTATTTCTGCTAATACCTTTCGTCCTGGTACCCAGAGAAAGACACCTTTACAAATGGAGATTCCCTTTATAAATGGAGATTTCCTTTACAAATATAAACCCCCCCTACAAAAGGTAACGTCTCTGTTTTCAGAGCTTCTCCAGTGTCTGCTTTTTTTTTTTCCTCCAAATATTTAGCTCAAAACAATCCTTATGACAAAGAAGCATATTTTGGGGTGGCGTACTCTGGTACTCTTTGATATGCATCTATTTTCTCCTGAAAATAATCTTACAAAGGAGGCAGGGTGGGGTTTATCTTTCTCTCTTTACAATGAAGAGATTTAAAGTATAGAAAATCTAGGTTGATCTGCACCAATGCACGCAGCTAGTAAGTGGCAGACCAAAAACTGTGACTATGATTTGTGATTGGCTTTGAAGGCCCTGTCTCAGTTAGACAAAGAGACCACTCAATAAATATTTGTTGAATGAATGAATGATATGCTTGCGTTTGCTCTTGCCTGACTGACCATGCTGTTGGCAGGCTCTACAAAAAGCCAGCTGTTTCTTAGAGTAAGCAGAGCTTTCCCACCCTGACTTCCTTCCCAGGGTCTTAGTAATGCTGTTATTCAGACACACTTTTAGATGAATAGTTTACCTTTCCAAGCAGCAGAATATCCTTCATTTATAAAAATTCTCAAAAAATTGTTATAGGAGAATAACATGTGAGAAAGTGGTTCACGATTCATTCATGAAACACTTGTAATCAAGAGCATATACCCGACACATTAGACTAGGAAGGAGGAGAAGGGCTAAGAGAGTTGAGTGTGGGCCAAAAGGAGAAAATATTTTCACAATTAAATGGAAGAAGGCTACTCATGGATCTATGGTAACAGCAGAATTATGAACTGAAGAATATGATAAACTTTGCACCTGAGATCCACAAAGAAAAAAACATCTATATTTCTTTCCCTCTTATCCCCCATGCAATAACGGAAGGGAAAACAAAAAACAAAAAACCTAAGCCCAGCTAATAAGATGTTGTTTTTGAATTTCACTTTTATTTTGTAAGTAGCATCCTTTTGGAGAAGTGCAGTCTCTGAAGAGTAAATTCCTTACAGAGCTGCAGTCCTAAAATGCAAGCCATTTCTGCCAGTTGCTGGCAGATCTTTTCTGCCACCTGGGGAGTTGCTCTCAATTGTATTGACTTTCTGTGACCTTCTTTTATCATGCAAACCAAGGCAGTCTAATTGACTGAGCTGGGTCCTCCCCAGTCCCCAGCAGATGGTCATTACTCATAGCAAGTGAATGGTAGGATTACTGTTGGGCTCTGGCTCTCCCTACCTTGAACCAGTAAACAGGTTCAAGGTCCCAAGCTTAGACCGATATTTGCAATGGCTGATATTCTGTCATTCTTTCTGAAATGGATTTCTATTTTGAAAGCTTTACATTTTCCAAATCACAGGTGAAGACTGATCCAAAATATTATATACGACTTGGTCTAAATTCTTAAATCATTTACATGTAGCAGTAAGGACAAAATGGTATTTCAACATTAGTCATGAAAGAAAACAGAAAACAAACTTCAAAAAATCCTTATTTTGAAAGCTTTTATGAAAAACCATTTTTAATACAGATAACATGTTTGCAAATGCTAAGATACTGGAAAAAATGGGAAAACAGAAATCCCAAGGGGAAAAAAATCTGTTTTAGAATCACAACACCCAGAGACAAGATACATAACCCTTGGTTGAATTATATGTCTTTCCAATTTCTTGTCTTTACACTTGTCCTTTTACTAAATTAGAACTCACTAAATATTCACTTTTTATTTTTGCTTTATTTCACGGCATATTATGAATCATTAGCATGTTTCATATTACTAACAACCTCACTGAGCTGTTTTCGAGTACTGCTTTACGGTTTATCATGTGGCTAGGCCATTAAAAGTATGAAGTTATTAAGTATTAAAAGAAACTTTCCCACAGACAATGTACTGATACAGTAGGCTTTTATTCAGCGTTTCATGAATTGGACTGCGTCTAATCTAGCAGATAGAAAGGAGCCACAAGAGCTGCACAAGGCAAGAGATTTTTTTTTTTAGGTTTATTTATTTTGAGAGAGAGAACATGAATGTGAATGGGGGAGGGTCAGAGAGAGGTAGACAGAGAGAACCAAGCAGGCTCCATGCGCAGTGCAGAGCCTGATGCAGGGTTTCACAACACAACCATGAGGTCTTGACCTGATCTGAAATCAAGAGTGCTCAATGGACTGAGCCACCCAGGTGTGCCGGCAAGAGCTTTTTATAGCCTCGAATGAACAGGAATGAGGGATACTTCTGGATACTGTTAAGGACATTTTTTTCTTAAATATTTATTTATTTTTGAGACAGAGAGACAGAGACAGAGCACAAGTGGGGGAGTGGTAGGGAGAAAGGGAGACACAGAATCCGAAGCAGGCTCCAGGCTCTGAGCTGTCAGCACAGAGCCTGACACGGGGCTCAAAATCACCAGCTGTAAGAGCATGACCTGAGCCGGAGCGACCTGAGTCGGACGCTTAACTGACTGCACCTAGATACTGTTAAGGACTTTACTTGGAGTTTGATGATGGTACATGTTAATTTGGTCTAACTTCAACTAAACACTTGTGGCTTTGGTTTTCATTCTTTTATTATTTTTTTAAAAAATGGATATAAGTACCGTGAGAAGTAAGGGAGATAATTCATTTTCAGAAATACCAAATAAAAGCTGTGCTGTCTATTTAATAATAGGTTTACAACCTATTGGAAATATTTATAACCCCCCCCCCCCCACACACACACACACACACAGTGGAGTCCTAAACCCTTAGACACTTCACTTCCTGGTTCTTCTTCCCCTCTCCATTTCATGGGCTTATTTTTCACAGGCTTTACAATGAGTATGTACCAAGGAACTGAAGTCTCTACATCACCTCAAAGAATGTACATTTGTTCTATTCAGACTACTTGTTGCCTTACATGAGCATAGGAGACTTCCAGGTAAGGCTGTAACGTCTGTAGTACTCAGCCAATGAGGAATCAGGGGAGGGACTTAATGCTAGGAGATAAGTTGCCTGCTGTAACTGCCCCGTGTGCCAGTCCATGAGGCACAGGCTCTTGCAAGAACGTTGATTAGAGCGTCACTTCACTGTGCTCTGAGTTTGCATGTCCCTCTTTTGATTGGGGCAGTGGGATTATTTCTCACAACTACAGAGAACCATATCTCTGTGTGGTTCCTATTGGTCCCTGTCTTTGTATCCATTACTCAGAATTAACCAATGCCAACCTTTTGTCATTTGTCTCCAAAAATTTTAATGAAAGAAATGGGTTTTTACAGAGATAGTTGAATTCTACTTTATTTTCCCCCACATTTCCTCATCACAAATCTGATGTAGAGTCAATCCATGTTTTTACACTCTCTGTAGATATATAGTTTATGATTTAAAATTTATATAATTGTTGGGAAACCTGGGTGGCCCAGTTGGCCAAGCTTCTGACTTCAGCTCAGGTGATGATCCCATGGTTCGGGCCCCACATTGGGCTCACTGCTGTCAGCTTGTCAGCACAGACCCTGCTTCGGATCCGCTGTCCCCTCTCTCTGCCATTCTCCCACTTGTGGTCTCTCAAAAATAAATAAATATTTTAAAAACTATATAATTGTATCATACTATGTATATGATTCTGCAACCTGCATCTCTTGCTAAGCATTATCTTTTGAAATCTACTGATAGCACATAGATTGTTTCATTGAAATGGTAATCAGTATACTAGTCTACTCTATAAATATGCACAATTTATATATCCATCTTCCAACTGGTAGAAAATAAGTTGCTTGAAAATTGTTTTCCTTGTTACGAATAATAGAGCATATTTAGGTCTCCTAGTATGCATGTGCTAGAGATAGTACAAAAGTGAAATTCCTAGGTCATCGGGCATCCTAATATCAATTTAAAAATTATTACTACAGTAATTTCAAAAACAGGTCCTAGCACTTTGTAAGTTTCCTGTTCTTCCCATCCTTGTAAACATTTGTTATTATAAGACTTTTTAATTTTTGTCAATCTGATAGATAAAAAATATCTCTGTATGTTTCATTTTGCACATCCTGGATTACCAACAAGGTTGAAGATCGTTCTATATGTTTGTCTTAAAAAAAGTACAGAACTTATAATGTGATTGTGTCTTTTTTGTTTTCATTGATTTATTCTTATTATATTTTGAATACTAATGCTTTATGGCTTATCTTAAAACAGGGCTTATGACATTAATTTTGTTTGAAAGTTTCAATCTTGATGTACCAAAATTTATATATTTTTTTCTTTATGATCTATCTCTGTTTTTTATTTTATTTATTGATTGATTGACTGATTGAGAGAGAGAGTGGGAGACAGGGCAGAACGTGACAAAGGGAGAGAATCCCAAGCAGGCTCCACACTGTCAGCACCTGACACAGCACTTGAACTCAGGAACCTTGAGATCATGACCTGAGTCAAAATCAAGATTTGGATGCTTAACCAACTGAGCCACCCTGGTTCCTTATGATCTTTGGTTTTTTGTTTTGTTTTGCTTTTAACTTTTTAAATGTTTATTTATTTACTTTTGAGAGAAAGAGAGCACGCAAGCAAGAGAGAGACAGAGAGAGAGGGAGACACAGAATCTGAAACAGGCTCCAGGCTCTGAGCTGTCAGCATAGAGCCCGACGCAGGGCTCAAACTCACAAACTGAGATCATGACCTGAACTGAGATCAGACACTTAACCAACTGAGCCACCAAGCAGCCCCATTTTTTTTTAATGTTTATTTTATTTTTGAGAGACAGAGAGAGAGAGAGAGACTGAGCACAAGCAGGACAGGGGCAGAGAGGGAGGGAGGCACAGAATCTCAGGCAGGCTCCAGGCTCTGAGCTGTCAGAACAGAGTTGGACACGGGGCTCGAACTTACAAACCACTAGATCATGACCTGAGCTGAAGTTGGATGCTTAACTGGCTGAGCCACCCAGATGCCCTCTCTGTTTTTTAAAACTGTATTTTGTTGTTAAGAAATTCTTTATTACTCCAAAGATATAAACATATTTTCCTAGGTTTTCTTCCGAAATTATTAATTACTTTTACAATTAAGGCCATAATTCTTTTGGAGTTTTTATCCTCCCGCTGATATGAAAGGAAAATATTTTAATGTTTCCCATTTGGTAATCCAGTTGACACAGGATCGTTTGTTGACACGTCCACTATTTTTCTTGTTATTTGTATTGATATCTCTTCAGCATATAAAGGCCTCATATATGATTGGTCTTTTATATATTTTATATATTTATAGGTCCCTATATCATACTATGCTTATTTATATGACTCTATAGTAGCCCACATTTTAGTTTCCAGGATTATTTCAGACTCTTATTCTTGTATATGATTTACAAAACCATTGATACTGCCTTCTATTCCTACTTTGCTGAGCTTTTATCGTGAATGAATATTGAGTTTTACTGAGTGCTTTCATCTCAAACTATTGAAAAGATTATATTGATTGACTTCTTCATTTTTAAATCTAACATGGTAAATTATATTGATAGTTTGATGTTGACCATCCTTGCATTGATGATACTTTACCCGAATCTGATACATTGTTTTATACGTACACACACCATATTTATATTATACATACAGTCAGTTCTCATTATTCATGGTAGTTATGGCCTATATAGTTGGTATAGATACTGAATAAGTGAATATTGAATCATTCCTAGAGGAACTACAGTTAGGTTCCTGCAGGACGCTGGACACATTTTAGTCAACCCATCAATATATAATCTTGTTTTATATGTATTTTTGTCTAAAGACACCTTATTTAATATATATTATTGATTCATTAGTGCTGAATACATGGCCAAATAAAGATTATCTAGCATATCAATTTTTCTTGTATGGCACATCACAATCTTTTGTGCCAACAGAGCTAGATAGTACTTTAGCACTAGGCTTGGGGATCATTTTAAGCATCAAAATCACCAACAAAAATTACAGAAATATGAAAAATGTGACACTAAGATGACAAAAAGTATATTGGTTTACTGCAAAAGAGCTAAAGCAGAAGGCAGAATATTGCCATGCTTAACTTCACCTGAGAACCTGTGAGACATACAACTCAAATTTTTTTCAACTCTGCGCATTTCTGTGAATGATCATGAAAGCACTTTGAGTATTGATTTTGGGATTACAAATAGATTTTGACAAGTAGGTGGATTCATAACTATGGAATCTGCAAATGATGTAGATTGAATATAGTATAGAATTTGATTTTATTTATTTATTTATTTATTTATTTATTTATTTATTTATTTAATGTTTATTCATTTTTGAGAGAGAGACAGAGCACAAGCAGGGGAGGGACACCGAGAGAGGGAGGCACAGAATCCAAAGTAGGCTTCAGGCTCTGAGCTGTCAGCACAGAGTCCCATGTGGGGCTTGAACTCAGGAGCCGCAAGATCATGACCTGAGCCGGAATCAGATGCTTAACTGACCGAGACACCCAGGTGCCCCTGATTTTCTTTTCAAATCATTATGTATGGTTTTTTTTTCTCTAAAAATATGCATGAAATTATCTTTTTTTTTCCTTGTGGTTGAATTCTACCACACTATGGATGAATTCGGTCAATTTTTAGAAGTATTTCATTATAGGCTAAAAATAATAACTAAGTGCAATAACTACCCCTAAACTGGATACTCTTAGGGGAAAAAATGTTATAAAGGATATTATTAGGTCAACTGACAAAATTTGAATATAGACAGTTGATTAGAGTATCAATATAAGAATTTATAAAGTTGGTAACTGTATGGTAGTAATATGTAGAATATTCCTATGTTTAGGCAATACATATTGAGGTATTTAAGGGTTAATGACCACAATGTGTGTAATTACCTTCCAATGATTTAGGAAAAAATTTACACACACCTATACACAGAAAATGATCAAAGAAATGGGTAAAATGTAAATAGTATGTGAATCTGAGTAAAGGCTATATACATGTTCTTTGAAATATTTCTATTTTTTCATATTTAACTTCCTGTATATTTAAAATTATTTCCAAATAAAAAGTTTTAAAAAGTGTTTTATGATTCTCAAAAATAATGTGCATTTTTTATTGTTCAGGTGTAGTATTTTATATGTATTAGATTGAATCTTCTTAGCTTTGTCATTCACATCCAAACCCTTAATAACAGTCCTCTTGGTGTGCTTCATCCATCAGATTCAGAGAATTACAAAACAAAAAACAAAAAAACAAAAAAAACCGGGGCATCTGGGTGGGTCAGTTGGTTGAGCATCTGACTTCGCTTCAGGTCATGATCTCACAGCTCAGCTCCTGGGTTCGAGCCCCACATCAGGCTCTGTGCTGACAGCTCAGAGCCTGGACCCTGCTTGGGATTCTGTGTCTTCCTGTCTCTTTGCTCTTCCCCCACTCATGCTCTGTCTCTCTCTCTGTCTGTCTGTCTCTCTCTCTCTCTCAACAATAAATACATGTTAAAAAAAAAGGAACCCCAATAGCTTTGCATTGTTTGAGTTCCTAGTTAGGTTTTGCTTTATACATTTTGAAAATATATTGCTGATAAGGGAGTGTGGGGCAAGCTGAGGGCAAAATACAGGCTGGCACACCGCCTCCCACCCCCCTGGTGGAATATGTGTGATATTCCTTGGACACTCCTGGCTACCCAAGACCAAAGGAAAGGGGTTTAAAGGCTTGCCATGATAATGTGGGAAACTAAGGCAAATGAAAAATTAAATTCCCTTACTGCCCTAAATTCCCATTGACAAATCCTCAAAACTGGCAGAGTGACCCCCCTCCAGGAGCTCAGCTGCCAGGGTGATGACACCTTGCTACAGGCAAAAGAGAATCTTAGCCTAACATTATCCCAACCTTGAGAATCCTATAGTCTACTTCCTTTATCTCAACTGCCCTAAGATACATGCTGGCAATCACACTCCAAGCTTATGGCCCCATGATATACATCTGAAGGGTCTCATGACTGAGGTTGTATTAAATGGTAATAAATGGTATTTCTCTAGCAACAGCTAGCCCTTCAAGGTTCTAGAAAACTTGCTTCCAAAATTCCTTAGAGACTTATTCTATCCCAGACTCCCTACCAACCTGAGGGTATATAATGAGTTACCCATCATGACCCCATGCAGCTTCCTGCCCCTGGGTCATGTCCCCATGCTTCAATTAAGTCATCTTTTTTGCACCAAAGATATCTTCAAGAATTATTTCTTGGGGGCGCCTGGGTGGCGCAGTCGGTTAAGCGTCCGACTTCAGCCAGGTCGCGATCTCGCGGTCCGTGAGTTCGAGCCCCGCGTCGGGCTCTGGGCTGATGGCTCAGAGCCTGGAGCCTGTTTCCGATTCTGTGTCTCCCTCTCTCTCTGCCCCTCCCCCGTTCATGCTCTGTCTCTCTCTGTCCCAAAAATAAATAAACGTTGAAAAAAAAAATTTAAAAAAAAAAATAAATAAAAATAAAAAAAAAATAAAAAAAAAATAAAAAAAAAAAGAATTATTTCTTGGCTGTTGGCTTTGGACCACCCCATCATCACCCCAGAACTTCATCATTGCTAAGAACATCATTATTTTTCTCTTTATTGTCAACTTTTATGTAATTTCACCTACTATAAAAACAAAAAACAAGTAACACCCATTGGCCAAATCTGCGATAAGTTGTATAGCAAAGTAAGTAATGATAACAGTACATCATAACTTAAGGAATAAAGAATCCGTGAGTCCATGCTGATATAAATAAATAATCAAGTAAATAAATAAGAGAGAAGGGCAAGGTCATCTTCACATTGGAATGTCAACTAATAAATGTAGTTGACTAGAAAATGGTCCTTTGGCAGCCACCACAGAATTATTTTAGGGAAAAATCATTAAAACTAAAGTGAATGGGTGAGTTTGATGACAAACAGGACATTGACATAATCTCAAAGAATCTCTCTATAAGTACATATTAATTACAAAGAGAAAATAGTAACTTCTTAGTGGAGAGACAGAGACCATCTTGACCATGTGATCACATTAAATTCATTAGGAATGGGATAAATCAATATTTTGCCATCTAGATCATGAAACATCTCCAATTTATACTTGGATGGGCATATCCATTCCATGATATTTTCCCCTGGGTTATGCCCATAAATCCATAGATTCCTGGTTTGTTTACCATAAGCAATCCAAACAACCAGATTCATCCTGTTAAAAGCATTCCAAAGATAAGGCTTTCTCTGTTAACAAATACCTTTAACTCTTTTTCTAGGAGGTATTCATTAGTATTTTCACAAGGAGATTAGGCCTAGACATCTGCCTTATTTCTGCCCCCACCCTCTTTTCCCATAATAAAAGGAGAGGAAAAAAACCTGCTTCACCCTTTTTTGCCATAGACAATACAAATACATACACGTATTCTCCTCTATGATTTCACTGCTGGTGTCCCTCATTGAATAGAAATCCTTGGTCTTGATATAATTGTGTTCATCAATAGTTGGCTCTATGGTTTGTATTTCTGAACTGTTTAGGAAATTGCTCCCCAGCTCAGGTTGCAATGATATTCTCCTTTATATTCTTCTCTCAACTTTATTGGATAGTGTTTCTAAATCTTCCTGTCAGAGTTGGAGCAGCCCTCCCGATCTAGCTTCCTGCACGCGGCCCTGGTCCAGCTCTCTGTGCACAGGATGTGGGCTATGCTGTCCTTCCTGAGCAGGTGTTCTCCCTCTAGGCCCAGCATTTAAAGTTCTACTGGCTCCAAGAACTCTGTGAGCCATTTTGGTTCAGCGTCCTCGTGCTCTTAGACTTCAAGTTCACTCTCTTTTTGGCACCTTAGGTTTTTGCCTTTAACTTGGCTATGCTTTTCCCCTCTCCCTATTTTTTTTTTTTTAAGAAAAATTGTTGCAGCCTTTCTACGTATGCAGTCTTGGTGATAGGCAATCTTTCCAGGTAAACCTTGCCTTCTATATTGATTAAGCAGTTATAATTTTTTTTACCCTTGTAACATCATAGGAAAGAAAACAGATACCTCCTGGGGTAAAGAAACTGGGGGAGAATAACAGAAATATCTAAGGAATTTTATCAATGTGATTTGTGATGTGACTTTTGCCCAATGGATCTCCCCCAATATTCAGGAAAATGTTCTCTTTTCTTCAGCGTCTTTCACCAATTGCCTGAACTTGGATTTGGGTAAGAACAGAAGCTCTTCATAGAATTCATTCAGGTTACAATTTGAGGTTCATATTCCACTTTTTAAAAATTTAAGTTTATTTATTTATTTTGAGAGGGGTTGGGGAGCGGCAGAGAGACAGGAGAGAGAGAATCCCAAGCAGGCTCCACACTGTCAGCTCAGAGCCGATGCCAGGCTTGAACTCACGAACTGTGAGCTCATGACCTGAGCTGAAATGAAGACTTGGATGCCTAACTGAGTGAGCCATGCAGGCGCCCCCCACTTCTTTTAGTAGCTGTGTGACCTTGGACAAATTACGTAACTTCTCAGAGCCTCAGTTTCCTTATCTCTCCCATCAGGGTATGCACCACACAGATTTTGGGGTTAAATGAAGGTCATGGACATGTCCTTCTCTCCCCTCACCCCCTAGCTGAGGAAAAGCAGAAGAGTCGGATGGAAAAATTTCAGGGAGGGTCTGATTTGTTACTAACTTGCATTGCAATATTGTCGGACCCAACCTACCAGTTTCGCCGTATAAAAACCAGTCGCTAAGATTCTTTCCAAATTAAAAAGTCCATGAGTTAAGGTTTTATCATCGTATTTAAAAGACTGACAAGTCTCCTGTGTAGTTCATTTTTTATTCGCCAATATTTATATTCATAAGTTTACTGAAATGAGAGAAGGGATTTGCTTTACGAGTTAAATACCTCACAAGGTAGCATATAAGTTCTCTGCCTTATCCCTATACACAGGTATGTTGCAAGAGGCATGTCAAGTAATTTGCTCCTCAAATTAGGAATTGAAGGGGCGCCTGGGTGGCGCAGTCGGTTAAACGTCCGACTTCAGCCAGGTCACGATCTCGCGGTCCGTGAGTTCGAGCCCCGCATCAGGCTCTGGGCTGATGGCTCGGAGCCTGGAGCCTGTTTCCGATTCTGTGTCTCCCTCTCTCTCTGCCCCTCCCCGGTTCATGCTCTGTCTCTCTCTGTCCCAAAAATAAATAAACGTTGAAAAAAAAAATTAAAAAAAAAAAAAAAAATTAGGAATTGAAGTGATAAGTACAATGGAAGGGGAAAAGAAAGCCAGGAGGGGGGATCAGAAATGCTGAAGAATTGTTTGGGTGAGCACGGAGGCATTGACTAAAGTCTGCTTTTACTTTGTTTGGAAGTTTATTTCAACATTTAGTCCGTAAAAAAAAACATTGGGACTAATTAATATCTTCTGGTTTTAATTTGCCCAATTTGATGATCACGTGAGAGTCCTGGTAACCAGCAGAAACCAGTTTTTCTTTCTAGCTCCAAATGACAAAGAACCCAGTGAGATAGAATGGATGAGTCTCTGTCTGTGTGTATTTTTACTCTTTTACAAGGTCATCGATCTTCAATGAGATTCGCTTTCCTACAAGCAATCTAAATTGATCCATGGTTATTGGGAAATAACAGACTATTCTTAAATAACTGTGAACAGGAGGTTCAAAAGTAGCTCCTGTTGGAAACAGTTGCAGAATGTTCAAGAAATATGCACATGCACACACACAAAGAGGCCTCTCCCAGCAATGGAGGAGCAGTCAGACCACATCACTGCAGAAGGCCATCGATCACATTTATTACACTGCAGACAGCAGCGATTTTAAGTGAGGCTGGGTTTCCCGAATGAATTCCAATAATTCAAGTTATGATTCCTAAACTGTGTCTCCGACTAATTCAATATTACTTGTATGCCCTTCCCCCCCAAAAAAGTTTAAATCATTAGTCTTTATAATATGGGTCAAAGAACTGGATTTTATTACCTTAATCATTAATAAAGACATTACAAACCATTTGGTGATTCTTAAAAAATAAAGAATGAGAGAAATTGCACAAACCGTAGGAACTGCATCCCGATGGCATAAACGATCAAGTGCTTTTTGTTTATTTGTTTGACATCAGAAACAGATATACTTTGGAGTATACTTCAAACACTGAAGAACACATTTTTTTTTCGAGTTTTTCCTTTTTTTTCAAAATGGAAATGATTTATTGCTTTGTGGATTATAAAAGTAACTCATGGTCATGAAAAAGAAAAGAATACAGGTATATTGGAGGGAGGTGGGTGGGGGATGGGCTAGATGGGTGATGTGGTTAAAGAAGGCACTTGTGTTTGGCACTGGGTCACTAAATTCTACTTGTAAAACCAATATTACTCTGTATGTTAACTAAGTAGAATTTAAATAAAAATTTGTAAGAAAAAAATTTTTAAAAAAAGGATACAAGATACACAAAGTGAAATTTTCCCCACATAACACTTTTTTTGGATTTTTAATACACAGCTTTTTGCCCATCCATCCATCTAGCCATTCATCCATCCATCCATCCATTGATGAATCTTTCCATATTGAAAAATAGAGAGGTGGGAGAAGGCGGGACAGAGGGGGTTCCTATTCCCATGGAGTGGAAGATTTATACTTTTCATGTAACCAGGGCACTTCTCAGGATCCCCTGTGAGCAAAGAAAGGCAGCCCCTACTGTGGGGTGTTCAGAGCTGTGTGCTGGGAGTTTGGGTTTCCATGTCCTCTTTTCAGTTTGGTTTTTAACTAATGTGCGACCTCATTATAAAATGTATGTTCTATGCATGTTATTACACCTTCAGTTAGATACTGCTCTATAACTGTGTTTTGAGAAAATGATCAATTCTTTTAAAAAATATTTTATTTTGAGTAAGCTCAACACCCAACATGGGGCTTGAACTCACTGTCCTGAGATCAAGAGTCATATGCTCTATGAACCAGCCAGGCACCTTGGGATCATTAATTTTCTTAAATAATTTTTTAATTAAAAAAAATATCTATTTATTTATTTATTTATTTATTTATTTATTTATTTATTTAAGTAATCTCTGACCCAACATGGGGTTTGAACTCACAACCTCAAGATCAAGAGTCACACGCTCTTCTGACTGAGCCAGCCAGGCCCTCATTAATTTTTAATGAAAGATGATTTTTATTTACAGGATTGTCCAACTGGTGGGTGCTCTGAAATATTCTAACCAATTAAAGGAAAAAAACCCTCATAATGACCACTCAATTAGCCTCCTTCAAGCTCAGCTTAAAACACTTGATGTTTTTGAGGAATAGAGGTGAAACATGCTTTTGTGGGTTCTGAGAAAATGCTTCAAAAAATTGATCATGTCCTGTCATTGATAAGATGATAATGGCATTAGGATTACTAACACAGACAAGAGTTTGGGAGTGGTTGTCTATGCAGGCTGAATTTCAAAGATGTGGTTTTCAGGAATACAGGGGGTTTTGTACAGAGCTGAATGAACCTTCCACAGTCTAAAAGCCCATCTTTGGGAAACAAATATCTGGTTGCCATGGAGACACTCAAGGTGGATGAAGGATGGATTAATCAAAATACAGTAAATCCTTTTTACGAGCTTCCTAAGAAATCTAGTGTGATGTGAACCCTCTGGTCTGTCTTCTCCTGTTCTTCCCTCCATCACACAGGAAATCCACTATGGACGTAAAATGACACACATTTATTGTACTGAGTTCTATGTACATACTAGTGAATGACACCCTCTCCTGCTTGAAAGGCATCACCATACAAGCACAAGTGCTTCTCAAACATTTATGTTTTAAAATAGTTTTTGAAATTTAAGGAAAAAAATGTATCTTATTCTCTCTACAACAAAAAGAAAAGAGACTGGTTAGAAACAGCCTCTGAAAATTGTGACTATTTATTAACTGAGCTGTGTTCTCTGGGGAATAAAGAATATGAAATAATTTGTATTGAGATAGAAGCAGCATCCACCTTGAGTCAAAAAAGACACCTGATCTGATCATTTCAACCGTTAAATTTAGTTCAAAGCAAGTTACCTTAATCTAAATATTAAATAAATAAATGAATGAATGTGAATAAATTATTAAGCTGAATAAATGAAGTGAATAAATTAATTAAGTGGCTATTCCCTTCCTTCCCAACAAACTGACAGGTCAAATTAATCAAAATAGTTAATCCAGTTGTGGGAGACATTTCTAGGAGCCTGCAGTAAATCATTCTTGGGCAGCCAATTCGATTTTAACCCCTGGTCTTGAATAGCCACTGCATCAAGTTGATTGGATGAGCTATAGCACATAGAATCAAGCCGATGTAAGTAGGATTTGGACACCCTCCAAGAACAGAAAAAGGCTCACAGGGAGGATGTCAGTTACTGCAGGCACGGGGCCTACAGGAAGTCCAGAGGGACCCAATAGAGTGCACAGGCAGGGAGGTTTTCCACATCAGCACTCTGGGTCTGAGACTCTGTGCATTCTCCCAGACTGAAAGGCGGACAAAGGGATGCAAACTGCAAAGGAATTTAGCAAAGGGCGAAACCGTGATTCTCAGCTGGGGACGATTTAGTCATGACTGGGGGTAGGGAGGGCTGGGAGTGAGGACTACTGGCATCTAGTGAGTAGAAGCCAGAGACGCTGCTGAACATCCTCCAGTGCACAGGACAGCCTCCTGGGGGGCGGAAAAAGTCAGCAGTGCTGAAGTTAAGAATCCTGCAGCAGAAGAAATAGTTAACAGATTCTAAATAGCCCTTGAGAAGGAGCACCGATTCATGGATTTACATGGGCAGATGAGCAGGACTGAACTGAGCAATAAAGTAATCAGCTCTGGCTTGGAATTTGAGGACCTGGAACGCGATCTAAGCCTTGTTGTTTATTATTACCTATAATGGGGCGCCTGGGTGGCGCAGTCGGTTAAGCGTCCGACTTCAGCCAGGTCACGATCTCGCGGTCGGTGAGTTCGAGCCCCGCGTCGGGCTCTGGGCTGATGGCTCAGAGCCTGGAGCCTGTTTCCGATTCTGTGTCTCCCTCTCTCTCTGCCCCTCCCCCGTTCATGCTCTGTCTCTCTCTGTCCCAAAAATAAATAAACGTTGAAAAAAAAAAAAAAAATTTATTATTACCTATAACATGTCAGCCTCCTTGAGGCCCATTTATTTCATCTGTTAAATGGTTACAGTAATATCAACCTATCTTCTAGCACTGAGTGAGATAGGAGATGTGAAAGCACGGAATAACAGAGTCAGTGTTCAAGAAATAATGACTGGAAACAAACAAGCCTGTTTATCTTATCTTTATTTTTTTTATTATTATTTATTTTACTTTTTATTTTTTTTAAGTTTATTTTGACAGAGAGAGAGCACAAGTGGGGGAGGGGCAGAGAGAGAGGCAGAGAGAGAATCCCAAGCAGGCTCTGCACTGGCAGCGTGGGGCTTGAACCCAAAAACCATGAGATCATGACCTGAGCCGAAATTAAGAGTCGGATGCTCAACTGACTGAGCCACCCAGGTGTCCCTATTATTCTTTATTTTAATTTTAATTTCATTTAATTTAATTTTGAGGCAAGATGAGTCAGTTTTGACCAATGGTGACAAAAGGACAAAAATATTTAAAAGTCATTACTTACTTTGGATCTTAATGTTTTGTAGGGGAGGAAAAAGTTTTCTTCAACCCTTTTAGGGTCCCTGGCTAGGTCTGAAAATTAAACTGACCTAAAACAGATTAACAGGAGAAACACACATACGTTTCATTGAATTTTTACATGTACATGGGAGTCTTCACAAGAGAATAAAGACCCAAAGCAGTGACCAGAGTAGGGAGCTTTAAACCTCTCAAAGAAAAAATGAATCTATGAAGAACTGACAAGACAGAGAGGTTTGGGCTAGGGGTGGTCAATGGTGAAGAAGTAACTAGGAAGATAAGGGTTAGTTTAACAAGGTTTTTTTATCAGATTTATCAGCCCCCAACTCCCTCTCTAGTGATAAAAATGTCTCCCTGCCTTCTGGTACTGGGAGGGGACCTTTCACATAGGAGATTTATGACCTGTTTCAGGGAAAAGGGGGGGGAGAGGGGGAGGTCACATTGACCTTCTTGCTTCTGCTGCTTTCTCAGACTCCTTCAGTGTAAGATATCCAATATGACAAGGTGCCATATTTGGGGGTGGCATGTCTTGAACCCTATCAGCATGAAATACCTTTTTTTTTTTTTTTTAACTTAGAGGCTGCTGGGTGTGAGGCTGCAACATGGTAGGAGGCTGTATTTCTTTCTAGGAAAAAGAAAGATGGGGAACATACGTGTGGAGGGCCAGTGAGAAAGCTAGACGGGAGCACAGGGTGTGCGGATTTACCAGGATCTCAAAAAAGATGATTTGCTGTGGAGGTGCGTTGTAACCCTCTCCTCCGTCTCACCACAAAATCATCAGCGAAGTCTTCTTTCCTCCTTTGTGATTTGCGGGTTAGAATTTGTTTTTTTGGTTTTGGTTTGTTTGTTTGCTTTGTTTTTTGATACAACAAGGGCTGAATCCTGCTTCAGTGTGAATATACAGGGCTGTCACTAGTCCATGTTAAGAAAATTATCCCGGGGCGCCTAGGTGGCTCAGTGGGTTGGGTGGCGGACTTTGGCTCAGGTCATGATCTCACAGCTTGTGAGTTCGAGCCCATCAGGCTCTGTGCCGCCAGCTCAGCGCCTGGATCCTGTTTCGGATTGTGTGTCTCCCTCTCTCTCTGCCCCTCCCCAACTCATGCTCTGTCTCTGTCTCTGTCTCTCTCTCTCTCTCAAATAAATAAACATTAAAACCATTAAAAAAAAATAAGAAATATTAAAAAAAAGAAAAATTATCCCAAACTTGGAAATAAGTCAAAAGGTGATTAATGTCATGCTAAGAACATTTTCAAACAAGCCCACCTAAGGATCATCTGACTCTGGGAACTTAAGCTTGTTCATACAATTCATTATCACCCAGAGATTTTATAATTCTGAATGCTGATTTGGGACCAAGATTTTTTTTGGTTGTTTAGTAGGAAGGATAAACCCAAAGGTTATGGTTTTGTTACCCTGTAGGATTTTAACCACTGTATACCTTTGTCTAAATGAGCAATTTTATTTCAGCATGACTTTTCTCCACATTTATTGTAAAAACCCCAGTTTCTTAAATTCTCCATTGAACTGTTTTTGTCATCCTGCTAGTTCCTTTATTAATAGGTTTAATATCCTTGATATGGACTTATTATCTATTTATACAAAAATTATGTTTTTAGCATTTTGAGAGTGTGCTTTGGTACCCATATGCAGCCTTTGTGTGAATTAGGAAAAAAGTGTCCCTTCCTTGAATACAGTTAGTTTTCTTTTCCTCAAGTACAATTTTTGAAAGATAGTATATTATTTATGTTTTAATAATAAAATTAACAGCAAGCCTGAGGTCATTCTACATAAATTCTACAAATTAAATTATTGAACACACAATAAAGGAAGTACACATTTTTAATCATAAAAATAACTCACTAGAATACTTAAGAAATGAGTAGGATTTAATCATTAGTGATAAAATAGTTTTATGTCTTACTTTCACAGAGATAAAATTCTTTATGACAGTTTCACTGCCTCTTGGCTTTAGAGTCTTGTTTTCTAAAGAAATGAACAGTTTTTCTCATGACATTGTATACCTTTAATAAATTTTATTTTCACAAAGCGATAAAATTGCCCATTGGCAATTGCTACTACAAGGTGAAATTTATCCTGGGAGCTACAGAACATTATTGGAAATGTGTCACGTAAATCATTGTTGCAAATACGTTGTGATATTTCAACTGGAGTATTCTAAAGTGGAGATTTTAGAAATCACCTTAGGATTTTAGTTCCCTACGCATGGAATCCCCATCACTATCATTTCCCGTACTTTTCCGCCAGGCAATATCACCTATTAGTCAATAGCTCCCGTTCGTTGCAATTTTTTTGAGTTACCCATGCCATCTGTAACACTGAGAGGCCACTATATTCTTTCAGCATTTTAAGACTTTCCTTTGAAGATGATAGTGTTATATCTGGTTTAAAAAAAAGAAAATTGAATTTAGAATAGAATTTTGGTTTTTTTGTTTTGTTTTAAATTTTTTGAATGTTTATTTATTTCTGAGACAGAGAGAGACAGAGCATGAGTGGGGAAGTGGCAGAGAGAGACACACAAGAATCAGAAGCAGGCTCCAGGCTCTGAGCTGTCAGCACAGAGCCCGATGTGGGGCTCGAACTCACAAACCATGAGATCATGACCTGAGCTGAAGTTGGTCGCTTAACCAACTGAGCCACCCAGAAGCCCCTAGAATTGAGTTTTGGATGGTAGATGGGATTCTAAGTTGAGTCAACACTTTCTACTCCTTTTTTTTGGTACTGCCTGTACTGGGAGACTTGCTGTCAATGTCAAGAGATTCTGCCATTTGTTCAGTATCAATATATTTTTCATAAATGCGATTGCTCTGACTTCAAAAAATGTATAATTCCTTTGATGTTTTCAAGTATATTGTGTATAGTGATTTTTTTTTTCTTGTGTCATTTTGCATTTAACATCAATTTTTACCCAGGCTATTATGCCACATTGGTACTGAGCAAATAAGTGTAAAACTGGTTGTTTTCAAGACCAACGTCTACTTGTGTTGCAGAAATATGTAACAATTAATGTCACAAGGATTTCTAACAGAGCATGGCCTTTTTCCCTGAAGTGAGATTCTAGTGTCATGATAGCTTCAGCTTGACTTTCTTCTCATTTTTTCAAAAATGGCTTCAAATTTCTCTTTCCTAAAATTATTTTCAATAAAGTTCAACACAGATGACAAAAAAGGTTTTGCACATTTTCTATCAGGTTTAAACAAAACAAGGAATATAGTATGTTTTATAAATTTTTATTTTTAGGATTTGCTGCTGCAATCCCTTATGTTTCCCATGTGTACTTGTGGCGTTGTCATATCCCCTAGTCATTTGAATTATTTTATCTAGATTGTAGTTTTTGTTACACCTGTCAGAATGGCTAACATTAACAACTCAGGCAACAACAGATTGCCTGAGGATGCGGAGAAAGAGGATCTCTTTTGCACTGTTGGTGGGAATGCAAACTGGTGCAGCCACTCTGGAAAACAATATGGAGGTTCCCCAAAAAACTAAAAATAGAACTACCTTACGACCCAGCAATTGCACTACTAGGTATTTATCCAAGTGATACAGGTATGCTGTTTTGAAGGGACACATGCACCCCCATGTTTATAGCAGCACTATCCACAATAGCCAAAGTATGGAAAGAGCCCAAATGTTCATCGATGGATGAATGGATAAAGAAGATGTGGTGTGTGTATATATATATATATATATATATATATATATATATATATATAATGGAGTATTACTCGGCAATCAAAAAGAATGAAATCTTGCCATTTGCAACTACGTGGATGGAACTGGAGGGCATTATGCTAAGTGAAATTAGTCAGAGAAAGACAAATATATGACTTCACTCATATGAGGACTTTAAGAGACAAAACAGATGAACATAAGGAAAGGGAAACAAAAATAATATAAAAACAGGGAGGGGGACAAGGCATAAGAGACTCATAAATATGGAGAACAAACAGAGGGTTACTGGAGAGAGTGTGGGAGGAGGGATGGGCTAAATGGGTAAGGGGCATTAAGGAACCTACTCCTGAAATCATTGTTGCACTATAGGCTAACTAATTTGGATGTAAATTTAAAAAATAAAATTAAAAAAACAAAAAAAAAATAGATTGTAGTTTTTGTATACCTTGTGCTGAGAATTGATATTATCTATGTCAACATAACTTAACTGTTTTTCTCCAAGAAATTCTCTCTCAGGAAAATAAGATTGCAACCCAATAAATAACTAACTTTATCATGTGCTTCAGGAAATTCTGCAAACTGATTTATCAAGGCAAACAGTTGCTTCATTGTGGCAAACAGCTAGTCTTATCAAAAAAACTGTGTGCTCACCTGCACAAACACCTTGCTTATCAGCACAAGAGTTTGCTTATCCAGACTTGTTTTAAGACCCACTGTGTCCACCAATCCTGAAGTACTACATCACAAACTTTGGCCAATCTTCACCTATTCCCTGCCTTGAAGGACTTGCCTTAAGTTACCTGAGCCCAGACCCTAAAGCTTTCCTCTACTGAGACACTAAGACTCTGTTAAGATGGCGCTCTCCCTTGCTGCCTTAAGCCTAACACACTTGACTTTGTTTGACCAACAGGTTATTCTGGAAGTTTTTGTAGGTAGTCAGCAATCAACATGAGTAAGAGTACATATAGTCTTTTCTACTCACGTCATTACTGAACAAATGCCCACAAAATATTCACCTACAGACATGTTTGCCTTTTTGGAATTTGAAAATCTGGTAATAATTACTATCTCTTCTACATAGATTATATTAGAAGTTGTATCTAAAGGGGTACCTTTAGAGAAAGGGGTACCTGGGTGGCTCAATTGGTTAAGTGTCTGACTTTGGCTCAAGTGTCTGTTTTCAGCTCAAGATGATCTCACACTTGTGGGATCAAGTCCCACATCAGGCTCTATGCTGACAGCTCAGAGCCTGGAGCCTGCTTCAGATTCTGTGTCTCCCTCTCTCTCGGCCCCTCCCCCGCTCATGCTCTGTCGCTTTCTCTTTCAAAAATAAATAAACATTACAAAAAATTTTCAATAGGTGAGAAATATTTAGCACTTCTTACCTAATCAAATAACATGTGTGTGCTGCTGAGGCTTGTATTCTAAGAAAATGTTCTACCTTCAATGTTATTATTTGTTATGGTTCCTACCAGATAACGAAAATTCCATTATTATGCTGATAAAGTTCTTGGATGACCTCAATACTAGCATTGCTGCACAAAAGATGAATCCTCTCCCTGTCATGAAAATGGACCCGAAGCTCTTGCCCCTCCCAAAGCCCAACCTAAAGCAAAAGCTTTGAAGGCCAAGAAAGTGGTGCTGAAAGGCATCCAGTCACACATGAAAAAAAGAAGATCCTCAAGTCACCTACCTTCCAACTACCCAAGACACTGCATCTTTGAACGCAGCCCAAATATACTCAAAGAGCACCCCCAGGAGAAGCAAGGTTGACCAGTATGCCATCATCAAGCACTATCAAGTTCCACCCTGCCCCCTGACCCCCGACTCCTGAGTCAGTCATGAATAAAATAGAAAACAACAGGGGCTCCTGGGTGGCTCAGTCGGTCGAGTGTCCGACTCCAGCTCAGGTCATGATCTTGCGGTCCATGAGTTCGAGCCCCGCGTCGGGCTCTGTGCTGACAGCTCAGAGCCTGGAGCCTGCTTCAGATTCTGTGTCCCCCTCTCTCTCTGCCCCTCCCCTGCTCATGCTCTGTCTCTCTCTGTCAAAAATAAAATAAACATTAAAAAAATTTTAAAAAAAATAGAAAACAACAATACACTTGTGTCTATTGTGGACATCAAGACCAACAAGCACCAGATCAAATAGGTTGTGAAGACAATCTATGACATTGATGTGGCCAAGGTCAACACCCTGATCAGGCCCAATGGAGAGAAGAAGGTATATGTTCGACTGGCTCCTGACAACGATGCTCTGGGTTTTGCCAACAAAATTGAGCATCTGAAATTCAAACTGAATTCAAACTGGATTCAAACTGAATCCAGTTGGCTAAATCAAAATATAAGTTTTCACCATAAAAAAAAAAAAAGAATCAACTCTATTGTGTTTAACAATGGCACATGATATTTGATCTTACTTTCCAATAGTTTGTTTTGTACTATTAATAATATAGCTATATTTTAGAATCAGAGGTCAATTTTAAATGCTTAACACTATTGTTATGCATTTAATTTTCTTCATGTTTACTAAAAGCATGTGATAAGTGCTGCCAATCTTTGTACTATTGTCAATCTCTAGTTGATTCTTTTCTTCTCCCAAAGACAAAATACAAAGTCTTTTGAAGTAAAAAGTTTTAGCACTTTTTTGTAATTTGGAAGAATTTGTGTGTAATGTTCCTCAAAACTTGTTATCTATAACGTGAGGTGGATAATTATCAACTAGTCCTCTGAATATTGAAGTTATTATATGGATGTGTACTTGCATTCATACAAAATACATTAAGTTTAATGGGGCCTTTGGGTTTTTTCCTCTTCTAGTTTAAGTGGAAATTAATTTCTTATGATTGTCACAGAGATAGAAGGTAAATTCATATTCTGCCCAATCAGTGACATTTCAATCCTACATTCTTCTGTCACTATTAACTCTGGGTCTTTTCCTTCTTTCCTCCTGCATCTCATCTATTTTCTCCAAAAATTTGTTCAATTGCACAAATAAATTTCTTTCATTTTCTCTAATGTATTTCTATTTTCTTATTCTTGGTGATTAAGAAAATATTTTTGACATCTGGGAAGAAGTTATGAGTAGTTTAATATTTTATCTTAGAATGTGAAACACTAAAGAATAATACATTTGGGGAAAATATGACCTTATAGTAGAGAAACCTGGAAGACTACCTCAACTGAGTGATGGATGTTAACATCCCAGTAATGAGACATCAGCATCATGTGCCTCTTGACATGATATACTGAGAAGGGCTCCACATCACTTCTCTGGTAATCTTACAAAAAATCATAACCTAAATTTATCATGAGGAGATGTCAGGTAACCTTGCATGTCATTTCCGAAGACCAATTTTGTGACATCAGCTGTGTGTCTTACAATTCAATTCAATCATGACACTAACTGCCTGCAGTTAGCATAGATCCCATAGGTGAAGGGGCTCAGTCCCATGAGACTGTCCCCACTTCAGATACCAGCTGCAATTCATGGGTGTCCCCAAACGAACTTGTCTGGTCAACCACAGATTTGGGGTTTCCCACAACCTTCCCCCAAATTTGATCATTCTCTAGAATGGCTCATGGAGCTCAGGAAAGTGCTGTACTTAACAATTACAGTTTTATATAAAGGATACAACTCAAGAAGAACCAAGTGAGAGAAATGTATGGGGCACGTATTGGGTGGATGGGGTAGGAGGAATGCGGAGCTTCCATGTCCTCTCTAGTGCCAGTGTCCTGGCACATTGATGGGTTCACCAACCCAGAAGCTCCCAGAACCTTGTTATTCAAAAGATTTTTGCCAAGGCTTCATTATGTAGGCATGAGTAATTAAATCATTGGCTTTTGGTGATAGAACTCAATCCCCAGACCCTGTCCTCTCCACAGGGGCTGAAATTTCTAACCCTCTAATCATATGGTTAGTTTTAGATTTTGGTTTTATTTTTGTTTTTGTTCTTTCCTTTGATAACAAGACCCATTCCGGGTTGAGTAACCACATTAACATAACAAAGACATTGCTACTACTCAAGAAATCCAAGGGTTTTAGGAGCTCAGTGGCAGGGACTAGGGACAAAGGCCAAATGTATTTTTTTATTACAACACAACCCCAAATTATGGGACATTCCACCAAGTAAATGGCTCGTGATCTTCAAAATTGTCAAAGTCATGGGGGGTGGGGGGGAAACACAACAAAACAAAGCAAAACAAAACTATTCTGTGTTGAAAGAGACTCAGGAGTTATGACAACCAAATGCAATGTGGGACCCTGGTTTTGATCTTTTTTTTCTGGATCAGGAAAACACATTAGTAAGATGATTGGTAACATTTGAATAAGGTCTTTGATTAGTTAATAGTACTATATCAATGTTAGTTTTCTGTTTTTGATCATTTATGATGGTTATGTAAGATGTTAATATTAGGGAAAGGTGGTGAAGTGTATATAGAAAAGTTTTATACCATTTAAATAGTATAAATGCCATTTACTTAAAAATAAAAATAAATTTAAAATAATATCCTTATTATACACTCTAAGTTTTAATAGCAGTTATTTTTATACTGATGAATTTCCGTAACAGACACTTTCTATAAAATATACACTGGATAATGATTTAGAGACTTCTAATTTATGTGTATGAAATACTGCTTTGTGAATTTTTAGTGGCAAATGAGTATTAGTTATTATACAATGATTTATATCATAATGAAAGAACTTAGACACTGTTGAGAAAACAAAATTCAACTGAGTAAATTTAAAAATCTTATTGGTTTTATTCAATGATTTACAAATTGAGCAGCATTCCATTTAGCAGATAGAAAGAAGTTCCCAGGAGCTGTAGAAAATGGAAGACTTATAGACAAGAAGGACAAGAAAGTTACCAGGAAAGAATGGATTGTTTCAGGCAAGGTCACCTTCCTTTAGGGGACAGTAGGGATCTATCATATGGGTTACCTCAATAGTGCTGACCAGGAAATTCCAAACTGACTGGTTAAGATTACATTCCTGGGAGAGGCTGAAACTACAGTTAGGTTAGGTGATATGGGCCTTGGCACAAGTGACTCTATTTGGGGCCTTTCCCTAATGTTAACATCTTGTCTTTTCTTTTTTGAAACAAGATCTAAATTAGAAACTCAACAATGCCTTTCTAGTATAATAAGCAAATAGCTGATGATATGAACTACAATATGAATTGTCAACTTTAGCCAATGCCCTAGCACAAGTATGGATTTGTGTTTTGAATTTGATGATATTTCCCAATCAATATATTAGTTGGTAAAGTATATTAAAACTGTAACAATCAATTCAAACAATTTTAGCCTTAAAATTTTTTTTTCAGGTCTGCATTACAAACAGCAAATAATCAAAGATCAAAGAAATGTCCTTTGATAATCAATTATAATCATTTCACCTGAATATTCTATTTCTGCCATGGCAAATTTAAGCCATCACTTTCAAGGTATTGTTTTTCAACCAGTGGGTCTAATGCAATTTTTCAATCACCAAGTCCATGTAGTTTTCCTCAAGGGCAAACTGGTCCTTTAAATTAATTTTCCAGTAGCCCTGGGACAGTAGATTTTCCAGAGAGCTCTTTGGTGAGGCAACTGGGTTTAGGGATAGACTAGGCTGGGAGGTTGAGGTGTGGTCTTTGAGTATGCATGGCTATGACGCGAAAGCTTATTGGGAAGTGTTGGGGACAGAGGTTAAAGATTAATGCTACTGGAAAACCTGTAACCTCTCTTCAGAGCAGCTTGGAGTGGTTTATGGCTGGGATTTCCTCTGACAACAGCCAGAGGCCTCCCATCTCCTCGTGCAAAAATGTCTCAGATGGGCTTTCTCTTCCTCACACTTGGGAATTACACTCTGGATTCAAGGTCCCCTGGGTTACAACTTTTCACAAGTGACACACTTCCTCCCCTTCCATGGCCTGCGTTCTTGGGCAGCTGCTGAAAGTGGGAGCCTGGGCTGGGAAACCAGGCCATTCAATAAGTTCTGTTTCTAAGGGGCGGACGCTATTCCTGGCAAAAACTAATGTGAAATATCCACACTCAGATATTTCAGATTGAGCATGAGGGAGTCACGAGGAAAGTGTACCCTAACATCAGAACTACAAAGGGAATCATTCCAAACCGAAAACAACATAAATATCCATCCTAAATAGAATATAGAAACTGAGGTATATTTGTATACATTGAAGAACCATATATTAATGAAAATGAATGAACTTCAGACAGAGGCAAATTTAAGATTAAGACAGCATCACAAGATTATTCAGTAAATAGCATTGAGAAGACTCTTTTTAAAGAATTGTAATCCAGGGGGTGCCTGGGTGGCTCAGTCAGTTAGGCTTCTGACTTCAGCTCAGGTCATGATCTCGCAGTTCATGGGTTCGAGCTCCACGTCGGGCCCTGTGCTGACGGCTCAGAGCCTGGAGCCTGCTTGGGATTCAGTGTCTCCCTCTCTCTCTGCCCCGCTCTCACTCGTGCTCTCTCTCTCTCAAAAATAAACATTAAAAAAATTTTTAATAAAAAATTATCATCCATATGTCTAATAAAATTCCATGTTACACACTCTGAAGTCCAAGATACTGAAAGAAGACACAGTTGTCACCTTAACTACCTTTATTTTGACCTCAGTCTGTACTTTCTAACTAATTAAGTCCTTTCCAGCTCATGTCTCAACTCACAAAAGACCCTTTGGGCAAAGCATCCGTGATGGGAACCGAATCCATCCTCTCATGTGATAAGGCTCATGTAGCCCAGAGCCTACAAGACCCCACGTGACTGACCCCAAGATAATGACTGACCTGACCTGTACTGCCCACCTGCACATACCCGCTAACCTTTGCCCCACATTCTCCTTACGCAAACCTGGAAGTATTTTCAGCACTTTGGAGACAGTCTTTGAGACCCTAGTCTGCTGTCTTCCCTGTGTTGGCCTCTAGGAAATAAAATCCTTTCTTGTTTCAAAACGGCTTGTCTCTCTGCCTTTGGATTTTGTTGGCACTGAGGGGCCAAACCTGGTCTGTTTGGGACCCCCAGAGCCACGTGCTCAGGCACCCCTGCGCCCTGGCCACACTGAAACATAGATTAAGCAACAACTGAAGGGAAAAAGCAAAGACACCCAGGACTATAAGTAAAAGACTTTGGTTCTCTTTCTGGATGTTCCACTTAAGGGACAAGTGGCAATTGGTAGATCACTTAATCTCCCCAAGGCTTTGTTTCTCTCTCTGTCCAATGGGGTCAATAATACAATAATTTTCATGAGAATCACCGAGACTGAATGTGGAATGAACGGTTAGACAAATACCTGCAAAGGATTTCACTCATATTGGCATTTTCTATCTCAAGTCCACTTTAAAGATTGGAAAAACAAAAGACCTCTTTTCAGAAAGTTAATACAAACAGACCATTTATAATTACGGGCCAGTAGAGCATGGTTTACCACATTTTCCAGATTCCGAACTGAGAGGTCAGAAATGGTTTCTGGGGCATTCCTGCAACATGGCCAGCCCCCACAGATATGCTACCAGATTAACATGTCTCCCTTGTCAGGAGGAAAACCACAGACCCAAAATGAAGTCCCTTATGCTAGGCCATGTCACCAAACTAGGGCTTAATACCTAACCCAATTACAGTTTCAACCTCCCTCAGAAATGTAGTTTTAACTGGTCAGTCAGGAATTTTCTGGTCAGCACCAATAAAGTAATCTGTAACGCAGGCTCTCTCTATCCCCCAAAGCAAGATGAGGCAATCCACTGGGTAAGACCCTTCTGTCCCCGCAGCAAAGACCCGGCGCAAAATAATGCTTTTTGTTTGTTCATTTGTTTATGGCTTCCTTGTTCTGTCTTTAAAACCTTTTTCCTTTCTGTAGCCCTTTGGAGCTCCCCTCTACTTACTGTATGGGATCTTGCCCAAGTCAAAAATCGCGAACGTAATTAGGGCTGCTATTAAACCAAGAGATGGAACTAGCTGGCTGATGTGTCCCGCACCAGGCTGGTAGCCACTATAGGCTGTTGGATCCACCTGTGGGACTGCAGCCAGGATTTGGGACTGGGCATGCCCTTTGGTCTCCTCTCAGAAGCAGGGACCATCGATGCATTGGTTATGTGTGACTCCTGACAAAAGATGCAAAAAGTTCCTTAGGTATCCTGGTACAGGTGAGCACAATTTTCTCAGGGAATATATGTCCAGGCATGGACTTGGGTCATCCATTTTTTTTTTCTCTTATCTTTTTACTCTACTAGTTAAATGTAAAGCCCTAGGCATGATTTCGGTGGGCTTTTAACACTGATTTAAATAAGTAGAAGAGGGGTGCCTGGGTGGCTCAGTCACTTAAGTGTTCGACTTTGGCTCAGGTCATGATCTCATGGCTCATGGGTTCGAGCCCCACATCGGGCTCTGCGTTGACAGCATGGAGCCTGCTTAGGATTCTCTCTCTCCCCCTCTCTCTTCCCCTCCCCCACTTGCATGCACATTCTCTCTCTCAAAAATAAATACACTTAAAAAGAAATAAGTAGAAGAAAGGTTAAATTTTCTTTCTTTAAAGCCATGAAGGCACAGGAGGAGGATTAAGATCCAGGGCAGTTGATGGGGAGGGCAGTTGATGGGGAGGGCAGAGTGTTGGGGACCAATGGGAAAGCAGATGAGAAACCTGGGAGCCTACTTAGTTCTATAGCCCACTCAGGGTGACCTGGGACTTGTCACCACATCTCTCTGCACCTGTTTCCTCATCACCAAACTCCTTTCCAACCTAAACATCCTATGGCTGAAAGCAAGGTAATTAATAGCAATTTTTGTCCCTTTAAACTTTATTCTAAACATATTTTAACAATTCACTGTTTTTGTTAGAATTTTAACAGTTCTTTTTTTTTTTTTTCAACGTTTATTTATTTTTGGGACAGAGAGAGACAGAGCACGAATGGGGGGAGGGGCAGAGAGAGAGAGGGAGACACAGAATCGGAAACAGGGTCCAGGCTCTGAGCCAGCAGCCCAGAGCCTGACGCGGGGCTCGAACTCACGGACCGCGAGATCGTGACCTGGCTGAAGTCGGACGCTCAACCGACTGCGCCACCCAGGCGCCCCTTTTGTTAGAATTTTAAAATGCTTACCATGGATGCAGCTTGTGTGTTCCTCGGGTGTCGTCCTCTTTCCCCTTTTGTGAAGTGGTTGAGGGGCGCTCAACCAGGAAAAGCCTCACAAAGGAGAAGAGTAGTGGTCATATTAATTTGAAAGTGACAAGCGGTCGCAGGAGGTCATTGAGAGGACATGACCACCGGGTGACCTGCGAGCTGGACCCAGGGAATCAGAGGCTCTTCCCTGTCCCCTGTCCTTGGAGTGTGGAAGCCATTTTCAAGGACTTAAGTCGCGGTAAGAGAGCAAGATACTCCTGAGGCCTGGTCTGACCCTGTGACTGAGCCCCATTAAGGCCTCTGTATAAACTTTATGGTCTTATTGAGTGGGTATGGAGCTCTACTCTTGCGGTGCCCGAGACAAGCCTCACAAGTGGGTTCCCTTGGGGTGCTCTGCCTCTTAGGTCTCTCACTGTGCTCTGTGTACAGGGCCAGTTTGTGGACCAATAGAGGACAGGGCAGTTGTGAGGTATCATCCAAAATTAAGAGGCATGTAACATGAAGTAAGCTAGTGTGATGCTGGGATTTAGAATAAGAAATATATATTTGATCTTTGTCCCCATTTCTGCCAGAAAACGCCCCAAACCCTAGGATTTTCTAGATGAGCTCTATAAAGGTGTCTTTGTTATGTTAATGAGGCATCTCTGGGAAAGCTCCCAGGTCACCCAGGGCTGGGGGCTGGTTGCCAGGGGAACCAACCACGTGATCAGAGGGTTGGCTCTTTCAACCCAATCACCTGACTTCTGGGGAGGGGAGAGGGGCTAGAGATTACGTTTGGTTACCAATGGACGGTAACTTAATCAATCAAGCTTATGTAAGGAAGCCTCCACAAAAACCCGAAAGCATGGGGTTCAGAGAACTTCCGGTTTGGTGAACACATGGAATTAGGGGAGATTGGTGCACTCTGAGGGCGTGGAAGCTCTGTCCCCTTTCTGCATATCGTGTGCTATGCATCTCTTTCATCTGGCTGTTCCTGATTTATATCCTTTTATAATAAACCGATAATCTAGTAAGTAAACTGCTTTCCTGAGTTCCGGGAGCCACTCTGGCACATTAATCGGCCCCAAAAGAGCGGGTCATTGGAACGAACCTCTGATCTATAGCCAGTCTGTCAGAAGCACAGGTGACAGCCTGAACTTGCAATTGGCATCTGAAGTGGAGGGCGGGGGCTCGTAGGGCAGAGTCCTTAACCTGTGGGGTCTGAAGCCAACTCCAGGTATGTAGTGTCGGAATCGAGTTGAATTATAGGACACCCAGTTGGTGTCAGAGAATTGCTAGGTGGCATAGAAACCTCCCCCCACCTCTCCTCAAAACACACACGCACACACACACACACACACACAGGAATTGCGAGCAGAAGCATTAACTAGTTAACAGGTATTGAGAATGACACAGGTTGTCACCGAGACAGATTGATGGGAACAACCCGTATAAAGGACTCACTTGTCCCGTTGAAAACACTGCCTATTAAGAAGCTTTGTTCCACAAGAGGTGTGCTGGAGAGAGTGCCTTGTAACTCCAGACTGGGCTTCCTCAGATTACATGCATATCTGCCTATGGCATCCTGACTACTCCCGACTCATTTTCTTTAGTCTTGCAACATCCTACTCCCCATTCGTTTAATGTACAGAGAGAAACTGGTGTGTGGACACAGGCATAGTGTGTCCTCCCCCCTTTTCCCTTTTCGTTTTAACTAAATGCCCAATGGTATGCTTTTACCACATGGAGATGTGTAGGAAAACACCTGACACTAAAACCAAAATACCCCCAATGCCCTGTTTTGTCCATTAGCGGTATCTCACTTAACATTCCCCTTTATATTCCAATGAGTTATTATGTAATCACTGTTTATCAAAACAATGCTAGCAACAATCCTTGACAACCCAGTTCGATTGGAAAATTTAAATATTTTTTATCGATCACTATAAAACCAAGGACAACGTTATTAATTTCTTTTGGTATTTAGCAGCTATATGCCAAGGAATCTGCCTTTAAAGGAGGGAAAGATTGGGGTGCCTAGATGGCTCCGTTGATTAAGTGTCCGACTTCCACTCCGGTCATGATCTCACGGTTCATGAGATGGACTCCCGTGTCAGGCTCTGTGTGGACAGCTTAGAGCCTGCTTCAGATTCTCTGTCTGTCTGTCTGTGTGTGTGTCTCTGCCCCTCCCCTACTCATTTCTCCCTCTCTCTCTCTCTCTCTGTCTCTCAAAAATAGATAAATAAATAAACATTTAAAGGAGGGAAAGATTACTGTAAAAGAAAGGGACCCTGCGTACATTTCTCTTTAGGTCAATGTGGTATTAATTAAACATCCTGTCTAAAAAAATTCTTGTATAAAAACAATTAAAATGTGAATTGATGGTATTAAACCTAAATTTTCCCTAAGGTTGTTTTGTTAGCTGTTTCAAGAAAGATGTCAATTTTTGTGGTTTGATATTTGAATGGAAAGAATACCCAATTCATCTTATTCAGTTAATCCCTAACAGATGCCTGATTGCCGCCCTGTCGCATCCAAAATCTTTCACCTGAGGCCCCTTCAAAGCAACAAATCTAAGAAGAAATAAATAACTTGTGTGTGTTAGTTACAAATCCAATCTGTGACTGCATAGCTACTGCGTCAAATTCAGTGCATCTGATTTGCTGATTTTCTGATTTTGACCTGGATTTGCCAATTTTTAGGAGCTAAATCCCTGAAAATTTTGGCATCAAAGATGTGTGGTATTCCCACATGCAGTGGTTCGTCCAGAAGTACAATCCATTTTCATGAATCATCTTAGATGTAGTTTTGAAGTTGAAATTTATGTGTTTATTTATGTAATTATGATAGGTTGAGAAAAAATAGCAATTTATCCTTAAAGTCTGGTCTAAAATTTTTGTTCAACACACATATGAAGCACAATTAAATTATTCTGAAGCAAGATTTTTAAAAAGCAAGGTTTTCTTTTGGTACAATTAGTCTCTATTAATTACCCTTCCATTCTATGTTTAGAATGGAAAGGTGGGCGTCATTACCCAAGTGCGGACGAAGTAACAGTAACAGGAGACCTAAAAAGGCGGGGGGGGGGGGGGTGGATTTGCCTTAGCCTTTTTGGGTTTTGTAACTATGCTGACCAGACCCTCATGAACCTTGGTGGTGTCTCTGAGAAATAAATATTCTGTCGCTCTGAAAACATTTCTAAGGTGGATGAAGCATGACCTAATCATCACACAATGGATTCCTTTTGTGAACACTAGGCGAGAACACTCCATGCTCAAATGAATGCCTTGTACTATTTACTCCCATTTAAATTTTGAAAGGCTGAGAAATTCACTCTCCAGCATGTATGACTCACCCACTAACCAAAATAGCATGATGCACGTGCTGGTTCCAGCCAAGGTCTTTCCATTCATCTTCAGGGAAGCTCTCAGAAACAGTCTGCCTTTGGGATTTTTCTCTGTGTATTTGTTTAACAATCATTAAAGCAGGTATTTTGGACACTGCATTTTGCTGTTTCCTCTTTCTGTTTCACCTCTTCCTTTTCCTTCTTCTTCCTCCTCTTCCTTTCCCTCAGATGTTTCCAGTTCAATCGAGTTGCTGCATTCAGTGCAATCTAAGACTATCTAGCCATGAAATGATGGGAAGAACATTATTCTAAAATTTAGAAGCCCTGGGTTGGTCCTGTTTTTCAAGTATCTGTATTTGAATTGGAAGTCAGGTTTTCTGATTTCACACCCAGTACTCTTTCAGTTACACTATTATTTCTTGTATGTTTATGCTGGGATCTTTGTGTCATTTGCACATCAAACCCAATAGGCAATTACTAAGTACTAAGTGGGGTTCTCACTTGGAGGAACTAAGTTAGCCCAATGGAGTGGACAATTTCTGGGACAGATGGGTTCAGGCATATCCAGAAGAGGTATTTCCTGAAACAGTTATATTACTAAGAAAAGCTTAGTTTGGCTTCAGAGAAGCAGGGACTTCTGTGGGGAAGTCTGCAAGAAAAGGGAAAGAAACTTTAGAATAAACAGCATGATTAGCTGGGAAGGTATTGTGGACAGAATCGTATCCCCCTAAAAGATATGTTCAACTCCTAAACCTGGTACCTTTGAATGTCATCTTATTTGGAAATAGAGCCTGCAGATGTAAACACTCTAAAATGAGGTCATACTGAATTAGGGTGGGCCCAGTTCAGTGACTGGTGTGCTTATAATGAGAGGGAAATTTAGACATAGATACACATGGAGAGAATGCCATGTACTGATGAAGACAGAGATTGGCATTACAAGCCAAGGAGTGTGGGCAAGTACCAGAAACTAGTAAGAGGCAAGGAAAGATCCTTCTTTAGAGCCTGGCTGACACCTTGATTTAGTTAATAGCCTCCTTGTCTGTGAGACAATACATGTCTATTGTTTTAAGCTACCCAGTTTGTCATACTTAGTTATAGCACCTAGGGGACTAGTACAGAGAGAGTAGGATGAAAAAAAGCCATGGAAGGGGTTGAATTAGGTGATTCAGAACTGTGGAGGAGTGAAGCTTTGTATCATGTTTATATTTGGATCTGTTACATATGTTTCTTTCCTTTTTTCTAGCTTTATTGAGATAAAATTGCATATGACCTTGTATAAGTTTAAGGTGTACAACGTAATGATTTGATATATGTATATATTGCACAATGATTACCATAGTAAGGTTAACACATCCATCACCTCACATAGTTACCATTTTGTGTGTGTGTTGAGAACTTTCTTTCTTTCTTTCTTATTTATTTTTAACGTTTTATTTATTTTTGTTAACACATCCATCACGTCACATAGTTATCATTTTGTGTGTGTGTTGAGATCTTTCTTTCTTTCTTTCTTTCTTTCTTTCTTTCTTTCTTTCTTTTTAACGTTTTATTTATTTTTGAGACAGGGAGAGACAGAGCATGAACAGGGGAGGGTCAGAGAGAGGGAGACACAGAATCTGAAACAGGCTCCAGGTTCTGAGCTGTCAGCACAGAGCCCGACACGGGGCTCGAACTCACAGACCGCGAGGTCATGACCTGAGCCGAAGTCGGCCGCTTAACCGACTGAGCCACCCAGGTGCCCCGAGAACTTTAAAGATCTGTTCTCTTAGCAACTTTCAAGCATACAAAACAGTATTGTTAAAAAAAAAAACCCACCAGTATTCATAACTATAGTTACCACACTGTACGTTAGATTTCCAGAACTTCTTCATCTATAACTGGAAATTTATACCCTGTGACTACCAACACCCATTTCTCCCACCCCCTTTCCCTGCCCTAAATACATTTCTTTACTGACTTATATCGTCCAAACCACCTACATCAGGGATCTGGGATTTTCTGATAGCAAGAAAATCTTCCTTTTCAATAACTATCAGTAAACATAGGAAGCCAATTTTGTATCTGAGGAAATAAGAGCATGCAAATATGAACCTTTAAAAAGTACTTTTTTATCATTCAATTTTTAAATCTCTTAATGAAACATTGTCATTCTCAGTTTTATTTCTGCTCTATCCCTAATTTTCATTCTTTAGAGGAAGGCATTTTCAACTCATTAGATTGTTGTTTAGTATTTTTTCTACATTTTAAAATAACAAAAATAATGCTATTTCTTGACTTAGGATTTTTGGGTGTTACTTACTGACCTCCTATTGTGGAAGAGCCCTTGGAACCCTTCCACTTTGTACCCCACATGTCTTCTTTATCCCAAATAATATTGTTTAGTTTCCAAACTCTTTGTCAGAAGAATGGATCTTCTCTTGGGGCACCTGGTTGGCTCAGTTGGTTGAGTGTCCGACTTCAGCTCAGGTCATGATCTCATGGTTCATGAGCTGGATCCCCCCACATTGGGCTTGCTGCTGTCATTCTGCGGTCTGCTTCAGATCCTCTGCCCCTTCTCTCTCTGCACCTCCCCTGCTCTCTCTCTCTCTCTCTCTCTCTCAAAAAGAAACATTAAAAAAAAAAAAAAGAATAGATCTTCTCTCAATATAGTCACACACATAAAAGCCAATGAGAAAAAAGTAACTAGATCAAAAAAGGGGCAAAGGACATGGGAAGTGATTTCACAGAAAAGAAATATAAATACAAAAATAGTTAAAGGCAAATTAATGCTGCATATAACATTTTCACTTCTCAGACCATCAAAAATCTAAAAGTTACAATGCATGCTGTTGGCAAAGCTGTGGGGAAACAAGCACTTTCAGATATTCTTGGTGTGATTCAAAATGCTAAAATCTCGGGGCGCCTGGGTGGCGCAGTCGGTTAAGCGTCCGACTTCAGCCAAGTCACGATCTCGCGGTCCTTGAGTTCGAGCCCCGCGTCGGGCTCTGGGCTGATGGCTCAGAGCCTGGAGCCTGTTTCCGATTCTGTGTCTCCCTCTCTCTCTGCCCCTCCCCCGTTCATGCTGTGTCTCTCTCTGTCCCAAAAATAAATAAACGTTGAAAAAAAAAAAAAATTCAAAATGCTAAAATCTCTATGCAGGGCAATTTGGCAATGTCTGTCAACATCACAAGTGCATTTATTCTCTGACCTGGAACTCCTACTCATAAGAATATATCCTGGAGATATAGATAGTGAGAAATATATAAAATTACTCATTATATAAAGGAATATTGAAAGGACATGTGAGAAACTAATAAAAATAGTTATGGGGGCATCTGGGTGGCTTAGTCTGTTAAGTTGCCAACTTCAGCTCAGGTCATGATCTCACATTCGTGGATTCGAGCCCCGCATCGGGCTCTGCGCTGATAGCTCAGAGCCTGGAACCTGCTTCGGATTCTGTCTCCCTCTCTGACCCTCTCCCACTTGCATTCTGTCCGTCTCTCTCACAAAATAAATAAACATAATAAACAAATTTTTAAAAAAATAGTTATGTTTGTGAAGGGGTGGACAGGTGGATGAATTCATGTGCTTTTTTTTGGAATCATATGAATGTGCTATTATAATTCATAAAAATGCAATACAAATGCAGAGCTTATCCTTTAAAATAAAACTTGATAAATATCAGTTAGCTTATCAGCCTTTCTCTTTCTCTTGCCCTTGGTCTGTCTCCAACCATCCATCCATCCATCCATCCACCCACCCATTCATCCATCCATCCATCCACCCACCCATTCATCCATTTGTCTGTACATCCAGTTGGAGACCTGGCAGGTGTTTCTCCTGAATCTGCCATTTTCCTCCCTCCTTTTCCATTCTGCATGATTTATTTTCTAGCTTGTCTCATATTTATTTTAGATCTCCTCCTCCTCACTTTCATAATTTTCATGGTCTCTCTTCTGGGCTGGATTCTCTGTTTATGAAGCCCTAAGTCTTATTTTCTGTAGTATTCACTGTTTAGATGGATTTTTCTAGTCACTTCAAGATTTGGCATGTAAAAATAGTTTATTTTTTAATTTTAATTTATTATTATTATTATTTTAAAGTTTATTTGTTTTTTTTTTTTTTTAGAGAGATAGAGAGTAAGGGGGAGAGAGGCAGAGAAGGAAACAGAGAATCCCAAGCAGGCTCCATGCTGTCAGTGTAAGGACTAATGTGGGGCTCAAACTCACCAACTGTGAGATCATGACCTGAGCTGAAATCAAGATTCAGATGCTCAACCAACTGAGCCACCCAGGTGCCCCTATTATTATTATTACCTTTTTACTATTATTATTATTGTTTTTAAGTAGGCATCAGGCCCAGCATGGAGCCCAATGTGGGACCTGAATTCATGACCCTGAGATCAAGACCGGAGCTGAGACCCAAAGTCGTCTGGCTGTCCAACTGATTGAGCCACTCAGGCAACCTGAGTTGCTGTTTTTATAATACCTTTATACTTAATAGTGTTTATACTACCTTTATACTTAATAGTTTTTGGTGCCAGTGGGTTGCAGATCATTTCTCCTAAGAATTTCTGAAGTCATTGCTTCATTATTTTCTGGCTTTCAGTGTTCCTATTCAAGTCTAGTGCCATCGTGATTACTGATCTTTTGTATTTGAGATTTTTTTCCCTTTCTCTGGAAGCTTTAGGATCTTCCTTTTATCCTTGGTATTCTGAAATGTCACGACAATGATCCTTTGTGTGATTTTTTCAAATCCCTCCCCCCAGTTCATTGTGCAGGTTTCTAGGAGGTCCCTTTCAAGCTAGAAACTTACTCTCCTTAGTTGGAAGAAAACTTGCTGTTATTTAACATATCACATATGTTAACATAACATATCACTTCCTCATGTTAAAACTTGGTTTCCTTTCTCTGGAATTCTTATTATTTGACTTACCTGCTAGGTTGATCATTGAATATTTTTTGTTTGTTCTGTTTTTCATCTCTATCTTTTGCTCTATCTTAGGGGAGATTTCCTTGGCATTACATTTCAATCTTTCTGTTGAAATATTATTTCCACTATCATATATATATATTCAATATACATATATATTCTATATATATTTATATAGTATATATTTAAATATATATATATTTTCTAAAGGGTTTTGGAAAAATGGGTTTATTTATTTTTGAGAGAGAGAGGACAATCAGGGGAGGGGCAGAGAGAGAGGGAGACACAGAATCCAAAGCAGGTTCCAGGCTCTGAGCTGTCATCACAGAGCCTGACGTGGGGCTGAAACCCACAAACCGTGGCATCATGACCTGAGCTGAAGTCGTACACTTAACCGACTGAGCCATCCAGGTGCCCCTCCACTATCATATTTTTGATTTCCAAGATTTTCTGAATGTTTCTTTTTATACCATCTGGGACCGAAAAGGGTTAGCAGCTGGTCTGTTACTTACCCAACCTTCCTTAGGAATGCCAGAGGAGAGGGGGAAAAAAATGACCATGTCAGATCTTCTTGTGAACAAGCTGATGAGATGGTATCGACAAGCAGAAAGAGCGATCGTTTCTAGAATGCTTTTTGCCAGGATGTACCTGGCCTGGCTAGGTTGCTTTTGGTAAGAAAATTTGGAATATGTGCATATCTGGGGGCATAGCCTGCTTGAAAATGTCAGCGTCTGCTATGAAATTGTCAGCGTACAAGAAAGAGATTTGTGTGTGTGTGAATAAAAAACAGCTTTTTGTGTGTGTAACTGATGCTTTGTATATACAACTTGGAAACGTATATGTTAAATCGGGTGGAACATGTGCTAAAGGGGGAAGAAGGACCGGGGACCTGCACTGGCCATTTCAAAGTCTACACTTTCTGAAAAGGGAACTGTGTTTCTATTACTGCTCTAACCAATTACCTCAAACGTCTGTCTTAAAACAATATATATTTACGTCTTACAGTTCTGGAGGTCAGAAGTCTGACAAGGATCTGACTGGGCTAAAATCAAGGAGTCAGCAAGGCTGTGTTCCTTTCTGGATGCTCTAGGGAAGAATCTGTTTTCTTGCTTTTTCTAGCTTCTTCTAAAGGTTGCCCCCCCCCCCCCATTCCTTGGCTGTGGTCCTCTTCCATCTTCAAAGACACATAGATGTCTCATTCACTTATTAGGACCCTTCTGATTACATTGGTCCCACCCAAATAATCCAGGTTTATTAATACCCTATTAGTTTTCCCTTATCATGTAACACAACACATGCACAGGTTCTGTGGACTAGGAAGTAGGTGTCCTTGGGGGGCCATTATTCTGTTGCTACAGGGCCATATTTCTAGTCACTATTAGGTGCTTGGGAAGTATAGCAGAAAAGCGATGTGTAGAATATTAGTTTCCTGGGGCGCCTGGGTGGCTCAGTCGGTTGAGTGTCCGACTGGCTCAGGTCGTGATCTCACGGTTTGTGAGCCCAAGCCCCACGTGGGGCTCTGTGCTGACAGCTCGGAGCCTGGAGCCTGCTTTGGATTCTGTGTCCCCTTCTCTCTCTGCCCATCCCCCACTTGTGCTTTGTCTCTGTCTCTCAAAAATAAATAAATAAATGTGAAAAAAAAAAAAAAGGAAGAATATTAGTTTCCCTTACTCTCTACTACCCTTGGCTATGCTTGTTGTCCTGAGTCCAGATTTCAAAGCAACATCTCCAGAGAGTAAATTTCCTATCTTCTGCCAGGGCAGAAGAGGGATGACGTCCTACCTTTGTGTGTATGTTGCGGGGTCGGGGACATGTAGAGACCCAAATACTTTTTCACTTTCATCTATTCAAAATATTTAAAGTTTTTCTTGAGACTTCCTCTTTGACCTATTTGTTATTTAGGGGTGTGCTGTTTAATGTCTAAATATTTTGGGAATTTGCAGCTACTTTTCATTATTGATTTCTAGTTTAATTTCATTGTGATCTGAGAGCATACTTTGAGTGATTTCTATTTTAAATTTGTTGAAGTGTGTTTTATGGCCCAGAATTCAATCATTATTGGTGAATATTCCATGTGAGCTTGAGAAAAATGTGTCATCTGCTATTGTTGGATGGAGTCTATAAATGTCAATTAGGTCCAGTTGATTGATGGTGCCATTCACTTCAACCACATTCTCATTGATTTTCTGTCGATTCCTGATAAAGGTGTGAAGTCTTCAACTATGATAGTGGATGTGTCTATTTCTCATTGTAGCTCTGTCAGGTTTTGACTCACATATTTTGATGCTTTATTGTTAGATACATATACATAAAGGATTGCCATCTCTTCTTGGGGAACTGACCCCTTTGTCAGTAGGTAATGCCTTTCCTTATCCCTGATGACTTCTCTTATTCTAAAATCTGCTTTGTCTGAAATGAATATAACTATTCCAGCTTTATTTTGATTGGTATTAGCAAGGTGTATCTTTTCATTTCCTTTTAATCTCTTTGTCTCTATATTTGAAGTGGGTTCTTGTACACAACAACATACGGTTGGGTCTGATTTTTTTTGAATCTACTCTGTCCATCTCTGTCTTTTAATTGGTATATTTAGACTATTCACATTTAAAGTAGTTATTGAAGGGACGCCTGGGTGGCTCAGTCGGTTAAGCGTCCGACTTCAGCCAGGTCACGATCTCACGGTCCGTGAGTTCGAGCCCCGCGTCGGGCTCTGGGCTGATGGCTCAGAGCCTGGAGCCTGTTTCCGATTCTGTGTCTCCCTCTCTCTCTGCCCCTCCCCTGTTCATGCTCTGTCTCTCTCTGTCCCCAAAAAAATAAATAAACGTTGAAAAAAAAAATAATAAACGTCAAAAAAATTTTTTTAAGTTGTTATTGAAATAGTTGGATTAATATCTACCATATTTATAACTGTTTTGTAGTCATTGTACTTTCTCTTTGTTTCTTTTGTCTTCCTCTCTTTTTCTGTCTTCTCTGGTTTTAATCGATCATTTTATGATTCCATTTTCTCTCCTTTCTTAGTAAATCAATTATACTTCTTTTCAAAACATTTTTGGGGGTTGCCCTGGAGTTTAACACTATACATTTACAAATAATCTAACTCCACTTTCAGATAACTCTATACCACTTCATAAGTGATATATGTACCACTTTCTGCCTCCTCTCTCTTATAACATTGATGTTATTCTTTTCACTTTTCCATACACTATTATCACCTAATACATTGTTGCTGTTATTGTTTTATTTATTTATTTTTAAAAAGTGGTTATTTATTTATTTTTTAAAGTTTATTTCTTTTGAGAGAGAGCTCGAGAGGGGAAGGTGCAGAGAGAGAGAGAGAGAGAGAGAGAGGGACAGCATAGAGAGAGAATCCCAAGCATGCTCTGTGCGGTGTGGAGCCTGATGTGAGGCTTGAACTCATGAACTGTGAGATCATGACCTGAGCCCAAGTCAGACGCTTAACCAATGGAACCACCCAGGTGTCCCTGTTGCTTAGTGATCCATCAGATCATTAAGAGTAAGAAAAAGAAGGTTTTGTTTTCTCTTCATGTATTCCTTCTCTACTGTTCTTCCTTTCTTTATGAAAATCTGAGTTTATGACAGAAATAATACTCCTTTCCTGTGAAGAACTCCTTTCAACATTTTTTGAAAGGTAGATCTACAGGCAACAAATTATCTGTTTTTGTTTGAGAAAAGTATTTCTTCTTCACTTTTGAAAGATAATTTTGCTGGACATGGAACTGTAGGCTGTTTTTGTTGCTGTTGTTGTTCTTTCAACACTTTAAATATTTCTTTTTTTTTAAATTTTATTTATTTATTTTGAGAGAGAGAGAGAGAGTGCAAGTGAGGAAGGGGCAGAGAGAGAGAGGGAGAGGAAGAATACCAAGCAGGCTCCTCACCACCAGTGCAGAGCCCAATGTGGAGCTTGAACTCACGAACTGTGAGATCATGACCTGAGCTGAAGTCAGACACTTAACCAACTAAGCCACCCAGGTGCCCCTTAAATATTTCATTCTACTCTCTTCTCACCTGCATGATTTCTGGGGAGAAGTTGATCTACTTCTAATCCTTGTTCCTTATAGGTAAGATTTTTTTTTTCCTGGTTCCTTTAAAGATTTTTTTTTTCTTTGTCTTGTTTTCTGTTGTTTAAATGATATACCTCAGTGTAGATTTTGGGTATTTATCCTGTTTTGTGTTCACTGAAATTTCTGGATCTGTGGTTTGGTAATTGTCATTTAAGAAAAAAATTCAGACATTATTACTTCAAATATTTCTTCTACTCTTTTCTTTCTTCTTCTGGTATTTCCATTTTGCATATGCTTCACCTTTTGTAATTGTTCTTCATGTCTTGGATTTTCTGTTCTATTTTTTTCCCCCATTTTTTTCTCTGCATTTTTAGTTTTGGAAATTTGTGTTGACCTCTTCAAGTTTACTTTCCTTGGCTTGGCTGTGTCCAACCAGTGAGTTCATCAAAGGCAATCTTCATTTCTCTTACAGTTTAAAAAAAAAAATTCTAACATGACTTTTTGATTTTTTTTTAGAGGTTCCATTTCTCTGCTTACATTATCCTTCTTGTATGTAGTTCACTTTTTCCATTACAACATACAAGTCATAATTATTTTGAATTTCTGCCTAGTTATTACAAAATATCTACCATATCTAAGTCTGGTTCCATTTCTTGCTTTGTCTCATTAGACTGTGTATTTTCTTGCCTTTAGCATGCCTTGTAATTTTTTGTTGAATACTGGACATGAAGTACTGGGTAATAAGAACTGAGATAAATGGGTTTTTAGTGTGAGGTTTTATATTTATCTGGCTAAGAGTTAGGATGTGTTTAATGCCTGCTGTCACTGTAGGTGTCAGGGACTTCAATTTTCTCTAGTGTCCTTGTTTCTGTCTACCTTGTGTTCGGGCTTCCCTAGAAACTCCTTCTTAAGTAGAGGCTGCTTTTTGTAGCTCTGTCATTTGTAATTCACTATTGTTACACTGGAATTGTGTTGAGATGGTGGTAAAGTATTGTAGAAGAGAAGCACTCTATAATCTTAGAATTGAATCTCAGGGTTTGTTTTTTTTTTTAATTTTATAAAGAGAGAATGAATGTGAGTGGGGGAGATGTGCAGTGGGGGAGAGAGAGAGGATCTTAAGCAGGTTCCACGCTCAGCATGGAGCCCATTGTGGGGCTTGATCTCACAACCCTGGGATCATGGCTTGAGCCAAAATCAAGAGTTAGATGCTCAACCAACTGAGCCATCCAAGCACCCCAAATCTCAGGTTTTTAAAAATGGGACTGTGTCCCTGGATTCTAACCTTCAGACTTTTCTTTTATTTATTTTTTTTCCTTTCGCCTCCTTTCATGTGAGACAGGAATGCTAGAGGGGGATGTTTTATCTAACTGCCCTCTCCCTAAGTCAGATTAGGCTCTGGTCAAGTACTTGCTCCGAGGGCAGGCTTTTTTTATGGAGAACATAACTCTTTCTGTGCAGGCTGGGAGGTTTTTCTATGATTTTCATCGTGAGAACCTGATGGGACTCAGAAATAAACTCATAAAAGTATCAGGGGTCATCCTAGGACTGGGCCCCAAGGACTTCGTAACTCTCATGCTAGTCCTTGTTCAAAAGTCAATAACATTTTAAGTGTTCTTACAGTCTTCATCTCCAGTGGCTTTTGCTCTATGTAATTTGTGACCCATCTGTCTCACCATTTTTAGAGTTGGAATTTGCCCTGTGACCTCTATTTTGTGATGGCTCTCACAAGAATTACTGATTTTGTACAGTCTTTGTCTTGTTCTGAGGATGGGAGTGATGACTTCAAGCTCTTTACATATTGGAATGGAAACCAGACAGGTTTGTATCTTTGTTTTTGTTTTTGTTTTTTTTTTTTAGACCTAAAATCTTCCTATCAATTTCCTTCTGAGGTCACCATTTGCAGGGCTTGGGCCCAGAGAGCATCTACAGGTGGTTTTCCAAGACTCTACTATTCACAAGTGCTCAAAGTAGGAGTTTAGGGCTCTTTCCATCTCCAGGTGGGTCTCTGCCAGATAGTAGGTGTCTACCAGGTGGCTCTGAGCCATGGTTGCATTGCAGCTTGCAACCGAGGCAAACTCCACACATAGTAGCTTGCTATGTAGGCTCCTACTTCACTTCAGGCTCTCTTGCTTTTCCCCAACTACTTTTATTTGTTTATTAATTAAAAAAACATTGTTTTACCCAAACTACTTTTAATACAGACTTTCAACTAATCCTCCTGTTTTTAGACACACCTAAAAGTGGCGGGGGGGGGGGGGGGGCAGTTCTTGTGTCACAAATCCCTGGGACTTTCTGGGCCTCAGCATTGTGATTCAGCTTGCTTATTAGCTTCTTCTCCATTTCCATATACTCACGTGCATTCCTTTCTGGCACTTTGATTTTGGTGCTCTTTGGTTGGTAAGCCAATTAGCAATCTTTGATCTTCATTCCATTTCCCAAAGTTTGCTTAGCACCCCATCTCCTTTCCTATTCTCCTTGCCCTTTTGAGTTTATGACTCATACTACTTTACTATTACTTTCAATGAAGTTTCTGGATGATCAGAGGCAAACATATATTCAATTTACGTATTCAGTTGGAAATGTTTTTCCCTTATGTAGTGTCAAAGGAAAAAAAATGATTCATGGTACATGTGTTGAAAGATAAACTGAGGCATACTGAATTTTTTACAGTTTATCTGGACAAAAATCAATCAGGTTCAGGCAATCTGAAAACCATTAGTTGTCAGGAGTATTCCAACAAGAGGAGCTGGGGAAAAGCTTTATATAGGGAAGAGTTGGAAGCAAAGCAAAGACATAATCTCACTGACTATAGCTTAAGTGTTTATTTTATTTGGAAAATGCTAGTTGGCAGTTTGTGACTGGTTGTCCTTAAGTTTTGATTTCTTAACCTTCAGGCATTTTAGGCCTAGGTTTTGGTTTGCTTATTGTTGGAGTGTGGATAACGTACACTGTATCTTTGGCCTTCTGTCTTCTTCATGCCTGTGCAATGACTTCCCTAGGAGCTACAAGTTCCAGGCCCCATGGAGGTTAATGTATGTCCTGACCAGAATGTGCAAAGGCTTGTTCTGATCTTCCCTAGAGCCGTGTGCTGAAGGCTTCACTTTATTTATTTTTAAGTTTATTTATTTATTTTGAGAGAGAGAGAGAAAGAGAGCAAACATGGGAGAGGCACAGAGAGAGAGAATCCCAATCAGACTCCATGCCATGAGCACAGAGCCCAATGCAGGGCTCGAACTCATAAACTGTGAGATCATGACCAGAGCCGAAATCAAGCGTCGGGCAATTAATCCACTGAGCCACCCAGGAAACCCCGAAGGCTCCACTTTCAATAACTAGTAGAGTTGGTTGGTACACAGAAGGCCCCACTTTAGGTAACTAGTAAAGATAACTGGCACAGGCAGTGTCACTTTAGATAACTACCTGTGACCTCACCACAAGCTCCTCCTTCTATAAAAGCGGTGGCTTGAAGTCTGGACTGGGTAGGAAGCGTGCTGGAGAATAGCTGTGTAACTGTGGATTGTCTGTCTTCCCAATCTCCCAGTCAGTAAGTTACCCTGAATAAAACTTAGTTGTAGGTGGTATGGAGTGGCTTGCTTCCTCTATCAGTCTTAAAGAGCTTTCTCAGTCTGGAAGATAAATTACTGACCCTCTTTTGCCTTCTAACACTTATGTAAGCTACGAAGCCATAACAGCTGTAACTGAACTAATGTGAGTTCACTCCTTGGCAAGTTATAGATAGAAACTACTCTAGGTGGAATTGTCACACACAAAAACTTTATTTGCAGCAAATAAGGAGATAACGGGGAATAACTTCCAAAGCCATGACTCCTTGAACGAGGGTAAATGTGTTCCTTTTCTTTAGGGTTAGGATGAATATTTAGACAAGGGGAGCCTTGTCATTGTATGTAGAGGTGGGCATAAGGTGGTGCATGCACCTTAAGGAAACATGCCTATAGTACAGGGTATGTTGTGGTAATGAAGCTTGTGCTCCTCTTTGAGCAGGGATTTTAGGATTACAATGAGGTAAGGTAACTATGGGTCACTCCCTGGTCCATTTGCATATGCCTGAGCTGGAATTTGAACTCAAAGTGGTCTGGGCTGCCAGAGCTTTTCATCAGGGCAATCCTCATTGCTTGAGGGGTAGTTTGGGTTTTCATCACAGGATGATATGACTGTTGAGAGTTTTGCCTGAATTAAGAGATAAACTGGAGGGACGAGTTTAAGGAAAAATGTGGGACAAAGGTCAGTGGGCAGAAGCAGGTTGATAGTAAAGTTCAAGTCTTGGGGTCTAACTGGTGACGAAATTACTTCAGTCTAATGGCCTCCTTGTTAACTTCATGTAGCACTTGTTACAGACGCTGAGGTAGATTTTATTCAGGACTATCTTGATAGGTACTATCATGGGGTTTTGCAGTAGGAAGAGAGTTTGGCTCAGCTCTGGATACAACCAGGAAAAATGGGGTTTTATAGACAAGAAAAAGGATGGGATGAGGGGGGTCTATAGATTGAAAATTACTAACAGGATAATTCACCCCTAAACTAACCTAACAGGATTCTTATTGAAGGCAGGCTAGGGTGATAAGATAGTCACATGGGGGTTGACAGGGAATGAAGAATTTGATCAGATTCAGAGAGTGATTAGAGATCGAGAGTGGGGGATTCTGCCTGAACTGACTTTACAGGATTCTTCCTAGAATTAGGCAATTCAAAAACAGACAAATAAGTCTAAAGTCAGGAGGTATAGTTGAACAGAGGGTTCAGAGAAGCCTCACTAGAGTTCTGTCAGGGAAGGAATTTTTGTCCCCCCCCCTTTTCCCCCTCCCCCTCATTCTTCTTCTCCTCCTCCTCCTTCCCTCCTCCCCCTCTTCCTCCCCCTCCCCCCTCCTTCTCCTTCTCCTTGATTATCACCACAAAGTAAATATATTAGCCAACTCTTTCTCATTTAGACTGTACTGCCAACTCAGCATTTCAGATTTTATCAAGCTTCTTATTAAATGTAACTTATATCTATCATTATTATCAGTCTAAGAGAATTGAGGCTAATACTTTGTGATTTCTGCAGACCTCTGTCATTATCTGGTGTTTCCTGAAGCCTAAAGCTCTCCTTTTATAATATATCTGATGGTTGTGTCTGAGGGAAGCAGGAGAGTTTTCAGGTAAAGGTGTCTCTGTTATTAGGTGCTAGAAGAGGGGCTAAGGAACCTCATAAATTCTTCAATAGAAAGCTGCAGGCTGAGTCCCTGCTGCCTTTGTTTGAAATTTAAAACTATTCCCCAGGTATGTGTGAGCATTGCTCTCTGTTCACAACCCCTCCCCCATAACATGGTGATCTCTCCAATCCATTATCTGTTTGCTTTTGATAGAATTGTGTGTGTGTGTGTGTGTGTGTGTGTGTGTGTGTGTTATTTGATTTTGCTTCTGCTCTGTTTGTTCTGATTTCTTTGGTTACTGCCTGCTTTTCTTTTACCTTTATCTTCTCTTTATTTTATCTATTTTATTCCAGCTGCTGTGTGTTTTGTTGTATTATTTCTCTTATGAAAGTCTGTTACAGTTTACTAAAGGCAAGCAATGTTTTGCTTTACCTTAACTGAGAATAAACTGCATATATTTTATTAAGAAATATTATGCTTTATGAAGGAACTCTATTGGAGATAGAGTTGCATGAGATTTTCACATGAGTCTTTATTATCTTGCTCTTCTATTGCTTGTAATACTGTGTTATTTCTGTTTCTAATGCTACATTAATTTGTTTTTCATCCTATGCTTTTATTTATTTTTGTTGAAATTATCTGCATTCTTTTTCGGGGGGAGAGGAAGTGCTGGTGGCTTAAGGCTTGTTTGACCAGAGAGTCATCCGGAGGCAATATTAGAAAGAGCTTGGCACTGAAATTTTTGCTTTTAGGTTTCCATTCACTTGGGAGCTCTCCTCTCTCTAAAAGTAGAGGTGAGATTATTATAAGGAGCCCCTCCACTGTGTCTTCTATAGGAGTAGTGCCCTTTCAGTATTTCTTAGTTCCCTTTGTAGATGCAAATTATCAGTTCAAATCATCTAAGCAAAGAAAAAAAGACCTCTTCAAGTCTAATCTGAGAAGAAAATCTCCTTGGGAGTGAAGTCCCAGATCAGAGAACAAAGGAAGAATAGACCAGAGGCTTATTTACCTTTCATTGCTTCGGGGATTCAGAGGCCAGCAAGCATACAGATGCAAAAGGAAGCTTAGGGCTAGACATTCTTTTTCGACTCTTTCTTTCTTTTGTGAAGTGCAATAGGCAGACCTGCCCTGAGGCAAGGGAGCGAAGGAGTTTCTAAACCTGGGCTGAGGGCAATGTGATGCTAGTACTGCAAAGGCTTTTGTTACTGATTAAGGTCAAGGGGATGGTAAAATATAGAATGCAGAGAGGAATCTCATGGGAACGCAGTCTATGAAAGTGGGGTTTGGGAAAATGACAGCAGTTTTCCCTCCTGGGAGGATTAACAGGGTGGAGAGATCTTTTCTTTAGGATTTCTGACTAACGAAACTTGGAGAGAATTCGGAGAGGATCTGTCCCCCACATCCCACCTCCTCTTGAGAGTCTTGGACTATATTGAGAGGAGGGTGTTGTTTATAAGACAAAAGAGCTCTGTAGTGATGCCCAGGACTTAAAAAGATGTCCTTCCTAAAGGCAGGTGATGAGGCTCATCTTCTGTAATGACTGAGATACTTGTGTTCCTTTAAGTCAGATTGAGAAATAGAAAACAATATCCCTGAAAAGTCGCCAGGAGAAAAATGAGCATGTGTGATTAGATCATCTTTACCTTTAGAGGGGTGAAGGAGTTCGGGACAGGTCTTCCCAAAATATGCCACTTTGTGAAAGGTTATTTTGAAACAAAAACAATAAAAACCCAGCAGATTCAGGAAAAGCTCTTTACCTCTCCCTTATATGCCTAAATTTACATTGGAAAGCAGGGCCTCTACTAGTAAGAGAGCTATTACCAGGTGTTCTTTCTTACCTAAGAAACTTATCTGTGTAACAGGGTAATTGTTGTTTCTAAACATCTCATCTCCTTCCTATGAACGGATCATCCTCCCCTTTGTATCCCCAGACCCCTACACCTTTTCATAAAATTTATTTTGCCTGCCTTTTGAATCTTTCATGTGTAGGTGGATTACCCATAATAGGTAATAAAGATTTTGTTTGATTTTTTTCCCTGTGAATCTGTCTCAGGTCAATTTCATTTTTAAAAAACAGCCAGAAGAACCTTGAAAGGTAGGAGGAAAATTTTTCCTCCCCAACACTAATATGTTGTGTCGTAGTTAGTTTTCTTAGGAATGATTGCTTTTCTTAGGAATGATTGCTTAACATCTGAAGATCCCTAACTGAGAAAACACATTCTGGGTGGCAGGTGTTTGAAATTTTCAAAAGCCACATTTCAGAGGGGTTATGTTAAGGCTTCTGCCATTTTCATCTTATATCTCAGGCACTTTGTTAATTAGCATAATGAAGTTAGAAAGGATTTCTCAATGGTGAAATGAGTTTCAATTTATGTGGATTGGGAAAAATACGTTTTATGGATAATCTTGCCCTTGTATGGAAGAGGTTAAAAAAAATTAATTAAGCCAGACTAACAGTTTATATACCTTGGATTGTCTCCCCCTGCTTGAGACGCTATAATGTGTTCAAGGCTATAATGGGAGGACTTTTGGCTCTGACTTGAGAATTAACTCAGTCCTGCCCCAAAGCTGGAACATTGTACTTCCTGCCTCTAATGCCTGTAGAGTGCAGTTGGAGCGTTTTAAGGCCAGAAAGTTAAGACTTCATCAGGCTCACTGAAGTGGTTATAGGACTGTTTGTGGTCCTGATTATTAAATATTTATTCATGTGTCAGAATGAGATCTGAGATTGCTTTCATTATAACATACTGTCTGGAAGTGAGGACTCTGTATTTGTCACCTGCCTGTAATTATTAAAGCCATGTGTGTCTATCAAAAAACAACTAATCACTGTACATGACCAAACTGGGTTTGGCACTTGCTATGCTGTGAATAATAAATTCCTTTTATTGTGACCTAGAGTCTCATATTTTCTATCAGCATCCATGAAAAGGTAAAAGTTATAACTTCTCAGCTTGTAAGTAGGATAAGATCTTAGATTCTTTACAATTACTGACAGCCAATACAACCCAATTTAGGGTTACAGAGGTGAAACAGCACTGCAGCTCCTTTGTTATATAGCTCATGGTGGTTGGCCACAAATGCGTGCAAGTAACCAGATGAATATCTATTACATTTGCATTTGTTTTAAAGATAATTTCTTCATTCTCAGATTATTCATTCATAGCACCAACTAGAGTTTAAATATATGAATCAGATTCTTGGAATCTGGTAGAATTAGGAGATAAAGAACAAAATCCAGAGAAGATCTATTAAAATAATAATTATAATGACCGTCAAGGGGAGGGGTTCAGTGGCTGGCATAAGAATTGACATAAAACAGAGTAACAGGAGAAAAAAAACCTAAGTACATATGTATGCATAAGAGCCACACAAAGATATGAGACTTCAAAAGTGACCAGAAGGTTGATACTTTTATACCATCCTTACCTAAGGAAAGGGATAAGAGTTTGGGGCTGGAAGTTCATAGGAAGGTGAAAGAAGGGAATGTCTGGTAAACAAAGGTTATCCTGTCACCAGTCTCTCAGGTGAAAAAAAGTATTTCTGGCAGAAGCTCTTTCTGGTGCAAGTTCTCTTTCAAATGGAAGTTTCCTTTATTAATGTAGATTACCCCCACAAATGGGAAAAATGTATATATTTGGGGTAATTAACAGGGAGGTAATAGCTTTTTCTGAATCATGCTGAATTTTGATTGCCTTTAGCTCAAAAATAATCTACTTGCCAAAGTGGCATATTTTGAGATGGCATCTTATGAACCCCTTCAACAGTAATAATAGCTTTACCCTTATTGCAAAATTAAGTCTACCTCTCAGTGTATACAAAAATACATTCTCCATGTGTTGAAGAAACAGACATCAAGAATTTAAAAAAATCCTACAAGAGACTGGTAGTATTTTAATAATCTTGGGGGCAGGGACGCCTTCTAAAAGGTGATACAAAACCTAGAATGAAAAAGAAAAAAACCCCGCAAGATTGAGAGACTTAATTAGATAAAAGCAAAACACTGAGGTATGACAAAAGATATCAGGGAAAATGTTAAAAAGCATCAATCTGGCAGAAAATAGTTGCAATGTGTAAAAAATATTGAAAAATAATTAATTACTTGTAATTGCACTAATTAAATGATGACAGAGATGATGGTTCTTAATCACTTGGAGGGCGTGTCTATCTGCCATCTATTTCAATATCAATTTTTCCTCACTTAATGGCATAATTTGAATATATTTCCATATTATTAAGTATGCTTCTAGAACATAATTGTTAACAGCCCAGCAGAATTCCACTGTGCTGTGTGACATATAGAAGTTGCAGCTACTGCAACAGCATTGCTCTGGAGGAGACTAAGTTGAACACCTTCTTTTTTTCTTTATTTTTTTAATGTATGTTTATTTTTGAGAGAAAGAGTGCAAGCAGGGGAGGGGCAGAGAGAGAGGAAGACACAGAATCTGAAGCAAGCTCCAGGCTCTGAGCTGTCAGCACAGAGCCCAACGCTGGGCTTGAACTCATGAACCGCGAGATCATGACCTGAACTGAAGTCGATGCTTAACCAATTGAGCCACTCAGCGCCCCTGAACTCTTTCATCAGGGACGCTCCTCCATCCTTCTGCCAGTCAGTGACACACACAACCTCCTTTAGGTAAATGCTGGACATACATTTATAAAGTGGGGCCAAATTTTAGCCTGCATGGTGTCCCAGTGTCTCATGTTCCAGTACTGCCTGTCTCTCGTGGTTCAGATTCATCAAAACCGTTCTTCTTTTTCTTCCTTTTAAGCAGAAGGTGAAAAAACATGCTATAGCATGAAACCAGTAAATGTGTGAAAACTCCATGACTAATTTTTTCAAATTATAAGCAGCTTTCTCAATAAATACAGATATCATCCCTCTTGTCAATAGATATTTTCATAAAATAACAGGAAACTGAGTTTCACATATAATCAAATATAATAGCTCCTTTCTTCTGATACTGTAAATAATACTTTAATTCAGAGAGATCTCAGGTAAGAATTCTTTTAAGAGTATTTATGTATTTTTATTTATAGATTTTGAAAATGTTTTTTTTCTATTACAGCAAACATGGTACAATTTGTCTAATGAGAGTGAATTAAAATCTCGTTTGGGAAGTTGAAATGAGTTTTTTCAAAATGTTAAAAGCTTTACATTTGACATGTTATGTTCACGTAGCAAGTTAAATAAAAACAGTGAGATTGCTTTAATGAAATTAGACTGTATTCTAAAGTACAATATTTTAATGTTTTTATGTTTATGATATAGTAATAAATTCTCCTGATTAAAGTAAACTCTCCTGATTAAAAGGTAGAAAATGCATAAATGTGGAAAAAAGAGAAAAAATCCATTCAAAATCTCACAACTGTTAATATTTACTGTATTTCTTATAAGTCATTTTCTAAGCAGAGATCCCTCTCCTTTATCCTTCATGAATATTATTACATTACGTATACAATGCAAATTCATTTTTCATGTGACATAACATAATACATTTTTAACTGAACCTTAATTCTATGAGAAGGATCTTTCATCCAGATAATGCACATTTGAGATACGGCCCCTCTTCCTAACAGCCAGAAAGAACACCATGCTGAAATAGATGTGTCCATAAGTGAGTCTCTATTCTGTACAGAACCTTTTTGGAATTTAGGGAAGATACTTGGATAACATTACCCATTTCAACTCTCTTCCCATTGGGAAAGAGAATGGCTTTTGGCAGCTCAGCTAGTGATATATTGCCAACCACCAGAGGCAATGCCTGACAATTAACTTAGAAAATCTCATTGCTTTTAACTGACAGAAAAGGAAAGGGATAGTTTCCAATTTATAAATATTTGGTTTATTATTACATGGTAGACAGTTAACACATTTTCTGAAAAGATACTATTTATGTCAAATGTATGCTTCCAGTAGGTTGGCAAACAGACATCTTCTGCCTACAGATCAGTGATAGTTATAACAGATATCCCTTAGGTACAGGCAGCTCTGAGGGTCATTGTACCTACAACCATTTCAAGCATTGAACTGGGCGTTTACATTTGTTCTTAACCTTGGTCCGGAGAGGAGACATTCACTCCATTATGCATTTCCTTTCAATGAAGTCTAGCCTCCCTAAAGAAAGCCTGCTGTGGAAGGCGTGGTCTTCTCAAACATCACTTGCATAGACTGTTTTATGTAGAGGAAATAAGTAATGCACAGAAAATAAAATTAATGCAACTGACCCGAGGTATTTTATCTATCTCTGACAGGAATTCCCATCCTGGAAGTAGAAACCCTGACTGTATAAAGAATGAAAAGCACACAGTACAACCATTTCAAAGCAAAACCCCCAGTGTGCACAAAACACTGCTTTGGATAAAAGATGGCAGCTGCAGAGCTGGAATGGTGGCTGGTTGCCATGGTTACCAAGGCTCTGATTCAGCCACCATATGCCACCTGGTGTTCTCAGCCTGAAAAAGCAGGTCTGTAGTGTCCTAGATTGGAGATGGAGCTATGAGGGCCATAGTTCTTGAGAGAAACAGTACTGGCCTGGTGTTTGTGTTATTTTACCCATTGACAGAAGATTAGAGGGCCACAGAATTAACATTTAAGGCAGGGGTTCGGTTGGGGAAAACACACACACACCCTTAAAAAAACATCACTGTCTCATGGAAACACTGCTATCTGTTCATTCATTCTCAAAGATCAATCTTTGTCCTCTTTTCAGAGCAAATTTGCTATCCAAATCTGCTAGGTCATACACTATTGCAATAGCAACAAACTCAAAATGTTGGGCACAATGATTGCCAAATATTAGATCATACCAATTCTCGGGGATCCAGAATCTTTTTTTTTTTTTTTTTTTAATTTTTTTTTTTTCAACGTTTATTTATTTTTGGGACAGAGAGAGACAGAGCATGAACGGGGGAGGGGCAGAGAGAGAGGGAGACACAGAATCGGAAACAGGCTCCAGGCTCTGAGCCATCAGCCCAGAGCCTGATGCGGGGCTCGAACTCCCGGACCGCGAGATCGTGACCTGGCTAAAGTCGGACGCTTAACCGACTGCGCCACCCAGGCGCCCCTCGGGGATCCAGAATCTTGAATACCCTTATCTCCTTCTAAATGTGCTGTATGGCAAAGAATAGCTGTTTGACTTTATTTTAATGTTGAATTGTGTCCAAATTTTATTTATATGGGACATGTAATTTTATATACTCATTATTTTATATACTATATTTTGGTATATAAATTATAATACATTAATTATTACATAAAAATATGTAATTTTTATATTCCACAGTGGAAGATAGAGATTCTGGGCACTTGTCTTGGGATTCCTTGAGGATATTCACAGCCATTAGGTTGCTGTTATGCAACAGTAAGAAAATAATACAGTGTACTATACAATGATAATATATTCAGCTCTTAGTGTAAGTTTTGGGGACTTCATGTTTGATTTTTGTATTTGTGATAAAGACACCAAATAGATTTAGATTTTGCTAGCGATTCAACTTTGAAATAAATATTTCAGGTTACCTTTCGTAACAATTTTGAGAGTACTAAAATGATTACTGATTTCACATGAACAATTTGAGCATTCAAAATTATATGTTATTTTGCTGTGATTTTTACCTTTGCCGAGGAAGGAATTATCAATAAATAAGATGGTTAAAACATAAGAAAAAATAACATATCCTGTATTATGTCAAGATTATTAATACTCTGTAATTAAAAACAAAATTTGATCTAGGGATTGCTATAACATTTAGTATCTTTTAAAATTTTGGTGTTTATCTAAACTGCCTCACTGTTTTAATTAATTGACTTTATAATAAGTAAATATTATAAATTTGAATTGGTAAACTCCATTATGTCAGTTGAAAATAGCTTTTATTTCTCTTAAAAATTGGTTTTCCAAATACAATTTTTTCCCCAAAATGGAATGTCTCTAAGGACAAGTCTGAAAAATCACTAGAACTGATCATGTCAGGGCCACAGTCAGAAACTTTCTTGAGGAGAATTAATTCAGTCTCAATAGACAAACCAGTTGAGGGAACTTCAGGGAATTTGGCTTCTATTCTGGTCCAGACAGAAGTACCAGTCATTCTAATCATCCCCACAAGAAAGGCCATTAGTAGTCACTCCCCTTTTCCTCCCAAATCTCCCAACCGTAGGCAACCACTAACCTATTTTCTGTTTTTATGGATTTGTCTATTTGGTACATTTCCTATAAATGAAATTATATAATAAATGGTCTTTAGTGCCTAGATTATTCACACAGTTTCCCATGTCCATGTTCTAACATGAATCAATACTTCCTTCTTTTTATGGTTGTATAATATTCCATTGTGTGGATAGACTGCATTTGTTATCCAGTCATCGGTTGATGGATACTTAGGTTGTGTAATGGTCAATTGTGTGAGGTTTCTCTATGGAAGAAAAATTCTGCCTGGTATGGCAGCCTTAGTTCCTAGCCTGTCCTTCCTTACAGTCTCTCCAATGGTTTTGTATTTTCCCAGTAAGCCCCATCACTGAGTAAACCAATTGCTTGCCACAAATCTCTTCATAAACATACATTTATATGTACTGGTTGTTTCTCTGGTGGAATTCTGACTTATACAGATTTTACTCCACTTTTTGGCTATTATAATGGTTTCTATGAGTCTTTCTGCGGACACATGTTTTCATTTCTCTTGTGTATACAACTAGGAAGAGAATTCTGGGTCATATAGTAAGTCTATGTTTGACATTTTTATTTTTTTAGAAGTCTTAGTAGATTTTATTGATTAATTGATTTTTAATTTATATCCAAGTTGGTTAGCATATAGTGCAATAATGATTACAAGAGTAGATTCCAGTGATTCATCCCCTATGTATAACACCCAGTGCTCATCTCAACAAGTGTCTTCCTTAATGCCCCTTACCCATTTAGCCCATCCCCCCCACAGCCCCTCCAGCGACCCTCAATTTGTTCTTGGTATTTAAGAGTCTCTTATGTTTTGTTCCCCTCCCTGTTTTTATATTCTTTTTCTTCCCTTCCCTTATGTTCATCTGTTTTGTACCTTAAATTCCACATATGAGCAAAGTCATATTATATTTGTTTTTCTCTGACTGACATTTCACTTAGCATAATACCCTCTAGTTCTATCCACGTTGTTGCAAATGTCAAGATTTCATTCTTTTTGATTGCTGAGTAATACTCCATTGTATATTTATACCTTATCTTTATCCATTCATCTGTTGATGGACATTTGGGTTCTTTCCATATTTGGCTATAGTTAATAGAGCCGCCGTAAATATTGGAATGCATGTACCCCTTCGAATCAGCATTTTTGTATCCAGTGGATAAATGCCTAATTGTACAGCTGCTCAATTGTAGGGTAGTTCTATTTTTAATTTTTTGAGGTAACTCCATACTGTTTTCTGGAGCGGCTGCACCAGTTTGCATTCCCACCAACAGTGCAAAAGGGTTCCCCTTTTTCCACATCCTCACTAACATCTGTTGTTTCCTTAGTTGTTAACCATTCTGACAGGTGTGAGGTGATATGTCATTGTGGTTTTGATTTGTATTTTTCTGATGATGAATGATGTTGATGGTGTAAGAAAGTGTTCCAGTTTCATTCTTCTGCATGTCGCTGTCTAGTTTTCCCAGCACCATTTTCTGAAGAGATTGTCTTTTTTTCCATTGGATACTCTTCCCAGCTTTGTCAAAGATTAGTTGGCCATACATTTGTAGGTCTACTTCTGGGTTCTCTATTCTGTTCCATTAGTCTGAGTGTCTGTTTTTGTGTCAGTACTATAAAGTCTCAATGATTACAGCTTTATAGTAGAGGCTAAAGTCTGGGATTATGATGCCTCCAGCTTTGGTTTTCTTTTTCAATATTACTTTGGCTATTTGGGGCCTTTTGGTTTCATACAAATTTTATGATTGTTTTTTCTAGCTCTGTGAAGAATGCTCGTATTGTTTTCATAGGGATTGCAATGCATGTGTAGATTGCTTTGGGTAGTATATACATTTGAGCATGGAATGTCTTTCCATTTCTTTCTGTCTTCTTCAATTTATTTTGTGTGTTTTCTATAGTTTTCAGCGTACAGATCTTTAAAAAAATTGTTTTAGTATATTTATTTTTGAGACAGAGAGAGACAGAGCATGAGCAGGGGAGGGGCAGAGAGAGAGGGAGACATAGAATCTGAAGCAGGCTCCAGGCTCTGAGCTGTCAGCACAGAGCCCAATGTGGGGCTTGAACTTGAAATTGTGAGATCATGACCTGAGGCGAAGTTGGCAGCTTAGCTGACTGACCCACCCAGGCGCTCCCAGTGTACATATCTTTTACCTCTTTGGCTAGGTTTATTCCTAGGTATCTTATAGTTTTTGGTGCAATTATAAATGGGATCACTTCCTTGATTTCTCTTTCTTCTGCTTCATTATCAGTGTACAGAAATGCAACCGATTTCTATAAGTTGATTTTATATCCTGCAAGTTTGCTGGATTCATGTATCAGTTCTAGCAGTTTTTTTGTGGTATCTTTTGGGTTTTCCATGTAGAATATCACATCATCTGCAAAGAGTGGAAGTTCTTCTTTGCCAATTCATGTACGTTTTATTTCTTTTTATTGTCTGATTGCTGAGGCTAAGACTTCCAGTACTATGTTGAACAACCGTGGTGAGAGTGGACATCCCTGTCATGTTCCTCACCTTAGCGGGAAAGCTCTCAGTTTTTCCCCATTGAGGATGATGTTAGCTGTGGGTCTTTCATATATGGCCTTCGTGATGTTGAAGGATGTTCCTTCTATTCCTACTTTCTTGAGGGTTTTAATAAGCATTCTGCAAATGCTCTGTCAAATGCTTTTCCTGCATTGATTCAGAGAATCATATGGTTCTTATCCTTTCTTTTATTAATGTTATGTATCATGTTGATTGATTTGTGAATATTGAACCAGCCCTACAGCCCAGGAATGAATCCCACTTGATCATGGTGAGTAATTTTTTTAATATACTGTTGAATTTGATTTGCTAGTATCTTAATGAGAATTTTTTTTTTTTAATTTTTTTTTTTTCAACGTTTATTTATTTTTGGGACAGAGAGAGACAGAGCATGAACGGGGGAGGGGCAGAGAGAGAGGGAGACACAGAATCGGAAACAGGCTCCAGGCTCTGAGCCATCAGCCCAGAGCCCGACGCGGGGCTCGAACTCACGGACCGCGAGATCGTGACCTGGCTGAAGTCGGGCGCTTAACCGACTGCGCCACCCAGGCGCTCCTCTTAATGAGAATTTTTGCATCAAAGTTAATCAGGGATATTGGCCTGTAATTCTCCTTTTTAGTGGGGTCTTTGTCTAGTTTGGGAATCAAGGTAATTCTGGCTTTATAGAATGAGTTTAGAAGTTTTCCTTCCATTTCTAGTTTTTGGAACAGTTTGAGGAGAATAGGTATTAACTCTTATTTAAATGTTTGGTAGTATTCCCCTGGGAAGCCATCTGGCCCAGGACTCTTTTTTTGTTGGGAGATTTTGATAACTTATTGAATTTCTTTGCTGGCTATGGGGTTGTTCAAATTTTCTATTTCTTCCTGTTTCAGTTTTTGGTAGTGTGTGGGTTTCTAGGAATTTTTCCATTTCTTCCAGATTGCCCAGTTTGTTGGCATATAATTTTTCATAATATTCTTATAATTGTTTGTATTTCTGTGGTGTTGGTTGTGATCTCTCCTCTTTCTTTTATGATTTTATCTATTTGGGTCCTTTCTCTTTTTGATAAGTCTGGCTTGGGGTGTATCGATTTTGTTTGTTCTTTCAAAAAAACTAGTTTCATTGATCTGTTCTACTGGTGTTTGTGTTTGTTTGTTTCTGTATCATTTATTTCTGCTTTAATCTTTATTATTTCCCTTCTTCTCCTGGCTTTAGGATTTATTTACTGCTCCTTTTCTAGTTCCTTTAGTTGTAAGTTTAGGTTGTGTAGTTGGGACCTTTCTGGCTTCTTGAGATAGGCCTGAACTGCAATATACTTACCTCTCAAGACTGCCTTTGTAGCATCCCAGAGACTTTGGACTGTTGTGTTTTCATTTTCATTTGCTTCCATGTAGTTTTTTATTTCTACCTTAATTTCTTGGTTAACCCATTCATTCTTAAGTAGGATGTTCTTTAACCTCCATGTATTCGAGGGTTTTCCAAATTTTTTCTTGTGACTGAATGCAAGTTTCATAGTGTTGTGATCTGAAAATATGCATGGTATGATCTCAATATTTTTGTACCTGTTGAGGGCTGATTTGTGACTCAGTATGTGATCTATTTTGGAGAATGTTCCATGTGCATTTGAGCAGAATGTGTATTGTACTGCTTGAGGGTGAAATGTTCTGAATATATCTATTAAGTCCATCTGGTCCAGTGTGTCATTCAAAGCCATTGTTTCCTTGTTGATTTTCTGCTTAGATGATCTGTCCATTGCTACAAGTGAGGTATTAAAGTCTTCTATTATGTTATTATTATTAAAGAGTTTCTTTATGTTTGTGATTAGTTGCTTTATATGTTTCGGTGTCCCAAGTTGGAGGCATAAATATTTATAATTATTAGATCTTGGTGGATAGACCCCTTAATTATGATATAATGTCCTTACTCATCTCTTGTTACAGTCTTTGTTTTAAAATCTAATTTGTCTGATATAAAAATGACTACTCCAGCTTTCTTTTGACCTCCATTGGCATGATAGATGGTTCTTCATACCCTTACTTTCAATCTGCAGGTGACCCTAGGTCTAAAATGAGTCTCTTGGAGGCAGCATATAGATGGATCTATTTTTTTTTTAATCCATTCTGAAATCCTGTGTCTTTTGATTGGAGTACTTAGTCCATTTATATTCAAAGTGATTATTGAAAGATAAGAATTTAGAGCCATTGTGTTACCTGTAGATTTGGTGTTTCTGGTGATTTTATCTGGTCCTTGGTAGTCTTTGTTGATTTGGTCTTCTTTTTTTTCTTTCCCCTCCATTCAGAGTCCCCTTAAAATCTCTTGCAGAGATGGTTTAGTGGTCATGAACTCCTTTAGTTTTTGTTTGTCTGGAAAAGCCTTTATCTCTCCTTCTATTCTGAATGACAGCCTTGCTGGATAAAGGATTCTTGGCTGCATTTTTTTCCTATTCAGCACTTTGAATATTTCCTGCCACCCCCTTCTGGCCTGCTAAGTTTCAGCGGACAGGTCAGGTACTAACCTTATGTCTCTACCCTTGTAGGTTATGGACCTTTTGTCCCTAGCTGCTTTCAGAATTCTCTCTTTATATTTTGCAAGTTACAGTATGACATATTGTGGTGTTGGCCTGTTTTTTGTTGATTTTTGAAGGGAGTTCTCTGTGCCTCTTGGACTTGTATGCCTTTTTCCTTCCCCAGATTAGGGAAATTCTTACCTATAATTTGTTCAAATAACCCTTCTGCCCCTTTTCCAGCTCTTCTTCTAGGACTCCTATGATATAGATATTATTTCATTTTATGGACTCAGTCACTTCTCTAAGTTTCCCCTTATGATCTAGTAATTTTCTTTCCTTCTTTTTTTCAGCTTCATTATTTTCCATAATTTTACCTTCTATTTCACCTATTCTCTCCTCTGCTTCTTTAATCCTCATAGTCATTCTATCCAGTTTGTTTTGCATCTCAGTTATAGCATTTTAAAATTCATCCAGACTGGTTCTTAGGTCTTTGATCTTTGCAGCAAGGGTTTCTCTTGTGTCTTCTATGCTTTTTTCAAGCCCAGCTATTAGTCTTATGACTGTTATTCTAAATTTTTGTTCAGATATATTGCTTATATCTGTTTTGAGAAGGCCCTGCCTGTGATTTCTCCTTGACCTTTCTTTTGGGGAGAATTCCTTCATCTTGTCATTTTGGCTAAATTTATGTCTTTTGCGTGTTTTAAAAGCTTATTGCGTTTCCTACACCTGAGACTACTGCTATATTAAAATGGGGTCATACATGGTCCAGTGTCTGGCACTTCAGGAAGTGTTTTTGGTGTATACTATGTTCACTCTTCTATTGCGTTTTAGCTGCTCTTTCCCACTGGTCAGTTCTCTGCGGAGTTCCTCCCTGCTTGCAGTGATGGAGTGTTTGGACCTTTAACCAGGTATGCTTGGATTTGTTTGTTGAAGTAACCCTGGGGGGAAAAAGTGGGGGCAGGGGAGGAAACTGGTCCCAAAAAAGGAAAAGGAAAGAGAACAAAACAACCAGAGAATAATATATGTATGTATATGTATATGTATACACACACACACACACACACACACACACACATATGCTCTGATTCCAAAGAAAAAGAAAAGAAGAAAAAGAAAAAAAAAGAAGAAAGAAAAGAAAAAAGAATAAAAAATCCTGATAAAAAAAGAGAGAGAGAGAGTTTGAGAGAAAAGAAACAAAAGACAACAAAAAAGAAACTATGAGCCTGATTCAAAAAGAAGAAAAGAGTGGGCACTAGGTGGCTGAGTTGGTTAAGCATCCAACTCTTGGTTTTGGCTCAGGTTATGATCTCACAGTTTGTGAGTTCGAGCCCTGCACTGTCAGTGCACAGCCTGCTTGGGATTTTCTCTCTCTGCCCTTCCTCTGCTTGTGCTCTATCTTTCTCAAAATAAATAAGCATTAAAAAAAAGAAAGAAAAAAGAAGAAGGAAGAAAAAGAGAAAAAAACAGCTGTTTGTTGGTACATGGGGTTGCTGGCTGTGCTGATCTGGAGGAGAGGCCAGCTGCATTGGCTCAGAGTCAGTCCTGCCCCGGTAAATAAGCAGTTGTCTGGCACGGAGGGGCAGGGTTTGGTGTAAGAGGGTCTTGCCTCCACGGGGGGCCACTGTGTTGTTCTCCGAAGTCCCACAATGTTGGTGTTGGGGGGAAATGGCACCGCCCCCATCTCTTGTCCCCAGACAATGAATCTCAACCCCGTTGTTCGGGCAGCCCTTACAGAATAGTGAAGGCAGTCAGCTCACCTTGTGCCACAACTCTCCTGCATTTTTTCTTTGGTGCGCAGCTGGTACTCAAAGCCTAAACTCTTACAGGACTTGGCACGACATGGATCCACTCTTCTCCTCTGGAGTACAGCCTCTTCACCCTGCTGATGCAAGGCCTTTCATTGGCACTTGCAGAGTCTTTTGTCCTTGGGGAGGCAATAAGCCCTCTTCCAAAAGTGTTCCAGGAAGGGGACTGTTTTCTCCCAGTGCGCCCTGGAGATCTCTATACCATGCTGTGCACTCCGTGGCCGGCTCCCTCCCCGACAGGAGCATGTGCCACAGCTCTGCTCTGGAGAAGTCATCCACTTCCAAAACCTCCAGAGTTTGAGCTCCAAAAGCTGCTGGCAAAAAAGAACTGGGACACTCAGTACTTCTCACACTGCAATCCGTGGTCCAGAGAGGTTTTTCTCTTGTGCTAACTCGATGCTGCACTTTCAAAACTCTCTCTCTTTCTCTCCCTTTTGTCCTCCCACAGAAAGGGTTCCCTCCCCCTCCATAGCACCACATATTTTCCCCTCTCTCAGTTTACTTCCACACACCTTGTACCTGCCAAGCTATCTCCCTCCAACCGTGGAAGTACTTCTGCTACTTTGCAGATCAATTTCCTGGGTGTTCCAAGTAATCTGACATCAATACAGCCATGTTTGAGGGATAAGGAAAGCCCAGGGCCCCCCTACTTCTCCCCCATCTTAACTTCTCCCTTCTACAATATTTTAATTATCACTAGCAGTGTATGAGGGTTCTAATTTCTCCACATCCTCATCAACCCTTGTTATTTTTTATCTTTTGGAGGATAGCCCTTTTAGTGGGTATAAAGGGATATGCCATGGTTTTGATTTGCATTTCCCTGATGACTATTGATGTAGAGAATCTTTTCATGAACTTACTGGCAATTTGTATATCTTTTTTGGAGAAATGTTTATTCAGATAATTTACCCATTACAAATTGGAATATTTGTCTTTTTTATTACTGAGGTGTGATAGTTCTTTCCATATTCTAAATATAAGCCCCTTATCAGATATGATTTGCAAAGTTTTCCTCCCATTCTGTGGGTTATCTTTTCACTTTCTTGATGGTGTCATTTGAAGCACAATAGTTTTTAATTCTGATGACATTCAACTTATTGATCTTTTATTGCTTGTGCTTTAGGTTTCATATATAAAAAACCACTGCCTTTCCTCATGGCCTGTCCTGTGGATTTTGGAGCTGTACAGCCAGTCCCCACAATCCAAGCCAACCTCTTAATACAAGGTAATGAAGATTTATGCCTGTGTTTTTTTACTATGTGTTTAATAGACTTTGCTCTTACATTTAGGTCTTTGATCCAATTTGAATTAATTTTTGTGGATGGTGTGAGGTAGGGGTCCAGATTCATTCTTCTACATGTAAATATTCAATTGTCTTAGCACTGTATTGAAAACACATTTTCCAGCATTGAATTGTCTTGACATCTTGTAGAAAATCAATTGGCCATTGATATGTAGATTTCTTTCTCAATTCCCAATTCTATCCCATTGATTTGCTTGCCTATCTTTATGCCAGTACTACACTCGTCTTGATTATTGTAGCTTTGCAGTAAGTTTTGAAATCAGGAATTATGAGCCCTCTAACTTTGTTCTTCTTTTCCAAGATTATTTTTGCTGTTCTTTGTCCTTTGCATTTCCATATGAATTTTAAAATCAGCTTGTTAATTTCAAAGAAACTACCATAAGATTTCTTAACGGATATTTACTGAGTCTCCATGCATTTGAACTTTCCTGAGTCTGTTTAACACCTCTGGGAATGTATTTTGAGAGCAAAACATGAATAATATAGATAAACTGACAGTTTTTGCCTTACATGGCTCTGAAATGAACAAATTTCATTAACCACAGTTGAGCTAGCACTAGTACCCCTAACAACATGGCCCAAATTTCAGTTACCACAATATACCATGAATGGTTGCATAAAATACAAACTTCATCACTAATTCTTCAGCCCACAAAGAACTATATAGATAACAGATGAGCATCATAATCAGTAACTGATCATTATCAGTCAGTCAGTGATGGGTCATTGTGCTTGTGTTTTCCCATCACACACAGCCAGAAAAGCACGTCGTCGTATTGCCTCCTTGCTTCCCAGTGATAAACCCATGCCACATTTTACAAAATTGGAAAATTAAAATAGGGAGCTGGCCAACAAAGATGAGTGTAGAAAATAAACAAACAACCAAGCAAAGAGTGATAACATAAAGTTTGAATCATACATAAATGGAGATATAGAAGAGATCACCGACCATGGGAATGTTGCCACCGTCACCATACGAGAGCTTCTAGACATTCAGCTGGAGGTTCTTAGTGAAGGCCAATTTATTGACATAAATCTGGAAAGTGGTTGTAAGGAAAAGGCTGAAGACATCCCAGAAGTGGCATTAGCAAATATATTCCCATTGAAGGAACTCTGAGAGATACCTCATGACGTTGAAACCACAAAGAATAGAATGTTGGGATCTGATGCAAACTGGAAAAGGAATATGACAATTTTACAAAGTATAGAAAAGATGTTTGCTTTGTATAAGTTAGGTGTGAAAACTGTTGGTTAATAAGTTAGGTAAGACCTGTTCAAACTACTCTTGATAAGTTTTTCACAAAGAAATGAAACACTTTAATTCTAAAAGTTTCTAAAATCTTAAATTATAGTGTAGTAAGCAAATATTAGTTTTTTACCTTTCATTGTACATTTATAATCAAGAGTAAGATAATTTTCAGTGTCTTGACAAAAATTACAAACATCACAGTCAGTTGTAATTTTTTTGTTGGTTATTAGGATTGCTATGCAGTTTCAGCTTTCATGGTCTGTTTTCTAAAGTTCCACATACAAAGGGAGGATTGTTTATAATTGATATAATGTTGTTTACTGGTATGAATTTTTTATCTTACTGAAAATAATTTAAAATTACCATTGCTTTTCTACATTAAACCAACCTTCTCTTTTGTGCCTGGCTCATAAAAGTTGCTTAATTTTACATATAGATAAATATTTTTTTCCCTGAATACCTTATATTATTATGTTTATATTTGTTTATATTTCCTTCTGGATACAACATTTACTTTATTGGTAAAATAAATGCTTTAAAAATTTCCAGTTTTTAAACAATTTTGTGCGTTCTGCTCACTTGTGTACAATTTAGAAATAGTTTGACTCTGAATTCTTTTTTTCTGCTCACTCTGAAAGAAAAGCAATTACCTATCACCTTCTGATAATTGAAAATTCAAGATATTCAAAGATTTAAAAATACTGTTATGTATAAAAAGATAATTTAGAATGATGTCTAGATATAAAGCAGTCAAAAATCAACGACTTTTCTTTATAATAATATCCTGGTTAGAAATGGAAATTAAGAAAAAATTTACAGTCGCAACAAATCCATAAATTACTCAAGAATAAATTAAGCAAGAAAGGTGAGACACGTATCTGAGAAAAACTACACAGTTTCATGAAGGACAAAAAACAAGAGGTGATCACAGAGATATACCATGTTTCTTGATGGAAAAATTTCATATAATAAAACTGCTGATGTTTGTCCTCTATAAATAATATATATATTTCATGCAATCCCAAACCGAATAATGACCAAGAAATTGTTGAAAAAGAATAATAGTGAGGGGGGACCTAACATACTAAAATATATTGTGAGGCAACAGTAATTAGTAGATTTGCTGTAGGAATAAACAAATAGGTCAGAGGAATACAGAGGAACCCAGAAACAGACTCATGTACATATGGAAGTTAAATATATGATAAATGAGGCATTTAAAATCAGGGAGGAAGGGAGACACCTGGGTGGCTCAGTTGGTTAAGCGTCTGACTTCGGCTCAGGTCATGATCTCACAGGTCGTGAATTCGAGCCCCACATCTGGTTCTGTGCTGACAGCTTAGAGCCTGGAGCCTGCTTCAGATTCTGTGTTTCTCTCTCTCTCTCTCTCTCTCTCTCTCTCTCTGTTCCTCACCTGCCAGCACTGTCTCTCTCAAAAATAAGTAAACATTAAAAAAAATAATAAAATAAAATCAGGGAGGAATGGATGGCTCCTTGGATAAATGACATTGAGACAGTTGGATTCCCATTTAAAAAAATCATAAGTGTATTACATAGCAAATACAAAAATATTGAGATGAAATAAAGATCTAAATGTAAAAACAAAATGTCCAACTAGAAATGATTAAAAAATAGAGGTAATTTCATAATCTTAGGATAGGATAAAAAAGTCAGAATATCGAAAGGAAAATACTGATAGTCTTGACTGTATAACATTTTATTATATATATTATTACTTTTTAAATTTTTTTTAAGAGAGAGGACATGAGCAGGGGAGAGGGGCAGGGGCAGAGAGAGAGAGAGAGAGAGAGAGAGAATCTTAACTATTCATGTCTCTAGCTAGTTTGTATGGCCAGGTTGTATAATCTTAAGTTCTTCACTTTCCTTCTCCTTTCTGTGGTATACATAACATGAAATTCATCATTTTAACCATTTTTTCTATGTGCCATTCAGTGGCATTAAGTAAAGTCTCATTGTTGTGCAACCATGGCCACTATCCATCTCCAAAACTTCTTCATCTTTCCATACTGAACTCCATACCCATTAAGCATGAACTCCCCAGTCCCCAGCTCCTCTCCAGCCCCTGGCAGCCACCATTCTGCTTTCTGTTTCTGTGAATTTGACTACTCTGGGAACCTTCTATAAGTGGGACCATATAGTATTTGTCTTTTGTGACCGGCTTATTTTACTTTGCATAATGTCCTCAAGGTTCATCCAAGCTGTAGTTCTTCTGTACTGGTTAGTCTATAGAGGTGTATGTTGGTGTCCCTTTTGGATATGTGGCTGGCACCTGCTGTGTATGATTAACTACAAAAATAAGAAAGATAATAATACTCACATCAAGATATCTAAGGTGCCTTTTTCCTCTTAGAGCTTTGGGGACGATGTAGACTTTTCAGTCTAACATGAGTGCTTTGCATACATTTGTAAAAACTTTAGCTATAAATAAGTTTTCATTATTATTGATTATTGAAGGTATTTCTGGGCAGGAAAACAAAATCCATTAAGTTTTTGTATCAGCCTGTAATTCATTTGGCAGGAGACAACTTCAATTCAACCAGAATATTTATTTATAAATGATGATTAAAATGTATATCAAAACTTGAAAAAATAAAACAAAATTTATTTGTGAATGTTCAAATGGTTCTTTAGATAGGTTTCAGTTCTTGCTTCCAGCTTCAGTTTTTTAGGGGGTTATAAAAATTATGAACAAGGCAAGATTCTGTCAGTAATTGAATAAGGTTTTTCTTCCCTTCCAGAATCTAGATTAAATAATTGTCTTTCTATTGATTATGAGGTTTTAATCCCTGTTTGGTACAAACTAGTAAGAGTCAAAACATTTTATTCACTAGTTTTAAGATTAATAATGAGTTTTTTTAGGGATTGTGGATTCTCTTCAATAATTTTGTTGGACTTCACAGAGAAGTTGGGAAAATCCTTTATTTTCATAGCATCACAACTTCATCTATAACTTTGAAGGCACAATATATGTTATTAAGTATAGATGTTAATTCTTAAACCTCTGGTAATGTGGCATGCTTGGGTATCAGATAAGTGTATCTGAAGGGAAGTGTTTATGAATAGTGAAAGAGGTTTATCATCGTTAGAAATTGTCAGAGATTGAGGGTTGCTATAGTATCTGTTATGAAAGGAAAAGACCTATTTTGGATCTGGTTTCCAAGAGAGGGCTTTTGAGATCTTCATCTTTAACAACCAACTTTTGTATCCTTCCAGCAGAGATGATTAAAAAGCATCTAGTTATCTCTTTCCATGAGTACTAATTATCTGTCATCCTATCAAATTTAACTTGGCCAAAATAGACATCATTATCACTTAAAGGCATTTCATCCTTTAATCTGCTAATTGATGACCATTCTATAGTTTTTGTAAAGAGAGAAGGGCAAATTCAAATGATGTTTAGCGACCAATGTGTTGGACTTTATCTTAAATTTTAAAAAGTTCAACTGGGTACATTTTAAAGGTTTTATTGGCTTTATTCAACTAGTCATGAATCAGGCAGCATCCAACCTAGCTGATGAAAGAAGAGCCAAGTAGCTGCACAAGATAAAAAACTTTTATAGGCAGAAGAAAATGGGAACCAGGAAGTTGTCTGAGGCAAAAAAAAGGGGATTGATTGTAGAAAGGTTACTTTCCTTTAAGGCAAGGCAGGGGTCTATGGGGCAGATTACCTAACTAGGGCTAATCACGTGATTCCTGATTGACAGGTTTAAGATTTAATTTCTGAGAGAACTGGAACTGTAATTAAGTCTTGGGTCAGTGAGGTGAGGCTTGGCATCAGGGACTCCACTTTGGGCCTGTTGTCTTGTTTTTAACATTTACCCAGAAATTTTCTGGGTATTCAAAGATAATTCAATAATTAATTTAATATTAGTTTAAAGTGTTACAAGTAAGGATTTGAATATTACAATTTATGCTGACATATTAAGTCTGGATGATTTATAGCATTGTAAGGATGCCTCTTGTAAAGAACTACCTATTATAATTTAATTTAGTTTGACAAATAATTTCAATATTTTATAATCTTATATGAATTAGCTTGTTTGACCGTTAAAATCAGTAGAGGAAATTTAGAAAACCCAAATTCATTGGCTTTTTTTTTATTAGAAAATAAATCCAAGAAAATATGCTCAATAATTTTATACTGGTAAAATCAGAGAAAAGATAAGTATTTCTGAGCCAAAAGTATTAAACCAGTCTAATTTAACCAAGGAATCATCTTGATTATTATAGGAAACTTTTCCCTGTTAAATTAATATTTAATATCCCTATTAATATTAAAATTAATTTGTTTAAAAATAATTTTTGCTTTTGACATGTTTCCAAGTCACCAACTAGTTAGCTGTGAAACTCACAAACTTTTTTAAAAACATTTTTCTGCTACCACTTTATGAAAACATTTGTTTCTTAGACTCCGTTCACTTAAAGCATAAAAAAGAAAAAAAAAATCCCTGGAAATCTTTGAGTTTCTCTCGACAGCTATATTAATATTTGATATGTTAATATTGTTTCTATTGGGTAATTATAATAAGAACTTGCTCCATTAAATTTTAATACATCTTATAATTGGATTTATTTTTCTTAGAGGTAGGTAAGATATGTGTTTGCTTGAAAAAAAATGAAATGGATAAAACGGGAGATTTTATCAACTCTTGTGCACGTTAGAGTCGCAATGGTGATAAAGTAGCAAAATGAAAACAGATGGTGGTAGTTATAAGAATATTGATCCGTTAAAGAAACAAAGACACTTGATTATATATCAGCAGGACCCTCGGGGAAAAATTATTTTTGAAATCTAAGTAATTTTATGAGTTTCTTGTGAATATAGCAGCGTAATCTTTCCGTTTTTCACTCTCTGTGTCCCTTAAAATAATGACAATCTCTTTAGTGTCTCCTGTAGGACGACACCAAAACCAAAGGGTCCAGATAATTGCAGCACGAATGACAGCCCTTCCTATTGCTGCAGAGCCACTGCTATGCTTCTGCTGAGCCACCATTTAGCCCACAGCTGTACCTTGACAAGAGGAGACAGAGAGCCTCAGGCCTCATCAGAATCTGGGAGGAGATGAGAACCTGCCTTTTTGCAGCCTCCTTGGTAGATAGAGAAGTGAGTGAGAAGTGGCTTTATAACAGTTCCTCACAAACCTCCTGTGTGCTCATGTTTGGGGAGGATCCCGGATGTTTGGCCAAGACTTGGATCACCTGTGGTTCAAGCTTGGTCTATGTGGCCTATGTGGATCCACGCAAGATCATTAGGTATCTGCACAGGGCTGCTCTTTGACATTACACAGTAAAAAATCAGCCTTCAGGGACTTACTCTGAGGGATATATAGAGCATTCCAAAGGGATCTACCATCAGGTTGGAATGCAGTTTTCCTGCTCAATAGCTTGGAAATAAGAGGTGGAAATCGATGGTGCTAATAGTTAAGTGCAGCTGTGACACCGGTGATAAGGGCAGTCCTTCTCAGGCCACAACAGCTCTGAAGAATGCTCCTGGAATTACGGATGTTGGCTGTGCATTTGGTGCCCCTAGTGCTTTGGAGCCCCTGGTGATTTGGTTCTTCCTCCCGGACTCTCAGTCACCCGAGGCCAGTGTAGGCAAAGCCCTGTTGCTGTTTTCCTTGCAGTTGTCTGGTATAATCTGTGGGCTGTTCTTGTTTCCTAGCCTTCTAAGAGTGGGTCCTGGTGTTTACATTTCCTTTCAGAGGCTCCTTGCCCAGATGGCCAGCGGAGTTGGCAAGAAGAGATGTGGTTTATGGTTTCAATGGTGACTGTCCCCATATTCGACTTCTTTGCCTCTCCCATGGAGATGTTAGGAGGATAGTATGAGTTTGTGCATGACATGGTCATGTATGGGAAGAAAAATCTCTTCCTCTACACAGCTTAGATTCTCTGGCTGGGGCATGTAAGTTGGACTGACAAAAGACAGATTAACGAGAGAAAAATGAGCAAAAGTTTGTTCAGGTGTATCTGCATAATAGAGATGAGTAACACAAAGGCTGGGTTAGAATTTGGGCTTACATCTTTGCAAAGGAACAATACATTTTTGGAGAAGAGACAAGGCAAAGGAAAAGAATCTTGAGTCTCTGGGAGCAGCAAACTGTGGAATGGCAAATGTATGGGAGGCGAAAGGAAGGTAAGAGCTGGTTAGTCAGGTATTACATTGAATCCTCTGTTGCCATCTCCAGGCTGACAAGCGTCCAAAGTTGTCTTCAGCGATTAACTTTTGTCTTTCTTGGTAGAGAGGGAGGACACCTTTGTACATTTATGTGCCCCTTTTAATTTTTTTTTTTTTCAACGTTTATTTATTTTTGGGACAGAGAGAGACAGAGCATGAACGGGGGAGGGGCAGAGAGAGAGGGAGACACAGAATCGGAAACAGGCTCCAGGCTCTGAGCCATCAGCCCAGAGCCCGACGCGGGGCTCGAACTCACGGACCGCGAGATCGTGACCTGGCTGAAGTCGGACGCTTAACCGACTGCGCCACCCAGGCGCCCCTAATGTGCCCCTTTTAGGCAAATGAAGGAGAGCAGAGAATTTTCCTTGGGTCTGTTTCTTCTCAATTGCTTTAGCTCAAAATAATGCTTAGCCAAAATGGCATATTTGGGGCACAAATTCTGGTGTCCTTCAGTCATAATACATTGGCCCTTATACAGCCGTGGGACCCCTGTAATCTTGAATATGTCTTCCTGTTCCCTCTATCTATTGTCACTTGTCCTCTCTTGCAATACTCCATAGCTTTATCCTGGAGTAAATGCCAGAATTGGCTCTGTGCTTTTCTTTTTAAAAATCCTGTCTATTGTGTGGTTCTTTGAAGTTACCCCAGGCTGTGATCTGTTTCTGTCTCCAGTCTCAATATTGTGTTACAACCTGGCCTCTTCTGGAATGGCACTCACTTTGATTAGAAAGAAGTGGGTTTCTGCCTGAAGAACAAACATAGCTGTTGGAAGCCCCTCAGAACCATGTGTATGGAGGGAACAGCTCTTAGGGAATGTGAGGTCATGGGAACTTCTATTTTTTTCCAATTGATTCTAGGTTTGAAGCATATCTGAAATTGTTATTTTTACTGCAGCTGCTCCATGTAAGTACTTTGGATGTTTTCTACTCTTAGTTCTTTGTCAGTCCAATTACTTCTGTTTTCAATCCTTAAGGGTTTTTCATTCACTGATGGTACCCTGTCTTTATTCTACAGATGCTATGGATTTGGTCTGTTTAACTGGCTCTATGCTTAGTTATTTCAAGAAATTTGGGGCAGGAAGGAAATGAGATTACTGGCTTAATCTAATCTTTCAGATTACTTCTATTTTTTTTAATAGCAGTCTGTTATATATCACAGCAAATTTCTCTTGACTCACCCTATGGAAATAATTTATAGTTTCTGTTTCCTGCATTAACTCACTTTCATTGCCACTCATTTGCCTGTATGCTTTAAACTCGAACAGTAAAGGCATGAAGCCCGTTATCAGTTTAACGGTCCGAGAAAAGGTACAATGCAAAAGAAAAGACTTAGATGAATTATAAAGCATGGTTTGTTTACTTTAAGCACTATAAAAAATGAGCCTAAGTGGATTTACACTTTTAATTTACACACAACAAGCTGAAATTTCGGCATTAGGAATAAGCACATGTTACTATCTAGCAAGAAAGACTCTTGTGTTAGCAGGGTTCCTCAACCTTGGCACTGCTGACATTTTAGCCTAAGTGACTCTTTGTGGTGGGTGCTGTCAGCGTCCTTAGGCTCCACCTACTAAATAGTTACCACCTCCCCTTACCTCCTACTAATTGTGACAACGAAAAATGTCTCCAGACATTGCCAGATGTTCCCTAGGGGAAGCTGGGAGGAAACTGTCTCCAGTTATGAACCATGGTATTAAAAGAAAGAACCACTACTCAAAATAGCTTTTCTAATACTAGATGCTAAAAATGTGTAACACAGGATTGGATGTCCATTATATCCAACTCAATACTTTAAAATAGAATGTGTCTTGTCACAATCCCATGAAATATTTAAAACGTTGATTGATGATGTCTGAGCTCAGCATGGTTAAAAGTGGAATATAAAAGCTAGGGGGGAAAAGCTCTAACACTAGAAATTAAAATAAGACAGGAACTCGTGTAAACAGCGATAAATCAAAGAGGAAAGCAAAACCAAACTTCAGAAGGCTAAAAAAATAACAAAGTTGATTTATCAAATCTTAACTAAAGCAGTGCTCAGAGTAAAATTCATTATATATAAAGCTCATATTATTAACCAAGATAACTTTAAAAAATAAACAAAAACCAATGAAATAGATATTCGACCTAGGAAGTAGAAGTCTATGGACAAGATAAGAAAAAAAGACAGGGGCGCCTGGGTGGCGCAGTCGGTTAAGCGTCCGACTTCAGCCAGGTCACGATCTCGCGGTCCGTGAGTTCGAGCCCCGCGTCGGGCTCTGGGCTGATGGCTCAGAGCCTGGAGCCTGTTTCCGATTCTGTGTCTCCCTCTCTCTCTGCCCCTCCCCCGTTCATGCTCTGTCTCTCTCTGTCCCAAAAATAAATAAACGTTGAAAAAAAAAAATTAAAAAAAAAGAAAAAAAGACAAGAGATCAGTAATAGAAAACAAGGTATTAATGAATTAGAAAACAGAAACACAGCAGAACTAATCACTGAACTTTCTTTTCCTTTGGGAAATTTGCTCTAAGTGAAATCCAGAAGAAAGCAAAAATAACTTGATAAACCACTAATTAGTTAATAGTAAAAAACAAAAACATAGACATACAAAATAAGAATGGTAAGGGGAAAGTGAGCACGGATTTCAGAGAAGTAATGGGATTGGAAGAGGCCAAGGTCCTAAGGGCTGAGAGTCCAGGGACTTTTGTTTTGTTTACTGATGCACCTCCAGTACCTAGGATAGAGCTCAGTAGAGTGGCACACAAAAACGTTTATTGACTAAATGAACAAATACACTTATGTTTGCTAAATTATATAACACTGCTAAATTTTGAGAAGATGAATTTGCAAAGTTGATCCTGGATGAAGTGGAAAATGTGCAGGCTTCCTATAGACAGAGATGAAATTCTCAGGTAAATTACCGCCAACACTTGAGGAACAAATAATTTTTTTTTACTTTAATTTTTAAAGTTTTGTTTTAATTCCAGTTGGTTAATGCGCAGTGTTATCTTAGTTTCATGTGTACAGTATAGTGATTGAACAATTTTATATATCAACCAGTGCTCATCACAAGTGCATTCCTTAATCCTCATCATCTTTTTCACTCATCCCCTCACCCACCTCCCCTCTGGTAACCATCAGTCTGTTCTCTACAGTTAAGAGTCTGTTTCTTGGTTTGTGTCTCTCTCTCTCTCTCTTTTTTTCCCTTTGCTCTTTTATTTGTTAAATTCCACATATGAATGAAATCATATGGTATTTGTCTTCCTCAGGCTTACTTATTTCATGTATATCTCACTGTATTTTTGATTGGTATTTCCCTGATGATAAGTGATATTGAGCATCTTTTCATGTTTCTGTTAGTCATCTGTATGTCTTCTTTGGAAAAATTTCAAATCATGTCTTCTGCTCATTTCTTTTTTTTTTTTTTAATGTTTATTATTTATTATTGAGAGAGAGACAGAGAGACAGAGCACAAGCAGGGGAGGGTTAGAGAGAGAGGGAGACACAGAGTCTGAAGCGGGCTCCAGGCTCTGAGCTGCCAGCACAAAGTCCAATGCGGGGCTTGAACCCATGAACTGCGAGATCATGACCTGAGCTGCAGTAGGATGCTTAACTGACTGATCCACCCAGGTTCCCCTCTTCTGCCCACTTCCTAACTGGATTATTTATTTTTTGGGTGTTGAGTTTGATAAGTTACTTATAGATTTTGGATACTAACCTTTTGGCAGATATGTCATTTGCAAATATCTTCTCCCATTTTGTTGGTTGCCTTTTAGTTTTTTTGGATGTTTCCTTTGCTGTGCATAAGCTTTTTATTTTGATGAGGTGTCAATAGTTCATTTTTGCTTTTGTTTCCCTTGCCTCCAGAGACACGTCTAGTAAGAGGTTGCTGTGGCCTATATCAAAGGGGTTACTGCCTTTAACCTTAAACCTTGATGGTTTCCTGTTTCAAGTGTAGGTCTTTCATTCATTTTGAATTTACTTTTATGTATGGTGTAAGAAAGTGGTCCAGTTTGATTCTTCTGTATGTTGCTGTCCAGGTTTTCCAACACCATTTGTTGAAGAGACTGTCTTTTTTCCACTGGATATTCTTTCCTGTTTTGATAGATTAGTTGACCATGCAGTGTGGATCCTTTTCTGGGTTTTCTATTCTGTTCCATTGATCTATATATCTGTTTTTGTGCCGGTACTATACTGCCTTGATCACTACAGCTTTGTAATATAGCTCTTGAAGTCTGGAATCGTGATGCCTCCAGCTTTGCTTTGCTTTTTCAGAATTGCTTTGGCTATTCAGTATCTTTTGTAGTTCCATACAAATTTTAGGAATGTTTGTTCTAGCTCTATGAAAAATGCTAATGGTATTTTGATAGGGATTGCATTGAATGTGTAGATTGCTTTGGGTGATATAGGCATTTCAACAATATTTGTTCTTCTACTCCATTAGCATGGAACGTTTTTCCATTTCTTTGTGTCTTCCTCAATTTCTTTTATCAGTGTTTTACAGTTTTTAGAATGTAGATCTTTTACCTCTTTGGTTAGGTTTATTCCTAGGTATCATAGTTTTTGGTGAAATTCTAAATGGGATCGATTCCTTGATTTCCCTTTGTGCTGCTTCACTATTGGTGTATAGAAATGCAACAGATATCTGTGTTGATTTTGTGTCCTGCAACTTTACTTGTGTATAGTTCTAGCAATTTTTTGGTGGAGTCTTTTGGTTTTCTATATAGTGCATCATGTCATCTGCAAATAGTGAAAATTTGACTTCTTCCTTGTGATTTGGATGCCTTTTATTTCCTTTTGCTGACTGCTGAGGCTAGGCCTTCCAGTAGTATGTTAAATAACAATGGTAAGAGTTGACATCGGGGTGCCTGGGTGGCTCAGTTGGTTAAGTGCCCGACTTTGGTTCAGGTCATGATCTCACAGTTCGTGGGTTCGAGCCCCACATGATGCTCTATACTGACAGCTGGGAGCCGGGAGCCTGCTTCTGATTCTTGTCTCCCTCTCTCTCTGCCCCTCCCCTGCTCATGCTCTGTCTCCCAAAAATAAATAAATGTAAAAAAAAAAAAATAGTGGACATCCCTGTCTTGTTCCTGACCATAGAGGAAAAGTTCTCAATTTTTCCCCATTGAGGATGATGTTAGCTGTGGATTTTTCATATATGGCCTTCATGATGTTGAGGTATGTTCCCTCTAACCCTACTTTGTTGAGAGTTTTTATCAAGAATGGATGCTATACTTTGTCAAATGCTTTTTCTGCATCTATTGAGAGGAACATATGGTTGTTTTATTAATGTGGTGTACCACATTGATTGATTTGCAAATATTGAACCACCCTTATAGCCCAGAAATAAATCCCACTTGATCATGGTGAGTGATTCTTTTAGTTTACTGTTGTATTCAATTTACCAGATCTTGTTGAGAATTTTTGTATCCAATTGCATCAGGGATAATGGCCTGCAGTTCTCTTTATTAGTGGAGTCTTTGTCTGGTTTTGGAATCAGGGTAATACTGGCTTCATAGAATGAGTTTGAGTTTGGAAGTATTACATCCATTTCTATATTTGGAAATATTTGAGAAGAAGAGGTATTAACTCTTCTTTCAATGTTTGGTAGAATTCCTCTGTGAAACCATCTGGCCCCGGACTTCTGTGTATTGGGCAATTTGTGATTACTGATTCAATTTCTTTGCTGGTTATTGATCTGTTCATGTTTTCTGTTTCTTCCTGTTTCAATTTTGGTAGTTTGTATGTTTCTAGGAATTTATCCATTTCTTCCAGGTTATCCAATTTGTTGTCAAATAGCTTTTCGTAATATTCTCTTATAATTGTTTGTACTTCTGTGGGTTTGGTGGTTATTTCTCCTCTCTCATTTGCAATTTTATTTATTTGGGTCCTTTCTCTTTTCTTTTTGATAAGTCTTACTAGTAAGAAGTTTATCAATTTTATTAATTTTTTCAAGGAACCAGCTTTTAGTTTCATTGATCAGTTCTACTGTTTCGTTGTTGCTGCTGGTTCTATCACTTATTTCTGCTCTAATCTTTATTATTTGCCTCTTCTACTGACTTTAGGCTTCATTTGTTGTTCTTTTTCTATCTCTTTTAGGTATAAGTTTAGAACGTTTATTTGAGATTTTTCTTGCCTCTTGAGGTAGGCCTGTATTGCTATATAATTCCCTCTTAGTAGAGTTTTTGCTGCATCCTAGGGGTTTGGGATTGTTGTGTTTGCATTTTCACTTGTTTCCATGTATTTTTTTTTAATAACTTGATTTTCTGGTTGACCTATTCATGTTCCTTAACCTCCCTCTTGACTGAGGAATGGTGTATTTGTTTGCTAGGGCTGCTATAACGAAGCGCCACAAACCAAGTGGCTTAAACAACAGAAATATATCATCTCACAGTTCTGGAGGCCAGAAGCCTGAGATCAAAGTGTCACCAGGGTTAGTTCCTTCTAAGGGCTGTGAGGGAGAATCTGTTACACACCTCTCTGCTACCTTCAGGTGGTTTGCTGGAAAGGTTTAGGGTTCTTTTACTTGTGAAAGCATCACCCTGATCTCTGCCTTGATCTGTACATAGTGTTTTCCCTGTATGTTGTCTGTGTCCAAATTTTCCTTTTTTATAAGGCACCAGTCATACTGGATTAGGGGCCACCCTACTCTATTATGACCATATTGTAACAAATTACATACGCAATGACACTATTTCCAAATAAGGTCACATTCTGAGGTGCTAGGGACTATGACTTTAAGGTTTGAATTTTGAGGGGAGGAGTGGGGATGAAATTCATCCCATAATAGATGGGAAGCTTGAGAGGGATGAGAGAATAGGAAGAAGTGACATATGCAGAAACTCATATCAGACTGTCACTCTTTCCTGACCTTCCTGTTTTAAGTCTCCAACTCTTTCCCCCCATCTCTGTTATAACTAAGATAGGGTTCCACTCTTCTAATCTTAAGACATATTTTTTCCTCCTGAAAAATTGCAGGACTCTTTCTCAACGCCTTTATTTTAAAAATGGTTTGTTAGGTATGGTCCCTCCTCCACACCGGCCTCCCAAAATATTTTGAAGAAGTCTGATATCAGGCAACAGGGCTTAAGTTTCTGTTCTTGCACTGATACCCCTGTTTCTTCCTTCTTCCCAGTGCTAAATGTCCAGTAAGAACTTAATCAAAGGTTTTTTGTTTTTTTTTAACTGAATTGAATTCAGATAATTTTTCCCCTTCCGTGCCTTTAGGAACAAAATGGAGATTCATGAGGTACAATAAATCATCACATTTTATAATTTCTTGTAAACAAAATACTTTCCAGAAGACAGCATTATATTAGAATCAGTGGAAACAGTGAGTATAGATCAAATTTTCTTGATAATTTCTCAGAAATGTATGTTTTCAGGTCACTGAAGATTATCTGTAAGCAATTGGTCTTGAAAGACATAATTTTTGAAGCACTCTCTTGGTTTGTGAGAGTGACTTAATATGAATGAAAAGAAAGACATTGCTCTAGTTGAATTGAAAATTGGTACATCTCTATTGCAGAATTCCAATAATCTTCTCACTCAAATATTAAAAATTTACATATAGTATAATTAATAGTGTACTTTTGAACTTGCTAGTTTCTTGAAATTCAGTTATTCCAATAACACTTTCCAAGTACTAAGTATAATAATTTTTTTATAGTTTATTTATTTTGAGAGAGAAAGAGAGCACGAGTGGGGTAGGGGCAGAGAAAGGGAGGGAGAATTCCAATCAGGCTCCATGCTGTAAGCGCAGAGGCCGATGTGGGGCTCGAACCCATGAACTGTGAGATCATGACCCAAACTGAGATCCAGAATCAGATGCTTAACTGACTGAGGCACCCAGTCACCCCTAAGTACAAAAATTTTATAAAGCCCCTTTTAAACTTTAATTTAATTTAATTTAATTTAATTTAATTTAATTTAATTTAATTTAAAGGTTTTATTTTTAAGTAATCTCTACACCCAATGTGGGACTTGAACTCACAACCCTGAGATCAAGAGTCACACACTGCACTGATTGACCCATCCAGGCACTCCTACAGTGTCCTTTTTGAATGTCTTCTTTTAAAATAATCATCTTCGGATTATTTTATGATTCAGGATTTTATTTGTGTATGTTGGTTGTCTCAAGCCACTTCACATAATGATGTTTATAGGATGAGTAGAGCAAGACTAATAGGCAGTGTAAGTATGGATCACTAGTTATGTTCACACACAAGCCCTTGAAAGCATGCAAGAGAGAACAAGCAATTATCGATCCCTCAAACTGGGTAAAAGCTAAACTAACCCCCATTGGGTGGAAACAAACAACTAAATCATTGTGTCTTCGGTGACCACTGTGCTGTTTAATTAGCTCTATTTTAAGACTTTTCCACACTTAGCCCTTTCTCTTTATACAAGGTGTAGCAAATCACTTCCTTGTTAATAATGCATGTGTGGATCTTATCTTGGCAGTGTCTAGATTACAGTCAGTGTTCCAAATCATCAAGGTCATTGCCAGCACTGGCTTGTGCCAGCTCTCCACCCTCTTTGTTGTCCTGTTAACTGCTAAAGTAAGGAGTTCAGACTTAATGGCAGTAATCAGATTCATGGGTTTCTTATCACCATATATTACCTCTGAAATCTCTCCTAAAGCCTAATGTCTTTCTGTCAGGAACCCAGAAGACCTTGATCTAATAAAATATTAGCTTATGGTTTCCAAACAATTATCTCAACATATTTAAACATCTTTTTCTTTACATACCTAAGCCAAAGTTATTTATCCTGCACAAAACTTGAGAGTGTTAACATCAACACACCACTTAAGGATAGTAAAACTTTTTCATTTCTACATCTAAGGTTCTGGTATGCATGGGAGGGAAAAATCCATTCAAGGGCACTCTGAAGTCAGTATTCCTCATGAAATGGGTATTCGGGATGATCACACCACCTGGCAAAACAATTCCCCAAAGAAAAAGTTCACTGTAAACGTTGCACAGCTGTGTGTTACTAGCATCCCTTGACAGTTTCACAGACCCCTCCCTCTCTCCTTAATTCATTCCTTCTCTGTTCTCACCCAGTCTCTTATTTTCCCTTGAGCCATCATCTCTTACTGAAGCCCAGGATAGCATTCTGGGTTGGCTGTGTGTGTGTCTGTGTGTGTGTGTGTGTGTGTGTGTGTGTATGCGCGCGCGCCTGCCCATGAGTTCTTGTGCCCCTTCTCTACTCCTTCCTCCCCTCTGCTGTTTTGACACAGGCTGCCTTCTATTCCAGTGATCTACATAAACATTTCTCCTCAAAATTCTATTACCCATCAGCGTCGCTCTCTTCTCAGAGGTTTTACCTGCCCTTCTCACTAGACCTCCTGAGAATCAAAAGTCTGAGATCTAGTAAAGTGATCAGTGAAGTAAATTTCTATGATAACGAATGTAACTCTTAAATAACAATGACGGAACAGTCAGTAAAAAAAGACTGGCATGTGTATGTGCCTGCCATGACCATGTCTAAGATTCAATTCTCTGTTTCTCTGCAAGTATTATGAGCTTCATTTTTTTATTTTACCTTTTTTTAAGTAGGCTTCATGCCTAGCATGGATCCCAACATGGGGCTCGAAATCATGACTATGAGAACAAGACTGAGCTGAGGTCAAAAGTCAGATACTTAACCGACTAAGCCACCTAGGTGCCCCAAGTACTGTGAGCTTTAAATTAAAATATTAATGTCAATGTCAAATCAAAGACCAACTGGGTGAAAAACAGAAGAATCATGGCCTAGCATCCCTAAATTGTACATTTTTATGATCAGTGAAACCTAACGTTTGTTTCTCTTTGCTGATTTTTCTAGTTATTTCCTGATGAGTTACTTTCCCAGTGTAGCTGGAATTAGATATTAAATATGTCAAATGTCAAACTAAATAATGTCACCAACTGTAAAAAAAAAAAAATCAGTACAATGGATTGACTATCTCTTACTGTCTTTTCTTAATTTAATGATATTTATTCAATACAAATAGTTTATCTTCAACAGCTATTAATTAACCCATAAGTATTTGTTAGGTCTATGTTTGTGTTTACTATTTTATTCCCAAGGCTAGGTGGTACCTTTTGATGTTGAATAATGTTTTACCCTGGAAAATTCACATTAGGAGGCTGTTGTATTAATTCAGAAATTGATTAAAAAATGTGATATTAGCATAGTTAGTGTACTTTCTGACTCACAAAAAATAGTAGGACCAATAAGATAAGTGTTCAAACTATATGAACTATCTTAATGAGCATTTTCTAAATGCTCACTTAGATTACAGATTACTATTGAGGAATACTAATGAATAAAGGAAAAAAATGTGTATATATAAACGTGTGTATATATATGTGTATATATATATATGTATATACATACACTACATATGTATGAACTATATTGTTTTGTTATTTTAAAGGCCCTATACTATTTAGAAAATAAAGGGCTACTTCAGTTGACTGGCTGAATTTAGCAACATTTTGAAGGAGTGTAAGGATTTTGCTTGCGGGAATCAGCTAATAGGTGGACTTAGAAGCTCCAAATCTCATAGGCAGCCATTTAACTAAAACTCTAGGTTTTTAGTTTCTTACATGGTATTCTTTCTACTATACTATTCTGTCTCTTTCTTTTTTGTCGATAAGTTTGCTCTACGTTATGTGTCACTTGATATTTAGGAAAAAATAAATAGGTTTGAATATTTGTGTTGCTGTTGTATTAACATATATACACTTGATGACTTAATTCTCTTCAAGATATTTAGCCTGCTATGCCTTAACCTAAGTCATGGGATGTCATAAATGCCAGAAATCTTATAAGTAAAACTATAGATTTGTAGGAAGTTCCTAGAGCGAATGTAATTTACCCAGACCTGTTTAATATTCAGAACATGCTGCCCACTGGCCTTTACCCTTGCGATTTCTATAGACCCAGAACAATCTAAAATCACTGGGCAGTACTTGATGGGTGGTCCCCCTGAACTCACATGAGCATCTCCACGAAGCGGACATTTTTATTCAAGGCCTCGATGGCCTTCATTTCTTCTTCAGTGAGAGAAAAGTCGAAGATCTGAAATAACAGAAATAAAAGATATTTTTGAAGATAGAAAATGGGTCAAGCCTGGGATCAGGGAGTGGGGCCAGCCATGGGAGCTCTTCAAAAATTTATGAACATCTTTAAAAGAATTATTCACCATGATCAAGTGGGATTTATTCCTGGGCTGCAAGGGTGGTTGCAAATCAATCAATGTGATACACCACATTAATAAAAGAAAGGGTATGAATCACATGATCCTCTCAATAGACGCAGAAAAAGCATTTGACAAAGTACAACATCCATTCATGATAAAAACCCTCAACAAAGTAGGCTTAGAGGGAACATAGCTCAACATCATAAAAGCCATATACGAAAAACCACAGCTAATATCATCCTCAAAGGGGAAAAATTGAGAGCTTTTCCCCTATAGTCAGACAAGGGTGTCCACTCTCACCACTGTTATTTGACATAGTACTGGGAGTCCTAGCCTCAGCAATAAGACAATGAAAAGAAATAGAAATCATCCAAATTAGCAGGGAAAGAGTCAAACTTTGACTCTTTACAGATGACATGATACTCTATATAGAAAACCAAAAAATTCTTCCCCAAAACTGCTAGCATCGATATGTGAATTTAGTAAAGTCACAGGATTCAAAATCAATGTACAGAAATCTGTTGCATCTCTAAATACCAACAACAGAGCAGCACAAAAAGAAATCAAGGAATCAATCCCATTTATAAGTGCACCCCAAACCATAAGATACCTAGGAATAAACCTACCCAAAGAGGTAAAAGATCTGTACTCTGAACACTATAAAACACTGATGAAAGAAATGGATGAAGACACAAAGAAATGGAAAAACATTCCATGCCAATGGATTAAAAGAATAAATATTGTTAAAATCCCTACATCGCCCAAAGCAATCTACACATTCAATGCAATTCCCACCAAAATACCATCAGCATTTTTCATAGAACTAGAACAAACATTCCTAAAATTTGTATGGAACCACAAAAGACCCTGAAATAGACAAAGCAATTTTGAAAAAGAAAAGCAGAGCTGGAGGCATCACAATTCCAGACTTTAAGAGCTACATTACAGGGGCGCCTGGGTGACTCAGCCAGTTAAGCTTCTGACTCTTGGTTTCAGCTCAGATCATGATCTCGCAGTTCGTGGATTAAAGCCCTGGGTCAGGCTCTGAGCTGACAGCGTGGAGCCTGCTTGGGATCTTCTCTCTCTCTGACCCTCCCGCGCTCTCTCTCTCTCTCTCTCAAAATAAAAAACTTAAAAAAAAAAAAAAAGCTATATTACAAAGCTGTAGTGATCAAGACAGTATAGTACTGTCATAAAAGCAGACATATAGGTCAATGGAATAGAATAGAAAACCCAGAAAGGACCCACACTATAGGGCAACTAATCTGACAAAACAGAAAATAATATCCAATAGAAAAAAGACAGTCTTTTCGACAAATGGTATTGGGAAAACTGGACCACTTGACATCGCACACAAAAGTAAATTCAGAATGGATGAAAGACCTACATGTGAGACAGGAAACCATCAAAATCCTGAAGGAGAACACAGGCGTAAACCCATTGACATTGGCTGTAGTAACTTCTTACTAGACACGTCTCTAGAGGCAAGGGAAACAAAAGCAAAAGTAAACTATAGGGGCCTCATCAAAATAAAAAGCTTCTGCACAGCAAAGGAAACAATCAACAAAACTAAAAGGCAACTGACAGAATGGGAGACGATATTTGCAAACGACCTATCTGATCAACGGTTAGTATCCACAATCAGTAAAGAACTTATCGAACTCAACACCCCCAAAAAACTAGTCATCCACTTAAGAAATGGGCAGAAGACACGATCTGACATTTTTTCCAAAGAAGACATACAGATGGCTAATGGGTACATGAAAAGATGCTCAACATCACTCATCACCAGGGAAATGCAAATCAAAACCACAATGAGCTATTTCCTCACACCTGTCAGAATGACTAAAATTAACAACATGGGAAACAACAGATGTTGGTGAGAATGAGAAGAAAGGGGAACCCTCTTGCACTGTCGGGGGGAGTGCAAACTGGTGCAGCCATTCCGGAAAACAGTATGGAGGTTCCTCAAAAAGTTAAAAATAGAACTATCTTATGACCCAGAAATTGCACTACTAGGTATTTATACAAAGAATAAAAACATACTGATTTAAAGGGGCACACGCACCTTGATGTTTATAGCAGTGTTATTAATAAACAGCCAAAAAAACCTCCAAAAAACAAAAAAAAAAACTAAAAAAAACAAAAACAACAGCCAAATTATGGAAAGAGCCTAAACGTCTGTCAACCGATGAATGAAAAAAGAAAATGTGAGATATGTATAATGGAATATTACTCAGTCATCAAAAAGGATGAAATCTTGCCATTTGCAATGACATGGATGGAGCTATAGGGTATTATGGCAAGTGAAATAAGTCATCAGAGAAAGACATATACCATATGATGTCACTCGCATGTGAAATTTAAGAAAGAAAACAGCAAAACAGATGAAACTGGGGGCCGGGGGGGGGGGTGGGAAGAAAATCAGGAAACAGACTCTTAACTATAGAGAACAAACTGAGGGTTGATCGACGGAGGTGGGGGGGGATGGGCTAGATGAGTGATGGGGATTAAGGAGGGCACTTGGGATACACACTGGGTGTTGTATGTAAGTGACGAATCCCGAAATCCTACTTCCGAAACCAGTATTACACTGTGTGGTAACTAACTAGAATGTAAATTTAAAAACCGATACAAAGATTGTTAATTTGTTTCTTTCACTTCCGTCAGGTGTTTCAGTTCTTCACTTCTGTTGAAACTCTGTTATTTAGTGACAAACACATAAAAGATTTTTTTTTAAGGCTTTTTTTTTTTCTTTTGTGTGTGTGTGTGTGTGTGGTTTTTTGTTGTTGTTGTTTTTTTTTTTTTGAGAGCAGGGGAGGGCAGAGAGAGAAAATCCCAAGCAGGCTCTGTGACGTCAGCACAGAGCCCAGTAAGGGGCTCAATCTCATGAATTGTGAGATCATGACCTGAGCCGAAATCAAGAGTGGAACACTTAACCAACTGAGCCCCCCAGGCACCCCAAAAGACTTTTATGTCAAACAGAAATTTATGACTGTCTGCAAATGAGGAAGAAGTTTGGCTGGTGCTGGGGGGCCACACCCAGCATGGGATTCTATTCTTTGTCTTAGAAATACCCCTGATGGAGCCATCTTGAGGGACATTCCAAATGCTCTGCAACAACACGTGTTTAGGACACCTCTTAAAATTCCACTAGTGAAGAATTTTTTATTGTTTCTGGATATTATGCTGAACTTCCTATTCTGGACTATGGCCTCTGTGCTGTGTTTTTAAAAACATTCCCTAGTCTCTAAATTTGCTTAGGTACTTTTTAACTTTTAATTAAAAAAAAATAAGTTTATTTTTTGGAGAGAGAGCATAACGTGGGCATAAGTGGGGGAGGGGCCGAGAGCGAGGGAGACAGAAATCTAAGCAGGCTCCTCACTGTCAGCACAGAGCCTGACTTAAGGCTCTAACTCACAGACCATGAGATCAACCAAGAGTCAGACACTTGACCAACTGAGCCCCCCAGGCGCCCCATGCTGCCATTCTTTTTTTTTTTTTTAATTTTATTTTTTATTTTTTAAAATTTACATCCGAATTAGTTAGCCCACGCTGCCATTCTTAAAGACCATGCTTCAGAGTTTTAGGAGTAAGTCTCCCAACAGCACTTGCTGACAGCTGCAAAATAATCTCATTTGCCTTCAGGAAGTGTTCCTCTTCACGGATGGGTTTCTGTACCTCAGGCCTAGAGTCCGTCCGATAAACTCCAGGGTGCTGGGCGCATCTCTTCCCCCTCCGGGTTGCTCACCTGAACTTTTAATTTGATTTGTTTTGCAGTTCCTGGGTGGCTCAGTCAGTTGAGCGTCAGACTTCGGCTCAGGTCATGATCTCACAGTTGGTGGGTTCGAGCCCAGCGTCCAGCTCTATGCTGACAGCTCAGAACCTGGAACCTGCTTCAGATTCATTGTCTCCCTTTCTCTCTCTCTGCCCCTCTTCTGCTCATGCTCTGTCTCTCTCTCTCTCTCTCTCTCTCTCTCTCTCAAAAATGAGTAAACATTTAAGAAATTTTAATTTGCTTTGTTTTAGACTCAATCATTTCTCTCATCATTTTTAAATGTCATCTTCTACCTTTTAAATATATTACATTTTCATTGTTTTATTTTATCTTAGCTTGCACACTTTATGCTCTGGTTTTATAATTGTTCTTTATTTACATTTCAATATTTAACTTTAGCTTATTTACATTTTGAACATTTGTTTTGATTATAATTATCTTCTACTTATTGTTTTATCTCGCTATCCCTTAACTTTTATTTTAGTAATTTACATTTATAAGTTTTAATTATATAATACATAAATATATGCTTTTTTGTAAAAATTAAAACACCAAAGAAGCATATGGACACGTATGAAGTCAATGGAAGGTCTCCTTCTTACCTACCACCCCAGTCCTATTCTTCATCCCAGACATTTCTTCCAAACATTCAACACACTAAGAGCAAAATGCAATAATTGTATCATATCTTTTTGCAGACTAATGTAACTTTCTTTCATTCATATAATATGTCTTGGTTATCTTTTCTGTCAAAATACATAGATTGACTTTGTACATAGATTGTAACTACTGCATTCGTTATAGAAATAACCTGATTTACCTAATCATTTCCCCGATGGATTACTTCCAGTGCTCTTTTCAGGGAATGCTTTTCTTTGATTATTTATCATCCAAGTATTGAGTTTATGAGATTGTGTAAGGAATCACAACTTTGCATAACATAGAAACAGTCATGACTGTACCAATCACTTACGAAATAAATCCTTACTCAAACTTCCTTTTTGCTTAACATTAGGCCCACTTTTTAAGTGTTGGTGAGTCATTTTCTGACTCCAGTGAATATGTAACGTAAAGCGAAGTCACAAATCTTGCCAAAGATGCAGGATTTCATGAAGTCATTGAAAGCGATCTTGGAGGTTTGCTCTAACTACAGGCAAAGTCTTTTTCAAGTAGGAATTTAATGCAGTTAAAAACTACTTTGGTAGATATATCAAAAGAATGATCTGAAAGAAAAAGCCAAAGGATTAATAATCTCCTTCATATGAAGCTCTGTGAAATTTTACCAGAACTATTCTCTTTATGATCACTTAGCAAAAACCTTTGTGAAAAATGTGCAGAATGTCACATTCTGTTATCATGTAATTTTGTCAAGCATATTTTAAAAAATCGACCCTGATTCACTCAGTTTGTTCTAACTTTTAGTACACATATGCAGTTGTAATGTAAATTTTGTTGAATATAAAATAACTAAAATTACTTTCATAATTTTCAGTTTTAATTTTAAGGTAAACTTCCAAATTCCTCCTCCCTCCATTATTTCTATGCAATGTTTTTCTTTAGTTTATGTGGATTAATTTGCATTTTTTTTCATGGCACAAATTATCCTGTTATTCACTTTTTCAGGATCTCATACTATAAAACTGAGTGCCTGATATTCCTACCACCTCCATCTGCTTCTCTGATGGTATAGGTTTCAAGAAGAAGAAAGTGTTCATTGTAAGTATAAATGTTGTTGAAAGATCTACTAGGACAAAGGCAGAAAAATGATTGTTGGATCTGGCAATGAGGAGGTCACTGGTGACCTTGACAAACTGTTTCAATGGAATGGTCAGGTGAAAGCTTGGTTTCAATGGGTTTAAGGGAGACTGGGGGAAAGGGACTTGGAGGCTGTGATAATAGAATTCTCTTTTAAGGGGTTTGCTGTAAACAGGAAGAAAGAAAAGGATAATATGTGGAGGGGAAAGTGAGTCTAGATTGGATTTTACCTTTTAAGATTGAGGTCACAGCATGTTTGTATATTGATGGGAGTTATGCAGTAGACAGATAATGCAGGAGAGAGAGGGGGATGTTGGGGGGGTATGGAGGAGCTATTAGGTGTTAGTGTAACTGCAGTTTCCAGGGAGTAACAGTGGGAATTGATTGCTGAAATATATGGGGCAAGATCATCGTGGGAGAGGAGATTAAAGAACTATAAGGCAGGGTGATTGGAAGGACCATCCCTATGTGTGTTGAATTCATGAAGAATTGTGATGCGAGGAGTGTTGGAGAGAAGGAAAGTGAATCAAGAGATAAAACCTTCAAGGAATGGGGATCAGTGGATGATGGTAACAGGCTGGATAGTGGGTGGTATAATTTGATTTTTTGTTGTTTCAATGTTAAAAATATCCTGCTTTTTTATTTTCTTCATTGTCACCCTTAATTTTATATAGTTTTTAAGTTTATGGTTTAACTTAATTTTTATTACACAATTTTTTATTTCTATGACTTTTTCTTCTTTTATTGTAAATATATTTAAGTTTCCCTTTACCCTTTATGTTTTGTGGATATTTCCTATCTTATACAATATTTTTTAAGGCTTATTTTACCTCAGTTTCTTCTAACGTTTAGTACACATATGCAATTATAACGTAAATTTTATTGAATGTAAAATAACTAAAATTACTTTCATAATTTTCAGTTTAGAAGGGAATAATTTTCTATTTTGTCAAATATTGGTTTTAACACCCAGCAAAATTTGTGGTGGTAGGGCAAGTCTAAACCCTGTAGAGTGGAAATTGGCTGTGAATTCAGCTGTCATTTTCTTTGTAAATTTGTATCTCTTTCATGTTTTCTTGTGGTATGTGAACCTCTGAACTCCAATCCGTTATTATCTGGGCTGTGGAAATATATGGGATATAGCAGAATTAGTTGCAATAAAAATTTTAAGGAGAATGACAGTTCTTCCAGTACAAAATTGTAATTCACAAAATGATATAAACTCCAAAGGTTTTAACCTTCCATTGCACAGACTACTAGTAACTACTCTCAATCTCTGAACAGTAAAATTTTGAATCCATGAAAACATTTGTTTCAGGTGCATTAAGACTTGTTTTAATTTTTGATGAGCCAATACATTAGCCATGCAGATATCCTATTGTTTTAAGATGGCTGAAAACAGTGTCAACCTCTTTTAGTGAGAAGTACTTTGGTAAGTGCTAAAATACTGTGAGTAGTAGTATAACTGTTTATCATTCTTTGCCCTTTTTGCTAGTAACAGAATCCCCTTTTTCCTTTTATGAACTTCTCTTCTATCATCTCATAGGGCTGTTTGTCACATGAACCCATTTCAAGTACAGGATGTAGTCCAAGGGGGCAATCAAAGTGTCTTATTCACTGGATACAGTGATTAATATGGCAGAGGCTCATGGCCCACAAAGGGACAATCAGGGATAGAGACCCTCACAGAAGCCTTTACCTATGATCATGTTCACTGAATATGAGTAATAGATTAGCCGGGAGATGTCAGGGACTGTTTGTGCCGCCACGTGGAGACAGAGAAGGTAAGGGGTGGGGGGAGTACAGAGGAATGGAGAGAACTCAGTCCTTTTATAAATCGTTTGCATACCTGTGCCCAGTCATGTCTGATGTATCCATGGAATTTACAGTTCTGTGACCCAATAAATCATGTCTCTCTTTCTTTGGTAAGTTTGAGTTGCATTCTGTCATGGGGTAGCAAAAGATCTCTGAAGATAAATTGTCTAATATCATGAATATCTTCCCATGGAAGTATTTATATTTCCACTCTATTTAAAAATGGCGATATATTTCATTATACAAATATATTATAATTTGTTTTATAAGATTCTACTGGAGATTGTTTCCAGGTTTTAAAAATGATAAATCATGCAACAGTAAACATCCATGTTTGTATGCATGTATGTGTAAATATAGGATCGAGATTGTTGGGTCAAATGGATATGTGGGTTTGAATTTTGATGGCTATGGATAAGTGACATCCTGCTTCTCCAAATCTTAAGCCAATTAATGTTTCTAACAGGAGTATATGCAAGTATATGCAATATGTTTTCCCACATATTCAATATTCTGATTATTTTCCTATCTGAGGGGATAAATACTATCTCATTTTCCTCTTTAATTATGAACAAGACAAAAGCAGCTCACTTTCTTAAGTTATTAACTAATGAGTAATTACTTTTGCATGGTACTTTTCTATGGCTGTATTTATCTAGCAGTTTAGTCTTGAGTAGTAGGCAAGGTAATCTAATCACTCATTTGTCTAGTGGCCTCTTTTCTCGCCTGTAAGTCACCGTGCTGATCATGGAGTATTTACAGAGGAAATAAAGGCAAGCGACATTCATGAACTCTAATGATCTTCTTCAATGATTTCCAAGTTTGTTCCTCACTTCTACCAGAGCCATTAAGAAGGTGGAAAGTTTACTATTAGGAATTTCAAGTTCTATACCTTCTATGGCTCCTGTGCTGGTGGAGAAGTGAGTAGGTAAGAGTCAATAGGTAAGGAAACAGAAGAGTAAGGGAGCTAGGTAATGTACAAGCAGCATGGAAACCCTCAAAGTACTAGGGACTGTCTCAAACTCAGCTACAGTTAAATTCAGACCTAGAGAGTGTGGATTGGGGAGCAGGTATAAAAGAAAATGTGAAGGCATTACAATTAATTAAATTAACAGAAAGTTCTCTAAAACAAAGCAAAACAAAAAAAGCAAAACAAAAAAACCCCAGACTCCAAAACAAAAATGCCTTCTAGGTTTTACATGTACTGAAGCAGTTCTCTTACTTGAAAGTTTTCTTTGATCCTTTCAGGGTTAAAGCTTTTAGGAATAACAACCACTCCTCTCTGGATGTTGAAACGCAAAACAACTTGAGCTGCTGTCTTCTTGTATTTTTTCCCCAATGAGTTTAGAAGTTCATCCTTTAACAAAGGTGGGGATGATACATTCACCCTTGAAAAAAATCAAAACGTGCATCATATTTAGCTCGAGTCATCACAACGGATGGTTAGTACATCGCCCTCCTCCTCCGCCTCCCTATCCACCTGTTCACCTACCAGGACACTTCGGGTCACCTGTAACTAATTTCTTGGAGTGCAGAGCACTCAGTGAAGAGTTGCTCTTTTTTTTTTTTAATTTTTAAAATTTATTTTGGGAGAGAGAGTGTGAGCAGGGCGAGGGGGAGAGGGAGAGGGAGAGGGAGGGAGGGAGAGAGAGAGAGAGAGAATAGCAAGCAGGCTCCATACCACCAGTGTGGAGCCTGAGGCAGAGCACAAGCTCACAAACTGTGAGATCATGACCTGAGCCAAAGTCAAGAGTTGGAGACTTAACCACTGAGCCACCCAGGCACCCCGAAGGGTTGCTTTTATCAGGAAAAGATAAAGAGGTAAATTTATAGAGCTGTGTCTTTCAGAGGGTAAATAGTGCTTCTTGGGTGAGTCTTACGGAGATAACTGGGTTAGAAGCAGCTACACAGGGGAAGGCTCTGTTGGAGCAAACAGAGGCACAACTCTCAGAGTCATCTTCGAGTAGAAAAATTTCTACTTAAGTGTGTTGAACACATCACACACAGCACAAGTGCTGCCACTGAACACAGAGCTCAAACAATTCTCTGCGGAGCCTGGGTGGCTCAGTCTGGTAAGCGTCTGACTTTTTGGCTCAGGTCATGATCTTATGGTTTGTGGGTTCGAGCCCTGCATCAGGCTCTGTGCTGAGAGCTGGGAGCCTGGAGCCTGCTTCAGATTTGGCCCCTCCTCTGCTTGTGTGCCCTGGCACCGTGTTCTCTCTCTGTGTCAAAAATAAACATTTTAAAAAAAGAAAAAAGAAAAAAATAAAAAATTTCAGGATCTGGTCATGGAGAATCTTTGTCAAATAATACCTAAACTAACATTTATAGAGCATTTCCTATGTTTCAGGCACTGCTAGGCAATTTTACACATACAGTATAATCAATTCTTACCCCACCTTTGTGAGGGAGGTTTTATTAGCTCCAATTTGTATACACAGAGAATGGCTCAGAGAGGGTTAAGTTACTTTCTTAAAATCACAGAGCCAAATAGTCATGTCATTCAAGTAACTCACATTAGTCTCACATTCTACACCAAAAGAAACACTCCTGAGCAGACATAGAGTCTTACTTACCAGCTTGGATTCCTTGAGGTCCCCAAGGGGCTATATGCGATAATGACAATGTCATGTTGTTGGCAAAATTTCAAGAGTTTGGGCTGGGTAAAATACGGATGGCACTCAACCTACACGGTTGCATTGGAGGGCAGAGCACAAAATCAAAGCCTTGTAGTGAACGCAGTTTTACACAGTTTTGAAAAAGTTCTTCAATAAAACCCATCTAAAAGCATCATGGATAATGAGGCAAATGCTGAATATTGTTCTTAACAAGGAAGTTTACGTTATGGTGAGATTACTTACAACTTGGTTAGTGGGGTCACCACCTGTGGATTAATTCTAAAATAAACGGGGAGCGAATTCAATTTCATGTAGCTATCATAGTGTAAAGCTTTAACGGAACAGACTTAATTATTTATAGTGACCATTCCAGCAAATACAATTTTCTCGGACAACAATACAGTCTCAAGGTTCAGATTAGAGTCACGATAGGGAGCAGCGACATGTTGCTGAAGCCTTTTCTCTGTAGCTATCGAGCATCTAAGAACATTTTCACAAGAGGTAGAGCATGCATAAAATGAAATTTAAAGATGTATTTTACCCCTCTGGTAACTTTGGGCCTATGCTTTTCTTTCCTTTCTAAATTAAAATCAACCAAGACTGAATTAAAATAGTTGTAGTATTTAATTATTATTTTCACTGTCTGGTTGGAGTTCTAGAAGGCCCAAGGACCCGCTTGCTACCTATGAATTTGCAAAGATAAAACTGGGCCTCTTAGTGGTGGGTCTTATTCCCATTCTCATTTGATATACTTTTTTTTTTTTTTCCCTGACATAATCTTGTTCCCTTACCCTAAGAAACACTTGTGGGTTTTCTCTCCTTTGGAACATTTCTTAAACAATTCTAAAAAGTAACACAGAAACTAAAATAAGGCAGGAATCACACTTCTTAGTGTTTCCTTCCAACATCACTCGCTGCTTTTTCATTTCCAGTTGCATCTGTTATTGGTAGACCAGTCTCCCCAAAATATGTACTTCATCTTGTCACTCACTGCTTAGAAACTAAGTATGAATTCCTTCACTTCATGCCTACCGGCTCACTCCAAACACAGCAGTTCGGTCTCCCCACAAGGACTCCTTTCTAATCAGACTGCAGTGCTGTGGCCTGTCTCTGGCCTATTAATGTAGAAGCAGGTATGTGTATACGTGTATGTAAATATGTGTGTGTATGTTTATATATACATTGAATGGTTTTATAACCTACTCTTTGAAAAAGCATTTCACATGGTTTGTGGCAAAAGATATACATAATAAGGCAATTAGAGTTAGAAACAGAACAAATAGGTATGTGCATATTGAGTCTATGACTGAACTGAATCTGTGAACGGCAATTTGGGACGATACAGAGTTGCACTAAGTAACATCCGAGAAACATCTACTCAACAAAAATTTGAGAGTTAATATATACACTCAAATAACATAACATAACCTAATTTAATATAAATGTTTGCATAAGCAGTTCTTTTTTTAAAAATTTTCAATGTTTATTTTTGAGAGAGAGAGACAGAGAGACAGAGACAGAGAGTGCAAGTGGGTGAGGGGCAGAGAGAGGGAATCTGAAGCAGGCTCCAGGCTCTAAGCTGTCAGCACAGAGCCCGACGTGGGGCTCGAACACACGAACCGCGAGATCATGACTTGAGCTGAAGTCGGATGCTTAACTGATTGAGCCACCCAAGCACCCCTGCATAGACAGGTCTTAGGCAAAAATCCTGGGGCGTATCACTAACGGGACACCCAGTGAGGGAAATGTGGGGGTGGGAGTGGATAAGCTATTAAGATCCATATGCATACGAACACAGAGAACCATATTCCTTTTTTTTTCCAGAGCACTTATCTCAGTTTCTAACTATCAATAACTTTTGTGATTGTTTGATGTCTGTTCCACACTAGACAGCTAGTGCCCCCAGAGGAAGGGCTGTCTCTGTCTTCGGTCACTTATGCATGCCTGGAGCCTAGCAAAGTGCGTGGCATAAGGCCAGTGCTCAATGGCTGTTGAATGAATGGAAATGGTACCTATACAGACAGACAGGACCAAGCCAGAATCTTAGAAAGAATTACTGGTGCTGCAGACTTTACAGAAGGGCTCCATCAGCACTGCAGCTTGGTGGGGTCATTTGAGGGCAGCAGATGATCCTTGTTGGGTCTGCTGGCACCGGAGGCCGAGTTTAAGGTGAAGGGCAGTGACGGTGTCTGATGTCACAGGGCCTTGATGCCAGCGTTGCCCTGGAACTTCGTCATTTCTAAGGAGAAAGATGACTAAGCACACTTGCTTCCTTCTTTGCCAGGGACTGGTTATGGCCCTTTGTGGACGGGCCACTGGAGATGCGGTGTTTACTTTTTCTTGTTGACTATGTAAAACTGATGTCACTTCTCAGTGTCTTGACATGTCTGGGGCTTTTTTTTCAACACTATTTGGTAGCGTGGGACTTGAGATAGCAAAATCTCACAAGGTGAAGTTAAGCTGGACAGAAGCTGTGAAAGAAGACGTTAACCCCATCCTCTGTCTTTCTGTAAAAAAAACTATGTTGAATTTTCCTTTCATTAATTAAATCACTCAAAAAATATTTATTGCTTCCTAAGTCAGACGTCTGTGACTTAGGCATAGTGAGTAGGGTTAGGAAAAAAATGAAGAATTTGGAGATCTTTCCTTTCTCCCCCTCCCCCTCCTTCATTTGTTAGAATTGGGTGTATAAAAATTAAAAGACCTGAGCTAAGGTCTAATTCAAAGGTCTCCTTTGAATTAGGCTGGGAAAACACTGCATGACAAATTGCCCACCAGGAAGACTTTCAGAGAGACTAAGCCAGGGATGGAGCCTGGGAGACACGTGTCTTTGTGTCAACACAGACATCTTGGACAGTACTAGGGAAGTTTGGAATGCTCAGATTCTGAGAATTAGTAGAGAGCGAGGTCATATTCTACATGACTTTGTTCATAAAGTCCACGGAAAAATAGACAAATCTGCAAATTACACTTTAAATTTATTCTAATGGGAAAGTTAATTTTTAAATATGTGAATTTTGACTTATGCAAGGTCTCCAGGTACGTATCCCTCATAGATAAAATGTGTCCGCTCTGTATGAGGCCCACAGTATGCTCACCGTGATCTTGAACTGAAAGCTGCTCTTTTTTGTGTCTCTGGAGTAGAGGTGGTCCTACTCAACGCACAGGGTAATGGCTGGCCGGCCAGTAGACCTGCGCTTTGATCTGTGCTATCTCTATAGGGTTGATATACTCTGCCTTCAGACACCATGAAACACATGAATAGGCTATGATCTTCCAACATGCTCTTTGTCATGAGGAGACACACTGTCAAATTCCTCATTTTTCATTCTGAGGCCAAAAATCGCCATCTTTCTTTATATATTTGTAAGAAGAAATGTGTGGGTCATTTCAGCCTTTTAGTTATCTAATTTTTTAAATAACAGAGGTTCCTACTGTTCCTAGTGCCTCTTTTCTTTTTCATTGTTTTTTAAATGTTTTATTTTTGAGAGAGAATCCAAAGCTGCAAGCCCATGTGGGGCTCGAACTCACAAACGGTGAGATCATGACCTGAGCCGAAGTCAGACACTCAACCGCCTGAGCCACCCAGGCTCCCCATTTCACGCTTTATAACAAAATACTGTTTTTGAGGGTGCAGGAAGATGTGCTGGTGAGGGGTAGGAATTAGGGATATGATTCCCCTTTTCTATTACATTTAAAAATGTAATTATCCATTTTTGTTTGCTCTTTTTTTCCTAATATTTTTAGAGTTTAACATTTTATACTGTTCAATGCGTCAGTTTCTTTTATAATTTTCTCATGGCTACATTTTCTATATATAGCTCCAGAAAACTAAAAATGTTTTGTAGTATTATCACAAATGACTTCCTCTTTCTTCTTTAACAGCTGATCAAAGAGATACTAGGAGTATGACATGAAGCAAAGATCTAGATTTGTTTCTACAGAACTAGCCCTTCCCCCCACACTATTTATTGACAAATTCATCCCTTAGCCATTAGTTTGCATTATGTTTTTTGTTTTTTGTTTTTTTTTACATTATGTTTTTATTACACTTGGGGCTTGTTTATTTCTTATTTTCTACTCATTTGTATGTTGGTTCTGTACAAATCTTACATTATTTTAAATACTCTGTATATATTAATATCTGGCAGATCTAGCTCGCCCTCATTATTTTTCTTCAAAAAATCGTTTGGGTTACCTTTGCCTGGATTTGAACTTTAAAATCTTTTCGTAAGAGACACATAGTGAGAGAAGTCAAAAGATTTGCTCAGGGTCCTCTGATGAGATATATGTAGAGTGATCACAAGATTTCTGACTCCTAGATCAGGGTTCTTGCTGTTAAGTAAACATTGGAATCTCCTTCTACCCCTCACACACACCCCAATTCCTCACCTCCCACCAATCCTGTCAAACTATACCTGGTTGCTGACTGGCTTATGTTTGAGTCCTGGTTTGTTCAAGATGAGTTCCAGCTGCCTGCGGTTAAAATTGGATACTCCAAGGGATTTCACCAAGCCAGCATCTTTGCAAGCTTCCAAAGCCTGTTGAATAAAGGCCAACGGGTCAACAAAAAAGCCTCAAAACAAACGAGATGTCTATGAGGGTGACTATGAATTCTTTAAGAATGAAAGTCCCTGGGTATGGTAATAGGCGTTTTTTCTTCAAAAAAAAAAAAGTGCGACAGACAGGAATTGTTTGTTTGGGAAATATTGTACACCATATTTTCCCCCTTGCATTTTCACAGTGTATACCAGTGCATTAAGAATAATCTTATTTCTTGAAAGCTGTTGAGGTTTGCTTTGTGGCTTGGGACCTGATCCATTTTTATAAATGTCTGGTGTGTGTGAAAATGTATATTCTCCTATTATTATATATATATATATCTTTTTCTCCCCTTGCTCTGTGTGTGTCTCTGTCTCATACGTGTATGTATATAGAGACACACACACAGACACATACACACATCTTATATAAAATTAGGTCTAGTTTTTCCTGGCTTCTCAATAACTTAAAGGAATATGTTAGAAATCTCCCACCGTATTAGAAGAATTTATCAATGTCTTCTTATAGTTTATCAATCTTTGCTTTATATATTTTGAAGATATTTTAAATGGTACATATGTGTTTAAAACTGGCATATCTTCTTGGTAAATGAATCTTTTATCATTATGCTATTTGCCATTTCCTATAAATTTTGGAATCAGCTTTTCCATTTCTTTTGGGATTTTGACTGGGATTGCATTGAATCTATCGACCAGTTTGGGGAAAATTAACATCTTAACATAGTCAATCTTTTTTTTTATCTTTTTAAAAAATGTTTATTTTTGAGAGAGAGCATGAGTCAGGGAGGGCCACAGAGAAAAGGGGAATAGAGGATCCAAAGCCGGCTCTGTGCTGACAGCAGAGAGAGCAGAGAGCCTGATGCAGGGCTTGAACTCACTGTGAGATCATGACCTGAGCCGAAGTCTGATGCTCAGCCAACTGTGCCACTCAGGCATCCTTATGGTCAGTCCTTCTATCAAAGAACATGATATATCTCTCAACTTATTTAAAATATTAAACATTTCTCTCAGTAGTGGGCCTGGCTGTCTCAGTTGGTAGAGCATGTGACTCATGATCTTGAGGTTGTGAGTTCAAGCCCCATGTTGGGTATAGAGATGACTTATAAAAAAGCTGCTCAGTAATGCATTGTAGTTTTTACTGTGTAAGTCTTGCACTGATTTTGTTAAATTTATCTCTAAATACTTAATATTTTTATATTCACTTAATTATTAAATACTTCATAATTAAATTTTTAAAAACTTAATTTCCACTTGAACATTGCTAACATACATATATTGATACAGATTTTATTTTTTGTCGTACAGATTATTTACATGTATGCTTCTTAGTTTCAAAATATTTGATGAGTTTTCAGATATATTTTTGTTATTGACTTCAAATTTAATTCCGATTTTATCAGACAGCCTACTTGGCATAAAGAATATTATTAGGGGCGCCTGGGTGGCGCAGTCGGTTAAGCGTCCGACTTCAGCCAGGTCACGATCTCGCGGTCCGTGAGTTCGAGCCCCGCGTCAGGCTCTGGGCTGATGGCTCAGAGCCTGGAGCCTATTTCCTATTCTGTGTCTCCCTCTCTCTCTGCCCCTCCCCCGTTCATGCTCTGTCTCTCTCTGTCCCAAAAATAAATAAACGTTGAAAAAAAAATTAAAAAAAAAAAGAATATTATTAAATGTATTGAGATTTGTTTTACGTCTCAGACAATGGACTATTTTGCTAAATGTTCCATGTGCACTTGAAAAATAGCATTTTGTTATATTATGGTGAAGTACTTTATAATTGTCAATTAGGTTAAGCTGGTTGATAATATTTAAATCTCCTCTAATGTATAGATTTTCTGTGTACTTACTATCTCAATTATTGAGAGAGAGGTTTTGAAATCGTTGACTGTAATTGTAGATTATTCTCTTTCTCTTTTCAGTTCTCTTAATTCATGTATTTTGGAGTTCTGTTATTAGGTGCATAGATGTTTAGGATTGATCCTTTCATTATTATAAAACAAAATTTTTTAAATGTTTATTTATTTTTGACAGAGAGACAGAGAGACACAGAGGGAGTGGGGGAGGGGCAGAGAGAGATAGAGACACAGAATCTGAAGCAAGTTTCAGGTTCTGAGCTGTTAGCACAGAGCCCAACGCAGGGCTCAAACCCACGAACCGTGAGATCATGACCTTCTTTGTGAGCTGAAGTCAGGCGCTTAACCAACTGAGCCACCCACGCGCCCTATTAAGCAAACTTCTTTATCCCTGGTAATAATTTTTGCTCTGTAATCTTTGTTGATATTAAAATAACTACTCTAGGGGCGCCTGGGTGGCTCGGTTGGTTGAGCGTCCGACTTCGGCTCAGGTCATGATCTCACGGTCCGTGAGTTCGAGCCCCGCGTCGGGCTCTGTGCTGACAGCTCAGAGCCTGGAGCCTGTTTCAGATTCTGTGTCTCCCTCTCTCTCTCTGACCCTCCCCTGTTCATGCTCTGTCTCTCTCTGTCTCAAAAATAAATAAACGTTAAAAAAAATTTTTTTTTAAATAAAATAAAGTAACTACTCTAGCTTTCTTTTGATTACCATCAGCTGAGTATGTCTTTTTCTACCCTTTTCATTTTTTTTCTTAACCTTTTATTTCCAACCTATTTGTGCCTTTTCATTTAAAATGGGTTTCTTAGGGGTGCCTGGGTGGCTCAGTCAGTTAGGTATCTGACTCTTGATTTCGACTCAGGTCATGATCTCACAGTCATGGGATCCAGCACCCCTTTGGATTCTGTGCTTAGCCTGGTGCCTGCTTAGGATGATCTCTCTCTTCCTCTGCCTCTCTCCCTCACTGCCCCCTCTTTCTGTTTCAAAAGATAAATAAAATGGGTTTCTTATATATAATATGTACTGGAGTTTTGCTTTTTCTCCATTCTGACAACCTCTACCTTGTAACTGAGTTGTTTGGACTATTTACATAGATTGTGATTATTAATACAACTGAGTTTAAATCTCCCATCTTGCTCTTTGCTTTCTACTTTTTCCCATCCATTCATTTTCCCTCTTCTTTCCCTGTCTTTGCCTCAATTTATTTTTTTTTTCCAATTTTTTTTTTCTTTATTGGCTTGTTTCCTATAGTCTGGTGATTTGAACATTTTCTCTTAATATTTGATATTCTGAAATTTCACTGTAATGTATCTTCTCTTTTTCTCTTCAGTAATCCATGCCCTTTATCTTTTTATTTCTTCAAATATTACCTCTTTTTTTTTTCTTCTTTCTTTATTTTTCTGAGACTCCTATTGTGTGGAAATTCAAATTGTATCCTTTATACCTCTTATCTTTTCTTTCATATTTAAAAATTTTTCTTGTCCTTTTCTTCTTCATGTTGGGGATTTCCTTATTCTGATAATTCAATCTGATCATGTTTTTTTCTCTGTCTATACCCATTCTATTTTCATCCCATCAATTGCATTATTTTTTGATTTTTCTAATTATTATATTTGCTTGTTTTTTTTTAAATGTATTCTTATTCTTGTTTCATATTGCTAACATCTTTTCCTATCTCCTTGAATGAATGCACACACACACACAGATATATATATATATATATATATATATATATATATATATATATATAAATAATTTGGCTAATTTAAAGTTCTTGGTCCTTTTCTCTGTGTATGTTGGGATTTCTAATTGAGATCTGTTGCTTTTTTGTGGAATAAATGCCTTGTAATTTGGGGCTGTGAACACATTTTTTTCCTGGGAATACTGGCTACGCTATTAGGCAGTCCCTTGGAGGGGAATACCAGGCTCTAAAACTAGTCATCTACAGTAAGGCCAGGAAAGGTGTCTGGGTGGAGAGCCCCAGACACCAGAAAACCCAATCAATGCTTCCTCACTCCTCAGAACAACTCCACAATTTAGATCTTCAGCTCTTACCTATGGGGGGAAATCTATCAGAAAGAGATACTGGTTAGAGTGTAATTTCTCAGCCTTTGGGGTTTGGAATGGGAGAGCCAGGGAGACAACTACCAGGGGTCAGATAGTAACTTATGTTTTTCTCAGCTTCTCACAAGTGCAGGATTTCAGTACTACTCTGATTTGATTCCTGAAGACACCTGAACATGAATCTTAAGTTTCTGCACATAAGGAGCAGACAATATTTGTCCCAAGGCTATAGCAGGAGAGAAGAGAGAACAAAAAGAACTCTAAGGTCCTCTGCTATGTAATCCTACTAGTGTTTGTTGGGCTGCCTTCTACTCTAGGTAAAAGCTGACATATTACCTCATAAACAAACCAGTTCAAAATATCGGCATTCCCCCGCCCCCCCCCCCCAAGAATCCATACCAATTTTCTAATTACTTTCCCCTAGTTTTCCTACTCTCATAATCTTGCGGAAGGAACCAACAGCTTGCTGAGAAATGGAACCAGAATTATTTTTCAGTTTTTCATGTATCATTTTAACTTTGTTTCTTTTAAACATCATATTACTGATTTTTATAAATTCAATTTGAGAAACTTAAAAAACTTGTGAATTTATCTCACATGTACATTTTCATTTATAGTCACATTAGAACTTATTTCCTTTACTTTCTTTTTCCTTTTACACTTCTCTCTTCCTTCTATGGCATTCTTCTTTTCCATCAAAACAAAATCAGGAATTTTTCAGTGCACATATCTTTGCTTATGGTTAAAATGCCTGGTTTTTAATTTTTTTTCAATGTTTTTATGTTTGAGAGACAGAGAATGAGTGGGGGAGGGGCAGAGACAGAGAGAGAGACACACACACAGAATCTGAAGCAGGCTCCAGGCACCATGCCCGATGTTGGGCTCAAACTCACGAACTGTGAGATCATGACCTGAGCTAAAGTCAGGCACTTAACCAACTGAGCCACCCAGGGGCCCCCAAAATGCCTGTTCTTTTACTTTCCATTGGAAGCAAAGGCTGTATCTCTCCATAAACTGAACAGGAATAGTCAGATCACAGTTTAAAAATGTAGTATTTTGAGATAAGAGGCCCATTTGAACTTACCTCCCAAGTGGCACACAGATTTGACTTGTGATATAACCATTTGCCATTCTCATCTTTAGGATAGATATCATCTCCAGGCTACAGAAAAAGAACAAGCATAACTTATTTTACTTATATCTGGGAATTAAAATTATGGAATTTGAGGAATTCCAGGATTACCCTGGCCCTGGGAAAGAAATTCAATTCTAATTATTTTTATACTTATATATTATAAATATGACCCATTAGTCTCATCATCTCGCCCTGGTATTCATTTTTCCTTTATTTATTGACAGATTATTATTGTTCTTAAACCATGAATTTTTGCCTGTCTTTTTTTTTAGATGTTTTTATTTTTGAGAGAAAGAGAGAGCAGGTGCATGTGCATGAATGGGGGAGGGGCAGAGAGAGAAGGGGACAGAGGATCTGAAACAGGCTCTGTGCTGATAGCAGAGAGCCAGATACAGGGCTCAAACCCATGAACTGTGAGATCATGACCTGAGCTGAAGTTGGACACTTAACCAACTGAGCCACCCAGGCGCCCCATGAAAATCTCTCTTAATAACAAACTTACTCATAAATAAGGAGTAGAAGAAGCTGAGAATTAGGACTTTCAGGCTTACTGTTTTGACCTAACCCTAACCCTTGCCAAAGTTGAGAACACCAAATTTCTTACTCCGATAAGAAGCCAAAGGTCATCATTAAGGGTGAGAGGAAATTCTTTATCTAAGAAAAGTGTAGCTAATGGATGGAATGCCTCCTAAGAGTAAGGGAAAACTCAGCATGTTACTTCTCAGTTCTGAATAGCCTGCCCAGTGGTTCTCTTCTTTCCCTTTCTGGGACCTCCAGGAGTTTAGCTTCTGTTTTCTACCTCACAAATTATCTTAGTATCAAACCCAGTTTTGGGGTGATCCCTTCCCAACAAAGACCATTGTTTTTCAGATTTCTTCTTTTTCACGACATCTAAAAATGGGACACATCTGTTGTGGGCTTGGAAGTGGGATTGAGAGAAATAAAAGATGATTTCTAGGCTCCTTGGCTGGCTGGTGGTGATCATATCCTGAGGTTAGGCTAGCAATCAAGGGTTTTGTTGTGGATATTTTGTGTTTGAAATGTCAATTAGATTTGAGTGGATATTTGAGGAGGCAATTAAACAGAGAGAAGTTGGCTGCAGACTAATTTGGGAGTCCCCAGTATATAAAGTGGTATTTAATCCACGAGACTGATCACCTTTAAAGAAAATGTGGCTCAGTAAGACAATATTAAGGATAGAGTACTGGGCATAATGACATTTGGAGGTTGGCAGAGGAAGCTATCAAAGCATCTTAAGAGGGTAATATATAGCCATGAGCTGAAAATGTTTAAAGAAAAAGGTAGTAGTCACCTGTGTTGAAAGTGATCAAATAATATGGGGACAAAGTGTCTTTTGGATTTGGATGACAGCATGGAAGTCTGTAGACCTTGCTAATAGGAATTCTTTTGTTGAAAACCAAGCAATTGGACAAAATCCATTATATTCTTAAATATTAAAAAAAAATTTCCTTCTGTTAGTTCACCTGCATGAAACCTCCCCCTGGCAATAGCATTTTCTCCATTTGTCCTCTGTAGTGAAGACCATGTCTTCTCAGTTCCTCCTATCTCACTGAGAATAGGAAAAGGGCTCCTTTCTCCTTGATGCCCCATAATCACTCATGTTAATGACCCTTTCTATCTCTGATTTCTAAGCTCTTTGACCTTTTCAACATTGATGACCCACATTTTCATTTCAGTCTCTCTATTTCTTTTTTTTTTTTTTTTTCTCTCTCTCTATTTCTTAGAGCCTTTTGCATTTCCTAATTTTACTTCTGTTCTGAAATGGCTTTATGCCTCCATTACGAACTCTGTTAAATAATATTTACTTCCCCAGGTTTTAATTAAGCTCTTATCAAGCTTGCACCCACGTTAAATATTTCTATGATGCCTCCCTGAAGCTTCTACTGTGTCTACCTTACTAATCCATTCATCCAGATAAACCCTTTGTCTTTGTCCTCTACTCCTCCTTACTGTAAGGCATTACTGGAAAAATAATTCAACCCTCTAAAAACCTGTGCTATTGACTCTCGTTCCAATTCAGCAGTAACTTCATTCATCTTTTTAAAACATCTTATGAGTTTTTGTATTGTGTTGTTGTTAATTTGACATTTAAAAAAATAACATCGTGTTAAAATATTTTAGCAAGAAAGATTTCTTGTTAAAAAATGATGAGATTGAAAAATCATGTGATATTTTGGTTTCAAAGATTGATTTCTCAAAAAAAAAAAAAAGATTGGTTTCTCAATTATAGTTTCATTTAGGAGGTAATGTCATTATACTGTGTCATTTCTAACTGTTAAAAAGTTTTACCTTCTCTCTGTATCTTTGAGCCTTGATCCCATCTAAGAATAGGAATATAAATTCTCTATTTACTTTGCCAAAAAGATTTTATAAATCATTGGTCAGCCAGAGAGAAGTAAATTTCATTTTCTCACTCTTAGATACAGGCTCTTTCCAAATATTTAAGACTTAGCTTAGAAGTCTGCCATTTGAACAAGAGTAAAGTTAGTTGTGTGAGGATGAGGGCTGAGGTTTTAACTTCCAAGAGCCTGAAATTTTAAAAAATCACTGTAGTCCACAGGGTGTTGGGATTGTTAGGTTTGCAAGGACAAGGCAGGGGCAGTGTCACGTAGGGGAACAAGTATGAAGTTGGCATCAAGGGACTGACCATCTGCTCCCTGTTCTAATGGCCTTTATTTTCTTTATCATTATCTTTTTTTTTCTCTCTAATGGGCTTTAAACCTGAGTTTGTTAGTTCCTTGTTTGGGGCCTCGACTTTCTTTTCTGTGAAATGAGGTTATTGGGATATCTCATAACTAAGTTTCTTTTCCACATGAACATTTCAGAATATTATCTTTCATTTATTATCAAGAAAATGTCAGACATTGTGCCAGTAATTTCACACATATAATTGTAATGACTCCTCACAACACTTGTGGAGTTACTATTGTCACCATTTTACTGATAATGAAATTGAAGTTTAGAAAGAAGTAAGAAAGAAAGAAAAGAAAGAAAGAAAGAAAGAAAGAAAGAAAGAAAAAGATAAAGATCAAAGTGACTACTACTAGTAAGTAATAAAGCTGAGAGTCAATCCCTCTTCTGTGTGACTCCAAAGTCCATACAGACATTTCCACTATACCATGAATAGGTGATGTGGAAAGAGATCAGGTAATAACTTGACCAAGTCATCTGCCTTGTATATCACACAGCTGAGATTCAAACTTGGCAGCCCATGCTCCTTACCACTATGCTAAGTGACCTCTAATGAGTTCAGTAGAAATCTGTTATTTCTCCATACCTATGCTATCTTCTCTGGAGGAGTTCATTCCATATTGTTTGGGTGGGCTGACTCAGCTCTCATTCTTAACCATAGATGTCAATCAGTCACTCATTTGGCCCTTGGATCAAAGATTAGTCAGTAATGGGTAAACGGCCCAAGCAAGGCCACTCAGTATTTCTCCATGAGGTTTAATGTGTGGTTTCTCTTTCTCTGAATTCTCCAGTTGTGTTGGCAATGTAGGCTTGGTATGTCAATGGTCATTCTATCATCACCTAGAGAGGGATTTTTGAGAGTGAAGCCAACTAAAACATAGAGATAGAGCCATATACATAGTTTGAACTTCTGGAACCATCTGTGCCTGAACTAGGTATCCCTTGGAATTTTTAGCTCCCTTTTTAGCTAACACCAATTTGAGTTGGATTTCTGCCATTTATAACAGGAGCTCTGACTAATACAAAGATGTTGCGGTATGGCAAGTAATGGGCCATAAATGTGAAATTGGCTAGGTCAATATGGAATTGTGGACACTGAGAAATCTCCCACCTTCAGCCAAGAATTGGCAATCCTTGCTCTGCAATAGCATGGAATCTGTTAAATTGTTGCCTTGTTGTGCTTGAGTTTCAGACAAATGGGCCTACTAAGGCTGGAGCTTTAGGGGACTTAGTAGAAAAACACTGGGTATTAGAATTTATTGGCCATTTTTGCAAGCTTCAGATAGTTCTTGAAGAAAGATGTGTTTGTTGCTACTGGGCTTGTAAGATGAGAGGTAAGATGATATTTTGCTAAAATTAGTACTTTCTGCTTCTGGATGTCACCTGAGATGACAGAAGTTGAGATCTGAGCCTTCTGGAGATAGAAAAGTTAGTGCCAACCAAGGCAAGAAGGTAAGAATCCTAGAGGTAAGTAATATTGGACTCTGGGAGAATTCTGGCTCTCAGTGTCCCTCTGAAGGCAAGATCACAGATGCCCTACTGGACAAAGGTGCACCATCCAGTGAGATGCAGATTGGGTGAAAGGAACATATTAGCTGTGCCTGCCTATTTTAATATTTATTTATTTTCGAGAGACAGAGAGAGACAGAGCACAAGCAAAGGAGGGGCAGAGAGAGAATGAGACATAGAATCTGAAGCAGGTTCCAGGCTCTGTGCTGACAGCTCAGCTCGAACCCACAAACGGTGAGATCATGACCTGAGCCAAAGTCGGACGCTTAACTGACTGAGCCACCCAGGCACCCCTGTGCCTGCCTATTTTATATTTTTCCAAACCAGATGGAGGTCAGTAAGCTGAAGATGGGGCTGATGAGTAAAATCAGGAAGTTCTTTACTAAGAGACAGAAACCATAGACCACAAATTAGATAATAAGAAATGTGATCCTAAAAGATTTCTAGTTTTAATTGTTCATTCATACTGGACTGAATGTGAATTTACTGAAAGCCTATCAACCTTTTAAGGGATATTGTCTCGTCTGTGAACTCTCAACCTGACCAATAAAAGCCTATGATTACCAAGGCCATTGTGAAGCCTCCAAGCCTGCATCAATATGAAGCAGGATGCAAAAGGGTAATCCTCTCCAAAGTCCATCTTGGATGTGACCACAGAGGAGAACCAACAAGCAAAGTGTTTCCTGAGAACAGAAAAGGAAACAGAACAAAGTGTTTCCAGGTTGGCTGCATAAAGGAATTCTGGCCACTGTAATAGCAGAGTCTTTGTTCTTCCTGATGAACAACAGGATCTGATTTACCTTGGGGACAAATGGCCAATTTTGTTTTTCAGGCTCCCCTGCCCTCAATGAAATTTTAAAGCAGTGACTGCTCTTTAGCAGTGCGTATGCAGTGTGTTGTTGTTGGTTACATGAACAAGTCCATAGGTGGAGAAAGTTCAAAGAAGGAGTGAATTTGAAATAAAGGAATAGATACCACATAGGTACCCTGACCTTGGCTCTGGCTCCAAAAACCTGACTATTCTTTAGGTTATTTTTTTGTGGAGGGGGTGGAGGGTAAGTTTTCAGCTACAGATATTATTTTGCATTATGTTATGCAGGGCCATTTTCATGACTGTGTGAACAGTAAGAAGGGTGTGTCTGAATGCCAGGTGACTACAGGTGGAGTACAGTGAGGGGACCACATGTCGGTTTGATGGAGAGAGTTTTAACTATAGCTGTGAAGACAACGTATCATAGCAAGTGCATTAGACTATGCATCAAGAGACTCGGGATCCAGGCCTGAGTCTGTTACACAAAATCTTTGTGAGCATTTGTTTGGGTTGGTCAGTACTGTCTGACGTACAGTAACAAAACACCTTGACACTCTGTGGTGCTGAGTAAAGAAGAGGCTTCGTGTGAACAGCTGCTGGCTCATCGCTGCCAAAGGGCAGAGAACTAATCTTTAGGCATCTGAACTCACCTTTAAAGCCATGGGTATTTCAATGATGTAAAGATCCACATAATCTAGCTGGAGGATGTTAAGCGTCTTCTCCAGGGTTGGACGGACCATCTCAGGGTCATGCCTTGTAGCCCACAGCTGAAAGAATAAAAAGGTGATAGTTAGCTAACATCCACACTTTTTTTTTTTTTTACAGTAACGCAGCCCTTTATCCAAAGCACTCCTATACGTTATTTACTTATTTCATTTTATAAAAATACGTTTAATGTGAGGTGTCATCTGGGTAGAGGAGGAGTTCATATAACTCTTGACGCCTGGAGTATACTCTATCCAGATAGAGTACCAGAGACTTGAAGATCCATCTGAACCACAGAGGACATAGTTTGGTGACAAAGTCTTGCCCTGCTCCCTGCTAACTTCTGAATTGACCCTCAGCACTGTCACTTTTCCTCAATGTGTAGAAACGGAACATGTATCTGACTAGCTGTTTGGGCTAAGTGCTTTATTTTCATGACACTCTCATAAAAGGTGTGCTTTAGCTGAGCAAGAGATATGATTGTGAGAGTGACTTCACTGGATCTTTCACATTGTGACAGACGGTGTGGACGCTGGTGAAACTTTTATTAATAATTAATTAATTAATTTAGAGAGATGGCATGCATGGGAGGGGGGAGGGGCAGAGAGAGAGGAGGGAGAGAGAATCCCAGGCAGGTTCCACACTGTCAGTGCAGCCTGGTCCGACTTGGGGCTGGATCTCATGAATGGTGAGATCAGGATCTGAGCCAAAATCAAGAGTCACATGCTTACCAGACTGAGCCACCCAGGTGCCCCAAAACTTTAAATTATTGCAACTGTTTAGATTTCCTTTTTCTGCTCCTTTGTTCTCATTTGGTTGTACTTAGACCCCAGGGAAATTCTGCCAATTCCTACTAAGAAATTACTGGCTATCTGGCTACACTGATAAGATCACCAAAATGGTAGTATTGGAGACCCTGCCTCATCCCCTAATAAAAGTCAATAATTAGACAGCCAGCTGCAGATGAAAAGGGAGAGAAGTTGATCAAACAGTACCAACTTCCAGATAAAAGATGAATAAAATCTGGGGATCTAATGTAAAGCATGGCGATTGTAGTTCATACTACTATATTATATACTTGAAAGTTGCTAAGAGTATAGATCTTCAATGTTCTCACCATAGAAAGGACATGGCAATTAAGTGATATGACAGAGGTATTAGCTAACACTACAGTGATAATGACTTTGCAATACATAAGTGTATCAAATCAATATGCACCTTAAGTTTACAAAATGTTATATGTCAATTATATCTCAATAAAGCTGGGGAAAAATGAAATAAACTTAACAAAAGAAATAAAAAAAGAAAGAAAATGAAATTACTGAATCTCTAAACTATTAGGTAATGAAAGATTAAGACTTAGGTTATCAAACTGGAGCATGTGTACCCTTGAGGTCTATAAAACATAGGGTGCTGAGGGGTCCTCAGAGCCTTGGGATAAATTAATACTTCTTGGAGCATCAAATTTGTTCAAAGTGTTTGGGGAATTTTTTTTTTTATTTCTATATCCTTATTGTCACAAGTAAGGGCAAGCAAAATTGGTAACATTTGATTTTTCTCTACTTTGGACAATAATTTTTTTCTTGCCTTAAGTGCATAAAGAAGAGAAAACAATGTGGAAAGAATAGTGGGAAAATGTGTTTTTGTCATTACTCTGTTATTGCTTCCATCCCATCTAACTGAATATTCTGTTTTATACATTTTAATTTATTTTTATTCAATACACACACACAGTCCTAGCTCTGTGCCAGGTACTGTTTAAGCTCTTTGTAAATGTTAACTCACAGCAACTTTATGAAATAGACGGCTAAGAAGAAAAGTTTTTTGGTTTATTTTTCTTGGTGGTAACTTGTAACCTCATTTTTACACTGAAACAAAATGAAACAAATAAGAAAATATTATGGGGGGAAATGCAAAAGTCTAAAAACAAATTTAGGATAAGACACAAATCTTCAAAAATATTTCTGCCTTTGGGCAGGTTACTTTGGCCCAAGTTCTCAGGATATGAGTTCAAGATTATCCTTCCCCCAAAATATTTTGGAAGCACCAGGTTAAGGTTTGATGTTTACTCCAATGAGATACTGTGTAATAGTAAAATCTTGAGTAAAAATTGTAAAGCTATAATAAAGTGAAAAGCTTCAGGCTGATATTTTGGGACAGTGGCTATATGTAGCTCCTTGGACTCATAATCCATAAGTGGCAAGGGATTTGGGGAACCAAAACCCCCAGAGAGCTTGGCAAGGAGCCTGAGTGGGGAGCTGGGGAATGGCTGAAATCAGAAACATCATCTTGTTCTCGTATAGAACACTCAGGAGAATTGTATTACACAATCTCCAAAGTTGTACAGCTTTATTCCTGCAAAGCTGCCTGAAAATATACATCCTATATTTCCACTGGCTTTCATTTTAATCACGATGCTTTATCTTTTGGATTGCCCTTCGGTGGATAGTGATTTCTAATATTGGAAATTGCAAAGGCTCGAAAGGTAGTGGTGACATAAACAAAATGTCATATATCCACACAATAGAGTATTATTTGGCCATAAAAAAGAAATGAAATTCTCACTTGATCTTAGCCAAAAGCCTGAGAAGTGATAGAAATGAAATTCTCATACATGCTATGAACAAACCTAGAAAATGTTACACTCAGTGAAAGAAGCTAGACACAAAAGGCCGCATAGCATGTGATTCAATTTATATGAAATGTCCCGAATAGGAAAACTATAAAGACAGAAAGTAGATCACTGGTTGCCAGGGACTGGAAGGAGAGGAGAAAATGGGGGACGACTACTGGTGGGTATGGGATTCTTTTGGAGTGATGAAAATATTCTGGAATTAGGTAGTATAGATGGTTATGCAACTTTGTAAATACACTAAAAGCATTTATTTAACTTATTTATAACTTGATGGTACATGAATTCTTGCTCAATAAACAAATTAGTGATCTACGGACAAATAGGCATACACAAAAGCAAAAGAAGGCTGCCCTTTTAAAGAAAGGTTTGGCAAATGATTATTTAATATGAACCACCTCCCCCCTTCCCTCCACTCCCCAATTGTTCTGCTCTGTAGATTTGGCTCTTCCCATATGGTCTTAAATCATGCCCATGTATGAAGAAGGAGCTTTGCCTAACCTTCAGGGGGCTAATTAGTCCCGAACTTCCCGGCAAGAGTGAGCAATTTGGGAGTGGAGAACTCACTCCTCTTGTTGAGCCCAACACTCTTTAACAGGGAAAAGTGACACCAGACCAACTATTAATAGAAGGAGTTGGAGGGTGAAGAGAAGATCTCACCTTTCCACAGTAGAAAATATCCTCCCTCCGCACCTTTCCTTCTGCTATCTTCTCCCTGATGGCCTCCCCTACTTCATGCTCATTCTGATAGATGTAGGCCCCGTCAATGTGCCGGTACCCTGTGTCAATGGCAATCTTCACTGACTTCTCACAGGTTCCCTTAGGAGTCTGAAATGACAAGGAGGTTGGAGAGGGGAAAAAGAGCAATGGATCTTTTCTTTAATCATTCTTGATCAGGACACTGTACACATGAACATTATTTTACAACAAAAATGACAAAATTCCCAATTAAATGCTGTTGTTATTGGAAGATGGTGTCTGGAGGCTGAGGAAACTGACCTCACAGGGAGCTTCCTTCCCACCCTCATTGGGGTACTCCCTTAATCCCAAGTCTGCCCTAGCTTTGTGCCCTCAGAAATGTAATTGAGCAGTTTTACCAGTGACAAGAGATTTCTTGATAGCTATGTTATAAGAGGCCACAAGTTCATTAAAGAAGGCTCAATTACAAATCAAAGTTTTGGGTAAACAAACTGAGAATATATCAACAGAATGGAATATCTCTCAATAATAAAAAGAAATGAAGTACTGATACAGCAACATGGGTAAATATCAAAACAATTATACTAAGTGAAATAAGCCAGACAAAAAATAAATACATTATGATTGCATTTATATAAAATGCCAGCACACGAAAACTAATGTATAGTTCAGGTACAGATTGGTGATTATCTGGGGTGGGGAATAGCAGGGGCAGGCAAGAGTGGCAGGGAGGGATTACAAAAGAACACAAGGAAACTTTTGTGGTGATGGATATATTCACCATCTTGATTGTAGTCATGGCTTCATGGGTGTATGCATGAGTCAAACTCATCAAATTATATACTTTAAATACGTAGAGTTTATTGTATGTCAATTATTCCTCAAGAAGGCTGGGAAAAAGACAGTTTGGGGGCGTGCTATAAAAAAAGGATATATTTTTATCAAATTTGGTAGCCAAACCTTTGTTCATTTTATTAACCTGCATGAAGCATAAGAATAAGAATATCCTCGGGGCGCCTGGGTGGCGCAGTCGGTTAAGCGTCCTACTTCAGCCAGGTCACGATCTCGCGGTCCGTGAGTTCGAGCCCCGCATCGGGCTCTGGGCTGACGGCTCAGAGCCTGGAGCCTGTTTCAGATTCCGTGTCTCCCTCTCTCTCTGACCCTCCCCCGTTCATGTTCTGTCTCTCTCTGTCCCAAAAATAAATAAACGTTGAAAAAAAAAATTAAAAAAAAAAAAAAAAAGAATAAGAATATCCTCTCCCCTGAACATTGACAAACCAAAAGACCTGACAAACTCCTGACACTGGAAGTATAAGTCATCCATCTTTCAGATTGCACATAAATCACTGTTCTTTAGTTATGGTGGCATTTTAATTTTTTTCTATGTTTTATTTATTTTTGAGAGAGAAAGAGTGCATGCACACAGGCACATGAGTGAGCAGGAGAGGGGCAGAGAGGGAGACACAGAATCCAAAACAGGCTCCAGGCTCTGGAGCTGTCAGCACAGAGCCTGACGCGGGGCTTGAACTCATGAACCGCGAGATCATGACCTGAGCCAAAGTTGGAGCTTAACTGACTGAGCCACCCAGATGCCCCAAGTTATGGTGACATTTTAAATATACGTGAGTGTGTCTCATCTTAGTTCAATTTTTTCTTAGGAGAAATGGAATCCTTGATGGATATTTCCATCAAGACAATCATCTAGTCTCATTGAATACAATTTTCAAATCATTTTTTAGGTTATGTGTGGAGGAGAGGTTTAATCATATTTGTAGATTTGTATTGACCTCATATTCAAATGGCAATCATTCCGATCTTCACAAATGTTGAGAACTACTTGTCCTTGCTTCTATATCGTCAGTGTTCTAATCAAATGCTTGACAAATCTCAACAGACCTGTGAATTCTGGCCCACAGAATTCGATTTATTAAGAATGAGTGACACAAGAAATATCTTGTATTTCTAGTGACTTTATAGTCCTGCACTGGAAATAAAAAGCACTGGAAGTATAAATTGTATTTTCTTTCCCTACGTCAGTTGAAAGCCATCACTACTGAGAGGATAAGAGGACACAATAAATGAACAAATTGGCTACACAGATGGTATCAGAAAATTAGATTCATAGTCACAAATATCAAATAGCTGGGAAAAGAGACACACATTCCAGGAATATGAGAAATACTTCTTTGACTCATTAATTGGCAACATGATTAATAAGGCTTGAATGTAAATTGAGGCAAGAAAAACCCACCCACAAAACACTGCGCAAAATGAGATGTTATGGATGACAGCAAGCGTGACAACAAAAAGTACACTGGAAGAGGAGAATCCTGGGCTAGAATCCAGAAATTTAAGGGAAAAAATAAAAAATACTTCCATTATCAGGTATATGCATAGTATGAAAGAATAAAGTTTAATATGAGATGGTAAATATAATCTCAGAAATAGCACTGAGATTTTGTGGCTGGAACTGATAAATGTAAGAGTAGAACCCAAATAGATTTACTACAAGGGGGAAAAAAAACACCAAACAATACATATTAAAGTATAAACTTATGTTTTCAAAGATCAACAGGGGTTGAACAGGAGGAACATTTAGGATAAAGAAAATGAGAATGACGAGGACTCAGTTAGGAGTGTGGTACTGACCGTTAGCCTGAAGTATATACAAATGATGCTTTATTTCATAAAGACACAGTACAGAAGCAAGTTATAGTAGTGAGAGTCTTCAGTTATCCAGCTACCATTAAAGTGCCTTTTCTAAAAGCTGAATATCTGGTGTGGGAAATCAAATAGCTATATCCTGAGTTAGGAGATTATAGGGAACACAGTGCAAAGCAGAACTCTGCTTTCTGGCCTTGCTGAAAACAGTGGGCTGGTCGATATTCAGTTAATGTATATCTAGAGGTTGGGTCCTGACCATGCTCATAAATTCCTTAGACCATGTTATCTATGGAATATCTTATCTTGTTCTCCACTCTGCTTTCTGCATCTGCTCTTTTGTAGTCTTGGGAATGCCTTGTTTTCCTGCATGCTTTCCCTATGCTTTCTATACGTTCTTACTGGCCCACTGATGTATTGCACAACGTTTCCCTGAATGTATGCTTCATAAATATAGGAGCTTGGGAACAGCTTGGAGAGAGTTCCCTTAGTCTCCCTCTCACCTCTCTTGACTTGTGAAGTCTTGAGTAATCCTTTCTGTCTTCCTCAGCTTTGCTGGAGAAAGCTGAAAGCCAAACTCACAATCTGGTACAATCTTTGCTTGCTAAAAATATTGTCCCTCAGGTGGCAGAAGCAACAATGAGGTGAATTACTATTTTAGGCTCAATTCTAGTCAATATGGAGGAACTAGTTGGAAATGTGGATGTGAGAAAAATGCTTGTTTATAATTCTTAAGTGTAGCATAAGAGAACTGTATGTACATTCTGACAGATTCCTTAGGAAAATTCACTTTAGGGAAAACTCAGGTCGAATAGAATACCATATTTGGAGACTCAAATAAATGATATGATAGGAGAAATCTAAAATGTAAAATTTTGACTCCACAATTAAGGACGATAACAGTGAAATAAAGAATTCTATTTCCTAAAGTGGCCAATAGCACCATTCTTCCACTTAAGAAAGGAGAGTCCTGTAAGGATGCGGAGCCATCCACCAAGATGTAACATATACCCTAGGTCAACATCCATAATATGATGTTGTGTCCCCAATAAGTAGAATACATGACTCTGAAAACACATTAGGAGTGATTCAGCTTAGCATTATTTCCTTTGACTTACTTAGACAATGTGTACTTCTCATCTCTGAATTTTAGGCTCAGTGGATCCTAGTTCCCAGGGCAACCCAGCCTCTTTATTTCAAGATTCAGCATTTAAGAAAAATGCCATACTGGCAGGGGTAAGTGACCTTATCACAGGAGGAGGTAGGGCTCCATCGCTGTTACACGATGAGCCAGGGAGGAAAATGTCAGGCAGCTAGGCCATCCAGTAACATATCCCTTCCCAAATTTGATAGTTAATCGATAAGACCAGTGGCAATGATCTAAGTTGACCAGGGACTCAGACAACTCAGAGGTGAGAATCTGGGTTATAATATCTCATCAGCCACCAAGACCAGAAGATATGTTAGTTAAGGATGCGAAACATCTAGAATGGGTAGTCCAGGAAGGAGAGAAGTTGCAACTTGAAGTCTGCTTTAGTGGCAGGAGCTGTTTCATCCTGCCAACCTACCTCTTTTAAAACTTTTCCAGGAGAGAGACCAAACACAAGTCTAGAAGAGCTCAGGGGTGAACTTAGCCTACAAAGCCAGTAGGTTCAGCTGGTGCCGGGGGTAGACTGTAGTGGCTGTTATGGTGTACCACAGGACAAAAGAACTCATTTGCTCCACTGCCAGCAGTGTTGGCTGCCAGTTACTCACCTCTGATTCCCACTATGGATAATACAGGGTATAACAGCCTGGCTCTCTCACCTCAACTTAGCACAACTTTGTAGCACATTCCATAGCTCCCTGTGGGACTAATCCCAGTTGTGACTGGATCACAGTGTGACTCTCCCCCCTTGCACAGACCTGCTTCTCTCACTCCCCATACAGGTCTGATTCCTGAGAGCACTCCCCACTAAGCCCCCTGCATGCACATCTCCTTCTCAGAGGCTGTTCTCCAGGGTGCCCAGCCTAAGACATTAGGGTACAGAAGGATTTCTTAAGCTACAGAGAGTACTAATGATACATGAAGAGTGATAAATGTGACCACATTAAAATCGAGAAACTCTGCTCATCAAGACACCATTAAAAGCAAACGGGAAGCGATATTTTCATATAAATGTAACTGACAAAGGACTTATATCCAGATATTTTACAAATCCAGTATCAATCAGAGAAGACAAATCCAATAAATAAAAACACATAGAAGGCACAGCCACTTTGCAAAAGATATCAAAATGTTTCATAAAAATATGAAAAAATGGCCAATTTCATCTAGAGTAAAGGAAATGGAAATTAAACCACAATGAGAGATTATTCCACACTTATTAGAACTACATATATTAAAAAGACACCAAATATTGGTGAGAATGTCAAGCAGGGGTACCCTCATATATTGCTGGAGGGAATGCAAATGATATAAATACCTTGGAAATTATCTACACTGGCATCATGCTCTTCCAGCTCAAGGCAGAATGGACTTGATGTTTCAGTCTGTTCCTTGGTCCTCGACAAGGGCTTGGACTTTACCTCTCCTTTACATCTCCCAGATGCAAAGCCTTTGGCTCACTCTCCAGACTGTGAAAACTTCTTGCAACTATAGAAATCTCAACCAGGGCCACCCAGGAAGGAATACTGGATCACTGAGACCCCAATCTACTTCCTAGACCACTCCTTCCCCATAACTTGATGATTCTTGATCTACCTCATAACTAGATTTGCTCATCGCTACTTTATCTTTGAACAAGTATTCTCTCTCTTAAAGCACTTCATCTTTTCCTTACATTTTAGTTATAGGTGGGGTTTTTTTTCTGTCCTCAGTCACTCCATTTACAGATCTCTTGTTGCTAGACCATTGTTTCAATCCCTGTGTTACCTAGGAAAATGCCTTGCATATGGAAGTCACACAATAAATATTCATTGAACTGAGTTATTGTGTATTTTCCAAAATATTTACCATTCATCCTGGATTTGTGTCATTTGCACATCTGGTAACATTGTTGAGTTTTACTTGAATATTTGGATAAATATTGGTTATTAATTCCATGGGCTGATGTTCATAAAAACAGAATTAATTTCTATCAAAACTGAAAAAAAAGAGTTTAAGACGCAAACTCTCACTATGAGACCTTCCCAGATGGAGCTGTAGGGAAATCTGTTGGGAGGCTGTTATAGACTATTTCATCCATGTATGAAAGCGTACTGGGACACTTTCAAAAGGAAAAGTCACGTGGATAATTTATTTGCACGTTTTAGTCTTCATTAGTGATCATCAGGTGGGGTCATGCACAGAGAGCCTGGTGCTACTAAATGTTGGTTCTATCTCAAATTCCCTGAATCCACAGGCATGGGACACCTTTACAAGAATTTGGGCACCTTAGGAGAAAAAAAATCTAAGTCAGGAGAAGCTGGGCTGGGGCCCCTCACACAGCTTCATAGTATTGTCCCTTCAAGTTGCTTTCCCAGTTCCTATCTCTACATATTCTAGTGGAATCTATACAGGGCAGAGGTCCGGGGAGACAGTGTTAGCAGTCCTTACTTTAGCTTTCCATGTCTGCTCCCACCCATCTCCCCCCGAAGACATGCCTACATCTTTCCCTGGCACCCTCCTGCCCTAACTTCTGTGTTAAGAGTGAACAGGATTCTAGGGAAGAAAAGATGCTGACTGACTTGACCACATACACAGAACACATATGAATTTCAGCTAAAGAGTTACCTCAGCCTGCCATTCGCCTTCTACTTCTTATAAAATAAAGGGTTTGAAAAGAATCTCAGGTATGCCAAGTAGAGAAGACTAGATTTTGGCATCCAACTTTGCCTTTAGGACTAAGACTGATTCTGAAGGTAAATGTAATTGGGAACTTTTATTTCAGGGTGGCTGACTTGGGCACAGGTCGTTCCAGCCTCTGCCTCACCAGTCCTGGGGAGATGATCAGGGAATTATCAGTCACATAGCTTGGAACAGGAAGCCATGACTCTGCTTTATCTGAGATACTCCATTCTTCCCATTCCTCATCTCCTCCTGCAGCCCCAACAAACCTTCCACACAAATGTGGTGTATTTTTCTTCACATTAGAGTTTCTGATTTTGTGAGATCTGCCACGAAACTCCATCTATTACTTTACAGCTGGTAATATTTCTGATCACAACTGTAGTTGCTGCATGCATGGTCTTCATTTCTTAGTATCTTTCTTAAGTCGTGTTGTCTAATCAGTGCATGTCTTATTTTCTGAAGTGAAATATAACTCTTTTTGGGGAAATGACACACAACTGCTTTTGAATGTCCATAACCTATAGCAGTTAATGTTACTAGACACATAGTGGGTACTTAATTGTACTTATTGTAGGCACAGCACTCTCAGCTCCACTAAGTTTCAGGAGAGAGAGAGAGAGAAAGGGAGAGAGAGAGAGAGAGAGTGAGGGAGAGAAAGAGATCCATCCTGTATAAACACACATACATACTCACACACATCCTGTATACTTTCAGGATTCCTAAATACTTTCATAAATAGAAAGAGACAAAGCAAGTCATAGAGGGGTGTCTGGGTGGCTAAGTCAGTTAAACATCCCACTCTTGATTTTGGCTCAGGTTATTATCTCATGGTTTGTGAGATTGAACCCTGCACTGGGCTCTGGGCTGACAGCATGGAGCCTGCTTGGGATTCTCTCTCTCTCTCCCTCTCTCTCTCTCTGCCCCTATCCTTCTTGTGCGCTCTCTCTCTCTCTCTCTCTCTCTCTCTCTCTCTCTCAAAATAAATAAATAAACTGTTTTCTAAAAAGAAAGTCATAGTTAGGAATATGCAGTTTCATTGATATATGTTCTTAAGAGGCAATATAGTATAGGGATTAGAACATAGGATCTGGACCCAAAGTATGTTGGTTAAAATCCAAGCTCTGTTCCCTAGGATTGTAAGTTTGGGGCAATTTTTTCTCTATATATACCTGTTTTATCATCTGTAAATGGGGTTAAATGGTGTATCTTTTGTAAAGTTTTGAATATTAAATTAGAAAACACATGTGTTGTAAGGCACTTAAGATAGTTCACGTGTTAAGTGATCAGAAAGCATTAACTGTTATTATTGTATTCATTTATATCACCATACCCTCTGATGCTCACAAACGTAGACGTCCCCTTTTACAAACACACTCATTAATTTGAAAGCATCAGCCAAATACCCATTACATACTAGATAATATTCTGGAAATACAGAGCTGAACAAGACATTCTCTCTTTCATAATGAATTTCACAATCTTGTGGGGAAGATTGCAGAGAAACCGTGATTACAATATAGTGTGATAAGGGCTACAATAGAGTCAAGTAAAAGGGGCTATGTGGGCACGCAAGAGGGCTAAGTTGTGGTGGCTGGGAGATGGGGTTCTGAGGGGCAGCGTCCTTGACCTGAGTCTTGAAGGTTCAGTAGAGGTTTAGCCAGCTAGCTGAACAAACCAGAAGAAAGGGTATTCCAGATAGAGGACAGCATGTTCACAGGCACAGAGATGGGAGAGTTGTTCGAGGAATTCAGGTAGTTATGTGTTGCACAGAGAGGGAGAGAGGTGGAAGATGGTGGTAGATTCTGCTGGACAGATGGGTCTTGACTGAACTGTAAAAGCTCAGTGTGCAAGGTAAGGAATGTGGATTCTACCCTATAATGGATAGGGAGCCATTGCAATAATTAAGCAGAGGAGCGATGTGATCATATTTGGGTTTGAAGAAGATCCTGACAGCCCCAGTTTGAATAATTGGAGGGGACAAAATTGGAAGAATAGCCTAACAAATGAAGAACCCAAACTAAGCAGTGACAAAGGAGACCAAGAGGAAGGTGTCAAGTGAACAAATATTTCTGAGATAAATTCAACAGCAATCATTTGGAAGAAATGTGGACAAAGAGAGAAACAAGGATAGAGGGCAGAATGAAGGAATGTACTCAGATTTCTGGCTTGGGTGGCTCAGAGTGGTAGTGTTATTTTCTAGGAGTGTAAGTATTTGGAGGGGGAGGTAGAGATGGATAGTGTAGTTTTGTTATATTGAGTTAGAGGTGTTTATGAAAGATGGAGTACATACTTAACTGTACAACACAATTATCCAAGGAGCTTGTTAAATGCAAAGATTCAGCTTCTACCCTTAAAGAACCTGATTCGGTAGGTCAGAGGTGAGGACTAAGGATTAGCATTTCTTAAAAAAAAAAAAAAAAAAAAAAATTCGGCTCTTCCTTAGGCGGCAGCCATGGCGGGTCAAGAGGATCCGGTGCAGCGGGAGATTCAGCAGGACTGGGCGAACCGGAAGTACATTGAGGTCATCACCAGCAGCATCAAGAAAATGGCGGACTTTCTCAACTCGTTCGATATGTCTTATCATTCAAGACTTTCAACACTAAACGAGAAATTGACAGCCCTTGAACGAGAATAGAGTACATTGAAGCACAGGTCACAAAAGGTGAGACCCTCACCTAGAACTGTGCCATGCTACTGCTGGGAAGTTGCTTTACAGAACACAGGCCTACGTGGGAAAGGCCCCAGCAGCCTCAGTTCCTTCCTCTCTCCTTAAAGAGCAACAGGGCTTATTCTTGTTTTTCTTTTTTCAAAAGCATGGCCTTTGGGCTCTGCCATGTACATCGGTGTTTGATGTGGCATGTGGGAAGACGTCCAGGGAAACTCTCGGAAACAACATTAGGCATTTTTACCTTTTAAGTAACATTTTGTAGAACTGTTTGTCAATGTATTTGAGGCGTGCAGAGCCAGACGCCTGGGACTCTTTGTTAAGGTCCTCCCCACCTCCTTTTCTCTCTCTCTCTCTCTCTCTCACACACACACACACACACACACACGCAACACACACACATACTTTCCTTACAGCTCTCATTGCCTCTGCATTGGTTCTATAAACAGTCTTTGTCTCCTTTCCACCTTTGGTGGGGGGGTGGGAGGCAGTCCTGTCTGAGACACTTATGCCCAGGCAAGGTGGCCACAAGAGAATGTTGTTGGTAACCCACCAGTTTCTTGTCCTTTTGGGGAGGTCAAGGCTAGGCCCCCACTTGACTTGAAGGGACATTTTCATAATTTTCTGCCACTTGGGGTGTCTTTGCCTCTCATATTTCTCTAATAAACTCCTCAACTTAAAAAAAAAAAATTCCCAAGTGGTTCTGATGTAGCGAGTCCAGGCTATATGAGTATATGTATAACAAAGAACAAAACAAAACAAAAAACAAAAACCAGGAAATAAAATTTCAGGAGTCTCTGCATATATGTGATTGGAGCCAAGATTATGAACAAAGTCATATATAGACAATGGGCAAAGTGAGAAGAGGAAGGGGCCAATGACTAAGACTGTTATAATTGTTTCAACAGTGATTTTCCTTTACATTACCAAAATCAGTGGAACTGGGCAATTGCAGCGGATACAAGTATTAACTCCTCTTGGTACGTGTAGTTTATTTTTCTTTCTCTGCCTTCCATTCCCCATGCTGCCCCCAGAGTTATCTTCCAAAAGCACTGATCTCATGATGCTTTTCCTCTGTTTCTAAACTTCACATAATTCCTCCTTTTATACAGTGAAGTTTCAACTCCTTGGCATGGTATGCAAGGTCCTTTATAATCTAGTCTCAACCTGCATTTCCAGAGCCAGATGCCGTTGTCTCCACCGTTAATTCCATGTGCCAGCCACTACGGGCTTGGCCTCTGCCGGACACATCATATATCTTTGTGCCTCTATACTTCCTCTTCTGCCTAAGATGTGCTGCCTCAGCTCTGTCTCTCTGCCTCTTAACTCACAGTTAGCTTTACAGAGGTTATTCATACGTGATCACACAAATCCAGTGGCATTTCTACACGTACCACTGGTTCATTCTGGTAATCAGCATTAAATTTGAATTGCAATGAAGAAAGCAGAACTATTTTTCTCATAAGTAGAAACTGTGTTTTAATGGAAGCCTACTCAATCTTGAAGGTCAAATTTAACTATTTTTATGTGTTTTCAGAGAGATACTGTTTATAGTTCTGGGGTAGAATTTACTCTTATCGTCATTATTCTATAATTAACTATTAAAGAGTCAGCCTCCTCTATTTGATTTTTAATTCCTAGACAGCACAGACACTGTTCTCTTCATATTTGAAACTTCTATAGCCTAGTGCTTCATACATGGCAGGTTTTCACTAAATGCTTGTTAGACTGAACTAGAAATCCTCAAATACAAGTTTTAAAAACCCCATAAGTGATAAACTCAGAAATATCACGTGCCTCAGTCCAGTCTACTAGTCAAAATTTAGCTAAATTTCAGCCAAAGAAGCAGAAAAGTCCCATTTTCTAATTCAAGATAATTTTAAATTATAAACTGATATAATTTTAACCTCCGGATCATTACTCAGGACACCAAGTAGTACTTCTTGGAGGTGACTTTCATTATTATAAAAAGGAAATCAATGAGCTCCATTCAAAACAAATGAAAGATCATGCTCCAGGGAAGTTTCAAAACAATAAAAATAAAAAAGAGAGAGATTTACCAGTTTAGGTTCTGAGTAGGTGCCAAGACCGATGATAGGAATGCTGTTTCCATCACTTAGGGGTATACGGTGATTTGCAGCACTGAGGTTCATCCTGGAGAGAGTCTGGGTTTCACGTTTTTCAGAGTAATTCTGGACACTACTGGGAAAGTCTTTTTGTAAGGATATTTTAGGGCCTATTTAATGAAAGAAAGGAGAGTCAGAGGGAGGAGCAGTGGGAGGGAAGAGAGATTAGCAGATCTATTTCTCAACCTGTTTTTTTTTTTTTTTTTTCCCCAGGTTGTTTTGAAAATCTGGAGATTGTCCTTTGAACTTTATCAGAGGCATGTAAATAACATAACCCATTGAGCGCTAATGCTTACTTCTCTACAAAGAAAAGAGGCAAAAGCCAAAAAGAAACAAGTCTGGTTGGCTTCTGTCAGTTAGGATGGTTTTGTGGGCAAGTGACAGGCCTGTCTCAAATTCTCCTAAACTATAAAAGACATTTATTGGTTTATATTTCTGAAAGCTTCAACATTAGGGCCAGCTTCAGGTGAGACTACAGCAGTTTCCCAGGATTTGCCTGGAAATTCTGATGCAGCAGGACTTGGAAAGGTTTTAAGATTGTATCACCTAGTTAAGTTTGGGAAACTGTGGGCCAGAGGAAAAACTGGTCTTTTCACCAGTCTATCTCTCTGTCTCTTCATTCTCTCAGTCTCTCCTTATTGTTAAAAGATGGTGACCCGTCCTTGGAGTGACGTGGTTCCAGAGACAGACTCAACAAAAGAGAGATTTTTACTTATGCCATCACTCACACAGTAACCTAGAAAAGGTCTTTTTGGTCTCCACTACCTTTCTTGCTTCATGGATCTATCACTAAACTAATCATGATGGTCAAAGGACATAAAAGATTGATCACCCTCAGATAATTAGAAGCCATTTCTTTCTTTTTTTTTTTTTTTAAATTTATTTATTTCTTTTGAGAGAGAGAGAGAGAGAGACAGACAGACAGGGGAGGGGTAGAGAGAAAGGGAGAGAGAGAATCCCAAGCAGGTTCCATGCTGTCAGTGCAGAGCCTGATCCCATGAACTGTGACATCATGACCTGAGCTGAAATCAAGAGTGGGACGCTTAACCTACTGAGCCACCCAGGTGCCCCAGAAGTAATTTCTGAATGGGGAGTTGGAGTTAATCTCACCTGGGCAGAATCTGGAGATTGTTAAGAAAAAGGAAAGAAATAGCAGTTAGGGAAACAACTAACAAATGTTTATTATAGTCTTCCTCCAGAGGATTGTGCTGTGTATAAAATGTGAGCCTTGGGCATTTCGAAGATAACTAACTGTGTTCAGGCTGGTAAAAGTGTGCTGAAGTTTGCCTATAACTCATTTGCCCTCTCTCCCAGACTTCCTTTCTTGCTTACATACACATGATCAGCCAGGGAATTTCAAGTAGGTTGGGGCAGCATGGAACACGGGCAATATTGGTCTTCAGTATCATTGGTAAATTGATCCAACAAATACTTATTGTACACCTTTGGGTGCTAAGACGTTGGTTTGCATATGTTGCTCTATATTTATTATTACTGACTTTTTTGGTCTTTAGCCCAGTGAACACTTTGGATATTTAAATTCATGATTTTCATCGAATTTGGGACGTTTGGGGGCATTAGTTTTTCAAACATCCTTTTAGTTTCTTCCTCTCCTCTCCTTCGGGGCCTTCTGTTGTGTATATGTTGGTATACTTGATGGTATCTCATAGGTGTCTTGAGCTTGGTTTATTTATTTTTGTCATTCTTTTCTCTTTTTTCGTCTTAAACTAGATGATCTCAATGGGTCTATCTTCAGGTACCCCGACTCTTCTGCCTGCTCAAATCTGTAGTTGAAACCCTTGAGTTATTTTTCATTTCAATTATTGTGTTTTTAATCTCTAGAATTTGTTTGGTTCATTTTTACGATTTCTATTTCTTTACTGATGTTCTCTACATGGTGAAATGTTGTTCTCCTGGATCCTTTGGTTCTTTCCCCATGATTTTCTTTCACTCTTTAAGCATATCTAAGAGAATCGAGTTAATGTCTTTGTCTAGTAAGTCCAATGCTCTGTGTCCTCATGGACACTCACAATTCCTTTTTTTTCCCCTGTGAGCAAGCCATATTTTCTTGTTCTTTGCATGTTCTGTAATTTTTTTTGTTGAAAACTGGGAGTGTTGAATATCACAATGTGACAGTTCTGGAAATCAGATACTTCCCCCTCCTCTGGTTCGTTGGTGCTGCTTGCTTATGAGTTGTTAATGTTTGCTTATTTACTAACTTCTCTGAACGATTGAGTCCCTGCCATTTGTTATGTGAAAAGTGTGTTCAACTAATTTAGCAGTCATGGTCACTTGGTGTTTTGACAGAGTTTTCTTCACTGCTCGGAGCAAAAAACCAAAAAATTCTGTCTTTGTAGATTGGCTCCTTTGGGGCATGACTTCAATGCTTACCCATGCTGCTTATGATGCTGCCATAGCCTTTGTTTCCAGCTTGCACAGAGCCTGAAGGCCAGTCAGAGGTGAAAACTGAGGGTCTTGTCAGGCCTCTTTGACCATACGCTCAGCCCTGACAGTATGTGTGGCCTTCTTGATTAACCAGCCCTGCAACTCCCTACCCTCACATATCTCCCTTCCCAACTTCTTCTTTGCCAGGATTTTCAGTCTATTGGTTGTCCCAACTAACCCTAGGCTTCCACAGCCAAAACTTCTGTGCTTAAATGCATGCAGCAAAAACTTGAGCAGCCATCTTTGCCCTAGGAATGCTTTGAGTTAGGCAAAATAAAGGCAAGCCTTTGTGTGTTCCTTCAGGGAGCCACCGGACAGTCTGGGACCACAGTGATGATTCTTTGAGACTAACAGCGCCATTGCGCTCTGTGGCACCAGCATCCTGCACCAGGAGTGTGGGCACAGTCCTCATGGCTGCCATGGATCAGATGTGGGGGGATGGTGGGCAGGCCATTTAAACCACACAGTCCTCTCTCTTACTGCAAAAGCAGCAGCTGCTTTCTTCACTAAGCTTTCCCCTGGTTGTTTCAAGTTCTTGACTGGACTCCAGACTTCTGCAAAAAATGAGACTGTTTTTGCCAGCTGATTCGTTGTTTTTATAAAAGCACAGAGACCTGGAATCCCCTACTCTGCTACTTTCCTCTTTTCATTAAAAAAAAAAAAATGTTTATTTATTTTTGAGAGAGAGAAGGCAAATGGAGCAAGGGGTCTGGAAGATCCGAATCTGTGGTGACAGCAGAGAGCCCAATGTGGGGCTTGAGCTCACAAATCATGAGACCATGACCTGAGTTGAAGTTAGATGCTCAACTAACTGAGCCACCCAGATGCCCCACCTCTTTTCATTTTTTAAAAAAAAAATTTATTTGTTTTGTGATTGGATTATTTCTATTGACTTATATTCAACTTTTTCCTCTGTTTTCTTTCCTCCATTCTGCTACTGAGTGCATACAGTAAGTCCTTTGTTCTTTTTTTCTTAGACTTTATTTTTAGGGAAGTTTTAGGTCATAGCAAAGTTGAGCAGTGTGTACAGAGAGTTCCCATCCCCTGCCCTCACACATGCCCTGACTTCCCCCACTATCGACATCCCCCCACCAGAGTGGTACATTTGTTACAATTGATGTACCTGTTTGACCTATTACTATCCACCAAAGTCCATAGTTTGCATTAAGGTCACTGTTCACATGGTATTTTCTATGGATTTTGGAAGATGTTATAATGCCATGTATCTACCACACTAGTATCGTCCAGAATAGTTTGCCCTAAAGTTCCTGTGTTCTGCTTATTTATCCCTCTCTCCCTCCTAATCCCTGGCAACCACTCATCTTTTTACTGTCTCCAAAGTTTTGTCTTTTTTCAGAATACCATATAGGTAGACTCATACAGATTTTCAAATTGGCTTCTTTCACTTAGTAAAATGCACATAATGTTGCTCTATGCCTTTCCATGGCTTGGTAGCTCTTTTTCTTTTTTTTTTTTTTTTTTTTTTTTTAGTGGTGAATTATAGTACATTGTCTGGATGTACCATAGTTTTCTCTGTCTGCACCCTGCTGTCCACCTTCTGATTGGTGGGGCAGCGGTGGCGGGGGGGCGGGGGGGCAGGGAGAGGTATTGAGAGACCCCAATAGTACATGAGTTCTGCTCTTCTTTCTCCATCTGCTACTGTTTCTTTTTCAGACTCCTGAAATAACCTTCTTATACATATATTTCATGTTTTATAGTGGTATTCACTGGGAGAGGCATCCTACCCGGAACTAGAACCCTCACATATTTCTTAAAATAATTTTAAGTTTTTTACACATATTGACCAAATTGAGGTGAATTTAAATTTTAGATTGCTTTTTTGTGTGAGAAATTTCTGAAGTTAGTCTTTATATATTGATACTTTCAAAATAAATTGACCTGACATAAAACAATTCTTATTTTTATTCAATAAAAGGCTTGCGTATGAATTATTACTCTCTTTGCTGATATAAATTCACAAATAATTTTAATTATGACAATAATGAGATTAGTTTTGAGTATTTACTGTGCACTTTTATGTATTGTCTCATTTAATTTTCACAACATAGCTTCTTATTAGAGCTAGCATAAGTGACTGCTACTTTTTCTCTAATGGCAACTCTAACCATGCTCTGTTCCTTCTGCCTCCTAGTTAAAAATTATTACAATACCCCAATAACAGTATTTCTCCTGCTATATGAAGGTACACATAAACACAAATACCTACATCCTCAAACCTTCTCCCAAATCACCTAACATAAGCCCGATTTCTATTACAAGCCCTTTTCTCTCTCCCTCTTTTAAAATTTCTTTTCTTTTTTTTTTTAACTTTATTTATTTTGAGAGAGACAGAGACAGCGCAAGTGGGGGAGGTCAGAGAGAGGGAGAGAGAGAATCCCAAGCAGGCTCCCTGTTGCTACCACAGAGCCTGATGCAGGGCTCGAACCTACAAAGCCCTGAGATCATGACTGAGCCAAAATCAAGAGTTGGACACTCAACCGACTGAACCAACCAGGCACCCCCAAATTTTTTCTTTTTTAATGTTTATTTATTTTTGAGAGAGAGAGAGAGAGTGCAAGCAGGGGAGGGGCAGAGAGAGAGGGAGACACAGAATCTGAAGCAGGCTCCAGGCTCTAAGCTGTCAGCACAGAGCCCGACGCAGGGCTGGCACTGAGCCGAAGTCAGCTTAAAGGACTGAGCCACCCAGGCACCCCTCTCTCTCCCTCTTAACAAGGCATCCCATGCATCCCCACAGACTGCAGTCTTCTTGCTGCAGAAAGCTTATAAAACTAACTTCATTTGTTTACAGGTAAGTCCTTACTACTGGTCATTTAGATAAATTTTTAAATAGTCTTCCAAATCTTTTTTGTAACTTAAAACCTCAGAGCTTTGCTAAGCTAAATAATTGAATTTCAGTAAATACCTGGATAATTTTCTAAACAGGACAAAATACTACAACATTAAGTATTACAAATAGGTTTGTCTACTATTGACTTTGTATTACAGAGAAAAGATATTTGGATGTGTTAGTGCTACACTGGAAAATTGAAAAAGGCAATGCTTCTAGAAATTATAAAATATCTTCACAAACTTGCAAATCTAAAGAATAATGGTATAACAGGCAGTTTCCTACTGTTTCTTACTTTTCACTAGAAAGAAGGTTTCTAAGGATTAAGGAGTCTAATTAATATATGTAATTAAAGCTACTAGAAATAATAAGGGCAACATCTCTGTATGCCAGGAAATTAGGTTATGTTTCCAGTAAGGGAAGGTCTGAGAAATGCAGATAACACTTTTTTTTTTGTGGAGGGAAAAGAAAAAAATATTGTCCTAAGTGAGGCTGGTTGTTTATAGAGGAAAAACATAGGACAAAATTGTAATGCTAAAAAAAAGAGAGTTATAGAAGGTTTGCAGAAAAAGAAATCCTAGGAAAATAGTTTTAGGTATAATCAAGCTAAGATTAAAATAAATTTAATGATAAATGAGCTTTAATGTAAAAAGTACACTGATGGAACTTGTTTGGTTTTTCTTGTATTAAACCAAAATTTTCTTAGATAACAGGTCTGTTCTTAATAAGAAATTATAAACAAAGTTTCTTTACTGTTAGTGTAATCTGTCTGAGAAAGAAAGATTCTGTTTTTGTCTTTATCGCATTTTGGCTACTCAGAAAAACTAAATTTTTATTCAAGGAGAGCTAAGGTTTTTGCAGGTACAATCTACATTTGTTCTTGAAACCTTTTTGTTACTTTGGTTAAATAGATAATTATTCTTTTGCAAATTTTTGTGATCCTATTTTAACCAAATGGTCCAGGCCTCCTTATATTTTTGACAAAATTCCCAAAATTGAATTCTAAATGAAGTCTTTTTTACCTGGAATATTGTAGAGGACTTGTTAAAGTCATTAGGCTTATTTGCTGTGTAAATTACATGGGAAGCATTGTCAAATTAAGTAATACTAAGCCTTCTTTATATTGTATTTGCAAGACTGTGGCACATGTGGATGAAGTCCACATTCTGCTTCTGCAAAAATAGCCCCTCGTTGCCAGACTTTTGCCATCCAGATGTCCTTGTAACATGGCAACAGTCTGCTCTTGAATAAGAAATTAAGATGATTAAACAATGGCTGTAAATTAAAGAACAGTGGGGGCTGTGGGAAACCCAAGATAGCTGCTTGGGTCTTCCTGGCTCCCTGACAAACCCGATTTTTTAGTTTTTGCATTCCTTCACCCACAACAGTGCATTTCAAATGACTCAGGTTATAAACAGACATTGATGGGGAGACTTTTTTAATATTGCAAGAACAGTCTACCAGCAATGTCTGACCTGTCAGAAAGGTCCTAATCTTGGAATCCTACATTCCACAATTCTGGAAAAGCTGTTTTTGTTCCCAGAAGCCTTAGATCTCCTCCCTCTGGACCCTTTGAACACCTTACAGCTGGACTACAACTGCCACTTAGTGTGTGTTATCAAGATGTTCTTGTTGTTTGTATGTTTTCTGGATGGATTGAAGCTTTCCCCTGCTGCAAGGTTGATGTTCTCATGGAGGCAAAAAAAAAAAAAAAAAAAAAAAAAAAAAAAAAAAAACCTGTTAGAGAATGTGTTTCCATTTAGGATTCACCTTCCATGATCTCCAGTGATCAAGGCTCCCCCTTCACTAGGCAAATCATACAAACCGTAACAAAAGCTTGCAAACCTCTTGGAATTCTATCAGTATACAACCTTCTGCTGATCCCTTGTTGTCTTGTGCTAGTATGACCAGCTACTGTTAAGTCTCTAATGTCTTATGCTCAAGCCTGTGATCAACATGTAAAAAAAAGCCTTTCCAGATCACAATTCAAAGTTGGTCACAGTCTAGAGCCTGGTGGCTGGGTATTTCAGAAATGTCATCAGGGGAAGACAGCCCTAGAGCCCCAATGGAAGGGACTTTATCAAGTGCTCCTGACCACTGACACTGCTGCAAAACTAGAAGGTATTGAGCCTGGGGTACATGCCTCATGACTGAAAAAGTCTCCATCTCACACTTGGTCCTGTACAGGTGCTGGAGACCTCCAAATCTAACAGACGGGAAAGAAAAGGAGTGGACATCGAGGTAGACTGCTTCTGCCCAAGATGATGGAACAAGGCTTCATGATTTAATTTTTTTTTTTCTACGTTTATTTATTTTTGGGACAGAGAGAGACAGAGCATGAACGGGGGAGGGGCAGAGAGAGAGGGAGACACAGAATCGGAAACAGGCTCCAGGCTCTGAGCCGTCAGCCCAGAGCCCGACGCGGGGCTCGAACTCACGGACCGCGAGATCTTGACCTGGCTGAAGTCGGACGCTTAACCAACTGCGCCACCCAGGCGCCCCAAGGCTTCATGATTTAAACATGAAAGCCTTTCTCCTTCTTTTTCTTTCCTTTACTCTGGCATTGGCCTATAAAGATAACACCCTCACCTTCTCTCCCAGGTCATTACTAATAGATGCTGACTTTTAGAATTTAGAAAAACCTATTATTTCAGGTTAGGAGAAAAATCTAATTGTGCCCCTAACTTTTCAAAAGCAAAATAAGAGATCTCATTAGTCAACTCCCCTCCTTGAATCTACACTGTTGAGCTAGAAAGGACCTAACAGGAGGTATTCATGATTTAGGATTCACTCCTTTGGCAAGTCCCTACATCTCTGGTTAGGGATAAATATAATTAAGGCTATAATCAACAACATCTCTTTATGTCTTGAAATTATGGAAGAATCTGCTGCTAAGGCAATAATAGTCTGAAAAAGATCCTTAGACTCTCTGGCCAAACTTGTTCTGGGTAATCAGATAGCCCCTGATTATCCTTTAGCCAAGCAAGGAGATGTCTCTACAACAACTAACACCTTTTACAGTACAAGGATAAATACTTCACAACATGTGGAATTAGAAACCACTTAGCTACTTACATTGTCCAGGACCCTACAGGGACATTCAATTTTTTCCCCAGGATGGTTTAACTTTATATTTTATGATACTTTTAGTTGACTTCCTTTGGGGCTTGGAGCTCTTTTGTGTTTGGGTTTCTAAGTCATAGTATTAGTCATTATCCTAACGTGTATCTTTATTGTTATATTTAAACTGTTTGTAATATATATTTCCCCATGTTGTGCTGCAATTCAAAATGTCAAAGATTGTTCAGAGACTTAAAAGTACTCATCAGCCCTACACTTTGACAACAGAAAATGACACTTCAATTGATGTAGCCTAAAGTCCCTTTCCCTAAAAGGTTTCCTTGCCACTCGAATGTGGTCCAGGCTTAAAGATATATGAGGACAAGAGACTTCCCACTCTGAGGTACATTATGGACCCAGAGCAGGTACTAACCACTCTGGCAACACAATGGGGCCAACACCAAAGGACTGACCATTGATGCTTTCTTATTAAGAAAGATCTTGATCAAAGGGAGAAAATGTAAAAAGAGATTTCAACATGGAACAAACAAGTCTCGCTAAAAGAATCTCTTTTAAAATAGGGTCAGGAGGGGCGCCTAGGTGGCGCAGTCGGTTAAGCGTCCGACTTCAGCCAGGTCACGATCTCGCGGTCCGTGAGTTCGAGCCCCGCGTCGGGCTCTGGGCTGATGGCTCAGAGCCTGGAGCCTGCTTCTGATTCTGTGTCTCCCTCTCTCTCTGCCCCTCCCCCGTTCATGCTCTGTCTCTCTCTGTCCCAAAAATAAATAAACGTTGAAAAAAAAAAATAAGCTTAAAATAGGGTCAGGAGCACATAGTGAGGAAGAAGTAATGCATGGCTTTATCAGAGGAACCATAAACTGTTTGCCAACCACAAGCTCTCACTCTGGAATTAACTCCTTCCTCACCATGACACCTGAATTATTCCTATTCTTCACCTTGAAAGGAGCCAACACAATTTGACAAATTTCAATCTATTTGCATATTAATTCAACCAATCCCAGTTGACCCAGTTTTAATTCTCATTTTGCATAACGGACCTGACTGAGAACTGCTCTTGTAAACTTTGACTTTTATAAACCTGCCCTCTCTTTGTTTTCTTCAGAACAAAATTTAGGTTTCAACCTGAATCTGTGTTTCCTGAATTGCAATTCTAATTGCCCAAATAAATGCCTGTCTGCTTAAATTTTTAGTGCATTCTTTCTTGGTTCACACCTTTTTGCCAGAGATTTTATGAGAGATTTTTAGAAAGAGAAGATGATGATGGCAATGTAGTCTTTGAATCTCTCCAAATGTCCTCAGACTAGAGACAGAGAGCAAGTAGGGGAAAAAGAAAAAAGACAACAGATAACTTCAATAAAATGGTGACAAAGGAACCTCCACAAACCCTAGAACACCAGTAGGTGGGGCTTTATGCCTCCCCAAAATAGGATCATGTGTAACTCAGATTTAGTTTATGTAAAAGTTGTGCGTGGAACAGATGGAAAAGTTCTGCTGTCCAGAGAGTGTCCTCAGAACACAGAAAGTCCTCCAAAAATCTTGAGTCATCAAAGAGAACACCTACATCTGAGTGGAAGCCTCAGAAAGCAAATCTGAAAATAATCACTGAAACTGAGAAACAGAGGATCCAATGCGTGGGTAAATAGAAAAAGCCTATAAGTACTCCCCAAGGGCTGCAGGACAATTAACATGTCTTGAGGCAGTATAAGTCTTTGAGGACTCCAGAAATATCCAGGAAAAAATCACCTGAATAAAGACAAAAACACATTTTGAGGAAAAGGCTTCAGGCAGTAGAGTAAAATACTGAGAATAAGGGAGAAAAATGTTTTGCTCCTGGTGGGATGGACCAAGAGAAAGCAGATCTCAGAACTAGAGAAATGGCTTCATGTAGAGATCATATTTTTGGATTCTTGATGGTAACAACAGAGGCACCCCCTAGCAGAGAAGTTAGGAAAACTATTCTGGCTTAACCCCACCCTCTACATAAATACCAAGAATCCTTCTCAGACCAAAAATATGAGAAAACACATCCTACTTAAATATGCACAACAGAAAAGGATATCAATCAAACCCCATGTAGAGATGTCAAAAGAAAACAAGATGAAAATGAAAGGCATAATATTAACATATACAAAAATCACACTAGAAAAAAAAATGTGATCACTCAATATTTGAAAACTGTAAACCAATGTTATCAAATGAGCTAAAATAAATGAAAACTACAACTTTCTACCCTAAGGTATTTTATATGTTTAAATACTCATAACAAAAATGTATGGTTTTTTTTTTTTTTCTATCTCTGGACAAATTGATTATAAAAACCATACAGAAAAATATCGAAGTAAGAATAGCCAAGAAGAGTAATGAGGGGAACTAGTCTTAAAAGTTTTAAGAAAAGTAAACTTAAAAATATGGAAGAAAACTCTCCTGTGTTCAAAATCCAAAGATAATAATAAAAATATGTGTACACATACACATTTAGGACATTAAATCAGATCAATATTCCTAATTAATGAACAGTTTTTAAAAACTGGAGAAGAGTAGCCACACAATTAGTTACTTTAAAATTTGAGGGGCACCTGGGTGGCTCAGTCAGTTAAGCATCCGACTTCGGCTCAGGTCATGATCTCACGGTTCATGGGTTTGAGCCCCGCATTGGGCTCTGTGTGGACAGCTCGGAGCCTGGAGCCTGCTTTGGATTCTGTGTCTCCCTCTCTCTCTCCCCCTCCCCTGCTCATGCTCTGTCTGTCAAAAATAAATAAACATTAAAAAAAAATTTTTTTTTACTTGACTATTCACATTAAAATAAGTTAAAATGGCCCTTAAACATGTTAAAAGTTGTTTGACCTCTCTCATGATAAGAGAAATGAATTAAAATGAAACATATATCAGACTGTAAAAAAATTTACCTTATTGGAGAGGCTATGGGAAAGCAGGGACTTTCATGGTTTGATGATGGGAATACAAGATGGTACACCCTTATTGAGGGAAAATTGGCACTATCTAGTAAAATCAAATATGCGCTAATTCATTGATCCAGAAATCCCTACTCTAGGAATCTATCCATAAATACATTGGCAAAAGCATAAAATTATGTGTGTATAAGTATTCACTGTATAAATTATTCATATTTGCAAAACACTATAAAAGAATCCGAAAGAACCTCTTTGCAAGGACTATCTTGCTGGCCCTAGAGCTGAGTGTCTGATAGTCTATTCCTCAGTTTTATTAAGCCAGCTACTTCTGGCTGATACTTAGACTATGACTTGTGTGGACGTGAGCCTATTGCCATACTTTCCCTGCCAATAAATGTGATCTTTGTAGCAAGAGATATTGTTGCTTGGTAAATAATTGCAATAGACAAAGTATTCTGCAAATCTTCACCTTATGGAAGAAGTGATATGAGCAAGGAAGGCAAATCTGTGCCAAATGTCCATTTCATGGTCAGTTTTGATATCTGGAAGTATAAGTCTTCCTAATTTTTTCTTTTCCTAGATTGTTTTGGCTATTCACTGTCTCTTGTAATTTCATATGCGTGTGGTGTCCATTTGTATCATTTGTTGAAAAGACTTTCCTTTGGCTATTGATTTGCCTTTGTTCCTTTGTCAAAGATCAGCTGACCATGTCTATGCAGGTATATTTATGGGCTATATATTCTGTTATACTGATCTATTGTCTCATCAGCATCACACAGTTTACCCATAGATTAATTATCCATAGATTTTGTTTTTTCATTCTCAAGTTGGTTAACATACAGTGTAGTCTTAGCTTCAGGAGTAGAACCCAGTGATTCATCACTTCATGTAACACCCAGTGCTCATCCCAACAAGTGCCCTTCTTAATGTCCATCACCCATTTACTTCACACCCCTCATCAACTCACAGTTTGATATTTAAGAGTCTCTTATGGTTTGCCTCCCTCTCTGTTTTTATCTTATTTTTCCCTCCCTTCCTCTAATTCATCTAAGTTTCTCAAATTCCACATACAAGTGAAGTCTTATGATATCTGTCTTTCTCTAACTTATTTCACTTAGCATCCATGTTCCATCCATGTTGTTGCAAATGGCAAGATTTTCATTCTTTTTCATTGCTGAGTAGTATTCCATTGTGTGTGCGTATGTATATACATATACATATACCACATATTCTTAATCCATTTATCAGTTAATGGACATTTGGGTTCTTTTCATAATTTGGCTATTGTTAATAGTGCTGCTATAAACATTGGGGTGCATATGTCCCTTTAAATCAGCCTTTGTGTATCTTTTGGATAAATTCCTAATAGTGCCATTGCTGGATCATAACGTGGTTCTATTTTTAATTTTTTGAGGAACCTCCACACTGTTTTCCAGAGTGGCTGCACCAGTTTGCATTCCTACCAACAGTGCAAGAGGTTCCCCTTTCTCCACATCCTTACCAACATCTGTTTTTTCCTGAGCTGTTAATTTTAGCCACTCTGACTGGTGCGAGGTGGTATCTTGTTGTGGTTTTGATTTGTATTTCCCTGATGATGAGCGATGTTGAGCATCTTTTCATGTTTCTGTTTGCCATCTGGATGTCTTCTTTGGAAAAGTGTCTATTCAAGTCTTCTGCCCATTTCTTCACTGGATTATTTATTTTTTGGGTGTTGAGTTTGTTAAGAATTAACTCTGCCTTTGATTTTTAAAATATATAGGTAGTTTATAAGATCAGACAAAAATTGTAATGTGAATTAGTAAAATTTTATAAACACTTAGAAATGTGCATGTTAAGTGGCTACAACTTTTTCAATTAACAGACGATTTTTAGAGCAGTTTTATGTTCACAGAAAAATGAGCATAAAGTACAGATCTCCCATGTACCTTCTTAAGCCTCTGCCCCCAGTTTTCCCAATGCAATTTGTTACAATTGAGCCAATATTAATACATTATTATTAACTAAAGTCGTAGTTTACATTAGGGTTCGCTCTGAGTTGTATATTCTATGGATTTTGACCAATGCATGATGACATGTATTCACCATTGCAGTATCCAACAGATTAGTTCCACTGCCCTAAAAATCCTCTGTGCTCCAACTATATTCATACCCCCTTTCACTCTCTGTGTGAACTTCTAGTAACCACTCATCTTTTATTGACTTTTTTTTACTGTTGCTATAGGTTTTCCATTTCCAAAATCCTATATTGTTGGAATCATACAGAACGTAGGCTTTTCCAGTTGACTTTGTTAGCTGTGGGGAATGAGTTTAGGTAAAATTAGGTAAGGCAGGACAAAGGCCTCAGTACAGGTAAAGTGGGAGGATAGGACAAAGGTATAGGAGGTAAACAAGATTAGGTATTCAGGGCGGAAACGCCCCCTACCTTAGTACAATAGCAGAATGCCGCTTTCACAGGAAGGAAGGACCAGGTAAACAGGGCTGTAGACTGCTCTGGGGCAAAGTTGCCCAGAGAGGAGCTAACTAGCAAAAGAAAGGTGCTTTGTTGACACTGAGGTAGCATGCTCTGTCTGTCTTGTCCCCTAGACCACTTTAGGTAAGCAGAGGAGGGGCCTCACGTCTGCTGTAAACAACCTTCTGCCCAGGGCACCAGGTTTTGTTTTGTATTGACCCAAACCCCTAACACAGCATATCTTCAAAACCCCCTTTGCCTCTCGCCCATGAGTTAATGTTTATGATTTCATTGTCTCTTTGTGCATGTCCATCACCATGTTTTTAAGCCTTCTAATCCTAATACAAACGGAACGAGGACCCTAACTCTGGGCTCTTATCTCCTCCTGGACATTAGCCTCTCTCACATTTTCAATCCTGCACCCCTCTCTCTTGCTGGACAAGAGAGAACATCAGACCCAGAGTCTACAACAGTTAGCAATATGCGTATGTGTTTGTGGCCTGATGGCTCATTTCTTTTTATCATTGGATAATTTGCCACTGTATGGATATACCAGTTTATCCATTCCATTTAAAAAAATTTTTTTAATGTTTATTTTATTTTTGAGAGAGAGAGAGCATGAGCTGAGAAGCGGCAGAGAGAGAGGGAGACACAGAATCTGAAGCAGGCTCCAGGCTCTGAGCTGTCAGCACAGAGCCTGTCATGGGGCTCCAACCCACGAACTGTGAGATCATGACCTGAGCCGAAGTCAGACGTTTAACAGACTGAGCCACCCAGGTACCCCTATCCATTCCCTAATTGAAGGGCGTCTTGGTTGCTTCTAATAGTAACTAAGAATAAAGGTATTATAAACATTCATGTGCAGGTTTTTGTGTGGCTATAAGCCTTGTCAGCATTTAGTGTGAAGTGTTTTGTATTTTAGTCATTCTGACATATGTAATGGTATCTCATTGTTATTTTAATTTGAAATTCCCTAATGACATATGATGTTGGGCACCTTTTTATATGTTTATGTGCCATCGGTGAACCTTCTTTGGTGAGGTGTCTGTTCAGATATTTTGCCCAGTTTTTCTTTTTCTTTTAAAATTTTTAAAGTTTATTTATTTTTGAGAGAGAGCGCATGAGCAGGGGAGGTGCAGAGATGGAGGGAGATACAGAATCTGAAGCAGGCTCTAGGCTTTGAGCTGTCAGCACAGAGCCAGACGTGGGGCCAGAACTCACAAACCATGAGATCACGACCTGAACTGAAGTCAGAAGTTTAACCAACTGAGCCACCCAGGTGCCCTGATTTCCCCCAGTTTTAAATCGGGTTGTTTGTTTTTTTTATTGGCACATTTGAGTTCTTTGTATTATTTTGGATTGGATACCAATTCTTTATAAGATATGCATGGTGCAAATATTTTCTCCCAGTCTGTGGCTTATCTTTTCTTTCTCTTAACCATGTCTTTCTTACAGCAGAAGTTTTTAAATTTTCATGAAGGCCCCTTAATGCATGTTTTCATTCGTGGGTCATACTTCTGGTGTTGTATGAAGAAACTCATTGCCAAACTCAGAGCCACCTAGGTTTTCTCCTATGCTATAGCCTAGAAATTTTATAGTTTTGCAGTTACATTTAGGTCCATAATCCATTTTGAGTGCATTTTTGTGAGTAGTATAAGAAAGGTTATCTCTTTCTTTCTTTCTTTCTTTCTTTCTTTCTTTCTTCCTTTCTTCATACCTACCTACTCCCCACGCACTCACCTACCTACCTACCTACCTACATACATAGCTTTCTAGTTGTTCCAGAACAATCTGTTGGCAAAAGTATCCTTTGCTTTTTTTTCTTAATTTTTAACATTTATTCAGTTTTGAGAGACAGAGAGGGACAGACTATGAGTGGGGGAGACGCAGAGAGAGAGAGAGGGAGACAGAATACGGAAGCAGGCTCCAGGCTCCAAGCTGTCAGCATAGAGCCTGATGCGGGGCTCAAGCTCACTAACCACGAGTTCATGGCCTGAGCCAAAGTCAGACACTTAACCGACTGAGCCACCCAGGCACGCCAAAAAGAAATTCTTTGTTGATTTTGCGTTCCTTTGTCAAAGGTCAGAGTAGATCAATAATTCCATTGATCTATTTGTTTATTCTTTTGTCAGTACGTCACTGTCATGATTACTACAGCTTTAGAGTAACTTTTGAAATCAGATAGTATCAGTCCTCTAACTCTGTTCTTCTCTTTCAATATTATGTTGGCTATTCCAGATCTTTCTTCTTTGTTCTTCTTCAATATTGTGTTGGCTATGCTGAGTCTTTTGTCTTTTCATATAAATTTTAGAATTAGTTCATATCCACAAACTAACTTGCTGGGATTTTGACTAGAATTATGTTGAATCTATAGGTCAAGTTGGTAAGAATGGACACCTTGACAATACTGAGTCTTCCTATCTGTGTAAATGGAATACTCTTCATTTATTTAGATCTTTTATTTCATTCATCAGTTTTGTAATTTTCCTCGTATAGATCTTGTACATATTATTTATTATTTTTGCACATATCCATATTTATGTATTTTTTTTTAATTTTTTTTTCAATGTTTATTTATTTTTCAGACAGAGAGAGACAGAGCATGAATGGGGGAGGGGCAGAGAGAGAGGGACACACAGAATCGGAAACAGGCTCCAGGCTCCGAGCCATCAGCCCAGAGCCTGACGCGGGGCTCGAACTCACGGACCGTGAGATCATGACCTGGCTGAAGTCGGACGCTTAACCGACTGCGCCACCCAGGCGCCCCTGTATTTTATTTTTTACATGCTAATGAAAACATTACCATGTTTTAAAAATTAAATTCCAAGTATTCACTGCTGGTATATAAGAAAGCACTTGATGTCCGTGTATTAATTTTCTAGCCTACAACCTTGCCATAATTGGTTATTAGTTCCAGATTTTTATTTCATTCTTTGAGATTTTCTACATAGACATTTATGTCATTTGCAAACAAAGAAAGTTTATTTCTTCCTTCACAATATGTATATCTTTTATTACCTTTTCTTGCCTTGTTATATTAGTTAGGACTTCCAGTAAGATGTTGAATAGGACTGATAAGAGAAGACCTCCTTGCCTTGTTCCAGATTTAATTAGGAAAGCATCTACTTTCTCACCATTAAATATTTGTTAGCTATAGGTTTGTGTAGACTTTTTTTTTTTTTTAATCAAGTTGAGGGATTTCTTCTACTCCTAGCTTGCTGAGGGTTTTTACCACGAATGGGTGTTGTAAATGCCTTTACTGAATCTATTATACATTTTCCTTTTTAGCCTGTTTATGTGATAGATTACATTAATTAATCTTTGAATATTGAACAAGTCTTGTATACCTGGAATAAAGCTCACATGGTCATGGTGTATAGTTTTTTACACATTATTGGATTCAAACTGCTAATATTTCGTTTAGGATTTTTGCATTAAAATTTGTGACATATATTGATCTGTAGTTTTCCTTTCTTGGAATGTCTTTGGTTTGGGAGTTAAGGTAATGCTGACCTCATTGAATGTGTTAGGAAGTATTCACTCTGCTTCTGCTTTCTATAAGAGATTGTAGAGAATTGGTACAATTTCTTCATTAAATATTTGGTAGAATTTGCCACTGAAATCATCTGGGTCTAGGGCATCTAATCCCATTGCATCAGTAATGATGGTCTCTCTTTAATTTGGCAATTTGTCTCTTCTCTCTTTTTTGTCTGAGTAAACCTGGTTAGGGGGTTATCACTTTCATTGATTTTTTTTTTTTTTTTTAAGAATCGGCATTTGGTTTCATTGATTTTCTCTACTGATTTCCTATTTTCAATTTCATTGATTTCTGCTGTCATTTTTATTATATCTTTTAGTCTATTTATTTTCAATTTAATTTGCTCTTTATTCTCTGGTTTCCTAATGTAGAAGCTTAGATTTTGATTTTAGATCTTCCTTCTTTTCTAACATATGTGTTCAGTGCTCTAAATTTCCCTCAAAGCACTGCTCTTACTGTATCCCACAAATTTTGATAAGCTGTATTTTCATTTTCATTTATTTCAAGATATCTAAAAATTTCTTTTGAGATTTCTTTGATCCATATGTTATTTCAAGTGTATTGTTTAATCTCCAAGTATCTGAGAGGTTTTCAATTACCTTTCTATTATTAGTTTCTAGTTTTTTTTCTAGTTTCTAATTCCATTGTAGTCTGAGAGCATACTTTGTGTAATTTTTATGTATTTAAGATTGTTAAGGTGTGCGGGGTGCCTGGGTGGTTCAGTCAGTTAAGCATCCAACTCTTGATTTCGGCTCAGATCATAATCACACAATTCGGAAGATCAAGCCCCATGCCTGGCTCTGCACTGACAGTGCAGAGCCTGCTTAGAATTCTCTCTCCCTCTTTCTCTGCCCCTTCCCTGCTTGTGTACTCCCCCTGCCCCTCAAAATAAAGGGAAAAAATTATTATTAAGGTGTGTTTTGTGGCCCAGATGTGATCTCTCATGGTGAATGTTCCATATAAGCTTGAAAAGTATGTGCATTTTTCTGGTTTTGGATGACATATTCTATAGATGTTAATTAGATCCAGGTGGCTGCTGGTTCTGTCAGCTCAGTTATATCCTTACTGATGGTCTGCCTTCTTCTCATTTTTGACAGAGGGGTGTTGAATTCTCCAAATATAATAGTGGATTCATCTATTTCTCCTTGAAGTTCTGTCAGTTGCACATCATGTATTTTGTGGCTTTTTTTAAAAAAAACATTAGTCTAACTTGTTGGGTACACATACATAAGGAATTAAGTTTTCTTGGAGAATCAGCCTTTCTACCATTATGAAATTCCTCCCTTTGCTCTGAAGTCTGCTTTGTCTGAAATCAATATAACCACTCTCACTTTCTTTTAATTTATGTCAGCTGCTATGTACCTCTATTCCTTTATTTTAATCTGTCTTTAAAATATATATATATATATTTTAATGTCTTTAATCTGTATTTATATAGCCACTTATAAAGTAGCTCTTGTAGACAACGTATAGTTGTGTCTTGTGTGTGTGTATCTATCTACTGTTAGAGTCTCTATCTTTCATTTATTCATTTATGTATTTATTTATTTATTATTAAATTCCACTTGTGTATTTAAACCACTATAGTTCGATTAATATCTGCCATATTTGTTACTATTTTCTGTTTGTTGTTCTTGTTCTTTGTTGGTTCTTTTTTAAATCTTCATTTATTTTTCTGCCTATTATGGTTTTCATAGAGCATTTTATATAATTTCATTTTCTCTCTTTTATTAACTTGTCAAAATTCTCCTTTTTAAAAACTTTTTTATTGGTTACCTCTCATTTTGCAGTATAAATTAATCACTAATTCAAGTCCTCTGTCAAATAACACTATACCACTTTAGGATCAGTGAAAATATCTTATAACAAAGTATTTCCAATTCCACCCTTTCAATCTTATAATATTGCTGCCATTCAGTTCACTTGTCTATAAGCCCTAATCACCAAATACATTGTTGCTGTTATTATTTTGAGCAGTGATCAAGAAGAATAAGAAAAATATCTTCTTTTACCTTCATTTATTCCTCTCAACTTTTCTTTCTCACCTTATGTAGATCTGAATTTCTGACCTATATCATTTTTTTCTGGAGAATTATTTTATTTTATTTTCTTATTTAAAAATTTTTGTTATCTGAGTATAGTTCACACAGTGTTACATTAGTTTCAGGTGTACATCATAGTGATTCAACATCTCTATATGTTATGCTTTAAGAATTTCTTTTAACTTTTCTTTTGAAGTAGGTCTACTGGTAACAAATCCAATCAATTTTTGTTTGTCTGAGAAAGTCTTTAATTTTTCTTTATTTTTGAAGGACAGTTTCTCAGGGTACATAATTCTAGGTTGGTGGTTTTTTCTTTCAATGTTTTAACATCTCACTCCACTCTTTTCTTGCTTATAAGATTTCTGAAGAGAAGTCCAGGGTAATTGTTATCCTTGCCTCTCTATAGGTAAATTTTCCCTCTTTACCATGCCCTGTGGCTTCTTTTAAGACTTTCTGTTTGTCTTTGATATTCTGCAGTTTAAATATGATATTCCTAAATATAGTACTTTTCTCTGAGCTTCCTAGATCTGTGATTTGTTGTCTGTCATTAACTTTGGGAAATTCTCAGTCATTGTTGCTTTGAGTACTTCTGTTTCTTATCTCTTCTCCATCTGGTATTTTCTTCCTACATGTGTTCTACTTCTTGTAATTGTCCCATAGTTCTTGGATATTCTGTTCTTTCCTTCACTTTGCATTTTAGTTTGGGAAGTTTCTAGTGACATTTCATCATGGTTACTGATTTTTTTCTTTGCCTGTGTCCAATCTATTGATAACCCCATGACAGGCATTCTTCATTTCTGTTACAGTGTTTTTGAGTTCCAACATTTCCTTTGATTCCTTTTTAGGGTTTCCGTATGTTGTGACTTGGCTAAATTAACATGTGTTAAATACAGCCTCCAGGTGTTAAATGGTGAGCCATCGTTCAACAGAAGAATGCAAGGGAAAGTGAAATAGAGTTTATTACTCACAGTTCCTAGAGGAGGAACATAGCATGCCTTGAGGGGCTACACAGGGAAGTCAAGGCAGACTACAGGCAGAGCAGTGCAGGACCTGGGGCATATGCCTTTATTAAAGTCAATGGGTGAAGTGCTTTGTGATTCCTAGGCTAAGACTAGATTCGTCAGTTCAAACCCCCCAAAAGTGAGGTTTTGGCAAGCTTCACAGGGGCCTTATCTAAAAGGCACACAGGGCAGGTCCTGGGAAGCGGAAAGAATGCTCATTACCAGAGTGGTTGGGAGGTCATATCAGGAACTTACATTTACTTGTGACTCTGAGGCTCGTTATCTAGGGCATGTGCTTGCAGTAGTGGCTAGCATCAGTTCAACACCCCTGTAGGCCATCTGACCACACAAAATAGATGGCGAGGCAGCAATATCATGGAGTAGCTTAGTTAAACTCTCAACACTATCTCTCTGCTTACATTATTGATCTGTTCTTCATCTTTGCATTTTTAGAGTGCTTAGCATGTTAATTAACCATAGTTGTTTTAAATTCCTGGTTTGATGATTCCCATATCTCTGCCATATCTGAGTCGGGTTCTGATGCTTGCTCTGTCCCTTTAAAGTGTGTTTTTTGTCTTCAGCATGCCTATGTAATTATTTGTTGAAAGTTGGACGTGATATACTGGGCTAAGTGAATGGAATAAATAGGCTTTTAGAGTGAGATTTTAGGTTTATCTGATGAGGGGTTACAGTATATTTGCTGTTGGTTGTACCTGTAGGTGTCAGATGATAAAATTTCCCTGGTGTCTGATTTTTGTTTTGCCTGCTGTTTTTTGGGGTTCCCTAGATATTTCTTCTTAAATAAAGTCTGAGACTTGTGGTTCTTTCCGTTGTAATCCAATTATTATAGAGAACACTATTGATGTGGTAAGGTACAGGGGAGGGGAAGTGGTCTTTAGTCCTATGATTAGGTCTTGGTCTTAGTAAGCCTGTGCCCCTGGGCTGTGACCTTTACAAGTACTTCTCAATCTCCCCCACCCACCTTTAGGTAGAACAGGAAGGCTAGACGGGGCTAGAGTTGTATTTCCCTTCCCCAAGGTCAGTTACGCTCTGGCACAATGGCTTCTTTTGAAGCCAAGGCTTACTAAGACGACCATGATACTTTCCCCCTCTCTCTGCGAGAAGCATGGGAAGATTTTTTGCTGATCTTCACTGTGAGAACTTGGTTGAGTTCCTGGACGTTGGGCTCACAAACACGTGGGGTCTCTCCTAAGACTTCTCCTGCTCTAAGTTTTTCATTCTCAAAATTGTCCACAGTGAGCCTGTAGCAATTTATTAGTTACAGTTCAGGTTTCCCTACCCCAGGACTGGTTCCTGGATAAAGTTTTTACTCAAATAATTTGTGGTTGTCTATATCTGCCTGTGTCCTCAGTTTTGGGTTTGCCTATTACCTCAGTTCTCTGATGGATCTAAGAGATTGATTTTCAATGTGTTCAGTTTCTTCTTGTGTGGATGGGAATGATGACTTCTAGGTTCTTACATCCTGGACTGGAAACCAGAAGTTTCTACCATTTTTACTATGGTGGAGCATTCTGTAAGGTTCATCTTGAATAGGTGAAAAAGTCTTCCTCATGAACTAGGTTACATGAGGTAACATGAACCAGGTAACATGAATAAGAATATTTGTGAGAGTATACACATAATAGGAAAAAACTCCATGAATGACCAAATGTATTGGTAGGAGGATAAATGATTTGTGGTATGTTCACACAATGGAACAGTATACTTCAGTGAAAATGAGAGAACAATAGCTACACAGAACAACATGCACAAATCTCATAATAGAATACTGAGTGACAAAAGAGCTCTAGAAAACCACAGATAGTAGCATACCTTTTCTGTGAAGTTCAGAAGCCATCAGAACTAAAATGTATATTGCTTGGCACAGATATGCTATATTTAATTGATTATAAGATGCAAGCTGAGGAAAGATTTTTGAAAGAGAAACTCTAGAATGAAAAACTAGAAATGAGTAAAAATAATTCCCTCTGGTGGAGATGGTGATAGTTTGGAGTCCTGGTGAAAGGCTTTGGAGTAGAAGCAAATCTGTGAGTATATATATTTTTTACATAATTTCCACCTTTAAAGTATGTATTTTTCATGTTAAAAAAACCTAAATCATAAAAGGAATAATGGAAGCCTTAAAATAAAAAAATAAAATAAAATAAAAGGAAACAAATGAACCTAACTGTATGTCTATTTGATAACATAATCTCAGAGAAAAAAGAATTATTCCAAGTGACCTTTGAACACAGAACTCTGTACATCTTTTTTAAAATTTTTTTAAAGTTTATTTATCTATTTTTGGAGGGAGGGGCAGAGAGAGAGAGAGGGAGAGAGAGAATCCTAAGCAGCTTCCATGCTCAGTGGGGCTTGATCCCACAACCATGAGATCATGACCTGAGCCAAAATCAAGAACCAGCTGCTTAAGTGACTGAGTCACCCAGGTGCCCCTAGAACTCTGTACATTTTTAGTGAGACATAGATTAAGGATAAAAAAAAAGAATGATATTGAAAGTGAGGGAACTGCAGATAAACCTTACTCCTCTGTCAATGGTTTTATTTTTAGTAGTAATATTGGTTATAATTTTGAAAATATTTTATGTTTATTTTAAGGTAAAGCAAGATTTTCAGTGTTGGAGAGTGATGAATAAATAATCATATTAAATCTGAGTTGGATATACCAATATAAATTCAAGTTAAAAATATTTGCATATATTCTGCATACTGAAAGGATCTCAAAGCAATGACATTCTAGCAGTGAGACAGCTAGAGCTCAGATATGGGTATCTACATACTTTTCCCCACTCTAGGGAATTAGGGGTCTTCAGAAATATGGTTGAATATGGACTGGGGCTGGGAAAGGACAAGGTCATTTCTGGATATGCCAAAGAGAAGGAAGCATCAAAAGGATGACATCAAAAGGACAGAAGTCAGTTTGCAGGAGCTGCCACTGGTAAAATTTGGGACAATTTTATTATCAAAAATATTGGTGGTTATGTAAACTTTAAATAAATACAACTTCACGAATCCAAAGTTACTTAAAAAAAAAAAAAAGAGCAGGAAAAAAGTCACAGAGGACCATTGCAGACAATTGTTATGCAAGATATAATAGAAATTGGCAGTTAAAGAAAAATAATTAAACTTTCCTTCTGCTTTTGGGAGGGAACAGTTCATCTCCACTTGGTGAGAGATGACCCTTATTTACTGAAGAATGTAGGCATGTCATGTAAGAATTACAATATCAGCATTTTGCAACTTCCATTAAATAATTAATTTAGGTGAATATCACAGTGGTTGTGAAACCTCTACTTCCAAGTATATTGGGCAACAAGATAATTTGCACTGTGGCAAAATATTACCCCAGAGAGAAAAATAATATCGTTATATCAGTGTGAGCTAGCAACTACCATCTTAATGAAATAATAAAATTTGGCATATACTAAGAATACCACCACTTGTCATTATTTGCTTAATGATACGATTGTGAGTAACTCATTATCACTCTTTTGAGCACTTTTGCCCAGTATTTTTAACTTGGATCTAACAAGCCTCAGGACTCACTTTTCAATGTACATAATTTTAAATTACCATGAAAAACAAGCATATAAATCTCAAATATGAGTGATTCTTTAAGGCGACTGGTCTTGTCTCTTCATAAAGCCAATGCCATGAAAGAAGAAAAGATAGGAAAAATATTCTGGATTAAAAGAGACTAAAAAAAAATCAGTAATAAATCACTAATAAATATAATGTGTCAATCTTGATTGGATCCTGACTTAAAAAAGAAAAGAAAGAGGACGTAAGATCGCAGAGGAGTAGGGGGCTTTAAGCTTGCCTCATCAGTTGAACATAGCTATATAAATATCCAATCATTCCAAACACCCAAGAAATTGATCTCAGGACTGAGAGGCATAAGAATGGCCATACTGTGGAAGGTAGGAGTTTCAGAGAGTTGATCTGGAGGAGAAAAGAATTGTGGGGAGGGATCCCTGATCATGGAGAGAGGAGTTAGAAAGACAGAGACAGAGTGAAAACAGCGTGCAGAGGATTACACAAGAAAAACTCTCTCCCAAAACCATTGGCTGGGAAAAGGAAAGGGGCTGACTATCACAAGTTTTTGTAAGCAGTGGAGCTCAAAGTCTGAAGTTTTAGAAGTCTATGCTATTGCCACGGTTGTGCCTGGCAGGCTTAGCTGTGTTCCTGTGGAGAAGGAAGGTGGAGGCCTGGAATGGGCAGCGTGGTCTGAAGATCCATTGGGTCACACGGGGAGAAATAGTTCCCCTTCTTGGAGTGCATTTGGGAGTGGTAGCATGGCCTATCTGGAGACAAAAGAGCCGGCAGAAGCCAACGTGCTGCCCTGTTCACTAACAGAGAAACAGAGACACTTGCTGAGGGCTGCAAACCTTGGTGTCAGCTTTTTGTTGCTTTTTGCCATAAACTCTGAATTGCTACGTGGTTATAGGGCTGCTTTTCTGGGAAAAACTGGAACTGGCCATAGAGTGCTGAGACCCTTCCCCAGAGGACCAGTGTGGGTCTGTGCCTCACATGTCCCTGAAATTTGGAGTTTTGAAAGCCAGTCATGTGCCTGAGATAAAACACAGGAGTGCTATGCCACCTGGCAGGCAAATGGCTCAGACTCAGGGTGAAGGCAGAGATCTGACAGAAGCTGGGGACACAAGAGGGGAGGTTGTTTGCTCTTCTTTGAGGGCTTCCTGAAGAGTGGTGGGTGCACACTCCCTCTGCTCTTGGGAGGAGAGAGTGGGGTGACACCTCTGCTCATCAGCACTGACTGACTTCGGTGAGAAACAAAGTGCCCCTTAGTGGAGGCTGGAGGTACTTACACCAAGCACCACCCCCCTCTGCCCTGCATCTCCACTAGGGCAAGTCCACCTAAGAATCAGTGCAGCAGGCCCTTCCCCCAGAAGACCATCACAAACCCCTCATGGACAACAAGTCTAATGATCATAGAGTGCTGGAAAGCTTCAGCTCCAGAGGAAATAGGATCTAGTTTCTTTTAACAAGAAGATCAAAACACACCTGATTAAAACTTGCCACACAGTGCACAATGTCCAAACACTGCCCCAACCCCCCACCCCAACTGCAGGCAGGCAAGGAGAAACTCTGCAGAGGACTGACCCGGGAGAGGAGCAGCCAAAACACAAAGCAGAATGCACACTCTGAAACACCTCCTGAAGCACTAGGCCCAAAGAGTATAGGATCTCTTCTTATATAGCCATTACTTCCAGGAGCAGGAATATAATAGGCTTTTCTAACAATCATACAAAAAAACAGTGACTTAGACAAAATTATAAGACAGAGTAATTCACCCCAAAAGAAAGAACAGGAAGAAGTAACAGCCAGGGAGTTAATTAACACAGATGTAAATAAGATGCCTGAACCAGAAAAATAACAATCATAAGGATACTAGCTAGGCTTGAGAAAAGCATGGAAGATGCTAAAGAATCCCTTACTATAGAGATAAAAGAACTAAAAACTAGTCAGTCTGAAATAAAAAATTCTATAACCAAGATGCAAAACCAACTGGATGCAATGACAATGAGGATGGACAAGGTAGAGGAATGAATCCGTGATATAAAAGACAGAATTATGGGAAATAATGAAGCTGAAAAGAAGAGGGAAAGAAAAGTATTATATCATGAATTTAGACTTAGGGAACTAAGCAACTCCAAGCATAAAAATATTTATAACATAGGAGTCCCATAAGAGAGACAAAAAGAGGCAAGTTTATCTGAGCAAATTATAGCTGAAAACTTCCCTAATCTGAGGAAGAAAACAGACATTGAAGTCCAGGAAGCACAGAAAACCCCCATTAAATTGAACAAATGCCAGCCATCACCAAGCCATATTATAGTCAAATCCCAAAATACAAAGATAAGGAAAGAATCCTGAAAGCAATAGAAGAACAAAAATCCTTAAGTTACAAGAGAAGACAAATCAGGTTCACAGCAGATCTGTATACAGAAACTTGGCAAGCCAGAGGGAAGGGCAGGATATATTCAATATGCTGAATGGGAAAAATATGTAGCCAAGAATACTTTATCCAGCAAGCCTGTCATTCAGAATAGAAGGAGAGATAAAGGGTTTCCCAGACAAACAAAAACTAAAGGAGTTTATGACCACTAAACCAGCCCTGCAGAAATATTAAAGGGGACTCTTTGAGTGCAGAAAAAAGACCAAAGCAACAAAGACTAGAAAAGGACAGAAACATCACCAAAAAACACCAACTCTACAGGTAACACAATGGCACTAAATTCATATCTATCAATGGTCACTCTGAATGTAAATGGACTAACTGCTCCAATCAAAAGACATAGGGTATGAGAATGGATGAAACAACAAGATCCATCTATATGCTGCCTACAAGAGACTCATTTTAGACTTAAAGACACCTGCAGATTGAAAGTTAGGGGATGGAGAACCATCTATCATGCTAATGAATGTCAAAAGAAAGCCGATGAACCATACTTATCATAGACAAACTAAATTTTAAACCAAAGACTGTAATAAGAGATGAAGAAGGGCATCACATCATACTTAAGGGGTCTGCCCATCAAGAAGATCTAACACTTTTAGGGGCATGTAGGTGACTTAGTAAGTTAAGCATCTGACTCTTGGTTTGGACTCAGTTCATGATCTCACAGTTTGTGAGTTGGAGCCCTGCATTGGGATTTCTTTCTCCCTCTCTCTTTCTCTCTGCCCTTCCCAGGCTTTCTCTCTCTCTCTCTCCCTTCTCTCAATAAATAAAAAAATAAATAAATAAAAACCTAACAATTATAAATATTTATGCCTCCAACTTGGAAGTACCCAAATATATAAATCACTTAATAACAAACATAAAGAAACTCATTGATAATAATACAATATTAGTATGGGATTTTAACACCCCACTTACATCAATGGGCAGATCGTCTAAGCAGAAAATCAAAAAGGAAACAATGGCTTTGAATGACACACTGGGCCAGATGGATTTAACAGATATATTAAGAACATTCATCCTCAAGCATCAGAATATACATGCTTTTCAAATGCACATGGGAGATTCTCCAGAATAAATCATATACTAGATAACAATCAGGCCTCAACAAGTTCAGAAAGATTCAGAGTATATCATGCATCTTTTCTGACCACAATGCTTTGAAACTGAAAGTCAACCATAAGAATAAATTCAGAAAGACCACAAATACATGGAGGTTAAAGACCATGCTACTAAAGAATGAATAGGTCAACCAGGAAATCAAAGAAAACATTTAAAAAGTACATGAAAAGAAATGAAAATAAAAACACCGCAGCTCAAAACCTTTGGGATGCAGCAAAAGTGGCCATAAGAGGGAAGTATATAGATACAGGCTTACCTCAAGAAGCAAGAAAAGTCTCAAATAAACAACCTAATCTTACACCTAAAGGAGCTAGAAAAAGAAATACAAATGAAGCCTAAAGCCAGCAGAAGGGAAATAATAAAGATTAGAGCAGAAATAAACAATATAGAAACAAATGAAAAACCAGTAGAGCAGATCACTGAAACCAGGAACAGGTTCTTTGAAAAAATTAATAAAGTTGATTAACTACCTAGTCAAATTTATCAAAAAGAAATGAAAGAGTACCCAAATAAATAAAATCACAAATGAGAGAGGAAAAATAACCAACAATAGAGAAGTACAAACAATTGTAAGAGAATATTATGAAAAACTATACGCTAACAAATCAGACAGCCAGGAAGAAATGGATAAATTCCTAGAAACATATAAACTACCAAAACTGAAACAGGAAGAAAAAACTTGAACAGACTGATAACCAGCAAAGCAATTGAATCAGTAATATAAATTCTCCCATCAAACAAAAGACCAGGGCCAGATGGCTTCACAGGGGAATTCTACCAAACACTTAGAGTTTAATACTTCTTTTTCTCAAACCATTTTAAAAAACAGAAATGGAAGGAAAACTTCCAAACTTATTCTATGAGGCCAGAATTACACTTATTCTAAAACCAGATAAAAACTCCATTCAAAAAGAAAACTGCAGGCCAATATCCCTGATGAACATGAATGCAAAAGGTCTCAGCAAAAAACTAACACATTGAATCCAACACTACATTAAAAGATCATTTACCAAGATCAAGTGATTTTATTTGGGGCTGCAAGGGGGATCAATGTTAGCAAATCAATCATTGTGATACACCACATTAATTAAAAAAAGGATAAGAACCATATGATCCTCCCAATAATAGAGAAAAAAACATTTGACAAAGTTTAATACCCATTCATGATAAAAATCCTCAACAAATTGTGTAGGGTTACCGGGAACATATCTTAACATCATAAAGGCCATATACGAAAACCTCACAGCTAATATCCTCAGTGGGCAAAAATTGAGAGCTTTTCCTCTAAGGTCAGGAACACATCAGGGATTTCCACTCTCACCATTGTTATTTAACATAGTACTGGAAGTGCTAGCCTCAGCAATCAGACAACAAAAGAAATAAAAGGCATACAAATCAGCAAGGAAGAAGTCAAATTTTGACTATCTGCAGATGACATGATACTCTATATAGAAAAACAAAAGACTCCGCCCAAAAATTGCTAGAACTGATACACAAATTCAGTAAAGTCAAAGGATACAAAATCCATGTACAGAAATCTGTTACATTTCTTTTTTTTTAATATGAAATTTATTGTCAAATTGGTTTCCATACAACACCCAGTGCTCCTCCCAACAGGTGCCCTCCTCAATGCCCATTACACAGCCTCCCCTCCCTCCCACTCCCCATCAACCCTCAGTTTATAAGAGTCTCAGTTTTTAAGAGTCTCTTATGGTTTGGCTCCCTCCCTCTCTAACTTTTTTTTTTCCCCTTTCCCTCCCCCATGGTCTTGTGTTAAGTTTCTCAGGATCCACATAAGAGTGAAAACATATGGTACCTGTCTTTCTCTGCCTGACTTATTTCACTTAGCATAACACTCTCCAGTTCCAACCACATTGCTACAAAAGGCCATATTTTATTCTTTCTCATTGCCAAGTAGTATTCCATTGCATATATAAACCACAATTTCTTTATCCATTCATCAGTTGATGAACACATAGGCTCTTTCCATAATTTGGCTATTGTTGACAGTGCTGCTATCAACATTGGGGTACAAGTGCCCCTATGCATCAGCACTCCTGTATCCCTTGGGTAAATTCCTAGCAGTGCTATTGCTGGGTCATCGGGTAGATCTATTTTTAATTTTTTGAGGAACCTCCACACTGTTTTCCAGAGTGGTTGCACCAATTTGCATTCCCACCAACAGTGCAAGAGGTTTCCCATTTTTCCACATCCTACAGTCTCCTGATTTGTTCATTTTAGCCACTCTGACTGGTGTGAGGTGATATCTGAGTGTGGTTTTGATTTGTATTTCCCTGATGAGGAGCGACGTTGAGCATCTTTTCATGTGCCTGTTGGCCATCTGGATGTTTTCTTTAGAGAAGTGTCTATTCATGTCTTCTGCCCATTTCTTCATGGATTATTTGTTTTTCAGGTGTGGAGTTTGGTGAGTTCTTTATAGATTTTGGATACTAGCCCTTTGTATGATATGTCATTTGCAAATATCTTTTCCCATTCCATCGGTTGCCTTTTAGTTTTGTTGATTGTTTCCTTTGCAGTGCAGAAGCTTTTTATCTTCAGGAGGTCCCAATAGTTCATTTTGCTTTTAATTCCCTTGCCTTTGGAGATGTGTCAGGTAAGAAATTGCTGCAACTGAGGTCAGAGAGGTTTTTTCCTGCTTTCTCCTCTAGTGTCTTGATGGTTTCCTGTCTCACATTCAGGTCCTTTATCCATTTTGAGTTTATTTTTGTGAATGGTGTAAGAAAGTGGTCTAGTTTAATTCCTCTGCATGTTGCTGTCCAGTTCTCCCAGAACCATTTGTTAAAGAGACTGTCTTTTTTCCATTGGATATTCTTTCCTCCTGTGTCAAAGATTAGTGGGGCATACTTTTGTGGGTCCACTTCTGGAGTCTCTATTCTATTACACTGTTCTCTGTGTCTGTTTTTGTGCCAATACCATGCTGTCTTGATGATTACAGTTTTGTAGTAGAGGCTAAAGTCTGGGATTGTAATGCCTCCCACTTTGGTCTTCTTCTTCAATATTACTTTGGCTATTCGGGGTCTTTTGTGGTTCCATACAAATTTTAGGACTGCTTGTTCTAGCTTTGAGAAGAATGCTGGTGCAATTTTGATTGGGATTGCATTGAATGTGTAGATTGCTTTGGGTAGTATTGACATTTTAACAATATTTATTCTTCCAATTCACGAGCACAGAATGTTTCCATTTCTTTGTACCTTCTTCAATTTCCTTCATAAGCTTTCTATAGTTTTCAACATACAGATCTTTTACATCTTTGGTTAGGTTTATTCCTAGGTATTTTATGCTTCTTAGTGCAATTGTGAATGGGATCAGTTTCCTTATTTCTCTTTCTTTTGCTTTATTATTGGTGTATAAAAATGCAACTGATTTCTGTACATTAATTTTGTATCCTGCGACTTTGCTGAATTCATGTATCAGTTCTAGCAGACTTTTGGTGGAGTCTATCGGGTTTTCCATGTATAATATCATGTCATCTGCAAAAAGTGAAAGCTTGACTTCATCTTTGCTAATTTTGATGCCTTTAATTTCCTTTTGTTGCCTGATTGCTGATGCTAGAACTTCCAACACTATGTTAAACAATAGCGGTGAGAGTGGACATCCCTGTTGTGTTCCTGATCTCAGGGGGAAAGCTCTCAATTTTTCCCCATTGAGGATGATATTAGCTGTGGCCCTTTCATAAATGGCTTTTATGATGTTTAAGTATGTTCCTTCTATCCCAACTTTCTCGAGGGTTTTTATTAAGAAAGGATGCTGAATTTTGTCAAATGCTTTTTCTGTATCGACTGATAGGATCATATAGTTCTTATCTTTTCTTTTATTAATGTGATGTATCACATTGATTCATTTGCAAATGTTGAACCAGCTCTGCAGACCAGGAATGAATCCCACTTGATCATGGGGAATAATTCTTTTTATATGCTGTTGAATATGATTTGCTAGTATCTTGGTGAGAAGTTTTGCATCCATATTCATCAGGGATATTGGCCTGTAGTTCTCTTTTTTTGCTGGGTCTCTGTCTGGTTTAGGAATCAAAGCAATGCTAGCTTCATAGAATGAGTCTGGAAGTTTTCCTTCCCCTTCTATTTTTTGGAACAGCTTGAGAAGGATGGGTATTATCTCTGCTTTAAATGTCTGGTAGAATTCCCCAGGGAAGCCATCTGGTCCTGGACTCTTAATTGTTGGGAGGTTTTTGATAAGTGATTCAATTTCTTCCCTGGTTATGAGTCTGTTCAAGTTTTCTATTTCTTCCTGTTTGAGTTTTGGAAGTGTGTGGGTGCTTAGGAATTTGTCCATTTCTTCCAGGTTGTCCAGTTTGTTGGCATATAATTTTTCATAGTATTCCCTGATAACTGCTTGTATGCTGAGGAATTGGTTGTAATAATTCCATTTTCATTCATGATTTTATCTATTTGGGTCATCTCCCTTTTCTTTTTGAGAAGCCTGGCTAGAGGTTTATTATGTTAATTTTTTCAAAAAACCAACGCTTGGTTTCATTGATCTGCTCTACAGTTTTTTAGATTCTATATTGCTCATTTCTTATCTGATCTTTAGTATTTCATTTCTTCTCCTGGGTTTGGGTTGCCTTTGATGTTCTGCTTCTATTTCCTTTAGGTGTGCTGTTAGATTTTGTATTTGGGATTTTTCTTGTTTCTTGAGATAGGCCTGGATTGCAATATATTTTCCTCTCAGGACTGCCTTCGCTGCATCCCAAAGCATTTGCATTGTTGTATTTTCATTTTCATTTGTTTCTACATTTTTTAAAATTTCTTCTCTAATTGCCTGGTTGACCCATTCATTCTTTAGTAGGGTGTTCTTTAACCTCCATGCTTTTGGAGGTTTTCCAGACTTTTTCCTGTGGTTGATTTCAAGTTTCATAGCATTGTGGTCTGAAAGTGTGCATGGTATGATCTCATTTCTTTTATAATTATGAAGGGCTGTTTTGTGACCCAGTCAGTATGTGATCTATCTTGGAGAATGTTTCACGTGCACTTGAGAAGAAAGTATATTCTGTTGCTTTGGGATGCAGAGTTCTAAATATATATGTCAAGTCCATTTGATCCAATGTATCATTCAGGGCCCTTGTTTCTTTATTGATCCTGTGTCTACATGATCTCTTCATTGTTGTAAGTAGGGTATTAAAGTCCCCTGCAATTACCACATTCTTATCAATAAGGTTGCTTATGTTTGTGAGTAATTGTTTTATATATTTGGGGGCTCCTGTATTCGGCGCATAGACATTTATAATCGTTAGCTCTTCCTGATGGATAGCCCCTTAATTATTATATAATGACCTTCTTTATCTCTTGTTACAGCCTTTAATTTAAAGTCTACTGTTTCCGATTCTGTGTCTCCCTCTCTCTCTGCCCCTCCCCCGTTCATGCTCTGTCTCTCTCTGTCCCAAAAATAAATAAACGTTAAAAAAAAATTAAAAAAAAAAAAAAAGGGCGCCTGGGTGGCGCAGTCGGTTAAGCGTCCGACTTCAGCCAGGTCACGATCTTGTGGTCCGTGAGTTCGAGCCCCGCGTCAGGCTCTGGGCTGATGGCTCAGAGCCTGGAGCCTGTTTCCGATTCTGTGTCTCCCTCTCTCTCTGCCCCCCCCCCCCGTTCATGCTCTGTCTCTCTCTGTCCCAAAAATAAATAAACGTTAAAAAAAAAATTAAAAAAAAAATAAATCTAGTTTGTCTGATACAAGTATGGCTACTCCAGCTGTCTTTTGACTTCCAGTAGCATGATTGATAGTTCTCCATCCTCTCACTTTCAATCTGAAGGTGTCCTCAGGTCTAAAATGAGCCTCTTGCAGACAGCAAATAGATGGGTCTATACACCAATAATGAAGCAGCACACAGAGAAATCAAGGAATCAATCCCATTTATAATTGCACCAAAATCCATAAGATACCTCAGAATTAACCCAACCAAAGAGGTAAAAGATCTATATTTTGAAAACTGTAAAACAATGAGAGAAATTAAAGATAACACATAGAAATGGAAAAAAAAAACATTCCATGCACCTGGATTGGAAGAAGGAATATTGTTAAAATGTCTATACTCCTCAAAACAATCCACACATTCAATGCAATTCCTATCAAAATACCACTAGCATGGGGCGCCTGGGTGGCTCGGTTGTTAGGCATCTGACTTCAGCTCAAGTCATGATCTCGCGGTTCGTGAGTTCGAGCCCCATGTCAGGCTCTGTGCTGACAGCAAGGAGCCTACAGCCTGGTTTGCATTCTGTGTCTCCCTCTCTCTCTGCCCCTCCCCCACTCACACTCTGTCTCTCTCTGTCTGTCTCTCAAAAATAAATAAAAATGTTTAAAAAAATAAAAAAAAATCAAAATACCACCAGCATATTTCACAGACCTAAGACCTGCTTTATATCGAAGCACAAAAGGCCCAAAATAGCCAAAGCAATCTTGAAAAATAAAATAAAAGCTGGAGACATCACAATTCCAGACTTCAAGTTATATTACAAAGCTGAGGTAATCAGGACAGTATGGTACTGGCACAAAAACAGACATATAGATCAATGGAACAGAATAGAAAACCCAGAAATGAACCCACAATTCTATGGTCAACTAATGTTTGACAAAGCAGGAAAGGATATCCAATGGAAAAATGACAGTTTCTTTAACAAATGGTATTGGGAAAACTGGGCAGCAACATCTAAAAGAATGAAAGAGGACCATTTCTTACACTATACACAAAAACAAATTTAAAATGGATTTAAGGTATCGGTGTGAGACAGGAAACCATTAAAATCCTAGAGGAGAACATAAGCAGCAACCTCTTTGACCTCAGTCGAAACAACTTCCTTTTTTTTTTCTTCTATTTATTTTTTAATTTACATCCAAGTTAGTGAGCATATAGTGCAATAATGATTTCAGGAGTACAATCTGGTGACTCATCCCCCACATATAACAACTAGTGCTCATCCCAACAAGTGCCCTTCTGTCCCTTGCCCATTTAGCCCATTCTCCCACCCGCAACCGCTATAGCAATCCTGTTTATTCTCTGTATTCAAGAGTCTCTTACATTTTGTCCCCCTCCCTGTTTTTGTATTCTTTTTTGCTTCCCTTCCCTTATGTTCATCTGTTTTGTATCTTAAATTCCCCATATGAGTGAAGTCATATGATATTTGTCTTTCTCTGACTAATTTCGCTTAGCATAATACCCTCCAGTTCCATCCACGTAGTTACAAATGGCAAGATTTTATTCTTTGTGATCCCTGAGTAATATTCCATTGTATTTATATACCACTATATCCATTCATCCATCGATGGACATTTGGGCTCTTTCCACACTTTGGCTATTGTTGATAGTGCTGCTATAAACATGGGGGTGCATGTGCCCCTTCGAAACAGCATACCTGTATCCCCTGGATATATACCTAAGAGTGCAATTGTTGGGCCATAGGGTAGTTCTATTTTTAATTTTTTGGGGAGCCTCCATACTGTTTTCCAGAGTTAGCCAGAGCAACTTCTTACTTGACATGTCTCCAGAGGCAAGGGAAGCAAAAGGGAAAATGAACTATTGGGACTTCAAGATTAAAAGCTTCTTCACAGCAAAGGAAACAATCATCAAAACTGAAAGGCAGCCTATGGGATGGGAGAAGATATTTCAAATGACATATCTGATAAAGGGTTAGTATGCAAACTTTATAAAGAATTTACCTAACTCCCAAAAAACAAATAATCCGGTGAAGAAATAAATGGGCAGAAGACATGAAAAGACACTTCTCTAAAGAAGACATCCAGATGGCCAACAGGCACATGAAAAGATGCTCAATGTCACTCATCATCAGGGAAATGCAAATCAAAACCACAATGAGATACCACCTCACACCTGTCAGAGTGGCTAAAATTAACAACTCAGTTAACAACAGAGGTTGGCGAGGATGCAGAGAAATGTGAACCCTTTTGCACTGTTGGTGAGAATGCAAACTGGTGCAGCCACTCTGGAAAACATGACAGAGGTTCCTCAAAAAGTTAAAAATAGAACTGCCCTGTGATCTAGCAATTGCACTACTAGGTATTTAGCCAAAAGATACAAAAATACAGATTTGAAGGGGTACATGCACCCCAATGTTTACAGCAACATTATCAACAATAGCCAAACTGTGGAAAGAGCCCAAATTTCCACCAACTGATGAATGGATAAAGAATATGTGGTGTGTGTATACACACACACACACACACACACACACACACAGGAATATTACCCAGCCATCAAAAAGAATGAAATCTTGCCATTTGCAATGATGTGGATAGAGCTAGTGTGTATTATGCTAAGCGAAGTAAATTATAAAAAAGGCAAATAGCATATGATTTTACTCATATATGGAATTTAGGAAACAAAACAAATGACCATATGGGATGGGAAAAAAAAGAGGGAAGGAAGCAAACCATAAGAGCCTCTTTTTAAAAAAAGTTTTATTTATTCCTTTTAAGAGAGAGAGAGTGGGAAGAACAGAGAGAGGGAGAACAGAGAATCCCAAGCAGCTCTCCACGTGCAGAGCTGATGCAGGGCTCAAACTCATGAACCATGAGATCATGACCTGAGCCAGGATCAGGGGTTGGATGCTTAATGGATTAAGCCACCCTGTGCCCCACCATAAAAAAAACTCTTCATGATAGAGAACAAACTGAGGGTTGATGGAGGGAGGTGGGTGGGGGGATAGGTTAAATGGGTGATGGGCATTAAGGAGGGTACTTGTTAGGATCAGCACTGGGTGTTATATGTGAGTGATGAATCACTAAATTCAACTCCTAAAAACAATATTACATTATATGTTAACTAACTAGAATTTAAATAAAAATTTGAAAATAAAAAAAGAAGTCAGCTTCAAAAAAAAACTACAAAAGATAGGGACAGCTGCAAACAGTTGAATATTAATTGGATATTTAGGAATTATTGTTAATTTTCTTAGATGGCAATGCAGTTACACTGGTTTGTGGCAGTTGAAAAAGAAATTTCTGTGTAAAAAAAATGATTTTTAAATTCATGTTAACAATTCATAAAATTGACATAACTCTACTATATAAATAAATTTTTTATTCAAAAGGGAAATATAGCATTTCACATTATTTCTCTCAGGAATCACTGTCTTTCCTTGTCTAACATCCAGTGTCTTAAAAACTGTTTCCATATATTTTGTCTGGATTGTTAGTTTGTTTCAGGAAGGAGGTTAAATATAGTCTCTGTTACTCCATCTTGGCCAGAAGCAGAAGTCCAAGCAGTGATGGTACAAATAAAAACAGATGTTCTATTTTGGAAAGCAAGCTGATAAGATCTACAAAAATGAAAACTGCAGATATTCACTGGAAAATGCTCCTCTCCTCCTCTGGGGACATAGTCCACAGATAAGCTATACAAATATATATGTACAAGTATATATATACACATATATATCACATAATGCATATGTTATATACATAGCACATAATGTATGCTATGTATAATAATTGTTACATATGATAAATAGCAGTAATAATAAAACACCACAAAATAAAAACTAGAAATAAGAGAATGTTCCTAAATAATGGAATAGTTGTATGCATTTTACTACATGGAATATTATTCAGTCATTAAGGTAGATAAATGGAAACCTTACCAAATGACCTGGAGGGATTTCTCCATGGCATTGTTAAGCAAGGATAGTAAGGGAGAAGTTGCATAATACAATCCCATCTTTTCAGAGAAAAAAAGACCCCATATATACATGTGTGCATACATGAGTATGTGTGTGTGTGGGGGGGGGGAGGTATGCATGTGTTTATATTGTATTTGGATAAGTGAGCATGGATTTGAATAAAGAAATTTACACAGCAGATTATTAATAAGGATACCTGAAAGACAAGAGAAGATGATGTTAGTGAGTGAGGAGAAAAAAGAAAGCAGGAAAAGATGTATTTTCTTAAAAAGTATAAAATTTTATTACACAAGCTAAACCAAATCTCTAGATCAATGAGATCATGGCAATAATTTAAGTTAATTAATTTACCCAATGCCTTGCCTATTTTAAAGTTTCAAAATTTAATTTTTATACAATGTTACATTAATAGAGGCATGGAATATACATAAGACTCAAATAAGATTTCAGAGATGAAAACTACAATGTCTCAGATGAAGAATTCACTGGATGAAATTAACAGTGGATTTGAAATTTCATAAGAAAAAGTTAGTCAACTTGAAGCAATAAACGTAGAAACTATTGAACATGAAACACAGGGGTAAAAAAGGAATTTTAAAAATAAAAAGAACACCAGTGAGCTATGGGACATCAACCTAATATATGGGAATTGGATTTCTTTAAACTAAAAATCAATAACTACAAGATACCCAGAAAATTCCAACATGTTTGGAAATGAAGAAACACTTTCTAAGTAACCCAAGGGTCAAGAAAGTTTACAATGGATGTTAGAAGGTATTTTAGCTCAACAATGAATACAAAACATACCAAAATATATAAGGTGCAGCTAAAGCAATATTAAGAGGGCAATGTATAGCTTTAATACATTTATTAAAAAGAAGAAAGATTTCAAATTAATGATGCAGGTTTCTATTCAAGAAGGAGAGTCTTTCAGTACTTGAGAAATTGGATGTCTGTATGAAAAAAAAAATCAACCTTGATCTCTAACTCACGTCATATCAAAAATCTATTTTCAGATGACTTATAGACCTAAATGTGGAAGGTAGAATTATAAAGCTTTTAGGAAAAATAGGAGAATGATTTCATTACCTAGGAGTAAGCAAAGATATCTTAGGACACAAAAAGCAGTAACCCTAAATAAAAAATTTACAAAATAAACTTAATTGAAATTTAAAACTTTCACTCACTACAAGTCACCATTAAGTAAATGGAAAGGGAAACCACACACTGGGAGAAAATGGTCACATTACTTGTTATAATGCATGTATTTGACAAAGGACTTACATGCAGAATATAAGAACAACTATATATTAAGTATAAGAAAGATAAACATCCCAATTAAAAATGGACAAAATAACTTGAAAAGAGACTTCATAAAGAAATATATACAGATGGTCAATAAACGTATAAAATGGTGTGCAGCATCATTAATCACTGGGGAACAGAAATGAAAGCCACCAGTGCACACCCTCCAGAACAAATACAATTAAAAAGATTGTCAGTGGCAGGTATAAGTGAATCTGTGGAACAAGTAAAACTCTCATATTGCTGATAAGAGTATAAAATGGTAAATCACTTTGCAAAACTGTTTGAAAGTTTCTAATAAAGCTGAACATGCATATTTCTCTTGGAGAGAAATATGCATACATCTTCACAAAATAGCTTGTACAAGAACGTTTATAGAACCCTACTTCATAGTAGCCCTAAATAGGAAACAACGCCAAATTCCATCTATAGGTGAATGGATAAACAAAGAGTGTCATATACATACGATGGACTATTACTCAGCAATAAAAAAGAACAGAGTATAGATACAATTCATCACCACTATCTGTGGATTCTGTCACTGAGAACTTTCCTATTTGCTAAAATGTATGTGAAAGCCTAAAATCAGTATGGCATTCATGGTCATTCATGAACACACATAGAGTGGTGAAAACTCTGAATTGCCTGGCATGCATGTTTCCAGTGAGGATGAATAATGCCATGTTCCGTCTTTCTATTTCAGCCCTCATACTGTAAACAGGCCTTATTGTTGTGGTCTATTCTGCGTTTTTTCAAATTTTTGATGGTGATTTCACTGTTCAAAATGGCCCAAGTGTAGTGCTGTAGTACTAAGCATTTCTAAGTGCAAGAAGACTGTGATGTGCCTTACAGAGAAAATACATGTGTTGGATAAGCTTCTTTCAGGCATTGTAGCTCATGCAGTGCTCTTGGCAGTGAGTTCCACGCTAATGAATCAACAATATATATTAAATAAGGCGTCTTTAAACAGAAATACACATAAAACAGGATTTGCTTTGATTTTGCTTGTTTACATGTATTAATCAGTTGATATATGTTTATATATATTGGTATGTTTGTTTATATGTGTTGATGAGGTGATGAAATCGTTATGACCGAAACTCACAGGAACCTACCCCTATATTTCCCCTAGAAATGACCCAGTATTTACTAATTCAGTGTTTATGTAAAATTTAGAGAACACCATTACTAGTAATTAACTACATGCAACAGCATGGTTGAAACTCATAGACACTGTGAACCACGCACAAAAGGGGATGTACTGTAGGATTCCATTTATATGATCTCTAAGAACAGCAAATCTAATGGAGGTCGGAAAAATGATGAAGGGGAAGTACCCATTGGAAGTAGCATAAGGACACTCTTCAGGTTGATGGAAATGTTTATACCTTGACCAGGGAGGTACAAATTAAGATAGAACATGAGAATTGGTTCTATGTAATGACTTCGCTTTTCCAACCCATCACTTCAGGTTTGCCAGCTGCAATGTTCTACAGCCACAAGGTGGCAGTATTGTAGAAGTGACCAAGATTCTGGCTGAGATTTAAGTTCCTGTTCTTTCTAGTTCAGATCTTTAGTTTCAGGTTGTCTTCCACCCTCCTTTAAGTAATCTACAACCTCACTTGTGACACAGTATGAACAATATCCTAGGGTGAGGACCCTGCATTGGTCACCGGCAAAACTGTGCATGGCAAAGTACACACTTGAAGCCTGTGTCCCTTCCCTGGTCCTTCGTGCCACTTCAACTCCCTACTCCCTCCTAAGTTCCACTCCTGGATCCCCATCTCCAATGCTTGGGCACCTGGTGCTCTTAGGCTGTCAAATTCAACAACTTGAGCCTAATCTTCCATACTGGGAGAAGGTCACTTATAGGACCTTACAAAACAGAAAAGTATATTATCCCATGTCATGTAATTGATGTTTCTAGCAGTAAAATTTGGAAACGGAGTAAATGCTTGTGAGTTGGGGAATAAAAAATGCTTCAGTTTGTTAAAAACAGGACAAAATGGAGTTGTTTATGCTAAGCCCCACATCACCAAACCAAAAGTCAACTTGATTACACTTTCAGCACTCCCAGAAATGGAATCTTAAACCAGTCAATCAGGAATCACCTGATAAGCACTAGTTAGGTCATTCGTCTGGGATAGACCTCTGCCATCTCCCAAAGGATAGTAACCTTGCATAACTAACCTGCTTTTTTGCCACATGCAACTTCCTTGCTCCTGCTCCCTTCTGCCTATGAAAGTCTTTTATTTTGTACAGCTTCTTGGAGTTCCTTTTCTATTTGCCAGATTGGATGCTGCCTGATTTAATCACATTTTGTTCAAATAAACTCTTAAAATGCTTAATATGACTCATGTTATCTTTTTTTTTAATTTTTTTAAACTTTATTTATTTTTGAGACAGAGAGAGACAGAGCATGAATGGGGGAGGGGCAGAGAGAGAGGGAGACACAGAATCAGAAGCAGGCTCCAGGCTCCGAGCCATCAGCCCAGAGCCCGACGCGGGGCTCGAACCCACGGACCGCGAGATCGTGACCTGAGCTGAAGTCGGACACTTAACCGACTGAGCCACCCAGGCGCCCCAACTCATGTTATCTTTTAATGGTCCTTTTTCAGTCAGTCATTAACAAGACTGTACTAGATCTATATTGGAGGACTTGGTGGGGGGGAGGGGGGGTTCAAGTCTATTATTAAGTGAGAAAAGCAAAATGCAGGGAAGTGTGCATAATACAACAATGACCGAGCACCCCTATATGTGTATTTGTATAGAATTATATAGACATAAAGAAAAGTCTGGAAGGGTACATACCAGTGTTAGCACTGTTTACTTGGGATGGGATGGGAATACCAGGAAAACAGTTCAAAAAGAGCTTCACTCAAAAGGATTCAGGTTAACAACAGTATGGATAATATTTTAATTCCATTTACTTAAGTTACATTTTCTGTGTGTATTCTATGTTTAAATAAATCTAGTTTTTCCTGAAAATCTTCTGCCTTTTATATTATGCCAAGAACTTGCTCATGCTAAAATTATAAAAGTATTTTATCGCTGTTTCCTCTGGACAGTTTAATTTTATTTTATACTTGTGTCCTTAGTCCATCAGAAATTTATTTCCATAGAAGTCGTAAGGTAGGAGTTTAATAAAATTTTATTTTCAAACAGCCAGTTGACTGAGAAAATATCCTCTAACATTCGAAAAGGAGCTGTAGTGTATTGGCAGGCTCAGGCTCAGTGGCAAAGCAGTGAGAGTATGGCTTCAGAATGTGATTGTGATGCTGCCTTGTGGCACTGGAAGGGTGGGGAATCAAGATTTCTGGGGACAGCAATGGTAGAGCAGGGCTAGTGATGTGTGATTACAGCAGCTCATACCTGTGCAACTCCTCTTGTTCACTGTGGTTCCTGCCATCCCTGATCTTGCCAAGATGGGAAGAGGTTACAGATTTTCTATTAGATTTTCAAAGGGTATCCTGCTCTCTAGGCTTTCATAGTGCCCTGTCTCAGAAACTAAGAGACAGAGACATGTTTCCTTGGCTTCAGGTAGAGTGGCCCCATCTATGACCCACTTCAGGGGCTGTTCTCTAATGGCAAGCAGTCAAATCTGTAGTCAAGGGCCTTGTGATTTCCAGTCCTTTCCAGCTTACTGTCTACCCAGGGCACACTTCTCAGAGGTTAGAAGCAGTAATCTTCACCTCCTCTTTTCATTGGATTCTTTATCTTAGTGCTCAGAGTTCTCATTACCATTTACTTTAGAGTCCCTCAGACCTAACAGGACTCCCAAGCCTACCTTGTAACCCTCAATCTCCCAAGGAGAGACTGTAGATTCTCCCAGGCACTTGCTCCCCTCTCTGCTCTACATGCAAAGAATGTGAAATATAAAGACATTCATTTCTGGTTAAGTAATGATAATTGAAAAATTTCTCAGAGCTGGGAATTTTCTTTGTTATACTGAAGACAGAACAAGAAGAATTAAAAGAAGGAATGTCAAGTAATATTAAAGGTTGGATTCCATTCCAAACTAGAATCAAAGGATAGAACATGTTAAAATAGAAAGAAAACTCTCAAAGAACGGTAGAAAGCCAAGTGTAATAGAACAAAATAGGTGAGTCTTCAGAATCTATTAAAACAATGATGAGACAAGATAGGTGGGATCACATGGTTGGTTATAATAAAAGGGACAACTGCTCAAGAGGAATGATAAATTCCCAAGAAATGCAAATCTGATCGTGTCATCACAAATGATTCAATACAGAAGGCAAGAGGTCTGTACCTGGAGAACATCGTGTTTGTTGGGAGCTCTTGAATGGACATGTACAAAGAGAAGATAGAAGGGGAGTAGAAGGACATGGCATACACCTTGAATAATAGTGACAGGGAAGCTAAATTCTAAGTGTAATAAAGTCTGCTTTGTTTTTTTTTTTTTTAAGGTTATGGTGGTTTTACCAAAGAATCAAAGACATATTTTAGGGACATTAATCAACAAAGGGATGTGCTTGCACTAGGAACTCAAAGGGTAATGTTGATTGATGGTGGCTTGATATTTGTGTTATGGGTTGAATTATGTTCACCCAAAATATATGTTAAAGTCCTTCCTAACCACCAGTACTTTATAATGAGACCCAATTTGGAAATATGATCATTGCAGATCTAATTAAGGTAAGGTCATACTACAGTAGTGTGGGCATTTAATTCAATATGATTAGTGTTCTTAAAAGACGAGGAGAGAGAGATACACACAGGTAGGAGAATTCCACGTGAAGACACAGACACATGACTGGAGGGTGCCATGTGATGATGGACACAAGGATCAGAAAGATACAGCTGCAAGCCAAGGACTATCAAGGTTGGACATCCACCACCTGGAGCTAAGAGGAGGCAAGGAAGGATTCTGTCCAGACTGCCCAAAGAAGGATGGCCCTACTAGCACCTTGATTTTAGACCTTTGGTTTCTAGAACTATGAGACAATTAATTTATGTTGCTTTAAGCCACCTGGTTTGTGATACTTTGTTATGGCAACACTGGGAGACTAAAAGAATTAGGCATCTTTTTGTGATGGGATCCTTTCTTGCCTGTCCCTCCCCTTCACATGGTTTTCATCGTTGATGGGTGAGACCTTTGTAAGCCAGCTGCTGTCCAGTCTCACACTTGTTCTCTTAGACACGATTTCACTTGGGAAGACCAAGTTTTCAAAGCTTGTGTTAGGTACCAGTGTCAGGGTATGACTCTAGAGATGTTTTTGCTCATTATTCTGCACAGTTTTTTCATGTGGGCTTAGGCAGATTTTTTTCTTTCAGCAAGAAAGGCAACAGGCTTGCCACTGAACTCTTTCTCCAATTCATGGGAAATAGAGGAAAGATCATAGTTTAGGACAGAGAACCCAAGATAATCATATCTTTCTATCACCAACTTCAATTTCCTTAGGTGCTGTGATATTCATCTAGTGGCTAAGGCTTGAGGTCAAAGGTAATTTCCAACTTCAGGAAAGCTTGAGAAATGACAGACTGGAACACATCTGACTATGCCATTGGATTCTACATCTTCGTACTTGACTGAATATGGCCTTTTAATCCCCTAACCATTAGTCTAGGAAAAGTATGAGTGGCAAGATTCCACATCTTTTTTTTGAGAAAGTTTTATACCTGGAAAATATGGACACATTATGTCTGGAATTCAACAGGTACTTGGCAAATTCTTATGGATAAACTGAAGAAATTATAGGACATGAAAAGAGAAAAATCAATAGGTTAATATTTATTGAATACTCAGATTGAAAGCATGTGGAAACATTGGGCTATGCCATCTTGAAAGGAGGGTTTTATTTTCATGATGTGGAAATCTGTCAAGTGCCCAATTCTGGATATAATTAGTCTTAATAATTAGGATGAAGGTATAGAAAACATGTAGTGCAAATTTGTAAATAGGTCAGCAAATAGAAATATAGCAAATAATACCACAAAAAATCAGGAAGATATGGTGTTGGCTTATGTACTTGATTTTTTTAATGTTTACTTACTTATTTTGAGAAAGAGCGAGAGAGAGCGAGAGCATGCATGAGCAGGGGAGGGGCAGAGAGAGAGAGAGGGAGAGAGAATCCCAAGCAGGCTCCATGCTGTCAGCACAGAGCCCAATGTGGGGTTTGATACCCCAATGGTGACCTGAGCCGAAATCAACAGTTGGATGCTTAACTGACTAAGCCACCCAGGTGCCCTGTACTTGATTTTGGCTTTGGGAAAATATGACTTCCAGTTATTCAGGTGCCATTTATCTATCACAAACAGACAGGAGGTTCTGATTCAAGATGGCAATGTAGGGCAATCCTGAACTCATGTCCTCTCACAGACCCACTGAATTTACATATAGAATAATTTCTTCTGAAAGAAACCCCAAACTAGTGAGTGACTCCTTTTTTTAATTTAATTAACTGTATTTTAATCTTCCTTTTCTTTTTTTATTGTTTTAATTTTATTTAAATCCAAGTTAGTTAATATATAGTGTGATAATGGTTTCAGGAATAGAATTTAGTGATTCATCACTTACATATAACAGCCAGTACTCATCCCAACAAGTGCCCTCCTTAATGCCCATCACCCATTTAGATCATTCTAATTCCCCCCCAGAAACCCTTAGTTTTTTCTCTATATTTAAGAGTCTCTTATGGTTTGTTTCCCTCTCTATTTTTATTTTATTTTTCCTTCCCCCCCGCCCCCACATTCATCTTTGTTTCTTAAATTCCACGTATGGGTGAAATCATATGATATTTATCTTTCTCTGGCTGACTTACCTCACTTAGCATAATACACTCTCTAGTTCCATCCACATTGTTGAAAATGGCAAAATTTCATTCTTTTTGATTGTCGAGTAATATTCCATGTGTATATACACCACATCTTCTTTATCTATTCATCAGTTGATGGACATTTGGGCTCTTTCCATATGTTGGCTATTGTAGATAATGCTGCTATAAACACTGCGGTGCATATGCCCTTGAGATCAGTATTTTTGTATCCTTTGGATAAATACCTAGTAGTGTAATTGCTTGGCCATAGGACAGCTCTATTTTTAATTTTTTGAGGAACCTCCATACTGTTTTCCAGAGTGGCTGCATCAGTTTGCATTCCCACCTAGCTGAGTGACTCCTATACATTAGGCAAATGAGAAAAAAACCTACATCAAGGGTAGAAGAGCAGTAAATGGCTACATTCAGAAATAAGAAAATCTCAACTAAACAACCTAACTTTATACCTCAAGGAATAAGAAAAAGAACAAAGGAAGCCTAAGGTTAGTAGAAGAAAGGAAATAACAAAGATCACAGTGGAAATAAATGAAATGGAGATTAAAAAAACAATAAAAGGGGTGCCTGGGTGGCTCAGTTGGGTAAGCATCTGACTTCAGCTCAGGTCATGAACTCACTGCTCGTGAGTTTGAGCCTCACATCAGGCTCTGTGCTGACAGCTCATAGCCTGGAGCCTGCCTCAGATTCTGTCTATGTCTGTCTGCCACTCCCCTGCCTACGCTCGCTTTTTCTCTCTCTCTCTAATATAAATAAACATAAAAAAATTTTTTTAAAACAATAGAAAAAAATCAATAAATCTAAGAGCTATATTTTTAAAGAAAAAAAAACTGGAATGCCTGGGTGGCTCAGTTGGTTAAGCATCTGACTCTTGACTTTGGCTAAGGTCATGATCTCACAGTTTGTGAGTTCGAGCCCCACATCAGGATCCATGCTGACAGCATGGAGTCTGCTTGGGATTCTCTCTCTCTGCCTCCCTCCCCACCTCTCTCAAAATAAATAAATAAACTTCAAATTAAAAAAAAAAAAACGTGACAAGCCTTTACCTAGACTCACCAAGAAAAGGAGAGAAAACTCAAATAAATACAATCAGAGATTAAAGAGGAAATGTTACAACTGATATCACAGGGATACAAAGGATCATAAGAGACTGCTATGAACAGTTATATGCCAACAAATTGGAAAATCTAGAAGAAATGGATAAGTTCATAGAAACATACAACCTACCAAGACTGAATCATGAAGAAAGAGAAAATGTGAACAAATTACTAGTAAAGCAATTGAATCAGTTATCAAAAACCTCCCAACAAACAAAGTCCAGGACCAGATGGCTTCATTGCTGAATTCTACCAAACATTTAAAGAAAAATTAATACCAATCCTTCCCAGGCTTTTCCAAAAGAATAGAAGAGGAGGGAATACTTACAAACTCATTTTATGAAGCCAGCATTACCTTGATTCCAAAACCAGATAAGGACACAACAACAACAACAACAACAACAACAACAAAAAGAAAGTAAAAAAAGAAAGAAAGAAAGAGAAAAAAAGAAAAGAAAATTACAGGTCTACATCCCTAATAAATGTATATGCAAAACTCTTCCACAAAATATTAGCAAGCCAAATCCAACAATACATTAAAAGGATGATACACCATAATCAGGTGGAATTTATTCCAGGGATGCAAGGATGGTTCAATATCCATAAATTAATGTGATACGCCACATTAACAAAATGAAGGATAAAAATCTTATGATCATCTCAGTAGATGCAGAAAGAGCATTTGCTATAATTCAACATCCATTTAATAAAAACCCTCCACAAAGTAGGTATAAAGGGAACATATCTCAACATAATAAAGTTTGTATATGACAAACCCACAGCCAACATCATACTCAATGGGGAAAAGCTGAAAGCTTTCCCTCTATGATCAGGAACAAGACAAGGAAGTCCATTCTTACCACTTTTATCCAAATAGTACTGGAAGTCCTAGCCAGAACAATTAGGCAAGAAAAAGAAATAAAAGGCATCCAGATAAGAAAGGAAGAAGTAAAACTGTCACCATTTGTAGGTGACACAATATTATATATAGAAGACCCTAAAGACTCCACCAAAAAACTGTTAGAACTAATAAAAAATTTCAATATAGTTGCAGGATACAATAATCCACATACAAAAATCTGTTGCATTTTTATACACTAATAATGAACTATCAGAAAGAGAAATTTAAAAAACATTTCCATTTGCAATTGCATCAAATGGGATTAACTACCTAGGAATAAATTTAACCAAGGAGGTGAAAGACCTGTAACTGAAAACTATAAGACACTGATGAAAGAAATTAATGAAAATACAAATAAATGGAAAGATATTTCTTGTTTCATGATTGGGAGAATTAATATTGTTAAAATGTCCACATTATCCAAAGTAGTCTACAGATTCAGTGTAATCCCTGTTAAAATTCTAATGACACTTTTCACAGAAACAGAACAAACAATCCCAGTACAGACAAAGCAATTTTGAGAAAGCAGAACAACCTGGAGGCATCATGCTTCCCAATTTCAAACTGTCTTACAAAGCTATTGTAATCAAAAGAGTCTGGGTATTGGCATATAAACAGACAGATAGATCAATGCAACGAGATAGAGATCCCAGAAAGAAATCCATGCATATATAGTCAATTAATTTATAACAAAGGAACCAAGAATATACAAAGGGAAATGACAGTCTCTTGGATAAATGATGATATGAAAACTGGGCAGCCACATGCAAAAGAATGAAACAAAACCACAATTTTTTTTTAATGTTTATTTTTGCGAGAGAGAGAGAGAGCGAGGGAGGGGCAGAGAGAGAGAGGGAGACACAGAATCCAAAGCAGGCTCCAGGCTCTGAGCTGTCAGCACCAAGGCCGACACAGGGCTCAAACTCGTGAACGGTGAGATCATGACCTGAGCCGAAGTTAGACGCTTAACTGACTGAACCACCCAGGCGCCCCAAAACAAAACCGCGATCTTAAACCATACCCAAGAATGAACTCAAAAGGGAATAAAAACTTGAATGTAAGACCTGAAACCTGAAAAATCCTAGAAGAAAACAAAGGTGGTAAGCTCCTTGACATTGGTATCGGCAATAATTTTTCGGATATGACACCAAAAGCAAAGGCAATGAAGGCAAAAATAATAACTAAGTGGCTCTATATCACACCAAAAAGCTTCTGTGCAGCAAAGGAAACCATCCTCAGAATGAAAAGGCAACCTACCAAATGGCATTAAATATTTGCAAATCATATATCTGATATGGGGTTAATATCCAAAATATATCAAGAACTCATATAACTCAACAGCATAACAACAAATAATCCAACTAAAAAATGGGCAGAGGATCTGAAAAGAGATCTTTCCAAAGATATACAGATGGTCAGCAGTTACATAAAAATGTATTCGACATCACTAATCATCAGGGGAAATGAAGAAGGGCAAATAAAAACCACTATAAGATATCACCTCACACATGTTAGAATGGCTATTAGAAAAAAGACAAGAAACAGTATGTGTTGGTGAGGCTGTGCAGAAAAGGGAACCCCTGTGTAGTGTTGGTGGGAATGTAAATTGGTGCAGCCACTGTGGAAAACAGTATGGAGGTTCCTCAAAAAATTAAAAATACACCTATCATATGGCCCAGCAATTCCACTTCTGGGTATTCATCTGAAGGAAATAACACCACGAACTAGAAAAGATATCTGCAGCCCCATGATCATTGCAGCATTATGTACAATAGCAAGACACAAAAGCAACCTAAGTGTCCATCAGTGAATGAATGGATTTAGAAAATGTGGTATAAATACACAATGGAATATTATTCATCCATTAAAAAGAAGGAAATCTTGCCATTTCCAGCAACATGGATGGACTTTGAGGGTGTTAAGTGAAGTAAGTCAGGAAGAAAGACAAATCCTGTATGATCTCACTTATATGTGAGATATAAAAACAAAAACAAAAAAAAAAACTGAATGTACAGATACAGAGAACAGATTGGAGATGGGGGGTGGGGCATAATGGGTGAAGTGGGTCAAAAGGTATAAATTCCCTGGTTATAAAATAAAGAAGTCCAGAGAATATAATGTGCATCATGTTGACTATAACTATACATTGTGATGATCTTTTTGTAATATATGCAAATACCGAGTCATTATGTTGTGTACCTGAAACTAATGAATTAATGTAATGTTTTATGTCAATTCTATCCCCCCCCCAAAAAAAAAACAAAGAAAGAAAAGAAAAAGAAAAAGACACAGGAGTAACTGCTGCTACTTTTTAAGGATGCCAGAGAAACTGGGGGGAGGAAGGGGGAAGTCAACTCAATTGCTAAATCCTAAGAATGAGAGGGAAAGAGACAGACACAAAACCCAAGTGCAGAACAAGAAATATGAGGAAACATGAAACAAGGAGGGCTGGGGAAAAAATCACCATTAGGGATTGTGACATTATTTTTGGAGTACAGGTAAATTTCATCAAACCTTTAGGGTACCAATTATTATATTACTTATTTCATGAAGAAAAACATAGTGGCTTAAAAACAACATATGTGTATTACCTCTCGTGTCCGTGGGTCTGGAATCTGCAGCTTAGCCCAGTCCTCTGGTTCAGAGTCTCTCATAATGCTGTAGTCGTCTCTGGGTTCAACTTGGGGGAGGAACTGCTCCCCAAGTCACTCACATGGTTACTAGCAGGATGTGGTTGCTCAGGGGTTATGGGACTCAGCGATTCAGTTCCTTGCTGGCTACCGGCTGGACGCCTCCCTCAGTTCCTTGCCATGTGGGCTTCTCCACTGGGCAGCTCCCAGCATGGCAGCTGGCTTTCCTTGGAGCAAGCTAGCAAGAGAGGAAGAGAGTACAAAGCAAGTGGGCAGTCAGAATCTTTCTTGGAAGCCATTACTTTTGCCATATTCTATTTGTTTCAAGGAAGTCCAGCCCACACTCAAGGGCAGGGAATTACACAAGGATATAAATACCAAGAAGCAGAATAATCGGAGCCAAGAAGCTGCCTACCACATTGGGCATAACCAGAGGCTGACTCTGTCACAAGCAGCAATATTTGACAGATAAGTATTTGTATTCCACCATTAAGGAGGATGTACATGTTTCCTTCTTACTCATGTTGAGTGGTATGCTAAGAGGATGTGGGGAAGGAGGTAGCAGATTTAAAAGTGAGAATTGGGGCACCTGGGTGGCTCAGTTGGTTAAGCGTCCGACTTCACTCAGGTCATGATCTCACAGTTCGTGAATTCGAGCCCTGCGTTGGACTCTGTGCTGACAGCTTGGAGCCTGGAGCCTGCTTCAGATTCTGTGTCTCCCTCTCTCTGCCCCTCACCTGCTCACACTCTGTCTCTCTCTGTCTCTCAAACATAAATAAACATTAAAAAACTTTTTTTTTAATGAATCAAGGACGAAGAGAAAAACGAGAAAACTATTACACAAAGAAGGTGTATGCCCATAAACTAGAATTTCTATTCAAGTATTAAAATATTCTCAAAAGTCCCAGGAGATAGGACCGGACAAATGGAATAGTTTACATGACAATCTGCTGCTTAAAGACAACACAGAGTTCCAAGACCTTTGACTGACCCCACTCACCAAGAAATGCTTGCAAAGGAGAGGAGGAAGTACTCCCTAATAATACCTGAATGTGCCATTGTGAGAAACTTCTAGAGACACTTGGCAGACCTCTTCATATTTAAAATGAGAAAACCAATTAAAAATACCAAAAACAAAATGAACAAACTATATTTTCAATGACTTTGTTTCCTTAAAAGGAGGAGTCTAAAAAGAGGAAGAAAAATCACAGTGTTGGGAGAAAATACTAGAATAGGGTCTCTCTTCCCTAATCTAGGCAGGTTGGTGATCTGGTCCCTGCCCATCTCTCAGGCCTCCTCTCTCATCACTCACTGAGGAAAATCTTGCTGCAAAAACCGGCTTCTCTGTCAGCAAAACACCAGCTCCTCCTCAAACCTCCTTTCCTTCAGGTCTGTGCTCAAATGTCACTTTCCCAGAAAGAACCCTGACGGCTATCTAAAATAGCATTGAACTGCCCCATTCTCTTACCTTGCTTTTATTTTTCTTTATAGCAGTTACTACTTTCTGAAATTATATTATGGCTTTTTTTTTTTTTTATATATGTTCGTTTTGTTTTGTTTGCCTGACTCTTCCACAGAGATAAAAGGTTCTATGAATTCCAGGTCTTTAGCTCCTTGATCTTCAGGACCTGGAGAAGCAAGCCATTGGCTCTCATCAATAGACTGCAGGGTGAATTGAAAGCAAAAAATAAGTGAAGCCCCTAAAAACAACATGTCAGGAGAAGAGCATAGCAGAAAGCGGGCGGAAAATGTGAACAGGAGATGAAAATTTGCTAGAACTTTGCTAATACAAACTCGTGCACAACGGGGAATACTTATGTTTGTGTATAATACGTATCTCATTTTTTAAACAATCCAGACTCAAATGACCTAATCTATATTAAGAAAATATTTAAGACCGTATATAGATATTTAAGACAGCATATGAAACATTTAAGACAATATATAAACCGGCCCACACAGCAGCTCTCTTTTTCCAGGAGCGCGCGCTAACTTCTCGGTATTCTAAGCGAAGGTACTGAGTTCGCCCTCCCTCTTTTGTAAAATGTATTCTTGTCGCTATTTGATTGGCTGTTCCTCCTAGGCCCCCATTTGTCATTGGCTACAATGCCAGTCCATCACTCCCGGATTCAAGCACTCCATTGGCCCGCTGCCTTAGAGAGCTGTGGCTGGTTGCGCCCTGGCAGAAGGAGTTCCCCGGTGACGTCAAAGGCGCTCCCCGCCCACATTCCAAAGTCTGGGCAGAGACTTCCCGCTGCCCAGCCTTAGAGGCGGGACAGGGCGGAAAGCCAGACTTTTGATTGGATAGAGCGGACGAAGTGAGTATCCGACTGGTCACTGCCCTAGGTGGAGGCGGAGTCAGAACTGGATCCTGGAGCCCAACTGAGAAGCTCCGGGGAGTCTCAAAGTTTGTGTCTGGAGCAGTAGTGGAAAGTGGGCTTACTGCGAAGGGATTTTCTTAGGATGAGAGCTGATCTCCTGCCTTTATTTTGGATGCGCGCCCAGCTTTAACCCCTTCAGCCTTCAGCCAGATACCTGGGCAGCCTGTCTCTCCCCGACGATTCTCAGATTTCCGAGGACATCGGACGGGAACCCTTGGCAGTTCTCTCTCAGGCAGAGAACGTTTTCCGTTCTAAGTGCATAAGCCACACGCGCCCAGGCGCACACACGCACACACGCACACACCCCCTGCGGACCCGGACCTCACCCTCTGCGGCGGCCCTGCCCGCTCCCCTCCTGCCCTCAGCATCCTCGGCCCAGCGTCCCTCGGACCAGCATGGAGGTGCTGGAGAGCGGGGAGCAGAGCGTCCTGCAGTGGGACCGCAAGCTGAGCGAGCTGTCAGAGCCTGGGGAAACCGAGGCTCTCATGTACCACACGGTGAGGACTGGGCGGGGTGGGGAAGGGGCGCCTTGCAAGGGGGAGGTGTGGTCATCAAAGGAACAGCTGGGGACAGGGACCTGGGAAGGAAGTATCTGGGAAGAGGCAGGTATGCCCAGAGTGAAGAGATCTAGGGAGAGGTGTGGTTTTTCTGTCTGAACAGATAGACGCGGGCAGCTGGCCCTTTTAAAGTTTTAATAATAGTAATGACAGTTTGTATTTCTCTAGCAATTTGTACCCCCCCCCCCCCGAGCCTTTTTCACATCTGTAATGTCATTTGCTCTCGCTGGAAGAACTGTAAAGCAGAAGGGGGAGGTACTGGAGAATAATACGCCACTGTTTAGTTTGCTATTAATTTTGTGGGAAGGTTTTTAAAAAAAAACTAAACAAAGAGGCATTTTCTTTCTTTCGCTGTCACATTCTCTCTTTCTTTACTTTCTTGGTTATATTCCTGTAAGTACGTGTGTGTGTGTGTGTGTGTGTGTGTGTGTGTGTGTGTTGGAAAGGCCCCTTTGACTTTAGGAGGGAGACTACTTTATTTGGTTTCTTGAACTGTACAGCCAAGAAGTCTGCTTCCTCTCTCTTCAGAGGAAAGATCAGCAGAGTCTGGAAAATCTGAGGCAGCTGCGTATTTCAAAAAAGCTTTGGAGAAGGTGGGACAGCTCACCAGTTCTTTGTTCAGCCTTATGCCTCCAGGACCCCTTTTGGGGATCGAAATGTCACAGAACACTGCACATGTTCTGAAAGTTTCCATTTCAAATCTTTGGTTCTTAAATTTGCAAAATGAAATTTGTTTTCCCACAGCCAGCAATGTTAATATGATTTTATGTGAGATCCCTTTGGGTTTTTTTTTGTGTGTGTGTGTTTTTTAAATGCAGAAGTTTGTAATGAGAGAGAGAGAGAGGCAGAGAGACAACACTAATGAGAAAATGAGAAGCTTGGCTGTCTCCCCTTCATGATTCTTTTAAGGGGGTCGGTGCCAGGATATTTGAAACTTTTGCAAAATGGCCTCAGGCTCCACCTCCTTGGCCTTTGCCTCTGGCTGACGTTATTTTGGGAAAAGGGATGAGGGCCTCCCTGTGATTCCCACCAAAGCGTTTGTGGTGGGGCGGTGGTAGAGAATGGCTTGTTGAAAAAAATGCAGAGTGCCGGGCTGAGAAGGAGAGGCAGTTCATGCTGGGGCAAAAGCCAGATGTGTAGCGTGATCTGGGTTTTGCTCACTGAGCCTTTTTTCCCCCCCGAGGAGACCACGTGGGTTGCGTTTGGCTCGGTGGCCCAGATGTGCTTCCTGTTGTCAGTGCAGAACTTACAGCACATTGGCCTTCCAGTATCTTCTGATAATTGGGTGCTCCAGGTGTTAGCCATTTGCAGAGAGGCAGTTCTTGCCTTTTGTTCTAACACATACTGTGAGCATGTCTCATCCAGCGGCTGTAATGCCACAGTTTTGGGGTTGTCTTTCAGCTGGTGGGATGAATTATGTCCAGGCGTATGCGTTCCCTTTCAGCCCGTGACTTGCATTTGTGAGATCACAGGCCAGGATTTGAAATGCTACCTGTGACTTGACATGAACTCCAGATGGGACAGTTTGGACCGGCTCTAATTAAGATCTTTATGCACAGTTTCAGGGGTAGAGACCTTAACATTCCTTTTGGTATTAAGGGCTCAGCTTTTCTATGTCACGGTGATGAAGCAGTGATGTGTGATTATTTTTCTTCCAGTTTTATTTTATTTTATTTACTTATTAATTTTTCTAGTTTTATTTATTTTTTTAATGACTTTTAGCTCCAACACTTAGGGATGTATGTCTCTTCTGGGCAGCTCACTCATACAAAATGCCACTCATCATTGCTACAAGTCCTTGCCACTGTGTGTATGAATTAGTGTTGAAAGAGGTGTTGGATTTAGTAGCACAGATGACTGGATTATATTCCTTCTAAACTAAGGGGAGTTTGGCAGAGATTTGAAAATAGATAAGTTTCCCATCTGTTTCTTGAACTCTGTTGGGTATCCAGTTGCAGAACTGGTTATTATTACTGTTCGTCCAAAATGTGGAATGGCCTGACCTCCAGGTCTAAATAGGGATTTAGTTCCCACACGCATGATTGCTAATGCCCTGTTTTAGCAAACCTGTCACCTACCCGATTTTAAAAACATAGAAGGTTCACATTGCTTGAGGCTGGAGTGGTTAACGTCTCTGGCGCCTTCTGTGAGCCATCAGGGAGCAACGTTTTTCTCATTTGGTTATTGTAAAGAAGACTTCTTGGTTCAGAAGGACAAAGGCTTGGAGGGGGACAGGTTCAAAGTCTACAAAATAATGAACTGCACAGATAGAACGAATATGGACTTGCTCATTCAATCCTGAGTTGTTGCAGCGTTGGGCTTCCTCTCGAAGCGTAAAAAATAGTTCCCTTACAGATGACAAAATATTATTTTGGGCCAGTCACTAGTGCTTTTATGAACATTGTTTCTTCAAGAGTGTGTACAGGCTAAACGTGGGCTCAGAAAAGATGGTGGATCTACAAAACGAGAAGTATGTCTCTTACGGTTTGAAATCATTGTGAGAAACCTTGTTCCTTTCCCCCAAGACCTGCCTGGGTGTTGGGCATTTCTAATACGTATGTTGTGTTCCTCTAAGATTCTGTGCAAATTACATTTCTGGAAATTCACTGTGGGATGTTGTAATTCAAAGAGCAAAACAGGCTGTAAACTTTATATTGTATATATACAGTTTATATTCAGAAGGATGCTCAAGAAATAGATTATTGTTTCTGGCAAGGGGACCTGGGGACTGGAGGTCAAGGGAGGGAACAGGGGAGAGGGGGTTACTTACATACTATCCCTTTTGTACTGTTCTAATTTTTACCTCCTGAGTGTATTTAGAAAATGAAGAACTAAAGCTTATAGGCACCATGTAAAACTGGACTAGAGGTAATTTGAGCCTGAGTCTCCATAGGGGCAGCGGGGATCTGGTGCTCCATTAAAGCTCAACACCTCTCAAGTCAGTGGAGGCCTTGGGTGAAGAGAGGAGGCAGGAATGCTTGGTGGAAAGGGACTCTCAGGGTGGAGGATTAATAGTGGGTTTGGGTGTGATAAATTTTATGATCTTGGTAACTTTCTTATATCTCGGTTTAACAATATGGAAAATAGGGATTTTTTTTTTCAATTTTTGCAATGATTTTAATCTTTGTAAAAAATTATACGATGGGAACTACGAAGTCTTGGCAAAGATAATGACAGATGTTCTGCTTGTTTTCAATGCAATTCACGTAAATCCAGTACTTTGTAAGGTTCTTTAGTGGTTATGCACTAAAATTTTATATCTCGTTGGTTCTTAAAATGAAACGACTGATTCCAGACAGTGGGAGGTAGAGAGTTAAGGGAATGTTCAACCTGCCTGGTGTCCGGATGTGAAGGCCATCTGGCTTCCTCTTCTATCCCTGAGTGCCGGGATGGAGTTGGCTGATCTCACAGGCTGGTGGTTTCCCCTTCCTCCTGGCTGGCCCAGCAACTGATGTGGCTCCAATGGGATATTGGAGCTTTCGGGCTGATGTTCCACCTTGGAGATAACTCCTATTGTTGGCCTGTGGCCAGGTCCTGAGGGGGAACCTGGGTCCCTGTGGCTTGAGAATATCATTCATTACTTATCACCTGATCTCCACAAACTGAATGATAACCATTGAGTTCACGTAGAATTGCAAAGCAAACATACTTTGTCTTCAAGGCCCTCACTTCACCATTCTTTACCTTTGTTTTCAGGTTTTCCTCCCTTCTTAGACCCCAAGGACTCACTGTAATGGTGTTCTCTTTCTAACCCCTCCTCTTAAATTTTGCTCTCATGAAAGATTTGATGAACTTATACTAAAAATTTAAATATTAGTAAGGCATAACATATGACCCCCTAAATGGGTGTTTACAATTACTTCAGCTCAAAAGGGTGAATCTGTAAATGGAGAACTTAAAGCAATATCCAGGTTGTACAGGAGGAATATTTGGGGAATAGAGGGAACTTTCACTATTCTTCCACTGTTCCATATATATGGCCCTTATTCATAGGGCAACCAGGTACATGTGTTGCTAATTAATCTATAATTTAATGGATTTTCATTGGCTTGGTGAAATTTCTTTGACCCATTATATTATTGTCTCTGAAATTGTTCGCATAGTGATAACACAGGTTGGGGATGGGGAATTCAGACACAGCCCTGAAGGATGAGACGGTGAGGCTGAGTTTTGTACTTGCCCTCTTTCTTTAATTTTTTTTTAACACTTATTTATTTTTGAGAGACAGAGAGAGACAGAGCACGAGCAGGGGAGGGGCAGAGAGAGAGGGAGACACAGAATCCGAAGCAGGCTCCAGGCTCCAAACTGTCGGCACAGAGCCCGACGTGGGGCTCAAACTCACAAACCGCGAGTCGATGACCTGAGCCAAAGTCGGACACTCAACCCACTGAGCCACCCCATGTACTTGCCCTCTTTTTTGAAAGACCTCTGAGTAATAGTATTCTATGGAAGCAAGGAGGTCTGATGTGAATTTGCTCTTACAAGAGATACAAGATATTGTATGTAGATTAATAATTGATTAATAATTATAAAGTTTGCAGCTGTAACTAACTGAAAACTGATTCAGATTGCTTATACAATAAGTAAATTATTATGTCATGTTGTAAGAGTCCTAGAAGTATGGCTCTTGGCTCATTTGGCGACTCCTTGGTATCATTGTGGTCCTAAGTGCCATCCATCTATGTGCAGATTTCACCTTCAGGTTGGATGCAACCAGGAAGCAACTCATTCCCATATGCGTTTCGGGTGTTCAATTCAAAATGACAAATGTCCAAAGGAAAAAGAGAGGTTGTATCTTCCTGTGTCCCTTTTTAGGATGGAAGAAACTTTTTTCAGAAGCCTATCAGCTGATTTTACTTTGAGCTTCGTTGGCAAGGATTGGGTCACTTGACCATCGTAAAACCAATGGCTGGAAAGGGATTTATATGATTGGCTCAGATCAGTCATTTGGGGACTGAGGAGCGATTGGAGGCTCAATCAGCATGACCATTGTAGTGATCCTTAGGAAAATAGTCTGAGTTGGCAGTCCTTTCTGTAGTGGGTTTGTTTGACCAATGGCTGTTTTCCTCACAGAGGTGGGCTAGCAAATGGAACATGTTTTAAAATCTACAATAATTAGGGGCGCCTGGGTGGCGCAGTCGGTTAAGCGTCCGACTTCAGCCAGGTCACGATCTCGCAGTCCGGGAGTTCGAGCCCCGCGTCGGGCTCTGGGCTGATGGCTCAGAGCCTGGAGCCTGTTTCCGATTCTGTGTCTCCCTCTCTCTCTGCCCCTCCCCCATTCATGCTCTGTCTCTCTCTGTCCCAAAAATAAATAAACGTTGAAAAAAAAAAAAATTTAAAATCTACAATAATTAGCCTTGGGAATAAAATATCAAACCAAGTACTGTGCCGCTTGCAAAGCTCTAAGGATGTTATTTAGCTGTGCTAATAGCACCCAATGAAGGAAGACCATAGAGACAGGAATAGCCTCTCCAAAATACACACAAAGGATATCTGGGAGAGTGTGCCGCTGTGTCCCAACTCACTAACTAGAATTAACTATATTATCTGAACTGTCTGCATCAGGGTCAAATATCAGGACTGGAGGTAACTAAGTCCGTGATCATGCTTATCATGCAAGACAAGAATGACTTGTTTCGTTCAAGGGCCACACAACCTCTGATCAGCAGGTGGAAAGCCGAATGTCAGTGTTCAAAGAAGCTGTATTCTCAGTTGTTTATAGCTATTCAAATACTGATAAGCCCATGTGTGCCTGTTGGCATCTTGAACTGCCTGCCTCAGTCTGGCATGGCTCAGACCTGTCTGCTGACTGACTTGGGGCAAATGGCCCTAGGCCTTGGTTGGGCCCTTAGTAGGGTTTTGGGCCTACCGTTGTAGGATGTCTGAATTGTCCAAGTGAGTGCTTTTATGAATGAAGGGAGTGTTCATGATCCCTGCCCCTGCAGAGTCAGGATTGAAAGAAAATGATGAGAACCATGATCTTTGGGTCACCCTTGAACCTATTCCTCTTCCTCCCTGCTCATCACATGCGCTTCTTCTCTTCCAAATAAAGTTCTAAGTGACCTCGATTTTCCCTGAATCGAATCACATAGGTCATCTGTGAGGCGCATAGGAGGCAATGGCCTGTATTGTCTACAGAGAACCTGAGGCCTTGAGCACTGAAGAGATTTGCTCAGCTGAAACACAAGCTCCTTGAGGACAGGGACATGACTTTGGCTCTGCTGTCGTCCCATGATGCTTAGCCAAGTGCAGGATGCTCAGAGATACATAATTAAGTGGAGTGAGGCAGTCTTAGAGAAATGATAAGCTTGGTGGCCTTGACCTCTTTTGTTAATATATTTTTAAAACTCTGAATTCGTGTAAATGCTTCTGCAAATCTGAAAATTTAGTGGAAAGCAACATGGGTCATTTGGCATCAATAACTCTTCTTGCATAGTTTAGAGAACAAGGTGGGAGTGTGGATGGCTGTCTAACAGTCCCAGTTTCCACTAGAGTGGCATTGCAGGCAGCATTGTGGAAAGGGTGGGCTTTTGAGTCAGGCAGATTTGTTGTCAAGGGCCACTGGTTCTCCAGTGACCTTCCGCAAGTTACCTCACCTCTTTGGGTCACGGTTTCTTCCCATGTCACTGCCTGGCCTTGATAGATAGGCTTTTCCACTCTCTCCCCTAATCTGGGGAAGAGAGGTCCTCACCTCAGGAGTCTGACATCATTCGGGAAGCACGGGGGCCTGTAATTATCCTCTCTCACACATCTTCATTTCCTGTCCTTCTGCCTTCTGCTGTAAACATACGTCTCTGCTGTTGCTCCTTCATGCTCATTTTTTTCTCCCTTGTTTACTGCCAGGTTTTCTCAAACAAGTGGGCAATATCTACAGTCTCCGTTTCCTTACTTTCTGCTTACTTCCGCACCCTGTCTGTTCTGGTTCCTACTGTTGCTAGAAGATCGTCCAACTTCTGTCTAGTTGCTAAATCCAGTCTGTTCTCTGTCCTTACCTGCTAGGCCTCATGGAAGTAACTTGGCAGCATTGACCACAAGGTCATCTCCTAACTCATTCTTGCTTTTGGCTTCCGTGACAGTCTGGTGGGCTTAGCTTTTCCTTCTTCCCTGGCTTCCTTACTACCTGTTAAATGTGAGCAGTTGGTACCTTCTTTCTGTACGCTCTCCTGGGCTCCTCTGTCACCTTCAATACAGCTGGTTCTCAGATTTTCATATCTATTACTTGTCTCTTGATGGAAAGTGGGAGCTCTTTGGTATAACCCAAGATTCTTCTGGGCCCTCATTGGCTGCGGAAGAGCTGTGGCTGGGTAATCCTTGAATCTTCATGATGCATTACTCTAAGAGTTGGGGACACTTTGAACCCCCTTAGCACTGCATCCCATTTATCTCAGGGAATCTTTACTGACTCAGCTCTCCTGCGTATAGATGCATGAGAAGCTCACAGGTCATTACTGGGACACAGTTGTTTCTAGAGTCAGTGTCACCCATCACATGGAAGCTGTGTTTTGGCTGGGCTCGTGCTTATTCTTCAGATTGGGAAACACTTTGTGGTGTTCTGGGGTGGTATGTCTGATTTTTTTCTAGGACTGTGTGGAAGGTCAGTGCAAAAATCAGACATAACCTCTTAGAATCATGTACCATGTATTCCTCTGTTGTGTATAACTGCTGTCAATCTCAGTTACAATTGCCTCATGTTGAACTGTCTGCCTTTGAACTGCTGTATTGTGGAGTAATTTATTTATATAGATTGTGCTGACATTACTGAAAAGCTTTGAGGTGTTATTTATTTATTTATCTATTTATCTATTTATCTTTTTTAAAGAGTTGAGATGGGGTACTCTGAGCCACCCAAATTTCTATGCCTGCTTCTTGTTAGAAGTATCGACAGTGTCTCTTGGAAGAGAGTTCTTCCTTGGCGCATAAGGCATCTTGTTGTGTGAATTCATTTTGAGACAAGTTTACTTGACATTCTGGGTCTCAGTTTATCCAGTTGTAAAATGCTGCATTGGTATCGCGTGGTCCCAGAGAGTTTTTTTAAACCCCGTAGTTCTATGCTGGATATCATGCTCCTACCCTTGCAAGGCTCTCAGCTTTAAAAAATGATTTAAAACACCAGTAAGTAGATTTAGTTGATTCCTTGTATAACTGGGGCAGCTAATTGGCAGATGTCATGCTGCATTTTGTAGCCTCTGTTTTCTGACTTAAAACCTTGCTTCAGTAAATCCCAGACAAAATAAAGAATGGAAAAACAGAGAGGCACAGAGGTAGGAAACATTTTTTTAACATTAGAAAAAAAAAGTCCTCTTCAGACTTCTTGGCAAATAAGAGGAGTCTGGGGGAAAAAAAAATCCATAAACAGTTTCCTAGTTGTCTGAGTGGAAAATCCTGGTTTTTAACATTTCATATCTTGGAAATGTCTGAATAGTTTTTGTTTAAAGGGAAATTCCTTTTGGCTGAGAAAGAGCCTGCAGGATTCAAACTGATAGGGTGATGTTTTTAGAAAACTTGGGGGAAATAAGGATTTGTGATGAAAATGCTTTCTCACTGGCCAATTGTGTTAAGCAGAAATTTAAATCCAAGGTTACCAATCATAACATTGTAAAGGTTCAAATATTAACTCCTTCCTTCCCATGGCTTCCTGTCCACGCATCCTGGGGAAACATCTCTCACAGTCGGTCCTTCCTCCAATTTGAGGAACTTAATGAACTGCTTTTCTAAACCTGTGCGTGTTCTAGGCAGGAGGATATGACATTTGTGACCTTGTGGCCCTCCCAGTAGAGTGGGAAGGAAGATGTATAAACAAGTCATTAAGTGTCTGGTGTACATTTTGCGTTAGAGCTGTGTTCAAAGTATTTCTGGAGCACAGAGAACACAAAGAGTTTGGGAACACCTCACAGAGCAGGTGAGATTTACAGTGGGTCCTGACGTAGAAAACAGGAGTTCTTGAGGCAGTGGGAACAGCAAGTATAGAGCAGGAATGTGCAAAATGTCATGGTTGACTCTAGGAATCCCAAGTAGTTTTATGTACTTTGAGAGTAGGTGCCCTGCAGAGAGTGTTGGGGTATATGACAAGATCATAAAAGGTCTACATGCCTGCTTAACCATTTGGCCTTTCTTTTGTGGGCAGGAAGGTGGGAGGCTGTTAGGGCTTTTAACAAGAGAGGGACAGGAGCAGAAGTATGTTGTCGAAAGGAAACCCTAGTGGTTACGAAGGATGGATTGGAGGGTAGAATTAATGGTGGTGAGATGATCTGTGGCTGCCTATTTCAGCCGTGAGGTCGAACAAGACACCGTGAGGGCCTTGGACCCGACCGGGACGAACACATGAATGCAAGCAAGGGCTGGGAGCCAGACCGGGAGACATGGGGACCATGAGGGACCGTGAGGGGGATATGGGAGACCTCCTGTTTTCTGAAGTGGCAGACTGAGTTGGCGGGGCTTCCAGTGACCTGGAAAGGGGATATTTAGAGGAGGAACGCGTGCGGCGGGGAAAATAATGAGTTCCCTTTCAAACATTGATTCTAATGTGTCCATGGAACATTCGGAAAAGGCCTTTGGGAACTTGGATTTAGAGTTCTGGAGAAAAGTCTGGACTGAAGGCGTAGACTTGGATGTTGCAAGTCTAGTGGGGATCACTGAGGCCAATAGCCCACAGAAGCTGGTCCAGGGAGGTCAAGTGAGAGTGACGAGTAAGAGAAAAGCTAAGGATGGAGCCCTGGGGGCCCTAGAACGGTTGGCCAAGGAAGAGGAATCTGCAGATGGAACTCAGAAAGAGCCGATAGGAAAATGTGGAGAAAATCCAGGAAAATCCCATCACAGGATCCAAGAGAAGAGAGAATTGCTACAGAGTGGTTAAGACAAATAAAGACTGAGCGTGCACTGCAGCTGGCTCCAAGGACTGTGTGCATGGCAGCTGAGCGCAGTGCCTGTGTCTCAGGGCCATGGCGGCCTCCCTGTGGTCTGAGCCCGTGGCATGCTATGTGGCATTGTGCTTAGCGGGCGGAGGCCTGGTTTCCAGGCAGGAGTGGAAGACAGACGGACAGCACCTAGGAGTAAATATGCAAGGTGGGTAATATATGCAACACTGCCTCTTTCTTTCCTTTGTTTTTACAGAAGCCTAAAACAATCCTTAAAATTGGCCTTGGAGACTGTCACAGTGTCCAGGCACTTTTATGAAGGTACTTTCTTCATTCTTTTCTCCAGGCTGAGGCAATCTGTCCCTGGATGTCCTTCTGGCTGGCAACCAGGAGTTTGGGCGTGTGTCCCTTTGTGCATGTGTCATTTATGGCCTTGGAGCATGCAGAAGGCTGGTCTTTGGACTCTTAACACCTGTGTAAGAGTGTTGGGATTTACCAAATGCCTGTAAGATGTGAGGCTTTGCTTTATTTCTTCTGATTCTTCCCACGAAGGAAGTATAGGGTAGACCCCACTGACTGCCAAAGATGGGTTTGATTACAGATAACATCAACCCTATTCAACAGGCAGAGAACCTAATTGGCCCCATTTTTGTATGCTATGATAGTAGGCGAGGACAAATGGCTTTGCTATAAGAACATGAGCCTGAGGGTTTGCCAGTGGAAGGAATGGTAAAATAAATGATGCAGCTTCAAAGAAAATGTGCAGCTACAAGCAGTTCCTGGGTTTCGGGACCTACACAGGGGACTCTCGTGGGACACCCTGCAGCCACCTCCCTGCCCCCTGCGTGTCCCCTGCGTGTCCCCTGCGTGCTGCGGCTGACTTCTACCTTTGTTCTCTGCTGTGCTTGTGTGGCCCTCGGCCTCCTGGGAGATGAGCAACAGGCATGGGAGGAGGAGCTGGGCAGCCAGGACTGAGGGCCCACAGGAGGGCGAGAAGAGGAGGGGATGGGGAGGAGGGAGAATTCCACTTCCCCCAGGGAGGAAGCAGGTGGCCCTTCTCAGCCCTGAGCAGAGCAGACACCTGTGAGGAAGCTTAGGAACCACCCCGAGTTTCAGCTGCACTGTGGGTTGAGTGGTCTCTTGGCTGCCTAGGTTGTTTCCTAGTCATCTTGTTTGCTGGCTTCTTATCCCATTCTTTCAGTAACAGAATGTCCTGTGAAGAACCTACATTACAAACGTAAAAACAGTAGACTTAAGGGGCCCGGGTGGCTCAGTCAGTTAAGCGTCCAACTCTTGATTTCTGCTCAGGTCACAATCTCAAAGGTTCAAGAGTTCAAGCCCCGAATGGGGCTCTACGCTGCCTGTGCGGCACCTGCTTGGGATATTCTGTCTCCCTCTCTCTTTGCCCCTCCCCTACGAATGGGTACACCCTCTCTCGCTCTGTCTCTCAAAATAAAGAAATACACTTGAAACAAAATAGACTTCATTTTTTAAAAGAGTTTTAGGTTCACAGTAAAATTGAACAGCATGTATGACGAGTTCCCGTGCACCCCCTACCCCCCCCGGCACCGTGCACAACCTCTACCATGGTGTCCGCATCCTGCTGCTGTGAAGTTTGGAATGGGGAGTCAAGATTCATCAGCTGGGGTTACCTGAGGCAGCTTTTGATTTTAACTTTTTTTTTTTTAATTAGTCACAGAGAGGCTTTCTTTTTAGTCCAAGAAGCTAAATAGCTCACAAGAGCCTTAAATAGGTGTGTGTGTCCGGTGGGGGGGGGGGGGGGGCAGTTTTTTGTTTTGTTTTAATAAAAACTTCAATTTAGGAGCAGCCGTAGAGATTTCAGCAGAATTTCGGTTAAGATATGGTATGTCCCCTTCCCCAACCTTCCATTTACAAGTGGCATAGGCACTCCTTTCCTTTGGAAAGGAGTTGGGATCGAGGGGGGGAAATACCATGTTTTTTCATGACCAAAGCACCCTAATCCCATCTCTGTAGCTATGACTTTTAACTTCCTACCCCGAGATGGTATTCGGCTCTGAGGCCCTGCCAGGAGTTGTTTTTCTGGTTCTGCTCTGGATTTGCAAGTTTTCTGTCCAGGGCTCTCTGCAGCCCATGACCCACATTTGGAAGCAGCTGGAAGGCCTGGCACCCTGGGCTGAGGAGGCGGGGGAGGCCAGGACCCAGCCCAGGTGCCGACAAAGCTGCCCCCCACCGCTTGGGCCCCAGGACATCATGTTCTGACTGAAGGTGCCCACCACCCCCAGCCCTTGTCACCGTGGACATTTTCGTGTGTGATGAGAAAGCCGAGCAGAAAAATAGCAGCCAGAAAGCCATTTGGTGTTTCAGCTGTGTTTACATAGTAGGAACATGAGGTAGGTCGAAACCCAGCGTTTCCTTTTGACTTAAATGCACACTGATAGGAGGCAAATGAAATTCAGCCTGGCCCAGCTAAGAGGTGGGGTGGCTGGGTCGGTTACGTGCAGCTTTCTTATTCCTGCCCTTCCTGGGTCTGGTGTGGGACTCTGAACATCCCATTGTCCGCTGATGGCTCAACAACTCGGCAGGGGGGCAGTAGAAAAAGCAGAGATATGGAGTCAGCACAGACTTCATAAACCTTTTCACCAACAAGCAATTATGTGTTCACTGCTTCCAAGCCTTGTTGGCATGGCACTCGTAGACCATGATGTTCTCTGCTGGGTGCACCGGAGCAATGGGTGAGGCCGATCACGGCCCAGGGCCTCTGTCAGCTCCAGCCTCTGCTTGAGGCACTCCTTTGGCCCACTCGTTGTGCTGAGCACAACATAGGTAGTCAATAAAATACTTGCTGACTGGGGACACCCGGATGGCTCGGTCGGTTAAGCATCCGACTTCGGCTCCGGTCATGATCTCGCGGTTCGTGAGTTCGAGCCCTGCGTCGGGCTCTGTGCTGACAGCTCCGAGCCTGGAGCCTGCTTCAGATTCTGCGTCTCCCTCTCTCTCTGCCCCTCCTCTGCTCTGTCTCTCAACAGTTAGCAAATGTTAAAAAAAAAAAAAAAATACGTGCTGATTGGGGCTCACAGTGTGGTGCTAGCGTTCCCTACCCTGGGTACCCTTCTGAGGCTGTTTCACAAGGCCACGAAAGAGGATGAGTGCCTTGATGTGACCAAAGTGTCTCTGTGGGTGGTGTGTGGGCCCTGCTTAGGAGATAATAGGGTCCCACGCTCCAGTTTTTTTTTTTTTTTTTTTTTTACTCCAGTAATTTCAGGGATGCATAGGAAGAAACCCCTTGCTGAATTCTAAACTTCAGGGAAAAAAAATTAGTAGACAGAATAAAGCCTCTTGGATGTGACCTAATTGTTTTATTTATTTATTTATTTACTCCAGGTCTGTTGAGATACAATTAACATATAACACTGTCTTGTATAAGTTTAAAGTGTACAGCATAATGATTTGATACGTGTATATGTTGCAAAGTGATCACCACGATAAGTTTAATTCACACCTATCACCTCACCTAGTTACGAATTCTTTTCCCTGTGATGAGAACTTTTAAGCTCTACTCTCTTAGCAACTTTTAAATATATCATACAATGTTGTTAACTATGGTCCTTATGTTGTACGTTACATCCCCAGAACTTAATTTATCTTATAACTGGAAGTAATAAGACCACCTTCACCCTAATGTTGTGGCCAGACATTTAGGGGGAAGGAAACCTTAGAGTTTTTTGTTGTTGTTGTTTTGGTTTTTTGTTGTTTTGTTTTTTTAGTTGCTACCTGACTATTTTTAGGCTTAACTCCTGGCCTTGATTTGCATGACTAAATTCACACTTCAGTTTTTCAGGCACCTGCTTCTGCAGAACTGAACTTCTTTGGAGGTTTTGAGGAGTGGGTTGGTAGCAGGTGTTAACATTCTTCAAGTCACAGGAAGGAAGGCAAGAGAGAGCTGGCCCATTCCCTGTCCCTGCCACCCCGTGAAACAACTGTCTATGACAACATTGAGATCATTTACATTGCTTTTCTAATACGAAAAACGTTTCTGGGGCTGACTGTGACATACTGAGGAATCCATTAGTGCAAGAGTGGACGAGAACAGTAAACATGGCACGGAGCAGCCCCGTGGGGCCCTGCCGTGGCATCAGGGAGAAGCCTGGAGGGCTCTGCTTGTCCCCTGGGCCTTCCCAGCAGAGCGACTTTGAATGCTGTTGATAAGCTGTAGCAACTGGCATTGAAGCCACAGGCTGTCTTTCTGACCCATGGCCTGACTGCATTCAGCCTTTGACCTTCCAAAGTAGTTGATGTAAGGAGAGTTGAGCGAGGGAACCTTCCCTGAGTCTACCTTCTTGGGAAGCAGGTTCTAAGTGGGTCTTCTCTGCCTTCCTTTGATCTGGACCAGCCAGCCTCCTATCCAACAGAAGTTCCCCAGAGATTGTGCCATGTGAATGGACCCACTCCCATAATGTCTTGTTATTATTTTGGCAGTATCAGTAGGGCTTTGGGAGAGAGCCGCTAGAAACCTGTGCCCTCTCTGGAACCTCCACCCTCTCTGGAAGTCATACATTTTTATTTTCAACAACAACAACAACAACAACAACAACAACAACAACAACAACAACAAATTGCTGGTCATGGGGCTAAATGCCAATGAGAGAAAATCCTTAGCTCTAGAAGTTAACAAACTTGAAGGAGTCACCTGATGGTTCTTCTCCAAGGAGCCGCATTACGGCGAAGCAGCTGGCAGATGGGGAGACTGGTTAGCCCTTCACTGGTTTTTCATGAAATGCAGACAAGTTTCATGACAAGTTTGTTCTTTGGTGTTTGCCAACCAAAAGAAAAATATCCTGGTAGATAGATTTTATTTTTCCTCGTTGCCCTTTGAGAAACTATTACCTGTGCCAAATTGGCTTCTAGGAAAAAAAAAAAAACAAGAACAAAAGTTTCAGGATTGGAACCATGTATGTCACTTGGCTTCAGAATACACGAATTTAACCATGTGATGGTCTACTTAGCTTTACGAAGCAAGAGGTCCTGAGCTAGGCTCTCCAGGGCTGGTGTTATGGCTGAACAGTGCCAGCGGGTAGCGGGATGGTCTCTCCTATTCAGCCTGCCATCTTTCGTGGGTAGACCTTTGCCCTCATGGGCATTGCCTCGTGACTGCAAGATGACTGTGTCACCTCCAGTGTAACATCAGCCTCCCTGACGGGAAGAAAGTGAGAGGGCAGAGCAGAAGGGGGTAGTACCTATATTAGAAAAAGCCAAGATCTCTGCTCTGGAGTACCAGCGGAATCCCTGTTAGGTTTCACTGGCCATCCCTCACTGCTAGAGAGGGTCCAGGAAGGTGAGTGGTTTAGCCGGATCCCTGGCTACTCCGAACACGATTGGCGTGTCTGATGGTGAGGAGGGAGGGCAGGATGGGTATTGAGTGGCCAGGCAGCAGCGTCTGCCTCATTACAAAATAACTTCTTCCCCAAACTTGTAGGGTCCTAGATCTCCTTGGGACCCTCGATGTGGCTGAGCACAACCCCTTCACGACACAGATGAGGGAACTGCTTTATTTCCTTCTACCTCTGCTCAGTATGCCAGAAACCCCAGTTGTGCTTTTCGGCACTCCTGGTCTGAGCTGCTCACCCCCGATGCGTAAACTGTGCCCAGAATGTGAATGGGCTGTGAAGTCCCTTTCACCAGGGAAGAGAGTGGCAGGGACACAGGTGGTTTGCATATGGGAATCAAAAGGTCTGATTATGCTTTCTCAGGAAAAGCAGCTGGCCAGCAGAAATTACTGGATGCCTCGGAGGACAGAACCTGGAATTTGGCCTCCTGGAATGATCACAAGAAAATAGAAACCTCAGCCCTGCCATGAGGAGCAAAGCCTAGCAAGGCCGCCAGAACAATCACATGTGTGAGACAGAGCAGAGACTCGGGCAAACAACGAAGGAAATCCATGGCAGGCCGAGCAGCCAGGCCAGAAAGGCAGCTTGGAGGAATTGGCTCTGAGCAGGGATTTGTAAAGGTCTATTATTTGGTGGAGAGCGATGATGTATCAAAACAGTGGTTTCAGAGTGAGCAGCTTTGCCTGGCTGGAGCCATTTAATAATGCAAGCCTGAAGCCTGGTGTGTGTTCTCTAGAAGTGCGGCTTGGAGGTGATGCTGTTTATGGATTCCTTGCAGAGAGAGTGTGTGAAGTTAGCCAGATTTATTGGAACGTGTCTAAAAGACCACTAGCCCTGCACCAGCTTTCCCTTTGAGCTTTCCATTCCAATTCTCTTCTTCCCTCCCCCGATGTCTGAGGACTGCCTGGTAGCCCTGACATTTCATTTCTGCCCTTACTTCTCCTGTGCCCGGAATGTGAGGGGGCTGTGAAGAGGCCCACTTCTTTGGGGGCCCAGCCAGTCTCCTTAGTGCTGGACCCGTGTGCCTGGTAGTGCTCTGGAGGGCGTTCTCCACCTTTACCTCAGGGCCATTTGGCCGAAGAGGCAAAAATGAGGGGACCGGCGTCTCAGGCTCTTATGCCCAAGGTGGAACAGGTGGACGGTGTTTGGCATGGAGAGTGCTAGGTGTCTTGGCTCGGGCTGCCATCACAAAATACTGTATAGACCGTGTGGCTCAAACAATGGACGTTTGTTTCTTTGTTTCAGTTTGCAGGCTGGGAAGTCCAAGATCAAGGGATCAGCAAATTCTGCCCGGTGAGGGCCCTCTTCCTGGCTTTCTTTACATTGTGTCCTCACAGGCTGGAGACAGAGCTCTGGCGTCTCTTCCTCAAAGAGCATTAATCCCATCATGGGGATCCCACGCTTATGACCTCATCTAGCCCGAATGACCCCCCAAAGGCCCTGCCTCCAAATATCATCACATTGGGGGTTAGGACATCAGCATAGGGATTTTGGGGTGACGCATTCAGTCCATAGCACTGGGGGTTCACTGGAGTTTCATGAGGCTCCCAAATGACAACTGGTGGTGAACAGGCCATTGTGCTTCCCGCTGGAAGAAGCCTGTGAGGGGTGAACCCCTGTGGAGTGCAGTTGTTAAGCTGGGTCCGTGACTCCAGTGGGTCTGGGAACCTCCTGGAATGGTCTCCAGGATATGGAGGTGCAGTGCAAGTGTGCATTTTTTATCACATTTTCTAAAGTTGTTTTTGACCCTGAAAATGTGAAGAGCTAGTTTCCTGGAGATTATACTTCTGAAGTGGAGGCTGGGAGGGATCAGGTCTGTGCACAGCGGTGCCCACCGCCAGCATCCTGTAGGCATGGCCCAGAACCGCTGCCGTGCTGCTGTCCATCCCCCAGAATGTTCCGGGGAAGCCCTGCTCCCTTTTGCTGCTGCTGTACGCTAATCAGACCCTGACCGCTGACAGGTGACCTTACCTCCCCAAGCACTAAGGGGAGCTTCACCTAAAATCAGCACTTTGTCTCTGAAACCTAACCTTTTTGTCTTCTTGGAAACAAAGTCCACCCCCTCAACTCTTTTGGGTTTTTTGGAGGATTCATTACAAAACGAGCAGTTTACATCATATGCCAAAAACCAAATCTTACTTATTAAAGACATTTCATAGTACTCTCAAGATACTGACTCAAAGAGACAAAAGTTGAAGCTGTCTTTTCTGACCATAAATGGAGGGCTCTGGCTCATGTACTCGTTCATAACACCCAGTGCTGAAGCCAGCTTGCCCTTAAGTTTTTCTTCTCTGCTTCCTCGTCCTCCCACATCACGACTTCTTCTCTCCATCCATTTTGAATTTTATTTGACCTAATATTATATGTTTCCTTTAAGCCACTGAAATCACTTTTGAAATGTGGTAAACATAAGACATTTTAAGAGCACAGACCTTCCTAGAATCTGGGTTTCGCCTAGGGCTGGCTCCCTGCTGACCTGGGCACAGTCCCTGAAAGAGTGGAGACCTTTTCCTGGGTTCCATTTCCCCTTTCCCCACCCAGGCCTCCTCTTCTTGTCTCCTTCCTGTCCCTCTTTTTCCATCCTTGTGTCCTTTGCTCTCCTCCTTTCTTCTTCTCACCTAGTCCCTTCCCTTCTTCTCTTGACTGTGCTCTGACTCTGCCACAGTTTTTGGAGCTTTGCTCAGTCCTGACAGCGTGAGGACCTGAGCTCAGAGTTTGGAATCTGTTCTTAGATTCTTCTGCCTCGTTGCAAGGACTTGTGGGCCTCAGCCAATGATGGCATTCTGGAGGTGGTCACAATAATGCTATGCATCATTAAGGGTCTTTGCGGGGTGGGGGGGCTTGGAAACTGCAGAATTGACTTTCCAAATGTATGGATCGGCTAGGGATTCAGAAGGGTTCACATTGTGGAGTAGCTGAGCTAATGTATAAAGAGCAGGAGTAGCTTACAGGAAGAGTTAGTCACTCTTACATAGCAATGAGGAATTGTTTTGGTAAGCAGTGGAAAACTTCTTCCCTGTTTTGCCTTTCTTGTCTCCCTCCCCCACACTTGAAATACTGGGGACTTCTAGCCTGTAGCTCTACCAGTTCTGGAGCAAACATTGATGAGCCAGTTATGTATTTTAGGAGCCTGGTCCACTGGTTGGGAATCTGGATCTAGGTTTGCTATTTACAGGTGTCTGTGATGCATGGGGGAAGCCCTGGGCACCGGCAAACCTTCCCACCCTTTCCCCAGTTGTGTTTGTCCAGGCCTGGGGGTGTGGCCCACCAGATCGAGACCTTAACTAGGCCTCTGATCACCTCTGTGGCTGATCCCAACCCCTAGTTGCTTCAGGCCGGATGAACACCTTGGAACTGTGAAGCTCCAGCTGTGACCATCCCATGGCCTAGAGCAATGGTTTTGGATCTTGGCTACGTGTGATAATTACCTGACTGCCTAAAAAATATTGATGTGTGGGTCCCAGCCCAAGAGATTCTGATCCAGTTGGTTCTTGGATGAGGCTTGGGCAGCAGGAAATTTTAATAGCTTCCCTAGTGATTCCAAAACGAAATAAGGGTTGAGAATTGCTGGCTTGGAGCTTCGCTACTCCAAGTGTGTCCATGGACTGATAGTATGAGCCCCGTGGGGGAGTTTGTCCCTGATCACAGTCTCAGCTCCTACTCCAGACTTTCTGGATGATAATCAGCTCCTCAGCTGATTCCCATGTGCATTAACATTTGAGAACCCCTGGCAAGGTGTCCTGCTGCCCTTCCTGTCAGGCTGATGGACCCCAACCCTGCCACAGTGCACCAAGCGCTGATGCCAGATCAAGCTAGATAGAGCCCAAGAAACTGACTTGGCCCCCCGTGAAGCCCTTGGGGGTCAGCCCTACAGGGCAGCAATCCTGTTCTGAAATTAAGGTCCAGTGGGACGGGCTGCAACCCATGCTTTGGGATATCTTGTCCTGATGGCTTGAGCTCATGGCACTTTGCCTAGTCTACCCTGGCAGAGTTTGCCCTGTCCTAACTAACCCTGGGGTAGAAGTAGGAGAGTAAAACTAAAAGCTGAAGTTTCCCGATAATAAAGAAAGCATGCTAGAGCTGGGATGACTGGATCAGAGATGATGGGTGCACAGCACCTGTGGTGCCCTCGCCCCCTCCTCACCTGCAGCAGACATCTGCTTTTGGGCCCTCCTCTTCTCCCTTCTGAGCTCACACTTGACCCTAGCCCTTCTCAATAGGGCATTCCAGGCAGACGCTGCCAGTTCCTCAGTTGTCGCACTTAAGACACAACTATTTTGACTTTCCTTCTTCCCAGAGTAGCATCAGTTACTACTTGTGACTCTTCAGTTTTGGCACATGACTTCTGAGTTCTCAGTAACCTCCTACCAGCACCTTTCCCCTCATTTTTCTGCTCTTTCTAGGCCCTCACAGGCAATTGGTCAAATGAATGCACGTGTCTCTGAAATTGTCATCCAAGTCTCCATTTCCACACATCTTTCTCGAGCAGTACTCTGCGCCCAGCATCGCAATGGGCCACGATTTGGGGAAGCACAGACTCGTGGGGACCCAGCCCCTGCCTCAGGTGTTATCACCTCTGCTGCCCTCCTCGAACAGCCTCATCTCCTGTCATTCCTCATCATTTAGTGGGAATAGCAGTGGATTGGGTCATTCGGCTTCCTGCTCCCCAGTGTCAAGGCCTGACCAATGTCCTACTATATACTTTGCCTATTCCCTGCCATTCGAAAACAATGTGACCTGACTTACTAACCTTCATATAGCATCAGGGCTGACCATTAGCTCCTTCCTGGACCATCAGCCTTCATGTTGAGTTGAGCTCAGGTGCCAGGTGGGTAGGCAGTGAAGCTGTCAGGGAGTGAAGCTGGTCGGAGTAGGGGGGCCTTAGGGAGCAAGAGGAACTGGAGAGATCTGGGAGACCTCAGGACCTATTCACAGGAGGCAGCAGTCACTGAACCCCAACAGGCTGTTGCCACATAGGAAATTGGACCCAGAGTTGGAAGGTACCTGGCTTTAAAAGAAGCCAGGAATATAGATTTTTGTGTGAATCTCGTTTTTTAAAAATTGTTCCCCCATGTCCTGCCAATAAATGAAAGCAAAAAACGCAAAGTAGGTGTCTTTTAGTTTTTAAGATCTAATTGGCTTTATTATGTGATTTGTGAATCAAGCAGCATTCCATCTAGCAAATTGATGCTCTCAAAGTAGATGTCTTTATAGGCCATCCAGAGATAGATCATGGACTCTCCCCGGGTCCATAGAAATCCAACAAAGGCTTCAACCCACATCAACTATGCTGAGATTGTCCAGACCCAGGCACGGCTCTCTGGGGTTCTGGTTTATCTGCGTTTCGTAAAAAGGGTGCTGTTTCTGCACCCATCTGAAATGCTGCTGGAATGAGAACCAGAAATGGCATCAGGACATTTTATTTGCTTTGTCTTGACTGCTTTTCAAGCTCATCTTTTCCATTGCTCAGTCTGTTTTAAGAGAGCTTGTTCTATCTGACCTTGATTGCAGTTTTTCTGTAAAGTGTTTTCGGATTACAAAAATGTGACTAGAAGTCAGGTAATTACATTCTGGGTTCGTGGAGCTCAGTAGTCTCTGACTTAATTTTATTTATCTTGGCCTCATTTGCTTCATTTGTAAAGTGGAATGATAATACCCATTGATCTCACGGGGTTGGTATGAGGATTAAATGATATTTTTTTATGTGGAATCAATTTAGAAAATGTTAAGAGTGCTCCCTGATTCTAAAGTATTAAGTGCAAATTAAAAGGCACTGCGGGATACTGCTTCTACATTTCTTAAACAACGAGGTTTATTGGTGTTGCTGCATATGATTGATTTTCTGTCTATCTGTTTGTTGTCTTCAACATGAAATTAATATCCAGGATTTTCTGAAATTGCTGCTAGTTATTTGATTAGACGCCTTGTGGGTTATACCAAGATTCTTCTCATAACCACTATTTGTCATTCCTTTTTCTGAACTCCTGTAAGTATTATGTGTCCCCAAGAGGTTTGTTTTTAAGTTTATTTATTGATTTTGAGAGAGCAAGAGAGGGAGAGAATCCCAAGAAGGCTCTGAACTGTCAGTGCACAGCCTGATGGGGGCTCAAACTCAGGAACCCCAAGATTGGGACCTGAGCCAAAATCAAGAGTCAGTCGCTTAACGGACCGAGGCGCTCAGGTGCCCCTGTCTTCATAGTTTTATCTTGAAATTGTTGCATTGTTGCATAACTACCGCATATGTGTGTTCTGGGTCTTCAAGCAGAACAGGGGATGTTGCCGTTTCAATAGCTGCTACCACCCAGGCATTCTCCTTCTGGATTGTCTGCACTGAGAAACCTAGGCAAAGTTTATTGCTAATTTTCTTCTTTTTGCTAGATTTTGAGAAGCCCTGCAACTCTATAGCCTTCTGCTGTAGATAGGAGGCAGTGTAAGGAGGAGAAGGAAACTGGCAAGGATGGAGGGAGGCAGCTGGGCAGGGGTGATGCACCAGGGTGTAAGCCAGCTCAGGGAGTATCTTTAGACCCAAATTCTCCCAGCACACCCCACCACCACCACCACCACCACCACCCACTGCTACCTTGGTTCTAAGGGAATAAAGGCAAATCTTTCCAACCCCCACCTCTGCATCTTTTGCCCTTTGTGTTTGTTGTGTGTGTTGGTGTGCGCATATAGGAAAGCTGAGTACTGCAAGCTGCATAGCTTGTAGAATTCTTGTGTCTCCACCCTCTGGCGTGTCCCACTCCTACTGGTCAGGGCTCATGGGAAGTGACGCATTCTTGCCTATCCCATTACCTACATATTGGAATTACCTGGGGAGATTTTTTTAAAAATATAGATGCCTGAGCCCCACTCAAGACAGAATCAGATTTATTTGAAGGTAGGGCATAGGAGTTTTTTAAATAGTCCCCAGATCAGATTTGTATTTACACTGAGGTCTGCAATTTATAACACAAATTAAATGAGGTGATGAATGAATAGATTGGTGCATAGATTTGTGGTAAGGCAAGAACAATAAAACATTAATGGTAGAATCTAGGTGGTATGTATGTAGTGTTCATTACAGAATTCTTTCAACTCTGCTCTGATTGACATTTTTCAAATTAGAATGTTGAAGAAAAAAAAGAAAAACCTCCCACACTTCTCCAGATGATTAATTTGGGGCCGATGCCACCTAAGGCCTGATGTTTGAGATGGGTGGAGAGAGACTGCATCTGTTCTGTGGAAAAGAGTGTTGGGTCAGCAGGTGTGAGCACAGGCCTGGTGCCTGATGGCCATTGTATATTTAGGAAAGGGACCCTAAGAAAGCCCCAGAGAGAAAATAGGTGAGAGCAAACTCCTGGCTGATAAAATATCCATGTTGAACCCAAACTTGATTAATTGAAATTCTGAGTGCCATTAATTCACATATTAGCAGAGGAAAAAAAAATAGGTGTTTTTGAAAGATGCTACTTCTTTTATAGGAACATCTGGTTCTTCAGTGTGGGAGCAGAATCTTGGAGCTGAGAAGCATTGAGGGTCATCTGGTCCAGCCTCCCACTCTGTGTCTTTCTCAATGGCCTGAACTGAATTGCATTTGATTTGTGCAGCTGGACAGAGTGATTCTAAGGTCACTGTTTTGGGGATGAAATCACTTTTAATTCTAGCAAATGGATATGGCTCAGAACCGTTTTCCTAAGAGAAAAATAAAAGCTGTTTTGTGCAAGGCTTGATTGCCCCTCTCTTTCCTGCTAGTTTACAATTGGGCGTTGAGGCAACAGAGAGGAACAGTGCCTCAAGGAGAGTGTGCTGTGTGGTGCCTGTGTTTTACTTCCCACTGAGTCATGGGTCCCGGTCCTCCCAGAAATGTGCAGAATGAAGTCTCTTTCTCACTTTCCTGCTCCCCAAACTTCGTGCTGCTTCTAAGGAGTACCGAAGCAAAGGCCCTTCTGTCCTGCCTGTGGGGCTGGGGAGCAAACAACAAAGACCCTTTAAGGGAGGGAGTTGGGGCATGAGTCCTGCAGATGTGAGGTTACAGTGTGTCCGCCAGCCCCTTGGGAGCTGCAGCCAGCATGTTGCAGAGGCCAAAGTATGGGACTCATTTGTGGGTTCCCGAAAAGAAATACCCTGCCGATTATGAGTCACTCTCAGCCTCCTTTCCCAGAGCCTCTGGAGCTCACAGAGAACTCAGACAGTTTGTTCTCCGGGACTTTTTGAAGCTTTGATATGGATTAAACTCCTTCCCAGTCTGTCTACACAACTAATGGCGTTGTTGAGCCTGATCTGTAACTTCTCTTTCAGTTTCCACACCTATAAAATACAGAGAAATATTAGTCTCCAAGCCCTTCCAGCTTTTATAGTATCTACTTTTTCTAATGCTTTAAGGTTTATAAAATACGTTCATATGCCTTATCTCCTTTGAGTCAGACAATCTCCTAAAAGGGTTTGAGAATCTCAGGGCGCGATGCCCGAATGTCGTCTCCTCTCCCTCTGTAACCTTTCCTTGAGCAACTTCTGTTGTTTCAATTACCATCTACATTATGATACATTATGATAACTTCTGTCGTTAGCCTGGATCTCTCTCTAAGACCTGATTATCCAGTTGCTAGCTTGTCTGTCCATTGGGCCATTCTTCAACACTGAATCTGTGCTCCTTCTCTCCCCTAGGCTCTACCTAAAACCTATGCCTTATCTTGGTGAAGGGTGTAGTCACTCATCCACTTGGGCAGGCCAGATACCTACGAGCCCCCTGACATCCTCTCCCTAAACCCTCATATTCAGTCTGTCACTCAGTCTCCTACGGACGTTTCCTCCTAAGTGTCTTGACTCCAGTCCCTTCTTCCCGTCTCCTTGGCTGCCTCATTAGGGCAAAGCTACCCCCATCTGTTACCAGGACTATTGTAGTAACCTATTAACCACTCTCCCCACATCTATTTTGTCTTCTTCCCATGATCTCCAAATTTAGGAGAAATGTTTTGAAACACAAATCTGACTAGGTCACTGTCATTCCTTAAACTTATAAATGGCTTTATATTGCTGTTATGATTAAAAAAGAAATCCTAATAAGGTCCAGATCTCCCTCTGTGGCTTGTTGTCTATATAGCTTTGCCCTGGCCATCTGTGCTCCAGCCCTAAAAATCCATTCCCTTTTGTAAGTTTTTAAAATATATTTCTTTCTGCCACAGGGCCTTTACACATACTTTTCCCTCTGTCTGGAGTACTCTTATCCTCTCCCCTTTGCCCACCTAACTGCTGCTTATCCGTTAGATTGAGCTTGAGCCTTATGACTCAACTCTCGCTGCTCTTGGAGATCTGGCTGCCTTTTTTCCAGAGGCATTATAACATTTTATATTCTCTGTTCATTATTTTGACTGATGGACATCTTCTCACCCATTAGTGTAAGTTCCAGTAGAGCAAGGATCTGTTTGTGTCTTATCACCATTGTATCCCAGTACTGAGCACACAGAAATATTTGTTCAGTGGATGAACCCAATGGAGTAGATAGGACAGGTCTTTTTATTTGCTTTTTTTTTTTTCTTTTACACAAAGGGATTGTCTTTTTTTAAGAAGCAGATGCTTGACATTTTACTTTTCTTAACAATTATTTCTATTTCTATTATTTCTTTGCTTTTATTTATGATATTATAATATGGATATTTCTGCTTCACATCAGTTCCTTCTGCTATCATTTCTCATTCCCCACCAATTCCTGCTTGGCCCCAGCAGAGTCAGTGATGTGCAATCATTGGTCTGGAAGTGGTCTTCAGAACATACACTGGCAACTCATAAAATGCTTTCAGATCACTAGTAATCTTGTGAAAACCTGCATAATTAACTACTGGAGAATGTAACTGTGAATATGGATGGGAGAGTCATTAATCAGAAGCTCTGTATGGAAAATTAAACAATGAAAGTGAATTTCTTTATTTTTTTAATTTTTTAAACATTTATTTATTATTAAGAGACAGAGAGAGACAGAGCATGAGCAGGGGAGGGGCAGAGAGAGAGGGAGACACAGAATGTGCCGCAGGCTCCAGGCTCTGAGCTGTCAGCACAGAGCCCGACACGGGGCTGGAACCCACAGACCAGGAGATCATGACCTAAGCCCAAGTTGGATGCCTAACCGACTGAGGCACCCAGGCACCTGGACAATGAAAGTGAGTTTCTAAGGGGAGGGTTTTGAGATTGAATTATGAAGCCCCGGCTGACTGAGACCCCTCTTGCCTTTCTCACTTTCCTACGTGGCGTTAGGAAACGTAACCTGTCCCTTACGATGTCCCAGATTTAACATACTGAGTCTCTGGACATAATAATGTATCTGGTGCCAGATGGTCCCATGCTTCTGCTTTCCTGGCTATACGGCACCTCCTGTTACCTTTGGCTGCTTACTCCGTCCGAGAAACACAGTAGACTAACTTGCCCTAGCAATGTGTTCTTCTGGCTTTCAGGGGCCACGTGCATCCCCAGTGTGTCCAAAGAGAATGGGCACCTCCTGTGGCTCACTGTCTAGAAAACTGTGTTTTGTGTTCCTTGCTGTGGTACTAAGCTGATTTCGTAAAAGCTTATCGACTTTGAGCACACACCCACTGTGAGCTTGTGCAATTCAGAGAACACCCAGTGTCGCTAGCCCTGAGGACCCAAGTCTTCTACACAAGGCAAAAAATGGGAGTAGGGCTGTCTCTGACTAAGTCCATCATTAGCTGAGGAATTTCAAATCATGTTAGTCTTTCATACGAGGCTATTTCTTCAATTTTCTGGAAGGTGTGTGTGTGTATGCACACACATGCCCACACGAGCGCACGTTTTCTCATATATAGATAATTCTTGCAGGGGCCCAAAAGCCTCTATCCCTGTGTTGGCAACTGGGGACTCTACCAAAGGTAACAGGAGAACTTTGTTGCCAGGGTATCTATATGGGAATTTGCCAGTGTGGAAATACTTCCTGTGTTGGTTGACATACAATGTATTTATTGAATGTATTCAATGTTACAGATCATACCTTGGTGTTTAATTCCCTTAGATAAATACTGAATTCATAATCAGAAATCTGCCCTTATTATAGATTCATTCTTTTACTTTTTTTTAAAATCAAGAGTAACTGTTAGTGGCGCCTGGGTGGCTCAGTCGGTTAAGCGTCTGACTCTCGATTTCGGCTCAGGTCATGATCTCCCAGTTCGTGAGATCAAGCCCTGCATTGGGTTCTGCACTGACCACATAGAGCCTGCTTGGGATTCTCTCTCTCCCTTTCTCTCTCTGTCTTCCCCTCACCCATTCTTTCTCTCTCTCAAAAATAAATAAACAAATATATGTGTGTGTATATATATGTATTTATAATGGGGGTGAGGGAGAGGGAAAAGTGGGTGATGGGCAGGGAGGAGGGCACCTGTTGGGATGAGCACTGGGTGTTGTATGGAAACCAATTGGACAATAAGTTATATTTAATATAAAAAAAAAGGACTGAGAACAAACTAAGGGTAGATGGGGGCTGGGGGAGAGGGGAAAGTGGGTGATGGGCAGGGAGGAGGGCACTTGTTGGGATGAGCCCTGGGTGTTGTATGGAAACCAGTTTGACAATAAATTACATCTAAAAAATAATTAAAACAAAAAATTAATAAAATGAAGAAAAATATGTATATAAAGAAGAACTTATTATTGTTTATTACAAAAAGGATATTACCCCATTACAGAAACTGAAAAATAAAAAAGACGTCTCTCAGAAACTGATTATATCTCCCTAAAACTGGTGTAAATTTCTGTTGCATTAGCATTCAGACATTCTTCTGTCAATATTTCTTTTATATATATATATTTATATATAATTATATTATATATATTATATATATAATTAATATTTTAATAATATTTAATAATATATATTATATATAATTAATATTTTTCATTTCACTTTTATGTCATACTCTTACATCCAGTGATAGACGTTTCTCTTATGTTAATACTTACCTATTACTTTTTTTTCATTCCAGTCTAATTAACATGCAGTGTTACATTAGTTTCAGGTGTACAAGACAGTGATTCGGCAATTCTTTACGTTACTCAGTGCTCATCATGGTGACTGTCCTCTTAATTCCCTTCACCTATTTTACCTATCCGCCTACCCACCTCCCTTCTGGCAACCACCAGTTTGTTCCCTTTATTCGTTGTCTATCACTTCTTTTTTTTTTTTTAAGTTTATTTATTCATTTTGAGAGAGAGAGTGAGAGAGCACGAGCAGGGGAGGGGCAGAGAGAGAGAGAATCCCAAGCCGGCTCCTCACTGTCAGCACAGAGCCCGATGCAGGGCTCAAACTCACGAACTGCGAGATTGTGACCTAAGCCGAAAGCAAGAGTCCGTTGCTTAACTGACTGAGCCACCCAGTGCCCCCCTGTCACTTCTTAATGCCTGTGTAGTATTCATCGTATGTTTTGTATTTCTCAACTAATATTCAAGTGTTACAATTTTGGTGTTTCCCCCTCTTTTTTCCCCCCTCTTTTAAATCTGTTTGCGTAATTTTTAATTAATAATCTCGGACAGGGGAGAAGAGCCAGAATACGCATTATAAACAGCCCAGTGCTTTTTGTGACTGTGCAGAGAAGTCCGTGATTAAGGTCGGAAGAACCTAGGATACGATGGTTTGTAACGGGAAAGGGGACCCAGGGTATCCTGACTGCAAGGCGTCAGGCCTTGAGTTCTGCGTGCACTCACGTGTCACAGCATTGCCCCAGAGGGAGCGGCCTCACCCTGTGTAACAACTTCTAAGTTTTCTACCACTCTTTTTTTTTTTTTTTTTAAATATAGAGCTCAAATTCTGGAAATACACGGGCAACTGTAGGCTCTGTGTAGACTTCATTGTTTTCTTTGAAATCTGTGTGTGTTTCAAATATTCCTGCTAACTGAATTGAGGGTTTACGTTCCTACTGGTGATGTTGGAAGCATGTCACATTCTAGGCTTTTACAAAATATGGCTATTCCCAAGTGTTTCACACTGAGGCACACAGTTTGAAAGTAAGTGCTGTGTATAGGTGGATGTGCTCTGTATAACAGTTCTTCTGTAAGTTGGAGAAATAGCTAGAGGAGAAATCTGTTCTTAGAACAAGGCACATGCTGTTGGTTCCAGACATTCTTGCTGGAGGATACAAAAGTGGTGTTTAACGGCTGCTGGCCCCACGCCCACTCTCCAGCCCCAAGGAATGTGCTGTGTCTGGGCCGCACTCGGCATCAGGGCCGTTATTGTGGGGAGGGGAGAAGCCAGCCCTCCAGGTCCTTGGCCTGAGCGGCCTGAGTGTTTCCTGCCAAAAGAAGGGATCTGTTTTGACTTCGGGTTTCCCACCTAGCCCCCTGCCCCTGCTCCGTGAACTGCCCTGTTTGCAGAAGGAGGCTCGGTTTTCTTTCCCACAACTGCTGTTTCTTCGCTGCAAGTACTTTACCCTGAACGTAAAGTTAAAAACAGCGTTTGTAGGAAGCTTTGTTCGGTAGGGGGGTGTCACCCTGTTCTCCCATTACAGATGTGACATATGGACCCATTCCAATATCTGTGTGTTTTGGCACATGCCCTGTTTCTGAAATTGCTTCTCTGTGTTTTGCATAGGAGGGAGAGAGAAAAAAAATTCTAAGATAAAATAGTCGGCCTATCCTCCGGGATTCTTTTTCAGCAGTTTAAGTGGGGGTAGCGTCACTTTGTCCCTTCTCGTATGCGTAACGTAATAGTAACTTTTGTGAACTATCTCCTTTACCTCTCATAATCAACCCCTTGGGTTGGGTATGATTTCGGGCCCCCTTTTACTGGGGAGGAAACTGAGGTTGGAAGAGGTTTAGGAACTTGTTTTGCTCATCGGTGGTAGTGTCTCTGCAAGGGTAGCCTGAATCCAGGGCTGGATGTACCCGTAATCCCCATACAGTAGTACCTTCGGCATCAGTGGGAGGAACTTGTCGGATAAATGGAAATGTCCTGAGGCTTATGGAAGTTCGGCTTCTTAGGTTGGGGCTAATTTGTATTTTTCCCCCTACCCTTTATTTATTTATTTATCGATTTTTTTTCTAATTTTTTTTTCTTAATGTTTATATATTTTTGAGAGAGAGAGACAGAGTGCAAGCAGAGGAGGGGGAGAGAGAGAGGGAGACACAGAGTCCGACGCAGGCTCCAGGCTCGGAGCTGTCAGCACAGAGCCCGACGCGGGGCTCGAACTCACGAACCGTGAGATCGTGACCTGAGCCGAAGCCTGATCCTTAACCAACTGAGCCACCCAAGCGCCCCTTTTATTTTACTTTTTAAGTTTATTTATCTTGAGAGAGAGACAGAGAGAGCAAGCAGGGGAGGAGCAGAGAGAGAGCGAGGGAGAGAATCCCAAGCAGGCTCTGGGCTGTCGGTGCAGAGCCCGCTTTGGGGCTCCGTCTCGCGAGCCGGATGCTTAACCTTAACCAACTGAGCCACCCAGGTGCCCCTCCCTACACTTTTTTATTTTGAAAAACTTCAGACCTGAGAAAAGTTGTAAAAATAGTACAAGGGAGACCTACATCCTTCAACTAAATTCACCAGTTGTGAACATTTTACTATATTAGCTTGTGTTTCTGTCTTTGTGTGTGTTGTGTTGTGTTGCTCACCCTTTAACAGTTAGTTGAGCTGTTAGCACATTTCATCCTAAGTACTTTAGCAGGTGTCTTTGAAGAACAAAGACACACTCCTGAACAACTTCATAGGGACTCAAAAAACAATTGAAAGTCAGTGCCCTGCTCTTTTCTAATATACCCATGCTCAAATTGCCCTGGTTGTGCCCCAAATGCCTTTTATGGCTGGATTCTTTTCTTATCCAGTGTCTGATGAAAGGGCAAACATGGCTTTTACGATTTGTAATTCTCATACTAGGAACAGTTTGCTTTGGCCCAACTCGGAAGCCCAGGGCTTGTGCTACAATTCCAGAGTTTCTGTCCCTCCTGACGAAGCAGCCACACACACGCACGTCCTTACTTGACACGTGTTGTCCTACTGGGCACCACGTCTTCGTTCTTCCTCCTTCCTTCTCTCTCTTCACCTCTATTTCTTAAGTTCTTTCTTCTCCTTCCTTTCTCTTTTTCCTTCCTCATTTTCTTTTTTCCCTTCCTCTCCTTTCTCCCTCCTCTCCTCCTCCTCCCCGTACAAGACTCGTTCTTACGCACTGTAATGATTCTGTGCTTCAGCCTGGAAATTGGTGGTGTGGCAGGGGGGAGCTGCCAAACTGGATTCAGTTAACAGGTTGAGACAGCGATCAGGCGATGGGGTTAAGGAGGTGTATGGGGGCAGGGTGCTGACCTAGCTGTGGACCCTGTTGCCGGAGGCCGGGGCGGCTCTGCATGAGGCTAAGGGGATGGATGGATGTAAGAGTGGCCGGCTCCAGTCCAGGAAGGTATGAGCCCTGGAACCTAGGGAAGGGACGGGGTGTACCAGGATAGAGTGAAAATGGCATTAGGGCATAATAGGAAGACTATGACTTTGAAGCCAAGCACGCAGGTTAAGATACGGACTGGCTGTATGATTTTGGTAAGATTATTTAACTTTTGTGTTTGTTGGTTTGTTTATATTTGAATATAGTTGAATTATTTAACTTTATTTATTTATTTATTTATTTTTACATTTATTTATTTTTGAGAGGCAGAGAGAGAGAGCACAGTAGCTGTTAGGTGTTTACATGGTGTTGCCACAAATGGGTGGAGGTCTGCAGTGAAGGGAATTGTAGGTAGGTTGTGGCTGTAAGTTCGTGCAGGTGGCCAGCGTGGGGCTGATCTGTCAGTGGATGAAGGTCCTTTGGAAAGGAGTTCAGGCAGGTCTCCTGTTGCTGGGAACTGGCAGGCAGGGAATGGTGATCAGAAGCCAAACTCTGGTTGGAAGCCATGGCACTGGGGATCTGGGAGAGAATCCGAATGCCGGAGCCAAACTGCCCCATCAGGTTCAAGCGAATAGCGGGGTGACTTGGTGCTGTGGGACACCTGTGGGACAGCACCTGTTTGAGAATAGCATTAGGGAGAAGCCGGGGGCAGGAAGTGCCGCCACTCTGGGAGGAGAACCGGGACCCAAACCAAGTCTGGCGTCTATTCTGTCTGAGATTTGCTGTGGGTGTGATGGCATTATTATATTGAAGAGACTCTTTTCCTGGCCCTTGGCCTGAAGTTAGATAAATTGTCACTAGGTATATGAAGCTTCCTTGATTATGAGTTCAGAGCCCCAAATTGCTGGGATGACCTCCATTCATTCCCTTCTGACTTATCTGATTTGCCATAACAAAAGACATAGATTGGATGGCTTGAACAACAGAAACTCATTTCTCTCATTTGGGCTGGGAGGAGGGGAGGGCAGACAGAGAGAGAGAGAGAGAGGGAGGGAGAGGGAAAGGGAGGAGAAGACAGAAAGGGCGGGGGATGGCGGGGGAGAAAGGGAAAGAAAGAAGCAGAGAGAGAGAAAGATCAAAGAGGAGAGAGGAAGAGAGGGAGGGAAAGAGAGATGGAGAGGGAGAGAGAGCCTGCTTACAAGCAAGTACCAGTGAGCAGCTCTCTGGTCTCCTTATCAGGGCACTAATCCCATCAGGGGAACTACACCCTCTCGACCTCATCTTAACCCACTTGCTTCCCAAAGGCCCCACCTCCGAATACCATCCCACTGTGAGTTGGGGCTTCAACATATGAATTTTAGGGGGATTCAGGTATTCAGTCCATAGCACCCTCTTTGCATGCCCCCGTTCCCAGACACTTAAGAGTCTGTATGTTGGGAGGGGCATTGCTTCAAGGAGAGTGCTACTCACATGTAGAATCTGGAAGCAGGAAACTGATCCAGGACCACAGTTCTTGTAGCTTGTTAATAAAAACCTTTTGCAGGGAAACTCTAATTGACTCTCATAGTACACAGGTTCTTCCCTTTTGTGTCCAATGGGGTTTTTTTCAATCTCCTAATTTTTATGATTTTTCACTCTAGAGGCATGTGAAATCTCCACATTGCACTTTCTGCAGTTAGATGTGAGACATTCTCAGGGCACCTGGGTGGCTCTGTTGGTTAAGTGTCCGACTTCAGCTCAGGTCGTGATCTCACGGTTCGGGAGTTCGAGCCCCATGTCAGGCTCTGTGCTGACAGGTCAATATTATTTCCGGTTCTTTGTTGACTAAATTTGCTTTTGTTTTTACCTATTTTCTGAAGAGCATTACATTACAAGCTAAGCTTAATAGGACATGGTTTTCTGTGTTTTTTAAAAAGTATTTAAACAAGATCTACAATGAAAGTAACATGTACTTTCCAAGTTTTAGGTAATATGCATTAGGATATAACTTAAGAAGATGCAGTTAGCCCTATGTTTTCACTTTCTGGAAGAATTTCATGGCTATCCCTTTCTGTGGTCTGTGTCTTTGGCTTCTTTGCCTTGGTTGGCTGGCACCCTTCCCACCCCTGAGCTCCCAAAGTCCCCGATCCCATCAGGGAATGTCACGTCCCTTCCCTGGAGAGCAGTGGTTCTCCACATCTGCTCCACGGACAGCAACAACATCTGACAACTGGTTAGAAATGCATATTTCTGGGCCCCACCCCAGACCTCCTGAATTAGAAACTCCAGGGGTGAGCCCCTGGCATCTGGGTCTTAATCGACCCACCAGGTGATTCTGATACATGCTTGCAGTGGACTGAATGTTTACGTCTGCCCAAAATTCGCATGTGAGAATCCTAACCCCCAATGTAATGGTGTTTGGAGGTGGGGCCTTTGGGAGGTGAATACGATTTAGCACCTGTAAGAGACCCCAGAGAGAACCCTAGCCCCTTCTGCCTCATAAGGACACGGTGAGGAGTTGCAGTCTCTGAGGAAGGGGGCTCTCACCAGGCACTGAATCTGCTGGCTCCCTGATCTTGGACTTCTCAGCCTCTGGAATGCGAGAAATAAATTTCTGTTGTTTCTAAGCCGGCCAGCCTGCAGTATTTTGTTACAGTGACCCGAAGGAACTAAGTGCAGAATTCCTGCCCTGGGCTAGACGGCTAGATTGGTGGACCTATCTCCCAGTTGCTGCTTTTGGCATAGATAACAGCACTTTATTTTGTTCCTCTTCAGATGTAGAATCAGACAGGGTGAGGTGGGGTGAGACTTGAGAGGTCATTCTGGTTCCTTCCCTTTACCACAGAAGAGAGCTTGTGACCTGGGCCAAAACGCTGCAGGCAGGTGCATCCTTCGGATGGGACCCTGGGCTTCCCGTTCTGGGCTCCTTGCTCCTGGCACAGGCCATGTTCCTTCTCTAAAGATAGTTTAGTCAGTGCTCTCTGAGAGCATGATTCTTTGTAAAGTGGCCTGAGGAAATAATTCTGAAAGAACCAGTCAGATTGGCCTAATCACTTGTGGGCTCTCTTAATATTAAAAAAAATTTTTTTTTAATGTTTATTTATTTTTGAGAGAGACAGTGAGTGAGCGAGTGAGCAGGGGAGGGGCAGAGAGAGAAGGAGACACAGAATCCGAAGCAGACTCCAGGCTCTGAGCCATCAGCACAGAGCCTGACTCGGGGCTTGAACTCGTGAACCGCGAGATCATGACCTGAGCCAGAGTCAGATGCTTAACTGACTGAGCCACCCAGGCACCCCTCTCTTAATATTTTGATATGAATAATATTCTAATATTTCATGGGTGTACTCTAAAACCTCAGAATCAAGTAGCTTCTGTCATTGATTTCATTTAATTATTCTACAGGAAAAAACCCAAATGCTTATACTAGCAGAATTCAACGTTTCTCTGTCTTTTATGGCTTTTGTTCACCTATCATGAATGTAAATGTATCTGTGTGCTCTGTGTGTATGATGTGTGTTGAGAGAGGAGGAGGAGAACGAGAAACTTCTATTTATAGGGAAATGGTGAGTTATCTGCAGAGGGTGTGCTTGGGGGAGTCAGCAATGGTCGGACCTATTGGGGGGCACCGTCCATAGCAGCGTCCCCTGACCTGACCCTGGTTTTGGAGACGGTTGCATTTCCAGTGTCTTTGCATAGGCAGTCAGCTCACCTATCTCTTTTCCCCTGTTGGATAATCTCTGTAGCAGAACTGGATTTTACTCACTACTGGTTTCTGAATCTCAATAATCTGAAAGAAAGCATAGCATTGGAAAAATCTGGAAGCAGTCAGGGCACCTGGGTGGCTCAGTCAGTTAAGCATCTGACTTCGGCTCTCAGGTCATGATCTAGTGGTTCTTGAGTTCGACCCCTGCATTGGACTCTGTACTGACAGCTCAGAGCCTGGAGCCTGCTTCAGGTTCTGTGTCTCCCCCTCTATCTGCCCCTCCCCTGCTCGTGCTCTGTCTCTCTCTCCCTCCCTCTCAATAATAAACATTTAAAAAAAAAAGAAGAAGAAGAAGAATTTGGAAGCAGTCAGTTTATGCAGACAATTCAGAGTCTGACTGGCTTGCATATCTCAGCTGTCCCCCTCTTCCCGCTCTACTCGAATGATCTGGTTTTTCTGGATGTCTTAGAATTCTTGTATTTGTTGAGTCCATAGCCTCAGGTGCTCCCATGTCTGCTCCAAGTGCATGGGAAGAATAAACACCTGAGAAAAATGTGCCCCTGTCAAAATACAGGATGGACTCGGTTGTGACGAGTGCCTTGGGAGTCCGGGTATACAGACTGGCCGGGAGATTAAGTGAGGGTTTCTTTAACATGGTAAACTTAAAGGGAATCAGGGGACATTGAGACTTTCCAGGGATTTGTTTCAGCTGAAAGCAGATTGTGAGAAATTCTTAACTTAGGTGCTGCCATCCTTTGTTCATATTTATTTTTTCTTTCTTTCTTCTACAGAGCAGAATAGGCTAAAAGAACAAAATAAAACAAACAAACAAAAACAAACTACCCACCAGAACTAAGAGGGGAATGGCCATTTCTATTGTAAGGTTATAAAAACAAACCTAAGTAACACCTGCACATAAGGACCCCTGGGTCAGAAATTTAGAGAGGAGGATTCCAAAGGATCCAGGGAAAAAATTAGGTGAGCTCTACGACCAAGGAGTCTACTATAAATTTAGCTGATGAAGTTAGAAGAATATTTAAATCCAACCTATGAAAATATATGAACAATGAAACAATGTATCCAGAAGATAGAAGGATTGGTGTTAATTGGAGAACAAGTATAAACGTCTCGTGGACTGTTAGAAACCAGTAGAAAGATTACCAAAATGAAGCATTGTCACAGGAAAACTAGAGAGAAGTGTAGATTTTTGAAAGGTATAGATTTTTGAAAAGTGAAAAGCTTGACATTAATTTCTGGGAAACACCTATGGCTGATTATGACACAGCTCCTTTGTGAATAGGAAGAGAGCAGCACTGGCCTGGCCACAGCATGGTTTGCTAAGAGGCAGTCAAGGGAATGTAGATTCTGGCTTAAAATCAAAGGAGAGAGGAGTCGTAGTTTATCTGTTCACCGTTCTTATCAGCAAATCAGAAGATGACATAGGCCAGGCTTTTGTTGCCATAGAAGGTTCTGGACCAGGAAGGGGAGGCAAAGAAGGGACAGATAGGAGGAAAGGAAGGAAGGAAGGGGAGATGGAGGGCTCAAGATCCAAGGGACTCGAAGCTGTCAGAATCCAAGTCCAAAATCACCCCGCGAGTGGGACATGCAGGCCAGCATGTGTGATGGCAGTGGTGAATATGGAAGGGGTGGGAATCCATTATTGAATGAATATTCACGGAACACTTACTGTGTGTCAGGAGCACTTACTGTGTGTCAGGTATTGCATTCTGGGTTGGGGGGGAGGGAATGCTGCAGGGAATCAAGCAGACAAGGGCCCGGCCCTCAGGGGGCTGCTAGTGAGGGAGGTAGGAGGCAAACATATCTGGAATTTCTCAGGAGGTGATAGTGTTATGGGGAAGAAAACAGGTGGGGTGGCTCATTTACCTGGAGTGGTCAGGGAAGGCCCCTCTGAGATTTGCAGCATTTGGGACTGAAGGCAGTGAGGGTGAAGGAACGCTCAACCCAGGGAAAGTGGGGAAAGTGGTTCCCCAAGGTGTGTGTCGGGTCTGGGGCAGCCTTGAGGAGGCCAGGGCTGCCCGGAGCAGAGTGAGCAAGGGGAAGCAGGGGGGAATTGATGCTGGAAGAAGATGCAGGCTGGAAAGCAGACAAAGGAGAGCCCGGAACCTGCTGTTCATCCAAGTAAGTGACACGATCGGGGACTCAATACTCAAGAGTCCTTTATGACAGTCTTCAAATAAGTTCCAAAGTCCAGACCATAACCATCCAAGTTCCAGAGGAGGCAGCTTTTAGTTCCGCGTGTGGCAGCCTAGCACTTAAGCTGCCTAGCAGTGCTGTGTGCTGCACGGTGAGGTCTTTATCTTCAGAAGTGCTGGACGGGCAATGTCCCTGCATTGAGCCAGGTTTTACATCTAAAAGCCTCCGATGCCCCTTTCGATGCGAACATTCTGCAGCTTCCCCCCAGAGAACAAGAGTCTCCTGACTTTGGCCCTGACTTTCAGCGGGATGGCACATGGGGAAGCAGAAGGGGGAGGTGGTGGTGAGTGGGGTTAACGGGAAGGAGAAATGAAGGGCTGGAGACAGGTTCACGGAGACACGGTGTTTGGGCCGGGGGGAGCAGTTGGAGTCCATAGGAATGTGCCCAGAAAAGTAAGGGAGTCTGGCCTCGGGGGAAGGGCAGCTGGCCTTGGGGGCCTCAGGAGGGTGTCATCCTAAGATCAAGCAACAGAGATCTGGACATTGTGCTGGCGGGTCAGCCATGGGGGATCTTTCAGGAAATGGTAAAGGACGAGCCTGAGAATTTCCAGGGACATCAGGTAGAGATAGCAATCAAGGTGACAATCCAAAATCTCTGAGGTGTGCCCCTGGGCAAGATAAGAAAAAACTTTCCTTCTCCAGGGACCAACTTACTAGAGAAAAAGTCTAGACCCCTGATGTAGAAATGGGGAGGGGAAGGAGTGACTGAAACACCACAGCCACAGTTGAGGCCTAGCAGCCGGGTTCACAGAAGTATCTGGATGTCCTGGTACCACAAAGGTGGAAAGGAAGGACCTCTTCCAGAGAGGGCAAAGTCGGAAAAGGCCGAGAGACCCCCAGCTCTAGGACCCTTGGACGTAGGGAGTGACAACTGACCCAATCAGACAGAATCCGACTCCGCTTTGCTTTGACCAAAAAATGGTGGCGTTCTTTTCCAGTTTTGATTCACCGGACTTAACGTACTTCCCCCCATAATTATATGCTGGCCAGATCGCAGGGACACTGGACAGATTAATTTAAATCAAGACAATTAAGGGCAGTTGAAATTTTTAAATTCTCTTCTCTCTGTTCTGGTTTATAAATAATTTGGAAGAAGGAAATGAATTTCACGAAGAGCATAAAGATTACATTTGAAAATGTAAGTTTCGGGGCGCCTGGGTGGCTCAGATGGTTAAGCAGCTCAGAGCCTGGAGTCTGCTTCAGATTCTGTGACTCCCTCTCTCGCTGCCCCTCTCCTGCTCACGCTCTTTCTCTTTCTCTCAAAAGTGAATAAACATTAAAAATAAAAAAGAAAATGTAATTTTCTTACAGAAACAGGTTTACTTTTTAAGGCTACTTTTCTCCTTTAAATAAAAGTCAAATAATAGTTTACTTTTAAGTTCAAAATAATTGATGAATAAGATTATATTTCTTTGTTAGTTTAAATAAAACCCATGTTTGACTTTAGTAGTGGTTGTGTTATGGCAAAACTGCTCACAAATATGCACAGTTAGCCGGTTGTGTTCCTGTGAATTTCAGATGGTTCCCCTTCCTGATGTCTTCACAGGTGTATGCTTTGGGTTCAGAGATAATTGGTCCAGTGATGTCTTTTATTAGGTAATTAGATAATAAGCTAATTCTAATGATCTTATATTTTTGCTGCTTTCTATCTCTCTGTAAGTCGCAGAAAGGCTTTGGTCAAAGTCCATGGCAGTATTGCATGTCACAGCTACACCTTTTTCTCTCTCTCCCCCATATGTGTGTGTGTGTGTGTGTGTGTGTGTGTGTGTGTGTGTGTGTCTATATATAAATATTTTTATTTTTGCATTTATTTGTAGTCACTCTGTTTTAAGCCTGCATTGTCATGAGATGTCTACGTTATGAGCTCAGCACTTACTATTTCGTAGAGGTTGTGTTACATAATGGAAAATTCATGAGCTGTGAAATCACACAGCTGGTAGCTTAAATCCTAGCTCCAGCCCAGTCACTCACACCCTGTGACCGTGGCAAGTTACTTAACTTCTCTGAGCCTTGGTTTACTGCTCTATAAAATGGGTCTAACCATACTCTCCTAATGGGGTGGTTGTGACCATTCACGTATAAGCAGAAGTTACTGCTGTTTTGTTGTTTTGTTAGAGGACTACAATGGGGATTCAAAGTAATGGGAATTATGAAAATTAGGACCTGGAACATGGACGGGTTGACTTTTGAGAAGGGCAAGGGAATGGAAGTGAGTTACTGAGGTATTTTATCATCCCATTTTTCTGCTGCATTGGTAAGCCCAGTAATAAAGTTACTTTAAATTTTCTAAATACGGTTCTCACTTCCCTCGTGGAGTGGTAAAGGATGAAATTTATCTAGGATAGTTTTATTTGGTCTTAAAAACTTTGATTTTACACCATGATTTACACTCACCTCATTTGTGGAATATTTGGGAAATCATTGGTCTGGTTTCCCATCTTCAAGGAGTTGAATGCCATTTGAACACGTGAGTATCTCTTTCAGAAAGTTTTTGGGAATGGTGTATGAGTTTTTGCTGAATTACATATTAGTGACTTCAAGCATACACCCATTTATTTAGCTCAGTGTTCTGTGGACCAACAATTTAGACTTGGCTCATGTAGGTTGTTCCTCTGATGATCTCAGCTGGGCTCACTCATGAATCTGTGGTCTGTTGCTGGTCAGCTAGCTGCTTCTGAGGGTGGCTGGAGATCAGCTGGAGCGAAAGAGGAAGGGAATGATGGGGGTATGGGGTCTTGGTTCTCTCATCCTCCAATAGGCCAGCCCTGGTGTATTCATATGGCAGCCCATTTACATGAGGTAGATTGGGAGGGTCAGACACTCTTAGGGCAAGTTGTGCCCAGCTTCAGAACTTGGACAGTGTCACTTCCACCACAATCTATTGGCCAAAACGACTCAAAACGTCATTACAGGGGCACCTGGGTGGCTCAGTCTGTTGCGTGTCTGACTTTGGTTCAGGTCATGATCTCGTGGTTTGTGCATCCAAGCCCTGCATTGGGCTCGCTGCTGTCAGTGCAAAGCCTGCTTCAGCTCCTCTTTTCCCCACCCCCCACCCTGTCCCTCCCCCCATCCCACTCTCTCTCTCTCAAAAATAAATAAAACATTTTTTTAAAAAGGCCATTCCAGAATCAATGAGCAGAGAAACAGAGACCACCTCTTAATGAGAGGAACCGCACAATATGGAAAACATTTTTGCAACCCTCCCAGATGAGGACTCTATGCTCTATGATCCTCATTGACAGTTCTGGTTCCTTGGAGTCAACAGATTCTTTCTCTTCTGCTTTAATTTGCATCCTTTTTTTGTTTTGTTTTTGTCATTTGATAGTTTCAAGACTGAAAAGAGATGCTTACATTATCACTTCCCTTCTATTTCGGCCTGAGCTCAGGTTTGTAAAGTGCTGGCACCTGAGATTGACCCTGGCCCCATAGGCCCTTCCTTGGATTTTCTCCCTGACCAGATCCCCTCACCCAGATCTAGGCAGTGGGCAGGCAGAGTAGGGACAGGTCAGCTGGATGACCTGGCTGGAGGCTGCTCAAGGGGCCCTGGCTCAAGAGCAGTTTCTTCATTGTCCTCTGTTGCAGAAGGTCTGACATGGGAAAAGGAGCAGGAGCCTCCCCATTTAATTGGCTGGATCTCTTGGAGCATTTAGACATTGCATTGTAACAAAGGCTAGGCAGATAAGGTAGTTCCTTAAATAAAGTTGTTTTGAACTCTTTTTAATCCATCAGATGATCTCAAGTGGCTAAGTTTGTTTTAAGTAGCTAAAGATTTATTTTCTGATTATTTTGAGGGAGTAGAAATTCTAATCATCTTCCACAGACCCCAGAGATCTTAGTGGTTTGTCTCTAAATCCGAAACTTAATGGGATCTTTTTTTTTTTTTAAATATGAATGTTCTTCTAACTTGTTTTAGACTATAAAGTCTGTTAGTCGCAGCCTTGGCCTGTATGCCTTGGGTAACGTAAATTTTCTGAATTGTCTTCTGGTCTATAAATTCTAAACTCAACTATATTGCCACTGACTCCAGGGAATTGCACAATCAAGGAAGAAAGAAGGGCCCAGGAGCTGCCTGCTTCTCAGTGACCTTGGAAGTTTGGCACAGTGATGACCTGTATTTAGGAGAAAACTGGGAAGTGATTGGTTCAGTTTATAGCTCCTTAAGATGTCAGTGGGTCAGGCCTGCTGCAGAGCATGCCAGACATGATGCTTTCACCTTCCACGAGGAGATGCTGTATGATGATCATTATTCTACCCTATATTAGAGCAAAAATTAGTTAGAGCTCATCTGAAATGTTTTTACTTGTGAATCAGTTATTACCTTGACAAGGGAAAGGGGTAAAGGTCATTGCATTTGCCATTCTTCTTTTATACCCAGCCGTCTTTCTCCAGGCATGTTCAGGAGAACTCAGGAAGCAGGTCAACTGAATGGAGGGAGTAGGAATTCTTTAGGTTATCAGCATATTCTTCACTTTCTAAAAATAAAGAAAAATGAACTGTCTTCTCTTGAGTTTAAGGCTTCTTGATTAGTTGAGGGAATGGCCTGGTTGTTTACCTGCCTGGCAGGAGGTAGTCAGGGCTGAACTGAAATTTTGGTGGGAAGGGTGACTGTAGAGTGGTTGACTGTAGAGTGACAGTCAGGATGTGGTGCAGAAGGGCAGAGAAAGCAAAGGGCTGTGGCTTTCATCAATTTATCAAACATTTATTTGGCTTCTGCCATGATGAGGCACTGGGTTAGATCCTGGGGTAACTTCCTTGAAGAGCAGGAGATAGGTGTAAAAAAAAATGCACAGAGTAAGTGATGAATTCGGTAGAAGGAGCACACATAAGGGCTCTCGGTGCACATTGGGTGCACAGCGACCTGACTCCCTGGGTGAGTAGGAAGAGGCTGGGTTATGTGTCGGGAAGGGGGGCGGGGGAGGTGGAATTCTGGCTGCCGCGCCTGGTGTGCAAAGGCAGGGAGGAGTAATGGTCCTTGCATGTTTGGGGAAATCCATGTCCTTGTGTTTGGCTGGATCAGAGCAGGGGCCCTGTGAGTGCACAGGCAGGGAGAAAGGGAAGACAAACATTCTGAGAATTTTAATGCACATCAGGGGGAAATTGGATGAAATTCACACACAGCTGGTTTTAGAAAGGCCTCTATTTTACAAAATGAAACTGGTTCTTCTCTAAAAGCAGCTCTTCAACAGCTTGGTTAATTGAATTTTGCCACTTTTCCTGCAAGTGGCAGATCTCTTTTCCTAGAAAAGGGTGACTAGGTTCATCTAGCCCCGGGTCATGTTTCACCTGCTTGAACAGTCAGGCGAAGCATTGTGCTGTGTGTACTGATCATAACATTTAGAACCTGGACGGTGACATACAAATTAAAATAACTGTCATTGTTATTTGGTGCTGTTTCAGTATGGCATTTCTGGGCTCTGGCTTCTTGAAAACTACTCAGCATGGCGTGCTAATGGATTGTCAGGCCCCAAAGATGGCAAGCACGGAGTGAAATGACAGTCGGAAAGGGGCTGAGACAGGCTGGAGAGCTTTTGCGAATACGAGGGAACCTAGTTTTGATTTGATGTTTTACAATCGAAAGTGTTCAATTATATTAAAATTGTGTGCTTCTAGTTATATCTTCTTCACGTCACACAATTACTGCTTTTTTATTTCATTTCCACTTACTTCCAAGGAGGAAGCAACTGTTTCTAAATGATTATAAGGCCTTTTTAGGTTTTTTTTAATTAAAAAAAATTGTTTTTTCCTGACTTGAACTTTTACATTCCTGGGGAGAGTTGACTGTTCTCCAAACATGTGGCATCTACCAGCACTTGGTGACAGCAAAATCTGAGTCCTGGAATCAAGTGCTTTAGTTAGTGTGTTTTTGAAGCATCGGATTAACAATGATTTTCAGCAGATTGAAAGGTACCCAATGAGAGAAGATAAATTTTACTTGGAATAAGAAAGACTAAGACTCGAGCGGTCTCATAGAAGCTCCCTGTGGGGCTTTGAGAAATGGTTTCATCTGTCTGAGCTTCAATTGTCATTTCCTTGTGGTATGTGTCTCTTTGAGTTTTGTCTGTAACATTTCAGTTCTTTTTTTTCTTCTAGAGAGAGAGCGTGCACACAAGTGGAGGAGAGGGAGAGAGAGAATCTTAAGCAGGCTCTATGCTCAGCATAGAGCCTGATGCAGGGTTTGATCCCACAACCCTGGAATCATGACCTAAGCTGAAATCAAGGTTTGGGTATGCTGGGGCACCTGGGTGTCTCAGTCGATTAAGGGTCCAACTCTTGCCTTTGGCTCAGGTCATGACCTCACTGTTTGTGAGTTCGAACCCCACATCAGGCTCTGTGCTGACAGTGTGGAACCTGCTTCAGATTCTCTCTCTCCCTCTCTCTCTGCCCCTCCCTTGTTTGTGCTCTCTCTCTCTCTCTTTCTCAAAATAAATAACTCTTTTTCTTAAAAAAGAAAAAAGAGTTGGATGCTCAATCGACCCACCCAGGCGTCCCCAGTTCATTTTCTGAAAATCGGAGTCTGACATCTCACATTTACATTTTAAGTCTGGGTTTCAGGGGTGTCTCCTACATTATTTTCTGGATTTCTCTCTTTTCTTTTTCAAATGATTTCCTAATTAGAACAAAATTTTAATCACAAATTATAAGAGAAAGTACCCAGGTGCTCTCACGTATTTTTAGGTTCTGTAAGAATTTTGGACCCTGATGTTCATGTTGGCTTGAGGTGACAGTCCGGAAGAAGGAATCCTAAAATTGCCACTGTTACACTTATCCTGTGGCTCTTAGCAAACTAGCATGTGACTTGCTTCTATACATAAGGATCTTGCTGCTTGCTTCCTAAAGGAAATGTCTAGAACACCTCCTTTTTCATTTATTTATTTATTTATTTATTTATTTATTTATTTATTTATTTAATGTTTTTATTTATTTTTGAGAGAGAGAGAGAGAGAGAGAGAGAGAGATGGAACATGAGCAGGGGAGGGGCAGAGAGAGAGGGAGACACAGAATCTGAAGCAGGCTCCAGGCTCCGAACTGTCAGCACAGAGCCCGACACAGGGCTCAAACTCATGAACTGCGAGATCATGACCTGAGCCAAAGTCAGACGCTCAACCAACTGAGTCACTCAGGCACCCCTGGAACCCTGCTTTTCCTGTTTGATGGCTTCCTCCTCAACGAAAATGGAAAGTGAGCAAGGGTTTCTAATGATGGAGTGGTTGTGTATGTACTAACCACTTACAAAAGGCTCACCTGGTAAGGATTACAGGTCAAGGGGTGCCTGGGTGGCTCAGTCGGTTGAGCCTCCGACTTCGGCTCAGGTCATGATCTCACGGTTTGTGAGTTCAAGCCCCGCATCGGGCTCTGTGCTGTCAGCTGGGAGCCTGCATCCTGCTTTGGGTTCTGTGTCTCCTTCTCTCTCTGTCCCTCCCCCACTTGTGCTCTGTCTCTCTCTGTCTCTCAAAAATAAATAAATGTAAAAAAAAAAAAGAATTACAGGTCAAGAAAGTAACTGGTTTACCATGGCCTGCCTTTATTTACCTCTGAATGTAGGGTGAAGAGGTGGGGGACTGGGGTCTCTGTCAGTGGCTGTCAGAGGAATGCTGTTACTGTAGAGTTTATTTGGTATCCAAGAAGAACCCAGGCTCTCCATATGAGGATCAGAGTGGAGAATCTCCTGCAGACGGTGGCTCAGTGCAGTTTTAGAGCAGGGACACGCAGAGCAGGGTTTCCTGAGTCTGGGTTCTTTGTGACTCAGGGTGTTGAATGACTAAGTATGCCTGTGCTTAGGCAATGTCTGCAGTTTTCTTTCTACCCCTCTGAAGGTTGAGCAATGGTCCGGGTTTGCCTGGGACTGAAGAGTTTTCCAAGATTGAGGATTTGCAGCGCTAAAATCAGGGAAGTCTGGGGCAGACTGGGGCAGTTGGTCACTCTCCCTCCGGCCCCCCTGCCGGTCTCTCTCTGTTTTGCTTCCTCTCACTGCTACACAAAACAGCGAGCAGCCCTAACACTTTGCGCAGCGTTCCAGATGAACTTTACAAGTGACCAACCTAGGGAACTGGGCAACACAGAACAACCTGTTTTTTAAATAGAAGTGCTCCTTAAGTAGTTCAGACTTAAGTATGACTGACTGTCTGTATAGCAGGTGACACCACCCTGCAGTGTCGTGATGATTTCTTTGCATTGCTTTTCCTTTGGCTGAACGTTTTTGAAAATTGAAGCCTGGGGCCACTGCAGGCCCCACGTGCGGGGAGCATACAGGCACCTCTGAGGTGACCCCTCCCCGTTCCACTCCTACTTCTCCTGGGTGCTACTGGTTGTCCCCACCTGGAGAGCAGGTGCAGTTGTGAGTGGTGGATGGGGTCCCTGGGATTAGCTTGCTAGTCTTTTTTCTTTTTTTTTCTTCAGGAAAATGATATACAATTCAAGCAAATTAAGTAAACACTGAAATCCTCTACCTTTGTCCCCAGAAGTTGTTCAAGGCTACAGACCATTTCCCAGATTGGGTTGTCATTTTAGCCATCCCTCGTGCGTGAGCAAAACGCATACAAACCTGTATCCCAAGATCAAAGGGCAGAATTCTGATTATGCTCCTGGAACTTCAGAATCCCAGACAGAAGCCCGTGCAGGGGGCCTCTTGAGATTTTGATCTTCTTTCCATTAAGAGTGACTGGATTTTTTTCTTCCTGTGATTCATCAAGAAAGTTCCATTTATCCTTCCATGTTTGCTGCTGCTCACAAACCCCTCCTTCTTTTTCCCTCCTGGTGAAGTTACATGCCTGTGTGATGTTACCAGGCTGCGTGAAAATCCAGGATCATCCTGAGCGTCAGGCAGTTGCCTAGAAACCAACATGAAAACAGGATTAGGTAAAGCATTTTTTCTATATTACAGCTGCTTTCTGATTAAGACATGATGTTACAAATAGCTCAGTATGTATACCCCTTCACAGCCTTGAAACACATATAAGTGAAAAAAGAATTTTTCAACAGAGACAAAATGATTTTTCCATAGCCACATTTCTAGGTGCTCACCACCAACCCCAATCTCCTCTCCTCCGCAACCCCACTCACCCCTCCCTTTCAGGAGGGTCACGTGTTGGGGATCCTTGGCCCTGTTAGAAGAACATTAACATAAACCAACAGCAAGTCTGAGACACTACTGTTCTTCCATCAGTCCCTCAACCTCAGCCAGACTGGCGTGTGTATAGAGAAGTCAGAAGGCTTTGCAGTAATTTAGTTATGAAGAAGGAATGTGTTGTGTTGGGTAGCAATGAATCAGCTAAGTGATAAGCACGTTTTTACCAGAACACCATGAAGGGCTAATCCCACTTTAAATTGACTGCAGTGAGTGAGAACTAAATCTCTAACCCTGGACCCTGCTGTGTCTCAGGAAATTAGTTGGGATGGGGTCAAGGGACACAGAGGAATGTCTACTGAAAAGACTTATTAAGTAATTGACATATTCCCAAACTCCTAGAATAAGATAGATAGGTAAATGATGACTGCTGGTTTGGGGTCAAAGGAGAAAAAGGAATCAAGAAAACCCAAGAGTCAGTAAGTTAGCAAATATTTATTGAGCTCCTCCTATCTGCCAGTTGGCCCTTCTAGGTGTGGTGGGGGTGGGGTGGGGTGAGGTGGCTGTGAACAATGAGCCACACAGATGATATATTTTAGGGAGGGGGCAGGGGTCGGGCAATAAAAGCTGGAACAGATAAATAAATAAGATAATTGAAGATAATGGGAAATACCATGAAGATGATAAAATAGGGGGACTATGGGGTTGGAGGCACAGGCCCTGCCTTTATGGACTGACATTTGAGGTGAAGGACTGAGACTCTGAGGGCCTTGGAACAATGTCATACCAGCAATGGGGAAGTAAGGCAGGAGGCTGAGTATACGGTAGGGATAGAAATCAAAACATGAAGAGAACCTTCAACGTTGTTGGACGGTAAGTCCTATCTGTATTAGGAAGATCATTTTCAAGTTTCTCAGAAGAGTGAATCAGATTAACATCACCAGTTCTCCAGATGGTTTTAATTATGTTTGCAAGTGTTGCCCAATGTTGGATTAGTCATAGAATTGACAGGAAGGACTTTTGTACTTTTCTCTCTGATATTAATGGTGGGAATCATTTTGCATTTAAACTTTCATTTTTTTTTTAATTAAAAAAATTTTTTAACGTTTATTTATTTTTGAGAGAGGAGAGACAGAGTGCAAGCGAGGGAGGGGCAGAGAGAGAGAAGAAGACAGAATGTGAAGGAGGCTCCAGGCTCTGCGCTGTCAGCACAGAGCCCAATGTGGGGCTTGAATTCACAAGTCGTGAGATCATGACCTGAGCCAAAGTCTGATGCTTAACTGACTGAGCCACCCAGGTGCCCCTAAATTTTAATTTTTAATCTATGGAGATAGCATTAGTGAAGTTGGAGAAATGAAAACAAATCTGTAATTCTGCTAACCTGGAGGCACTATTATCTACTTTGTATATTCCCTCCCAGTCTTTTTCATGATTTTGATAGAATATGTGATTTTAGATAGTTAATATGTAGCTCTTTAAATGCATAGCACACATTTTCCCATACTTCCTCAAATTTATATTCTGTGCTTACAAATTTTAATGAATAAATATAGTCCCTTCTCGTTTGGGGGGTAGTTATGTCCTATAAAGTTGCTGTGAACACTGAATCAACAAGTGCTAAATCACTGCTCCTAGGGGAAATATAGGGTTAGGTTCCTATGAGCCTCTGGTCACAATATTTTCATTACTCTATTAATACATAACCTTGTTTTTTGTGTGTTTCTGTATAAAGACACCTTATTTAATATATTTTTAAAATTCATTAGCATTGAACTCATGCTGGCAGCCCTGTAACTCATCCCTGAACGAAGCTTACCTAACACACATTTTTTTCATAAGGCACTTCACGGCTTTCTTGCGCTTAGAAACACTAGCCAGCACTCAGCCCTGCCCTTGGGTGCCATTTTAAACAGCAAAATCACTCACCCAGAGCACAAAAATGTGAAAAATGTGCCACTAAATAGACCACGTAAAGGACACTTGCTTACAGTATGAGATCTGGAACAAGAAGGCAGAGCTTGAAGCCCTGCTGAGATTGTGCACTGAGGATGCTCAAAATGTTGCTACTCTGGGTATATCTGGGAATGACTGAAAGCACCACAAGTATGGATTTGGGGTTACAAATAAATTTTGGCAAGTAGGCGAGTCAACAGATAGGGAACCTGCCTAGAATGAGGATTGGCTGTGTATGCTATTGTGCTGATTGGCTGTGCCGTGAATAACTGAGCCATAAATGACTCACTGTGGAAGGTCCCAACACACTGCTCTGGTGTTTGTGAAGCCTTTATAATCCTTCCTCACCCCTCACCCCAAACAAACCAAATCCTGGAAAAAGCACTACTAGGGAGTAAGCTCAGAAGCTTGGGGTGGGAAACAGCCCTCCGAGCCTCAGTAGGGGATAAGGGAAATCATTCTACCTTCCATTTATGAGGGCTGTCGCCATTTGCAAAGTTCTTTGATGTGACCTATGTAATTTGATCTTCACAATGACCCAGTGAGGGAGATGAAATTGTTACCTTCATTTTCCCAAAAAAGGCAAATGTGAGTTGATGGTAAGCATACCTGGCCTTACCTATCTTTTTGAAATGACTACCAGTGTTTCGCCCTTAGCAGAGGTCCAGAGAGTGAGTCTTGGTCTTTTCTGTGACCACTTCTTTCTTGGTGAGAGTAGATCTCCCCAATGGAAAACACAGTGCCTGTCATACGGCTCCCAAATGCGTGACAACATCCACCCACGTTTTCACCATAGGGGAATCAAGGGGCGTGATGGAAAGAATATGGTTTTCACAGTCAGAGGAACTGATTTTGATTTCCTGGCTCTGCCCCCTTCCTCAGCTGTGCAACTCTGGCCAAGTTGCAGAACCCCTCTGAGCTTGCATTTTTTCATTGGTAAAATGGGGATAATGATACCACTTAACTCATATGTTTGTTGTGAAGCTTTAATGAAATAATACATTTAGCCAGTTTCCTCATTATTCCTCTGATGATGAGAATTATGTTGACAAGGAAATAGATCCTGAGAGAAGATCAGTAAGTAATCTTGACAGTGACCTTTGCTTCCTGGCATCTCTGCCTGGAGATTACCACCTTCAACAGCACCATTATTAAATAAACAGCGTACGTTGGCTTCTGCATCAGTAAATGTCTGAGCTCACATCATTATTTAGTTTTAACCTTCTGTAACACATTACTTTCCCCTACTATAAGAAATATAAGTGTTTCAGAGTAAACATTAATGAAGTCTACCTTAGGTTTTTTGCCCTAATCTTGACGGGGATATTGACAAGCTTGATGTATGTGTTGGCTTTTGAATGAAGTGATGGAAGGGGCTTGCTAATATCACACATCCAGACCAAATAAATGGTGTGGGAAGAGGTTAGTGCAACACAGGCACCCATTCCATTGATGGGAAGAGTGAGATATACAGAAGTGACTTGCACAATAAGATCCCCAAACTAGATAAAGCGTTCCCAAGCAGCCAACCTTTGAGTCAACTTTACTAGGGCTGGGGGGGGGGGGGGGGGGGGAACGTATAAAAAGATTCCCTTTGTTCTGATAATTTTATACTTAACGTGAGAATATGTGGGTCCTTAAGAAAATGTTTTGAGATCTAGTTTACACTGATACAGTACAGGTGTATGTTTCTGGCATTATTGTTTTAACTTCTGTATGACATTAGCAGAAGAGGAACCCCAACTGCTCGAGTACTCTCATAAGGTCACCGTAAAGCTCACAATGGTGGGGCTGATTGGGTTAGCAATCTGAATGTGAAACTCCAGGTCCAAGTGGCTCTTTCTTTCTGAACTTTGATAGCAGGTATCTCCCTGAGAGAAAACATTTGTTTTTGCTGGCTTAACCTTTGAGATTACCCTGAAACCAGTGATCTTTGGACCCTGATGTGAGCTATTGACTCATTTCTCAACTACATAGAGGGGTGCCTTCATGTATAACGTGTTTAGGAATTTTCCCATTCTTCTGTGAATGTCCCACTACATCTCTGATGACTCATACATGGCCATGTGTAATCCGGGGACAGAGTAACAAAGCTGACACGGGCAATATCCAGGGATCATGCTGGTTTTCATTATCATCACTAGAAGTCATGTGAATGGCCATTTCCTCATCCTGTTGTGTAGGTCACAAAACAAAGACAAAATACATTTGATACACCTTCTAGGAGCTGGCACTCTAAGACAAATACATTGATGGTAAATGTTGGCTTATTTTCATGAAGTTATTTTACAATAATATGCTAATATTGATGCCTGTGGATTCAATAGGAAAATTCAAACTAAGGAATTCTTGTGTTGAGCCCAGCACACATTTGAATAGTCAAGAGAACCCTCTTAGAGGTAATATTTACCTCTACTGATTTATGTTGGCCCAAGGCAATTCGGTATTCTGTTTTCTTCTGTTATTGGCCATGGGCATCTATAAGTAGCACTTGTAGACCCTGAAATCCTATTACATTTGTTTTTTTCTAATTTTATAGTGTATATTTATATGAGACAAGCTGCAGGTAAGGTTTGGTCACGACTGTGCTGCTTTTCTGGCTACTAACAAGATGAAGCTTAGGCATTAGCCAAGAAAAATAGATTAACTGTGAATCAAGTTTTGGCATAATATAGTACCAGGCTCAGTCGTGGACTACTGAGCATGTTTTAGGCAGCCCTAGTGGGCCTTGAGCTGCATGACATTATTTCTATATCTCCAGAATTCAGCACAGTTGCCTGATACAATGAACTCTTAATATATCGTAGCTGAGTTAAAGCTGAAGAGGTCAGAGAAAAGGGTAAGACATAGGAACAAAAAGACCTAAAGATGATGATTGACCCAGAAGTGTTATCTTGTGAGATCCCCAGTATGAGGCTTAGGAGGGGAATTGTTGAAGTCATATGGGGAGGTACCTGGTTCATCCATGGAGCCAGAAACCAGAAGGGGACGACCTGGGAGGGGTGCTGCAGAGTGGAAGGGCCCCAGGGCTGGTTAAGGTGCCAACTTAAGTGCAAGTCGGGCCAGAGGGAAACTGGCACAGTTGTAAACCTCCTGCTAAGACAGGGCCAGGGAGGGAAGCAGCTGTGGAGATGAATATTCCAGAAGCTACAACAGCCAGCCCAGGCTGTGACTAGCCTTCAGTTAACTTAGAGCAAGAAATAAGTCCTAAGTAAATGTGTCTACTTCTTTTATTTCAAAAATCCCTTCTCTTTCTTCCTCATGGTTTTCTTGTAAAAGTTTCTCTAAAAGAAAAAAGTCAGCTTCGTCTTGGCCAGGAAAAAGAGACTTATCCAAACCTAGATCTGTGGTCTGACAGGCTAGGTATGAAGTCATAGCCGCCATCTTGGCCTGACTTCCCAAAAGGAGGCAAAGCATCAGGTTCAAGAGCTAGGAGTGGAGCAGTTTGGACAAGTAAGGGGCAAGGCCACACTCTTCAGTTTGAGGCTGACTAGAAGGCTCACAGATTCTCCAGGCCCCACATTTGTCCTTAGGATTCCCTTTTCCTGCACACAATCATCTTCAAAAATGTGTACAAGAAGAGCATGGGTGACGGACTGGACAGACACAAGGCCAATCAGTGGATGTAGTAGTTTTCTTTTGCTACGTAACAAATTACTGCCAACTTACTGGCTTACACCAACATGTATTTTGCATATGGTTCCCTTAAGTTGGGAGTCTGGGCCCAATTTAGCTGCGTCCCCTCAGGGTCTTACCAACCTATAGTCCAGTGTGAATTGGGGCTGCAGTTACCTCTAAGCATGGGATCTTTTTTCGGGCTTATGTGGTTGTTGGCAAAATTCAGTTTCTTGCATCTGTAGGCCTCTTGACTGCCTGCTTCTCCCAAACCAGCAAGAGAATCTTTTTCTGACTTCTAGAACTTCTTTGAAAGGGCTTCCCTGATTAGGCCAGACCCATTCAGGATAATCTCTCTTTTGATGAACTTAAAATCAGTTGAATTGGGACCTTAGTTACATCTGCAAAATTGCTTTTCATCATGACGTAGCCTGGCTCTCGTAGGAGTGCCATCATATTCCCAGGTCATACAGGCCACACTCAAGGGAAGGTGTTCTTACAGGGTGCATACACCAGGGAGCAGGAATCTTGGGATCGTCTTAGAATTCAGCCACCCACGGTGGGTGAGAGAGTGAGTGGCCATTGTTAGTCTGTTCTCTCCATGTAGCAGACCATAATTTGGGAAGGGGGATTGGGGTTGGAGAGCAAGGATCGAAGGTCTTTGGGTATTTTTGGCTGGTGGCCCTAATTCATGAGAGAACAGAAACTACCACTAAATACAATCTAAGGATAAGAGCTTAATTACAGTGGCTCAGGGTGGAAATTCTGAAATTCTGATTTATAATGGTGTTATTGTTGGGGCCATGGTTGGGAGATGTTCCAGGGCCCACCCTGGTGGTGAAAAAAGGAACTCATTTCCAGCGTTTGCATTTCAGTTGCACACAGACTACCCCGTTGAAGCTGTTTTTGAAAACAAACCCCTCACGTTCACTTGCAGGTAGCTGTGCTTGTTGGAGAAAGGCCCAGTTGTGGGGCCTGATTGCCCTCACTGTGGAGGACAAAATTGAAGAGATTTCTGTGCATTTAACATTTAAAGTGCCGGTGGGGAGGGGTACCTGGGTGGCTCGGTTGGTTAAGCGTCCCATTTCGGCTCCGGTTGTGATCTCGTGGTTCATGAGTTCCAGCCCCGCGTTGGGCTCTGTGCTGACAGCTCAGAGCCTGGAGCCTGCTTCGGATTCTGTGTCTCCCTCTCTCTCTGCCCCTCTTCCCACTAGCGCTTTGTCTCTCACTCTCTCCTTCAAAAATAAACATTCAAAAAATTAAATAAATAAAGTGCCAGTGGGGAAAACACCCAATGCTGTGAGTTGGGGTATTGTTGTCCTACAGAGCCTGTTAAGCCCGGGTCTCCCAATGGGTTATTTTTTTTATATATATATCAGGAATGAAATATAGAAAATCTGCCTTCTGGGCAGAAAATGCTGTCCTCTAGTCTGCTCTCCTCACTGTTCTTTGTTCCCTGAGGGCTATTTAATCTAGGTCTCACTTAATTCAATTAAATGGAGTCTGTTTTTGAAAAACAAATGCTTTCTCCCCATTATAAACCCTTGGGTTTGGGGGCACCTGGGTGGCTCAGTTGGTTGAACATCTGACTCTTGGTTTCACCTCAGGTCATGATCCCAGGGTCGTGGGATTGAGCCCCATGTCAGGGTCTTGCACTGAGCCTGGAGCCTGCTTGGGATTCTCTCTCTCTCTCCTTCTGCCCCCCTCACCCCCCTCGTGCATGCTCTCTCTTTCTCAAATAAAAAAATAAAAAATAAAATAAACTCATAGATTTTCAGCATAGAAAATATAAATAGGAATTAAAAAACACATCTGTTATACTATGTGACTAGTTACACATCTGTTACCAAGCAGAAATTTGTCAACATTTTGTCAGATCTCTCTCCATACATTATAGCATTTGTAGATAATTCTCCATAATTGAAAAATAAAGGGAATTCAGTTTTGGTAATGTGTTTTCTTTTTGATATGTATTTTCCTCATTTTAATGTATTCACAAACAGCTTTCTACAATAGCATTTTATTTATTTATTTATTTATTTATTTATTTATTTATTTATTTTTACAATAACATTTTAAATATCTACTTACTTATATCCCTGCTTACCTTAGTATATTGAAATAACCTCATGTGGACTGTTTTACATTTTGGATGGATGATAAATACCAAGTCAGGGTTATCCACCTTTGATCAATAAATCTTTCTTAGTATTTAAAAAAAAAATTTGTTTTAATGTTTTATTTTTACTTTTGAGAGAGAGAGAGAGAGAGAGACAGACAGATAGAGTACGAGCAGGGGAGGGGCAGAGAGAGAAGAAGGCACAGAATCTGAAGCAGGCTCCAGGCTCTGAGCTGTCAGCACAGAGCCCCACATGGGGCTCAAACTCACGAACTCATGAACTCAGATCATGACCTGAGCAGAAGTCGAACACTTAACTGAGCCACCCAGGTGCCCCAGTAATTCGTTCTTAGTGGTCGCAATCCTGCTGTGTTTCCCAGTGTTTGCTTCACTTACCTGTGTGTGTTAGGTGCTGTCCTGTCATTGATAGAGCGCCTGCTGCTTGCAAAGGCAAAACTTGTGCTTTATGTTTACTTTTCCCCTAGTCCATCCCCAAGGTTACTTGTAAAGTTTTTAAATACCTCTTTTGTGAGCAAGAAGCCCTCATAAACAAACCACTTTGTTGAGACTGGCGTATTAGCCCTGGCACGATTTACTAATTTTACTGCACGTTGCAGACATCACCAGTCCGTGAGGTCCCCCGGTGGCACCTTCGTTCCACACACAGACTCTGTGTGCAGCTTTGTGAGCGGCTGTTTTTCTTTCCCTTTCCCTTTCCCTTATAAACGGGCTGCTGGTGGCAAAAAATCTGTTTAAACAAAGGTGAGGAAAGGATCAGACTTCAAAGGTTAGAGATTTAGCCTATTAGAAAAACTGAGCTTTGCAAATGTTGAGAGTGTTAGGATTCATGGGGAAAGGGGCCCTCAGATATTAGTGGGTAGTGAGGCCATGGAGGGAGAACAATCCAATGACCCAGACAGCCATCAAGGGAACGTTTTGACATAGGGCTGCATTTCCCATGAATCATAAAAACAGACCCACGGAAGAACCGGAAGTAACATAAACATTCTTTGTCATCCAGCTGGGTCTACATCAGAAGTTCCCTTCTTTGGTTTTTAGAAATACATGGTAGGTTTTTGGTTGTCCTCATGCTGGGGAGTGAGAACCTACTAGTATTTAGCATCCGGGGGCCTTGTAATATGCAGGACAATTTCAATCTCTGAAGAATCTTTTTACCTGGAATACCAACATGGTCTGGTGGAGAACTTCTCACCACTTCAGAATGTTTGGTTTCTTCTAAGGAGCAGAGCAGAAAACATGATACTCTGGCCATGGATTTTTCTGGGGCTTCCTAGAAATTGTCTATTCCTTTCTTTCTTCGTCATTTCCCGTAGTGGTTCAGTACAGCTAGGCTGCAAGGATATTGGTCTAGGGGCCAGGAGAGAACAGTACAACACTTTTTAGGTTGGGTATTTCTCTGCATCTATACTTGGCCTGCAAAAGTTGAGTCATTTTTTCTGGTAGAATCCTGTCTGGTTGTTTGCGTCCTGGGCCAGCTGTTGAAAGGCAGAAATTAGCCAAGTGCCGTCCAGCTGTTAGCTCAGTCATCCTTAGGGGTACGAATTCTTTGCCAAAAGAGCCTCGGGAAAGGCCAGAGGGAAGGAGTTGCAGGGAACAGTGACTCAGGCTTAAGATTTGTTTTCAGGCTATTTTATTCCCCTTGGTGAGGAGAAATGGAGGCCGCCTACATCATAACTGTTCTCAGAATGTTAGAGCTGCAGGGGGCCCGGGAGACCAGCTGGTTCTACTCTTTTATTTTGTATTCTAAGAAAAGAGAGCCAGAGAGGTTAAATGACTTGCCTGAAGTCACGGAGCTGGATTGTGAGAGAGCTACATCTACATCAAGACCTATTTAATTCCAGGGGCGCCTGGGTGGCTCAGTCGGTTAAGCATCCGACTGCGGCTCAGGTCATGATCTCGCGGTCCATGAGTTTGAGCCCCGCGTCGGGCTCAGAGCCTGGAGCCTGCTTCAGATTCTGTGTCTCCCTCTCTCTCTGACCCTCCGCCGTTCATGCTCTGTCTCTCTCTGTCTCAAAAATAAATAAAACATTAAAAAAAAAAAAAAGACCTATTTAATTCCAAATAGAGCATTCCTCCTACTACACCAGCAGCTGCCCTTTTGACTTCTTATTTTATTTATTAATGAAACTTTGCTGACTTTCTTTCCAAAACATTCCCCGCCCTCATTAAAGCATTGCATCACTATTGCATTCAAACCTGTTGTCATTTCTGAGACCATTGGCTACAGTGCGTAGCGAAAAAGCACCGCTAATGACCAGAGAGCAAATGTTCCCTACTTGTGACTCAGTAAGCAAGTATCCACCGCTGTTGAATAATGAAAAACACTGGAGAAGCATTGCTCTACATTCTTTCTTGGGAGAAAAATGCTCAATTAAGCTGTTTAAGCTTTTACATGTGAGGTTTGCACATCGTTTCCCAGAGGGACTGCAAAATATCTTTAGTTTGCTTACTCTCCTAACAACTCCAAGATCGCTACATTCCATTCACGGTCTTTCTTAGAAAGAGAATGCTAGCTGTCTTTCTTTCACCTTCATTAGACATTCTCCAAGTCTCCCAAGGTCAAATGAAAAGAAAGGGCAGGGTCGTAGCTATATGACAGGGAGTATGAGTCTGGTGGCCAAAGCACTAGACGGATGCCTTTTGAAGCGCCTGGACTCTACTTCTAGAAGAAGACTTGAAAACCTGTAAATATCCATCTTGGGGAATCTTTGGCTGGCTGCTGTTTACAATCAGGCCAGGTATCTTTGAGCCTCTCCAGGACAATTTTTCACAACCAAGTTGCCCTAGTCTTCTCACTTTCTGCTAGCTCTGTCATGGATTCTCAGTTGCCCACTGGGGATGATCTCTTTCTTCTCACCGGCTTATTTTGGGTTTTCTGGGTCTTTTTTGTCAGGTGTGCCACCAAGTGAGCCCTAGATAATCCAGTTTGGCTGTGACCAGTTCTCTTCCAAAAGTTTGAGTGAGGAGTTTCCATGAAAATTATAATTGCTGGATTAAAATGAAATTGCTGGATTAAAATGAAAATGATTAAAATGAAAAGGCTCGAAGAGGGGCGCCTGGGTGGCGCAGTCGGTTAAGCGCCAGGTCACGATCTCGCGGTCCGTGAGTTCGAGCCCCGCGTCGGGCTCTGGGCTGAGGGCTCAGAGAGCCTGGAGCCTGTTTCCGATTCTGTGTCTCCCTCTCTCTCTGCCCCTCCCCCGTTCATGCTCTGTCTCTCTCTGTCCCCAAAATAAATAAAAACGTTGAAAAAAAAAAAAAGAAAAAAAAAGAAAAGGCTCGAAGAAACATGGATGTAATCAGAGTGATGACCTATGGAGGAATATCAGGGTTTTAGATTGGAGATATGGGCCTGGTTTTCAAAAGGGGAAGAGGAAGATTTATCAATTAGGAATTGACGAACTAAACACTGAGCCTCTTGGTAAGCGAATGAACAAACTAGAATCTAGTATGAGATCACCAGGAATCAGTGAGCCTCACAATCTTTTATCATGTTAATAGGCTGATAGATCAGAGAAATGCTTAATAATTTGTCCCCCTTTCAGCAAAGTTTGTAGCAACGATAACAATAAAACAGCTAGCATTTATTGAGCCCTTATTAGTGACAGAAACTGCTCTAAGTGAATAAACGTCACGTTTTGCTTCTTTGGAGGGTGTACCTGAGCATCTCTTAGCTTTAGCTTCTTCATTTAAAATAATGGAGTTTGCCTTTCCAATCTCTCTCCGGTCTCACCAGTTGGCAGAGAGGTAACTGGTGGTTCTTCACTCCTCACTGTGCCAAGATTTCTGTCCTGACCAAGCTGTCAAGCTCCTGGATTTAACAGCATTCGGAGATAGAAGGGGGTTCGTGACCTCAGCTGGTTGAGTTTCATAAAGAGGAAGGATCGTGGAAGGGCAGACCTCCAGCAGGTGCCATGCTCCCAATATTTGCACTTGTTAACTGGCAGGTCAAGAGGAGGGAAGAAATAACTATCTATGCGGGTGGCTTTCATGTTCATAGCCCATTAATGGTTCTCGCCCAGTTTTTATTTACGATATTATATCCAGATCAGGCTCTCTATGAATTCATTTTATCTTCTGACAAGTGTGAAAGGCAGATTGCAGTTTTCCTAGTTTCAGATGGGGTAGAAAGCATGAGTGATTTGCTCAAGGTTACTGCTAAAAATTACAGAGCTGATCTAGAACATATGTGTTCGGACTCATGACGCCAGTGGATGGAACACTCCTTCAGAGGGTACATTTCAGCAGGCCAGCAGGCCAGGGAGGTGAAACATACATGTGAGATCTGACAGAGCAAAAGTCTAAGTGGCTTTAAGCCAGAACCTGCCTGGGACTCTCAGTTTGGCAACCTATGGAATTCTTGTTGCTCTTATCTGGAGGTGAAGGGGTACCAGCTGGCAGTGAGTCACTCCATGTGCATTTGGACAACAAGGCAGATAGTACCTTGTACTCTTGAAGCCCTTTCTCTTTTCCCTAGCATAGCACTTTAGAGATGAGATGATCTCGGTAATCTGACGGCATATCTGGCTCATAAATAAATAGGGCTCAAGGGAGTGTGCCAATTTTTTTTTCCCTGAAACCTTTATGGCTCCTTTAATTTTTCACACCTGACATCCTTGACGTTGGCTCTTGAGATAGAATTGTCCATTGTGAAACATAGGTCCTCTTGAAAGAATTCCATGAAGGAAGTCTGTGAGACTCTTCAGTCATTCGTTTGGTGATCCTATGACAGTCTCCATCTCTCTGGTCACAGAATCAACGGTGTAAAGATTTCATATATTGTCCCAAATCTCAGTTTTCTCAAATTAAAATGACCAGGTAGGCCCAGATGACTTCCAGTATTTCTTCAAGCTTCATCAGTCTATGATCTGGAGCCTGTTACCACAGTCAGAAGCTTTCTAGAATGGCAAAAATACCAGAGTTTAGTTGTTTTAAGGTAGGACTCAAGAGAATACAAACAAAAGGGGCGCCTGGGTGGCTCAGTTGGTTAAGCATCCGACTTCAGCTCAGGTCATGATCTCGTGGTTCATGGGTTCGAGCCCTGCGTCGGGCTCTGTGCTGACAGCTCGGAGCCTGGAGCCTGCTTCAGATTCTGTGTCTCCCTCTCTCTCTGCCCCTCTCCTGCTTACACACACACACACACACACACACACACACTCTCTCTCTCTCTTTCTCTGAAAAATAAATAAGCATTAAAAAATAAAAAAAAAATACAAACAATGAATATCCTAGCTTATGCCTTCTTTGAAGTTAGAGGCCCCGAGGGAATGCCCTGGGGGTTTCCTGATAAAGACTGGAAGGTGTGTGATGGGGCAGAGAGATAAAGTCGTTTTCTGTTTAGAGTGGAAAGCACCTGAGAAGAGAAGGAGGTTTTATGTGTAGAGGAGGCGGGAGGCACAGTCAGAAGAGACTGGCCAAAACAAGCCTCCCAGCTGGCTTATATCATAAGAGCATAAAAGGGTAAAATCTACAAATTAAAAGTAAACACAGAAGGAGGGGTATCAACAAGAGTTATAAAACACCAATTAGGAGGAAACTCTTCAGGCAGTTTGGGAGATGGTGAATGAGAAATTTACATATACTTTGCCTCTGTGGGGAATTTAGACTCGGATTGAATTATGTTGGGGATTTTAAGTGTGGGCCGGTTAAAGCACACCTGTTGGCTTTGGCATGTGGTATACATCTGGCAGAAAGCCCTGCTGGGTCTATGGGGCGCCTGGGTGGCTCAGTCGGTTAGGCGTCCGACTTCAGCTCAGGTCATGATCTCACACTCTGTGAGTTCAAGCCCCACGTCAGGCTCTGTGCTGACTGCTCACAGCCTGGAGCCTGCTTTGGATTCTGTGTCTCCCTCTCTCTCTGCCCCTCCCCTGCTCGTGCTCTGTCTCTGTCTCAAAAATAAATAAAAACATTAAAAAAAAGAAGAAAGAAAGAAAGCCCTGCTGGGTCTCTAGTGCTCCCACTGGCGACATGGAGGCAGAATCTGGACTGCGGGACTGGGCAAGTCAAGACCACCCGTGGACTCTGTGGCTCCAGCACTGATGGAGAGAACAGAATGGCAAGTGCTGGACTGCCTCCACCTGGGATGGTTGGCTTGATCATGATTTTGAAGAGCTTTTATTTGTGGGGGAGATTCACCTGTCTGTTGTAGCGGAAGGAAGATACAAGAGCAGGACTCCAGGGGATGGTTTGAGTTTCTTAATCAAAGAGGACTACTCCATGTGATATGGATTATATGTAATTTCTGGGATAGCTCTGACCGCTCTAGAAGGACCCTAAGAATTTCCTCTCACAACATAAGGAGACATCCTAATCTCAAACTCAAATCGCAATTCAAAAAGCATCTGGGAATTAGGAATCTTGTTGCTGAGTTCTCTGTATTGGTGACAGGGACGCAGCATGAGACGCTGAAAGTAAACGGGAATGGAACTGGAAACCAGGAATCCCACCCTTTCCTCCATAGTCCCCAGGCCAACCTTCTACATTATTCTTGATCTTGTCCAGATCAGATACAATAATGATGTGGAAGTGTTTTGTCATGCGTAAAGTACTAAGCGTTCAACATGGCTTATTTTTATTATTATTATGTTTTCTTAGTTTTATTCCTGTAGGAACTCATCCGATCCTGTTAAGCCATAGAAGAGAGGCCTTCCTCCAGGTTAAGGCTAGTTTGGGTTTGTAGTATCTGGATGTTCTAAGAAATACATTTTGGGGCATTTGCTACTATATATATGAATGAACCAAGAAGTAGGCAGATTGGATTTCTTTGTGTCATTTAACTCTGAGTCTCTGAGCTCCCCTGTGCCAGCAGGAGCCACCCACAGGGTGTTTCTCCCTTTATCTCATTAATTGATTTGTTTGCGTAAAATGAAATAATGAATTTTTTCACCTCCAATGTTAAGCAAGAAGCCCCGCTGTAGACCATTCAAGATTGGATTGCATTTGGAGAAAATGCACCATTACTTGCTTTAATGGTGAAAAATCATGCAGTTTAAAGGGGATTAGTATTTGGTGCATCTCCCTGGAAACAAATATCACATAAAAATTCATGTTTACATAATAAATAAATTAGGGGTGACTCTTTTTAGAAAAAATAGAATATACCCTACCAATGAATTTATAATAGGCTTCCTTTATACAAGCATCCCCAAAACCTTTACAATTTGACTAACCCTATTTTACATGCTTTTATTTTTTTACAGAGAAAGGCACATCCGGCTACTACAAACCAATGATTGTATGCAGGAATAGGGCTCTTGAGAAACAATTTCTGCTACTGCTTGTAAAATTTCAGTAAAGCATCTACCAAAAATACAACCCTCTCCCCACCAACCCCCATCCCCCCAAACTGCTTGTTTAATGGGGAATTCTAAAGCTCAACTCCAGATTTCTTTATCGTACCTAAAATTGGTACTGGAAAAAATTGAGAGACCTTGAAATTCCACTGTATTAGGGTTTGACTTATGAGCCATTTTATTTTTCCTTGTGATTTTTGACAGAATAGTCTTTTCCTCTCCTGCTAGGCCATTTTCTGGGTGGTTTGTGCCCAGGGCACATTTGCAGGGCAAGATCCACTCAGGTCTAAGGAGCAGCCTCCTTGAAGATGGCCCCTGGGAGAGTGGAGAGGGGAGGACACCTCTTCCTTCCCCTCCCTCCTCTCCCCCACCTCCCTCCTCCCTCTGCCTCCTCCCTCCTCCCTCCCTCTCTTCCTGTCCAATACTGGCCAACTATACTGGCCAACTATGTGTTTTGCTAGAGGGAAACCTTGGTTTCTAAGGTAAATTTGAGGCGTGCCCTCAAAATTATTTCTTTGCATTTCTTTGAGGTTTTGGGAGTTGTCAGCCTTCCCCTACCACGTCCCATACATGTGGGGCTCCAAGTCTTTGAAGCATTCTGTGCTCTGGGCAAGGCTTCTAGCTACAATTTTTTCACTAAAAACCCTCCTTCCCCTGCCTGAGAGCCAGCCTTCAGCCAGATGCGGGCAGCAAAGGCAGCCCCATTTCAGGCAGTAGGCTTGGAGAATAGCATCTTTGTTAGGTGCATATACTGGAGCCCAGGGCAGGCCTTGGGCCCCTGCCTCTTGGCAGGGAGCTGCCGGGTGCTGCTATCCCATGGTTACCTCCTGTGCCTCCCCAGCTTCACTGCCCTAGGCAGGGTAACGGCAGGGTAACAGGAGCAGACCCAAGAAGCGGAAAGAGGGCCTTTTCTTAAGTTGAAAAGCTTTTGCCTTTTGTATTGCCTGCAGCATTTTAGAAAATTATAGGGTATTAGAGTTGAATAGGTTGATAGCAATGACCTGTAACTATTTGTGTGTTGTAGTATTATCTCTGCTGGTGGTTTTTAACTGGAAATCCGTGGAATCCTCCTCTCCTGTTCTTGGACAGGCTCAAGGAGGTGGGAAGCCACCAGGAGTCTGTGCTTGTGGGCATGTTTCTGTAGGAAGCTTTCATTAGATTCCCGAAAGAGTCCAAAGATCAGAAAAGGTGGGAAACTACTGATTCAGTCCAAAATCCAGTTATTTGCTCTCCCCACCCCCAACACACACACACACACACACACACACACACACACACACACACACAGAGTGAAACAAGGAAACTGAATCTAGAAGAGATGGTATGTCAGCCAGAGAAGTCCAGGGCTGGGGCTGGCATTCCTCAGTTAGTCTGAGCACAGGAGATGCCTGTCGGCCCCACCTCTGGAGGGCAAAACTGCTTTGAACATGCTCTCTGAGCACATCGGTCGGTAAGGGCACAGGACATCCACTTCAGGTAACTCCTATTGTCCCTCAGGACCGTCATCTCTCTGTAAGATGACCCTGACTCATCTTTCTGTACATCTCGGCCAATGCAGCGCGTTGCTCAGAGTAAACACTCACTATATCTGTTGAAAGAGAGAAAACCTAGTGGTGAGCTATGCAAGGAAGTCAGCTCAGTAGCTTTATGTGACCAGTTATTCAAGCTCAAGAATTAGGAGTCCTGGGGCCCCTGGGTGGCTCAGTTGATTTCAGTTCAGGTCATGATCTCGCAGCTCATGAGTTGAAGCCCCACGTCAGGCTCTGCACGGGCAGCATGAAACCTGCTTAGGATTCTGCCTCCCTCTCTTTCTGTCCCTCCCCTGTTTGCTATCTCTCTCTCTCTCTCTCTCTCAAAATAAATAAAAAATGAACTTGAAAAGAATTATGAATCCGTTATTCTCCTCCTCCCTTTTCCTCACCCCCATGACTTCAGTTCTTGGGGCGGTTGTTAGCAGCGGGAGGCAGCCCAGATTGTAAACCACTCTTTCCTTGCATGTCCCTTTGACAACTGGCCAATGATCTACAAATACAATGTCGGTGCTTCAGCAATGTGGTGATTTTTTTTTTTTTATAAAGTAAGTAGTTTATGTAAGGTTAAGAATTTCTCTTAATTGATTTGTAAACGTGGATAATGTTTTAAAAATTTTGATAGCAATTATTTATAATTATAGGGAGGCCTAGGTTTTCATTGAGATTTGTTTACTGTTTGACTGGGATATTGTAGAATGACAATAAATTGAGACAAGAGACAGTTGTTGAGTGCATATGACCTGTGGTCTGTACTAGGCTCAGGGGGGCTGGGTAAAAATGTTTCCATCTTGGTTATGAAGTTTATAAGGCCTAAAAGGTAAAGGATTTACGTCACTTGGCAATGAGAGAAACATCAAAGAAGAGTAAAAATGTGTCAAATTAAGAGATACTTATTCCAAAAGGCTGAAGTTGGTCAGAGAAGCAAAAAAGTCTATTGAAGCTGTGTCTGTCTAGGATGACTGTAGAAGAAACAGATATGTTCTTTTTTAAAACGTAGTTTCCTAATGCATAGGAAGATGAAAAGATATTCTAGAAAGAGCACTGTGGGAAGCCAGTGTGCAAGTACAAAATGCCAACATTTTATTGTTTTAATTTTGATAATTTTTTTTTTCCTAAAGAGCTTTTTAAAAAATTGACTGCTATGCCAAGGAAGTGTTGGGTGTATCACATGCATTATTTAACTCAATCCTCATGACAGGAAGCTGGTACTGTTGTTATACTTACCTTACAGGGGTTGCAAACTGAAATTTAGAGAACTGAAGTCATCTTGCTCAGGCCCATACGTCTCGGAGCCAGAATTCAAATCCAGAGCTGGCTCTAAAGCCATATTGCCCCATGCCATAAGGAAACGATGAGGGTTGGAATGAAGGCATCACCGGTCAGAATGAAGGCAGACAAGACTACGGGATGGCTGGGGCCAGGCTGGAGGACATTCAGTGCCAGGTCTTAGATAATGAGGAGACGAAACCTTGACCCAGGTTCTTAAAGTAAGCTGCCAAGGGTCTTCACTGAAGTGGGTGAGGAACGTTCCTGTCCTGAGGCAGGGGTTCAACCCTTTCAAGGAGGTTTCTTCCAAGTCAGAGATTCTGTGATGGGACCGGGAACCCTCTGGCAGGACCGTGCCCTAAGGGCAAGTACATGCCTTCATCATCGTTACTGCTAGTGTCCCACAGAAGTGATGCCGGGAGCCACCCCATCTAACAACCCCGTGGCATGTTTCCACACTGAATGCGGAAGACTGTGTTTGTGGTAGAGGAGTGGATGGGCTGTTGGTGAAATCTATGTCAATGTTTTTTCAACTCCAGCCCCCACTACATGTTAGCTTTGGAGGCAGACTTAAATGCGGCAGCGTTCTATAGTTGAAAGTGCACGCGCTTCAGAACCCGCAACCCCAACCCTGGGCAATGTACCTAACTGCCCTGAGTCCCCATTTTCTCATTTGTGAAAGAGCACATGTCTGCCTTATAGGACAACACCTTGCTCACTTTCTGAAAGTCTAATATGTGAAGGGCTTCACCACCAGATGACCTGGCACCTGCTGGTCCTGTCAGCCGCACCATCAGTGATCGTCGGCAGGGTCATGGTTTCATACTTGATAGAACTTGTCCATGCAGTTGGATCTGAACCTCAAACACCTCTTTCCTGGGAGAAACACTATGGGGAAAGTTCCATCAGTTTGAAATAAGAGCCCTTTCGTGGCTCCATCAGTTAAGCGGCAAACTCTTGAATTTGACTCAGGTCATGATCTCACGGTCATGAGATCAAGCCCTATGTTGGGCTCTGTGCTGAGTACAGAGCCTGCTTGGGATTTTCTCTCCCTCTCCCTCTGCCCCTCCTCCACTCATGTACAGACACTGTCTCAAAATGAAGAAATTAACATTTTTTTTTTAAAAAAAGGACCTTAGTTCAAGGTCTAGCTCAAGCAGATGACTGAGGTCTTGTGAGCATTGATTGATTGGAATGCTATGAAAGTGACTTGTAACCCCAGAAAGCTTGACTGGACTATTAGAATAGTGAAATGCTATTATGCCTTGTCTTTGAAAAAAATTCAACTCAAAATTCTAAAACTCTTGGATTCACATGCATAGTCCTTTGCTAAAGTATTAGCAAGATCCAAGAAGGCTCCCTCTTTGAGGAGGGTCACTTTGCCTCTTTGGTTTTTGGTCTCTGAGACCCTCTCTTACTGGCTGCCATTAATGGTGGGCCGATTCTGGCCTTTTTCTTGCACTGGCACTGGGACGTCAGCCTGTCTGCTGAGTGCCTGAGCCCACAGCTGCCCACAGCTGGAGCTGATTTGCTGGGCTGACTCACAGCATCTGGTTGAGACCAGTCGGGACGATATCTTTCTCCATCACAAGTGTCCACCCTGGGACTTACTCAGTGCTCACCGCCTTGCCCAGTTCCTAGGTGTGGGTGGAGCTTAGGTACAGTCGGTCCCTCCTTCTGAGGGGATTCTTTTTCCAGAGAGGAGGTGATCATAACGCATTTGGGAACAACTGCGAGTTCTTCGGGACTGCCTGTCATTTAGAGCTACGTTGTTTGGCAACGTGATAATTACTGTGAAGCCCAAAGTAGAGGGAGTTGGGGGATGGTGGGCAGAGTTAGAGAAGGTTTATTATTGGTTATCTGGGGGATGTTCATGAAAACATTCATTAGTGCTGCTCAGGAGAAAGAAAACGGTGGCAGCCGAGCAGCCCAACCTGGCAGCTTCCCTGGGAAAGCCCTGCAATCAAAAAGAGCCTTGCCTCAGGGTAGAGCAGGATTGCAGAAGGTCAGCAGGGTCAGCACAGCTGGCCAGAGTAGACATTGCCGCTCAGGGGACAGAAACGTGGCTTGGAAACGCAGGGACTGTGAGTCCAGCTCTTGTGTTTGCCGTTTAAGTTTGTGTTATTTATTTCTCTTTTTGTTACCTTAATTTTGGTCTTGAAAGGACCTCTGTCAGATATGTGAAGAATATTCACCAGCAGGCAACCAGGAAATTTGTCCTTGGAGACCTGCTCAGGGAGGCAGACCCTGGCTTCAGGTTATATTATAGTCTGGAAACCTGGGTCTTCATCTTAGTTTTGCAGGGGTTGTGCTCCTTGTATGCAAAGCGTGGTCAGGAAAGGCCCAGGCCTTTGGTATTTTCTTATTTACTATTTTGTATCCCCACTATCTGTTTAAGATTTAACACATGGTAGCTGCAAAATCCATGAATCTTCCTCTAACTTGGGCATATCTCAACCTCTGGGGACATTGTAAGCTTCTAGGGAACTAATTGTAAAGTGGAGCTTGTGGGAGGGGGGTGGGGGAGGTGAGTGCAGATGAGGTCGACCTTCAGGAGTTGAAAAACTAAAGCATTAGAAGCACAGGCAGTGGTGGTAGATTTAACAACTCAAAATCTCTAAAGGTGGGTCACAGGATTTGTATTTTTTTTTTAATTTCCTGTCATGTTGACGAATGTTTATTACAGTATCGCATATAATAATAAAATATTTAGGAGTGCCTAGGTGTCTCAGTTGGTTAAGCATCCAACTCTTGATTTTGACTCAGGTCACGATCTCAGGGTCATGAGATTGAACCCCGTGTAGGCTCCATGCTGGGTGTGGAACCTGCTTCAGATTCTCTGTGTCCCTCACAGAGCTAGAGCAAACAATTCTATAATTTGTATGGAACCAGAAAAGACCCTAAATAGCCAAAGTAATGTTGAAAAAGAAAACCAAAGCTAGAGGCATCACAATTCAGGACTTCAAGCTGTATTACAAAGCTGTAATCATCAAGACAGTATGGTACTGACACAAAAACAGACACTTAGATCAGTGGAACAGAATAGAGAACCCAGAAATGGACCTACAAACGTATGGTCAATTAATCTTGGATAAAGGAAAGAGTATCCAATGCAAAAAAGACAGTCTCTTTAGCAAATGGTACTGGGAGAACTGGACAGCAACATGCAGAAGAATGAAACTGGACCACTTTCTTACACCATACACAAAAATAAACTCAAAATGGATGAAAGACTAAATGTAAGACAAGAAGCCATCAAAATCCAAGAGGAGAAAACAGGCAACAACCTCTTTGATCTTGGCCACAGCAATTTCTTACCTGACACATCTCCGAAGGCAAGGGAAATAAAAGCAAAAATAAACTATTGTGAGCTCATTAAGATAAAAAGCTTCTGCACAGCAAATGAAACAATCAGCGAAACTAAAAGGCATCCTATGGAATGGGAGATGTATTTGCAAATGACATATCTAATCAAGGGTTATTATCCAAAATCTATAAAGAACTTATCAGACTCAACACCCAAAAAACAAATAATCCAGTGAAGAAATGAGCAGAAGACATGAATAGACATTTTTCTTTTTTTAATTTTTTTTCAACGTTTATTTATTTTTGGGGGGGGGGGACAGAAAGAGACAGAGCATGAACGGGGGAGGGGCAGAGAGAGAGGGAGACACAGAATCGGAAGCAGGCTCCAGGCTCTGAGCCATCAGCCCAGAGCCTGACGCGGGGCTTGAACTCACGGACTGCGAGATCGTGACCTGGCTGAAGTTGGACGTTCAACCGACTGTGCCACCCAGGCGCCCCTAGACATTTTTCTAAAGAAGACATCCAGATGGTTAACCGACACATGAAAAGATGCTCAACATCACTCATCATCAGAGAAATACTAAAGAAACCACAATAACTTACCACCTCACACCTGTCAGAATAGCTAAAATTAACAACTCGGGAAACAACAGATGTTGGTAAGAATGCGGAGAAAGAGGATCTCTTTTGCACTGTTGGTGGGAATGGAAACTGGTGCAACCCCTCTGGAGATGGGGCTTTTATATATATATATATATATTTATTTATTTATATTTATATTTATATTTATATTTATATTTATATATTTTTTACATATATATATAAATATATTTTTTAAAATATATATATTTATATATATAATGACTATATTATATATATAATATAAAAAATATATATATAATGGAATATTACTCAGCCATAAAAAAGAATTAAATCTTGCCATTTGTAACAACATGGATGGAGTATTATGCTTAAGCGAAATAAGTCAGAGAAAAACAAAAGTACCATATGATTTCACTCATATATGGAATTTAACAAAACAAATGAGCAAAAAGCAAAAGAGAGAGAAAGAGAGGCAAACCAAGAAAGAGACTCTTAACTATAGAGAACAAACTGATGGCAGATAGGAGGTGGGTGGGGGCAATTGGTGAAATAGGTGATAGGGATTAAGAAATGTCCATTGACTTACGATAAAGAAGATGTGGTGTATATATAAATATACAGTGAATTATTACTCTGCGGTCAAAATGAATGAAATCTTGCCATTTGCCAAGAAACAAAACAGATGAACATAGGGGAAAGGAAGAAAAAATTAGATAAAAACAGAGAGGGAGACAGACCATAAGAGACTCTTAAATACAGAGAACAAACAGGGTTGCTGGAATGGTGTCGGGTGGGGGGGATGGGCTACATGGGTGATGGGGGTTAAGGAGGACGATTGTTAGAATGAGCACTGGGTGTTGTATGTAAGTGATAAATCACTGGCTTCTACTCCTGAAACAAATACTAACTTTAATTTAAATAAGTAAATTATGTGAAATAAATCAATAAATTTTTAAAAAATACCATGAAGGAAAGCAAGTTTATATAATACATAATTCAAGAACAGCTTATATACAGTTACCGAAAAGCGAAATGCAATACAAAAGTGTATAGAACCAATTGTCAGGAATAAAATATTTAGTCCTCACAGGAAAAAAAAAAAGTTCTCTTTCCCTGTCCTCCTGCTCCTCCCCCCACCCTGCTTGGGCATGTATGCTCTCTCTCTAAATACATAAATAAAATCTTTACATATCTTCTTCTCAAGAAGAAATAGATAAATGCAATGGGATGCACAACCCAGAGGTGCAGGTAAATGCAGCAGCGCTACCTGTATAAATATTAATAAATCTGAAAAATATTCTTGGAGACCATAACGTTGCAGAAAGACGTATGAGGTATGGCACTATTTATTTAAAGTTTAAAAGGTTCATATGTACATAATCAAAGCATATATATGTAGTAAGAATGTAAAGACCTGAATAGGGATGATAAGCAAGTTCAGGGTAGCAGTAACTTTAGGAGGGATGAAGAGAAATGGTTGGGGGCTTCAGTAAGTCCCTTCATGTATATTTGTTTAAAAAGAAAGAGTCAAGAAAAACAGGTTGTAGCAGGAAGCATGGAAAAGTTAAGATTTTTTTCCCAAAAGAATGAATACATAATCATTCATGGTACTATTTTCTATAATTTTTCCGAGTGTTTAAAATATTTCATTATAAAATGACAAAAACAAAACTCTCCTGGTAATTGGGATGCAGGCAGTCGGCCTTTGGGAATTCTTGCCTGGATGCTTCTAAGGACTACTCGGTTCTAAACGTGTTTGTGTGCAGAGAACTCTCCCCCAAGCACTTCTCTTATTCTTATAGATGACCGATGCCGAACCACCTGTGCCCAAAGTCCTGATGAGACTCAGCCAGTTCTCCTGTTGGTGATGTTGGTGAAATCTACCAACCTAACTCTACTTTGAGGACCTAGCCTACAAGGGCCTCTTCCCTGTTGTCTCTTTCTCACCTTTATTAAAGGAGATGTTCTGTCCTACAAGCTCCATAATCTTAGAGCTCTAACCTCCTGCCTTCCTGTCCCCAAGCTGCATTCATTTCAAAACACCTTTACTGACAATTCAGTGGTAGAATTTAGCATCCATGGGGATCCCAAGAGTTTTCATTGCCTACCCTAAGCATCACCATTTGCAATCAGTGCTCCTATTGTTGTATCTGCTTTTGTAACTTCCTTTCTATACCAGAAGCGTCCCTAAAATTTAATCATTAAGTGGCTCAGGGAATGTGAAGAAGGGAGAAGTGGCTCTGGCAGCAGGTGCTATGATGAACTTTGAAATTTAACTTAATTTTGTTATTATTTTTAAAGTTTATTTTTTTTTAACGTTTATTTCTTTTTGAGACAGAGAGAGACAGAGCATGAACGGGGGAGGGTCAGAGAGAGGGAGACACAGAATTTGAAACAGGCTCCAGGCTCTGAGCTGTCAGCACAGAGCCCGACACGGGGGTCAAACTCACGGACCGTGAGATCATGACCTGAGCTGAAGTCGGCCGCTTAACCGACTGAGCCACCCAGGCACCCCTTAAAGTTTATTTTAAAGATTTTCTTTTTTAACGTTTATTTTTGAGAGAGAGAGAGAGAGAAAGAGAGAGAGAGAGCATGCCTGCACGTGAGCAGGGGAGGGGCAGAAAGAGGGAGACAGAATCTGAAGCAGGCTCTGTGCTGTCAGCGCAAAGCCCAGTGTAGGGCTCTAACCCATAAACTGTGAGATCGTGACCTGAGCCGAAGTCTGATGCTCAACGACTGAGTCACCCAGGTGTCCCAAGTCTATTTGGTTTATTTTGAGAGAGAGAGAGAGAGAGAGGCAGGGAGAGAGGAAGAGAGAGAAGCCCAAGTAGGCTCCGTGCTGTCAGCTCGGCGGATTCCAATGCAGGACTCGATCCCACAACTGTGAGATCATGACCTGAGCCAAAATCAACAGTCAGACACTTAACTGACTGAGCCACCCAGGCACCCCTAATTTTGTTATTATTTTTAATGTAGTCTGTAGTGGTAGTTCTAAACCAAGGATGGTTCTCCCCACTCCTGACAGGGACATTTGACAGTGTCTGAAGACCTTTCCAGTTTTTGAAACTAGGGGGGCACTACTACCGTTCATTGGGTAGAGGCTAGGGATGCTGCTAAACACCCAGTAATGCACAGAAAATCCCCACCCCCATAATAAAGAATTATCCAGTCCAAAATGTCAATAGTGCCAAGATTGAAAAAAACCCTGGAATATCCCCTATCAATGAGGGAGAGTGGCTGGGGCTGCAGCTCCGTTAGAGTGGAGACCGTGGAACCAGGGACGTAGGAGTCCCTGTGAGTATGTGTATAGACCATTCCTGTATCATCTTCATGGCATGCTGTGGGTTAGGGAGTCAGTGGTGTTGAACATGGAGGATGAGAAGAGATTAAGGAAAAACTGGAGAGGAACACAGAGTCCGGGTGGTTGGAGAGAGCAGAAGGAAGCTGCCTCTGATGTCTTTGAACTTGGCACGTTGCTATAAATAGCACCCTCGTGCTATAGAAATAGAGGATATAGTGTATTTTAAGATATTTTCCATGAAAAATGAGGTAGGTAGTTACAGCGTTGGCCCCCAGTGAGTGGTGCTGTCCTTCGCCCACACTTGTTTCTGTTGTGATTTTGCCATTCCTCTTGTCGAGAGGTGGAGTCTGTTTTTCCATCCCATGTGTCTGAGCTGGCCTCACCACTTGCCTTGACCAAAAGAATGTGGAGGGAGTGATGATGTGTGACTGCTGAGGCCATTCAGGTTCGGTTTTCTCCCCGTTAGGACACCTCTGCCGTCATGGGAGGGATCTCGGCCTGACACAGTCTCTGGGGAAAGGGTCCGGCCATTCGGCTGGCCTGGCCCCACATCGCTCCCAGCCAACCTTCCAGCACAGTGGACTCAGATGAAACCAGCTTGTCTGCCCAGCCAACCCATGGAATAGTGAGGAATAATAAAGTGTACTTATGTTAAGCCACTGAACTTTGGGCTAGTTTGCTACACAGCAAGAGATAACTGGACACCGTATATAAATGGCTTCATTTGAAGCAGCAAATGATAGATTTGCCTTAGGATGTTGTGTACCTGTCAGATCACGCTTCAGAGAAACTGAGTTCTTCCTCCTTTGTGTCTCGTAGCACTTCTCAGAACTTCTGGATGAGTTTTCCCAGAACGTCTTGGGTCAGCTCCTTAATGACCCTTTCCTCTCCGAGAAGAGCGTGTCGATGGAGGTGGAACCGTCCCCAACATCCCCGGCGCCTCTCATCCAGGCTGAGCACAGCTACTCCCTGTGTGAGGAGCCTCGGGCCCAGTCACCGTTCACCCACGTTGCCACCGGTGACAGCTTCAATGACGGTAAACTCAGGGCAGGGGAAATACTGGGACCATGGGACCTTTGACTCGGAGCTCCTCGGGGGTGTGGAGTGTGCGTTACACTATTGTCAGCACCCATGTTAGCCGCATACCTACTCCACAGAAAGCCTGGGGCTTGGGCTGTGGGGAAATGCAGAGTCACGGGATGCTTTCCCCACCCCGGCCGTGTGCTCTGGGAACTTGCTATAACGAATGCCAGTAGTTGCTCTCTTTGACCCCGTGGATTGGGCAGCAGAACATCCTTTTGCAAATCAAGGTTGGCCTGTTTGGTTGGTAATTCCGGTAACTCCAATGGCTTAAGGGATCGTGTCATTTTTTTCTGAGAAAGAATTTTTATGACCGATCTTCTCCACACCAGCTTCTTGGGCCTCCTCTTAACCCATATTCAGCATGTTCCCTTGACCACATGTATACGAGATCTTGGCGAGCATTCCTAGGTCACCTAGCATTCCTGGTGACCGTTTCATGCCCATCATCAATGCCAACAGTATGGTATTTGTTGAAGATCTAGTTTTCTTGGCTTTAGAGTGTTAAGCTGTTTGACCATGTGTCTGTAAAGTGACTTTCTTCCAGGTCTGAATTCCTTTATTACATATTATCAGTGCCTTAAATTGTAGCTATTGATTCACCTGGCAGTTCTTGAGTTCACATGCTAGACCCTGGAGGAAATAGAAATAAAAAATGAGCACATTGTTCTCATAGAACCTACCACGTGGGGAACATTAGAAATGTACACAACTGACTATAAAAATGGAGAATATATGCTAAGGGTGGTGGTTAAGGTTATGTCCTCCACAGTCAGACCTCAGTTTAAGTTCTATTTCAGTGACTACTTGTGGGCCAACTACTTAACTTCCTCATGTGTAAAAGTAGGATAAAAACAGCATCTATTTCATGTCTTGTAAAGATTAAACATCAGAATATATGCCAGTGCCTAGCCCAGGATATCATTCTTAGCTGCTAATACTAAGGATATTGTTCTCACCCACTGTTGCAATCATTCTTATTTCAAACCAGGAACTGTAAGAGGATGGCAGGGCTTTAGGTGATCAGGAAAGTTTGGGGGAGGATTTCTTAACTTCCCAAGCTATGACCTACAATGAAATGTGATATTGGGTTTCTAGCCATCAATATTCACTTTTGTTCATATTCATTCCCTATTGCAAAATCTCAGATAGTCCTCCATTGTTCTATAGAATGAAGCTGACCTCACAGCATAGCTTTCAAAGCCTTTGTGGGCTGATCCTACCTCCTTTCCCCACCTTGTCCCGTCTCTCCCTGTCTGTGTGCCTCTGGCACTGACTTTTCCACTCCACGACTTTTCTTACACTGTTTTCTTTATTCTGGGTTCCCATTACCTTTGTCAGCCCCACCAGTCAAATTCCCACCTACCCATCAAGACCCAACTCAGTGTCATCCGGTGCCAGACTCTCCCATCTGGAAGCTGTCACCCATTATGTTTTCACAGCACTGCTTCTGTGTGTTTCTTTGTTTTGGTTTTGCCGTTTGTCTAGAGACTATTACATGTGTCCTTATATTCCAGCCGTTATTTATTTTTCTATTCTCTTCTCTGTTTTGAGCTGGTTTGTGAGCAATTATGATTATGTGTTCCTGGTACCTAGCACTGTGCTTGGCACTTTGATGGTATCTGATAAACAGTTATTTCACTGAGTTAATTGTACAGTAAGTGGTTAAGGGAGAAGGTATAGAAAAGACTGAAGCACATTCCTAACCTCTGGTGATGGCATCAGGGAAGACACCTGCTCTGCTGTCCCCTACATTGCTTGCTCTCTGACTATGCACATACACTGGGCTGCATGCATTTGATCAGGTGGTGTTTCTTGGCCTTTCGCAGCTGTCTTGTACAGGGGCAAACACAGTGCCAAGTAGGAGTAGATATTTTATAAATGCTTTATGATTCACTCTTAAAATTCACTTCATAGCGATTTATTGAGTACCTACCTTGTACTTAACCTGCGAGGCGCTGTTCTAAGCACTGAGGGTAAAAAGTGAACACAATTACAAAGGTCTCTGCCTTCATGGAGTTTACATTCTAGGAGGTAGGGGTGACAGAAAATAAGAAAAAGAAAAAAGTAAAATATATGGCTTATTCGATGGTGATCAGTGATATACAGAAAAAGAAATCAGAAAAATGGATAGGGACTTGCTGAAGGACGTGGGCGGGCATCTTAGTCTATTCAGGCTGCTGTAACAAAAATATTACATGGCTTATAAACAACAAAAAATACTTTCTTATGGTTCTAGAGCCTGGAAGTCCCAGATTAGGGTGCCAGCATGGGTGGATGAGAGCCCTCTCCAGTTGCAGACTTCCTGTTGTATGCTTACATGACGGAAGGGATGAGGGAGCACTGACGGGTCTCTTATTAATAAGGGCCCTGTTTCCATTCATGAGGACTCCACCCTCATATGACATAAGCACTTCCCAAAGGCCCCTCTCCTGATAACATCACATTGGGCATTAGGATTTCAACATGAGAATTTGGGGGGACACAAGCATTCCCACCATAACGGGGGATGAGGAATTGAAATCCGAAACAGGATAGACCAAGAATGACCATCTTTGAAGGTAAAGTTTGAGTAAAGGTCAGCAGATGAGGAAAAGAACTAGCTGTCTCAGGAAGATGCTTCTAGGCAGAGGAAACATCAAGTGCAGAGGCTGTGTGGCTGGAGTGATAACAATAGGGCCACCTTGTATTATATTTAGATGATTATATAATTGTGGAGTGGTCAGCCATTCTGCAACCTTGCTGTTCTAGAACATGCAGATTAGAGAAGGCCTAAATAATCTAGGCGGACCCACTTGCCCCTTCAATTCCACGTATGTTTGCGGAACACCCGCTGTGGGTCAGACACTGTCCTCGATAATTGCAATACGCAATAGTGAAACTTAGATCCCGCCTACAAGTAGCTCAGACTCTAGTGAAAATGCCATGTACCCCAATACTTGACCAGGCAGAATGGAAATGTCCCAATAGGAAATTAAACTGTAGAAGTTCAGAGCGGAGAGGGCACACCCAGAGAAGATCATAGGAAATGTGCCATGAATGAGACAGAGTTTATTTGGGCCTTGAAGCATTGAGTAGAGTTGGAACAGTGGCTGGAGGGAAGCAGACGGAGGCCCGAGGGCTGGGACATTGATTCTTCTAAAACAAGGTCTCTAGTGAAATGGTTGCAAATAAATACGTTTCCAAAGGTGCCGTCTCTTTCTCTTCCATGATGAAACGATTTCTTTGTATTTTAATTGCAATCAATATAAATGCAACCCAGGGGAACTCAGGGGTGCCATCAGTGCTAATAGTTGAGTGTTAGGGAAAACGAAGCAGTGAATCTCTTCTGGGAAGGCTTTCTTATCATTAGACCAAAGCACACTCCATTCAGTTCCCTCACCTCGTGCCTTCTATGTATAGATCCTGTGCTGCTATAGGCTTTGCTAGTAATTTGCCGAGAACAGGTGTAGTGGGTCAGATATAGCTTGCAAAGGGTTTCTGATCCACCATTCATGTTCAAATATCGGGATTTCTCGGAGTTAAAACCACCTTCCTATGCCAGCAAAAGCACTTGTACAAGTAGGGGGTAATGAACAAGGAGGGTAACCATTTGGGCGGTGTGAAATCAAATTTAGCATACATGAGTAGATGGGGCACTTTCCCCGGAAAGCTTTGTCTACATCTTAGCATCCAATATTTTTCTGAGTTTGGTGTAGACAGACAGATGTTTGGGAACAGAATTATTTTATTCATTTGAAACCCCGTTTGCATCCACCTTGAGGGAGGATCAGCCCCAAGGATCCTTCTTGCAGCACGTGTTCTGCCCAACAGAGCCCCTTCCTGTTGGAAAAGGGTGGTAGTTCTTTAGGAAGTGTGTAAGAAGTGGGCATTTAAAAATTGCTGTTCACATTAAATTTAATATTCTTTTTCTCTCGCTTTGGGAAAACAGCTTAAGCAAAAGTAGGAGTCCTTGTTCCTAGTGATGGATAGCCAGTTGTTTCATTATACCTGGGAAAGCCAGTGATTCAGATCTCCTTGTCCAATTTTACTTAGATTAAGTGGAATTCCTCTGTAGTTGCTGCTAAGCCTAAAAGAAGATGATAAACAATTGGAGTAGACCGTCTCCTACTTTATTAGGATTTTCCTCTGTCTTTTCCTCTGTCTTTATCCTCTCTTCCTCTCTCTCCCACTTCTTTCTTTTCCTTTGTCCTTCCTTGTTCTCTCCTGCTGTTTCTTCTCCCCCACTCTCCCTCCTTAAACCCCAGACCAGTGACATAGGGCATATTAGGTGCTCTTATCCTCTTAACTTTTCATGGACCTGGATGGACTGTAGACCCTTAAAATGATATACAACATTTTGGGCTGTCCACATTTGTCATTTTTTTCTGCTGAGAACATCTATAACTTTTTTTTAGATCCTCAAGAGTCTGTGACTGCCACCCTCGCAGCACCCCTTCTCCCCCTCCCCATCCCCCCCCGCCCCCCGCAAAGAGAGGTTGAGAAACACTGGTCTAAGATTACATAGGAGTCATGTATCTTCAGGACTGAATATGACTGTAGACTTCTTTCTCTGAAACACTAGAGCTAAAAAACTCATGTGGCCTCAGCAACCACAGGATCCAGACGTCAGAGTGTGGGCTCGGCCTTCAAAACCACCAGAAAGATATTCTGCCCCCAGCTCATTCATTTCTCCCCATGATTAAGGCTGTTAACCAGATGCCAGGCAGAGTTTTCTGTTCTACAAAAACAGAGAGAGAGAGAGAGAGAGAGAGAGAGAGAGAGAAGGTTATAAAAAGATAAGCAGAAACATCCAAGTAAAATGTCTGTGGATATTTCTATATGGGGATTGAGGGAAAAAAGCTTATATTTGAATGACCAAGTCCTGTGCCTCACCACATGGAAGGTATCTTCACGAGTTATTCTATTTTAGTCATGTTCCTTTGTAATTAACTCGGGAAGCTATGTATTCATTTGCTTTGTTCTTTAATTTCAGTCTTCTTCCTGAAGAGGAAGCTTAGTAGAGCCGGAGTAAAGCTGTTCAGGGCGAGCTAGACAAGGGCACTACCCTTCCAGACGATAGAGGAACAAAATTAGAACCTACGTAAAATATCAACAGATTCAGCATAAAATACACTAGTATAGGAGTGATCTAATACAATATTTACACCACACACAAGCCAAGGTAACTTTATTTTGGGTGGAATAAGGGATTGCAACTGTGGCCGTTCCAGGTTCTACAGGGGCTGGGACTAGGAACATAAATAATAATTATCTTCCTTCCGATTAAGCCAGCTGGGCTTTTAGTGCTAGCAGAGGCGAAGGATGGCTAGGTAAGCCGGCTTAGTACGGATACCCTAAATTTACAGCGCTGTTTTCACAGGTGGGAATGAAAACAATAGTCTGCGAGCTAAAGATGAACAGTGCTGCCGGTAAATGGGAAGCCTGGTGGAAGCCAAGACTCGGGGTTTGGGGAGAAACAGATATTTAGGAAAGTGGGGTGGTGTTTGGGGGAAGGCTTGAAGAAGAAACTAATGTCTCATGGCTGATGATGCCAGAGCACGGACAGCGGGCCTAGACGTGGATCATTAATGCAGGGGGAGAAGGAAAGGCATATAACATGTATGGCAAAGAAATCATGGATTTTGAAATAATTAGATGAAGCCCAGAGCAGGATTGACACACGGTCCAGTAGGTGGAGTAGAGGGGAGAGAGGAGTCATAGGTGACTTGGGTTTCCAGTCGGCGGTGTTGCAGATATCTTGATGTTAAAATGCTCCGAGGAGGTGAGACCTGAAAGTCACAGAAAGACCACGAACAGCTGTATCTTTATCACATTTACTTTGAGCTACAAACAAGAGCGTCAGTCAGTCAGAGCCACCATCATAGAGGGTGTAGATTCAAGGGTAGAAAAGGAAGACTTGTCGCTCATCTCCCCACAGAAAGTAACTGGGTCCTCTGATGTGGGTGGGCTGGAGACTCAGAGGTGGTGGGGCTGCTCTCTCTGAGTCTGATGCCTGAGTTCATGGTATATGTCCTTTGGCTATTCGTCACCTTTTTGGGGTATTGCCTTTACTTTCTTTGTCTAACAGGCAAGGAGGATAATGATGCCCCCCGCAACCTTTAAATTTTTTTTTAATATTTATTTACTATTTTTGAGAGACAGAGAGAGAAGAGACAGAGACAGAGACAGAGACAGAGAGAGAGAGAGCATGAGCAGGGGAGAGGCAGAGAGAAGGAGACACAGAATCCAAAGCAGGCTCAAGGCTCCGAGGTGTTGGCACAGAGCCCGATGCGGGGCTCAAACTTGCGAACTGTGAGATCATGACCTGAGCCGAAGTCCAACCCTCAACCAACTAAGGCGTCCAGGCACCCCACAGAGGTCCTTCTAATACATGAAAACATTTAGAACAGTGCCTGGCACGTTTTGGCTATTGTTCATTGGTCTTAAACTGGGAATCTTTACCTCAGGAACACTGGATTCAAATTTTATATAAACCCAGGTGAGAATATAGCAAGAACCAGTGTTGCACCTTTTGCAGTAGCTAATTATGGGCTCAAAACACGTTAAGGGAATAATAATCACTTTTGGCTAGAGACCCATTTAATCATTGATCTGTTGTAAAGCAATATCCTAGAGTGGCAAGGAGAACAGCCTGTGAATCCCAGGTCTGATGCACACCTGCTGGGTAACTTTAGGTGAGTTATTTGATCCCTTAGCTTCCTTGTCTATAAAATGTGGGTAGTAGTAAGTAGCGCATGCCTTACCTGGTTACTCTTCGGATTAACATATGTAAAGCTCTTACAACAATACGTAGCATATAGTAAACACCCACAGTTAAGTGTTTGCTATTTTTACTCTTTTCAACACCTCACCATGTCACTCATGACTGATGGTTATTTCAGGGTTAAGGCTGTCACGGAGGGGACCGTGGGCAGACAGGCCACCAACTTTCATTCAAACATGTGGCGGGCTGTATAGTTTAACGTGATTCTGAAGGCACCTGGGTGGCTCATTCAGTTAAGCGTCCGACTTCGGCTCAAGTCATGATCTCACCGTCATGAGTTCCAGCCCCGTGTCGGGCTCTGTGCTGACAGCTTAGAGCCTGGAGCCTGCTTCCAATTCTGTGTCTCCCTCTCTCTCTCTATCTCTCTCTCTCTCTCTCTCTGCCCCTCTCCCACTCACGCTCTGGGTCTTTCTCAAAAATAAACAACCATTAACATGATTCTGACACACTTGACTCAATTCTTGCCTTTCTCCCAGCCTCCAGAACCCAGCCTTAGCATTTTCTCCTTTAAGAGATTTTTACATCAAAAAGCAGTCAAGATTTGCCAGCTCCTTTGAAAAATTTTGGAGCAAGCACGGTTATCAAATGCCGAAAGATTTAGATGAGGTGTACTTTAATTTACAAAAATTTCCTTTTCAACGTTAGTCATGTCATAGCAATAGCAAATGGATATATATGTGCATGTATCATATAAGTGGGATTTGCCCCACGTGATTTCTCTTTTTAAGAATATATATGCGTACGTATTATATATACATATGTGTATGTCTTTTTTCTCCCCCTTCCCAAGGAATCAACATCTAATCAATACTGTAATTTCTGCAGTATATATGGAAGTGATTGAGGATGTACATTGTAGTGTTGCCTCTGTGTTGGCTCTGATGTAGTGTCTTTTCTGGCCCCTCCGTGCACCCTGCTGTGGGTACTCATAGAGTCTGGCCCCATTTCCCATGGCAGTTCCGTTTTGTCCTTGGATGGGAAGGACTTGCTCACCACCAGCAGACAGTGGCTTATTTTTATTTTCTGGCTGATAGCTAAGTGGTGATGCTGAGGAATCATGCCAGTTGAGTTTGACCTTTGACAGGAAGCTATTTAAATAAAGTCAGATGATATGGGGGCTATTGGTCTTATTCCCCACAGTAGGCACTACTGACCTTATTGGGTGATTTTTCCTTGTGAAATGAAACTTAAAAGGCATGTAAACACCATTTAGGAAAGAAAAATTTTCCCTCAATATCTGAGCTTCAGGTTTTAGAAATTAAAGGGTGTCAAGTGTACTGACTTTTGTTTTTGTAGTTTAGCCAATAATTCAAACATCTAAGGATAATTCCAGTTCTAAGCCATGGTGTCTCTACTGATCTTTTTGACTCGAAAATAAAACCATAAAAATAAGGTAATGTGGAAAATTGTAATACATGTTCTATTCACACCCTTTCACTCTATCCTTTTTAACCTTCTACCTCATAGGTTATATTTGTCATTTTGTTTTCTCTGATTTGATATTTATTTCCGATGAGGAACAGAGTATAAGCCCAAACTTGGTAGTTTAGGATGAAAACTCTTTTCTCTGATGTCGACTACCACTGGACTGCTATTCTCACCAAACTTCTTACTGGCTGACTTTCTTCATATGAAGCCATTTATGATGGCTTCATATGAAGCCGGTTATGATGTAACCGGTAGATCTAATCAATCTACAAACGTATTGATATGGTCACAAGTGATGGTTAAGAGGAATTATTATGGCAAGTAGGTGCAGCTATTTTGTTGCAATAGGTTCTGATATAATGGATTTAATTTCTTGCATATACATTCAGCTATATCGTATCAGCCAGCTATACTGCTGCATAACAAGAACCATTAGCTTTAACAACAGTCACTTATTGTAGCTCATATGTCCATGCCTTGGCTGGAGGCTGGGTACTTTGGGTGGGGGACAGTTGAGTGATTTTGCTAGTTTCAGCCAGGTTCACTCACATATTTAGGGCTGAGTGTTGGCTGATCTTGGTCAGTCTCATTTGGGGGGGCAAACTCTGTTTCACGTGTCTGCCCCCCTTCTTCTGGGGTCAGTAGATCGTTCTGGCACATCCTTTTCATTAAGATGGCAGTAGTACAATTGTGTAAATACAGTTGTGCAAGTGCATTTCAAGACTCTACTCACATTAGGAAGTTAACATCCCTTTGGCCAAAGCAAGTCATATGGCCAGTCCAAGGTGGGGATTAGCCACAGTGGGAAGGTACTGCAAAATTACATGGCAGTGGAGGGGTGAGTGAAGAGTTGAAGCCAATTATGCAATTTATAACATATATGAAAGCACTCTTTGACCCTTGTTGAGTCAAGGGACTCTGAATAGGCCCCTTGAGCCGCTTGGGCTTCTATCTAATAGTTATCATCGCAAGGCATAAAGCTGAACATGTAGAAACAGGCCATGTCAATGCATGATTATCCAGGCACAGGATATTCCAGTACAGAAAATTTAGAAATAGTATATAATCTAAAGAAATAAAACATCCATTCACGTTCTGAATTATTCTCCAGAGAGAATTTTACTATTTTGACACATTTCCTTTCAGTCTTTTTTTTTTTCTGTCACTTTCTTCATTAATAGTATATAAATTTATATACAGATTTTTAAAAATATTCTATAATAAGTCTTTCTTTGCCTTGTCATTAAAAAGTTTATATGTGTAATATTACTGGCCACATAAATGTTCCACGTATAGTTGCATCATAATTCGTTCACCTTGCCCTTGTTCTTTACTGTTTTGGTTATTTTCAGTGTTCTGTAATTATAAATAATGCTACAATAATCAGATCTGTGCACAGGACTTTATTTACATTTTTAGTTGTTTCTTTAATGGAAAGACTCCAGGTCGGGAGTGCAGAGACTGGGTTCTGCCACTGATTTGCTGTGTGATCTAGACCTGTGTGTCAGTTTCCTCATTATAAAATGATGTATCTGAGCTTGATGGCCTTAAACTTCTTTCCAACTCAAAAACCATCTGTAAGTTAGAATAAGAAATTTCTTGTCAATACTACCCAAAGCAACCTACATATTCAATGCAATCCCTATCAAAATAACACCAGCATTCTTCACAGAGCTAGAACAAATAATCCTAAAATTTGTATGAACCACAAAAGACCCCAAATAGCCAAAGCTATTGGAATCTTGAAAAAGAAAACCAAAGCAGGAGGTATCACAATCCCGGACTTCAAGCTATACTACAAAGCTGTAATCATCAAGACAGTATGGTACTGGCACAAGAACAGACATTCAGATCAGTGGGACAGAATAGAGAACCCAGAAATGGACCCACAAACATATGGCCAACTAATCTTTGACAAAGCAAGAAAGAATATCCAATGAAATAAAGACAGTCTTTTCAGCAAGTGGTGCTGGGAAAACTGGACAGCGACATGCAGGAGAATGAACCTGGACCACTTTCTTACACCATACACAAAAATAAACTCAAAATGGATGAAAGACCTCAATGTAAGACAGGAAGACATCAAAATCCTCGAGGAGAAAGCAGGCAAAAACCTCTTTGATCTTGGCCGCAGCAACTTCTTACTCAACACATCTCCAGAGGCAAGGGAAAAAAAAGCAAAAATGAGCTATTGGAACCTCATCAAAATAAAAAGCTTCTGCACAGTGAAGGAAACAATCAGCAAAACTAAAAGGTAACCGACAGAACGGGAGAAGATATTTGCAGACGACATATCAGATAAAGGGTTAGTATCCAAAGTCTATAAAGAACTTATCAAACTTAACAAATAAAACTCAAAAAACAAATAATCCAGTGAAGAAATGGGCAAAAGACATGAATAGACACTTCTCCAAAGACGACATCCAGATGGCCAACCGACACATGAAAAAATGCTCAGCATCACTCATCATCAGGGAAATACAAATCAAAACCACAATGAGAGATACCACCTCACACCTGTCAGAATGACTAACATTAACAACTCAGGCAACAACAGATGTCGGTGAGGATGCGGAGAGAGGATCTCTTCTGCATTGTTGGTGGGAATGCAAGCTGGTGCAGCCACTCTGGAAAACAGTATGGAGGTTCCTCAAAAAACTAAAAATAGAACTACCCTAGGACCCAGCAATTGCACTACTAGGCATTTATCCACGGGATACAGGTGTGCTGTTTCGAAGGGACACATTCACTCCCATGTTTATAGCAGCACTATCAACAATAGCCAAAGTACGGAAAGAGCCCAAATGTTCATCGATGGATGAATGGATAAAGAAGATGTGGTGTGTGTGTGTGTGTGTGTGTGTGTGTATATATATATATATATACATATATATATATATATATATATATATACACACATATATATACACATATATATATGTATATATATATACACATACACACATATATATATGGTGTGTGTATATATATATGATGTATATGTATATATATGATGTGTATATATATGTGTATACGTGTATATATATGTATATGTATATGTGTATATACCCCCTCCAGTAACCCTCAGTTTGTTCTCCATATTTATGAGTCTCTTCTGTTTTGTTCCCCTCCCTAGTTTTATATTGTTTTTGTTTCCCTTCCCTTCCCTTACGTTCATCTGTTTTGTCTCTTAAAGTCCTCATATGAGTGAAGTCATAAGATTTTTGTCTTTCTCTGACTACTTTCACTTAGCATAATACCCTCCAGTTCCATCCATGTGGTTGCAAATGGCAAGATTTCATTCTTTTTGATTGCCAAGTAATATTCCATTGTGTGTGTATGTGTATACACACACACACATATATATACATGTATACATATATATATATATATATATATATATATATATATACACACATGGGCTAAATGGGTCAGAGGCACTAAGGAATCTACTCCTGAAATCTCAGTTGCACTATATGCTAACTAATTTGGATGTAAATTTTAAAAAGTAATATTAAAAAATAAATAATTTTGGGGGAAAAAAGAATAATAAATTTCTTTATTGAAGTGGAAGCATGAAGACAACACCAGTGTTTTGTCCTCAACAAAGCTCGCGGGAAGAGAGGCAGCTTCCTTGGGCTTCTCACTTGAAAGAGTGTCTTTGAGGGGCGCCTGGGTGGCGCAGTTGGTTAAGCGTCCGACTTCAGCCAGGTCACGATCTTGCGGTCCGTGAGTTCGAGCCCCGCGTCGGGCTCTGGGCTGATGGCTCAGAGCCTGGAGCCTGTTTCCGATTCTGTGTCTCCCTCTCTCTCTGCCCCTCCCCTGTTCATGCTCTGTCTCTCTCTGTCACAAAAATAAATAAACGTTGAAAAAAAAAAATTTTTTTTTAAATAAAAAAAAAAAAAAAGAAAGAGTGTCTTTGAGAGAGGAGGTTTTGCTTCCTAGTTCAAGTATCATTGTTCATCCTGCAGTCTCTCTTCCTGACACAGCAATGATTTTAGATAGATAGATGATAGATAGATAGATAGATAGATACAATTTTTAAAAAGGGGTGTAGGACACTGGGCATTAAAAATATCAACATCAAGTGGGGTGCCTTGGTGGCTCAGGTGGCTGACTGTCCGACTCTTGATTTCATCTCAGGTCATGATCTCGCGTTTCATGAGTTCTAGCCCCACGTTGGGCTCTGTGCAGAGCCTTCTTGGGATTCTCTCTTTCCCTCTCGCTCTGCCTTCCCCTACTTGTGCACACTCTCTCTCTCTCAAAATAAATAAACAAACATTTAAAAAAATATATCAACTCTCTTGGGTTGCCTGGATGGCTCATTCGGTTGAGCGTCCAACTCTTGATTTCAGCTCAGGTCATGATCCCAGGATCATGAGATTGAGCCCCGCATCAGACTCTGCACTGAGTATGGACCCTGCTTAAGATTCTCTTTCTCCCTCTGCCTCTCTCCCCTGCTCACACTCTCTCTCTCTCAAAAATAATATAAAATAAAATAAAAATATTTTAAAAAGAATATCAACTACCCTGACCTATGTTATGAATGCATGTGCTTTGAGGATGGCTTAGTTACACTGGAAGAACCGATTGTGTTACCTGTCTTCAGTTTGTCTTATAGTTTTGTCTTTATTTTTGCCTTTTCTTTTTTTGCCTTGTGAATTACGCTTCATCACATAGTGGTCGTAAGTGCATGGGGGTGGGTATGGTCTTATCTTACAATTCCCTGTGCGACCTTTTCTCAGGGATGTCTCCTTACTGTTAATTTTAACATACACTGAGGCTGTATTTTATCTTACTATCTCTCTTCCAGCCTCTCTGCCAGGGATAAATACTGCTTAGTGTGGACAGGCTGTAAGTGTTGACTTCACAAAGCAAAGGCAGCCATATGCCATTCCTGAATAGAGAAAGTGTGATCTGTGCACTCTGTCTCTCCAACTCTTCCCCAAATCTGTCCTGAGTGTGTCTTCCTTGCTGGTGACAGAAGTTTCTAGTTCTTAAGCTCATTTTGGGAGAGGCATTAGAATCTTCTTTTGCCTCTTCATCCAGTTGCTTCTCTAAATTGAGCCGGGTGCCCATCTGGCCAGCAGAATTCTGTGTCAAGTACAGTGTGGTCTCTCTCCTCTGGCCGCCATCAAAAGGCCCTTTGTTTCCTGCCCCTCCCCCTTCAGCCAGGATGTGGTGCGTACCCTGTGAATGATGGAAATTCTCCCATCACACCATCGCACTCAACAGCTTTATGGAACTAGTTCCAAAAGCAAAATGTCTTCAACCAACAGAAGTCTTGCCCATCTTTCCTTTGCCTCAGGAAATAAATCAGGGCTGAGCTAGTCAATGAAGTCAATTATAAATTGGATTGCGGAGGGGGAGATCATTTTCCTTTGTAAATGTGAATCTAACTTTTTCTTGAGTTTCAAGGAAGTTGCTTATGAAATACAGTTTTAATAATTATAACCTTTAGTTTTTGCTTCTATGCCTGCTCTTTCCCCGCCTCTACCAGTTCTGAATGATTTTCGCGTACCTTCTCTTAAGAAAACTTGACTCCTAATGGGAACGACTTTGCTCTTTGGTATAGTAATGGTTCACTCAGCATGTGGTGTGTGTGTGTGTGTGTGTGTGTGTGTGTGTGTGTTTAAACCTTTTCATAAAGCAAGGAATGTATCTTTGCTTCATTTTAGCCTCATTTTAATAAAAATTATATCAGCTAAGGAATGCTGACTTTGGGAATCTCTGACTTGTTTTTTCTTGTTCTGAACCTGTTTGCAATCTCCTTGTCTTTTCTCTTCCTAACTATTCCCTCCTTTTCCATGACTGTGCTCAGTTAGTAGTGCTGAAGTAATTTGGTAAGAAATAGGTGGACGTTAAGTGTCTAGAAGAATGGGCATTAAGGGACAAGGTGCTTCTGTCTGTTCTTAATGCTTTGTTGCAATCCCCGGGCCTGTGATAACCATGAAAGCCAGTAGCAAGCCAAGATCCAGCCCTTTTCTCTAGATATTTGATCCATTTCAGCAAAGGCAGATGTTTATTATAAACCCTGAAGTTTTGCAGAGGGCTAAGTAAAGTTCTGGAATTCTAGGTCGGGCTTAAGGTATGAGTGGGGTCATAGGGAAACAGAAGGACAAAAACAGGGAGTGAGAAGAAAAGAAAGGAAAAATCACTGTCCACTGAGAGTAGAATAGAGCCCACCTGTCCGTGGTCCCCAGTCGTCTCTCCTGAGACTCTGGTTTCAAACCATTCGTTTAATTTTAAATGTACTTCTATATTTTTGAATAGATGACACATTCACTTAGTTTGAGAAAACAAATAGTGTAAAACATCACACGTGGAGATTCTTCCTCCCATCTTGTTCCCCATCCATCCAGTCTCCTTGCTGCCCTGACCAGGAAGGTGGGTGTCTTTCTTTTCCGTGTATCCTTGTCGTTTATTTCGGCAAACTTACACTCAAGCGAATGCAGGTATAGATTCTTACTTTGCCATTCATTTCTTTATCCATTTCTCTCCCCTCTCACATCCTCACTTTATTTCCTCCTATTCTGCCCTTTATTGTTGGAACTGTGTTTTGAGGAGCAAGCTCAGTAGTCGTTTGTTTAACTTATGTATGATACCCTGGACGAATTCATACGTGTGCTTATCTTTTTCCCATAGATGAAGTGGAAAGTGAGAAATGGTATCTGTCTACAGACTTTCCATCCACAACCATCAAGACAGAGCCGATTACAGAGGAGCCGCCCCCGGGACTTGTTCCCTCTGTCACTCTGACCATCACGGCCATCTCCACCCCTTTTGAAAAGGAGGAACCCCTCCTGGAACCGAATACTGGGGTATACTCAATTTTCTTTTATACACACACACTGGATCAAAAGATACGGACGCTCATTCTCCAATAAGGCATTTAAACTTTTTAGAGCTAGTGGCTGTATATGCTTAAGGATATATAATTGCGTATGTACGTATGTATATATCAATACCTATTGGGGTCGGCATTTGTTATACCACTTCCTTTGAAGACATTGTTCAGAAAAAGTGGTAGCGAGTCTGATTTCATTTTTCCGATGATTGCTGTTACAAAATTTAAAAAAAAAAATAGATGGATATCTATAGTTTAAAAAAAAAAAAACACTTCAGTTTTAAGCCAGTGGAAAGAGAGGGGTTAAATGATGATGCATGCTTGCATGTGGTGGCTAACTGGAATGTTGGTTCCTGTGTAACAATTTACTTTCCTAGTGCAATGCAGAGTTGCCCTGACCCAGTTCAGGGATCTCCAACCTACCGACGTTTATCGTATTACCCACGGAAAACATAAAAAATTGGGAATTTCTTCCTGGTTCAATTCCATGCCTACAGGAAGTAGAATTTAGTTTGCTCTACCTTCTCTCCAGATATTTCTGGTATCTAGTAATAGACCAGAATCATGCTCACACATCTTCTTCCAGATGTTGGAAGCCAGCCCTACCTTTCCTAAAGTTCAAAGCCAAGGGTTATAAACAGTGACTCCACTGATGTTCTTTAAGTCAGATGTCCTCTGAGCAAGGTGTAATATCTACCTGTACCTGTTCAGGAAGAGGTCACACAGAAGAGTAGAGGCGCCATATTTGTTCTTAGTGTTCTTGACAACCCATCGTGGAAAAGATGAGGGACTGTGAACAGGACACCTCTACAATGCCCTCTAGAATTCCTTTCTGACTGGCTGCCTGGATCTGTTCATTGCACTGGGCTTCTAGAGCGTGTCCAAGTCTCCCTGCTCCTCGAGATGTTGGTTCAGTTGATGTTTTAGTATGTAACTAAGAAAGGTCAGGGTCATGGCCCTGCTCCACTCACGGGCCAGAGACCTTTTCTCTTTTCCGTACTGTTTCATGGTTAGATGTCGTCAACCATGAGGAAGCCTGGAGGGGAATGGATGCAGCTTGGTTCATGCACTTCCTGCCGTAGGACAAACTGGTGGAGGCCTGTGGCCCTTTACAAATTCTCCAGACTGTTGCATGATGAAATGCCTTTATGTTACCATAAAAACGATAGAAGGAAGCATTGATGAATTCGCCCTGGTTTTTTAATTTTGGAATTCTGAGTGTTCCGTGAGCTGTAGTGCCAGATTTGGCAGTGAGAGAAGGGTTAAGAACAAAGCCTCCTCCCTGTCAAAGAAGGAGCCTGCGCTCAGCCAGGTTGCCGCCAGCTCCGAGAAGCAGGGCTGCTTGGAGGGCGACACACAGCTGACAAATAGCTAGCTTCCCTGGTGATCCTACGAGGTTGTTGCCGGTTTTTAAAAACTGTTTGAAATTCTCCCTTCAGGTTGATTCCTCCTGCCAGACCATTATTCCTAAGATTAAGCTGGAGCCTCATGAAGTGGATCAGTTCCTCAACTTCTCTCCTAAAGAAGGTCTGTCTACCCTCCCTGCCTCCCTTCGGGGCTACTAGACGTCCGAGCACAATCGAAAGAGAAAGGGAATGCGAGAGAAAGTGCTGGGATTAATTTGTACCGCAGGCATAGCTTGGTTTCCGAAACAGCTCTGTGCTTTAAAACCCTGATCCTCGGGGCACCTGGATGGCTCAGTCGGTTGAGCGACCGACTTCGGCTCAGGTCATGATCTCACAGTTTGTGAGTTCGAGCCCCGCATCGGGCTCTGTGCTGACAGCTCAGAGCCTGGAGCCTGCTTCAGATTCTGTGTCTCCCGTTCTCTCTGCCCCTCCCCCACTCATGCTCTGTCTCTTTCTGCCTCAGAAATAAATAAACATTAAATATATATGTATATATATTTACATATTTATATTTATATATATTTACATATATTTACAAATATATTTACAAAATATATTTACATATATTTATATATGTGTATATATGTATATATATTATATATATATGTATATATTTATATACATATATATATAAAACATTGATTCTAAATACAAACTTGGAAAGCTACAATTTAATTTCCCATATATGTTTGTACTTGAACCTTTTACCTGTGTATATATGCTTGAATCTTTTATGCTGAATCTTTTCATTTAGTTTCACTCCTCGCGGGGGTATTTTTTCAAAACCTTTATAGTCAGCTATGAACTTGGGGTGCTGATGACCAACGCAATTGCTGCCCTTTTGGGTGTGAGTGTGTGAATCAAACCCAATTCTCTGTGCTGCCTCGGTGATCAGTAGAGGCAAATAAACAAATATCTGCAAAGGCACCTTGCCTGTTTACAACAACTCGAGTTTAAACCCTTTGTAAAGTGAATTCACAATTTGTCTGATCATTCAGTGTTTTCAAATGTTGACTTTAGGGGCACCTGAGTGGCTCAGTAGGTTAAACGTCCGACTCTTGATTTCGGCTCAGGTCATGATTGGTTCATGGGTTCAAGCCCTGCATCAGGCTCTGTGCTGACAGCATGGAGCCTGCTTGGGATTCTCTCTTCCCCTTCTCTCTGCCCCTACCTTGCTTGCTCTTTCTCTCTCTCTCTCTCTCTCTCTCTCTCTCTCAAAATAAATACAATTAAAAACATTTTTTAATAAAAAATATATGTTGACTTTAAGTGACAATAGTTGCAAAGAGCCTCTTCCCTATTTCTAAATTAGTTCCTGCATCTCACTGGGCGTCTTGCCATCCATTTGGAACAGAATAAGGTCAGACTTGAAGTTGTCATATTTTTCACTTTTTCTTTCTCTGTGTCGGTTTCTTTCTGACTTCTCCGTCTTGTTCTCATCTGAAGCCCATAGTGAGGAATTCCAAACACTGACCCACAAGTGTCATAGAGTAGAAGGAAGCTTTTTTGCCTTTTTTATTGAGCTACTCCTGCATGGGTCCCGCGTTTCTTCCATCTGTGCCTTTGGACCTGCCGTCCTCTTCCTTCTTATTTATATCTTCGGCACATAGTTAGAAGGACAGATCATTAGTGTGATCCACAAATAAGAAATTCTTATCTGCATTTGCCATAGAAAAGGCCTCCGTGTTACAGTGTGTACTTAACGTGTGGGTGTTACATGTGAACATTTCTCATAAAGGCACCAGCATTTCATTGCACTGGAGACTAACTCAGGGTTTTATCTGCGACAGTTTAATCAGGGTTGGCATTTGCCTTTATTGTCAGTAAGAAATGATTGCATTCTTAAAATTCGTAATATCCACTAGAATCCCTATAGAGACAATGTTTCTTTCCACTGGGTGTTTCCATTAGTACCTTTCAGCTTTATATCCTGTTCTAAAGTAATTCTTTTCATTCTCACAAAAGCTAGCAAATGCATCTTGCTCTTTTAGTTTATGTTGCAATATGCTTCAGAAAGTGTCCTCACTATAACAATGAATCCTGGAGTGACTTCAGAATCTGAGATCACTGGAGGAGGAAGGTTTCAAGAGTAAAGTAAGTGGCAGGCAGTCCTTCCTTATTATCCTAGATTAAACAGAGAGAGGGAAATTCGATATCCTTGTATGCAGTGGAGTTTCGAGGCAAAGTAGCTTGCTGTCCCCAGACCTTGCAAGTAATCTGAGACCGGCATTTCAAATGATATTTAGAAATCTGATATCAGGGCCCCGATAGCCAGGTCAGTGGCTCTTAATAAGTAAGAAAGAGGGGATTCACGTTTCCTTCACTTTCCATGTCATGCCGTTTCCCTTTTGTGTGGGGTACCTTCTGCTTGCAAAGGAGAAAAGGATTAGAATAATTTGGACTGTGCTTAAGTGAAAAGGACGAGAACTTGGCTAGTTCTCCAGAATGTAACAGCACAGGGTGGCAGACAGTGGGAACCCCTAATGGGTTTTGCTCCTGGATTTGGGGATTTTTTTTTTTAACATTGCTAAAAGATAAACTGAGGCATATTTAAAAAATTTTAGGAGTTTATTTGGACAAAAACGTATTCAAATCGGCAGTGCCCAACCAGAAGTGGTTAGGAGAGTTCCACCAATGGGAGCTCAGGGAGAGACTTTTATAATTTGCAGAAGCAAAGTAAAGAAATTATTGATTGGCTGTAGTCTGAAGCCTGGTTGGCTGTTTGTGAATTGCTTGTCCTTAAGTTTCAATTTGGTAACCTTGATGCATCTACAAGCACAGACTTTAGGTTTGCTCACCTAGGCCACAGCGTTAAAGCCATCCCAGTCTAATGGCCTCCTTGTTTAAGTCATCCGACACGTTGGTTAACTCTCTCAGGACTCCTTCCTAGGTGGGCACACATTTCAGACACCTGGAACTGTTGGCAGGGGTGTTGGCATTAGAGATATATGGATTACTTTAGAACATTCCTTAGCTTGGGGCGCGTGGGTGGCTCAGTCAGTTAAACATCCGACTTCGGCTCAGGTCATGATCTTGCGGTCAGTGAATTCAAACCCCACATAGGGAGCTGCTTTCAATTCTGTGTCTCCCCCCCCCCCCCCGCCCCACCCCTGCTCACGCTCTGTCTTTGTCTCTCTCAAAAATAAATAAACATTGAAAAAAATTTTTAAAAAAAAGAATATTCTTTAGCTTTAAGAATGCCCATAGACATTAAAAACCCATGGAGCTCTTTGGCAAGACTTTGGCAGAGAAAAAGGGAAGCAGCTAGTGAAAGGTGGTACGTTAGAAAAAGAGAAAAACAAGGTCATAGTTACAGAGAGAGAGGGGTGCCTGGGTGGCTCAGTTGGCTAAGCGTCCAACTTCGGCTCAGGTCATGATCTCCCAGTTCATGGGTTCGAGTTCCCCAACGGGCTCAGTGCTGATGGTGTGCATCCTGCGTAGGACTCTGTCTCTCTCTCTTTCTCTCCGTCTCTCTCTGCTCCTCCCCTGCTCACACCCCTGCTCTTTCTCTCAAAAATAAATAAACATTTACCAAAAGATAAATAAATAATTAAAAATAAATTTTAAAAATAGAGACTAAGAGAAGAAAGAAATGCGTGACGCGAGGAGCAGGGAGGGTGGCAGGAGGGGTGGCGGAGAGGGACACTCCCTGTTACCTGGGATACTCAGGTGTTTTCAGAGAGAGAGCCACCTGGTCCTTGCTTGTCACCTCCAAAGGCAGCTGTGGGTGGGATCGATTTTCTTACGTCAGTTGTGCCTCAGAAAGCCCTTCCCACTGATAGCACCTCGGCAGTCTCTAGTTATGGGAGAGAAGAGGCTAAGGCCTTTCCGCGGCCCCAAGCTGTTCTCTGGCCCAGCCGAGGTGCTAAGGGCTCTGTTGTCCTGGGGGCCTTGGGGGGGCACGGGGTGAAAGGCTTACCCAGGGTTATGTCCCTCGGCTCGATAACAGTGGCTGGCTCTCAAGGGATTTCAGCATAGTGACAATGTCCACGGGTCGGAAAAAGGAGAGTTCCTTTGTCAAAAAGGTTGAACTCAGAGTGGATTGTTCCCTCGGGAGCCCCTCGCTGCTGCCCTGCAGGTGTGTGCGTGATAACACCGACCGAGGCTCCCAGGCTCCTGCAGCCAATGTGTCTGTGACTCCCTGAGGAGAGGCAAGGGGTGGACTTTCAGATGCTAGAGGACTGTGGGGCAGAAAGATCCCCACCACACGTTTATTTTCCAGCGCCCACCTATCTGTCTGTCGGCGGATGGATTTCAAATTCTCTGAAGGAAGAATGGCTGGCCCTGCCTGGCACATTCCTTCAGAAACATGAGCTTTTATCAATCAAAGCAGCCACTGGAAACCCTCCGGGGCCCCAAGTTTTGCTGATTTTTTTTTTTGAAGATTCTTTTTTAAGTGCCTGATACATTAACGTGGTTTACACGTCAAGCTATATACATGATAGGAAGTGATACAGTGACAAGTTATGCCAGCGCTCTGTCTACCCTAATTTCCCGCTGCCCCCCCGCCGAGGTCATAATTTTATTAGTTTCTTATATGTTTTCCAGTTTCTCGATGCAGAGACAAGCAAATATGATGTACTCCCCTTCTCTCCTTTTTCACACAAAAGGAGGGCTGCTTGATCTCCCCCCTCCCCCCTAGCAGTATATGTTGGAGATCTTTCCACATCAGCACCTGCAGAATCCTCAGCCTCGGGGCAGAATCCAGCTGCCCCGAGTCAGGCTGAATGGATGTACAGACGTGGAACTACCCCCAGGTCCTGCTTCTTTGCCGTCTGATGGATGCAATCGCTTTCTTTTCTTCAGCCTCCGTGGAACACCTGCACTTACCTCCCACGCCCCCCAGCAGCCACAGCAGTGACTCGGAGGGCAGCCTGAGCCCCAACCCCCGCCTGCACCCCTTCGGCCTGCCCCAGACCCACAGCCCCGCCAGAGCCGCGGCCCGGGCCCCCTCCGCCCTGTCCAGCTCTCCTCTCCTCACAGCGCCTCACGTGAGTACTCCGGCGTCTCTGGACGTGAACGCTTCCCCCGCGGTCACTTGGAGCTTCACTGGGAGGGGGTGCCCTTGAAGGCCGCTTGATTTTTGTTCTTGGAAGGAAGTTGTTGGTTTAATTCGCTAAAACAGGGCGATAACCATCGTACAGCCCTTTCTGAAGACCTGCCCGTCACCCGGCCACGCTAACACAAATTCTCTTCCTCTCCCTGTGCGTCTCCAGTTACCGCTCATGTGCTTAGTTTACGCAGCTACAAGCACAGGGGAGAAAAACGTGGTGTTGCCGTCCTCCTCCAAATCATGTCGCAGATATTTACCATCACTTTAGATGATCCTGTGGCCTGCGAGAGAACATATTTTTCAAATAAACCATGTTTGATGAACTTAAAAGTTTGTCGGAGATCAAACGTGTTGACGTCTAAAGCTCAAAAACAGAGCTTAATGCTTTTTGTGTGCGGTACAAGTCTCTCTCTTTTTTTAATGTTTATTTTTTCGTTTTGAGAGAGAGAGAAAGTGTGTGCATGAGCTGGGGAGGGACAGAAAGAGAGAGGGAGGGAGGGGGGTAGAGAGAGAGAGAGGGAGAGAGAATCCCAAGCAGACTCCATGCTTGGCATGGAGCCCGACGCAGGGCTTGAACCCATGAACTGTGAGATCACGACCTGAGCCAAAATCAAGAGTCGGAGGCTCAACAGACTGAGCCACTATGTGGCACACACACCAGGCGCCCCTGTGTGGCACAGTTCTTACTCCAGAGACCCAGGTTAGAAAGCGTGACTCATCATTCATCCCTAAAGTATATAAGGGCACCTTTTCCCCAATAAAAATAGGGCTAGGTATTAACTTTTTACTATTCTGAAGAGCACACTGATGTCTATGAAATCTGAAAAATTATAAACTTACAGTCAACCTTATGGAGTTTATATCACATTGAATTTATATCACAGAGCAAATTTGAATGGGATGAGATATTCGAAATTCTGTAAGAACCATCTATCAATTAACATAATTTTGAAAATTTAAATTCAGTGTGTCCCAGAAAGTTCTGGATCTGTGGCCACATTCGTTTCTCTCACCATTACCAAGGATAGGGGAATTAACTTTCCCCACTCTGTCTTTACCAGCTCTAAGTCAACTCCTCACCCCTTTGGAACTAGAATGGTTTTCATCCTGTATACCTGTTTGCCCTCGTCCAATCAATCCAGTCTGCACATTTTTGGAGGAAATCCTCCTGGGGTCACACCCCCAGAGCCTGTTGTGTTTCTTGTGTTAGCTCTTGGTATCAGGCCCTAATATGTCTACTCTGTACTAGGTGCCTTGACCCTTTGCTGCTTCAAGAACTTCTGATCCATTCCAGAATAGCATCCTCAATCACTTTTCAAAATACTGCCTTTTGCTTGGAATGCCCTCCCCTCTCTGTGTAAATCATCCCCTTCCTTTCAGAAGGCACAATTCAAGTCTCTTGTACCCGGAGGCTTTCCCCATCACACAAACTCATAGAAGCATCTTCTCCCCGGGTTTTGCGTGCACCTTGAGCTGCTATCACAGCGTAACATTTAATCGCCCTCACCCTTTCTTGGATCAATTCAGTCTCAGTCTCGAGCACAAGCTCCTGCTTGAGAGACCCAGTTTGTGTTGAGTGTTCCATGACATGGAACGTGGGGCTCACACGCAGTCGGCACTCAGCTCGTTTGACCAGTTAGCAATACATCATCCTCTTAGGGGCTAAATGAGATGAGCGACAGTCCTCATCTTCACTGATGGTGGACGATCTGGGGCTCCACTGAAGCCAGAGACTTCCGCGGGATGTGGCTGCGGGCGCGTTTCTGGCCCCTTAGCTGTCAGCAGGGGACAGGAAGCGACCCCCGGCGCAAGGAGAGCATCTTGAGAAACTGCATTTTCAGGAGAACAACAACACTCTTTGACAGACAGAGCCCCAGGTGTATCCGCCATCACCGCAAGGCCACGAAATCTTGCGAGATGTGAGAAACGAACCCTGTAATTTTCCTTCTGACGTCTTCGCCAGTGGGGTACTTTCTGGGAACGGATGGGTGGTCTCCTTTGAGTGGTAATCCTTGGGTTGCACAGGTCACACGACGGTGCGTTCAGCACCTTTGCCCCCACTGCAAATGCTCGTCTCTCCACCGAAGCACACGGACGTCTTTTCCTCTCAGACGTTTGCGTGTTTCTTCAGCGTGCTCAGCTGTTGTGCTTTGACCCTCTTCTGCCCGCCCCCCCTTGAACTTCACAGAAACTTCAAGGATCAGGCCCACTCGTCCTGACAGAAGAGGAGAAGAGGACCCTGATCGCCGAGGGCTATCCCATCCCCACCAAATTGCCTCTAACAAAATCAGAGGAGAAGGCTCTGAAGAAGATCCGGAGGAAAATCAAGAACAAGGTGAGCCCTTCAAATCTAAGTGCTGCCTCTTTTTTAAGTGTATTTATTTATTTGGGGGGGGGGGGGAGGCAGAGAGAGAGGGAGAGAGAATCGCTCCCTCAAACCACACACCGTGAGATCACGGCATGAGCCAAAATCAAGAGTGGGAAGATTAAGCGACTGAGCCACCCAGACACCCCAAATCTAAGTGCTTCTATGAGCAGAGACTGTGACCAGAAGTGAGCCTGCATGCCCCTACTCCCCTCTTCCCAGTGGCCACCGAGGGCCCGTCCCATGGAGGGGGACAAGACTCAGCCTTGCCTTTCCCCTCGGTGGGGAGCGGGAACACAGCCACCACTCACCCCTGTGTTCTTCCAGCCCCTCCACCCATCCTCTGGGTCAGTGGATCCGAAACTGGGTGTGTGGACTCCTGGGTGCCCTGGGTGATCCATTCAGGGGTGAGAGGAAGATACTAGAACTCTCATTAATTTTTTTTTTTTTTATCTCAGCCTTTCAAGTTTCTGTTTTATGATGTGCACAGTATTTCGGTCTCGTAGGCATGTATATAATTTATATTAAACATAAATACATTATGGGTATTTGTTTATTTTCTTTCGTTACTGGGTTTTTGATTAAAAAAATTCTGCAGTCCACTATTCTGCAGTCTCCTATCCCTCTGCCCCCTATAGTGCAAATCGGGGCTGGTGACGCCCAGGGGCATGACTAGGGCACAAGCAGGGCAGGAGGGAGGAGGCAAAGAAAGGAAGAAAGAAAGTTTGGTTATGACTCTTGGTCCATGTGCGAAACCAGTAAGGGGTTATGTATGAGCAAGCCCAACCCTCTTGGTTTCTGTGTTATAGCCGAGCCAGCTGAGGCTCACGGCGTTGAAATCATTTATCCAAGACCCTACAGATGGTCTGTGACCCACGTGTTCTGTTCAGGCCCGCCATGCTTCCCACTCCGGACCTAGTTTGGGGAGAACACGGGCTGGTTGAAACCAGGGTGGTCAGAAGAGGGGATTCACAGATGAGCCAGCAGGTTAAATAGATGAAGAGTGGCTACAACAGTGAGCAGGACTCTGGTGATGTCTGCACTAACGGATCTCTCTCTTCCATTTACACATAATTGATTTATCGGTATAGCAGGAAGTGAATCCTTTTTTCTCCCCTTATATCTCAGATTTCTGCCCAGGAAAGTAGGAGAAAGAAGAAAGAATACATGGACAGCTTGGAGAAAAAGTAAGCCTCCTGCGAAACTGGGTGTGTTTATTGGGTGACATGCATGGGGAGCCGGGAGTGTGCAAAGCATCGGGTTTTTCATGAGAAGCGAAGTTCGTTCTGGCCACCATTAAAGCTCACTGGTTCATCAGCTATGGTTTGCCTGCCACCTAGTGGTTTTTAGAGGGCAAGCTTTTTAAGTTTGGCTGGAAGTAAAAAGTACCCTCAGTCTTAGTAGGCATTTGTAGTACACCGTTCTAACCAAAGTTCCTTAAGTCCTTGAAGGCTTCCTTGCCAACAAGTGTAAATATTAACATACGCTCACGTTTCTGGAACTCTCTACGGAGGAGAAGCACTGTTTCAGCAGGAAGGGGCAGTGCTAATTAATCAGTTCTTTTGGCCACTTCCCTCACACCTTAAGGAAACACACAGGCAGTGCAGTAGGTCGGGCTGGCGTTCTTTATTTTCCGTCCACTATAATTCATGCTACGGGCTAGTGACTTCTCACAAAAACACCTGAAGGCGTCTTTTGTTCTTCCCAATGGCTCCAAATATCAGGAGGGCTCTTAGGAAAATGGCAACTTTGTATTAGGCTTAGATATAGGCTTGAAACACAACTTTGTATTAGCCTTAAAACAGTTCTCCAGCTGACCAACAGGTATCATTTTAAGATGGAAATGAGGCCGCTGATCCAGAAAGGAATCTCCCGTGTGTCTGGGGAAAGGAGTGGATCCTTGGCTGGTTCTTGAAGTTCCCACCGAAAGTTAGTGTTTCTACGTCCTGGTTTAAGTATTGGTAGTTTGGCATTAAGTAGTTCCCGTTCTGGTCCAGTATTTTCTGTAGGCATCCAGGGTCAAGATGGTCTTTATTGCCTCTTTGGGGGATGCCTATGCTCCTGCGCCTGGATTCCTTGTATTGGGGCACTGGGTTTTCATCCTCTCCCCTCACCCTGTCCCGAACGCCTTGGCTTCCCGTCAGTCCTCTCGGCCGAGGTTACAGCCAGCAGCATCCAGCCCTTGTAGGATGAGGGAGACGTGTAACAGGTGTCAAGAGTAATCGGGATGAGGTGAGAGCGGCCAAGGCTGGAAGACACCAGAAGGAGTTTACGTTTTGTACCATCCTGTTTGTTTTTCATTACTGAGGCACTTGTTTCTGTGTGTGTGTGTGTCTCTTCTCTCTTTTGTCTTCTTATCCTTCTTCCCAACTCAGGCTGGCCAGACTCCCTCCCTCACCTCCCTCGAGTAGCTGATTCCCACACCTCCTTCTCTGAGCCCCACCTGCCTCCACCCTGGCTCCTGGCCTCGCATTTGCTCTAGTGATACAGCTAGTTGTCTTCTTTCTCTTTTCTCTGTAGGGTGGAGTCTTGCTCCACGGAGAACTTGGAGCTTCGGAAGAAGGTGGAGGTTCTGGAGAACACCAACAGGTGAGTGTCGCTGAAGTAAGGAGCTATTCAAATGGGCTAATGGCAGGGGGGGGGGGCGGAAAGAGGGGCAGAGCAGGAAGGAAGCGGAGGAGATCTCATTGAAGGTACAGTCGTGCCCAGGTGTCTGGGACGGCCATACTCCGCCCACCTGTTCCCGCCACACACGTGCACTTGCACACTCACATACACACGCATGTACGTTCTTTACTTTTCCTAACATATACGGGATTGATGGAGATGCCAGTTCTGACAGGGGTTCTGATGAGGGGCGTAAGGAGGAGGCTTGGAGGAGAATAAAGTTGGATAAGTTTGATTCTTCTAAAAATGACGCTAAACATTAGAGGTGGCCAGAGAGGGACCGGCCGCTTCGTTATCACTCGGTCTTAGTAACAAATGGTGTTTGTTAGTGAAAAGAAGAGAGAAGACCAAGTTTGTGTTTTAAATTACTGCTTCTAAAAATTCATTCATTCATTACATTTCAAACCCATTTTATTTTATTCTTATTTTTTTTTAAGTGAGTGGCTTTGTTTTTTTAAGTTTTCTAATATATTTTGAGAGAGAGAGAGCACACGCATGCACTGGGGAGGGGCAGAAAGAGAGGGAGAGAGAGAATCCCAAGCAGGCTCAGCACAGAGCGCAGAGCCTGACCTGGGGCTCCATCTCACGAACCGTGAGATCGTGACCTGAGCCAAAATCGAGTCGGAGGCTCAACCAACTGAGCCACCCAGGTGCCCCTCAAAGCCATTGAAAAAAGTAACAGACAGAATGAGTTAACGGGTTCTTCTAGCACTCTCTTGCCAGGTATTCTTTTCAGTGCGTCACAGATATTAACTCATTTTACCTTCCAACAGCCCTGTGAGGTGGTCCTATTAATATCCCCACTATATAGAGGAGATCACTGAGACTCAGAATGGTTAGGTCACTTGCCTAAGGTCACACAGTAAACGGGAGAGCTGTATTTAACTGCAGTACGTCTGGTTCTGGAGCCTCAATATAGGAGAAGCATATGCAAGAGAAAGGGGTTGAGGGCTAGGATTAGGGTTGGGGAGTTTAATCCAGAATGCATGTTTGCATGTGTGCACGGTGCCCACTTAGGCTTTAAAAATTAAAGCCTCATTAAAGTTCATTAGGGAGGGGATCCTATGGTTGTTATAAACAATCCAAGCAGAGAAAAGTAGACTTTTAGGTGAGAAAAATATTACTTAATCCTTTTAAGGCTGAGTATAAATGCCTGATAATGATTTTGCGGTTGTTAAGGGATCATGTAATATCTATTAGCACGTCATTGGATGATAACATTAAATATGGCTCCCATCTTCATGGTTTGACGCGCGAACAGCAGGCTTATTTGCTCGGAAGTTAAAACTACCGTCATTGGGAACATTGGACATTGTAACCCCACTGGGCTGCCCTCTGCAAGTCTGGGAACATGTGCTCAAATAGCAGATCAAGGGCAGTCACCTCAAATGCTCTGTAGACAGATGGCAGAAGTAAGTAAATGTCACCAGCTCCGTGTGCTATTGTCTTGATTCCCTTGAGGCAAAGGAGACGGTTTTCAGTGCCACTTTAGGATTCTAGTTTCATGGTTGCCTTTGGCCATTAGTCTCCTGAGGCTCCACCCCTCCTTATCTCCACCTTCACCCCTGCCACAGTGGATCTCTGGGTCCTGGACCCCCACCAGAGTCCGTATCTATCTCGTTAGCATCCTGAACAGATAATGTTCCCATGCCCGCCCTAGCACTTGCTGCTGCAGAAGCCCCGTGTTCATGAGTGGGACAAATCCACGCCATGAACTGGTAAGAAGGGAAAGAGGAGCTGATGCAAGATCACCTTGGAGTTCTGTCCAGGTGCCTTCTGGTCTAGGGGCTCCGTGTGCCAGGTCTTCTCATAACCACAAGGGGGCAGCAAAGGTGCACTCTGAGCTGCGCTGGGGAGCAGGGTGCTTCTGAGAAGGGCTCCATTGCCCCCCTTTCCTGGGAAATGCCTCCCCTCCCCTCTCCAGGCTGACCCTGCTGTATCATATTTTTTAAACTTAAAAAAAACCACACCCACACGTGATATATTCCCAATGTAGAAAAAAATCAGAAACTACAGTTAAAAAAGCAGAAAATTGCAATCATTTCACCCAGAGATATGTTTATATTTTGTGATAATTTATATTTATGTATTTATACCTATATGCATCCTATCTTGTTAAGAAACTTTTCCCATTTAACAGAATACACCGGACACATTTTCATATCAGGAAATGTATTTCTACAGAATCCTTATTTCTGTCAGATTTTGATAAAGAGCCATCACGTGAGGAACATTGACATAGTGCGCATCTGATTCTGTGTAACAACAATCTGTGTTTTCAATTGTTTTTATCTTTTTAAATAATGGCGATTGTAATCTGGTATTATTATAGAATATGGGTTATGGGATCATATGGCATATTTGAGCTTACGGTCAACATATCTCATGTTCTTCAGTGATGAGAGTCCGTGATGATTTTCCTCTTCTTTACTAACTGTGTGGAAATTTTTTCCAGTTATTTATTGGGATCTTCACTGAAAAAAAGCAACCTACCTCATGATATTGGTGCCCTTCTCCGTCCCTCGACTGCCCTATGTGTGTTCTCCCTCTTCAAAACTTACTTCTCCTGGTGGACAACCCTTCTTTTATGGTGGTCATGGCTGACACTTGACTAATATATAGTCTTCCCACAGATCATCTTTTTAAAGAATTTTTTTAAACATTTATTTATTTTTGAGAGAGACAGAGCGCAAGCGGTGAAGGGGCCCAGAGAGAGGGAGACACAGAATCTGAAACAGGCTCCAGGCCCTGAGTTGTCAGCACAGAACCCAATGCGGGGCTGGAACTCACGAACCATGAGATCATGACCTGAGCCCCCAAGTCAGATGCTTAACCGACTGGGCCACCCAGGTGCCCCTTCCCACAGATTATCTTACAGGTTTTAGCCTGAGAGGTCAAGAAATAAAGGTAGTGTTGCCCTGGTTGAGACAGGGGAGGTGGGTCTGCGTTCCCTGCAGCTTCTTCCCCCCTCTCTTTCTGTTCCCTGCCAAGGGCCTGACCTTGCTCAGAGGACACTGCACCAATCACACGGACTATAAGGTAAACCCTGCCAATCTCCTGCCCTACACCAGTCATAAGGCGTTGGTGTTTCGGGCATGTGATAAGGGGAGACTTTTGGTCCCTTTGCTCCTGTAACACTGCCTAAGTGACCCAGTGTTTGAACTAAGTACAGGGCTGGGCCTAATGAACACACACCTGTGTTTGTGTTCCTGGCCATGCTTCTCGCATTATTATCCTTTGGAGGGTGCTGGCCGGAGGGAAACGGCTCTCGGTGAACAGGATCCTGGGTCACTAGAGTCGGGCGGGAGACCTCGGGCGCCACTGTCTCATACGGCAGGACATGGCGGGAAAAGTGATGGGATGTTTCCTCCTTGACCAGCTTAAAGGAAGATTATCTTTACACTTTACCACTTCTGTGTTATACCCCACAAGGGACTTTTCCACCTCTCTAGATAAAAATGAGTGCCCAGATCAGGAGTCAGTCCTGAATCTTTCCCTTTATACTGGACTCAGCTGCAGCCACCTAGCATATTGTTGGTTTCTCGATGTAGAGACCCTTTTATCGGAGCTCGGGAAACCGGAAGAGCATGAAGACAGGAGAGAAAACGAAGACGTGCTCTTAAGGCTTCTGCAGCCTTACCTGGGAGGCTCTCAGAGCAGAGCCAAGCAGTGTGAAAGCACCTTCACACCTGCTCTGCTGCGGTGATCCACTAATTGCATGCCATCAGGAAACGTGTGAGATGAGACAGAGAGAGAGAGAGACAGAGAGAGAGAGAGACGGTTTCCCAGGGGGCCCATCTTCCTGTGCTCAGTCAGGAAATACATTTTCACTTGCAGAGCGCGGATGAAGCCCGTGTGGGGGGCTGCCGGGGGATCGTGCTGGCTGTCCTGTGCTCACGATCCACCCTTCTAAGCCATAGGCTCTCTGGATGGCCCTGTCCGGGTCCCATTCCAGAGAAATCCCACACCGGTGACACACACAGCCCGGCAGTTTTAGGTGTTGGTGGTTCAGTTTGCTCCTCTCAATTCTGTATTTGGCTCTGTTGCCTCTGGAGGGCTGTGAGCCACTGGCCCTCTCCGCCCTCATGTGTGGGGCCATGGGAACTTAGAGTCGAACTGCACATTAGCGGAGACCGTCTAATGTGACTCGTAGTCACATCATTTTACAGAAAGGGAGACTGAAGCCCAGTGAGGTTCAGATCATTCAAATGTCTAGAGGTAGAAGGGGGGGGGGCAGGCGGACTAGACCTCAGCCATTTAATTTTTAAATTAGTCCCCACCTTGATTTTTCTTGTGCTGCACCCCTTTCCAGGACCACTGCCTTTCCTAGTGCAGGGCTACCTTCAACCTAAAGAAGAGGGCCTTGCTTTGGACCTGTGGATTTGAGGAGTCCACTCTGGCTCACCTCTAGCCACACGTCTCTCCGCTGGAAGAGTAGTCAGCAGGGCCAGGATGATGCTTCCACGTGGAGCTCTCACCCTGCCCCTTCAGACCCTACCCTGGTACCTAGGATTCTGGAATTCCCTGCCCAAGGGCCTTGGCCCATCTCCAGGGCCTATGTGGGGGCTCTATCCCAAGTCTGTTCTCTGAAGGGTAGACCGGGCTACCCCTGAAGCTGATGGAGTGTGTAAGGAGTTTGAACCTTGACCGGTGTCTGCCTGAAATCCTCCATGGTCTGTGAGGTCCTCTTAGCTGTCATCGTCTTCTCCATCCAACTCCACTTTGGCTTGTTCTTTTTTTTTTTTTTTTTTTAATGGTCATTCATTTTTGAGAGACAGAGAGGGAAAGAGTGAGCAAGGGAGGAGCAGAGAGAGAGGGAGACCCCGAACCTGAAACAGGCTCCAGGCTCTGAGCTGTCAGCACAGAGCCAGACACGGGGCTCGAACCCATGAACCGGGAGATCATGACCTAAGCCAAAGTCAGATGCTTAACCGACTGAGCCACCCAGGTGCCCCTCTCATTCTTTGAACTATCTACAGTTCCTGGTAGAGGTCTTTCCCGCTAAGTACACTGGGCTTTCCTGGTGTTCTGCCTTTCCTCATGTGTTTACTTAGCCCACACAGCCGTACCTGTTTGCACCACACGCTGTTACCCTCTTCCCCTGGTTCGCCTTTTCTCTGTCCACGGACCGTAACTGCAGATCCCACCCACTCCCCCACACAGAGAGGCCAGCGGAGTACTGGTGAATGGCACCACTTACCCTCTGCAGATCTTGATCTTGCTGTAATTCCCTGTCATTTCTTCGTTGTCTGTAACTTCTGGCTGTGAAGAGTATAAGCCTTCTTTTCAGGTGAAAATCTTTCAAACTTCAACAGATCATTGGGTACTAGACAGAGTTCCCCAGAGAGACTGGAAGGGCATTTTAGTACAATTTTGTGGTAAAATTAGCCATTCCGCAGCCCCAGAAAACATTCTAGAGCTCTCTTGTTCTTGTTCCTGGGCAAGTAGGTAATAGAATATTTCAGAAATGTCCTCTGATCCCTGCAAAACAAATGCTTTGTGATACAGCAGTTGCACAGAAAGAGGAAGGAGAAATTCATCCTTGTCCCCCTCCCCCCTATTTAGGCCATAGCCCCATGAACAACTCTCAAAGCCTAAGTAAGAGATCATAAAGACCTAGGTATTCAAAGTTTAGGGTTTTAGCACCCTGTGACTGTCATTGGTTTATAAATGTTACTCTTCAGTATGTGAAAGTCTTGGAGGTGCTTCATGAGGCTTCTTGTATACACCACCTTCCCACCTTCACTCAGGACTTTGAGGTAAATGTTTTAGCTTTTGGACACCTTCCTCCTAATCCTCCAAAATTTAGAGACATTGGCTCTCAAAGACTGGGGTGGGGGTGAGACAGGGAGGGATTCAGGTGAGACTTTTGTTCAGAAGGACATCATGAAGCCCTCTGATATCCCCGCATATATAATTATTTTGCGTCTGTGCACGCACACAAGATAATTATGTGTGGCTGAGTATAGATGTGTGTGAATTATATACGTGTGGATGTATCACTGCCCTTAGGCTTGCTTTTTAATTGTGACCATTGTGCGTTGTAGGTAGCGACCCAGACCCGCCACAGGAACATAATACGTCATATGCATAACTAATAGGAATGCTTCACAAAGGAATGGGTATTTACTCTGTGATGTCCTCTAATACCATGTGTTCTGTTTGATTGTTTCCTTAAAAAACGCGGCAGTGGCAACCCAAGTGTTTTCACAACCCACTCATGGCTCATGATTTGGGACTGGGAAAATACTACGCTGTTAGTTCTATAAGGATGTGAAAAAACTTGTATCTCTATAGGCTTATCCAGAGAGTGGTGTATATGCACACACGTATGTGTGCACACACACACCATAGCCCAATTGGTTCCGTTCCTCAGTAAGATGTGTTATGAGATATGACGGAAAGTATGTCTGCTCTCGAGAGGTCCTGGTTTGGAGCTTCTGGCACAGGAAGGTTTTGGGAACCCCCACTTGATTATTTTTCCTGGGTTCTGGCTTCTCACGCCAGTGAGAAACTAGGTCCCTGAATGTTCAGCGCGTAACGTGCAATAACTGTATGACCATTCTCTCTCCTTCTTGCCCTGTCGCTCAAAAATAAAGGAAACTGTAGAATACAAAATTAAGTGAAATACAAAGAAAACACATGAGGCCATTGATGTATTTCCCTTATTATAAGATCACATCTTGCACTCCTGGCCATTTTTTAATGTTTTGCCCAGTTTCCCTTGATATGCCTCCCAAGATACAGGGTGATACTTTATTTTGGGCAAGGCTGGCGGCTGCCTTCGACTGCTCTCTTGCAAAGAACTGTATGAGGACAGCCACTCGGTTTCTTTTTACGTCTCACCACAGGACAGAATCCACATTTTCAATCAAGAGTTGGACACTCCCAATTTAACAAGTTGTGAAAAATCTCTTGGCCCAGATAAATGTTTGCTAAGAGTACTCTGTTCTCTAAATTGAGACCTTGCTCCCCAAAGCCTGAGAATTCATTAAGCCATAATTAGCCCCGGTCACTGATGATTTAAAATACAGTAATAAAGGAAAAGTTTATGCTGAGCTTTGAATGCACTGTTGGGTCTGTCCTGTGGTTAGGTTTTTAGAGCTTTAGCTTTAAAATAATTCTTCCGTTTCATCTGCTGGCTGCCTTTTCTTCAGCCGAAGCAGGCTAACAGCTGTCATCCACGCTCCCCGTCCTATGGGCCATGGCATCTGTCCCCGTGGCATGAGGGAAAATCCCACATCATCTCAGACTAATATTTCAGTTTGGAGACACCACGCTTCCCTGTAAAGAGGGCAGGCTTCATCTGTCATCAGCGGAAAGGGACGGCAAACACTCTGTAAAGGTGTATTTGCTTCAAGAAATCCAGAGTGTTCCAGGAGGTGGGGGTTCTCTTGTCATTTTGGTAGCTGATTACATCAAAGGAATTGACTTTGATTAGCCGCCTAAACCCAGGACTGGAATAACTTGGTTAAAGGTATGCAGCAGTGGCACCAAGATCTAAACTCAGCCAATCCCCTGTGTGAGCGCAGACGTACCAGCTGAGCAATCCTAAAGCCATCTCATCAGCTCTTTTGGCGTCTCACAGAGGGACACGTCCTGCAGTTTCCGTTTTCCTAAACAAAGCCCAGACATGACTTCCAGACAGCTGATGTAGGGCAAGAATCACCCTTCATCCTTTTATCTATCACTTGGCACTTTATCTTTGGTCTATCTGGTGGAGATGTGCCAGGAAATGTTGATTTGCCCTTATCGTTTCTTTGGTAGCCATATCACGAAACTTTGTTAGTGTGTATCTCATTGCCATCGGACTGATTTTTCCTGTGGCTCTTCCATCTGTGGCTTGGCCCCGGTTGATAGTAACCTTTTCTTATCTAACAGTGGACGGTGGACATTATCTCTTCATTGGGCTGTTGTTGATATGAGGTTAATGTCACTGGGTGTGAGAAAAATCTCCTTAACCAAGAAGTATTTTGGTTACAGATTTTGTTAGGTAATAAACCAGGGTACCCATGTTGCAGTCCATTGGAAGGTACCTGAACTACAGCACCAGGTTTTAGTTTACATATTAGGTCTTCAGCTTAACAAGTTACATGTCTTTCAGACAATTATTTTGTATCTCCGGATGTGGAGTTCCTAGAACTCAATCAGTGGGTGCTCAGTCACTGTTAATTTCCTTTCCTTATGACAACAAAAATGAGTATTTCTGTCAAATATAAATGAATTCCCCAAACTTGACTGGATCATGAAATCTGTTTAGATTTGGGGATGGATGGGCTAGCTAAATCTCTTTCCTTGGGTGAAATCACCCGGAGTTGCTGATGGATGGGCTTCCGAGTGTGATCATTTCTACCATTTGGTTCAGTTCACCTCCACTGATCCACGTAGGAGAAGCAGCAGCAAAGAGCACATTATCAATCACTGTTGCTTTCCACCAAAATTTCAAGCTAAGGAAAAAGAATCTATGTCAAAACTACATGTTTGTTCCTCTTAAAGAGTTAGATTATAAACTGTTAGAAATCAGGGACCATCAAACAACTATTTTCATTTGCAATGGAGTCAGAATATAATTATCATGAGTTTGGAGACGATCTGCTGCTGAGTACCAAGGAAAATGCCATATACACCTGGAAAACCTGAAGCCTTGCCTGCTCACCCAGCCAGACTTAAATGACCCTTCTTCCAAACTTGTAGCACTTTGCCCCTGTAGCTGGGGGCCCCTTAGCTTGAGGCTAAGACATTCTACCATTGGTGTTTAGGTATGTCTGATCTGTTAGAGCTCTGTTTTTAGGGGGCACAACAGAGCCTCCTGGGAGACTCTTCATCCCAGGGAAATGGTACCAGGCCTAGCGATCTCAACCAGAAATTTGAAGAGAGGAATGATTCCGAGTCATTTGCTGCATTGGTTTTCTTGGTGTTTCGTGCTCCAAGGACTGGGCAAAGAGCAGGAAATGGGCAGGAAGGGAGTGTGGGATGGTTGTGGGTGAATAGGGATGGTTGGGAAAAGATGGAAATGGTTTCACTTTGAAATCACCTCGACACTTGGGAAATGGGTCTGGGGACATCTAGAGTGATGCTGTCTAAAGCCCAGATGGACAAAGGCACAGAGCACAGCTGAACGTGAGCCCCTTCGGCTGCCAGCTCAGGCAGCAGACAGGCCCCATGGGAGTTGAAACACCCCCTCCCCCTCCCCCCATGGAGCGGCAGCCACCACTTTTAAGACGTGGCTCTTGGGCAGCGAGCCAGGAAGCCAGAAGGCCCCTTTCCATAGTTTAGTAGGCAACAGAAACATTAATCCGGGACCCCAGGAAGAGGCCAGAATATGAGAGAAAAGGGTTTGTGCTGTCTGGGCAAATACAGGTCTTGTTTGTGGGCTCACCTATATATCCTGCCCCAGGAATCCCAAAATCCAGCACGGAGAGCCCAGTGAGGGCTTTGGGGCCGGCAGCACAGATGGTGGCCAATAAAATGTAAACCCCCACCAGCCACCTGTCAGCTCTGCGAGAATGAATGCTCACCCAGCAAGTGGATGCATAGAGGTCCACTTAGCGCCCAGCTTGGGAACAGCAGCTTTGCTAGTGGGTAAGAGTAGAGTGCTCTGGGCGCCGGGGTGGCCCAATCGGTTAAGCATCTGACACTTGAGTTCGGTTCAGGTCACCGTCTCGTAGTTTGTGAGTTCAAGCCCTGCATGGGGCTCTGCGCTGACAGCGTGGAACCTGCTTGGGATTCTCTGTCTCCCTCTATCTCTGCCCCTCCCCAACCCCTCTGTCTCTCAAAATAAATAAGTTTAAAAATGAAAATAATAATAATAAAAGAATGGAGCGCTCTTAGGGAGTGCAGGGATAAGAGAACAAATTTGACAAGGAAAAAAACTTGCTGCATCATATGATCATGTAGTTGTAAATTCTTATTTTTCCCCCCTTTCTTTCTTATTTTTTTTTTTTAATTTTTTTTTTTCAACGTTTATTTATTTTTGGGACAGAGAGAGACAGAGCATGAACGGGGGAGGGGCAGAGAGAGAGGGAGACACAGAATCGGAAACAGGCTCCAGGCTCTGAGCCATCAGCCCAGAGCCTGACGCGGGGCTCGAACTCCTGGACCGCGAGATCGTGACCTGGCTGAAGTCGGACGCTTAACCGACTGCGCCACCCAGGCGCCCCGCCCCCCTTTCTTTCTTAGCTTCGTTGAGGTATAATTGGCAAAACCGTTAGATAGTTAAAGTGTACATGATGAGTAGATATACACACGCATTGTGGAATATTCCTCACATCGAGTTAATTAACACATCCATCACCTCACATATTTACCTTTTTTTTGTTTTTAGTTTTTTATTGAGTGCATTTAAGTTCAACTCTCTTAACGAATTTCAATGAGCCAATACAGTGTTATAGACAATAGTCATCATGTTATAGGTTAGATTCTCAGACTTTCTTCATCTTAGAGCTGAAAGTTTGTATCCTTTTACCAGCCTCTCCCCAATTCCCCCAACCTCCAGCTGTTGGCAACTAGTTTTCTACTGTTTCTAAGTTCAACTTTAAAAAAAAATGTTTTTTTCTCTTTTAAGCTTCCAAGTATAAGTCATACCACGTGGAATTTTTCTTTCTCTGGTTTATTTCACTTAGTGTAATGTTCTCCAGGTTCATCATCCATATTGTCACAAATGACAGTCTCTCTTTAAGTAGGATTTAAAATAACCATACTATCAGTATTTATAAGCTTTGAGTAACATACAGAACACTTTTATTATTTTTTTTTATTTTTTAATGTTTATTTGTTTTTGAGAGACAGAGAGACAGAGCCTGAGCAGGGGAGGGGCAGAGAGAGAGGGAGACACAGAATCCGAAGCAGGCTCCAGGCTCTGAGCTGTCAGCACAGAGCTTTGCGCGGGGCTCGAACCCACGAGCCGAGAGATCATGACCTGAGCCAAAGCCGGACACTTAACCAGCTGAGCCACCCAGGCACCCCAAATCTGCCCCCATTCGTAGCCATCTAGCTGCTGAAGGCCGTATCATCCCATGGCCAACCTGTCCCTGCTTGGCTTAAACCCCAGGAGAACCCGTTTCCTTGGCACTTGTCAGGGTAAATGTTGCAAACTCTGGAACCCCGGCTTGTCCTTCGAGTACTTGAAAGCTATTCAGGAGACAGACAGACCGTGGTGAGAAGCAAGTTCTCTGGGAGAGCCCAGAATTCTGCAAACGAGAGATTTGCTGACGTTTCCCAGTGAACTTGTCTGGCCTTCTGATGTGACATCATGGCCTGAATTGGGTTTTTTTGAAAATTTCTAAGACTCAAGAAAAAGCATCTGCTTGTACAATCTTCTCACTTGGTCACATGCATTGGGCTTGGGGAAGGGGGCGCGGCCAGGAGGGGCTTCAAGATCTCTGCTGCTCGCACACACTCATCCCAGGGGCTCTGATTCAGGAGGCAGTGCTGTCAGATCCTTTTCTGTGGCTCACACTGTTCAAAATTCATGAAGAATTTCACCATCTGCTCTTTCTGTGACCTGATGTCACACAGACCAGAATACAGTATTCTCATCCCAAACCCTTCCCTTTTAAGGGTGTGCACACTTGTCCAATTTTAGGGAGAGAACTCTTTTTTTTGCTCCTGCCGCCTGTCTCCTCCTGCAGAAGGATCAGAGTCTGTATGGGAGGATGGTTTCCGAGATCCCTGGCTCTGAGCGTGGGTCCAGTTGAGCAGGCCTCTTTGCTCCGTCATATTTTGGCTTCGTTTCTGACTCTAGAGGTGCCATGAGCCTTCAAGAACCACGGCTTGAGGTGCCTCTGGCCGTTGCCTCCCTGCCGTTCCTGTTTTTCCCCTCTTTCTCCTCAAATTTGCTAAGTGACCGCTGCTCGCTGATAGCGCTGCCATTTCCCATGACGGCCACCACCCCCGGCCACTCCTTCAGTTGTTCTCTGTTGGGCATTTTCCTCTTCTCTTTGCCTTTTCTCCTTCCTTACGTCTTCCTCACTGTTTCTTCTCTCGTGGGTAAGTGAATTGTCCTTGTATCACCAGCACCCGCCCCGCAAAATGTTCTTTTGGCTCATTTTTTTGTCAGTGGCTGACAGACAAGGCCCGGCATGTCAGGGGTAACTTGGGGCAATTCACCTCTGACTCAGAGCAGCACAAGACCCGGATGGGCTGTTCGAGCGGGCTCCTCCCCGGCTCTGGGAAGCTCTACAGCACTGGTTCTGGAAGGCACCGGTGTCCGCATCTTCCTCCGAATGAAACTTTGCCTCGGTGCTGGGTGCACATTCGGGCACAAGGCTTCAGCAGCTTCCCCAGAGCATGGGGGCAGAGGTCACCTGAAAGCACCCCCTTCTGTCCCAGACTCCCCTCATGGCTTCGATTTGTTGCATTTGCAGAACTCTCCTGCAGCAACTACAGAAGCTTCAGACGTTGGTGATGGGCAAGGTTTCACGCACCTGCAAGTTGGCGGGCACGCAGACCGGCACGTGCCTCATGGTGAGCTTCCCAAAGAGACGGCGCCCCAGGTGCCCCAGCCCACCCCCGTCTCCAGTGTCCCCCCAGCTTACCCAGTCCAGGTGCGGTGGGAGGAACCACGCGGCTCGCTCAGACGCAGTTGCTTTGCCGCAATGTGACGGCGGGTGAGCTGATGGTGCATTCTGGTGGCCTGATGAAGGGGAGTCCGTCTCCCCAGACTTCCCAGGTGGTGCAGGGCTCAAGGTTTGCCCTGTGGACCTTGGAGCTGACAGGCCCTGCGTCCTCTCCCCCTGCAGGTGGTTGTGCTCTGCTTTGCTGTTGCATTTGGGAGCTTCTTTCAGGGCTACGGACCCTATCCATCTGCCACCAAGATGGCTCTGCCCAGCCAGCACTCCATGCAGGAGCCCTATACAGCCTCTGTCGGTAAGACAGCACTCAGCAACTCGTGAAGGATCTTGTTTCGTGTCTCTGGGGTTTTTTGAAAGTTCGCCTTTCTGAAGGGAGTCTTAGGAGAAAGTCTGACTTTTAAAAAGTGGCAAAAGTGTAGCTTCTCCATTGAAGGGAGGGAAGAGAGACATGGGGGTATGGTGCCCGGGCCTCTGGGTCTCCCCTCGTGTCCCTCACCCACTGGGCTGAGGCACCGCTGGGGATTCTCTAGAGCCCGATAGAGCACAGTTTGCAAACTCTTTTGCTATAGACCACGTTCCCTGGCAAATTCTTGAGGTCTCCTTTTCGCGCTCTGAGAAGGGGGTGGGATGTGGATTTGGTGGGGGGGGGGGGGTTGGGGAATAGATTGGGGGGAGCAGTAAGCTTTCCGTGACATTTTAAAGGAACTCCTGTGTTTCTCCTTCCATTCAGGGGAAATGTATGTTACCACAGTAAGAATCCCAGAAATGAATCAGTCTGTCTTACAAAACATCATGGCCAAGACTGAGAGAATTTAGAGACCTGGGTGTTAGAGAAGTGTGTGGTAACCTCACCCAGATCACTGATCCCTTTTAAGTACGTAGGAAATAACAGCGGTCTCTGGGGATCATGATATAGACACCAATACACATGCATAGACACTAATAAGAGCAGATGTGGATGGAATTGGAGGTGCTAGATTTGGGGGAGGCACAGTTCTGCAGTTCTGAAAGGGCTCTGGTCGTCACCAGGTAGTTGTATCTCCGCCAGGTGTATGACAGAAACACTGGCATTTCAACCAGATAATTTCAGTGATCTCCTGGGAAGTTCTTTTCTCCCTAAGGGAATGTATGTGTAAATTTAAATGGAAGCCAATGGGAGCAGAGTTTCTGTGTGGCAGAGAATTGCTACAGAGCCCTCTAGCAAGGCAGCCGTCCTATAAAACAAAGAAACGGTCTCCATGATTTGATTTATGACTCTGGCTTTGTGCCTCCTCTCGGGTTTCTAAATGAAAACGCAGTTTTCTGCCCTGGTACCTTCTCTCCGTGCAAGACCGACTCATTGGAAATGTTTCTTATTTTAGCTGCTCTGGACATCCCCAAGTATTTGACTCCCATTCTTCATGAATTGTTTCCCCCAGATGGTTATGGGTGGGCAAGGAGGGGAGTTTTATTTTCAAAGCAGTGGGGGTGGAAGTTTGCTTCATGTTTATTTGCTTTCCTTTTGTTCTTCCAGCACTGTATAATTGGTATAATTTTTCAATGCGCAAAACTCTGAAACCCCGAAGCCTTTGTGGAAAGCCAGCTCCAGCTGGCACCCTCAGTTCTGGGCAACAAGAACCCACAAATTGTAATCTGCTCCCAGCCCTGGGCAGTGAGTGAGGGGATGTGGTAAACCCTGCAGTCTTTCCCTAACACCTGTTCCTTTGCTCTGTCCTCAGTGAGATCCAGGAACCTGCTCATCTATGAGGAACATTCTCCCCTGGAGGAGCCGTCCGGCCCAGCCTCGGCTGGGGAACTTGGGCCTTGGGACAGAGGCTCCTCCCTGCTCAGGGCATCAGGGTTGGATCCCAGGCCTGAAGTGGATCTTCCCCATTTCATTCTCTCAAATGAGAGCAGCCTGGAGAAATCCATGCTATTGGAGTTACAGCAGCACTTGTGAGTCAAGCACACGCAGGTGCACGGATGATGGGTTGTGAGTCAGCAACCTGGAATGTGGGGTGTAGACATTGCGTAGGCGTGGCGCAGCCCCTGGGCTCCTTCAGGACCTATTTCCAGGACCCAGGACTCTGGAGAGTTTACTACTTGTCAATAGCTGCCCTTCGCAGAGACTGGGGATGCGGCCTAGGATGAGCCGCCCCTGTGTCTGCTCTGTCACTGGGGAACCAGCAGTGGTGGCTCCCAGAGGTGACTTCCTTCTGCCTCCCCTCAAAGCCTCATAAACACACATAGAGCCTGCCCTTAGCAGCGTGCTTGCCACACGAATGCAGCCTTAGGACACCTCCCCTACCTTCCAGCTAGAGACACACATATGTCAGGCTGTGTGTCAATGTATAGTTTTATGATTTGTAAGTAAAAAAATGTATGAATTATAATTATATATCGAGGGACATCGTTTGAGAGGCACTGAACATATACCTGATTCCATATTGAAAATAACGTATGGGGCTCCAATTCTCCGTGAGTTGTTTCTTTTCGATAGTGATGGAGAACAGCCTTTTTGGAAACACAAAGGCATACAGGATGGCCAGATGTTGTTATGCTGGGGTGGGCTCCTGAAAATGCCAGACGGTGCAGGAAGGAGGGTCTGCGTGCACACTCCTGGGCCTGCCTGGTGTGAGTGGTGACCTTGTTGCCCTGACCCCTGTGCTTCCCAGAAAGTGTGCTCTTCCAATGCTAATGCTCCCCCTTGAAGATTCTATTTCAAATTCCTCGGCTTTTTTTCCCCCTAAAGCAGTGGGGCAAGGTTCATAATTATGTGTACTTTCATGTGTTTACATTGTACATGCATATTTAACATTTACTAGCACTTACTATTTTAAGTACTATGCAAATGTGATATATAAATCCTTTTAAATACTTTAAGAGGCGAGGCATTATTATTATTTCCATTCTAGAGACATTTGTGGAGGAGCCACTGGGAGCTGTAGAGGGCTCAGCTGCTTGATCATGTGCATATGCATGACACAAGTCTTCTCCCCTCTTGGCTCAACTGTTCAGGGACCCACCGAAACCTCACTTCTTCTGGGATCTCTCCCTGAAACAAAGCCCCCGTAGCCCTCCTCTGAATGCCTAGAGACTTTCTACACTTTAATAGCATTTATTTTCTGTTATGTGTTGAGTGTTATTTCAGGGTAGCTTTTTCTCTTGAATTTATCTGAACTATTAGCATTCTAGACCAGGAGTCAGGCTTTATCCTTTAATTCTCTTCTTTCCGGAGTCTAGCATAGGGGACACCGCCCAATAAATACATGACCTTAAAGCAATTTATGACAAATCAGCATCACACCGCCGTGTTTATCCTCTGGGTTGGGACATCTCCTGTTAGGCGGTGATAAAGGGAAGAATGGGAACAAGAATGAGAACAAGGCTGGTAGCTGGAAAGTTTGGGAACAGAAGATTGTTATTAGGTGGGAAAAGAGTAAGAACACGCTTGGGCCAGCCCACAAAGTCAGTCATGGAATGAGTGTATGATCCTCCCAAGCATGAGAATCATAGTTGTCCGTTGGTGGCTCAGACTCTTTTCTCCTTTCGGTATCTTCACAGGGTCAGCACCAAACTGGAGGGGAACGAGACACTAAAAGTTGTAGAACTCGACAGAAGAGTGAACGCCACCTTCTGAAGAGGCCGTCTCCACCTCCCTCTTTCTCTTCGCTCTCCTTTTACGTCTCCCAACCCCCCTTGTCAGGAGCTTTTCCTTTTTGCTTTTGATCTGGATGAAGACACGGGCGAGCGGTCGTGGCTTTGGATGGGAGGGCAGCTTGGGATTTCCACCCGCGGTGAGAGAACACCTCCCTCTCCCTCCCCCTTGAAGAACGGAGCCCGGCGTCCCTCCCTCCCTCTTGCTTGCTGCCATAGGAAATTATTTTAGGTCCGGGGCTGGGACGAGCAGACTTGTTTCCACCAAGAGTGCCAAAAAGAGACTGCCTCTTTCTCACTGTGGGGCGTGAAGAAGAGATGACGCTTGTTCTTTGGAGACCGCACACTCTAGCCACAGAAATACCAGGATACCCGTTGGGATCTGGCAAAGCACTGACTGATGTCCTGCCTCCCTCAGCCTCGGCTGCCGGAGCGTCCACCCCGAGAGCCTCGGAGGTGCCGGGGCCTTCAGTGAGCACCCCTGCCACTCTGCCCCGACCGAGCCCTGGCAGATCGTCCTCCCCGCGCCGGAGCGAGGATGCCCCCACCCCCACCCCACCCCCCTTCTCAGGCCGCAAGTGCAATGCCTGAAGGAATCAGGCTCCTCTACTCCAGGCAAACCTGCCCCGTCTTGTTGCTTGTAGGACTTCCCCACATACCCATAGGTCTGCCTCCCCGGCTTCTCCTCCCCGTTTGTAAATAGTATTTATTAGCTCACTGAGGCTTCCCGCTGGCAACCACACTGAAGAGATCCGACGCCTCCCTCCAAACGGCCAAAGTCTCCTGTTGGCCCGTGGAGCTCGGAGGGTACCCGAAGCTCTGGGATCCCAATCCCCCAGATGGTGGCTCCTATTTGTTTTCATCTTCTTCTTCTACGTCAACCCCCTCCCCTTCCTCCTCCTCTCCCTTCTTCCCCTTCCTCCTCGTCCTCCTCCTTCTTCAACCCGAGGCCTATCGTTGTACTTGGGAAATCCCCGGAAGCTTGGGTTGTCCCACGGAATGAAGTCACAGGGAAAGACAGAGCAACACCTGGCTCGGGTCTGTGGCTCTGTGGCCACGTGCTTTTCCTGCCCTGTTCCTGTGGCAGAAGGGAATCCCCGTCCCCGACATCAGGCGTCGCGGACAACCTTGCTGGCTTGCCTCTCCGCACCCGTGCCCAGCCCCCTCCTCCCCATCTGCCCTGACACTTCTGCTGTACCCTCCCTTCTGCCCCAACACAGAGGGTGGGCCTGAGGCCTGGGGCTGGAGTACGTGACCTTAGTATCCACAGTCTTACCTTTTATAGTCAGGTTTGGCTACTTTGCAGCTCACCCAAAGAGATACCACCTAATCCCCCAACCTACTTTTATTTTTATTTTTTTTTTAATGATTAAAAGTAACTTTTGTAGTTTAAAATTTTCTTTCCTCTTTCATACAGATAAGAAATGGAAATTGCCTTTTTATTGTATAACGTAGAAGATTCCCCTTAAGTGTTTTCCCCTAGCTTGTGAAAGATTTCGTATAAGGAATGTGCTTACCTTTTGTATTTTATTTTTAGTAGTAGCTGCAAGGCCTTTAGCTTTACCTCCCGTCTCTCTCTCTCTTTTGTCGACACTGTCACTGGAACCTGCATTTACGAGGGATTAAGCCCACACCTGGGCCTTTCGTTCCGTGTCAGGTGCAGGATTTGGTGTCATTAGCGTTTGCCATCATACCTCATGAGCAGATCCCTGCTTGGTCTGCCGAGGTACATCTGGAGCTCCCCGTGACTGATTCCTCTCTCTGTGCTGTGGTGGAAAGAGTTCCAGACTGGGAGATGCCAACTGTGTCTCTTCAGCTTTGTGTGGAAGCCGGATCAGGGCTGCTGTCTGCAGTCTCACGGCCCCTCACGTTGGCCAGAGAGAGCAGAGGCCGTCAGAGTTGGGCGGGGAGAGGGGCTGCCAACATGCCCCTGCCCCTGCTTCTCTCCTCTCCCTTCCCTCCTTCCCTTCTGCTCTAGATTTTCCTGGGCCTGGCTGGTGTCGGGTAGGGCCACGGGCTGCTGTGGTTCATCCCTTCCTTTAAAACGCCGTGTAATTATCAGGCCCGTGGGGGCCTGAGGAGGTCAAAAAGAATGAACTCCAATAGTATTTGGCCGATGAGAAAGGAGGGGTTTTGCATTTGAGGGCGGAAGTGTGAGAATGGGTCAGCATACTCACCTGCTGCCCTGGAACCAGATCGGGTTTTGAAGGCTCCAGGGGTAGCCGGGGTAGAAAACCTGTTCTACTGAATGAGGCGGGAGATGGGAAGGGCCGGTAGACTTCCAGTCCCTCCCTTAGTACCTTGAGGATTTTATTTTGGCCTCTACCTGCCTTTGCTTGTCGTCCCCTTCTCCAGACCTCCAAACAGCAGGGTGTTCTCTCTGGGACGCTGTTCTTCTAGAACTGAGTCTGTATCTAGAGACCTGAGACATCAACTTGGGAGCTCAAATGGCCATAGTAAGGGGGTTCCACGTCCTCCTGCTGTTTTGAGAAAAGCCTCTGCCCTTCGCTCCCGATGTGGGCAAGTAAAGGGAACGAAATAGTCGTCCCTTGGGGAGGATCCCAGGGCGTGGAGAGGACACAGAAGGGCCGAAGGATACCCAAGAATTCACAGATGTGTGCTCGTTTTCTGTCCCAGGGTTAAGCCCAGACCTCAGTGGATTTGTTTCCCCGGATGCAGCGGTCCGCTAGTCCAGGCAGTAATACCTGGGGAGCCTGCCGATGTCAAGCAGTGGCAGACGTCGGCTTCCAAACTTCAGTTTCGAACACTGTGACACTGTTGGCGTAATCATAAACCATAAATAATGAATATGTTACTCATAAATACATTAATTCTACTCTTCATCGTGTAAGCAGGGTTTCCTCTTCCCTTTCTTTGATTACCCTGGTGAAGGAGATGTCTTGCAAACATGTAGAGAACAAGCAGTTTTTCACTGGGTGAGACCTGAGTAACGCCCCCCCCCCCCCCACTTGGCCCTTTCCACACAGCTCTTGACTTTGTGCTCAGAAACGGATGCTGGAAATGAAAGGCCTCAGTGCCAGTTTAAGAAAGAATTCCCGTGAAGTGTCAGGACCCTGGAGCCTCGGCCACATAAAAGAGTATTATGTCAAAAATCTGATAGCTGAACTAGGCTGTTCCTTTTGCGTGGGGGGTGGGGGTGAACTTTGACACTGCAGTAGGCAAAATTAGATAACCTTTTTTGGCTAATGGACATGATTTTGACTTGGAGAGCTCATTCGTCGATTGTGAAAGCAGCTTTTGGCTCAACTTACTTATAAAGCGCCTGTAATTACCGTGGTGTTTTTCTTCCCAAATCTCTCAGCTCAGCCTGAATGCCAAAAGAGGGCGGTGACCCTCACGTGCCCGTAGAGCAGGCGTGTCGAATTGATTCATCTTTACGCGGACGTTAAGGCCGTGTCCAGGATTTTGGTCGCGTGCATTCTGTGAAAATTTTTCGGCACTTCATGGCTCCTTTCTTCCATGTCCCCAGACTGGGCAAAACCACAGGGAGAGAGTCCGAGGCCTCTTGGGGCCAGCTCTCTTGCACAAACACATCATCAAATGGGGTGTGTCCGTGAACGCAGTGCACAAATGGAGCCATCCCTCTCTTTGCTGAGGAAAGGGGCCACCCTCGCCGGCCTTGGTGACATGGGGAGACTGGAGACGGAGGAGAAGGCTGTGAGCCACCCCCTTGTCTGCACGAGTCGTTCCTTTGGTTCCCTTGAATCCGGTCTTTGCAATCCCTTTATTAAAGACGCCGGCTCTTCCCGCTTGGGGTGGTGCTGGTAGGACCGAGAAGCCTGTAGCAGGTAGTGCTCTAGTGGGAGCCGTTTCATTGGACTGCTTTGCAGCTGAGACAACTAGGAGACACACGATGGCAGGAGCGCCTCCGGGAGGACAGTCACCGGAGAGAGTGGGAGGCTGTGAAGGAGCCAGAGACCCGGTTCAGGTTTCCCATTCAGTCGGTCAGTCAGTCACTCCCAGGACTTTGGAGTCTTAATTGAGGCCAAGTGCTGTCTGGAGCTGGGGAATGTTGGGGAGGAAGGGCGCCAAGGCACTTTACTCAATCAGTAGCTACTCGAAAGACCAAAGCACCGGGTCTCTCCCTCCCTCCCTCTTTCTGACACACACACAGGTTCCGGCCTGGTCTCAAACACTGGTTTGTGCCTTAAATGCGCCTTATGTATATGCTCCAGGATGACTGAGGACTCCTTTGTCCCCGGGAGACCTTACGGATAGCCTTATCGTGTTAGAGTGAAGGGAGTGTGGAGGAAAACCTTTCTCCAGAGGCTCAAAAATGGTTTCCTAGAGGTGCGCCATGATCGGCTGTGCACATCCGGAGAAAAGAAATGGGGTTTTATCTGTCAGGAAAATCCCATTTTGTAGAGCTGCAATCACATCAAAAAACGGCCAGCCTGGATTAAACTTCTTATAAATGCTCACAGCAGAACATTTTCTCAGGGCCAAGGAACCTGGCCCATTGGAGGATGAACACTCCATCTCTCTGCGGCCAAAGAGCCCACACTTAGCACAGGAAAAATCTAGGTATTGTTTTATTTTGTCATTTGGGGCCACGTAATTCAGGAATGCTTTGTTTTTGTCTTCGTTTTGAGAACAAGGGGAAATAGTATTTCTTGAGCACTTTTTAAGTACCGGCTGAGTACTGTGCTCAATAAATTTTGGCTTTAATTTTCTAGATGGAGAAAACGGGGCAACCAGTAACTATGAGAGAGATGAACAGCTAAGTGATATGGGAAGTACGGTCCGTGGATTCGGTGGGGCAGGCTCCTTTCTGTGAACATTGGAGGTTCTCTGGGCAGGAACCACAGTGTCCGCTCCCTGCACCAGACCCACTGTGCAATGTTCTGCTCTTTGCCTCACGCTGGAGATATCCACCAGATGTGTATCTGCTGTCTTGTTCATCCAGTCTTCTGTGAATTCCACCTAGCAGGCTCTGCATCCTGGGAAAGAAAATCCCCGGGGGTTTTAGCTCCATTCCTCCGCCCTGTCCTTTGCTCACCAGCTAAGTGAGAACATGAACTTTTTGCACCATGGACCCAGGGCCTACACTCCTAGAACCTCTCCCTTGCCGATAAAACATTTTCTGAGTCTGTGGAAAACACCAGCACTCCTTGACAAATCATGAGGGACCCTACCAAAACAACGCTGAGCAGACCCTAGACTGTAATCAACCATGAGCTTCAATGTCTACACTGATAGGCTGGACTTGACCTCTCTTTTGTAATAGTTCTATAGACCAGCAGTGTTTAAGTCTAAATATATTGTGAGTCTATTATCTGTCATATTGTGCTGGGTTTTTTTTATGGCTTTTTATTCTTCATCATAGCTAAGTGAATACCACAAATAAAAATGCTTTGTAGGATACTTGTAGTTAGTTTGGGAAAAAAAAATGAATTGAAATTGTTATGCTTTTGTATTTCCATTTCTTGCGAATAAAAATATTTTTTCTTAAATAGTAACACGTTGTCTAGTCTTTAAAATCCTGGTAATCTTGTCTTAAAAGCATTTTGCTTTTCTGATGAGCATGACTTCGGATGTGTGCGCCTAACCACCCTTTTCTGATTATCTGGTTGAACTGACAGAAGAGCCTCAAACCGGCAGTTTGTATGTGATCTAGTACTGAAATCCAAGCCTCCGTTGGAGGAATATTGAGAAATGTAATTGTTTTTTCAATCAGTCACAGGAAGAAAAACTGCATTCCCTAGGGATTTTTGCCGCCTGACTGCGATTTTCATTGTCTCCTACAACTATTCGCTAATGAGATTTCAGAGTTCTTTGGAGTGGATTCTGCCTTCACCATCTCGGGATGCTGGAGAATGATGGTCTGGGCTTGAGCCAGGAGAGATGGCTTCTCCTTCAGATGGACAGTTGCAGAGGACGCCTCACACAGTGTCGTGCTCCAGAAACTGATGAAATGGTTGATAAAGGTCA